>NC_079137.1:17508143-19001708 GCF_945859705.1 Episyrphus balteatus
TATCGACAATGAAGAAAGATGGGCTGATCGAAAATTCCAAAAGCCCTTGGGCATCACCGGTAGTTCTCGTCAAAAAGAAAGATGGAAGCACTCGATTTTGTGTCGACTACCGCAGGCTGAATGATGTGACGAAGAAAGACAGCTACCCACTGCCAAGAATCAGCGATACTCTAGATGCAATGGAAGGAGCACAATGGTTTTCGACTTTGGACTTGAAGAGTGGCTACTGGCAGGTAGAAATCCATCCAGAAGATCGGGAAAAGACGGCTTTCTCCACAGGAAATGGTCTGTGGCAGTTTAATGTCATGCCGTTTGGGCTATGTAATGCCCCAGCTACTTTTGAGCGCTTGATGGAGTGCGTTTTGAATGGATTAACCTGGAAATCTTGCCTAGTCTATTTGGATGATGTCATCGTTTACGGAAAAACATTTGATGACCATTGTGAAAACCTAAAGGCTGTATTCCAGAGGCTACGAGAAGCACATCTTAAGTTAAATCCAAAGAAATGTGCACTTTTCAAGACCGAGGTTAAATATTTGGGGCATATCATCTCATCCCAAGGAGTAATGACTGATCCAGAAAAAGTTGACACTGTGAAGAATTGGCCAACCCCTCAGGACAAGCATCAACTTCGGAGTTTCCTCGGTCTGGCAACGTACTATCGACGGTTCGTGAAGGATTTTGCGAGAATCGCCAAAAGCTTGCACCAGCTTACGGAGAAGGGTAAACCCTTTAAATGGTCAGGTGAGTGTGAGAAAAGCTTTCAGGAACTGAAGCTACGGTTATGTGAAGCTCCTGTGTTGGCCTATCCGACTCCAGGCAAACAATTCATCATTGACGCAGATGCAAGTAATGTTGGAGTTGGTGCTGTTTTATCGCAAGTTCATGACGGAGAAGAAAAGGTCGTTGCCTATTTCAGCAAGGTACTCTCAAAACAAGAAAGAAACTATTGCGTGACCAGAAGGGAACTTCTAGCTCTGGTATTGGCAACAAAGCAATTCCATAAGTACATCTATGGACAGAAGTTCCTTCTTCGCACAGATCATGGTGCACTAAATTGGCTTTTGAACTTCAAAAATCCAGAGGGTCAAGTAGCAAGATGGATCGAGATACTCCAGACGTATCAATGTCAGATTCAACATCGAAGAGGAAAGCTACATTCAAATGCAGACGCATTATCTCGGCGCCCGTGCAAGCAAGACTGCAAGCATTGCACACGGCTGGAGGAAAAGGAAGTTGTCGCTGTAAGAAGAACGAGAGCTGATCCCATTTGCGGCTGGAGTAATGAAGAACTCAGGATGGCCCAACAGGAAGATTCGGACATCGAACCCATCCTTGCATGGAAGGAACATGAAGAGAAACCAGAATGGGCTGACATCTCCGACCGAAGCCCCAATCTCAAAGCATATTGGGCACAATGGGACTCACTTCATGTGCAAGAAGGGTTACTCAGGCGTAAGTGGGAATCCGCAGATGGTAAATCTTATGTAATGCAACTAATCGTACCTCAGTCAAAGGTTAATGATGTTCTCCGAGAGATGCACGAGGGAACTTCTGGAGGCCATTTAGGCATCAACAAGACGCTGGAAAAGCTACGACAGCAATTCTACTGGTTACGTATGAGAGAAGACGTTGAAAAGTGGTGCCGAAAATGTGATACTTGTGCCGCTAGCAAAGGACCAGCTAGAAAAATGCAAAGCAAGATGCATCAGTACAATGTGGGCACACCTTTTGAGAGGATTGCAATAGACGTGGCAGGTCCTTTTCCCGAAACCAACAAAGGAAACCGGTATATCCTCGTAGTGATGGATTACTTCAGCAAGTGGCCTGAGGCATTTGCCATCCCAAACCAGGAAACCAAAACAGTTGTGGATAAGATTGTCTTTCATTGGGTGAGCAGGTTCGGAGTACCCATGGAACTTCATTCCGACCAAGGAAGGAACTTCGAATCGAAGATTTTTCAAGAGGTTTGCTCACTCCTTGGCATCAAGAAGACGCGAACAACACCGCTTCATCCACAATCTGATGGGATGGTTGAGCGATTTAACAGGACACTTAAAGAACACCTGTCAAAAGTAGTCAACGATAATCAACGAGACTGGGATCGACATATTCCATTATTCTTGATGGCTTATAGAAGTGCAACACATAGTTCCACTGGACATACACCATCGGAAGTCCTTTTTGGTTCTACAATACGGCTGCCAAGTGAGATAAAATTCGGATGTGTTCCAAATGAGCCACAGGAAATAGATGAGTATGTTGATAACCTGAAAGAAACACTGGCTGACATTCACCAACGGACAAGGAAAAATATAAAAGCGTCTAGTGACAGGATGAAAACAAGATATGACGCGCGAGCGACAGCAACAGGGTTTCAAGAAGGAGAACTTGTGTGGTTTTACAATCCCCACCGACAAAAGTAATAACCAGAATCAACGACGTGGTTTACCGTATACAGAGAGGGGTAAGAGGCAAATTAAAGGTAGTTCATTGTGACCGTTTACATCGTTATAATGGTGAAAGAAGCAATGGAGTTGTTCGGGACGAACAATCCTAAGAGGGGGGCAATGCAACGATGAATTACCGAACTACTTTTAAGATAAAAGTCTGAACACACTACCTGCTACAGTAAAGGTAGAAATGTGAACGGACCTTTAGTAATTAAGAAACTACCCTCTGAACGCATCCAAAGAAATTCCCTCGACTGCTGAATATCCCAAAATATCCCACTGGACTGGAAGTATGAAGCGCCCCTCTTGGAAAGGAAGCTTCGAAAAGCAAAGACGAGAACCTTCGAAGACATTCTCGAATTCCGAACTTCAGGTATAAAAGGGCAGCGTGGACACCGACCGGACAGTTTAATCTTGAAAGTGAAAGAGTACAGTACAAAGTGAAATAAAGTGTTGCGAATTGTTAGTAGTAAATAAAATGATTTAAGAGTGTGTTTGTTTGAGCGAATAATAAAAGTAAATTGAGTTGAAATAAAGTGTGTTCTTATTTGAACGGAAATATAAGTGGAAATTAAATAAGTTTTATTGTGAACCCGGAATAAAACGTTACAATATTAAAGTTATAAATTATTATTTTAAGCGTTTTGAAAAATTTTAACTTACGTTTTTAATAATTGTCTTCTCAATTATTGTAGCTATGGAAGTGAAAAACTGAAACTCTGCATTGTTTTTTTTTTTAATTTAATGACGTTTGACAGATGTCAAACCGAAGTGATACCAACTAAACCAAAATTAAAAATGATCTAAAGACGATCACCTTACACAGATAAAAAATAGTTGACTATCAAATTTGATAGTAAAAAATATGATAGTCAAATATCATTTTAGCCGATTCCACCCCAGATTATAACAATGTAGATATTTTACAAACAGAAAAGGCATTATAGTAAAAGAATGGTATTAGAAATGCTACATATTTTAGATACAGAGAATACTGTTAATAGGAGAACAGATTGTGAAGGGCTTAGCAGTATTTATAGTCAGTTTGTTAGAAGGAATTTCTAAGTTGAATTTTAAAGTCAATTATAAGAAAGTAAAGAGTTAAATTTAAAATTAAACTTCATTCTTTATTTGAAATGTACCAATTTTTTTTTTTTACAACAATAAATTTAAATAAATAAATAAAAATATGAAGCTACGTGTTTCGGATTGTTATTCCATCATCGGGCTTTCAACGAAATTAACATTGAAAGCCTTGTTGTAAAAAAAAAAAAAAATGGTGCATTTCGAATAAAGAATCAAGTTTAATTTTAAATTTAACTCTTTGATTTCTTATAATTTTAATATTAGCTGCGTTCCTTTGGAAATATTTATCTACTTTTTAGAACTTAAAGCTGCTTTGAACTACTTTTTCAGTATAGCAAAGTAGATCAAAGTAGTTTTAAGTACTAAAAAGTAGATAAATATTTCCAAAGGAACGCAGCTATTACAACATGGAGACAAAAACAATAACATACTTTAAAGTCAATTTAAATTCTTAAAGTTAAATTTGATAAGAAAAATTTTTTGAATTTTTTATCAAATAAAAAAGTTTCTATATTTTGAAATTTCATTTTATAAACATCTTTTTCAAGAAATTTGTTATTGAATTTTAAAATATTTAAACAACAGCGAAAACAAACTATAAGAAATCAAGCCAGAACTATAAGAAAGCCATTAGGATAAAGATAAGTATAAAATTTAAATATATAAGCAATTTTTAGAACATTTTTTCTTAGAGTGCAGAGGAAGATTGTAAGCACAATCGAAACGTCGACAGAAAAGAAAAAGTAAAATCAAAATACGACCTGTGGGCAACGAAGAAGATAACATTCATTAAACAAAGAAAGGTCACGTAATAAGGAAAAATTTATATTTTTTCCCTTAATCCAATAAATTAATTTTTCTATATTTAATTTTTTTTTTTTAATTAATTCAATCAAAGCTTTTTTTTTTAAATCTGTTTAAATTATTGAGGTTGTCATTTTAAACAAATTTAGAAGTTAATAACCGTTCTACACTGTGTGAATCTTGAACCTAGTTAAAATAAACAGAAACCACTTTGATTTAACTGTTTTTCGGAATGATTTTTCGTAGATTTTTTTTTTTTTTTTTAAATTGAATCAAGGTTGACCATACTACATTTTACATTGCGAATTTGCGATTGCAGTTGAATGTTTTTATCAAAATCGCAGGGACCGGTTTGGAGAAAATTACCTATATTTTTACAAAATTCTTACCAGGAAGGTACCTTAATTTATGGTTCAACTATACTAAAAGTACGAAAATAATTCAGAAATGTTTTTCTTCCACGTTCGTGTTAAAAAAAAAAAAAACTTTGAAGTTTCGATTACATCGATGTTTCAGAGAGCGATGTTTTCAGCATCATTATTTTTTTGCGGAAACATCAAACCATAAATATTTTTTTCTAAAGGACCCAGTAAAAATATTACAATTATATGTTTAATACGCATCAATGTTTAATACGAAAGGAATGTGATCTCTGAAAGCAAAAGTTAGCTTTAAAAAGAAAAAAATGTACGAATTAAAAAATACGGGAAACCGACGAAGTTACGAATACCAGAGTTACGGGTGACAGAGTTACGAGCGTCAAAGTTACGCGAAACCGAAGTTACGTAAAACTAGAGTTACGAATTCTAAAGTAATGTTAAGCTATGACATGTGATTTTTGGGTTGGCAACAATTGCGAGGAACGACATGGAATTATGGAAATACAAACAAGAGATTAACATTTTTCTCATTAGTCAGAACTAAATGAGTAAAGCGAAAATGGTGCTATTAATCTTGTAAAATTTTGATTGGATAGGTATAGATATACATACATGGTTTTGTTTTTGTGAGAAGATCGCAAAAACGTTAAAATAGAAAAAAAACATGAGTATACTTATGTAAGTTTGGGGGACATAATTGAATTTAACTTCTTATTTGTCCAACTAATATTGCAAATACGTATTTTTTTTTCTATTAATTAATATAATTATTCATAGCGTATTTTGTAATACCCACTTTGTTATTATTTATATTAAAATAATAACCAAACCACCCCTTTTTTTACAGACGTTATTTTGGTGTGGTGAACTGTTGTTGCAATTGTTGCCAATCCAAAAATCACATGTCATAGCTTAACATAACTTTAGAATTCGTAACTCTAGCTTTTCGTAACTTCGGTTTCGCGTAACTTTGACGGCCGTAACTCTGTCGCTCGTAACTCTATTATTCGTAACTCCGTTACCATTTCAAAAAATACATAGGTATGTTAAGGATGAAAAAAATTTCCTCCACACAGGTTTGTTACAAAGAAAAGCGTATATCTTCTTAAACCAAAATATCAAATTAAGTTATTGCGATTATGTAGTTATGATAGAGCGTTCGTGGATCAAGATACATGTAATCATGTAATAGTTATTATATCATGGAAAATTATATGACCCACACGACCCCCCCCCCCTAGATCCGCCACTGCTTTCATTCCAAATACACCCGTGGGATTATATGAGATAGTAATCATCTTATATGAGATAGTAATCATCTTATTCTTCTCAGATCATATGCCACTAGTTTTGAGTATAAAAGCTTCCGAAGATACGGCGAGACATCCCACTTCTGTTTTGCTCCCAAGACTTAAATGGTTTGACAATAGATGTACCGAATACAAACAAAAAATTGATGTAGTTGCTGCGGAAAAACTCATGCTTCTAGATAGCATTGAAACACGATGCCTTTCTTTAAAACAATGTATTTATACACTGAGCCAAAAAACAACGTAAAATCAATCGAAACCACTTTGAATCAATGGAAAATCACTACATTTTTAGCCTAAAGTGGAAAATGATTGAATTAAAGTAGCACACTTTAAATCTAAGTTGTTCACACATTAAAAAAAGTAAAACTGGCATCCGCTGGGGATCGAACCTGCTATACCTGGGTTGACAAGCTTGTGCTTTACCACTGTGCTATCTCACTTATAAAAATTTATGTGACAAACTGTAAGTTAACCATAGGACGATTTTTAGAAAATTATTGAATATATTTTTCACCATTGATTCAATGTAGAACGGATTAAAAATTACTATGCGTTTTTTCTCTGGGTGTACAGCATGCGAGAAACCTAGTAATTCTTATGTTAAGTTCGAGCGAAAGAAACCGTGGTTTGATACAGAATGCTATTAAGCTAGAAAAGCGTTGCTAAAGCTCCTCAACATTTTTAGAAAGTTCAACCTCGATTCAAGCAGGAAAAGTTATTGCGATGCTAATAAAAAGTACAAAGCCCTTTGCAAAGCAAAACAACGTGGATACTACCAGCACATTTCTGGCCAACTTTCAAGTATTACATCGGCAAAAGATTGGTGGAAACTTGCCAAAGAGATACGCGGTAATCCTAAAAACAATGGTATACAAATCTCGGCTATTGAGTTCAAGGCATACTTCGAAAATGCTCTTAATTCAGATCGGTTAATCAACGTGGAATATTTACGAGAAACACCTTTAGTTCAAATACCGGAACTTGATCAACCAATCGATTTGAATGAAGTACAAGTTGCGTTAGCGTCTTCAAAAGAAAACAAAGCTCCGGGTATAGATGGCATCCCATATGAATTTTATAAGAACGCGAGTAATTCTTTTATTGACGAAGTCTACATTTTGCTAAAAAGAATTTATGAAACAGGAACGATACCATCATCTTTCAATAAAGCAATTATCTTTCTCCTCTTCAAAAAAGGTGATGCTAGCCTTGTATCTAATTATAGAGGACTTTCATTTTTAGACACCCTCTACAAATTATTCACCACGGTCCTCTTAAATCGTCTAACATCTTGGATTGAGAGTAATAACATACTTAATGAATACCAAGCTGCTTATCGAAACAGTTACAGTACTGTCCATCAAATCTTCAATCTTTCATGCCTCATTCAGTTGCAATTAAATCAAAAAAAAAACTTTATACTTGGTTCGTAGATTTAAAGGCTGCATTCGACAATATCAATAGAGAAGCTCTTTTCCACAAACTTGTCACATTGGGAATTTCAACGAAAATGGTTCAAATCATCAAACTACTATATAAAGATACAGTTGCAGCAGTCTGGGATGGAAGCAGTACATCTGATTTCTTTTGCACGAACAAAGGTGTTAAACAAGGTTGCGTACTGAGTGCTCTACTTTTTGTCTTGTTTTTAAACGATCTTCACTCTGAACTCCCCATCGGAATATTTGTAGAAGGAATAGGTATAAATGTCCTCTTGTATGCAGATGACATCGTAATTTTGGCTGAGAGTCCTACAATACTTCAAACTATTATTAACAAATTCAGCAGCTATTGCGATAAATGGAACCTTGAAGTTAATCTTGAGAAGTCGGAAATTGTTATCTTTAGGAATGGAGGTCGAAGAGCAGCTAGTGAAAAATGGTATTTTAACGGTACAGAAATAAAAATTGCAAACCAGTATAAGTATCTTGGTGTAGTCTTTACGTATAACATGTCCTGGTCCGAACATGAACATCTCTCAAAGAGGCTGTCAACATCAAAAAATGCTATAAACGCAACCTGGTCCAAATTCGTAAAAAATAAATCCAAGTTTAAAGTTCATGATGCAGCCGTTAGATCCATAATGTATTACTCTGCACAAGTGTGGGGGTACCAAGAGTACATACAATGCGAAAAGCTTCAAAGATTTTTCGTCAAAAGATGCTTTAATCTACCTGACAACACACCAAACTACGTTGTCCACATTGAAACCGCTCCTCCAAAAGCGTTTCTTACTACCCTCGACATGCATTTTACGTATATACGTAAAGTTTTGAGTCTACCCAGCTTTAGATTACCACGAATTCTAGCAACAGCAGTACTCCGCAAAAAAATTTACTGGGCCCAGGAATGGTCAGGCCTTTTCCGCGAGACTGGAATCTTTGTTGTATATGAAACCAGTAATTTCGAATGGAAAGAGACTCACAACTTAACTTTAGCTAAGCTAGAGGAGCAACATTGGAATGCATCTACCGAACGGGCTTTACAATCGCAATTCCACGACGAATACTGCAATTTATCCTTCGCAGATGTACCAAACTATTTTGTTGACTCGAACTCACGAGAAATGATAAGTCTGCTCTTAAGAACACGATGTGGGCTTCTTAATTTGAATGCTAGGGCATTTCAGCGTGACACTGTTGGTTTATGCACGTTGTGCAATCTTGATGCAACTAAGAACACATTTCATTTCGTCAGCATTTGTCCTATTTTCAAATCATACCGGAGAGTATTTCTTGGAACCGAAACAATTGATCGAATCGAATTTCTTCAAAAATATTAAATGGCAAATGTTATTTAAACCTTTATAGATTCTTAAAACATGCTCTTAATTATCGCAACTTAATTGTAAATGAATATAATTAATTTAAATTCAAGCTAAGCCAAAATGTAAATAGTAAAACTATGACTTGACAGACAACTTTAACAAGTTATTATCCTAAATAATTTTGAAAACCGGCCGGTTTAAACCGGTTTCGGTTTTTTTGATTCGGTCAACCGGTTTTTTTTGGTTTTTTTTTGTTCTCCCGGTTTACACCGGTTTTTGCAAAAAAACCGAACAACCGAAAAAAAAACCGAGTGAAAAAAAACGTCGAACAAAAAGAGATCCGACGAGACAAAAAACTGAAAACCCTCAAAACTTTCATTTCCTCTCTCAACTAACGATATAACAAATAATCATAAATTTTCATTCATATTTAGCTTAAAAAATTCCTCAAAACTCCTACTAAGAGTGAGTTAAGAACTCTTATAACAATAGTGCCTGGCTACACAGCGATTTTTCAATCGATTGAAAAATCACATGCGGTGGCTACACACTGTTGTGCCCAATCACCCCCCACCTAGATCCGCCACTGGGCGTACACACCGTTGGGGCAAGCGGGGCGGTGCCACTGAGCCCCTGAAACGCCAGGGCTCCGAATGGAGACAATGCAGAAAAGGCAACTTATTATAAAAGCAACGAAACAAAAAGATATTTGACATAAATCACTTCGGAAACAAAAGAGAACAATTATATTCTTCACTGTAATGCATAATGGTTGCCAGCCACATATTATGTAATATTTCATCTAAAAAAAAATGGTACTTTATTGGCCCCAAAAAAATAAATCGGTTTTTTTAAAGAAAAAACTGCTACTTGAATAATCTTAGCAACCAACAAATGATACATCAAGGGCCCAAAAAAAAAGTAGGGCGTATACGTACTTTTATATTTATATTATATGTTCTTATTTTCTATATCAAAAGGGCCCCGAAATATCAAAGAAGCCCCAAAATTTGGTCTTGCTTTGGGGCCCCGGCAACTCAACGTACACCTCTAGAGGTAGGTAGTACCTACCTACTAGGTTCTTGATTTTTTTAAAGTAAATTTGTAGGCAAATCGCACATGCTTTTCAAAATTTATCAAATATTTCCTTTATTATTGTTTAATTGAAAAGTGCAAACCTAAATAAAATTATGTCATTTATTTTTCTTTGCACTTGAATATCTAAATAACTATAAACTCAACGCATTCCACTAGATCAAATATTTCAAAGATCAAAAAGATTGGCTATTTATGAAAACATTCCTTCAGTTGAGTGATTCGCAGAAAGCGATGCCGACATTTATTGCATTTGCATTGTTTTAGTCAATTGGTCATGATTTTAGTGTTGAAAGATAAAAATTAAATTAAATTAAAATCGTAAATAATTTTCTCTTAAAAGTTATACATACCTATTTATTAATTTGTAGAATCAAGGTTAATTTATCTTTGTTATTATTGGAGTAACTAAAGCTAAAAAAATGGCAATATTAGGGAACCCGGCCGAACAGCTCAGATTTTGATGATCTTTTTTTTAAAACGTCGGTAATTAAAAATACTTTACCTAAAATCTATAGATTAAAAATTGCCGGTGTTGCCGTTTTGATTTTTTAAATTTAATTGGCGATTTTTGTGACCAAAAAAACATGGTCTTCAAAAATTTTGCTTAAATTTCATTAATTAATTGATGCCAAAAGATTGTCTAGGAAATTAAAGGAAACAAAATATATGGGAGTGAGGGATTGTCCCTCACTCCCATATATTTTCATCGTTTAAGCGATAGATGCAATTTTCTCATAAATTTACTTCAAACACAAAAAAAAAACAATTGAACACAACGGCAACAACTACACTACAATATTTAAATATACATTTTTAAAAAGCTAGAAGCTTATTTATATTTGTAAAATTAAAATTAAGTGAATTGAATGAAGTCCTTTTGAAAGAAAGGTAAATTAACTCAGATTTTTGAAAAAAAAAATTATTGAAAAAAATTTAACATGTTGTCTTTAAAACTTTTTCGTAATATTAAATGCATTTATTTTTCAATTTTTTTTTGACACATTTATTATGATTTGAAATTATAAAAAGAAATGTCAATATTTATAACGGTTTCTGAAAAAATTAAAAAATATTTCATTTTCGAAGAACTTTTTTTAATAGAAGTTTTGAAAAAAATTTAACTTATTTTTTTTTTAAGTTCAACATTTAAATATAAAGTTATTTTTTATTCATTCAATAGGCCTTATTGTTGAAAGTTAAATAGCAAAAGTTTAAAGATCTTATTTGCCAAAGTCTTTGAGAAAATCAATTATTTCAATGCAAAAATTCAGTTTTTATCAAAAAAATCCAATGAAATTGAAGTAATTTTAAATTTTTTTCTTTAAACTGTAACATATATTACCTTTTCATCTTCGGAATTTCACTAATAATATTTTTGACCAAAAATTTTTGGTGAAATAAATTCATATTTTACTACGAAAAAGTTGGAAAAAAAGCCATTTAACATTTTTTAATAACTTTTTTTTTTCAAAATTTCTATTCCTTCAAAAACTCTTGAATCAATTTAGTGGATTTAAATTTTACAGATAGAAATGAGATTCTGGCTTTTTAAAACCGTGTCTGTACCTAAATATTGTAGGTGTTGCCGTTGTGTTCAAAATATTTTCTTGTATTTGAAGTCAGTTTGTGAGAAAATTTCATTTATCGCTTAAACGATAGAAGATTGTCCCTTACTCACTTATATTTTTTTCCTTAATTACATAGAGAATCTTTAATGTCGTTTTCTATTGACGAATCTCAGAATGAGATTTGTGAATTTGAAAGGGGGGGTGAAGAGGGAAAATAGTGGCCAAATCTCAGATTTCATGATCTATTTGCGTCTTGAGATTCAAAAAAATGACAAAAAAATGAATCTGAGATTCAAGAATCTGATTCTGGATTTTTATCAAGATTCACGCATACAAACACACGCACTTTCACACACACTCCTCTGTTTGACATTTGTCTGAACATTTGTTGTTGTTTTATTTTTTTTATACGCACAGATTTCGCACACAATTACAAAACTAGATTTCATATTCTATTTGCAGTGGAAAATCTGAGAATTTTGCACACAAATCTCAAAAGTCAATAGAAAACGACATAAGTATCATTTATTTTATGAAATTTAAGAAAAAAAAGGTTTTGTTCAAAAAAAAATTTAATTGTAATTTTAAAAAACAATACGGCGACATCGGCAATTTTTAATGTTAATTACCGACGTTTGAAAAAAAAAAAATCGTCAAAGTCAGAGCTTTTCGGCCGGGTTCCCTAATAATTAGTTACTCCACTATATTGAAAGAATCGAATACATGCGAAACATCAGTAATTTTTTAAAAGTTACATATGGGGGTTTTAATTCACGCCTGAGGCGTTAATTAAAAAAAGGTTCAAGCTTTGAACCATTTCTCTGGGTGGTTTATTTATATATGTTAATATTTTAATGAAGTGTTTTAATCCACTCCAAAGAAAATAGGTTACAATGTAATGCAGCCCTTCAGGTAATAATTTTATTAGCTACTTTATTGTTGTTTTTTTTTTTTTTTTGTAAATATATGTATACCTGCATTAAATGAGTTGAAGTTTTCCACCTAAGATAATGGAATCGCTTGTAACTCGTTTTTATAAAAACTTGTTCATTGTTCAAAATTGCTGGATTATAACTTCAAGAGCAAACATGCGAAGCACTTGATTGCTATTTGACCCAGCAGTTTTTACCACCCCAATTTTTTTTTTTGCTCATTCGATAGAGCATTGGCTGAACATCATTACCCTGATTTTTCGCACTCGCGAAATTCACCTTTCGGCCGCCGCCGCACTATGGGACCAAACGATGTAAATCATCTCAAAATTCCATAACTTTTTTGTTTCTCAACATTTTTTTTTTGAAATTTGGCACAAATAGACCAGTGCCGATGCCTTCAAAAACATTAAAAAGTACAAAAAAATCATAGTAGGATGAAACCCATTGGAAAAGGAGGTGAATATGATGAAAATTAAAGGAAAAATAAATTACGGGCGAGCCGAGTTCGGGAAGTGGGTGGGTTGAGTTTTTAATGGTAAAAAATGGTATATCTCGATTTCCGGCAAAACTACAAGTCCTATAGAAAAAAGTTGTATGACAAAGCTGTAGATATAAAAAAGATCTACAACTTTTGTATCAACAATTTTTTCACATAACCTCAAAATTTATGTGAAAAATTCAAAAAACCGAGTTTTTGGTTTTTTATTATTATCTTTTTCAAAAACAAAAATTTTTCTACGAAATTTGGTGAAAACTTACCTTATTATGTCCCAAATACACTGTAATTTATTTGATTTAAAATATTAATTTGTTCACCTTATTTTGACTTAATACCAAAAAAACACCCTAATTTTCAATCGAAAATTCACGTGTCAAAATATCAGCTTTTTTCAAAAAGTCGGTGGGCATTTCGTTTGTTAAAATGTTTATTTTCTGATGGTGTAAAAAAAATTTACATTAGTATACTATAGAACATGTTTTAGTAAAATGCAAAAAATGAAAAAAGCTAGAATTCGAAAAATTTTTTTTATCATTGTGTACAATTTTGGCCTATTTATTCAAATTTACACTCAAAAAACATAGGATTTCATGTAATATTGATTAATGTTACGGTTTTTGAGTAATTTAAGTGTAAATTTTAATAAATAGTCCAAAATCTTAAATAATGATAAAAAAAATTTCGAATTCAAGGTTTTTGCTTTTACCGAGAACATGTACTATGGTATAGTAATGTAAATTTTGTTTACACTATTGGAAAGTAGAGATTTTAACGAACAAAATACCCATCGATTTTTTGAAAAAAGCTGATATTTTGACACGTGAATTTTCGATTGAAAATAAGGGTGTTTTTTTGGTATTAAGTCAAAAAAAATTTAAAAAAAATAAATATTTTAAATCAAGTAAATTACAGTGTATTTGGGATATAATAAGGTAAGTTTTCACCAAGTTTCGTAGAAAAATTTTCGTTTTTGAAAAAGATAAAAATAAAAAACCAAAAACTCGGTTTTTTGAATTTTTCACATAAATTTTGAGGTTATGTGAAATAATTGTTGATACAAAAGTTGTAGATCTTTTTATTACCTACAACTTTGTCATACAACTTTTTTCTATAGGACTTGTAGTTTTGCCGGAAATCGAGATATACCATTTTTTACCATTAAAAACTCAACCCACCCACTTCCCGAATTCGGCTCGCCCGTAATTTATTTTTCCTTTAATTTTCATCATATTCACCTAATTTTCCAATGGGTTTCATTCTACTATGATTTGTTTTGGTTTCAAAAATTATCGACCCTGGTCTAAAATATACTACAATGTATATGCTTCAACATGTAATAAAAATCAGAACTAAAAAAATTATGTATGTATTTATTATAATATTTTCAAAAACAGAAATTATGAAAAATAGCTCAAATTCATCAATTAATGGTTTCATTCATATACAAAATTATATTTTAAGTCGTTGTAATTTGTGTTAAATATAAGTGAAGTTATCTTATATATAATATATTGATAAGAAAGCAAAAATTAAAAGATTATAAATTCAAAAAAAGCATACGAATGAAAGATAATATAAAATTCATTGTAGGTAGAATTTATTTTATACCTAAGTAAGAAAAGAAAGAAAAAATGTGAAAATGAAAAGTATCCAAAAACGTAGAGACTTAATTATTGTGTATTTTATAAAACTCAAACAACATAAAAGGGTTGAAGAGGAAAAAAGTATTAAAACGAAATAGAATATGAAAATAATTTATATTTTATAGAGAAGACTTTTAAAATAAAACAAAATCTTGAGATAAGAATTAAAATAGCGTAAAAAAATAAAAGTTTGAAAAAATGGGATGAAATAAAATAAAATCAAATCTGCAGATTTTAATTTGCGGCAGAAAATGGGACTTGAAATCCGTTCAGAATGTCAAGCTTGTTGTGAATTCCCTTTATAGGGGATCCCAAAAGTAATAATTTAAAATACATATCTCAAATTCTTACCATTTTCGATTAAATGCACTTCTTGTGGAATTTCGAAAAATTCCTACTTTGAAACAGTATTTTACTTCCCCTGTTCATAATTGATTTTTGTTTTTACAAACGTTCACTAAAACATTGGTAAATAAGAATCAATTGTTTAACCCTTTGTTTTCCGGTGGTTACAATAAGAAACCACCTTTTAAACTTTATTTTTTTTACTTTTTATCCCAATTAAATATATAAGCAATTACCTAGCTCAGAAGTTAACTAATGTCGTTTTCTTTCACTCCAATGAGAGTACCCTTTTAGTACTTATTTTTGCACTTTTGAAGGTTTTGTCAAGTATAACCCGAGCTTTCAACTGCGCATGACGTTTTTCATCTCTGTCGCTAGTTCCAAAGTTCACCATTACCAAACGTAATAGATCGCCGGTACCCGGGGACATTGGGCACGTTCAAAGACCTATCGGATAGGCTATCTGGGATACACGTATCTGGAATATCTCTTTGAACGAAAAGCTATCCAGATAGCTTGCCAAAGCAGCTACAAAAAAATATGTAAATATTGAAGAGAGGAAATTTTTTCTTTTGAGCAAATTTCTTGTTTTTTATTGTTGCATAGTTCTTGTAAAATCGATTTAACTTTAATTCTTGCAAATTTATTTTATTTTCAAGCTGAATAATCGCGAAAATAGTAATCAAAATAAAAAAACAGCCAAATATTTATCAGCTGATCACTCGAATACCTGAGGTATACCAAAAATTCTCGGATACCTTCAGATTATTTTTTGACAGAAAATGGTTCGTTTCTTTGCTAATTTTTAACATTGTTTACAACAACAAAAAGCTATCCGATAGCTTTATGTTAACTGTTTGAACGTGCCCATTAACTTGTCCTCGGATAAAAAACTGTGCTCCACAATGTTTCCCAAACATTTATTTCATAATAAATTTGCTCCTTTACAATGTCACCCAGATACTGACAATTCAGATATGGATGACTCAGATACACCTATAATTAAAAAAGTGTATGTGCCTCCTATCAAAGTGCTGCAAAAGTCAGCAGAATATGTGCATTCCCTTATGAAATCATTAAAAGTGTCCGACTATTCAATTAAGAAACTTTCAATCGGCATTAAAATTGTGTGCAACTCTCTTGATTCTTTCAATATCATAATTAATAAACTTAAAGAAGAAAACTGTCAATATTTTTCTCATGACTTCAAAGGTACAAGTGCATTTAAAGTTGTCTTATATGGTTTAGAAGATATGGATATAAATGTTCTTAAAAATGAACTCACTTCACTTGGCCTACAGTGCATTGAACTTAAGAAAATTAATAAAAAATACGATCAATACAGTGATACGTTCTATATTGTGTCTCTGGTTAATGGTTCCATCAAATTAGTTGATCTAAGAAAAAACTTTCGATCTGTTTTGCACACCCAAGTGAGTTGGAGCTTTCAACGCAAAATTAAAGGTAAGCTGACTCAATGTCACAATTGCCAAATGTTTGGGCATGGACAAAGAAATTGTCACATTAAAACTTTTTGTGCTAACTGCGCCGGCCCACACAATACCTCTGAATGTTTCGTTTGTTAAAATGTTTATTTTCTGATGGTGTAAAAAAAATTTACATTAGTATACTATAGAACATGTTTTAGTAAAATGCAAAAAATGAAAAAAGCTAGAATTCGAAAAATTTTTTTTATCATTGTTTACAATTTTGGCCTATTTATTCAAATTTACACTCAAAAAACATAGGATTTCATGTAATATTGATTAATGTTACGGTTTTTGAGTAATTTAAGTGTAAATTTTAATAAATAGTCCAAAATCTTAAATAATGATAAAAAAAATTTCGAATTCAAGGTTTTTGCTTTTACCGAGAACATGTACTATGGTATAGTAATGTAAATTTTGTTTACACTATTGGAAAGTAGAGATTTTAACGAACAAAATACCCATCGATTTTTTGAAAAAAGCTGATATTTTGACACGTGAATTTTCGATTGAAAATAAGGGTGTTTTTTTGGTATTAAGTCAAAAAAAATTTAAAAAAAATAAATATTTTAAATCAAGTAAATTACAGTGTATTTGGGATATAATAAGGTAAGTTTTCACCAAGTTTCGTAGAAAAATTTTCGTTTTTGAAAAAGATAAAAATAAAAAACCAAAAACTCGGTTTTTTGAATTTTTCACATAAATTTTGAGGTTATGTGAAATAATTGTTGATACAAAAGTTGTAGATCTTTTTATTACCTACAACTTTGTCATACAACTTTTTTCTATAGGACTTGTAGTTTTGCCGGAAATCGAGATATACCATTTTTTACCATTAAAAACTCAACCCACCCACTTCCCGAATTCGGCTCGCCCGTAATTTATTTTTCCTTTAATTTTCATCATATTCACCTAATTTTCCAATGGGTTTCATTCTACTATGATTTGTTTTGGTTTCAAAAATTATCGACCCTGGTCTAAAATATACTACAATGTATATGCTTCAACATGTAATAAAAATCAGAACTAAAAAAATTATGTATGTATTTATTATAATATTTTCAAAAACAGAAATTATGAAAAATAGCTCAAATTCATCAATTAATGGTTTCATTCATATACAAAATTATATTTTAAGTCGTTGTAATTTGTGTTAAATATAAGTGAAGTTATCTTATATATAATATATTGATAAGAAAGCAAAAATTAAAAGATTATAAATTCAAAAAAAGCATACGAATGAAAGATAATATAAAATTCATTGTAGGTAGAATTTATTTTATACCTAAGTAAGAAAAGAAAGAAAAAATGTGAAAATGAAAAGTATCCAAAAACGTAGAGACTTAATTATTGTGTATTTTATAAAACTCAAACAACATAAAAGGGTTGAAGAGGAAAAAAGTATTAAAACGAAATAGAATATGAAAATAATTTATATTTTATAGAGAAGACTTTTAAAATAAAACAAAATCTTGAGATAAGAATTAAAATAGCGTAAAAAAATAAAAGTTTGAAAAAATGGGATGAAATAAAATAAAATCAAATCTGCAGATTTTAATTTGCGGCAGAAAATGGGACTTGAAATCCGTTCAGAATGTCAAGCTTGTTGTGAATTCCCTTTATAGGGGATCCCAAAAGTAATAATTTAAAATACATATCTCAAATTCTTACCATTTTCGATTAAATGCACTTCTTGTGGAATTTCGAAAAATTCCTACTTTGAAACAGTATTTTACTTCCCCTGTTCATAATTGATTTTTGTTTTTACAAACGTTCACTAAAACATTGGTAAATAAGAATCAATTGTTTAACCCTTTGTTTTCCGGTGGTTACAATAAGAAACCACCTTTTAAACTTTATTTTTTTTACTTTTTATCCCAATTAAATATATAAGCAATTACCTAGCTCAGAAGTTAACTAATGTCGTTTTCTTTCACTCCAATGAGAGTACCCTTTTAGTACTTATTTTTGCACTTTTGAAGGTTTTGTCAAGTATAACCCGAGCTTTCAACTGCGCATGACGTTTTTCATCTCTGTCGCTAGTTCCAAAGTTCACCATTACCAAACGTAATAGATCGCCGGTACCCGGGGACATTGGGCACGTTCAAAGACCTATCGGATAGGCTATCTGGGATACACGTATCTGGAATATCTCTTTGAACGAAAAGCTATCCAGATAGCTTGCCAAAGCAGCTACAAAAAAATATGTAAATATTGAAGAGAGGAAATTTTTTCTTTTGAGCAAATTTCTTGTTTTTTATTGTTGCATAGTTCTTGTAAAATCGATTTAACTTTAATTCTTGCAAATTTATTTTATTTTCAAGCTGAATAATCGCGAAAATAGTAATCAAAATAAAAAAACAGCCAAATATTTATCAGCTGATCACTCGAATACCTGAGGTATACCAAAAATTCTCGGATACCTTCAGATTATTTTTTGACAGAAAATGGTTCGTTTCTTTGCTAATTTTTAACATTGTTTACAACAACAAAAAGCTATCCGATAGCTTTATGTTAACTGTTTGAACGTGCCCATTAACTTGTCCTCGGATAAAAAACTGTGCTCCACAATGTTTCCCAAACATTTATTTCATAATAAATTTGCTCCTTTACAATGTCACCCAGATACTGACAATTCAGATATGGATGACTCAGATACACCTATAATTAAAAAAGTGTATGTGCCTCCTATCAAAGTGCTGCAAAAGTCAGCAGAATATGTGCATTCCCTTATGAAATCATTAAAAGTGTCCGACTATTCAATTAAGAAACTTTCAATCGGCATTAAAATTGTGTGCAACTCTCTTGATTCTTTCAATATCATAATTAATAAACTTAAAGAAGAAAACTGTCAATATTTTTCTCATGACTTCAAAGGTACAAGTGCATTTAAAGTTGTCTTATATGGTTTAGAAGATATGGATATAAATGTTCTTAAAAATGAACTCACTTCACTTGGCCTACAGTGCATTGAACTTAAGAAAATTAATAAAAAATACGATCAATACAGTGATACGTTCTATATTGTGTCTCTGGTTAATGGTTCCATCAAATTAGTTGATCTAAGAAAAAACTTTCGATCTGTTTTGCACACCCAAGTGAGTTGGAGCTTTCAACGCAAAATTAAAGGTAAGCTGACTCAATGTCACAATTGCCAAATGTTTGGGCATGGACAAAGAAATTGTCACATTAAAACTTTTTGTGCTAACTGCGCCGGCCCACACAATACCTCTGAATGCGATAATGCTACTGTCTCTAAATGCGCAAACTGCAATGGAAATCATAAGTCTACCGACACAACGTGTATTAGTAGAACTAGATACCTACAAATTAGAGAAAAATCAGCTGGAAGAAGACCAACTCCATCTCCCTTCATTACAAGCACAGCCTCCTCCTTCTTTGAATTCTGTGCAAAAACCGGTTTCTTATGGTTCGATGAATGTTTTTCCTTCGCTTCCACTGCCACGTAGGCGACAGGTCATTGCATCAAATAAAAGCTTACCGAATTCAAACTCCCATATACCAAATTCGGGTTTGATAAATAATGTTTGGGATGATAGCGCTCATGTTGTACCCACAACAACAATGCAACCACCACTAGCAATGTAGCTAACAGCAACAACAATGTGGGCGTTGGCAACTCTACACTATTTTCCATGGAAGAACTCAACTCGCTCTGTATGGAGATGATTACAAGTTTATCTGTTTGTAAAACAAAATTAGATCAATTTAATGCGATCGCACGTTTAGCTACTAAGTTTTTGTATTCAAATTCTAATGTTAAGTAAAATGGCAGATACACATATTAAGATAATTACTTGGAATGCTAAAGGCATACGCAATAAATTTTTTGAATTTTTAAATTTTTTGAATGGCAACGATGTTGATGTTGCTTTAATAACTGAAACTTGGCTTAGTTCTGAAATCAAACTTCCATCATCTATTTTCAAATGCTACCGAATGGATAGGATTGATCAAATGGGTGGTGGGGTTGCGATTTTCATACGGAAATCAATTCAACATTCGCTCTTACCTATAGTTCAAACGAAAATTGTTGAAAACATAGGGGTAGAAATTTTGTTACGTAATCAAAAGAAGGTTAAGATTTTCTCTATTTATTTTCCCGGTGGTTCTTCATCTGAAATTAAACGAAAATGGCTGAAGCAAGATTTGAGGAAGTTTTTCACAATGAGTGGTGATTTTTTGTTAGGAGGGGATTTTAATTGCCGTCATAGAGATTGGGGTTGCCTAAGAGCAAATGCCTGGGGTAATATTTTGTCAGACCTTTATTGTCGTTACCAATAAATGTTTTCTATCCACCGTGTCCCACGTATTTTCCTGCAGGTTCCCGTGGAAGTCCTTCCGTCCTCGACCTATTTGTATCAAATGTCTCTAGTCTAATTACAGAACCTACATCGTTTCCTGCTCTCAGTTCTGATCACAATCCGGTCTTTTGTGACGTTTTATGGTCGGGTGAAAAAAAAGTGCAATATTTTCAGGATTTGAAAAATGCAAATTGGAAGTGTTTTAGAAGAACAGTCAATGTCAAATTTGAAAATGATTGCACTCATTTAGATACAATTAACTGTACAGATGAAGTGGATACCCTAATACAAAAATTCACAAAAACTATTCTTTCTTCTATAGAAGAAAGTGTTCCAAAACTAGCAAAAAAAGATACTCATAAGAATCTTCCATTTAACATTTTAGAACTCATAAAAGTGAGAAATGTTCATAAAAGAAACTGGCAACGTTATCGGCAACCCTTTTCTAAAACAATGATTTCCCATTTCAACAAACTGATTTCGAATGAGTTAGTAAGACATCGTAATGATGAGTGGAATCATAGGCTCAATAGGCTAGAAAAGAATGGTAAACCATTTTGGAACATTGTGAGGGTAATTAAGAGTAAAAACAGAAAAATTCCATTTTTGAAAGATTCATCTTCAGTTTTTTATACAGACACTGAGAAAGCTGAAGAACTTGCCAGAAACTTCTCAAATAATCATCTTGTATCTCATAACTTAGGAGATAGTGAAACTAATAACCTTGTCAGAAACACGATTCAAAACATAAACGTGTCAGTCGAAATGACACCACTAAATGCCTACGTTGACGAAAAGTGCATTAAAAATATTGTTAACAGCCTTCAGATACGAAAAGTTGGAGGATTAGATTTAATAAAAAATGTCTATCTAAAAAACCTACCTCAGAGTGGTATAAAGTTTTTAACAATTATTATTAACGCATGCAGTAAACTCATGTATTTCAATGGTGATTGGAAAAAAGCTAAAGTTGTTCCTATTTTGAAAGCCGGAAAAGCACCAGAAATGTCTGCCAATTATAGACCCATAAGCCTACTAAGCAGCATTAGCAAAATTTATGAAAAAGTAATTAAGGAACAAATTTTAAAGATTGTTTCAAATAATGATATATTTCCTAATGAACAATTTGGTTTCAGAAGTTTTCATAGTACTTCTCAACAAATTAAAAGAATCTGTAACTATGTAAAAGATCATCGCTCAGAAGGACGATCTACAGGAATGATATTATTAGATATTGAAAAAGCTTTTGATTCTGTATGGCATGATGGACTAGTATATAAAATGATAAAACTCAATTTCCCAGTTTATTTGTGTAAAATAGTTCAAAGTTTCTTGTCAGGTAGATGTTTTCAAGTTCATGTTAACTCTGGTGTTTCTTGTTTATATGTTTTTGATTATGGTGTCCCACAAGGCTCAGTTCTTGGACCTTCATTGTACAATATTTATACTTCTGACTTCCCAGTTCTTCCACTTTGTGAATCAGCTATTTTTGCCGATGACACAGCTATATTTTCATCGCATAAGTTTGCTCTCAATATTGAGACAAATCTAAAGTATGCAATTGAAATTTTAGAAAAATATTATATCAAATGGAAGATTAAGCTTAATACTGGAAAAGTGCAAGCAACCTTTTTCACGCGAAAAAGAAAACCTTGCTATCTTCCAAGTACCCAACTTCAAATTAGTGGTGATATAGTACCATGGAAACAGAGTGTAAAGTACCTAGGAGTTTATCTCGACACCAAACTAACTTTTAGGGACCATATTCATAATACGTTAAGGAAGATGAGTATGCCAATAAAACTTCTTTATCCGTTCATTAACCGAAAATCACAGCTAACAAATGAAAATAAAATTATTTTACATAAACTTATCTTTCAAGCTATACTTTTATATGGATGTCCAGTTTGGGAAAATGTTGCAAAATGCTACATAAAAAAGTTGCAAATTTCCCAAAACAAAGTTTTAAAAATGATGCTTAACCTTCCTTGGCATCACTCCACTCTTGATTTGCACAGAAGAGCGAATGTTGAATTGATTTCCGACAGGATTCGTAAGCTTTCAAATAATTTTAACAATAGCTGTGATAACTCTGAAAATCCTCTAGTACGCCAGCTTTATGTACCTGTGATTAATAATAATTGATTTATTTCGTTTGCTTTTTTTTGTTATTTATTTTTCAAATATTGTAATTCATATTGTTCTTTAAATGTTTACAATAGTACTGTATAAATGTTATTTATTTCATTATTGTTACAAGCTCACTAACACACTACTAACGTTATATACTAAAAACTTAATAACACTACTAACCATTATTTCATTATTATTTATTTATATATTTTATTTTTATAGTTTATTCTTTATTTATTTACTATTTGTTATTTATTATTTATTTTTTTTTGTTTAATATTTTATTATTGTTTATTTAAAAATTTGTTATTTATTTATTATTTATTTATTTATTTATTTTGTATTTGTTTATTTATTAATTTATTTATTTACTATTTATTTATTTATTATATATTATTTATTTATTTTTTCATTTATTTATTTATTTATTTATTTATTTATTTATTTATTTACTTATCTATTTACCAAATAAATTGTGTGATATTTCCTGACGGATTAAAAACAAAGTACATACATATATGTTATATACTTGCTAAACAATTTTTGTAAATGAGCATTCCTTGGTTTTTCTTTTTTGTTATTTATTTATTGAATATGTATACATTATATATGTATACTTATATATATATATGTATTTACATATATATATACAATTTTTTACTATACATACGTTTTTTTTTTTTTAATTTGAATGAGGGTTTTAAATCGTATTTTTCCCTCAAGTAAATAAATTCATTAAAATATTTAATTTATTCTTTTTATAAATAATGTTTCAGTAGTAAGAAAATGTATTTCAAATCTCTGAATGTAAAACGTGCGGTCGTAGGCTTTGTTGAAAAAATGTTATTACGAAATAAAAATCTAATCTAATCTAATCTGAAGGTTTTGTGTTCTTTGACGCCACAAATGTGTAAAAAAAAATTACTCCGGAGTAATTTTAGTACTAAGGATAGGGTTGCCAGATATATTTTGACGAAACTAGTAATCGAGATGCAAAATCCCGGACTTTCCCGGACAAATAAGGACAAAACAAAGAGTACAAAACTAGGACAAAAAAAAATGCATAATTTTATAAAAAAAAACCGAACAATCCTATTAAAATTTAACTAAAAATCACATTTTTAGTATTATAATAAACATTCGAACTATAATACTACAAAAGTTGTAATGCAATTCCAGTTAAAAAAATTTTAAAATTCCATTGAAAACCAATTGCGCAAAATTTTTAACGATTTAGTTAAATGCAAATAGAATTTTTAGTAAGTTACTAAGTTAAGAAATGGTCTTTTTGACTTAGCAACTTACTTAAGTGGCTTTAGATTTTCCTTAATCGTTTAAAATTTTGTTATATTCTATATTTTTGAGTTTTTATTATATTGGAACAGAATATGTACAAAACAGAATTGAGCAGATAATAAACCAAAATAAAAACGCCTCGCTTTTAATGAACTCGATTAGTTTTTTTGAATAATAAGGGCCAATTTTTCAATAGTCAGATAAACCTCAGTTAGAGCGTATTCCTAGGAATAAAAGTTTTTTTAATATTGACATTTATTCCTATGATGGTCTAACTGACGATTGAAAAATCAGGGCTAAATGAATTTAGATTAGCATACAAGTACTGAGATACTTAAAGGCTAGAAAAAGAGTACAATCCCGGACAATTGATAGAAACTATCCAGGACGTCCCCCACACAGCCAAAAAAGAGTACATGTCCGGGAAAACCCGGACGCATGGCAACCCTAACTAAGGAGTACCCCGGATTTACTCCACATTTTTAGTCAGATTTACACCGATTTGCACACACACTAATGAATTTGAAGTTTGACATTTTAAAATTTTGTTTCAAAAGTGAAAAATGCGAAAAGTTTTTCTTTCAAACTCTTTTGTTATTATCAAAAACAACAATTATGAACATATTTTTTACTGTATTATATTCCGCCAGATATATTTCTTCCATTTTTTCGTTAATTCTTCCCTTTTTCCAAAATGAAATTGAAAACCGAATAAAAAAATTTTCAGCCAGTGCTCTTCATCAATAAAAATAAATCCTGTGCCAGTTAAAAAAAAAATCCCATTAGCTGAAAAAACCGATCAGAAGTATAATGAAAAATATACCAAAAGTAAAAATAATTCCGCTTCTACACGAAGACGCAAAGCGCGAGACTCACATAAGAGCAAGGGAGAAATAAAGTTCGAAAAAAAGGGAAGGAAGATTTTCTACCGTGAGTCTCCGGTAAAAAATTTTGTGACTCTTTTTGACGTTTCTTTTTGATCTTGTTCTTTTTTTTTGCTGTTTTGCTTTATTTTATTTCATCGGTCGCGGAGTCTGCTTCGTCGGTTGTGTATTATTTGCGTGTATAGTAACGTTTTTAGTTTATTCAAAAGTTTTCGTTGCACGTAGATCCCACGGGAGTTGTTTTTTTTTTTGTATATTTTGGTGTTTTTTTTTTTTTTTTTATTAAAATACGTAGTCTGCTTCTACACGAAGACGTGGACGCACAAGATGCACATAAGAGCAAAGGAGAAATCGATCTTTCTCTCTAACTTGTTCTTATGTGAATCAAGAACAAAATAAAACCAAAGAAAATAGCTGTCAAATTTGCGTCTTCAAAAAAATACTATTTGTAGGAGCGCGTCGCACCGAAACGAAAATCAAGAGGAAATTCGAAGATAATTTCTGCGCCTTGCGTCTTCGTGTAGAAGCAGACTTATCAACGAAAGTTATATTGAATCGTTTATTTCAGAAACGACATAAGTCCATGAGCATAAACTTTTCAGGAGCAACAAAAAACTGTTTTTTACTTAAAACTCCACAACACTTCAAATTTAGAGTATGCCGAGTTATAATCTAGCCTAAGATGCAATTAGAAACCTTTTAAATATAAACTTTTTTTTAGGTCTTTGCGGGTTTTTAAGCCTTTAAAGTCGGTGGACTTATGTCGTTTCTGAAATAAACGAATTTTTTTTGGTAAAACTTTTGTTTTTATTTATCTACATATAGTTTTTGAACCCCACTTTCGATTTTAATAAATTAAATAGCAGTAGATAGAGTAAATCTTTACCTTTTTATAGATGTATAACTTAAAGGCTTGCGTGTCATGATGTTTGCCAAAATAATTTAAAACTGGTAAAATGTCATATTATTCAAGAGTTAAAAATGCTGCCACCACCAGAAATCTGGCTATAACTTTTGAATCCTGAGTACAATTTTAATGAATTTAATAGATATAGATAGAGTAATTCTTTACCTTTTTATAGATATATAACAAAAGGGGGTGCGTGTCAAGATTGCTGCCAAAATAATTTAAAACTGGTAAAAATCATGTAATTAACAGTCAAAAATGTTGTCACCGGGTGAAATTTTTCCATATGTTTTGAACCCTTTTCTTTCAGTTTTCGTATTTTGGGGGGTCTGACATACTTAATTTTTTTTCAGAAGATGAATAACTATACATAAATGAGAAATTTCCAAAAAAAAATTTTTTTGGAAAAAGTGGACTTATGCTGTTTCTGAAATAAACGATTCTATTATGCTTCATACCTATGTTATTAATATTTTTTTTTTTTTAATTCATAAAATTGTTCCCTAGGCCTGTTATCACTATTTTTTTCAAGGAAATTATCCATTTTTGCATTGTCACACACACAATTACAAATAAAAAAATTACTCTCATTATGTTCTTTCACTCCAGAAAAAGGAGTAAAAATTTAGAGTACTCCTTAATAGAGTGAAAGAAAACGACATAATATAATGATATTTACTAGTGCAATGGATATATTTTTTTCTGGCGCGACATTCAAGAAATATTTAAAGTTTTTTCAACTTTTCTTTTTTTAATTTTTTTGAGAAAAAAATTGCTCCGGGCAACAAAGGGTTAAGCAAAACCACAGTACACATAAAAAGGTAATATATTCCGAACTGACATTGGTCGCCAAATTGTCAAAACATGACAATTTGGCAACCAATGTCAGCTACCGAATTCTTAATTGCTTCAAATTACCGACGAAAAACGCACAAAAACCGAAAAACCACGCACACCACTAATTTTTCAAAAATTATCGACCATTTTCCCCGAAGAAACACGAAGAAATTGTTTTTATTTCAATTTATAATTTTTACAAATCGTCGGTGAAACCAGAAAAGTCTGTAACTCCAAATTTTCTGAAAATTAGATTTGAATGCCATCTGTTAGACAAACCTAATATCTACCGTTCCTTAAACTCAGAATCCCCTTAAAGTTCATAGTTTTTATTTTATTAGCAAATTAGAAAATGAAAAATCATACAAATGCCTTCAAAACGATTTTGTTTTTTTGCTCTCCTATAAAATTTTCTAAAATGGAGTTACACACTTTTCTGGTTTCACCGACGAAATGACATTTTATAAATTAAAACAAAAACAAATTTCCTGTTTACTGCGATTGAAATATAAAAATTAAAGGCCGACCTGACAGATTGGTGCCCATTTTTGACAAACAAATTTTGACAACGTTCGGAATATATTACCTTATTATGTGTACTGTGAAGCAAAACATTATTTATTTTGTTCGCCATACCCTACAAATTAGTTAGTAGTTTTAATGAAACCAGGGGCGGATCCAGGATTTTTTTCTGGGGGGGGGGGGGGGCACAAGGGATGGATTGGCAAAAAAACAGCAATAACAGTTAGATATAAAGTGAAGTATCATACGACTGACTAACAAGCAGAAAATTTTAACGACCCACAGTGGTCTAAAACCTGGCCAAAAATATTTAGGCACATTTCCCACATCAAATAGGTACCAAATGACCAAAAAGTTATTCAGAAGGAAAAATTTTCATTTTCTTGTTACAGTAAAAACCACTTAAGTGCTTACCCACTTACCCCTGGATTAGCCGGGAGAAAAAAAAATATAAAAAATCTGAAAATGCACTTACAATCCTGTGCTATATTAAAGTTAGTAATCTATTCTTTATTTTATTTTTTGACTTAAGTTGTTTCATCAAATAGTTTTTGAGAAATTAAGTTTTAAAGATGAAATTTTGAAAAAAAAATGTTGATGTTTTTTAATTGATTTTGTATAAAATTTTGCAATATTATGGACATAATTATAATATTAGTTAATGATCTAGTAGTTTTTAGTCAAATACTAAAGACTTCAATCTAATAAATATTAAAGTTCCTAAGAATAACAAAAAAACTGAATCATACTTTTTTGCTGGGAAACCCAGTTTTGTTTTTTTTTATTTGCATTAACCTTTTGTAACCCAAGGTCGTTAATTTAAAAATCGAATGGCCTTTATCTTTAATAAAACACGTATTTTTCAAAAATTCAATTAAGTCATTATTTGCTTAGTTATTTTGATATTTAGGGAGTAAAAAAAAGTTTAAATAATTTATTTTTATATAAAAATGCAAAAATTCAGGCAAAAAACTATCTAATATTAATTTTTAGGCACTTCCCTAAAATCCAAAAATAAAATAAAATAAACTAATGAAAACTTTTTTTTCTGAATTTCGTAGTTTTTACACAAATTAGCTTATTTTCAAAAAAAGCCCAACTTTCAACATTAACTGTCAATTAAAAACTATTGGTGCTATTTATTAGAAATTTGAAGTAGGTACTATTTCGATAAAGCAATACTTAAAGATTATATTAGAAGCTTCAAAAGAAAAAAAATTGTTTGTAGAGCTTTTATGCAATCTTTTTCGGTTTGTTACAGAAATGTCACATGGGGCTACAAGGGGTTAAATTGTTTTATATCTCAAGAATATTGTGTTCAAATTGTAGGTCTCTTGCAGCCAAATTGACCAAGTTCTGAGTATTTTAATACTTCCCTTAGGAACGTTTTAGTCTTTTAGTCCAGAGTTCAAAACTTTAAATCGTTATCCCCACAACTAATGTTATCAACGCCGGTGCTCCTCAAAACTACTGCACCGATTCTTTTGAAATTTGAAACACTATTTTTTTTACATATTTTTAAAGGTATCCCTGGAGAAATTTTCTCAATAAAATAATATTTATAAAAATCTATAAGTAAGGGTCGCTTTTGAGGAGTTTTTTTCAAGGGGTCTTTATTTTCGGGGTGCAAACTTGGGCAAACTTCTAAAATGCAAGTTTGTTCTACATATCCAGCAGTTCTATAATATATAGTTTATGCAATGTTGTGGCGTGTTCCGCTATTTTGAAAACACTAATGTTAAAAAAAACAACGAGAAAAGTGCAAATTTTTTAACCCCTCCGTATGAAAAAATAGAGTTGCATATACAATTATTTTTTTTTTTAGAATATCATTCAATGTCATTCGATGTCCATATCAAAATTTTTCACCAAAATCACTTTGAAAATTCACTTTTTCTTAAATCGAAAAAAAATTCGTGTGTACCCAACAAATAGCCGTTTATTTATTTGTGAGGTGGAGCTTTACATGGGAAAGGGATGCAACAAACAATAAAATTCGCATTTTCAGCCAGAAATAGACAAGAGTTTCACTCAAGTTCTTTCTGTTATTATTCATATATTTTAAAAACTCTTATAGTTTGATTTCCTTTAAGTATGAACTTTAAGTTCTGGGGGGGGGGGGCACGTGCCCCCGTGCCCCCCCCCCCCCCTGGATCCGCCTATTAATGAAACTATATAATCCAGTCAAATAAGGGTTTAACCTCGGAATGAATGTTAGTAGAAATTTTTTTTGCTCAATATCTTCCTTTTGCCATTCTATAACATATCTCAAAGGTCTAGAAAAATCTCATGTCTGCTTGTCGCGATTTCAAGGTCAAATCGCGAAATGGAGATTTTCAAAATTAGCAAAAATAGGCTATGGTATTATATACACATATGATACATGATTTCAAGGTATTTTTTAATGCTGATTTCAAAAAATCTAAAATCAAGACAATCTGACGTCTCTGGAAATCATCATCATTAAAAATCAAAACAATCCATTACAAAAAATATATATACCTACGAAATAATGGTATTTTTTGATGGAGGGGCAAATTTTATGGAATACGCACTAAAGAAGATTCTTGTTCATATTAGGAATAAGTGCTAATAGGCTATTTTTTTCATTTTAATCTTTGTTTGGATATTCTTTAACTACCCTCATTGTGTATTATTTGCGTGTATAGTAACGTTTTTAGTTTATTCGAAAGTTTTCGTTGCACGTAGATCCCACGGGAGTTGTTTTTTTTTTGTATATTTTGGTGTTTTTTGTTTTTTTTTATTAAAATACGTAGTCTGCTTCTACACGAAGACGTGGACGCACAAGATGCACATAAGAGCAAAGGAGAAATCGATCTTTCTCTCTCCCTTGTTCTTATGTGAATCAAGAACAAAATAAAACCAAAGAAAATAGCTGTCAAATTTGCGTCTTCAAAAAAATACTATTTGTAGGAGCGCGTCGCACCGAAACGAAAATCAAGAGGAAATTCGAAGATAATTTCTGCGCCTTGCGTCTTCGTGTAGAAGCAGACTTATCAACGAAAGTTATATTGAATCGTTTATTTCAGAAACGACATAAGTCCATGAGCATAAACTTTTCAGGAGCAACAAAAAACTGTTTTTTACTTAAAACTCCACAACACTTCAAATTTAGAGTATGCCGAGTTATAATCTAGCCTAAGATGCAATTAGAAACCTTTTAAATATAAACTTTTTTTTAGGTCTTTGCGGGTTTTTAAGCCTTTAAAGTCGGTGGACTTATGTCGTTTCTGAAATAAACGAATTTTTTTTGGTAAAACTTTTGTTTTTATTTATCTACATATAGTTTTTGAACCCCACTTTCGATTTTAATAAATTAAATAGCAGTAGATAGAGTAAATCTTTACCTTTTTATAGATGTATAACTTAAAGGCTTGCGTGTCATGATGTTTGCCAAAATAATTTAAAACTGGTAAAATGTCATATTATTCAAGAGTTAAAAATGCTGCCACCACCAGAAATCTGGCTATAACTTTTGAATCCTGAGTACAATTTTAATGAATTTAATAGATATAGATAGAGTAATTCTTTACCTTTTTATAGATATATAACAAAAGGGGGTGCGTGTCAAGATTGCTGCCAAAATAATTTAAAACTGGTAAAAAGTCATGTAATTAACAGTCAAAAATGTTGTCACCGGGTGAAATTTTTCCATATGTTTTGAACCCTTTTCTTTCAGTTTTCGTATTTTGGGGGGTCTGACATACTTAATTTTTTTTCAGAAGATGAATAACTATACATAAATGAGAAATTTCCAAAAAAAAATTTTTTTGGAAAAAGTGGACTTATGCTGTTTCTGAAATAAACGATTCTATTATGCTTCATACCTATGTTATTAATATTTTTTTTTTTTTAATTCATAAAATTGTTCCCTAGGCCTGTTATCACTATTTTTTTCAAGGAAATTATCCATTTTTGCATTGCCACACACACAATTACAAATAAAAAAATTACTCTCATTATGTTCTTTCACTCCAGAAAAAGGAGTAAAAATTTAGAGTACTCCTTAATAGAGTGAAAGAAAACGACATAATATAATGATATTTACTAGTGCAATGGATATATTTTTTTCTGGCGCGACATTCAAGAAATATTTAAAGTTTTTTCAACTTTTCTTTTTTTAATTTTTTTGAGAAAAAAATTGCTCCGGGCAACAAAGGGTTAAGCAAAACCACAGTACACATAAAAAGGTAATATATTCCGAACTGACATTGGTCGCCAAATTGTCAAAACATGACAATTTGGCAACCAATGTCAGCTACCGAATTCTTAATTGCTTCAAATTACCGACGAAAAACGCACAAAAACCGAAAAACCACGCACACCACTAATTTTTCAAAAATTATCGACCATTTTCCCCGAAGAAACACGAAGAAATTGTTTTTATTTCAATTTATAATTTTTACAAATGACATTTTATAAATTAAAACAAAAACAAATTTCCTGTTTACTGCGATTGAAATATAAAAATTAAAGGCCGACCTGACAGATTGGTGCCCATTTTTGACAAACAAATTTTGACAACGTTCGGAATATATTACCTTATTATGTGTACTGTGAAGCAAAACATTATTTATTTTGTTCGCCATACCCTACAAATTAGTTAGTAGTTTTAATGAAACCAGGGGCGGATCCAGGATTTTTTTCTGGGGGGGGGGGCACAAGGGATGGATTGGCAAAAAAACAGCAATAACAGTTAGATATAAAGTGAAGTATCATACGACTGACTAACAAGCAGAAAATTTTAACGACCCACAGTGGTCTAAAACCTGGCCAAAAATATTTAGGCACATTTCCCACATCAAATAGGTACCAAATGACCAAAAAGTTATTCAGAAGGAAAAATTTTCATTTTCTTGTTACAGTAAAAACCACTTAAGTGCTTACCCACTTACCCCTGGATTAGCCGGGAGAAAAAAAAATATAAAAAATCTGAAAATGCACTTACAATCCTGTGCTATATTAAAGTTAGTAATCTATTCTTTATTTTATTTTTTGACTTAAGTTGTTTCATCAAATAGTTTTTGAGAAATTAAGTTTTAAAGATGAAATTTTGAAAAAAAATGTTGATGTTTTTTAATTGATTTTGTATAAAATTTTGCAATATTATGGACATAATTATAATATTAGTTAATGATCTAGTAGTTTTTAGTCAAATACTAAAGACTTCAATCTAATAAATATTAAAGTTCCTAAGAATAACAAAAAAACTGAATCATACTTTTTTGCTGGGAAACCCAGTTTTGTTTTTTTTTATTTGCATTAACCTTTTGTAACCCAAGGTCGTTAATTTAAAAATCGAATGGCCTTTATATTTAATAAAACACGTATTTTTCAAAAATTCAATTAAGTCATTATTTGCTTAGTTATTTTGATATTTAGGGAGTAAAAAAAAGTTTAAATAATTTATTTTTATATAAAAATGCAAAAATTCAGGCAAAAAACTATCTAATATTAATTTTTAGGCACTTCCCTAAAATCCAAAAATAAAATAAAATAAACTAATGAAAACTTTTTTTTCTGAATTTCGTAGTTTTTACACAAATTAGCTTATTTTCAAAAAAAGCCCAACTTTCAACATTAACTGTCAATTAAAAACTATTGGTGCTATTTATTAGAAATTTGAAGTAGGTACTATTTCGATAAAGCAATACTTAAAGATTATATTAGAAGCTTCAAAAGAAAAAAAATTGTTTGTAGAGCTTTTATGCAATCTTTTTCGGTTTGTTACAGAAATGTCACATGGGGCTACAAGGGGTTAAATTGTTTTATATCTCAAGAATATTGTGTTCAAATTGTAGGTCTCTTGCAGCCAAATTGACCAAGTTCTGAGTATTTTAATACTTCTCTTAGGAACGTTTTAGTCTTTTAGTCCAGAGTTCAAAACTTTAAATCGTTATCCCCACAACTAATGTTATCAACGCCGGTGCTCCTCAAAACTACTGCACCGATTCTTTTGAAATTTGAAACACTATTTTTTTTACATATTTTTAAAGGTATCCCTGGAGAAATTTTCTCAATAAAATAATATTTATAAAAATCTATAAGTAAGGGTCGCTTTTGAGGAGTTTTTTTCAAGGGGTCTTTATTTTCGGGGTGCAAACTTGGGCAAACTTCTAAAATGCAAGTTTGTTCTACATATCCAGCAGTTCTATAATATATAGTTTATGCAATGTTGTGGCGTGTTCCGCTATTTTGAAAACACTAATGTTAAAAAAAAACAACGAGAAAAGTGCAAATTTTTTAACCCCTCCGTATGAAAAAATAGAGTTGCATATACAATTATTTTTTTTTTTAGAATATCATTCAATGTCATTCGATGTCCATATCAAAATTTTTCACCAAAATCACTTTGAAAATTCACTTTTTCTTAAATCGAAAAAAAATTCGTGTGTACCCAACAAATAGCCGTTTATTTATTTGTGAGGTGGAGCTTTACATGGGAAAGGGATGCAACAAACAATAAAATTCGCATTTTCAGCCAGAAATAGACAAGAGTTTCACTCAAGTTCTTTCTGTTATTATTCATATATTTTAAAAACTCTTATAGTTTGATTTCCTTTAAGTATGAACTTTAAGTTCTGGGGGGGGGGGGGGGGCACGTGCCCCCGTGCCCCCCCCCCCCTGGACCCGCCTATTAATGAAACTATATAATCCAGTCAAATAAGGGTTTAACCTCGGAATGAATGTTAGTAGAAATTTTTTTTGCTCAATATCTTCCTTTTGCCATTCTATAACATATCTCAAAGGTCTAGAAAAATCTCATGTCTGCTTGTCGCGATTTCAAGGTCAAATCGCGAAATGGAGATTTTCAAAATTAGCAAAAATAGGCTATGGTATTATATACACATATGATACATGATTTCAAGGTATTTTTTAATGCTGATTTCAAAAAATCTAAAATCAAGACAATCTGACGTCTCTGGAAATCATCATCATTAAAAATCAAAACAATCCATTACAAAAAATATATATACCTACGAAATAATGGTATTTTTTGATGGAGGGGCAAATTTTATGGAATACGCACTAAAGAAGATTCTTGTTCATATTAGGAATAAGTGCTAATAGGCTATTTTTTTCATTTTAATCTTTGTTTGGATATTCTTTAACTACCCTCAAAAATCTAAAAAAATCTCATGTCCGCAAGTCCTAATTTTCTTGGTTTGAAAATAAGGTGCAGATTTTAAAAAATTAATAAGAAAAGTTTAAATTTTTATATGTATACCAACATAAGCGACATGATTTAAAGGTATTTTTTAACACTTATTCCAACAAAACTCACAAACAAGTCAACCTGACCATCCCTGAAAAGTAATGCACCTTATTCATGTTGATCTGACACAAATATCTGAAGTGTAGTTCTTCAATTTTTTAAAATCTGCACCTTATCTTCAAACCAAGAAAATTAGGACTTGCGGACATGAGATTTTTTTAGATTTTTGAGGGTAGTTAAAGAATATCCAAACAAACTTCTGAGAAAACTAAGTTTAAAATGTTATATAAATTAGGACGAAAAACAATAAAAATTGAAATGTAAAGTTCGAGACTCATTTTAAGTTCTTTTATCTAAAATGTATTAAAAACAATGTATGCTATCATAATTGCGCACATTTCTATTATGTTAAAGAATCATTACTTTTTTGAAATGATCACATTTGTTAAAACCAATTTTGAGATGGTTTTGGTCTTTTGGTCCCATTGTGCGCCGCACTGTTGTCCAAAATGACTTATCTCGTTGCAAAAATCATAACTTTTGAACGGATTGAGGTAGCGGTACAAATTTTTTTTTAATTTGAAGGAAATTTCCAGGGCTGTTACACCAATGAATTTCAAGAAAATTGTTTTACAGGGTGTTTAGGAATCATCGGCCGAAAACCGATTTTCTTAAAAAAAAAAATATTTAAATTAAAATTGGTATGCCATTTTGTAGAAATCACTAATTCACATCTAAAAAAAGTTCAGATTACACTTTTCCATGATATTACGATTATAGAGAATGCCAAAAAAGTTGGTCCCGGAAGTCCGTGTGTCTGTCTGTCTGTATAAGGATCTACAGCCTAAACGGATGAACCGATTGACTTCAAATTTGGTATGTAGCATTTTTTGGAGACCTTCCAGAGGGGTTTTTGGAATTAATTTTTTTGGGCCAAAAATAACGGTACTTGTCATACACCGATTTCAGTAAAGCTGTAATTGCTCAAAAACGGCTCCAACGATTTTGTTTAAAAAATTCAAATGTAAGTTTGAAAACAAGGTCTATCTTCTAATGAAAAAAATTTTTTTGGAAAATCATTATTAACGGTACCTGCCATAGAACGGTTTTTTTTAAATCCGATATTCTCCGAAACGGCTTATTCCATTTCAACGAAACTTTTTTTGAAGAAGCACTTATATAACTCAAATATAGGCCAAAAATAAAATTTCAAAAAAAATAATTTTTGGATTTTTAAAAAAATTTTGAAATTTTTTTTTGAAAAATAAAATTTTCGAAAACGGGACATTGTATTTTTTTGAAATTTTGTTTTTAGATGTGGATTAGTGATTTCTACAAAATGGCATACCAATTTTAATTTTAACATTTTTTTAAAAGAAAATCTGTTCCTTCTGCCTTCATTTTTTTTCAAAGTACAAAATCTCGGCAGTGCGCAAGCATGCGCAGCTAAATATTTTTATTTTGGATCAACAATTGATTGGTACACATACCCTATTCGGCTTAATGCATGGAACCGAATGGATTTTTTACGGTACCTGCCATAAAACCGTTTTTTTTTCAAATCCGATATTCTCCGATACGGCTTATTCGATTTCAACGAAACTTTTTGTGAAGAAGCACTTATATAACTCAAATATAAGCCAAAAATAAAATTAAAAAAAAAATAAATTTTGGATTTTTAAAAAAATTTTGAAATTTTTTTTTGAAAAATAAAATTTTCGAAAACGGGACATTGTATTTTTTTGAAATTTTGTTTTTAAATGTGGATTAGTGATTTCTACAAAATGGCATACCAATTTTAATTTAAACTTTTTTTTTAAAGAAAATCTGTTTTTGGCCGATGATTCCGAAACACCCTGTGAAATAATTTTATTGAAATTCATTGGTATAACAGCCCTAGAAATGTCCTTCAAGTAAAAAAAAAAATTGTACCGCTACCTCAATCCGTTCAAAAGTTATGATTTTTGCAACGAGATAAGTCATTTTGGACAACCGTGCGCCGCCGCGCCGTCTTGGATTTTAGTTTTTGTTGAATATGTCGATTTCTATTTATCCTACATAAAAGTTGTATATACAAAAAATGTAGGCAATTAAATTTCGCATCTTTTCAAACTTTCAAATATAACGACTCAACTAATTTATAGGAATCATTGAAAATGATCTAAAACTGCAATTTATAGCATTGAAATGGAGAAGAAGTATCAGTATGAAACGAATTGGGAATAGTTTATTATTTTCTTGGTAATAGTAACGGCAATTTTGTAAATAGTAACGGCAGTTTTGTTTTGTTTAAGTGCTTCGCTAAGTTGATATGATATTCCATTGTAGGATCTAGTACTAGAATTAACACATGATCTTCTACTCGAGGAGATAGGAAATTCCTATTAGGAACTAGATTTCTACTCACGAGTAAACTACCACCTCCAATGGAACAGGGCTATTAGAGAAACACAGTAGGATTTATATTATTTGATGGTGGTACCGCAATATGATTTACTAGATCCAATCCAGGATATTTCACTTTTCACTTATTCAACTAGCTGCTTCATATTACGAACAAGGCTTCCAGCCCACTAAGGACACGAATTTCAAAATTGGCTGATGAACTTCATAGTATTGGCTTTTTTATGAATAGGAGTGAAAAGCGTGACTTATTTTACATCTATAGCATTTCGTGTAGAACAAGAAGAATGTAATCCGGAACCATCATTAAAAAAGGGACAATAGATAGAATAAATTACCTAATATTCACAATAAAATCCAAAAATACAAAATCAAGGAGCACAACTTAAATAATTGTTTTAACTAGGTTTTAAATAAAAAATTTTTTAATTCTTACCCTTTTTTGTTCTTCTTCTAAAAAAAAGCAATGCATTTCACATGGGAGATTTTTTTAGATTTTTTCCGAAAAAAAAATTATTTTTTAACTCACCACATCTGTAAACCAAAATCGATTCACGACGATTTTTCACCAATTTTTGTTCTCGCAAAACAATGTAGGTATAGCACATTGTTTTTGTGGAAAAAAACTTACAACTGTCATCTGTTTACCACAAATATTTTTTTTCAAGAAAAATTTTTTTTTCTGCATAACTTATTTTAGCCCAGGGAAATTAGTAAATTAAATCGCATTTTTCGCGGGACAAAATTTTTTTCATTGAATGTGTTCGGGAGGTTGTCCTTATCATAAAAGTCAATTTGTTGGGATGATTGGAGGTTGGGAACAGCCGCCATCTTGGAAAAGAGATTGGTATCGTTTTTATTGAATAGCTCCATTGTTATTCATTTTAACAAAAAATGACAAAGGTAAGACTTATTAACAATAAAATTATCTAAAAAATGATATACAAAACAATTCCTTGAGCTTATTAAATAAAATTTTATAGTTGGTTAAAGTGCGGGTTTGTGTCGCAAGGTTGGGGCAAAATGACATTTTTTCATATACTTTTCAACTTTTGATTTGTCTAGGTAATTCTCTAAGAATGAATTATAGTACTTATAATTACACGGTGTAACACTCAAAATATACGCGGGGGGAGACCTATCAGGTTTTGTAGAGCTAGTCGCACTGAATACGAAACGGTATTTGAAAATCCCCTAACACCCCCAAAATCTGGAGTTACGGGCAAAAAACGGTTTTTTGGGCCTTCACCCATTGAAAAAATTCTAGCTTCGACAATTTTTTACCCATTTTCGATTTTTTTATAGTTTCTGATAGAAGATAAATATACCTTTTTAACAATGTATAAAACATGTAAATGGAAATGGTATCATTTATTACTGTAAGTAATGCCGTTGTTTTTTAATAATTTGTTTTTATTTTGATAATTTTTTTTAGAAAAATGCCCCTCCCACCTAAACGGGGGGAGATAGACCCCCCTCCCAAAGAAAAAAAATGTTTGTATTGAGCTCCTCTACAAAAACCCTTCATCAAATCCTAGCGTCCAACTTATCCTACTACGTGCCGAAACAACATTTTTGTTCTATACCTAAAAGTTCGAATTTCTGTATCTGGGTTGAAATCGAAAATTTTTTTTTTCTAAGCCAATTTTGGAGTGATTTTCATAAAAAATACCTCGATCAATTGGGAAATAGATATAGTTTTAGAATATATTTTTTAAATAGCATGTTGTTTTGAAAACATATACTTTAAATTGATGCCGAAGTTGGGCAAATGACAAAAAAAATTGAATTTTTGAACTTTGACATCTTATAAATTCTAAGTGGTTCAACCGAGTTACATGTTTTATACATTGTTAAAAAGGTATATTTATCTTCTATCAGAAACTATAAAAAAATCGAAAATGGGTAAAAAATTGTCGAAGCTAGAATTTTTTCAATGGGTGAAGGCCCAAAAAACCGTTTTTTTGCCCGTAACTCCAGATTTTGGGGGTGTTAGGGGATTTTCAAATACCGTTTCGTATTCAGTGCGACTAGCTCTACAAAACCTGATAAGTCTCCGCCCGCGTATATTTTAAAACCTCATTTTTGTAACACCGTGTTATCTATAAAATGAGTTCACAATCGTTATTGTAACCATCATATTGTAGAAGTTATCTAACTCCGAAACTCTGCATGTACTAGTCAGAAGTGAGAAAAAAGCTAGTTTTTTGCTAGTAGGCCGAGCAAATTTTGGGAGTTGAGGTATAACCAAAACATAAGAACGCAGTTATGTACCCATGCTTGTCTTAATATCGAATTAAAAGGTCTGACAACTCTAATTTTGTGCTTTATACGGTTTTCGGGGGGTTAAATAACGTAAGTTTTCCAGTTAATGTGAATGAGCTAAATTTACATTATTTCAAATTATAAATATAAAAACTGATGCTCTGTCACTTTTCCTAAATCTGGACACCTCAATCTCGGCGATGCGGTTATTAGAACTCAAGATATAAGCTTTTTTTAACTACCTTATCCGGGTTTTCAATTCAAATAAACAAACAAAAATTTAAACACAAAAGTCTCTAAAACATAATCGCATAAACCGCTTATATCTTGACTTCTATTTGTCACATCCTAAAGATTGGGGCGTTCAGATTTAGGAAAAAGGTGGCGGCTGTTCCCAACCTCCAATCATCCCAACAAATTTACTTTTATGATAAAGACAACCCCCCGAACACATTCCACGAAAAAAAATGTTGTCCCGCGAAAAATGCGATTTCATGCCCATATTTTGACTAATTTCCCTGAGCTATTTTTTTTTATTAAAAAGAACTACTACTAGGCTTAAGGCAAAAAAAAAAAAAAACAATTTTCTTAAAGATTTGTGCAGGTGCAGGTATTCCTAAATATCATCAAATCTACGAGTTTTCTGGCAAACTTGTGTGTGACTTTTTTGTTTATTATTAGTGGAGTCAAATTAGCTTTATACCTCGGAATCCAGGGAAAGTCGATGCATCTGAAAAACGAGTATAGGGCTGCATTATAATAGGGTCAAATAAGAAAGTTAAAAAAAAAATTTCACCGCTCTCGATTACAACAGTTTTTATAGACCGTTTACTGTCATTCCGTATGCAAGCGTCAATCGGAATCGCTGTCTCATTTTAGATTTTGATCAAACTTTGTAGGGATGTTCTCTAGGACTGTAAGGAAGCAAATCCATGATGATTTAATTTTAAGTTGCGTGGTTTCCCCGCTACCCGCATTCGAACTTTTTCAGAAGGTCATTTTTATGTTATTATAGCTTTGCGTCTACTAAAGATATCTTTTTGTTTGAAACGCCATGTTAAAGCTTAAGAGTAGTAATTTTTGAATATATATTAAAAAATTACGTAATATAATTATCCCTGAAATAAAAATAACTTTTTGAAAAACTGGTAATTTTGCTGATTTTTCATGGTTTTTGACTGGCTCCAGAATATATATGTAGGAAGCTTATACTTACCAAATATTAAATATAGATATTTTTCAACAAAAATTTTAAGTTCAAAGTTTTGAGTTTTTTGAAAAAATATTTTTTTATACTATGATTTTTTACGATTTGACTAAAGATAGAAACATGAAACTAACAGTGTGTTAAGTTGAAACTTTTAACTTTAAGTCCTCTAAATAAAATTGTGTTATTTTCATATCTTCTTAGTGTACCGCTTGTTTGAAAATTCGCAAAAATGCTAAAAAGCCAAAAAAAACCCTACTTAAGGCTATGATTGCACTATGTTTGACATAAGATAGAAGCATGAAATTAATAGTATATTTAGTTCGTACTCTTAGCTTAACACACTGTAAGTTTTACATTTCTTCGTTTAGTCAAATCGTAGAAAATGACAGTATAAAAATTAGCTTTTTTAAAATACTCTATACTTTGAACTTAAAATTTTTACATAAGGAGTACAGCCATCGAGTTCATTTTAGATTTATTTTGTTGAAAAATATCTATATTTAATATTTTGTAAGTATAAGCTTCCTACATATAATAGCCAAGGTTCTGGAGCCAGTCAAAAACCATAAAAAATCAGCAAAATTACCAGTTTTTAAAAAATTATTTTTAATTCAGTGATAATTATTACGTAATTTTTTAATATATATTCAAAAATTACTACTCTTAAGCTTTAAAATGGCGTTTCAAACAAAAAGATATCTTTAGTAGACGCAAAGCTATAATAACATAAAAATGACCTTCTGAAAAAGTTCGAATGCGGGTACCGGGGAAACCACGCAACTTAAAATTAAATCATAATGGATTTGCTTCCTTACAGTCCTAGAGAACATCCCTACAAAGTTTGATCAAAATCTAAAATGAGACAGCAATTCCGATTGACGCTTGCATACGGAATGACAGTTAACGGTCCATAAAAACTGTTGTAATCGAGAGCGGTTAAATTTTTTTTTTTTAACTTTCTTATTTGACCCTTTTATAATGCAGCCCTATACTCGTTTTTTAGATGCATCGACTTTCCCTGGATTCCGAGATTTTACAAATTTTATGTCTAATTTGACTCGACTATATGGTTTTCTTCATAAGAATAAATTTATAAAATACTATGTTTGTCATACATTTATCGAAAAAAATTGGGCCAAAGTCAAAAATTATCATGGATAAGAAAAAATGAACAGCCTTTACAAATTGCATAATATCTAAGCAACAAAAAAAATAAATTAACATTATTTAAATGCAGTTACAAAGAGTAACATTTCTTCTAAAAATCAAGATATTTAGAAGTTTCTGTCATATGTACATATGTAAGTATTAACGGAGAAATTAAAATTAACATGAGTAAAGGAATAAGCATGGTACGCTGTTTGAGCTAAATTATAGCCGAGATAAAATTCCCATATAAGTTATCGATAATTTGTATGGGATCCATTTTAGCTGAGCTAAAATTTTCGATAATTTGTATGGGAGCTAAAATTTAACGCGAGCTGCGTACTACACAAAAGTTTTAATCAACATCGTTAGAGCCGTTTTTGAAAAAAATTAAATTTTTAATTCCCCTTATATGACAGGTAAAGTTAGTTTTAGTCCTAAACAAAATTTCAGTTTGTCCTCTAGGGCAGTGTTTTTAAAAGTGTGGGTCGCGACCCCCTGGAAGGTCGCGAAGAGTTCCTAAGGAAAGGCCGCAAGCCAAATATTGATACAAAAAAATAATGCTATGTTAATAAAAACAAAAAACAGAAAACTCCTCTTTGCGATAAATGTGTTTGGATATGTGCCCATGATTATGAAAGTGGACTAGACTAAGTCACTTTTTGCATTGTTTAAAGAAAAACTTACATAATAATTTTCTTATAACGATTTAATTGTATTTCTTTTATGAAATCACTGAAGGAGCAATGAATAAGTTCATTTAATGCAATTTCGCTTTCAAACCTTACCCCTTAAATAATAATTATTTTTAAGCTAAATTTGATCGTATTTTTGGGAGTGACTTAGTCCACTTTCATAATTGAATCATTTATTTTCAAAACATGATAAGTCCACTTTTTTTTCAAAATTCGTTTTTTTTACTAAATTGTTACTCTAGGGATAACCACGTCTATCTTCAAAATAATGAAGTATCTACTCCATCTATATCCGATTTTACAGCTAAGCGAAATATTTTTTTAGTATCAAAAACAGGATAAGTCCCGGACTTATCATCTTTTGAAAATAAACAACAGCTTTTTTATGTGTAAATGCTATATTAAGCTACAGGCTGAAAATCTTAATTTTAAAGCTTCTTTAAATTTAAAGAAGCACTCCGGACATTATATTTTAATCTCTAATATAATTTTGTGATAGACTGGAGATGAAAGCAAAATTGTGTACCCATTTTAAAAGTAATTTCACATCCGTTTATTTTCAAAGTATGATAAGTCCAAAAGCGTTTTTATTTTTTATCTTTTGAACTATCGCTCCAAAAATTAAAAACGAAACGGTATTTTGTACCTAGGCAAAAGTTCTACAGAATATATTTTTTATAAATTTTGCTACACACATCAAAAGAAAATAGAACGTTTTTTTCTTCTCCTGCTAAATTTAAAATCATGGACTTATCATGTTTTTAAAATAAATGATTCAATTAAGGGCACATATATTTTTGAATAAATTTTGAAATCTTGTACTGATCTTTGATAAATTAACGTTTTCTCTTCATAGTTTTAATGTCCAACATTGAAGATAATGTGACTTCACATAGAAATATATAGTTATGAAGTGGCGAAGTGCACTAACAACGGCAAGGCTTCGTTTTATTGAACTTGTTATTTACAATTGACTTAAGATTAACTTATTTCTAAGATACATTGATTGATATAAAATTTTGTTGGCAGAGAGGGGGCTTAACCTTATACAATGACTAAGTTATAAAATATAAATAATAATTATACATGGGATACAAGGCTTCGTTTATAGCTCAGAATACTCTCCTCTTCTCTTAATACAGAAATTGTTAATTGTTTTTAAATTAAATCTTTTTTTGATCACCTGCAAGCTGCAACTTAATCTATAAGGAATTCTTTCAACTTTACAGACGGTAGATGAGCAAGTCCAACCGAATTATTCAAAAATTTGAAATCCATCTTAGTTCCATTTCACTTCCAGAATACATTTCTGGAAAGTAACTCAATAGTTTCATCTCCAAATTAAATAAACTGTTTAGCATGAGGAAGCTAACAAATATTGATTCTTCACATGAATTTTCTTCAAGAATCTTTTGAACACAGGAAAAAGAATCAAATTTGTGTGCTTGTAGAGCCACGGACCATAACCGCAGTTTTCCGAGAAATCCATTGATTTTGTTATTTTGCAGTTATAATGTTTTTTATCTTCCTTGGATACTCTTATTAAGGATATTTAACCCTTAAAAGCATGAATTTTCCAATTTTGAAAAAAGTCACTCAAAAAATTAAACTTGACCCCAATAACACGGAAAAAATATTTTTTTAAATTGTTTCGCAAAATTTCTCATACAAATAAGAAAATAAGCATTTGTTTGCCCTTTTTATGACCTTCAATAATTCCCCAACAGTGTCAAAAATTGTACACGGTGTTAACTATTTAACGCAATTCACACACGGCCTAAATTACCGACCAAAAACTGGATAAACCACGCACACAATTAATATTTTTAGCAATATTTGACCATTTTGTGACAAGAAGCACAAAGAAAATTTGATATTATCTTATTTTGTGTACTGTGCCCCATAGTACCTATATCGGAAGTAAAATAAAAGGGTTTCTTAGGAAAAAGTAGTTTTGTCTCTTTTTTATTTCTCAAAAACGACAAGACATTTTTCCATCCGTTAAACTTTTACTGACTGGACTCGAATTTTCACGGAGAAACAGCTAATGTAATAGCAATAACCACGAGGATGACGGTAATCTGATGAGGATATCACATTTTTAACGGCTCAATTATGTTAAATATGATAAAATCTCTTAATTATTTAAAAACAAAAAAATGTTCAAATCAATTTTTTTTTATTGTTGGGCTACTTTTTGAGCTACTTTTTCGGCTCCGTTTTTGACCTACACAAATTTTAAGACTATGTTTAAGTTATTTAAGTCAAAAATCATAAATTTTTCTAGTTACTTTAATTTGTTGGCTTACGGCCACTCTGGATTTTGTTTGGATTAAAGTTAATTTTAAATCCAATCACATTAAATTCAATTCACTCAAATAAAAATCATGTGATTATTCAATAAATTTTGTATAATTTGCATTTATCTTTAATTTTCCTTCACAATTGACAAAACAACTGAACACTGTGAAAATGAATTTTACATCTGGATTTATAAAGTTAAACAGATAACAGTTTAAATTTGTTTGGATTTAACGAGATTGGATTTAAGTAGTGAATATTACGGATTTGAATTTATTTTTGAAATTTGACATTCTTTACATCCAGATTTTTTAAACTAGTGAATAATATGGCCGTTAGTTTACCCATTTTCAACAGCACTGTTGGAAAATCCGAAACATGGTTATTTAAAAAAAGAGAAATATGTTATTTTAATACTATAATTTCATTTATTCACTTGTTTTTTTTTTTTAATATATATGTATATATAATTCCTTTAGAAAAAATTGAAACGCAATAATACAATAAGTACAAGGTTCTCATTTCACATGTTTTTTTTTTTTAATTTGTATGTTTCATAAAAGGATCAATATTTATTTATACAATGAGTTTTTTTTGCATTTTTAAATATAATAATAAATATTTTTACTTGGTTTTCTGTCAATATATAATATACAAGAAGTAATATACATATAATAATTTTGTCGTTAAAGTATCTCTTTTTTATAAATATTTCAATAATAAATTGAAAGATTACAAACTCGGTTATGCACTTTGGTTTCTTATTTTGTTTTTGTTTTTTTTTTTTTTTAATTGCTACTTTATTTATGTTTGTAACAAATAATTGAACGTTTTTTTTTTTCATTCCAAAAGGTAAAATTTCGGGAAAATAAAATCGAATAAACTAATGTTATAATTAGTACATTATTGTGTTTTGTATATTTTTTATACATTTTATATTATAATTGATTGACCTACTTATTTAATAAGTTCTAACGTCTTATTCTTTGTTTTGTAATTATTTTGAATTTCGTTCACTGTCAATAAATTGCCAAATTTATATATGTAATATATAAACTTATTTATATCTATATATATGTATGTGCGTGCACATACATACATATACTTATATATACATATATGTATGTATTTTATCAACAGAGCGTAATTTAACACATTTTTATTCTAGCTTATAAGAAGTTGTATTTTTCTTTCTATTAAATTCTCCAAGTCATCTGTTTTTTTTTATATTCTTTATTGATTTAATAAATAAAAATATATAATATACATATTTTGCTATGAAGACTATATATATTTATGAAATCGGAAGGTACTTGTTTAAGAAAAATATTTTTTTTTTATTTTCCATTTCAATAAATAAAAAAAGGAACTTGAAATATTATTTTACATTTTTAAAATAGACTTGAAATTCAATATATGTGTATGTATGTACATACAGGGTGTCCCAAAAGTAATGGATCAAACGAAATATGCTGATAGGCCAACTTTAGGGCTCTCAGAATTTAGTAACTTGTTCATCCCAAATCCTTACGGTTTTCAATTTAATGCAGTTTTTGTGAATTATCGAAAAATCTCGACTTTGCAACAGTATTTTGCTTCCTCCGGTCATAATTGATTTTTGTTTTTTACAATTCTTTAACTAAAACATTGCCTAATAATAAGAAATAATTATTTAATCAAAATATTTTTTATTTCATACGCCATTTTGCTGCAAATTAATTAACAGTTCCATGTTTTATAAAAACTCAATTACTTAATTTTTTTTCAGAGCAACACACTGCAAAAAATTTGTATGGTGTGACACAGGTTAATTATTTTAAAAACTTGCCGTGTTATTGCACTTTTTAAAAATGTATAAAAGTTTCCAAACTTGAAGTTAGAACAAAAGATATTACAATTTTAATGCAACAAAACAGTCCTTTTCAGAGAAAAATAACAAAGAAAAATAAACACATTTCCTCGACTGTTGTTTGTTTATTTCTTTTTGAATAAAAGCCTCGATTTTTGTTTGTTATTTTTCTCTGAAAACCCCTGTTTTTTTGCATTAAAATTGTAATATCTTTCGTTCTAATTTGAACTTTGGAAATTTTTATACATTTTTGAAAAGTGCAATAACACGGCAAGTTTTTAAAATAATAAACCTGTGTCACACCATACAAATTTTTTGCAGTGTGTCGCTCTGAAAAAAAATTAAGTAATTGAGTTTTTATAAAACATGGAACTGTTAATTAATTTGCAGCAAAATGGCGTATGAAATAAAAAATATTTTGATTAAATAATTATTTCTTATTATTGGGCAATGTTTTAGTGAAAGAATTGTAAAAAACAAAAATCAATTATGACCGGAGGAAGCAAAATACTGTTGCAAAGTCGAGATTTTTCGATAATTCACAAAAACTGCATTAAATTGAAAACCGTAAGGATTTGGGATGAACAAGTTACCAAATTCTGAAAGCCCTAAAGTTGGCCTATCTGCATATTTCGTTTGATCCATTACTTTTAGGACACCCTGTATATGTATAAGTTTTCTAGATAAAGAATTTTTGTTCAGGAAAACTTAATAATTTTGTAAAGATTTCATAGAAGGAGTGATATAGTTAGTAATGAAACAAGATTTAAGATAATTTTGAAATATTCTCTGAGTAAGGGTATTTTAATAGAAATAATTATTTATTGCATACTTATTTAATGTAACTTTGCTTTACTATAACACAAGCAGGATACTATAATTGGTCGATGGAGCACAAAATAATGAGTAAAATAATTTTTTAAACTGATTTAAGACTATGTACATATGTACTTGTTTTATATTTGCAGACAGAAGTAATAAATAAGATTCCGTTACAGGTGCTTACCAAGCTCATTGCTAATTTTTCTATAGATTTTGCTTTTTGTCTCAGCACCACACTAGGCTAAAGATATGCTATTTCAAAAAACGTATTTGCATAAAGGCGATGAACAAAGTCAATCGACCTTATCACGAATTCCATTCGTATCGGAAATTTTCTACAATTCCCAAAAAAACGATCTAAAAATCCGATCGTGGTGATGATTTGTTTGAAATTTCGTGATAAGGCCTAATAGGTGTTGTTTTTTTATATCTTGTCTTTAGAGGCAGACCCTACGTGAATCTCCAGTGGAATTTTGTTTCCTGGAAAATTTGTTGTCGATACCAATAACTTCCAAGGAAAAAATGTTCATGATCATTTTCGTTCACATGTTGGGAAATATTTCCTGAGAAATTTCTTTTCACGATAGGCTCCTATTTGAACGATCTGCTTTTTGCTTTGTGTATAACGTTTATACCATTTCTTTTCGTCTAACCTCAAATCAAATCAAAGTATTATATTATTTGCTAAAAAGAGGTATACTGGGGAGATTATGGGTAATAGAGCTGATTTTTTTCCTCTTTTTAAGTTATTTCTTTACAGAAGACTTCCAACTAGTGAGGCGAAAGCATTAAAAAAGAGCTCCATTGTGCACTTTGTGATAAAAGCATGAAATTTATATCGGGCGTTAAAAATTACCTCGAAATCATGTATTATATTAATAAAAAGGTTTCATTAGCTATACTATGATATGCAACAATGCGGGTGCAACACAGAAAAGCTCTTGTATCTACCCTCCTGGATGGAATACAAGGTGGCCCAAAAAACAAATAATTGAGTACTACCAACGATATAAATTTCATGCTTTTATCACAAAGTGCACGATTTTGTTGCTAAGCCGCCTCACTAAATACTATACAATCAGTATTTTATGAGGGGCCCCATCTTGAGCACCTGTAACTTGATATATTCGAGTGTGGTCAATACAATCGAGTGTTGGAAGCATTTACAATAAACACCAGTTTTTCCTAGAAAAAGCTTAAACAATGTCTGTGTTTTTACTCCAACGTTATTAATATTTTTAACATTTACATACAATAGCTGTGTTTTATTTTCCTCGTCATCCGGATCAGATCATTGTTTTTATTAGCTTTACAACAAAAGCAGGATTTTGTTTTGTTATTGTTTCGCAAATAAATAAATGATCTGATCCGGATCACGAAGAAAATAAAACATAGCTAATATCACAATACATACAATATCACAATATTATGTGAAACGGGTGCGATTTCCTTATACAATCGCAATCGTTATAAACTTTCTTCAATATATAAAATGTAATAAATTAGTTGTCAAAGCACAACTTTTTCGAGAGAAAAGAAAAACTTGGGTTTGGTGTCACGCCTAATATGTACTACGAAAATATCAATTTGCTGAAATAAATACTGATTCTTCCACCGTTATAGTCAAACGGAAACGCACCAATAACTAAGCCATTGGGTGCGTTTAAACAAATTGGAGGAAGATATCGGATAGTTTTTTGTTGTTGTAAAGCATGTTTAAAAATAGAAATGAAATGAACTATTGAACCAATTGTCCAAGTGTCTTGCAACAACAAAAGTAATTTAAAAAAAAAAATTACATAAATTTCGTTTCTTTTTGCAAGCTACTTGGACACACGATATCTGTCTCGTTTCTTTGCCACTATTGGAATTGTATTAGGGTAAGCCTTAGATTGTTTGGAAAGAAAAAATTCTCTAGTTAATTTAAGTTCTGGTTTTGATATATCGTGACAAGAAAAACAAATGAAAACAATGAACTTGCGTGAAAGCTTCCTGCAATTTGTTGGTTTTCAACCAAAAGATTCTTTTCAATTTCTAGAAATAATGAAAAAGAAAATCTTTAAGGATATTCTATTACATTTAAAGAGCATAATTCGTTTAGTGAAACAATATTTTATCCTTTCCTGAAGTTTATAAAAAAAAAAAACAAAAATAATATCTTAATTTCGTTTATATTTTTGTGTTCAAATAAACATTTATAGATGGGTCGTTTATGAGGGCAAGGAATTAAAAAAAATCGATAAAAAGGTATAAACTATTTTATATTGATTTAAAAACGGCATATAATCATATTTAATATCTAAATTTCATTATATATTTTTTTTTCACATATAGTAGAAAACAATATTTTTATTTATTTATCGTATGGTTGTTAAGTCCTTTAATTTGGTCACTCGACATATTTCTCTTTTAATTTTTTATCTAATTATTTAACTAATTTATCTCGATTTGTTCTCTATTTTTTTTTTAATTATTTAAATATCTTCAAAATTATTTAACTATTTTTTAATTGCTAATTTTTTTTTTTTTTTTTGTGAAAATCCTACAACTCTAAAACTCTAATAGTTGTAAATCTTTTCGGGCAGTTAATGTTTGTTTGAATAGTGATTTTTTTCTATCATTATTATTTTTGTTTTTTTTTTTCAATATAATTTATTATGATTCTTGTCCATTTTATTTGAATTTTTCCCCATTTGAACAATATTATTGTTGGATTTGTATTCACTTACATATATATTAGGTATGTATATATATATATATATATATATATTTTATTTTCTTCTTAAATTAATAGCTAATGTAAGCGCTATGGAAGTCTGTTTATTATATTAATTAATTAATATTCATTAATTTGAATAAATAATTATTTTTTTTTTTTCAATCTTAAAACAAATTTATATATATGTATATTTATATATTTTATAAAAATAAATAAATAATTTCAATTCAACAAAAATATATTTATCTATTCATTGCACATCAATTCAGATTAAAATTACTATACGTATCAACATCAAAAGAAAAAAATAAATAAAGCTTTACTTTCATTCGTTGTGCAAATCGTTAAAATAAAAAGAAGATTAAATTACAGATCACTCTTTGACAGAAAATATATAATAAATAATTAAACTATTATTATTCAGTCATAAAAATGTAAGGTACAATTTTTTTAGAGATCTACCGTTGTAATATAATACACTCTGTTTTTTTTTTCTTTACTTACATTTAATATAATAAGCCCTATCGTGTATTCCATTAAGATTTAATGCGATGAAAAATTAAAAAGTGGGACATCTTTGCAGAAAAAAAACTAAATACTGTCGACTCCCTTAATAGACCAGTGCCAATAATTTTTGAAAATAAAAAAATTATTAGCAGCATATGGGTGGTGGGAAAATTTAGGATAAATGGTATATGAAAGGGGAAAAATAAATTGCCAACAAAAAAATTGGGGGAAAGGGGGTGGGTGGGCGAAAAAGTGGTGGGTGTCAAAAATCATGGTTTCTTACGATTTCTGTCAAAACTAGACGTCCTATCGAAAAAAGTCAAATGCAAAAGTTGTAGGTAGTATAAATGTCTACAACTTTTACTCAAACAATTTTTTTCTGTAACCTCAAAAATATTGAAAAAAATGCAAAAATACGATTTTTTGATTTTTTATTTTTATCTTTTACAAAAATGGTTGGATTTTAACAAAACTTGGTTAAAAACTACTTTGTTATGTTTTCTATCTATTAAACATTTTTTTTGAGCAAAAAGTGAATTTTTGGATTTTTGACGAATTTTATTTGAAAAAATAGCCTATTTTTCAATCAAAAAATTTACCGAAAAAATTTTTGATTTTTGAAAAGTTTGAAATGAAATTATTTAGATTAAAACCTATTATTTAAGATTGTGTGGAAAAACTATACTTTTGTTTTAGAAAATATTGAGAAAAATTGAAAAAAACAAAAAAACGATTTTTAAGATCGTTTTTTTCCGTAAATGACAGTAATATTGGCGAGAAATAATTTTCCATAGAAACTAAATTATACTTTTCTAATGGCCTTTGACCTTCTTAATTTGAATCTAGCATTAGAATAGCTCTAACGTGAAAAGTTTTTGAGATATTGAATTTTGAACGTCCAAAACACTATTTTTGTGATGTTTTGCATGGTAATATCTCAAAAACGTGATGTGATAGAATTTTTCTGACTTCGGATTCGAGCTCAGCGCACAGGGAAGAAAAAATCGAATGCCTTGTTCAAATTCACTAGTCAAAAAGTTTTTTTTTTATAGAAATCAAAGTATATTTTTCTAATGGTTTTTTGTGCGCTGAGCTCGAATCCGAAGTCAGAAAAATTCTATCACTTCACGTTTTTGAGATATTACCATGCAAAACATCACAAAAATAGTGTTTTGGACGTTCAAAATTCAATATCCCAAAAACTTTTCACGTTAGAGCTATTCTAATGCTAGATTCAAATTAAGAAGGTCAAAGGCCATTAGAAAAAAATAATTTAGTTTCTATGGAAAATTATTTCTCGCCAATATTACTGTCATTTACGGAAAAATCGATCTTAAAAATCGTTTTTTGTTTTTTTCAATTTTTCTCAATATATTCTAAAACAAAAGTGTAGTTTTTCCACAGAATCTTAAATAATAGGTTTTAATCTAAATAATTTCATTTCAAACTTTTCAAAAATCAAAAATTTTTTCGGTAACTTTTTTGATTGAAAAATAGGCTATTTTTTCAAATAAAATTCGTCAAAAATCCAAAAATTCACTTTTTGCTCAAAAAAAATGTTTAATAAATAGAAAACATAACAAAGTAGTTTTTAACCAAGTTTTGTTAAAATCCAACCATTTTTGTAAAAGATAAAAATAAAAAATAAAAAAATCGTATTTTTGCATTTTTTCCAATATTTTTGAGGTTATAGAAAAAAATTGTTTGAGTAAAAGTTGTAGACATTTATACTACCTACAACTTTTGCATTTGACTTTTTTCGATAGGACGTCTAGTTTTGACAGAAATCGTAAAAAACCATGATTTTTGACACCCACCCCACTTTTTCGCCCACCCACCCCCTTTCCGCCAATTTTTTTGTGAGCAATTTATTTTTCCCTTTTCATATACCATTTATCCTAAATTTTCCCACCACCCTTATGCTGCTAATAATTTGTTCAACTTTTGCCCTCTGAAAACCGGATTGGCACTGGTCTATAAGTGGAACTTTCGCTGGACGTGAAAATTAGTTCAAGTTAAAGGGAAATTCGAGGAAGAGGAAATAATATAATCTTTTTCTTCAAACTTTTTCATTGAGAATGGAAATTCGACTTAGAGGAAGTTCGAATTAGCGAGAATTACTTTACATAAAACTAATATGAGAGGAATATCTTTAAGACATAATCCATATTTAACCGATTTAAGTAAGAAATTCTGGGGTTGAAACGGTTTAGGTGAAATAGTTGACTGTTGCTTTTTTTATCATCGTTTTTGATCGTCCCTTAGCACGTGATAGACTACTCATGAGAAGATGGTCTAGTACCACTATATCGAGTACATAAGAATTGCACTGATTTTCTTGAATGTGGATTCTATGCAAAATCGCCATTAAATCAATATATAACAACAAATGGAAGTAAAATTTAGTAGAGATGTATTCAAAGATGTGTAAAAAAAATAAATATATTTTCTACGTTCTTAACGGTCTCACTATTTCAACTTCAATTTTTGTAAACAATAACTATTTCGTTATCGATCATTAACAAAAGTAAAATAAAAAGGCAGTTAAGAGAAATAACCGCTAGAAATGCACGATAGGGCTACATTTAATTCAGTTTTTAAAATGTCAACAAATTAAATAATAATTTCTTAAAATCGTCTACAAAACTATAATTATTTAATTATTAGAAATAACCTAATATTGATTTTCATTATTTTAAATCTATATTTAAACTTAACATTTATACAAGCTTATGTAAATTATAAATATGGATAATGATACGATTTTTTCCTGTACAATCCATCAATGATTCCAGAATGGTTGAAGACTGCTCACACACATGAAAAAAGAAAGCAAAAGTACACAACAGATTAGCATATTATGAACTTTTTAAGAAATAGAAGAAAAAAACAACTTTGAAAGTAGATTAACAGTAAAAATGTTCACCGAATAATAGATTTATATTCATTTTAACATCTTGTGTTAGAACAAAAAAAAAAAAAAAATACAAAAAAAAAACATCCTCAAGATTTATTAAGGTGTACATTAATGCAGTGTCGTTATTTTAATTTGCATACATTCATATGGAAAAAAATAGCTATTACTAGAAAAGAAATAGAGGAGGACTCTATTTTGTATACTGTTTTGGTTAACAAAAAAAAAAAAAAAAAAAAAAAAAAACAAAAAAAAAAAACAAAACAAAAAAAAAAAAAATTGGTAAAAAGAAAAGCTCGTAGTATACATACATTTTAGCTTAGCCTAGTAGTTTTGTTTTTAATATAATGTAGGTACATAAAAAAAAATAAAAAAAAATCTCACCTTTATCCAGGCTTTTCGTGTTTTGTTGACTATAATTGATTTTTACTGCTATTAACTTATTTTGCTGAAGAATTTTTTTTAAATAGTGTTAATTTTAAAAATCTAATAAAATGGCCAAACATTAATGGAAAGTGGTCCAAGTCTTTTTTAATAAATATTAATTTTTAATAACAACACAGTTTATCATTCGTTATCAGTCGGTTGAAACTGTTCGACAAAAATATTTTTATACCTAATTATTTCTTCAATATTTTAGGAAGTTTGGTGAAAAAGTTCTACCAATACCAAAATAAATTCATTTTACAGTTTTCACAAATCTCGCCCAATCCGTTATGTGCTCCTGTTCTGTAATTTTTATCATTGGCGACACAATTTTTGAATGAAACGTTCAGAAACGTTAGGCAAATTTCAAGTCTCTAATTAATTAGCTGTTAGAAAAAAAAATGTAAATTAAAAAAAAAATATTCGACAGGAAAGTTAGTCAAGAAAAATCATCCTAATTCGTTTTATTCGTCGAACTAAATATGTATCCGTTCAGAAAAGGACGTTGACTAATAAAATAGTCTCAAATATTTCTTGACGGAAGGAGAAGATAATTTCTCTTCTGAGAAATGCTCTATCCGTCATTTTCTTGTCAATAACTTCCAATCGAAAACAACATTATATTAATTTCACGAGGCCTTTGCAAGCAAATAAAGTATTTAATTGTATTTTAATCAATTAATTAAATTAATTAGAACATAGAACATTATACGTATGATGTAAATCACTAAACTTCGTTTAGTTTTATATTAATATTAATTTATTATGGACGAAAAACTGTTTGAACTGTAAACTAGTCGAAAACATCAACGCCTGACATTTTCACCTGGGATTTTAAAAGTTGCATTAGTTGACAAGATAATAAAACAAAAATATTTCACACATGTTCTATAATAAAAACTTGGACCAAAATATACATTGTCGGTTTATATCTAATACATCGACTTTGATTGCTAGAACTGGACAGAAATTTAAAAAAAAAAATTCTCTGAATGTAAATGCGTTTAATTTTGATTTAAGAATACAATAGTAAACAAAAATTAATCCAAGTCTATAATATTCACAACTTACATAAATACACACTAGATTAAATTTTTTGTTCTGAGTGTATACATAATATGAAACCCAATGCAATCTTTGGATTTAAGAAATTTTTTTAAATTGTTGGATTTTAAATACACGTTCATCCAAATAAATGGCCCTTAGTAATAGACCCGCATTTAGTGAAAACTCGATTTAAATAAAAAATAAAGCACACATCTCACTTCCAAATTAAAAAAGTGTTTTGATTTTAAAATAGGTAAACTGCTTCTAAGCCAATTTTTAAGTTTAGAAGTTACATGTATGTTTTAATACTCTTAATTATTTTTTTTTGTTAAAATCGAGTTTTGCTAAATTCGGGTCTATAACTAAGAACCAATAATTTGGCTGTAAACTTTAATTAAACTTTCATTAAACGATTCACTAACAAATATGCCCAATTCTTTTTTCGCAATCAATTTGATGATAATATGGATTCTCTTTTGATTAAAATCTAAAATTACATAGTAATACATTTGTTTCTCTCAGCAAAATAAAGCCATATATTTAAAAAAAAATATATTTTGTTAATAAATATTGTTAGGCATCCCCTAGAAAAAAATAAAAAAAATATTCAACCCGAAGTGAGAGTAAAAAATAAAAGAAACGTCTTAAAAAATAGAAGTTTCAGTGGTTGCTTATTACGACGAGAAGATTTTTTATGCTGTGATGTTTATCTTATCTTATTAATTTTTAGTTAGTATTTGAAATAAAAAATGGATAGGCATAGTCTACATTAAACGGTATGCGGGTATGCTTGGTGGTCATTCAACGACCTCTTTTTTAATCACGATTGATTGATATAAGTACATAATATTACGTAAATATGACAAACAAAATTTTTAAAATATTTAACTGATCATCAACAAATATTCAAATGCAAATTAAGGTTTATTGTTAGTGTCCGCACTTGAAATTATTTATTTATCCCTCTCCTTTAGTAGTAGGTACAGTGTATCAAAATAATGGTTGATCATTTTGATACATTTTCATTTACAAATTATATCATTGACAAAAATACTTGCTACACGCAACTTTATATACAAATAAAAATTGCATAATAATAACAATTTGAATGTACTTAATAGATTTATAGGGACGATATTTTTAACTGAATTTCGAACTATTTTTTATGGTAGTTTTGTTCAATTTGAGATAACATACAATTTGTGGAACATAGTTTTTGTATTTTTTCACCCTCCTTTTCCTCGGGAGCATGCAAATTCCATTTTTTGTTTCTCAAAATATGAACCGACCTAATGCAAATACATAAATTTTTTTTTTAATATTTAGGGATCCGATCCTATATAAATCATCGTTTTCGTATCTCTACAGGATATAGTCACCATAACTGAAATTTGTTATTAATTGATATAAGGTAATATTTCCAAGTTTTTGAATCTACAGATTTTTGGCCAGTTTTTTTACCCAATATATGTATATTTAAGGATAAATACATAAAAGGAAGTAACACTTATAAAAGGTTTAGTATCTATGTTTTTTTACTTTGTTTGAATGTTCTGAGCAAGTTTTATTACGATACACTGTACAATTTTTTTTTTAACCTTCATTTTTTAATTGTTTATCAAAGAGAAATATATTAAATTCAAATAATTAAATTCTTTTAACCCGCGGATTGCATTTTATTATAACCCTTTGTTTCAGATTTGAACCAATTCAAAATGAGAAAATTATGAAAATTCAGAGAAAAAGCTCTCAATAAATTTAACAAGTTGGATTTAACATCATTCACATAGCAAAAAAAAAAAAAAAACATAAGCAAAAACGCCCACTATCAATCTTCTTACAACCCCATCAACAAAACATTTTTTTGTTTCAAATATTTTTCAATTCCATAGTTGTCCATTTACTTTTATCTAAAAAAAAAAAAAAAAATTATCCACATTTATGAATCTTTATTTATAATTTCACGTTCAAATATACTTATATAATTTTATAAATGTTTAAACACATGTAGTATGTACTGTAATAATTAGAACTTGTAATATTAGTTAATTGAAAAAGTATGTAATTGTATTTTTTGTCAAATATTCATATATCTTAAAATGTTAATCCTGTTTTTTGTTTTTTTTTTTTTATATGTATATCTATATTTTCAAACTCTGACCAATTCTTAATTTATTTGCTTTTTTTCAACAAACTAATTTTCTGTTCGATTATATGTTTCATTATTTAACACACACAAAAAAATAAGATGTTTTCATTTTATGTATGTATTTAACTTTATATATATATATTTTAAATTATGTAGTTTTTCGTTGATACGAAATGTATTTCTTTTGTTAAAAAAATGTAAATATAAAACATTAACGTATAGACTATAGTTGGAGGGACGATTTTTTGTTTTGAAATTGTTATTTTGTGGTTAGGGTGATAAAACAAATTATTTGAAATAACTAAAATATAAAGTTAAGTGACTGTTTTTTTCATAAAACCATGATGGGAATTGAGTTTGGCGTATTTGCCTGCTTATAGAACAGGGGAAAAGACAGATATCTAAACTAATACAAATATAATCTAATATTAGAAAATGTATCAAATTCAATCGAATTCAATCAGTACGAATTTAAAAGGGGCAAATCGTCGTACCTCAATCTTTTGAGTTCCTAGAATCTTATTTTGGTTGGTTTCTAATATTAAAAAAAAAAATATAATATTTTCATAAATTTTCAAAACCTTTATGCTATATGAAAATGGCGGTTTTCATTTAAGGCATTAAAGGCCTTCCTGAAAAATAACTGACATAAAAAAAAAAACAAAAGAATTCAAATTGTTTTCCATTACCAAAACAAAAAATATTATATGTCTATATTTAACTCTAAAATGATTACTTGATGGTTGTTGATAAAAAAAATATGATTTTTTCCTACAACTATACGTCCTCAGCAGATCAAAAGGCTGCCTAGCTTGCAACCCATCGGGTAGTACAAGTAAATAGTTGAATAATTGTTCAACCACCGAGGAATAATAGTTAAAAAGTGTTATTAAATCTATATTTAAACAAAAAAAAAATATAATTGTTTTAAAATTATTTCCTTCTGATAAAAAAAAAACATATTATTATTTAATTGTTATGAGAAAAAAAAAAATGATTCAATCCTATAAATGTTGGCTTTTTTTTTTGTTAAACTACGAATGTAATTATTATTAATTAATGTGGTTTCTCATGTTTCTTTTTTTAATTGTATATATCAGATGATGATAAATCTTAATTTTTGTTTGCGTTATTTATGCATTAATTTTTTCATTCTTAGAAAAAATTAGGATTCTGATATGGATGTACTTTTTGGAAACGTGTTTTTGGTCTACCTCTGTGCACCATTGAATTGTAGGCATTCATGTTCATGTTCATATTCATGTTCGCTGGAACTGGAGGTGCCGTCATAAAGCTGTGTGCTTTCGCCTTGCCGTGCTCTTCTGCAATGCGGACGGACAATGGTTGAGAGCCACCCTCCGGTATTACGTTGTTAAGAGCTGAGATTGCTTCTTGGGCTTCTTCGCGTTTGTTAAATCTTAAGTGAATAAACAAGTAAACAAAACTATTAATATATGTAAGAAAAAAATGTTTAATATTTTAAATGCACTATTTGAATTGTCTTACAAAAATTATGAATCCGGTCTAATGTCTGAAATCTGAAATCTGAATAATAACAAAAACAAAAAAACATTTTTAAAAACAATGAGCCATATTCACCGGGTCTAACTTCGACTGGAGTCTAAACTTATTACACAGATTAGAAGCACTTCAAAATGAATTTAAGTATTTGATTAAAATCAAAAACTAAGCTTTATTTTTAAGTGCATTTGTTTTTTTTTTCGAATTATAGTTTTAAAATTTTCTTTTGATTTTATGTAGATTAAATAAAATTTTGTTATGACTCGTATGTACATTCTACATACATACATGATCACCAGAAAGAGCTTTGATATTGGAAAGTTAAATATTTACATAATGTATAACATTAGACTTAAAACTACTCTTGAAAAAAAGTCGGAAAAATTATGGGATCCCTCATGGTTTATATACTCATGGTTTATAGCCCATCCATGGGCTAAAGGCTTGTCGTGGCGGATGGGCTTACGGTGACTACTACTATGAAGCTTAGAGCTATGCGATCGCGAAACTTGTTTTCGCAGAAGGGCCTCCCATGGTCGACAGGTCGAAGCGGAGTAGGCTGTTGCTACTAATTACCCCCACAACGAAGGAGTGTTCCCACCAAGGCACTTCCAACAAATGACTGTAGCGGAAGAATTCTTTTTTAGAATCAACGGTAGCGTCACCAGTTCCAGTAAGGCCGAACTACTTGGTGAACACCTAATACGAGCTACTCAGACATATTCAGAGCACAGGTCTATAAGGAGGGGCTTAGCCAACCTCTCGTCCTTGGGGTCATCAAAGGGCCTGGCCCTCCAGGTTGGTGGCTTCTGCCGTCGGGGTAACTGCCCGACCAGAAGTAGGATGTAGTTATGGAACGACGACAAGCCTCGGAAACGGACGGATTTACTGATGACGACCCTAGCAAACGAAATAAGGACAACGAATTTCGAATCTGCACGTGGAATGTTAGGTCCCTTAACAGACCTTGTGCAGCCGAACAATTAGCGGAGGCCCTCGACTGCTATAAGGCAGATATAACTGCCATCCAAGAAATGCGATGGGAAGGGCCGGGCAAGAGAAAATTGAAGACCCACGATATCTACTACGGCGACTGCAACCGGCAACAGGGCACATTTGGATGTGGATTTGTCATCGGAGGCAGACTCAGGCAGAACGTCCTGAAATTTAACTGTGTCAACGAGCGCCTCACCACGATCCGCATAAAGGCTAAATTCACCAACATAAGTCTGATATGTATGTATGTGCACACGCCCCCGCGGAAGAGAAAGACGATACCACCAAAGATAATTTCTACGAGCTCCTCGAAAAAACCTACGAGCAAATCCCAAGCTACGACATTAAAATTGTCCTGGGTGATTTTAATGCAAAGCTAGGAAGAGAAGATATCTTTGGAAGCACAGTCGGAAAGCATAGCCTGCACGACAACACATCCGATAATGGATTTAGGCTAGTCGACTTTGCTGCGGGGCAAAATGTTGTCATAGCAAGTACGCGTTTCCCGCATCTCAAGATTCATAAGAAGTCCTACGCCGCCAGCAGCAAGTATAGATAACCAGTGGCAGCACTGCCAAGAAGCCATTAAAGATGCCGCCTCTGAAGTGCTGGGTTTCACAAGGCCACCACAACGAAACCCCTGGTTTGATGATGAATGCCGGCAGCACATGCAGCTAAACAGAAAGCATACAAAGCGGCGCTGCACAGAAGGACCAGAGCTGCCAATGAGCTCTACAAGCGGAAAAGAACAGAAGAACATCGGCTTCTCAGGAGAAAAAAGAGGCAACACGAGAAAGAGGCGATCGTGGAAATAGAGGGATGCTATAACAGGAATGAAGTTCGTAAGTTTTACCAGAAGGTAAATGTGACAAACGACAGAAAACTCCAAATATTCTAGCACTAGTAAGAATTTCGTTGTTTAAGGTGCTTAACTCAATTAAAAAGTTAATAACTTTTTATTATTAAAAAGTTAAAGTGACCTCAACTCCCTTCCCAGCGAACGGCTTGAGAGATACATCCTATCCCTGAATAGTGATCTCTTGAGCAGAGAATGGGAATGGGTCAAGTGTGAAAGAACGAATGATGGCACCGAAGTGGTGGTGAGATTGAGTCACAAATCTTTACCACTCCTGAGGAAGGCTGACTTTAAGGTACGCGTTGGTATCACCAGGTGCAAACTTAGGCTGATTCGCAACGAAAGAAAACAGGTTAGTAAAGCGATGAACTTAAACTTTATTATATAAATGGAATTGAAAATCTTACAAATCAATCTTCATCATAGTAAAGCCGCAACTGCTAACCTTGTCTACCTCATGGAGAGTAGACAATACGACGTAGCCCTGATACAGGAACCCTGGGTTGTGAGAGGGAATATCAAGGGTCTACAATCTAAAGAACTACTGCTGTACAAGTCAAATCTTGACAGTCAAAACAGTAACCCTAGAACATGCATAGTAGCTAAGAAACAGTTTAATCTTTTTCTTCTAACTACTTACAGCAACATTGACCAGACTACGGTAAAACTGGAACGCGATGGGCTTCCAACGCTCATCTTCTCTTCCACCTACATGCCGTATGATAGCATAGAAGGACCACCGGCAGATATCACTAAAACGTTGATATCTTTTGCAAGTAAGAACAAATTTGATATCATTTTAGGTTGTGATTCTAATTCACATCATGTGCAATGGGGAAGCACTGACATAAATACTAGGGGCGAGTCCCTCTTCGAATATATTATCGAAAATAACCTTGTGGTAGCTAACAGAGGCAACACCCCCACCTTTGTTACAAAAACACGTGAAGAGGTTCTTGATATTACTTTGACGAATAACTCAGACACTTGCCTATTAGAAAAATGGAAGGTTTTAGATGAAATCTCTTTTTCCGACCATAGGCTAATAGAATTTTATATCCCTGATGCTGATAGGCACAATAAGCCCTTTAGGAATAATAGGCGTACCGATTGGCAGGTATTCAATAGGGAAATAGTTAAGAACCTCAGTCCCCTGAGGACTGATAATAATCTAGACCCAAATGGCTTAGATAAATTGACAGAGGAATTCACAGGAATTCTACGCGATGCATTGGACAAAAGTTGTCCTCTTATTACCGCGACGAAGAAAAACAACAAACCACCCTGGTGGACAGTTGAGCTCAGTAACATAAGAAAAGAAACTAGAAAACTTTTCAATCGTGCTAAACGCACTAGAGCTGAAAGTGATTGGGAATCCTACAAAACCAGTCAAAGAAAATTTAAGACAGAAACCCAACGAGCCAAACGATGTTCTTGGAGAAACTTTTGTAGTACTATCGAATGTACAAATCATTCGGCAAGACTAAGGAAGATCCTCTCCAAAACAATCACTCCTATAGGCTCCCTAAAAGGGCCTGATAACCAGTGGACTGAATCTTGTCAAGACAGCTTAAAACTCCTGGTGCAAACTCACTTCCCAGGTAGTAACTCTGAATTGGAAAATGTTTCCACAAACTCTTTGCACTCATATTGTGAAATTCCTAGAGAAATTATTACGAAAGAAAAGTTGATCTGGGCCATCAACTCCTTCTCTCCTTATAAATCTCCAGGCCTGGACGGCGTCTTCCCCTTGATGCTGCAAAAAAGTAGTGAATTCATTATTCCATACCTGATCTCAATATTCCAAAATAGCCTACAACTGGGATATGTCCCTAAAACATGGCGTGAAGTCAAAGTTGTCTTTATACCTAAAGCTGGTAAATCCAGTTACACAGAACCAAAAGATTTCAGACCTATCAGTCTAACTTCTTTTACACTCAAAACTCTTGAAAGATTAATCGATATACATATCCGCAGTTATTTAAGACCGGAGACTATATCACCCTTTCAGCATGCATACACAAAAGGTAGAAGTGTAGAAACAGCCTTACACTGTGCAGTCAGAACAATAGAAAAGTCACTTGTGGTTAAAGAATATACCCTCGCAGCATTTCTAGACATAGAAGGAGCATTCAATAATGTTCATAATAGTGCAATTGAAAAAGCACTCACTGATCTTAAAATAGAAGACACGGTCATAAAATGGATCGTGTGCATGTTGAAAAACAGACAAATAAATAGTGAATTAGGTGGGTCAATTATAAAAATGTACGCATCTAGAGGAACTCCACAAGGCGGTATTTTATCACCTCTTCTTTGGATTTTGGTGATGAATGAGATTCTCATCAAACTGAATAACAGCGGTGTCAAGGTTATAGCCTACGCAGACGATCTAGCTCTTCTAGCGACAGGTAAATACCTAACCACTGTAAGCGAACAATTAGAAAGCGCATTATCCAAGGTCAGTAACTGGACCAGGAGATGCGGTCTCAAAGTAAACCCCCTTAAAACAGAAATGGTACTTTTCACAAACAGAAGGAAAATTCCTCCTTTTGCAGTGCCAAAAATTGATGGCACCCCACTTAAGATTTCGGATAAAGCGAAATATCTCGGAGTGATCTTGGATAAGAAACTTAACTGGGGTCCAAACATTCAAGAAAGATATAAGAAAGCCACGTTTGCACTTTACTCATGTAATCGAATTCTTGGCAGAAACTGGGGACCAAATCCTAAAATAATCATGTGGATGTATACTGCCATTGTCAGACCCATTCTGACTTATGGCAGCTTAGTCTGGTGGCAAGCTCTGGAGAAATCCACGAACTTGAAGACCCTAACCAAAGTACAGAGAACAGCATGCATTAGCACTACGGGGGTGATGAGGTCCACTCCAACCGCAGGGCTGGAAGCAATCCTTAATCTCACTCCCTTAGATCTATTTGTACAAGAATTAGCAGCAAACAGCGCCCTACGACTCAGTCAAACCAACATTTGGAATACTAGTCAAAACGGCCACACTACGATCCTTTCTAACTACGTTGGCAACAACGTAAGTACAGATTACATGGCCCCTTACTTAGACTTCAACAAGTCTTTTAATGTCAGTTTCCCAAACAGACAAGATTGGGAAAACAGTGTACCTTTTTTAAATGAGTCGACTATCGCCATCTTTACTGATGGTTCGAAAATGAACACTGGGGTTGGTGCAGGTTTTTACTCAGAAAACCTTAACCTTGCCAGTTCTTTCAGGCTCCCCGATCACAGCAGTGTCTTCCAAGCCGAGATATTGGCAGTGAAAAATGCTGCTAAACAAATATCCATGATGGCGATATCACCTGCTGACATCACCTTTTTCATTGATAGCCAAGCGGCAATAAAAGCGATTTCTGCCACCTTAATCAAGTCAAAGCTTGTTTCTTGCTGTCGCGAAGAGCTTAGGGTTCTTGGTATGCAGCATAATGTAAGACTCTGCTGGGTTCCCGGCCACAGTGATGTGTTCGGCAACGAAAAAGCGGATGAGCTTGCAAGGGAGGGCTCAGTTCTTGATCCCTCTCTCATAGACCATAACATCAGAATCCCACAATGTGAAATAAAACGAAATATTGTCAACAATATTTCACAAAAAACAAATGAAAGATGGAACCTCCTAGAAACCTGCGGTCACACCAGGAAACTATGGCCGAACTTCAACGAGAAAAAATCAAATAAGATCTTACTACTTAGTAAACCTTCCTTAAGATCCCTAATAGGCGTCTTAACGGGACATAACCTACTAGGATACCACAAAAAGAAAATGGGGCTTAGTACGGATGATCTATGCAGAGGCTGCGGCAATGAGGACGAACAGGAAAACACTGTTCACTTCCTCTGTCACTGCCCAGCACTCTGTCGCACTAGGAAAAAATTCTTAGGAAACTACTTCTTTAATGAATTAGAAGAACTTTCGGAACTTTCAGGCAATAGCCTACTGAACTTTGTAAAGTCCTCTAAATGGCTCGAACAACCATAGCATTCATAGGTTATCACTTTTTCATGAAGTTACAATACTTCAGGGTATCACAAGGGATCTACATTGATCTAAGTGTGACGGTAACAAGATCAACTGTCAGCCCATTTAACCTAACCTAACCTAACCTCAACTCCATATGCGTTTCGCCCAGGTATGACAGTGGGCTCATCAGTTAGATGCTGTCATACCCTTACTAAGACGCAAAATTTTGGTCCATGAATACAGACACTTATAAAAATCACAACCTGAATAGACTGTGAATTTTAATATTTTAGGGGAACATGGTTACATTCTTGCACCTAAAAACAATTTCCCGTGGTCAGGCTAATAAGTAAACAAAGTGAAAAAAAAATAATGAAAATTATTTTTATTTTTAAGCGGAGTGATTGAATATAATTCAATTAAAAAGTTAATAACTTTTTATTATTAAAAAGTTAAAGTGACCTCAACTCCATATGCGTTTCGCCCAGGTATGACAGTGGGCTCATCAGTTAGATGCTGTCATACCCATATGGAGTTGAGGTCACTTTAACTTTTTAATAATAAAAAGTTATTAACTTTTTAATTGAATTATATTCAATCACTCCGCTTAAAAATAAAAATAATTCTCATTATTTTTTTTTCACTTTGTTTACTTATTAGCCTGACCACGGGCAATTGTTTTTAGGTGCAAGAATGTAACCATTAGAGTGACCGCAACTCCCATAGAAAAAATTTTTTGTCGAATTTTTTTCGGGGGAACCCCATAAAATGTTCCGCCTTTGCAGATTTTTAGATAGCCAAAATTTCAGCTCGATTGGATAACTCTAAGGCCCAATTTATTGACTCTCCATTAAACTTAAATCGCCATTAAAAAAGGGAATTGTAAAATTAAAAACCAATTTCGTTTAATTGAGTCTCTTTTAAGGATTTTTTTGAAGTTTGGCATCATTAACTAATTGAGCATTAAATTTAAAAGTAGTTTTAGTTAAAACACCAAATTCGATCTTTTAAGAGGGATTTTTAGAGCTAATGGAGGTTTTAAACAGAATTTCTATTTATTCACTCTCCATTACTTTCAAATGTCATTTCATTTATTTTTTTTATTTCAATTATTATTTTATTTGAAAAATGTCAAATGAGCTAAAGAATTATTAAAAAAACATCACAATTATGAAAAAAAGTCCAGACTAGAATTTTTTGTAGGTATACACACATGCATTTGTACCATAAAAAAGAACAAAATTCAAAGAAATTAATGCATTTCTTGTCTACTTCGCACAGATAATACTAGATCTACTAGATTATATTCTCCACTTCAAAACTAATCATTTTTGAGATGCTGCATAATACATACATAACATACATAACATTGCAATTGAAGCCATGAGAAGAAGAGATATAAAGCTTACTTCTAAACCAATGACACGAGATGAATGCCGATAACACTTAAATTTAAGTTGTTATTTGACACCGATGGAAAAAATTAAAAATTTCACTTAACTCCTTCTTCTTCTCATGGTTTCAATTGTAGGTTGTAGCATTCTTTGGTTACCACTGGTATATCGTTAATCTCTTGCATTTTCTGGCGTTTTCAGCTGCAAAATACTTACGGGTCATAGTTTTTTGGTTTTTCTTCCAATTCAAATCTATTTGATTTGACAAAATTGTAGCTTTTGACAGATTATTTTTCAAACAAAATAAAAAATCCCTAGGATATTTTTAACAGAGTTTTAAATTTAAAGTTTCCATTAAAAGTAAGGACTTTAACTAAAGAAGAGTGAATTAAATGAATTTTTAATGATGTATACTTAAAGGCGACAATAGTTTAACGAGGCCGTTAACTAAAGCGATAAATTTCAAAATTTAATGGAGGCTCAATAAATTGGCCCTAAATGGTGCCGACACTCGCTCAAAGTATCAAAAATCTCTGTTTTTTCACTGTTTTTCGAAGAAAATTAGCTCTAGCTCCCAGACAGATCGAGTTATTTTCACTTTTTATATATTAAATTAAAGGTAGTGTTGTAACACATAATTCAGATGCTAAATTTGTTTAGTTTTACTAAAAAAGAAAAATATTGTCATCAATTTAAATTTTCAGTACATACCTCAAAAAGAGCTGAAGTGCAAACTCGATTTAAAATTAAACTTTTTTTTAACTGTTTTATTCTGCGGATTGGGATAGAATGGATGTTTCTCTATCTCTGGGCCCTCGGGTATCAAAAGTATGAGGTATAGTCGTGGGGTGAAAGAGCTATTAACAATGAAACTTTCTATGTTATTGGACCAATGTAAGGCATCTGATAGAATTGCTTCTCGCATAATTATAGCTACAATAGAAGCACTAGGGCAAAATCCAATTGACTTTGTAGTTTCAAAATCAGACTTACATTCAACAAGAAAAAACTTTTGCTTGGTTTAATGCCCCAAGAGCTTATCTGGCTCCTAAACAAGATCTTGATCTTTTGCGTAATCGCATTGAATACCGCAAGATAGACAAATATATTTCAGAGAAGGCTTTTGCTAAATTCTCAAACCATTTATGGTATTTGAGTTCAGAGCTGGCAGGTCTGGCGTTCTTTGACCTAACTTTACGAGATGGCGAAAAATTAGAAACGGCCAACATAATTTTGAAAACCAGTGAAACGGAAACCAACAGAATAGTAAATCCAAAGCTACAGACACATGAAGATGAACAATTTGTCACAGCAGGGTTAAAAAATATTGTGAACAAAGAAACATTGATCTTTTTCAGCCGATTGAAAATAGACACAAGTTTTCTCAAAGAACCTCCTAATCCTTCGCCGGAAAACCCGCATTTTAAAGAAGGCTTTAAAAAAGTGCAACCACTTAAAGTCGTAAATGACATGACAGAAAGAGGAGTCAAATTAATAACCGATTTTAATAACCTTTTAACTAAAGATGAGGAACAAAAACAATATGTACTTCAAGTAGTCAGTGAGTGCCGAAAATTGTATCCTGATGCTTCCAAAACTACTTTGTAAATCTCTTGATTAAATTTTTTTAGTATTTTCTTCATTAATTATGTATAAGAAATGTAACACGATGTTATTTTTTTTGTTTTTTAGGACGTGTGTGAATTGCGTAAAATAGTTAACATAGTGTAAAATTTTTGACACTATTGAGGTGAATACAAAATTTTCAGCTTTTAACAATTTATTGGGCTCTGGGACCTAGTTAAATTTGAGTTAAATTTTTTTTGCAGATGGTTTTGTTTTTTTTTTTTTTTTATTAAAAAGGAGTTTCATAGCAGAAAAGAAGCAGAGAAAAATATTAAACAATAAGCCATACAGCTGAAATTTTTTTGTTCACCTCAATAGTGTCAAAAATTTTACACGATGTTAACTATTTAACGCAATTCACACACAGCCTTAGAATTCTGTTAAATGTTTTTTTTTTTTTAAATAAAACAGTTTAAAAAAAAGTTTAATTTTAAATTGAGTTTGCACTTCAGCTCTTTTTGAGGTAAGTACTGAAAATTTAAATTGATGACAAAATTTTTCTTTTTAAGTAAAACTAAACAAATTAAGCATCTGAATTATGTGTAGCAACACTACCTTTAATTTAATATATAAAAAGTGAAAATAACCCGATCTGTTTGGGAGCTAGAGCTAATTTTCTTCGAAAAACAGTGAAAAAACAAAGATTTTTGATACTTTGAGCGAGTGTCGGCACCATTTAGAGTTATCCAATCGAGCTGAAATTTTTGCTATCTAAAAATCTGCAAAGGCGGAACATTTTATGGGGTTCCCCCCACCAAATTTCGAAAATCGATTTCTTGCGGTTACTCTAGTAACCATGTTCCCCTAAAATATTAAAATTCACAGTCTATTCAGGTTGTGATTTTTATAAGTGTCTGTATTCATGGACCAAAATTTTGCGTCTTAGTAAGGGTATGACAGCATCTAACTGATGAGCCCACTGTCATACCTGGGCGAAACGCATATGGAGTTGAGGTCACTTTAACTTTTTAATAATAAAAAGTTATTAACTTTTTAATTGAATTATATTCAATCACTCCGCTTAAAAATAAAAATAATTTTTATTATTTTTTTTCACTTTGTTTATTTAAGGTGCTTAACGTCCAACGAAAAGCTAAATTTTGGTTTACGATTTCGTTGTGCTATTTTTATATGAAAATTTTCGTTTCGCCTCCAGCTTGTATTTGTCAGATTGAAAAGTTATACCAGGAAAAGTTTTTTTTTCGAATAATGGACAACATATCGTCGGCGTAAAGCAAAATTGTTCTAAGTCACAAAAAGCTAATTTTACAGGGGACGATTTTTAAGTTTCAAATTGGTTTAAAGCGACATTTTTCTGCTCGTTCGTCATTCAAGTTATGTTTTTATAGAGTTTGTTCTTTTTTCTTGAATAAACCATACAAGTTTACCTCATTAGTAGGTTGCATACTATTTTTAAATATTTTTTAAAACTAAAAACCCAAAATTGGACCTAGAACAATTCCTATACAAGTTCGAACTTTCCTTAAATAAAAAGTGGACTTAGAACAAAATATGATGGGACTTAGAACAACCAAGAATACTTGGGTATCATTTTCAGAAGCCTACTTATTAGGGTGGGTCAAAAAAATCGAAATTATTTTTTTTTATTTTGTACTCCTAAAAATCGATTGCTAGACACCTCTAGAATATACACACCAAATATGAGCTCTTTATATTAATGGGAAGGTCTCCGCTTTTTCCATTTTTACATCAAGCTTCTACTAAAAAAAAAAATCATTTTTTTACACTCACCGAAATAATTATAAAGGCAGTCGATTTTTTTCGTTTTTAAACAATATAAAGGATATTTAATTTTTACTCCTTGCACGAATTAGACGACAAGTATATACTGGATTGTTTGCCACCCTTTATTTTTATTTAATTCGTTAAACTTAATTTTAAAAATTATTTTTTGAATTTCTGGTGCGAAATAATTATAAAGGCACAGCTGATTTTCACATTAAAAGTGTGGTTTAGCGGGACAAAATGTAACCAAAAGTAAGCAAAACAGTTAGAAAATGAATTTAACCCATTATGAACATTTTTTAAGCAAAATTTTTCGGTTATTTTTAAATAAGGCGTGAAAAACCCTTGGCGCAGGCAAAAATGGGCAAAATCAAGGATTACCATGAAAATTGATTGTCCAACCGCGAAAAATCTGGAGGAGAAGAAAGGTGCGATTGTGTAATTGATAATTTAATTTACAAAGATAAGAACTATGGTTACCTAAAACGATCAGGACGGAAGCCTTTGGTCGAAGAGAGAGCCAAAAGTGACAAAAAATGAAGTAATTTTCGTGAGAATTTCACAGCAAGGGAAGTTTTCGAGAAAATAAACTTGGTAGTGTGAGTACGACAAGTGCAGCAAATAATTAAGGTGGAATTAAGTCATTCCTACGAAAGAAAATGTGGAAAATCGGCGCTCTTGTCAAGGCATAAACTTTCCCGTCTTCGCCTCGGTGAAAATCATAGATTCTGGGATGAAAAATGGAAAAACTTTTAAGTTCATCAATGAGGGAAAGTTTAATTTGGATAGCCTAGATGGTGTACACATCGGTTTTTCCATTTTACATCCCAGAATCTATGATTTTCACCGAGGCGAAGACGGGAAAGTTTATGCCTTGACAAGAGCGCCGATTTTCCTCATTTTCTTTCGTAGGAATGGGTTTAGTCCACCCTAATTAGTTGCTGCACTACTCGTTCTCCCACTACCAAGTTTATTTTCTCGAAAACTTCCTTTGCTGTCAAATTCTCAAGAAAATTACTTCATTTTTTGTTACTTTTGGCTCTCTCTCGACCAAAGGCTTCCGTCCTGATCGTTTTAGGTAACCATACTTGTCATCTTTGTAAATTAAATTATCAATTACACAATCAGACCTTTCTACTCCTCCAGATTTTTCGCGGTTGGACAATCAATTTTCATGGTAATCCTTAATTTTGCCCATTTCTGTCTGCGTCAAGGGTTTTTCACGCCTTATTTAAAAATAACCGAACAGTTTTACTTAAAAAATGTTCATAATCTGTTAAATTCATTTTCCAACAGTTTTGCTTACTTTTGGTTACATTTGATCTCGCTAAACCACACTTTTAATGCGAAAATCAGCTGTGCCTTTATAATTATTTCGCACCAGAAATTCAAAAAATAATTTTTAAAATTAATGTCGTTTTCGATTGGCAGTCCGGAAGCGTCCGGAATCGTTCAGAAGACTTCTGAAAGTGTTTTATTCGCACAAAAATGACAGACAGAATGCTTCTCAGAAGCGAAATTCTCTTCTCATTTAAAATCAGAAGCACTAATACATGAACACTAAAATGTCAACAAAAAAATACTCAATCATTCTTTTTTTGTTGTCATTCAAAAATTTATTATTTAATGAAATTAAAATTATTTAGAAAGTTAAAATGGGTACCTTAATGCAATGATATATTTTTTTAACCATTTTCTTCTTCATCGTCGTCTTCAGATTTATAATTTTTCATAATTTTTTCGTTTGGAAGAAAAAAAATAAAATTTATTTGACATTTGAAATTTCACAAACACAAAAAAAAAAACAGAATTGAGTGGAAGCGATTCAAACTGTTTTATTGGATTTCAGAATGAGTGAATCCTTGAGTGAAACCAATCGAAAACGACATAAGTTTAACGAATTAAATAAAAATAAAGGGTGGCAAACAATACAGTATATACTTGTCATCTTATTTGTGCAAAGAGTAAAAATTAAATATCCTTTATATGGTTTAAAAACGAAAAAAATCGACTGCCTTTATAATTATTTCGGTGAGTGTATTAATTGACTTTTTAGCAAATTTCTTTACATATTCTTGTAGGAAATTGAACGCTCTACAAAAAAGGCTTTCTAAATTTTTTTCGTTTATCTAACCGTTTAATAGATATTTTAGGTCCAAAAATCGAGAAAATCTTTAAAAATTCGTTTTTTGTTCTTAATTTTGTAACAAATTGAAAAATTGTAATAATCAAACGCGCAAGACATATTCTTGTAGGAAATAGATTGTTCCACAAAAAGGTCTTATTAACTTTTTTCATTAATCTACCCATTCTAAAGATATGCGAGGTCAAAGTTAAAAAAAATTATAAAATCATTTTTTACTTTTAAAAATTTTCCAATTCACTGAAAATTCATTATTTTCAAATAAGAAAGATATGTTCTTGTAGGGACTTAAACGTTCTACAAATAATTTCTTGACATCAAATTGATTCCTTTAACCGTTATAATAATGAACGTGTAAATAATGTGTCTGGCAATCAATTTTTCGGAGAAATTTTTTAGACAAAAACCGTTTTCAAATTCGGAAAGAGCACCCTCAAATTAGTAAAACTGCATCATTATCTCATTTTCGGTAAAAAGTGGATTTAGAACAATTTTGCCGACGATATGGAAGAGTAAAGAATCCAGCTAAATTTCACTTTAAAAAATTGAATTTTTTTTCAAAATCATTATTTTCAAAACGATCCAACAAATTTTGTATCCGTCAAGGGCTTCGCTTCTAGAAATATGGTCACCGTACATATCGTAGACCTAAAAAAATTAGATTTATGTCCAAGAAGTACTTCAGATTGACAAATAATTTTGCTGTTGTAGAAAGACCTAAAAATTAGAGATGCCGCGAATAGAGGAAGGGCATACCGAAAGCACTGAAAAATGCATTTATGAATTCAGTAAAAAGAAATAAAGCTCAATCGAGAAATTCGTACGTGTGATAACAACCAAGAACGAAGCTCGAAAAATAAAATTAGCTCTGGATTTACTATCCACAAGAACTGTTCAATTAAATGACATTGCGGAAGCATAATTTTTGTTTTTTTTTTTAACCAATAGTCTTACCTTACAAATGCTACACCTCGGGCCTTTCCGGTCAGTTTATCTCTAAGGATATTCTTTTGTACAATTTGCCCGTATTTACCGAATATGACATCTAATTGCTCTTCGGTAATTGTTCGTGGAAGATTCGTGACATATAAATTTGTATCTTTAATTTGTTCGCCACCTGGTCGTGCTAATGAAACCTGTAATATTAAATTTTTTTTTTTTTTAGAAAAACAAACAAATCAAAAAAGTTGTATTAAAACAAAAATGCAACGTCCTTTGATTCTCGTATTTGCAAAGTGTCGAGACAGCATATCTTAACTCACAATAGGTGCATAAAATATGTTATACTGAAAAGTGTAAAGACGAATATACAAATGTTTTAGCTGAGTACATGAATAGAGCAAAAAACAACTTCTTCTGTACGTCAATGTATGATAATATACAAAAAAAATGATGCACAATTTAGACAGAAGAGGGTGGGCCATCTTCAGCCATCATCGTCATGGTTATTGCCGACACGACACCATTCTAATTGCCGAGGACTACTTGGGTGGCTGTGTACGTGCAACCACCCCCTACTACAAATCCCACAAAAGCACACAGAACGTCAGAATCCAACAATAGTAAAAAACGAAAGGGGCAGGTAGCTGGTAGCTTGGGTTTAGTGTACTTTCTTCCGAATACTGTGCTGTGTGTGGTATAGAGTGTGCCAGTACAATATGATAACAACCAAGAACTGGGCGTATGTTTGTTGGTGTCATGTAGTATGAAGTGTCTGCAAGGATTTCTTTATTTCCATAGCAGCAACAGCAGCAGCAGAAAGCATTGTTGCGATGGATTTGGTTAATCCGCACAATAATCATACCATGCCGACTCTCTACGGCGTGTGTCCTTTTCACTTCCTTTTTTTCTAGGTAGCTTATTTTAAACATAATTTTTTTCTTTTCTTCATTGTGTCCTCGAGAGTCATCTCTTATTTTTGTTTGTGTAACTTTGTTGTGCGGTAATGGCAGAGTATACCTTTAAGGTAAATTGGATCCGGTATATAGTCGTTCTTTATATACATAACATCATAGAGCATGTACAATGTACATATGTACAAAAAATGAAAATGAACTTGAATTTTTGTACTTGTTTTGAAAATAAAATAAAGGAAAGTTGTTTTATTTCTATGAGATGAGAGAGAGAGAGAGAGAGAGAGAGAGAGAGAGAGAGAGAGAGAGAGAGAGAGAGAGAGAGAGAGAGAGAGAGATAGAATATGATCAGAATTGAAGTTCTTTCCTTGATTTTTCCTTTTTCTAGAGGTCAAGTACTTCTTTCCTGAGTAGTTGATATTTTTGAGACTTGCACTGTGTTGATTTTGAGATGTTGCAAAAAAATATCATTTTATAATTAGGAAAAAAATATAATCATCACACAAACAAGTACTTGGAACTATTTTTGATTTTTTGACGATTACTCAAAACTACAAGTTTTTGAATAATTAGTTGGCATAGAGCAAGTCAGTGAATTTGTACTCTTTATCCACCTCTTCTCATTCTCATAAAATTATTTGCTAGAACAATAATAACAAAAGTTAGTACAAATACAAAACACTAAAGCGCCATAGAATTTCTCTTTGCACTTGAGCGTATTATATTCTATATTGGAAAGCATCCATGAGAGCATTGAAATAATAATAATTAATGGATGAGAGAGTATAGGTTGTGTGTCTAGCTAATGCTTAACCAATTATTTGATTTTTTCGTTTCCGTTTTTCTTGGCAATCCGCTTTGGCTGTGGACGACTAAGTTTATGCTGGCACAAGAAACATAAACAAATGAATTGAAGGCTCTTCAAGAGGTGATTTTCTATGAGTGGTTGTAGTGGATGTTGTGTGGTAGTGTTCTTGCCGGAAATAATAAATGTTTATTTTGTTCAGAACAATCGAAGGTCCAATTTATTGATGAAATACTCCGAATTGAATAAATATTGCCATTTAGTCCTTTTTATATTGAAATGTAAAATAAGATAGTGAATGGAATATAACACTCAAAATATACGCGAGCGGAGACCTATCACGTTTTGTAGAGCTAGTCGCACTGATTACGAAACGGTATTTAAAAAGTCCCTAACACCCCCAAAATCTGGAGTTAGGGGCAAAAAACGGTTTTTTTAACCTTCAACCATTGAAAAAAATCTAGCTGTGTCAAATTTTTACCCATTTTCGATTTTTTTTAGGAGATAAATAAACATTTTCAACAATGTATAAAACATGTAACTCGGGTAAACCACCTAGAATTTATAAGCTGTCAAAGTCAAAAATTCCATTTTTTTCGTCATTTACCTAACTTCGACATCAAATTAAAGTATAGATTTTCACAACAACATGATGTTTTAAAAATATATTCTAAAATAATATTTATTTCCAAATCAAACGAGGTATTTTTTATGAAAATCAGTTTAAAATCGGCTTAGAAAAAAATATTTTACGATTCAACCCAAATACAGAAATTCGAACTTTTAGGTATAGAACAAAAATGTTGTTTTGGCACGTAGTAGGATAACTTGGACGCCAGGATTTGATAACGGGTTTTTGTAGAAGAGTTCAATACAAACATTTTTTTCTTTCGGAGTGGGGTCTATCTCCCCCCGTTTAGGTGGGGGCAGTTTTCTAAAAAAAATTATCAAAATAAAAAAAATTATTAAAAAACAACGGCAACACTTACAGTAATAAATGATACCATTTCCGAAAGGCAAAATTGTACATTTAATTTTAATTTTTAAATCAATATATTATAACCAATAATTTTTGAAAAAATCGATTTCAAAATTTAAAAAAGGTGAAAAAAAAAATTTTTAATTCATTTTATACTATTTTTGTCCAGACTGTGAATTTTAATAAAAAAAAAATAACTCACACAGAAAACTGCCTCAATTGATTCCTCATCGAACAGTGAAAACTATATGTTTCTATGTCTTCTAGTTTTTGAGAAAATTGAAAAATTATTTTATCAGATTTTTCTTTTTTCAAAATATTTTTTGTTTTTATTTGTTTTTATTTTTCAATAATCTCGTAATCAGTGCGACTAGCTCTACAAAACGTGATAGGTCTCCGCCCGCGTATATTTTAAAACCTCATTTTTGTAACACCGTGTAATTATAATTAGTTGAACGTTATTGAAATTACTTAGGATACGAATGCAATATTTCTAGGGAAATTCTTCTGCATAGGTGTTTATATAGGAGAGTTGTGCTTAAGGATTGAAACCGTTTTCCTTTGAGCGGGGAAAGATGAGCTTGACCGGCCAAATTAACATATAATATCATCAGTATGTAGCACAAAATAAAGCAGTTCAAGGCCTCAAACGATTTATTTTTCAAAATAATTATTTAAACACTTGATTGATAAGCATCAAGGCTAGATTTGCTAGCACTATCCCCCACAAAACCTACGAGCAATTCCCTAGTTATGACATTAGAATTGTTTCGGGTGATTTTAATCTCAAGCTAGAGAGAGAAGACATTCTTTGGAAGCACAGTCGGAAATTATAGCCTGCAAGACAACACGTCAAATAATGGAATTCAAGCTAGTCGACTTCGCTGCGGGGCAAAATGTTGACATAGCAAGCGATGTTGAGACTTTAGAGAAATCTCTTCTGCAATCTCTACAATGGCGATGACCCATCTCAAACTCTCTAACAGAAGTCATATCTAAACTTAAGTCGAATAAAACTACTGGAACTAACGGCATTGCTGCCGAGCTGTTTAAAGCAGTACCCTGGTTGTTGGTATGCACCAACCCTCTGAGACCCTCTGAACTTCGTCAAGTACAGAGCGAGCCTATAAGATCCTTCCTTCTGTAATATGTGAATGTATGAAGCCATTATCAACAATCTGATAGATCCTCATCAGTGTGGCTTTAGACCAGAAAAGTCCACCATCGACCAAATTTTTACAACATCGAAGTGTACGGGTTTTACAAGGACACTACTTTGGCCAAACGAGTAAAGGTTCAGCGATTGAGAACTGCGCGTGCGAAACTGAGTACATTTAGCGATTGCGCTGGCTGGAGAATTTTTATTTCGACGAATGATCATTGCAATACTTTCGTCGTCGATAAAACTCCCAATACAACCCGAGGTACACACATCACAAAAAATAGTTAATTACGAAGAGTCGAATATAATAAAAATAAAGATGGGGTTGGGTTCCGTACTAAAGTGTAGGATCGTTACATTATGTTCGACGGCATCATGGATTGGCATGCTTCCATTGGTATCTTACCTCAAACTATGCTCCCTTGCGAGGGGCATGATATGCCGTAAAAATAAGTCTTCCAACAGGATAACGACCCGAAGTATACGAGTACACTCCGTGCAGCTTAAGTCTTCCAACAGGATAACGACCCGAAGTATACGAGTACACTCCGTGCAGCTTAAGGATTTTTTTCAAGTAAAAAGTATTGCCAGCTCAATCTCGTTATCGAAATCCTCATGAAAACTTGTGGCGTGATGTCAAGTTAAGGGCGAAAAGCTATGTTCATGCTCATGACCATAGCATGGGGTTTTGAGGCGTTTCAAAATTAAAAAGAAAAAACAAACATGACAGGCAAAAATTTTTTTTGTGTTTCCACAAATTGTTATAAAATTTATATGAATCATGAAATTTGGTAAAAAGGTAACATTTACAGTTTATACAAAAAAGAAATAGAAAACATAAGATTTTATATTTCGGAGATGTTAAGGTATAGCTGAATTTTTTAAAAACACAAAAGTCGCTGATTTTATGTTTGAAGTCCCTTTTCTAGATTAGTTCTTCTTATTATTTTCTTTATTGATGACATCCACGGTCTCGGATGTGACCACAACTCTCTCACTTCAGGGTTGACGCGTCGGTCGCGCATCGTGCTGTATTTTTATCCAAGACGGTATTTTTGACGCGAAGCTTTTTCAGATTTTCCTCATCATAGATCCAAGATATTTGAACTTATTGCACTCGGGAAACACTGTTACATTCATATAAATGTCCGTAATAGGAAAGGCTGGGTGTAAAAATTGACAGTATAGGAATTCTGTATTTTTCGCTGTATTGCAACATACTTGCAACTGATCACCGTAGTAAGGGTGTTGGATTTTCACTTATGATAGCTCCATCATCAGCAAAGAATAACTAATTTCCTTCGGCTATCACTTTATCTTCAAATAGAAAATCAAGGGATAGGATAAAGAGCAAAGCACGCTACGCTGGTGCACACCAACTTGGATTGGGAACTATTCGGTCGATTGTATTCATTCAGCAGTATTATCTTAGAGTGAAATATGGGCAATTTAAAGGAAAATTACAAAGAGAGAAAATTTTAATATTGAACACCAAAAATGAATAGATCTTTCTATTCCATTAAAAACAAATTATTACTACAGGTGATAGGAAAGATGAGAAAAACCTCGTTTGGTATTCTTGCTTATGTTAGTTAAAGTCATTTATTTTTGAAAAACGTTTATAAATGTCGCCGAAAAGTAATAAGAAAGGTACAAACAAGTCTCAACTGGCGATCAGAGATTTATTTCTGGCGCAGAGGAAGATAACTTATGACAACTTTTATATCTTTTATATGATTTGAGATGTATTTCTGGCGCAGAGGAATGGTATTGTATTTAGTTTAAAGAACCATACCATAATGTACATTTAAAACAAAACGTATAATTGGCATATACATATTATCATTGCAAAAACTATATAGGTACTTTTTTTCTGTAAATCTAGATCTCAATATGGGCAAAAAGAAAGAAAATTTTGCATTAAAGAGCAATACATTTATTAAGATTTTTTATATACGATGTACATTAGTAACAATTAAACTTACCTTAAGTCGCTTGTTCCGAACTTGAACTCCATTCAAGGTCTTTATAGCTCGCTGCGAATCGGCCTCCGACGCAAAGTCAACAAAACCGTAACCAAAACTGTATCCAGTCTGAAATATTTTTAAATCAAAATCAATTTACATCGTACCCAATTCATTTCTGAGCAAACAGAACAAAAAAATACTATTCTATTTCTCAAATAACCGATATCTTTTGTCTTACCCTTACCTTAAAGTCTCTCATTATTCTGCAAGTGTTAATAGGACCAATTGACCTAAATAACGCATACAACTCACGGTCTGTCATATCTTGTGGCAAATAGTTTACTATTAGATTTGTCCCGCTGTTATTTAAAGAAGGTCCACCACTTAATGAATTTGCGCTCATTGCTGCCATATTGCCGACAGAGCCCATTGCACTATTGGTTTGAAAATCCCCATACATTCGACGTGAATTGAGTGACGAAGATGTTGGATATGAGGATGTGAAGTCTGTGTCCTGCGGTGAAAACGCATAACGTGACTGAAAATTTTCAAAGATTTGATTTTTCAACTATGGCGGCGATTGCTTTTCATATATAGCCAGAAGTCGAATCGAATCGAGTTTTTTTTTAATCGAGTGAAATGAATGTAACACAATTAATTTAAAGATTCATTTAAAAAAATCAAACAAAACACAAAATAAAATAAAACAATGTACAACACACTCAAAATGTTGAACGAACAAACCGTTTGAATTAACAAACATTCACAGTACAGCACATACCCATAAAGAGATAGATATATTATAGATAGTAATTTGAAAGTGATTTGTAATTATTATTTTATAATTATAATTAAAGTTCCTTAAAAGTTAACAAGTTGACAGGCATACGCATTAACGGATACATACAAAAATTGGTTTGTGTTTTTGTTGTTTTTCTTTTTTTTTTTTGATTGAATGTGTGTGTTTGTACTATGTTATATGGGGAGGACTGTTATATTACAGGTATGTGATGTTCGCAATTTTTCTTATTTTAAAATGAAATAGATCAATCATGGTCCTAGAACGCCAAAAATTTCTAAAGGAGATGTCTGAACAGTTCATCTTTGAAGACACGCCCAATGACTCGGCGTGCTCTCTATTGACTTTTGCAAGATTTGTCTGGACGAAGAAGAAGAGGAAACTGTTCAACATCTTCTATCCACTTGCCTTGCTCTCTCCAATAAAAGAAAATTCCATCTAAGAGAATTCTATGAAGATACTAGTGATCTAGGGAAAACGAACATAAAAGTCTACTTATCTATCGCTAGGCTGTTGTGGTATCAGAATGGACCCATGAAGTATAAGTGTGTCGGGTCTGCGAGTACTTTAACCTAATCTAAATTTATTATTCCACCTTTTTTTCACAGCTCTTCTATTATTACCCCAAGTTCAATTCTATTTCACTGCTCAGTAAGCTTTATTTTAAGTTTAACATTACTATTCCAATTGCTCCATTTTAATTAAAGGACATTATATATAGATGTAGGTTGTACATAGATTTTTATATTTTGAATTAAAAAAAAAAACACAAAAAATAAGTATTTACGTTTAGAAAAGCATAGTGTGAAATAGGACAAGTTCTCGACTCGTATATATTTTCACTATGATGACATATCTTAAGAGGATGAAATAGTTTCAAAATGTCGTAGCCAAAGTGGCAAGAGATTCAACTATAGGTAGGATATATACCTCGGCACTTGCATTAATTGGTTGTTGGTCTATAAACAAACAAGTATACCACAACTAATTGCAAAGGAAGTAATTGTAGAATTTTCTTTGTTTCATTTTCTAAGACACTTTTGGCTTAAAAAAAGAAAAATAAATGTTCCTTTGGTTTTTATATAATTAGAAGATTTTTATTTAATAGTATTTTTTTCAGCAATTCTAGAAAATTGATATTTTATTTATTTTTCGTATAAAGACGCTAATTTTATACAAGTATTATACCATCAAGACAAAATCAAAAATCTGTCAGTAGACTTGACTTAATAAATTTCAACATTAGCATGGACAGTGAGTTGTTTTGGGTATATGGATGTATATTGAGGCGGTTTCGAAGTCGAACTTGCATCCGTAATTGAAATTAAAAGTGGAAGGAAATCACTTAATTTTCGTGGGATAAATTATTGCGGATTGGTTGAAAGGCAAAGATATTTATCTATTTTAAATGTTTCACCAATAAGCCAGAAAACACTTCATAGGTGTCTGTTACTCTTAACTGCCTAATATTGAAGATTTAGTGTGCCTTAACTTCTTAAAACTAAAATTTCGACGATAAATGGCGTTTAATTTTCGAACGTCGAAAAAGAACAGCTTTCGAATATTTTGGTTACATCCTTAAGTTTTCAATACACATTTTAGACGGCGAAACTTTTAGGGAGCTAGGTACTACTTTTAAGGCCATAATGGGAAATGTATCATGACATTAAACAAGAAAATGCAGCAATTTATGAAAATCCTTTGTATCGAAAATGGGATTATGCTTTTTGCTACGACAATTTTGTGGAATAAAAACTTGTAATCCTTAATTTTTTGTGTCGGCCTTAAATAATAAAACTTTGATTAAAAGTTATTTGAAATTTTGATCACGTGAAATAAACGGAATTGAGACATTAATTCCAAAACAGTTTTCTTCACTTTCATTGAAATCGAAATTTGTCTAACTAATTTGCTTCTTGTTGCTTACTTATATTTAGTTAAAAAAAAAACGTGTCTTCGTATGACTAGTTGGTTGAATGTTTCAACCCTGGTCATGTTATTTTCTACCCTCTATGCATATATCATCACTTCCGTTGTTTCCTATCACCTTGACTAAAATCAACTCTTTTGTGTGTACTGTTATTTTTTTTATTTGATTTTTATTTTTTGTGGGTTGTTTTTGTTCTAATTATGTAAATGTTTTGTTCTTAAATGTCTGTGTAAGTTAAACTTTATAATGAATGTACTTTTATAATATAACATATATATGAAAAAGCGTGTGCCCCAGTTAAAAAAATAATAATAACAAAACTTAATACTAAATAACTTTTGTTTTAAAATCTGTCTTAATTTTAATGATTTTTTTTTTTATTTAAAAATGAATTAATAGTAACACGAACAAAGAATTTGCAATGATTTGAATATTTTGTGAAAAAGACGAAAGAATTTATCAATATTTAAAAAAACGAGACAGATGCAAATCAAATAAAAATTAAGTATTTAAGTAATAAAATACAAACCATTCCGGACGGCAGTGAATGGGACATTCCCCATATTCGGCCACCACTAAAAATAAAAGAAAGTTCAAATGAATACCAAAAGAATGTTAAATAAAACAAGAAATTGAAAAAAATGTAGATTTGTTTGCTCATTTATTTAAATGTTTTGTGAATGAAATAAACGGTAGAATGAATAAATGGAGGATTTAAGGGTAAATTATCGGAATAAACAAATTGAATTTTTTTTCGCTCATTAGAAATTTTAAAGGTATTAAGGATTTTTGGTTAAATGTGTACCAACTCAGGATAGAGCTGGCTGGAGAAGCTTCTTAATTGAGGCCCAAATCCACAATGGATTGTAGTCGCCTTATCGCGTAACAAATATAATTTGTTTGAAAGAAGAATGAGCAAGATTTTCTGTTTTTTTAAGTGGTTTGTTTTGCATTTCGTTAACTACACCCACTTACATTATTTGAAATTCTTATAACAGTATTTACTTTATTTTTTGGAAATTGATTTTTTTTGGCTGACAATGCATCCTATTTTAAAAAAAAATTACAATGCTTTGCGTTTTCAGTGCCAATGAAATCAATCTAATTCAAAAAAAAAAAAAAATAAATCTTTCACATACCTTGATTAAAACCCTCATTATATAGAATAGTTCTGAGAGGTGGAAATGAACCCTTGCTCTCCAAGAGGTAACGTAGTTAAGTTGTTTTGATTTCCTTGTACAGGATGTCCCAAAACAATGGTTTCAATTGAAACAGTAAACTCTTAGAATTTGGTTTCTTGATCTCCTGCATCGATTAATTGCAGTTACATATTTTTGAATCTAATATGAATTGTTTCTCCCGCTGTATATTAAATCACAACAAAAACATTACTGTTAAAAAAGGAGCCAAGTTCTCCTATGTTGAAATTATGCTGGCACAAAAAGTACTGAGATGTAAAAGTCTACCAAGTTCTAAAGTTTGGATTCAAATTCGTATCAATAAAATTTTGATTGTTCTCTTGACAATTTTTCTTTTAATTACGGATTTTTAAAGTTATTTCAAAAATTGCCAAGTAAACAATCAAAATTTTATTGATACGAATTTGAATCCAAACTTTAGAACTTGGTAGACTTTTACATCTCAGTACTTTTTGTGCCAGCATAATTTCAACATAGGAGAACTTGGCTCCTTTTTTAACAGTAATGTTTTTGTTGTGATTTCACTACTTTTTGCAAGGTATGGCTGTAGGATTGAAAATCTCTATATTTGATGAAAATTCAGTGAAAATGGGCTGTTGCCACGCCCCCTGGCTGAAATTCTCAAACTTTAAATTTTTTCCTTTGTATATACTACCATCTCTACCATTCTACCAAATTTCAAGATTCTACGATAATCAGAAGTGCTCTATTATATTTAATGAAAATTCAGCTGAAATGGGCGGATGCCACGCCCCCTGGCTGAAATTCTCAAATTTTAAATTTTTTCCTTTGTATAAACTACCAGCTCTACCATTCTACCAAATTTCAAGATTCTACGATAATCAGAAGTGCTTTATAATATTTGATGATAATTCAGCGGAAATGGGCGGATGCCACGCCCCCTGAATTGAAAATCTCAAATTTTCGATTTTTCCCTTTGTATACACCACAAGCACTATCACTGTGTAAAATTTCAAGTTTCTACGTTAACGGGAAGTTCTCCATAATTTTGATGATCTGTCAGTGAGTGAGTGAGTGAGTGAATGAGTGAGTGAGTCAGTCAGTCAGTTACGGTTTTTGCGATTTTTGAAGCCCTATATCTCAGAAACTACTCATCGTAAAAGGCTGAAATTTTGTGAGGAGTTTGGTTTTGACAAGCTCAATAAATGTAGCGAGTTTGAAATTTCTAGCATTTTTGGTGTGGAAGTTAGAGGGGGGTCGAAAATGGCCTGAGTTGTTTCCTGTAAATAAGGGTGTAGTGCCAAAGTTGCTAGAGAACTTGGCTGGGCACTACCGTGCCCCTTGATAATTGGAGCTTTTTTCGTTCATTTTTGTTTTAATAACCTGTTTTCACTAGAGCCCAAATGAGATAGTTTCACAAATGAGGTTAGTTCAGATTTAAAATTCATCTTTTTTTTCTATAGAATTTGACATTCAAAATGAGATAATTTGCGTAATTAACTCATTTGGGCTCTAATGAAAATAGGCTATAAATTATAAAATTACTCATATGAATGACACTTTATTTAGTTTTATCACAAATCAAAATACTTCAAACAACCATTTGAACAGGATTATTATTTTTTAATAGAAAAACAGAACAAAACAATAATTCAATTGTAGAGTATCTTCTAATACAAAGGAGGAGAGAACCTAAATTTTCGTATGTGTTCAGATAATCATGAAAAACCACACCAGAATTAACAAAAGAAAGAACTTTTAATATGTGTTTTAAGCGATGCTAAAAATCAAAATTTTGTATGTAATCTTTGAACAACAACTTAAAGTTGCTACCACTAAGTCTTCTGGCTAGAGTTATATTTCACGGTTAGTATTTCACGGGTGAAAATCAGATTCTACGCTATATCACCACATGATTTGCTTCATCCGAATGTAATTTTTAACATATAAAAGCCAATGAATAGATAGCACATTTTCCAACCCGTGGCAAAACAGTTTTAAGGGGTAATAACACCTTGTAAACCATGAAATCGAGCGTCATATTCATCAGCGTATAAAACAAAGAAGAAATATTATTTTCTTTTGGTGTTTGTTTAGTTTAATTAAGTGTATTAATAGGTAACAGAATAGGCTAATGTTAAATTTTTTAATGATGTGAAATTTTTTAAATAGTGGTGTAGTTCAGGATGATAGTAAAATCCTGTGCTCCCATCGGGCGACCAACTTACTCCTACAGTTTTTAACCGATTGGGCTGAAATTTTGTGTGGATCTTAAAAATACTATTCTCTAATGAAGTACGTAGGATTTTTTTAAAATATTAATTTTTAAAGAAATGGCATTAGTTTGAAAAAATTATTTCATTCCAAAAACACAATTCGTTGAAAAAAACACCATAAAATCGTTAAATTTTAATATTTCAAAAAAATCCTACGTACTTCACTAGAGAATAGTATTTTTAAGATCCACACAAAATTTCAGCCCAATCGGTTAAAAACTGTAGGAGTTAGTTGGTCGCCCGATAGGAGCACAGGATTTTACTATCATCCTGAACTACACCACTATTTAAAAAATTTCACATCATTAAAAAATTTTGCATTAGCCTATTCTGTTACCTATTAATATACTTAATTAAACTAAACAAACACCAAAAGAAAATAATATTTCTTCTTTGTTTTATACGCTGATGAAAATGACGCTCGATTTCGTGGTTTACAAGGTGTTATTACCCCTTAAGTTTTTTTTTTATACCACATTGCGCAGTGAACAGTAAAAGTTCTTGAAAATTTTATTTTGACCGGGCTATTAGGTCCTCTGGTTTTCGAAAACATTTCAGAGTTAAATTGTATCGAAAGTTAAATTTTCCATAGGTTTCTCAATAGTGATTCAAAGTTCAAACCACTGAGAGTGATAGCATAAATAAGAAAACGTACGTCTTCAACTTACTTCCCGTTTACTTTACGGATGGCTTTTGATTTAATAAATGCTAACACGTCTTGTTTAAGCACCGTTTCAAAAAATACACATTCCTTTTTATTTTTAGATTCCCATCCCATAAAGATTTACAACCGTCACCTCACTTGTTCTTAACAAACAACTTAAGTAGATTAAAAAACACAGTATCTTCAACAGGAAGACTTCCGCCGTATCTATATAGAATACAACATTATCGAAAGAATAAAAAGGATACAAAGGGACTTGTGCTTGGGAATATAATACACACATTAAAGAAGGCAGCTCCAGTGTTATACACACCACTAATACAGAAATAAACATTTGTGTTTACACAATCTTCTTATAAATAAAATATAACTTTACTTACGTCTACTGATTCTTAAAACATACAAAAAATCGGAAATCAAAAGAGAGAGGCTGACAAGGGAACAAAGGCATCTTAAGTGAACAAAAGAGTGTGGTTAAAGTAGGAACTTTCAAGAAGTATTGATTAAAAATGATATAAGGTAAGTATCTATTTGTGTGTGTATATATTTTGAAGAAATAATCAAGATTCACTTGTCAAGGAATTTGTGACAGTGACACGTTGACTTCGTTAACTGTAAGATTTAATTTAATTGCTCCAATAAAATTCCAATACAAATTAATTTCTCAACAAAATAAATCTACCTACTATCAAAGTTAGTAAGTGTATACGTATTGTAAGGTGATGATCAATGAGAAAATGTGATGACTAAAATGTTTGTGACTTAAACTAAAATGGAGATGATAAGTTTTCACGATGGACCAGATTCAGGAGGTTTTGTTTAGTTTTAAACACTTCGTTCATCAAATTAACAGGGTAACAGGGTTTACTTTTATCACTTCACATTTTCACAGGTCAAGTATTTTTCCTCAATTCAGAGATATAAAAAACGATTTAAGATCAAATTTAAAACTATGAAGCTATTTAAACCCCTATATTCATAGACAATATTTGATGAGCAGACTAAGGATTTTCATGCACTTAAAGTTTTTCTTTAAACAAACGGCAACTTTTGATAGGTACATACATATATATTGAAAAAGAATATCAAAGCTGTTTAGATCTTTATGGCATTAAACAAAAATATTTTTGATTGCTAACCATTCCCGAGTTCATGAATGTAAAAATGCAACATTAGAAATTATTCTTGGATTTTATTAGCAAAATACCTACCTGTTTGTTAGAAATGTGGCCTGACTTTTAACACTGATTGGTGTTCGCTTCCATAAAAAAAATTTCAATTTCTTTTTTTTTGCTAAATATGCAATATCTACATATTTATGTGAAATAGAAATGCATTTGGAGTAAAATATGCAAAAATATACACTTACGATTGAATGCCATTCTAACGGAAATTTGATCATTCGTAACTTCTAAGACATTTTTTTGTAACCATTTGACTGCCAGCTTTTTAGTACTCTGATATTTCACATAAGGTGTCACCTATCACAAATGATAGCCATGGCACCCAAAGGCTTAATACATGATAGAATTGCAGTTTTTAATTTTTTTCTCCTGCGACTCAGGAGAAAGAACATGACACTCTTAGCTTTATGTTAACAAGTCTGGCGTGCATGAATATTGCTCCTTCAATTCTCAGAAACCAACTCTGAATTCATGGAATCAGAATCCTAAGTTCTTTTTTCCAGCCCGACTTTATGGTATTTTCCACAATATAATGTCAATTTTATAATTTCCTTGAGATATTATCATCAATAAAAGATCTTTGACCATCACAAGATTCGTTTTTAAGGAAGGTCAATCGCTTTGTAAATTTCAAACTGAAGTCAACTCCATTGGATTATGCGAAGAAATTGACTTCGAAATAAAAGCGCCACTATGTGCGATATTCGCCCTTAAAAGCATTAAACTCAAAACTTTCAAAACCGAAAAAGAAGAAGACAATTTTATTGGAAAATTGATTGGAAAGGTAGGAAAAAAAAGAATTTTCTCGATTTACTAGTTTACCTGAATTCTCGTTCAGAAAATGATGTTGACTAAATATCTAGTCTAGTCTATCTACAGAGTTCAAACGTCAACACCAGAGGCACCATCTTTTAAAAGTCCGTCCAGCTGCTTGCATATGCCGACGATATTGACATAATCGGAAGAACTCAGCGTGATGTCAATGGCGCTTTTGTAAGCATCAAAGCGGAAGCGGCAAAAATGGGTTTAAAGGGCAAAACCAAGTATATGCTGTCGTCAAAAAAGGACACTTAACACCGACGCATTGGACAAAACGTCACAATCGACAGCCATAACTTCGAGTAAAGGACTTCGTCTACCTGGGCTCCGCTATAAACACAGACAACAACATAAGCGCTGAAATCAAACGGAGAATTTCTCTTGCCAACCGCTGCTACTTTGGATTGAGAAGGCAACTGACCAGCAAAGCCCTTTCTCGAGCAACTAAGGTGTACCCTTATCATGCAGAAGCATGGACTTAAACGAAGGCGAATGAAAACATCCTGGATTGTTTCGAGAGAAAAGTTCTTCGTGCGATTTTTGGTCCCGTGTTTGGAGAAGAAGATATAACAACGAACTTTAAGGGTTGTACAAGGACACTAACCTAGCGAAAAGAGTTAAAGTGCAGCGCCTGATATGGCTAGGTCACGTTGAGCGCGTGGACAACAATGCTCCGGCCCGGAAAGTTTTCGACTCCAACCTAGAGGGACGGAAGGGGGCCTCAATCAACTTGGCGTACGAAACTGGAAGCAGCGAGCTAAAGATAGAGCTGGCTGGCGAAGCTTGTTGGTTGAGGTCCACAGCGGTCACCCTAAGTAAGCAAGTAAATATCTAGTCCATAATGTTTCCTTAACGTGCCCAACATGAAAATTAAACCAGTTGCTTTCATTGAATCGCGAAATATTGGCATTGATTATTCGAAATTCAACTTTAATTATGTATATATCATGATAAGGGCTAGATAGAACACGGGCGGGCTGGAAACTTAGTGGTGAATACGTTTAGGGCTGTGCAAAACAAATGCAACTGTGTCTACTTCGTATTTCATATTTATTTTCTGTTCATGCTTTTGCACATAAAAAAACAATGCAAATTATGAGGGGGAACGCTCTTGGGGTATACTTTATTTTAACTTTTTGGAAAAAGTTTTCATTAAAGCCTGGAACTCAATTTAATTATTTTGTTTTGATTTGTTTTTCCTTGATTCTATTTTTTAGCTTTTTATGAAACAACAAATTAATTAAATTGGGTTCCTAACTTTTTCCCAAAAACAACCCAAGCAACCCAATTTCCAACTCTTCCTGTTGTTCCCAATTTTTTGACTTGTCGTAAAATGTTTGCATTTTATTATAAAATTCCGTGTATTTATATAGAATTTGGAATGTGGTTACCGTTGTATTTAGTTCTAACGAAATGTTGCGACCGAAAAGCTTTTTAAAAAGTCTTAAATGAACATTGAAAAACTTTTATTATAATAAGTTATTTGAATTCCATGCCAAATCTATTTATAAAAGTGATTTTAACAAATATTTTTTTATAATGGGAGTTGTATATGTTTTTAACAGACTAATTGAATGATCTAATTGTTATATTTATAAAAAGTTAAGAGATATAAAGTATACCCCTAGAGCGTGGTTGGATTGATGATCTACTTAGATATTCGTTTTTTTTTTTTTGTTTGTTCTATTTTTTTAATAAAGAAAGCTACAGGAAACAAGAGTCGAGCTTTACAATATACTCCAGAATCTTGATGAAAAACTGCATAAAGCCTTTATTGAAGAAGCGCAATCATCAATTTATAGAAGGTACTATTCGAAACTTGAACACGACCTAAGCTCGATTAGCTATCTTAGAAACAAAATCGATGCAGAAAAAATCTCAACCATATATAAGGTGAGAGGAGAGTTACTGCCATTAAACTTCATACCCCACCGACCGGATTTGCCTATCACATGCTCCTTGTGTAATTTGAAAACCCGTGAAGATACCTTTATAGGCGTATGCCCCATACTCAAAGAATTAAGAAAACTACACTTGGGAAAAACTAATTTTGAAGAAGATGAAGTTATTGATATACTGAATGGACGTGATTGGCTGGCTCTTTACAACTTTGTAAAATCAGCATTAAGATATCGAAACCAAATCTTAAGAGAAGCGTTTTAATTAAATTTGTAACCAAATGAAAAAAAAAGTACTGCAAACCTTATTTATAAATTTTTTATTATTGAAATCATAAAATTGTCAATCTGGCAGACGACTTTTGCCATGTCTTAAAGAATTGTTAACCGAATTCAAAAATGTACTTATGATTGTAATAAAATCTATTTTCTAATCTAAAAATCTAATAAAGAAAGCTCTTAGGAACAAGTTGACTCGTCTGGAAATTTACCGGGTTATGTTTAAGTGAGTTCTCTGTCTTCGTCATCGGCTGCGCGCTTATATTTTAGATACATATACAGCATCCTTAGTGCCACGAACAAATTGATTCACCTCCTTTGTTTATTGACTTTTCTTGCAAACAAAAATACGAATATGTACAATGTACATTGTACATATATAAAAAAAAACTTCATACGCTACTTGAACATAATCTACATCGATTACACGGTGCGACACTGAAAATACACCCGAGAAATAACATAGTGTAGGCTGTTCGTATGGTCGAATAATGCATAAAAATATTTTTGTTATATTTTTGGAACCCTCCATTTTTTTTTATTTACAAAAAACCATTTTTACAGACCTTACGATGTAATCTATCAATATTTCAGTCATTTTTCTAACAACTCTCAATATGTTATATGTTTTTGGAAAGACCTTTTGAATGATGTATATAAGTCTATTGTTTAAACAAATTAAGTGTAGGTTTTTATCCCACAAATCTTGAAAAAGTGATTTTTTTCCCAATTTTTTCAACTTTACCCAATTTTTTTGCAAAATAAAACAAACAAAAAAATAAAGTAAGGTTATATTCTGAAAGAATATATATTTAGGCACAAATTGGCGTATTTTTTTTATTGAATTTGACCAAAACTGCGGAATCTATGCTATTTTTTCGTAAATAGAAAATGTGGCTTTTCATGATGTGAATTGCAAGGTGCACAATAGGGTGTTCATTATTTTAAAATAATAAGAATTTCTATGCTCCTAGGATCTTATATGGTTGGAAATAAACTAAAAAAAATATTTTCCAAGTTTCAAGTCTCTAACTTAATTCTAACCTGTGCCGCCAAGCGGTTGAAGTTTCTTATGGGAATAACTTGGGGTTTCTTGGACCTTGTTCGATCAATTTTAAATTCCAGCCAAACCATTCGTTCAAAGTCATTTTTTCAGACTTTTTCAAAAATCGCTTTTTACACGTTTAATGCCAAAAATTTAAAAAACATACATTTTCATTCACAAATAAGCATAGCATGTATATTTAAAATGCAAATTCAATTCATAGTTATATAAAAAATTAGTTTTGTATTCATTCTTCAAGTCACATCGATATTCAAAAAACGTGTTCCCGATTTAAGAAAAAGTACTGTAGTAAATAAACAAAAAACTAATTAATTATATAACTTTGAATTGAATATAAATTTTAAATATAAATACTACGCTTATTTGTGTTTAAAAATGTATGTTTTTTAATTTTTTGACATTAAACGGGTAAAAAGCGATTTTTGAAAAAGTCTGAAAAAATGACTTTTTTTACCAAGCTAAATCTCTAAAATTATAACAATTAAAAATCTTAAAAATTTTCACATGATAGCTACACTTATTAAATTTGAGTCTGTAAAGTTTTAAATTTTTTGAACGAATGGTTTGGCTGGAATTTAAAATTGATCGAACAAGGTCCAAGAAACCCCATGTTATTCCCATAAGAAACTTCAACCGCTTGCCGGCACAGGTTAAAATTAAGTTAGAGACTTGAAACTTGGAAAATATTTTTTTTAGTTTATTTCCAACCATATAAGATCCTAGGAGCATAGAAATTCTTATTATTTTAAAATAATGAACACCCTATTGTGCACCTTGCAATTCACATCATGAAAAGCCACATTTTCTATTTACGAAAAAATAGCATAGATTCCGCAGTTTTGGTCAAATTCAATAAAAAAATACGCCAATTTGTGCCTAAATATATATTCTTTCAGAATATAACCTTACTTTATTTTTTTGTTTGTTTTATTTTGCAAAAAAAATTGGGTAAAGTTGAAAAAATTGGGGAAAAAATCACTTTTTCAAGATTTGTGGGATAAAAACCTACACTTAATTTGTTTAAACAATAGACTTATATACATCATTCAAAAGGTCTGGAAATCCTCTTTCCAAAAACATATAACATATTGAGAGTTGTTAGAAAAATGACTGAAATATTGATAGATTACATCGTAAGGTCTGTAAAAATGTTTTTTTGTAAATAAAAAAAAAAATGGAGGGTTCCAAAAATATAACAAAAATATTTTTATGCATTATTCGACCATACGAACAGCCTACACTATGTTATTTCTCGGGTGTATTTTTTTTTTTTTATTTTGTAGCACATTGTTATCTAGAGTTCAATTACCCCATTGACATAGCATATATCACTTAGATTAACCAGAATAATTAATAACATTGACAGAGAAAAACCCTCGTCTTTTTGGAAATTGATTATTATGTGTCGCCATTCGAAGAGAATTATAGAGACAATTTGGGAGCCAATTCTTTTATGCGGCACAAAGTCTATACCGCGCCCCGCATCGAAAAGAACTAGGTATGTGTTCACCGTAAGAGTCACCATCACCAGACAAATTGTCGCCACTGCGTCGCAATATAAACATTTCGGATGTGAGTAAGTCCTCGAGTATACTTTTCATTCGACGTGTTTCAATTTGCCCTAAATATGCAGAAGAAATTTCTACCCATAAAATAGTTTTAGCAGAAAAAAAACCTTTGAACATAGAAAACAGATTTGCTGAGATTTCTTTGGTCAAACAATTTCAATGTACCTCGAAAGCTGTGGTGGCAGCCACATAGAAGAGTACCTACATATGTACATCAAATAAAAAGAAATATTTGCACAAGTTGAATGGAATGACTTTGCGGTTGAGTTCGGCGGGGGTAGTTTTTTTTTCTTATATCTCTCTGTAAATAGCTTTTTTTTGTTGCAACCGCTTAGTAGGGCTTTTGAGGATACATTTAAAATATATCCGAATTATAAAAACGAAAACATCAGACACACGAACATTTTCAAGGGTATCCTAGGACGAGAAAGAAAAATGACCTAGCGATTCTGGCAACTCTCTGACTGGATATGAACCTCGACAATGTTTCGATTATGTGTATGTATACGGTGATGATGAAGGTGGTGTAGTAAAAGGCAGAAGAGGAGAGCAAAAACAGAAACTCTGAGACGCAGGCAACTAAGAGATGATGGTGTCAAGGCCGTGACATGGTTTTCGCACTACACATTTATACGCTACCAGAATGAAGGAATATTTTAGTATGCCGAGAGTGTAAAAGACCAACAATAAAAATCGAAATTTATATAGGATCCTGCTTCTAATACTTGGCTTCTGAAAAAAAAAAATTCTCTTAAATTTTATACAAATTGTACACCAGTCTTGGGTTCATTTTCATGATATTACTACATCTCGATTTAAAAGAATTAGTATCTCTCGTGTTCGAGGAAGTCAATTTGAAGTAAGAATAGAAAAGGTATTGTATGCGAGTATGTAAAAACGGGTTCGGACTTAAATACATATATATTAAGATGTGGAATATTTTATCCCCGTGCCACAAAGTGAAAAATAAAATTGGCGAGAAGTTTATAGATTGACATTGATAAGGTTCTAAACATGATGAAATTGTTTTATGAAATCAAATAAGTACTGTATTTTAGAAGGAACCCAACATTTGTTTAAAGATGGCTTTGCTAGAATGCTTCGTTTCATGGCAAGTAAAGATATATTATTTAGAAACAAATTTTTTCTTGAAGTTAACGGTGTTTTCCAAGAAGATTTTGTACGAATAAAAAAACACGAAAGTTATTTGATAATTTTGTAAAGGCTAGCATTTGATCTCTATTCTGCATGTGTAAGTCAATCCCACACATATACCGTTACATTAACATAAGAAACAATCATTACATAAAAGTTGCACTTTCCTGGATCCACACTAGGTTGATCAACACGTTCAACATACGTGCCAAATCAACATAATGAAAAGTTAAACCATTCCAACTGGTTCAATTGATGTGTGGGCTCAGATAAATCCTTTATGCATCAGTTAGAATAATTTGGAAATGTTTAACTGTTAAGTATGTCGATTTGGAACGTATGTTGAACGTGTTGATCAGCCTAGTCAAATCAGACAAAATTTCGAGGATAGGTACATCATAAAAATAGTGAATAAGTCTTTCCTTGTATGTGATTGTTCCTTGTCTTATTCTGTCTAAAGTTAAAAAAAACTCTTTAAACTACAGTACTCGCTTTCATTTCACGTCCCAATCAATACTAATTTTGAAATACGGAAATGGATTAGAAAGATTTTTAAAATGCAATATTTATTAGGTATGATTTACAAGTATTTTGAATATAAAATTAACGTATTTCGACTTTTCAACCCTTCTTCTTCCTTATAAAATGACTAGAAACGACAAAAAAAAAGAATAAAACAACAAATAAATCCCATTTATATATGTTATTTACCTTGGGAGGGAAGAGGAAAACTGAAATTATAGCGTTACAGGATTTTTAGAATATTTTGCCTTTCCATTTCACAACATACAACGTAAATTATATATCTGATTTGGGATTTCATGTGCAGAAAAAAATAAATTGCACGACTGGGGTCGCACGTACTTGCTCTTATGCTTAAAGTAACTATAATGTTAAAGCTTTTTATTCAAGAAATTTAAAATTTGATATTTTGAAGAAATAAACAAAAAACAAATATGCCATTTTATTTCTTGTATAAAAAGGTATTTTTAGAAAAAAATTTTCGAAAATTGTAGGAGCCGTTTTTTAAAAAAATAATTTTTTATGTATACAAATTTTTTAACATTTTTCAAAAAAAAAGTTGGTATGCCATTTTGAAGAAATAATTAATTTACACATAAAAACTAAATTTCAAAATTTTTCATTGATCCGTTTTCAAAAAATTGATTTTTCAAAAAAAAAATTTGAAATATTTTTTAAAAATCCAAAAATGCGTTTTTTGAAAATTTTCTAAATTTTTAATATTATCTTTACTTACACACGTTTGTATAAAAATTTTCATTTAAATCGGGTTTATGTTGTACGAGATATTCAGAAATGAAAAAACCCGTTCTATGACAGGTACCGTTAATAACGGTACAAAAAATATTTTTTTATTTAAAAAGTTGGCTCTTATGTGTAGTACTACACACAAAAATTTTAATCAAAATCGTTAGAGCCGTTTTTGAAAAAAATTAACTTTTCTATTTCCGTTATTTGGCAGGTACCGTTAGTTTTGGTCATAAAAAAAAAATTTCAATTTCCCCTCTAGGGAATCACCAAAAACTGCTAACTACCAAGTTTGAAGAAAATCACTTCACTCGTTTAGGCTGCAGCTCCAGATAGAGACAGACACACAGACAGACAGACAGACAGACAGAATTGCCGGACCCACTTTTTTGGCATTCTCCATCATCGTAATGTCATGTAAAATTGTTATCTCGAGTTCGATTTTTTTTACGAATCTTAAACTTGCCCTATAGTACCTATATCGCAAGTAAAAATTATTTATTAACTAACCAGCAAGAGAACCAATCCATACCGACAAACAACTTCATATTTGATTTATTCTTAGTTCCCGCCTCGAAGGAAACTTCAAATCTCGATGGAGCAACTACTTTTACTTTTACTATACTACAAAGTATACGTACACGTACATGTATATAAAGATAATCTTGTTTTACAGTTTTGCTCTTTTATCATCGCATGTAGTCGTTGATGGGGTGTCCTACATAAAGCAGTCTGGAAAATTGGGTGACGACGACGATGTAATATATGTTATAGTGTATATACATATTATACATATTTTAAATGTTAATGCTGCAGTACTATGAGCACTAAAAAGAAAAGCATAACAAGGGCTAAGTTAATACATTCTACACAAGTTACAGTGAAAAAAAAATGGTATGTGATCTGCTGTGAATATACAGGGTATCCCAAAAGTTAACGTCGAAACGAAAACGGTAGATAGGGTAGGTGGTGACAGTTATCAGAAAAATAATAAAAAAAATCGCAGCCATATATTTTGGGAGTTATAGACATTTGAAAAAAGTCGAAAAAATTGTCACCCTGTGACGGTTTTTCATGTGCCGTGACTACAAATCTTAATTTTTCTCATTTTTTTCTTTTGTTACGGAACCTTGAAAAACCCTGCTATCAAATGCATTCAAAATTTTTAACTCAGCTGTATCAGTTTTAAATAAAATATTACTTTTTTACCCAACTTAGTACTAAAAAATTTTACATGACTCTAATTCAATGAGCCGTAGTGTAAAAAAAATGCACTACAGTGTTTCGGCAAGTTGCCTTAAAAGTTGGTGTGTTCAATTCTCTTTTCAAAATAGTATAACATTGTTGGGAATATTCCATAAATAACCGAGATAAATTTTTTTTTCCTAAGAAATTCGACTTTTTTTAGGTAATTACCTAATTAATTTTTCCATATTATTTAAGTTTTTGTATTCTGAAAGGTTCTGAAAGGGTACAAAACTTGAATAATATGGAAAAATTACCTCATAAAAAAGTCGGATTTCTTAAGAAAAAAAAAATTTATCTCGGTTATTTATGGAATATTTCCAACAATGTTATGCGATTTTGAAAAGAGAATTGAACACACCAACTTTTAAGGCAACTTGCCGAAACATTGTAGTGCATTTTTTTTACACTACGGCTCATTGAATTAGAGTCATGTACAATTTTTTAGTACTAAGTTGGGTAAAAAAGTAATATTTTATTTAAAACTGATACAGCTGAGTTAAAAATTTTGAATGCATTTGATAGCAGGGTTATTCAAGGTTCCGTAACAAAAGAAAAAAATGAGTAAAATTTAGATTTGTAGTCACGGCACATGAAAAACCGTCACAGGGTGACCATTTTTTCGACTTTTTTTCAAATGCCCATAACTCCCAAAATATATGGCTGCGATTTTTTTTATTATTTTTCTGATAACTGTCACCACCTACCCTAGCTACCGTTTTCGTTTCGACGTTAACTTTTGGGACACCCAGTATATAAATATAAATATATTATGTATACATAAAGTACTATATGCACATAAGCTATATATGTATGATATCTGTCTGTATGAACATGTAAACTGGTAAAATATGCGTACTTTTTCTTAAAGGCTCCCAAATGGTTATTAAAATATTGTTAAACTGCTTTTAAAAGTACTGAACTAAGTAGTTAAAGTCACCTCGAACATACGATCAGTTTTTTATGTTAAAACAGAGGTCTTTTGACGACTTATTTTAAATGCAGTCACTATGTTTATACCAAACACCAAATAAATACATATCTCCTTCTGAGACCCCCGGTATTATCAATGATACTTCTTTTTCGTTATTTTTAAACCCAGGGTCTCAGGAGAATATGGGAAAAATAGGAAAACACTTTTAACTCTTCAAACATCTTTTAAATATGTAGAGTATATGATATAATTCGAAGCTTTAAATTCGATCTGTACGAATGTAAGCGTTCCGATTGATTTTTCGAGAATTTAAGAAATTGATGAAATAAAGGTAAAAAATTAATGAAATAAAGGTAAAAATTAATCGTACTGATTGTGGAAAAACAAAACAACAAACGTTTCATACAATAATTTTATATACAGGCTTACAACTTTCAATCAAACGATATTTTGGAAGAAGCTCAGTATGAAGTCTGCCCATTAGAAAGATAAGTGATTTTAATGAGCTATACTGACTTTAAACTTAAGTATCACTGTATCCGCAAACTGTTGAAAAAACCTACGCCTCCTGTTGCAATGGCCTGCATAAACGGCATCTCGGGATAATGGTTCGGCATGGCGAAGCACCAAATATAGGCGCATCATCGACACATGAATTGATATGTATGTATGTAACCTCAAGACTCATTGATATGATTTCCGACTGATTTTTTGAAGTCCTGTGGGTTCGAATAATTAAACGTTGAAACATTCTGTTTACAAGGGGTGTTGTTCAAAGTTTTACACACTCTTCAAAAGAACCTCTCGGTTTAGTGTAGGTTTGCAAATTTTCTCAAAACTACAAAAATCAAGTTAGCTGGTTCTTGCATTCAGATGACGATATGATAAGAACCGTTGTCAATTGAAATACAACATTTGTTATATACTTTTCTCAAAACTACGAAAATCAAGTTAGCTGGTTCTTGCATTCAGGTGACGATATGATAAGAACCGTTGTCAATAATTGAAATACATTTGTTGATAAATTAATTAAATAAATAAATTTTTAAAACATCAAATTTCAATAATTATAATTAATGATTATAAAAAATGATTCCATCATTTGATAGAATTTATATTTTACATAACCATAGCCCCACTTCATTATAATTTACCATAATACAAATAGAAGTTTATAAAGAAAACTCTGTTAAACATATTTCTATTGTTCATGTTCTTAAATTTCTTTCTGTTATAAAATATTTCCTTTATTATATTTTTTTTTCTTACAGACAATCGTTAGTTTTTCTGTCGCCACACTTCGTGACTCCATGAGGCACAAAACCAACCCCCGATTCCTCTCCAAAGAAGTCTTCTGATTACCGATATGTAAGTCAACAACAAAGAAATAGATCCTTCTCTTCCACAATTTCTGCTATTCTTTATCTTAACAGTACACATAGATGTTAGTCTTTCTGTGTACATCGTCGTCCTTTGGCAAAGCGACAACAAAGAGGATATCCTATTTATTTGTGGCACTTTGCACTTGGGTATGATAATTATTTGCAAAACACTCAATGGTTGGGATGGTTTATCATCCTGGGCTTTATTTAAAAAAAAAGGTTCTCTAGAAAAACTTGCAGGGTTACAGATAAATATATGTATTTGTATATGCATTACTATTTGTATAAAAAAAAAGTACATAGTTCAAAGGATTTTTAAGGGATACAAATGAAATGTCAATGGCATGACAATGACACAATTTTAAATAACTATTTTCTTTAAATGTACATTTATTTACCGATACATGTTGTTTGTAAGTCTTTGTATTGTTGTTTTTAAAGTGCAATTGTTTGATTTATTCTTGTTCAAGATGTCACAAAACTTTCACAACAAATCGAAGTTTTGAAAAGCACAGACACTAATTATAAGTTTATATTTTCTTTTGTTTTTGTTTTAGTTTAAGTTTTTTTTTTAATATTCACTGAGTTTCACTAAAATTCGAGAAAATATTTGCATGTTTTAGTTAAAACTTGAAACATTAATATTGATAAACATGCAGGAAGTATGTATATCATGCAATAAAGCTTCAAAAAAAGGAGTGTAAAATAAAAGAAAAGTTTATGCTTGAACTGTTATGTTTTCAATGCAGCTTGATTGGTTGATACATACTAGTTTTTTTTTATTCTAATACTCAGTCGGTAAGGTACTTTATTATTTATTTATTTGCAAACCAACGAACAAATACATGCTTTCTAATTTGATTTAATTTGTTATAAGGAACTGAAGTGTAGTAATATAAGCAAGGTCCTTTTAAATAAAAAAGAAACTTGGTTTTCATTTCTTTATAGCAGGAATTGAATGTTATTTTTATGAACGTCAATACAATGCTTCATAAGGTGTTCCCGAAGGTAGCCATCTCGCCCCCCCCCCCCCCCCCCCTGATTTTCATTTTAACAATCAATGATGTTGACTGTGTTATAAAAGATTCTTCACATAAAAAAATATACAGATGTACTCGTATTCCCTGTATATTCGCACACTATTCCACCTTCTTTAACGAAAGTGGACTAAAAAAACCTAAAACAAACCATTCAATCTAGCATAAAAATTATTATTATTTAAGAGATAAAGTTAATTTGAAAGCGAAATTGCAGTAAATAAACTTCTTTATTGCTCCTTCAGTGATTTCAAAAAAAAAACTAAATCGTTTTATGATAAAATTATTAATTAAGTTTTTCTCCATACAATGCTGAAAGTGACTTAGCCCACTTTCATAATTATGGGTACATATGGAGGGCTAAGAGCTGAAGTGAACCAAATCACAAAAAGTGAATTCGGAGATATAATTTTTTCGAACAAGTGACAATTTGAATCGAAACACTTTTGGATCAAACAAATGACAGACCATAGTAGAGGCAAACCTTCTGCAGATTTTGGCACTATATCTTAATTTTTTTTCTTTTTTTGTCTTGGTCCGTTTCAGCTGTGAGACCTCCATATGATAACTTCAGATCCCACATCACTAATTCTATTAATAAACCCAATTCGCATTTGGTTTTGATAGTTGGTCCAAAAAATTTTCCGAACCTGGTGTTACAAAAACCTTTTATCTCATTCCTCAGACGTCGTCTCTAATATTCTAGCCACGAATGGTCCATTTTTTATGCATTTCATTGATTTGCGTCATAGATTTAACAATCGCTATTAAATTTAGAACCCTTTAATAAATGGCGTAATATGGTTTTTCATCCATCAACTATTAGCTGATAATATCGATTGCCCTGCGCTTTTGCAAAAAAAATCACTACACACTAACTCTAGAAGTCTCAAATCGGTGTCACTTTTTGATCTCATCTTTCAACGTACAAATGATGGATGTAACGAACCAATGGATCGCATGCTAGGTGCTACTATGAAAAACACTTTTGATTTGCTCTCCTCCAAACATTCTCTCAAAACCTCTCACTTAAATAATCGGCAACCCCGGAGGCTTCTCAAATTGTTTATCTCAAAGGTTTCTTAGTTTGTCATTTGGTTTTCAGTTGTTTTTGTAATAAAATTATTTGTAATTTGTGTTTTGCTTGTATCAAGCCAATAAAGTTAAATACCAATGTCGTTATACGTGCGCTTGCCTTCATGTATTTAGGGCATCAGTTTTTTTTTAATAATTATAAAAAAACGTTGTTGCACAATACACAATTTTCTTTCTCTAATAGATACCATTCACATTTTGAAATAAATATATTTCATATGTTGAGGTTTCAATGAAAGACTCTCCATGAGTCGTCTTCATATGCAAAAAGATGAGAAAACACTTGATTACATGAGTTTGATCTCACAAATTGTTAATGATATTTTTTCTTTAACTCACTTTATATAATAGGATCAAAAATATATTTATTTCAGACAAATTATGTTGCAAATAAAATCTTTTAGTGTATAAAGTGTAGGTATTTGATTGTTGAAGAAAGAGACATACAAATTTTATGTATACTTGTATAGTGATAATATAGGAATATTTTATTATTGATTTGCTTGGAATTATTATTTTTCTGAATAACTAGCGGTGGCAATTTAAATTTAGAATTCTCTTCCGGTAGTTTAAATTCCAATTTTTGTTTTAAATTGGAAGTTTAGTGCTTAGCGAAAAAGAATATAAATTCTATCCATTGTTTTTATTACATTTTCTTAGCCAATTAATTGTTAAATTGAACATGATAAATACAATAAAACTATTAAATTGCATTAACACCCACTATATTTCACGTCGAAAAAAAAAATAAATAACGTGTCGATGAAGATATTTTGGTACTTTGAAATTTTTGCGCGCTGAACTCTAAACTAGGCGTTAGGTCCTACTAATATTATTATTAATATTTTTTTGTTGATAAATAAGAGATATTCTTAGCAAAAATTTTATTTTCCTTATTTAGATGTATACTAACAGTTATCTGACTGAACATAATGATATATTCATTCTTCATTTAAAGAACAATTTTTCTCCTATAACTCACGACCTTAGAACAACATGGTTCTAACCGACAATTTTGAAAAAAATGAGTTATATATCAAATCTAGGTAAAATCGTGGTGCTCTTTCGATTCCCGCTATCTATTTTGCTCTATCTCTTTCCGTTTCGAAGATAACCTGGGATACAGAGTTCTATCTACACAATATACAATAAGGTTCTAACTTCCACTTAGAACTTTCCTTCACAAAATATCCAGAGATACGATTTGATTTGGGAGCAATAGGGTTCTAACTGCAAACAATGTTGCAGTTAGAACTTTGTTACATGTTTAGACGAAAAAATTGAATGCTGAGCAATAAGACCTTGTTTAATTTTTTGAAATAGAATTAATTATAAAAATAATAAATAATTGCTGCAATCTACCACTCTTAAACAAAAAGAAAAAAATTATTTAAATCTTTTTATTTCAACGGATCCCAATTCTTCAATATCGAATAACTAAGGTCACAAGAATAAAAAGTGTACATAGAACCATATTGTTCTAAATTTAACTGTCGCATCGTTGAGCAACGAAGTCCAATATGGTTTTTTAAAGTCAAATTTAAGGGTTAAAAATGTGTTTTTATTAGTGTTTAAAGCTAAAATCTTAAAGATTTCCTATAAACTCATCGAATTATAAACAAAAAATCAAACTTTTCATACACAGTTACCGTATAAAGGTGTTTCAATATTCAGAAGCGTTTTTCTCAAAACACAATTGGGTGTACTTAGAACCTTGTTGTTCTAGGGTCGCGTACTAGCTTCACATAATATAAAATACGCCTTCACAACTAATCTAAATAGCCAGCTTTGAGGCAGCTCAAACTCGTTTTCTTTTTTTTGCATATTATGAAAGTGAGTGCGAGTTCGGCTTTGCTCGATCGATCTCACAGGTGAATTCAAGGTAATGAGCTCTTGTTCATCTTAAGAATATGACCCATTGAGTCGGCCTGCCTGGGTCGGGGTGTACAAATCGTGTTGTCTTGAGTCGGGCTATACCCTACCCCGAAAACCATGTAAACCCGCTATTTAAAGCTGTCAGACTTTTGAATTCGTTATTACAACATACTGCATACCTACCTATATTTTGGTTATACCTCCATTCCAAAATTTGCTGTGGGCTCTCGGGTATAAATGATAGACAAAAATCCCTACCCGCTTTCAAAATTCCCTGAGCAAAATTGTGTTGATATTCCATTTTAACGGAAATCATACTCAGATTTGAGACTTCGACATTACCATTTACCCATGAATTTTCTTTAGCATTATTTGCCGCACAGGCAACCATCAACTAAAGTTTTTGGAATTTGTCAATTTCTTGGACCAAATCCTTCTAACAATTGAACAAAATAATAAAAAAAAAAAATACTAGGGTAAAGGCACTAGTATCCGGACAGTTAAGGTACTTTTGAACTTTGACGTCGAATAGTTTTATTGCTGTTCAAGCTATAGCAAATATATTTGTAGTTTCTCCAAAGTTTGGCATTTTTGTAATAATTCACATAATTTTTAAATAAAACATTTATTTCAAAATAAAAAAAATAGGGGTATTCACGTAAACGCGGAAACCCCGTAGAAACCGTAGAAACTGTAGAATTTTCTATCGGTAGAAATGAGCTGCCAAAATTTGTATGTGAAAAATATTCCGCAAATCATAGAATTTTATCTCACAAATTTGAAGCAGAAACCGTAGAAAAAAAAATCTGATAAACTTTGGGTGTGTTCAATCACCTATTGAATATGCTATCTGGGATCCCCTTATCTGGAATATCTTTTTGAACGCGATTTATGTCTTATTATTCAGATAACCACAGATGAAATATGTTAATATTGAAAAGAGAATATTATTTTATTTGAGCAAATTACATTTTTTTTATTGTTGCATAGTATTTGCAAAATTAGCTTGACTTATTTTTTTAATCAAACAAGTTCAATTTGACGTTTAACAAACAGCTGTTTGTTTCCCGTGTTTACGCGATTATTTTCTGCTGGGGTGTTCATTTAAACCTTTTGCGGAATTTTCTATTTTTCTGCAAAGTAGAAAATTATCTCGTTACGTGAATACCCTTAATACAAAAAGTTCGATTTGTACTAGTGTCCGGACGCAAAAGTTTCCGGACAAATTTATTTTTATCGGATACGATAATTTATGTTTCTTTTTTCGTTTTTATGAAATAAAACATCTTTTGTTTTTGAAAAAAATATGAAAATATAACTTTAATATACAAAAAAATGTATTAAAAAAATTTATTGTTGAAAAAAAAAAAAAACTGTTTGGTAGGTACTTTTTAAGGTTAAAATTGTTTTTAATAAAAGTTATCAATTTATCACTATGCAATTAATAATGCAAATAAGAAAAGGATTGGTAGGCTTGGAGATGGAGATAGATTGTAGCACGGAACGAATATTTCCAGAATTCATAATTACTGAAGGTGACAACAAAATTTAGGGATAACTTTACTTCTGGTATATTTAACTTTATTTCTGGTATATTTAATTTTATTTCTGGTATATTTAACTTTATTTCTGGTACATTTAGCTAATTTCTAATATATTTAACTATATTATGATTAAATATACCAGAAGTAAAGTTTTAACTGGCGTTATGTTTTTTCCGTATTATAATTTTGCTAGTCTTTGGATAGAGACAAAAGCTGGTTTCATCGCCATTTAATATCATACTTGAGTCATAAATGGAAATATGTTCCTGGCCAATACTTTTCAAATAATTAGAACTATTCAAACCATTTTATAATGCTCTCTTGTCTAAAAACTGCTGTTCCTTGGCTACTAAGGTTTTCAGCTTCTCTCAAAGCTATAATTGGATTTATAACAATCCTTGTATCCTCTATGGTCTTTGATATGTTTTTTGAATTCATTCCTTATAAGATAGCAAGTTTAAAAGTACAAAAACACTTAAAATTACATTAAAAACAAGGGTGTCCGGAAACTGAATCTAGTTTTTCAGTATTCGGAAACACATATTTTAACTTAGGTAACCCTATCCGAATACTGAAACATTGAGAGAGAAATGCAATTCTCTTGCATTAAAACCCAAAATATGTTCCAAACTACAATTTAAGGGCCTAAAAAAGCGATTTTTCCTTTTCCCTCATATTTTCAGTATCCGGACATTGTGTCCGGGAACTAAAAAAGTCTTAAATTTTAGTTTTAGTATCCCGACACTAAAAAATAAAATTAAAAAAAAAAAAACTTTTTGACTATTTTATTTATAAATTATCAAAATGTATCATTTATATTTATATTTACTCAAAACTAACAATTTCCTTTTATAATAAAATTAATAAACAGGTCTCAATTTTCTTAGTTTTTGCAAATGCTTTCACTATTTTTTTTTTTTTCTTACACAAAATCATTTTCACAACCTCACCCCTGATGTCGGACACTTAACTGAAGTATATCTCTTAAATCATTCAGGTTATCAGCTTGAAACTTCGCATTTAGAGCCATGGACATAGAAATAGCACACTATTGAGAAAAATCATGCGAATAGAATTTTAGATATTAGGAATGCTTTTTATAATTTTTTTTCTTTTGGTACATATATTGTCGAAATAAAGTGATGCGAGACAAAAATATCTTAAAAATACCGTTATTTTCTATATTTATTTGCACTAGCAATATAATGCTTTTCCTGTCTCTTTCGCTAGTGGACACAAAAATAGCAGACATATGTTTAACGGTTAAATTTTAATTCCGCGTTCAAAAGTTGTAAACGAAAATGCATTTATTTTATTGCTACTATTTAATTAACAAGTATTTTTGAAAAAAAATAGGCAGAAAAAATCATTAAACTGGAAAAAAGGGAGAATTACTTTCGATCTGAACAAAAATGTATATGCACGCACCAAGAGAAAGGAATACGTAAATTTATACACCTCGTCAAAATTCTATCTTCTATATGGTTTAGCTTCTATTCCTCTCGGCAGCTGCGTGTTGTTTTTGAAATGCATGTAAACGGCAACTGCGGATACGTATAGAAATGCCAAAAAACACAGCTAGTCTTTTGGAGTGATGAAATAAAGGTAAATCGCATTGGAACCGATGACAAAACATTTGTAAATGTAAAAAGGACAAGTCAAAGTATTTATCTCAAGACGATGAAACTAGGAGGATAGGATTCGTTGGTCTGGGGCGCATTCTCTTGGCATGGTAAGGACCCATTGGTAAGGTGGATGGCAGAATTGATAAATTCGTTTGTCTTAGTATTCCATTAGAAGACCAAAGAACCATATTTCTCGCTAGTTAATTAGATATTCATACATGACAATGACCCATTTATGCATCAAAAATAGTACAAGTTAGGTTTTCGAGCGATAAAATCGATGTTTGCACCTGGCCATCAAATTCACGATTTTAACCCCATAGAAAATTTATAAATTGATGTCAAGGTTAAGCTTGAGGAAACAAAATTCGAAAATTCAAACGATCTTTGGGCCAGAATCAAAAAATCGTGGTACCGTACTCCACAAAGTGGATACCAGAAAGTTAGTTAAAAGTTTACCAAAGAGGTGCCAAGGAACTTTAAAAAACCGTGGTCTACTAACAAGTTACTAACTTAGTATGTAGTATTGAATTTATTGGAAATTGTAAGAATTTTTGCTTAGAATTGATTATTTTTATGATTTTCGGAATGTGTGCTATTTCCTTGTCCACAAATCATAATTTTTAAAATTGAATTGAAATGAAATAATTTATTATTATTAATTTTATGAATCCCCATAAGCTAATGCATGCCCAGTGAAATATTATTTCACCAAGAGAAGAATATATTGAGAACAAGAACTTAGTTGTTTATTAAACAATAGTTTAACGTAGAATGAAAATAAAATAACAAATTAATTTATATAGAGAAAATAGATTTGTCAAAGTAAAGATTTAGGAAATATTGTAAAGTTGAAATTATATACAGGGTGTCCGATAGAAAATAGATAAGCCTAAAATGGCTGATAGGTGCACTTTTCTGTTCTGAAAACGAATAGAAAAAGTTTCTATCGCAACCAGTTTAGAAAATATTAGCTTTTTTTCGTTCAGTGTACTTTAAATTTCATCATCTTACGTTTTCTTTAACCACAACCACGAATGAATGAATTTAATAAATTTCTTATTTTTATAATTTTCTACAATAATTGGCTCACTACATAAGAAGTTAAGGGCCATTTTTTTCACTCGGAGTTGAACATAACTTGAGAATTTTTAATATAAAAATTCTCAAGTTATGTTCAACTCCGAGTGAAAAAAATGGCCCTAAAAGTTTTTATAACTGTTGCATCTTTTCTTTAAAAAAAATTTGAAATTTGTTTTTCGATGCAAAATGTGAAAAAAATATTTTATGAAAATTTTCAAACACCTGTGGTATAAAAAAAATCCATAGGAACGTAGGTGGCCAACTTTTTTAAAAATATGCGCGTCGAAAGGGGATTGCAGAATGGTAAAAGTTTTTATCAAATCTAGAGTTACTAGCAAGTTATTGGTACCAATGTGCAAAAAAGCCTATTAATTTAATAAATTATTTCAACTGTAAAATCTTAAGTTTTTCACATTGCTGCCACAAATGCATTTATTCCATCAGTTTTTTTAATCAGTCATATTTTACAATAATTCTTCTTACACATAACTATTAAAAAAGCGTTATAACCGTTGAACAATGGCTATAAAAAAAATAATTTAACTTTTTTTTTAATGCAAAGTAGAAAAAAAATATTTCTTTGCTCAGTTTAAGCATGGGCATACCTTTGTGCATCGGGACAGCTTGTTTTGAGTTTTGACTTCTTAATGATCTCGTTTTAAAGAAAAATTGAGATTTTCGGTCCCGTTGGCCCAATGCAACCTCATCGAAAATGTTGCAATGTTTTCGAATTTTTGTTCAATTCCCAATGTTATTGGGCTACGAAAAACATACAATATTTGTTAGATGCAATTTAATTTACAGTTAATATTGTGAGCCACTTCTTATTTCATCTTTTAAACTGGTTATTAGCGAATTAGCAAACAAATATTTTTTTTCTACTTTGCATTAAAAAAAAGTTAAATTATTTTTTTATAGACATTGTTCAACGGTTATAACACTTTTTTAATAGTTATGTGTAAGAAGAATTATTGTAAAATATGACTGATTAAAAAAACTGATGGAATCCATGCAATTGTGGCAGCGATGTGAAAAACTTAAGATTTTACAGTTGAAATAATTTATTAAATTAATAGGCTTTTTTGCACTTTGGTACCAATAACTTGCTAGTAACTCTAGATTTGATAAAAACTTTTACCATTCTGCAATCCCCTTTCGACGCGCATATTTTTAAAAAAGTTGGCCACCTACGTTCCTATGGATTTTTTTTATACCACAGGTGTTTGAAAATTTTTATAGGTAAAATATTTTTTTTACATTTTGCATCGAAAAACAAATTTCAAAATTTAAAATTCATTCATTCGTAGTTGTGGTTAAAGAAAACGTAAGATGATGAAATTTAAAGTACACTGAACGAAAAAAAGTTAATATTTTCTAAACTGGTTGCGATAGAAACTTTTTCTATTCGGTTTCAGAACAGTCAAAAGTGCACCTATCAGCCATTTTAGGCTTATCCATTTTCTACCGGACACCCTGTATGTTATATAGCATAGTAAACGTTAGTATTGATTACACTGCACAACAAGGTTTTGGATGAATAAACTATACAATACTTTTCCAAGGGTTTTTGGTGTGCTGAACTCGAATCCGGTTTCAGAAATATTCTATCAGCTCTAGTTTTTGAAATATTGCCATTAGAAAATGCAAAAACACGTTTTTAGGCTGATAGCTCTGGCCAACAAAATTTGACTAGTTTTATTATGAATAAACCAAAGTATACTTTTCCAATGGTTTTTGGTATGCTTAACTCGAATATGAAGTCAGAAATATTCTATCAATCTTATGTCGTTTTCGATTGGTTTCACTCAAGGATTCACTCATTCTGAAATCGAATGGAACAGGTCAAATCGATTCCACTCAATTCTGTTTTTTTTTTTTTTGTGTTTGTGTGTTTTTCTTTTAAATTTCAAATGTCAAATATTTATATTAATTTATTTTTCTTTCAAATGAAATGTTTTAAATTTTTTAGAAATTGTTAATTGTTGAAGAAATTAATAGGGAAGTTGGTTTCCAAAATATTTTAAGTAAGTTTGAAAATTAATTAAAACATTTATTTCGGAAAAAAAAATAATTTCAAAAAATAAAAAAAATATTGATTGAGTGATTGATTTGACTTTTAAATATTCGTGTATTAGTGCTTCTCGAGTGAATTCCGATTTTAAATCGAGAAGAGAATTTCTCTTCTGAGAAGCGTTCTGCCTTTCATATTCGTGCGAATAAAACGCTTTCAAAAGACTTCTGAATGATTCCGGACGCTTCCGGAGAGCCAATCGAAAACGAATTTGCGAAAAAAGCGTGTTTTTGGCTGTTTTTGAGGTTATGCTTTGATGTGAGGTACCTTATTTCAACACAATTTTTAACGGTTTCCATAAGAACTATTTTCCTTCTTTGAAAATCTGTTTGAATCTTTCCGATATCTGTTTTATTATCCGAGATATCTGAAGTTTAAGTACGTGTGTTTTGGCTTATTTTATCAATAACGTTATTTCAAATTGCAGTAACTTCAAATTAAAATATCTCGGATTATAAAAAAGATATCGCAAAGATTGAAACTGATTTTTAAAGAAAAAAAGCTTTTCTTTATACAAACCTTCGAAAAGAGTGTTGAAAAAAATAGCCTCACATTGCAGCATAACTTCAGAATCAGGTGTTTTTGCATTTTCTAACGGTAATATCTTAAAAACGGATTTGAGCTCAGCACATCAAAAACCTTTGGAAAAGTATTATTTGGTTTATTCATCATACAAAAACTTAAATTTTGTTGTGCAGTGTTATGGATGTTGATAATAGTCAATATCCAACATGCCCTTATATAAAAATTATAATATATAAGTTAAAAGGTCCTAAATCTAATTTTTGTAAGAAAAATCAAAAGTGTGTTATTTCTTTGTCCATAGCTGTATATGTGAAATACATCAGTGAAAGTATATTTATGGTTATTATATTCGAATTTATTAGGATGATTTACCTATTAATCGCAAAAAAAAATCACACTGTCCGGATACTTGTGCCTTTACCCTATATGTATTTTAGACCAATTTTAGATTAAAAATAAAACACTGAAAACATGCACAAAACAAAACTAAAAACACCCCTCCTCTTTTACAATTAAGATTCGCGCCTGTCTTTTTACTCAATGTTGTAGTGTAGGAGAACAAATTTGAAATCCACCAAATCCAGAATCAATTCATTACTTCCCTCAAACTATTACATTTTGTGAGTTTATGAACAATTTTAAGAACAAAAATAGAATAAAGTCCACAAATAATTCATGGAACAAGTTAAACTGCATTCTTTCAACAAAACATAAACTCCCGCCTATTGGAGGAACAACTTTTTTGCATTCACATTCGCATTTTTCATGGCTATGGCTGCTGCTAGGTTATGTTTGCTTTTTTTTTTTTGTTACCTTGTCCCCAGTAGATCCATATTCCGAACGGAAAAACTTAATTTTATTATCGTAGAAGCAACAAAAATCAATATTTGCATTCACAACAAACGATGCACTAAAAAAAAAAATTAGGAAAAACTGCACTACAACGAGGTGTAGGTACAATTGATTCTTCCCCCAAAATGCACTTTTCCTCATCATCGAAACTCATGATTACAAATTAGATATCACATTTTTTTTCACGGAAAATATATTGAATTCATTAGAAAATCGACGAAAATTATAAATTTTCAAGTCAATACATTTTAAATTAAGGAAAATAAAAGGTGGAAAATAAAACTAAATTAATTTACCTCTGTCTGTACCCGTTGTAACCGTATGGCGGCGCGTAGCCATTCATATTATTACCATACATTTTGTTTATTTTTTGTTTAGATGAATTTTTTCCAATGTAATTGATATGAATTAAATTCAAAACAAATTAATTGCTGATTTAATTTTTACAATAAAATCCCGTCTGCCGAGAACAAACTGAGGGAAATCCGCAAAATAAAGAAAAACAAAAGGGAACACTATCGGCAGCGACGACGATGGCTGCCAAAATTGTTCCTCGTTTGCCAAACTTCAAGACTTCAACAACGACGATGGCGTTGGGTTCAGATCTGTTCGATTTGACTTTTTTCCCTTTTTCTAGTGCATGCGTTTCGTTTTTTTTTTTGCTCTTTAAATTTGTTTAAAAGTAAAATTAACAAAGAAAAATTATGAAAAGTTAAGATATAGCAGGATTGATGGGAAGAAAAGGTTAAATATTATTTAAAAAAATATTTTTAATTTACGCCAAGCACAATAACAATTAATCATTAAATTAATTCACTAGCAAAATGGCAAATATAAATAGCAAATACACACGTGAAAAATGACAAGCAAACGGAGGGGAAGGTGTATGTATAGGTATAATCGAAGGGAAAATTTTTATTATATATATATTTTTTTTATTGTTTTATCCTTTTGGAAATCACAACACTCTTTTCTTTTAAAATAATAGTTAAGATTTTATTTGTAAGAATTTTGAACAAATATACTTTTTCAGCAAAAGAAAGCGCGTTTTATTATATTTTCTACACACTTAAGACGACCTTAAAATTTTTTTTCACAGCCGACAAAATGAAACTGAAAGGATTTTGCTACTTCTTGCCTTGTCTGTATAACTTTTTTGATCTACTATTTTATTTTTCTCGATTAGGTTTGTGATTTGTGTTGGATGTTGGAAGTTGGACCAAAAAGGACGCGCATTTGTGTAAAAAAAAATGGGGAAATTGTGTCAAAAGGAAGTGTAAAAGAAGAGTGCAACCATGTTCTTAAAATAGTTTAGGAAAGAGATGGGGGAGTTTTTTGACTTAAGGGCCGTTTGTGTGTGTGTGTGTGTGAATAGTTTTGTGGAGGGAAATTTAAAGTTTGAAGAGCTATGGAGTAGGATATTTTTGTAAGGGTAAGTTGAAAGTATTTTGATTTTTCTAATAAATTTTAATGAAAGGTGTGTTTACTTCCAAACTCAAATAAAATTGTGATAAAAAATCGGCAAAATTACGGCAAGAGTACTATAACTAAGGTGGTGAAAAATAATAGCGGCATTTTGTAGAACACTCAAATACAAGCATTTTTTACTATGGGAGGAGGGGGTCTATCTCCCCCCCCCCTTTAGGAGGGAGGGGCAATTTTCTAAAACAAAAATCTAAAAATGATTAAAAAAATATTTAAAAACAATGGCAACACTTACAACTATAAAAGATACCTTTTTCAAAAGCCACAATTTTACACTTAATTTTAATTTTAAAATCAAGTTAATAGTTTTTGAAATAATAGAATTTATCAAAGACAAAAATTGTGAAAAAAGCTTAAAAAAACGCACTGAATACTATTTTTCTTAAGACTGTGGACTTCAATACAAAATCCATTGATAAAGCAAACTGCCCTAACTAATTCCTCATCAAAATATGAAAATCATATGTTTCTATGTATTAGGTATAGTTTTTAAGAAAATTGAAAAAAACGAAAACTACTTTTTTATCAGATTTTTAATTTTTCAACTGTTTTCGATAAATTTGGCATTACAGTCATAACCACCACCCTTCAAGCAAACAAGTCCGAAATCGGTTCGAATCCACTCCGCATCAGGCGGAGCTGAGTCCGACTTCGGCTCAGAAACGGGTCCGAAGGCGGCTCAAATTAGTATGGAAATTATAATCACCGCGGAGCCGATTTTATATGGAATGGTTTTTTCACCACGATTTCTCCTTCGACTTTGTGTTCATACACAAAAAGTTGCAAGTGTGTGAGTGCAACCTCGTTTTTCTCGGTCGGAGGTCGGAGTGTCTTTTCTGAACTCCATTTTCTTGCTTGAAGGGCATTTAAAGGGTCTTTGATATTTTATACATAGAGTAACGGCCATATTATTCACTAGTTTAAAAAATACATCTGGATGTAAACAATGTCAAATGTCAAAAATAAATCCAATCAAATTTAAACTGCTCTCTGGAGGTCTGTTTAACTTTATAAATCCAGATGTAAAATCCATTTTCACAGTGTTCAGTTTTTTTGTCAAGTATTTTGTGAAGGAACTATAAAGATAAATGTAAATTATACAAAATTTATTGAATAATCACATGATTTTTATTTCAGTGAATTGGATTTAATGTGATTGGATTTAAAATTAACTTTAATCCAAACAAAATCCAGAGTGGCCGTAAGCCAACAAATTAAAGTAACTAGAAAAATTTATGATTTTTGACTTAAAGCCTGGTACGCTGCTCGCGCTAAATTTTAGCCAAGATAAAATTCCCATACAAGTTATCGATAACTTGTATGGGATCCATTTTAGCTCGGCTAAAAATTTTCGATAATTTGTATGGGAGCTAAAATTTAGCGCGAGCAGCGTACCAGGCTTAAATAACTAATAACATAATTTTTTGTTTTGAGTGAATAATATGAACAAAAAGTTAAATCCTTGGATTTATAAAATTCAGATTTAAGTGATAGGATTTAAAATTAACTTTAATCCAAACTTAATCCAGAGTGAATAATATGGGCGTAAGTTAAGAGCTTTGTGTACCTCCAGGAAAAACATCAGACACCTCGCCCAGGCAGGCGTTATTAGCCCTGTTCCATTGGAGGTCGTAGTTTACTCATGAGTAGATCTAGTACTACAAATAACACACGATCTTCTACTCGAGGTTCGAGGAGGTACGAAAGTGTAGTTGTTGTAGTAGATTTCTACTCACGAGTAAACTACCACCTCCAATGGAACAGGGCTATTATCTAAAAAGCTTTTATTATCTAAAAAGTAATTTGCCCTTCCTGCTTCGCGGGTTCTCAGGATTTTGACTTTATTTTTTGGGTCCTCTGTTCCGCTCACGAAACTTCGTTGCTACGCTTAGCGTATGTAAAGTCGTCTGGCAGGCGCCAATATCAACCGTTTTTTAGTTAAACAGTACCTTGCCTGGCCGGTTTCGCGGGTTCTCAGGATTTTAACTTTACTTTTTGGGTATTCTGTAAAGTCGTCTGGCAGGCGCCAATGTCAATAGTTTTTTATATAAACTGTTCCTTGTCTGGCCCGCTTCGCCGAGTTCTCAGGATTTTAACTTTACTTTTTGGGTCCTCTGTCCCGCTCACGCAACTTCGTTGCTCCGCTAAGGGTATGTAAAGTCACCAGGCAGGCGCCAATGTCAAAAGCGTTTTATTTAAAAGTCCCCTTTGCAAGAAGCTGCGTTCCTTTGGAAATATTTATCTACTGCTTAGTACTTAAAGCTGCTTTGAACTACTTTTTCAGTATAGCAAAAGTAGTTCAAAGTAGTTTTAAGTACTAAGCAGTAGATAAATATTTCCAAAGGAACGCAGCTAGAAAAAGAACTAATCCCCCCATTAACAATAACATCATTAAAACACGTGCAATAAAATTTCTTCTTAAAAAAAAGGGTTTTCCTATTTTTCAATTTTCTCAAAAACTAGACGGCATAGGAACATGTGTTTTTCAGAGTTTGGTTAAAAATCATTTTAGGCAGTTTATTTTATAATAACATTTTGTATTGAAATCCACGGTCCTTACAAAAATTGTATTAAATGTAATTTTTTAATTTTTTTTTTCCCAAATTTTGACTTTGAAATAGATTATTTCAAAAGCTATTAGGTACCTGAAATAACTTGATTTCAAAACTTAAATAAAGTGTGAAATACACTTTTGAAAAAAGTATCATTCATAATTATTGTAAGAATTGCTGTCATTTTTAAATAATTTTTTGTTACTTTGCTATAGTAAAAAATGCTTGTATTTGACTTCTCTACAAGAATCCGTTACTAATTTTCACCGCCTTAGTTATCGTTCTATCCCCCAATGTACGTATACAACAACAACTATATCTTTGTAGACAAATGAAAACTCCAGATAAAGGCTTGGCCACACCGGAGGGTATGCGGTAGCGGTACGGGTAGCGGTAACGATATTTGTATGAAAAAAATTCCACATCTGAACGTTGATATGTCAGTTTGGAATTTTTTTCAAACAAGTACCGTTACCTCTACCCAAACCACTACCGGGAGACGGACAGAATCCCGAAATCCAAAATCCAGAAAGACCAAAATCCAGAAAACCCTAAATCCCGAAAACCCCAAATCCCGAAAACCCAAAATCCCGAAAACCCAAGATCCCGAAAACCCAAAATCCCGAAAACCCAGAATCCCGAAAACCCAAAATCCCGAAAACCCAGAATCCCGAAAAACCAAAATCCCGAAAATCCAAAATCCAGAAAGGCCAAAATCCCGAAAAAAACAGAAAAAATAAAAAACTCTTCAAAACTGTGTTTCACTGAAATTTTAACTTAAACATAAAATTAAAACCAATTAAAAACAATTATTATAAGTTAAATATTAAAACTCATAATTCTTTTGATTTTAGTTCAACGATTTTCCAACTTAACTCAATCATTACAAAACACTGCTGAAATCACAATACCTAAGAACTTGAAATCATGTAAAAAAGAGATTACCGGAATCATAAACTTATATTGTTTTTTACGTAATAACACCTTAATTTCACACTTAGTATTGTTTTGGAAACCGAAATCCCGAAAAATTATATAAAATACCTTTGCAGTAGTAGGTAGTGTGTTCAGACTTTTATCTTAAAAGTAGTTCAGTAATTCATCGTTACAATACGTAAACTAAGAAAAAACATCCTTTTCAAATTTATTTTTGCAAAATAAAGACATTTTTGACATATTCGACATTTTCCTTTGATTTAACCATTTTTTTATTTATTTTCAGCGAAACCGGTTAAAGGTTGACCTTTTCCGTTTTTTTTTTTTTGTAAAAATCTCAACCATTGAGAGATATTTAAAAAAATAAATCTCAACCGATAACCTTTATTTTTGATTTTTACAGATAAATCTCAAACCTTCACCGAAAACTATTTAAAGCAATAGGCACGTTCAAACACCTATCGGATAGGCTATCTGGGATACCCGTATCTGGAATATCTCTTTGAACGAAAAGCTATCCAGATAGATTTCCAAAGCAGCTACAAAAAATATGTAAATAGGGTAGAGTTGCCTATTTGCAGCCGTCTCCAGTTTCCGGCCACCTTTCGGAAAATCGTTATAACTAGTGATTTCGTTGGCTTTATTCAAAAATTTTGCTCTTATAGTGTTCATTTTTATGTAAGAACAGCTATCCGATAGCTTTATGTTAACTGTTTGAACGTGTTCAATGTGTTAACTCTCAGAGAGAAACAAATTGAAAATAAAGGTTGACTGTTATTTCTGGTCTCTGGTTAGAAGAGAAAAAAGATTGATTTTTTTGCTTTTTTGATGAAAAGTGATTGGGTTCAAAAAATTCTAGCTCTTTTTGTAGATGTTGTATAGACATGGTCGATATAAATATTTTGAGCTGAAGCAATAAGGTTTCAGATGATATAAAATTATAGGTTATCATATTGTAACGATGAATTACCGAACTACTTTTAAGATAAAAGTCTGAACACACTACCTGCTACAGTAAAGGTAGAAATGTGAACGGACCTTTAGTAATTAAGAAACTACCCTCTGAACGCATCCAAAGAAATTCCCTCGACTGCTGAATATCCCAAAATATCCCACTGGACTGGAAGTATGAAGCGCCCCCTCTTGGAAAGGAAGCTTCGAGAAGCAAAGACGAGAACCTTCGAAGACAGTCTCGAATTCCGAATTTCAGGTATAAAAGGGCAGCGTGGACACCGACCGGAGACAGTTTAATCTTGAAAGTGAAGGAGTACAGTACAAAGTGAAATAAAGTGTTTAAAAGTGTGTTTGTTTGAGCGAATAATAAAAGTAAATTGAGTTGAAATAAAGTGTGTTCTTATTTGAACGGAAATATAAGTGGAAATTAAATAAGTTTTATTGTGAACCCGGAATAAAACGTTACATTGGTGTCAGAAAAGTGGAATAAAACTTATTTATTTGTGCGAATCAGATAATTTCGCGAACAAAATAAAAAGTGCGCGTGTGTTTTAACAATAAACAAAGTGTAAAAAATTTTGAAATAAGTAAAAGTGCTCGCGTTTTGAAAAGTTAAAATGGGTAAGACATTAAATCAGTTAAGTTTGACTGAGCTGAAGGCGGAATTAACTAAACGAGGTCTTCCTACTGCTGGATCGAAAAATGACCTCATTATTCGCCTGCAGGATTATTTAACCCAGAAAAACGAAGATTTGGATACATTTCAATTCGAAGTTGAAATGGTAGAAGAACGAGTAAGTACTAGTTCTGATATGTCATCCATGATGGCTGTTCTCCTTGCAAAATTTGAAGAACAGAAAGATCAAATGGAACAGCAACGTAAAGAACAAAAGGATGAACAGAAGAATCTTCTCGAAAAATTAGATGAACAGAAAAACATCATCCAAGGTAAGCTTGATACGATCGAGAACAAGTTCGTTGCTATTGATGCTTCCATCAAATGCGTTGAAAAGCAATCTCAAGAAAAGTTCGAGAAAGTTGAAGAAAAACTCGAGAAAGTAGAAGGAAAGTTCGAGAAAGTGGATGACAAATTTGAAAAAAAGAAAGTTAAAATGCAAAGTATTACTGAGGAACTTGACAAGGTTCGGAAAATTAAGATCCGAGAAAGTTCTGGTGAGTACCCAAAGAAGAAGGAAATGCATCCACCAACATTTGATGGACAAAGTTCTTGGTCGATCTACAAGAAACAGTTTGAGGCAGCTGCAACAACCAATGGCTGGGATGACGAAGAGAAATGCAAAGCGCTGACTCTTGCTCTTAGAGGTCCTGCTGCTGAGTTATTACAAACTTTACCACCAGAGAAGAATGGTAACTTTAACGCTCTTGTTCAGGTAATTGAAAAACGCTTTGGAGATGGAGATATGCAAGAAGTCTTCCGCGTCCAACTGAATACAAGAGTCCAGAAAAGAGGAGAAACTCTGCAACAACTCCAAGCTGATATTGAAAGGTTGGCTCATCTGGCATATCCGAAAGCAGGAGACGATATTATCAGTCAGTTTGCGACAGAAGCCTTTATTCGTGCTGTATCTGATACAAATCTCCAGCGAGCGATTCGGACAGCCGGAAAACATTCCCTTCCTGAAGCATTAGCGTTCGCACTAACTATGGAAGCAGCAGAACAGGCTTCTCAAGGCGTTCATCGGGTAAGAGAAGTTGCAGTGGAGGAATGTTCTTGTCAAAAACTCGCATTCCAAAGAAACCAGCGAGACGGAGCTGCTCGATGCTGGAACTGTAACAAGACTGGACATCTCCAGCGGCAGTGCAGATTGCCACCAAGAAGAACTGCTTGCGAACACTGTGGAAACAGGAATATTGCCCAACAACAGGTAAGCGATACAACTAACACTCATGCTCATCTTGAATTCCCATTCGGGAAACGAGTAAGAACCACCTTCGAGGGGCAGAAGCTGGTTTCTGGTATCGATGGCCCCAGAACCACAATTAAAGTCTCACAGACTAAACGAGACAACAAAAGTCTGACAGTGGAGGCGACCATAAACAACAAACAACACGTGGCTACAATTGACACCGGTGCCACTGCCTCTATTGTACGAAGAGACTTGGTGAAGATGACGTGGCTACATAACACCAACAGCTACCGTCTGAAGACCGCCACAGGAGAAGCAGCAAGGGTGTACGGTGAAGTTCGTCTTACGATCCGTATGGCAGAACTAGAGTTTTCGCATGTGTTTTTGGTGGCAGATATATGTGACGAGTGCATCATTGGAATCGACTTTATGAAGGAGCATGGAATCATTTTGGATATCGGTAATCAAGTCCTGAAATACAGAAATGTGGAGATCCCAATGGTCTATGGCAACGAAAATTCAACAACAATTAGAACTGTCATCAAAGAAGATATGTGTTTGCCTCCTTCTTCAGAAGTTTTTGTGTGGACGAAGTTAAAGGGGAACTGTGGAAGCCATCGATACCTCATGGTCAAACCAGAAGTTGAGCAAAGTTCCGAAAACATCTTCATCGGGAAGACTCTTGTGGCACCAAAGAACAACATGGTACCTGTACGGATACTTAACATCAAACCGTACCCAATCAAGCTTAAGAAAGGAGAAGTTGTTGGGCAATGTGAATCTGTGTCCGCAATAACTAAGATCAATGAGATGGACATACAGATGACTATGAACTCTGAGAAACTAAAGACTCAAATTCTCAAATCAGACAACTTGAGTCAACATCAGCTTAATGTTGCTGGAAGGCTTCTTCATGAATATGCTGATATCTTCTCTTCACCCAGCGGGCAATACGGCCGAACACAACTGGTGCAGCACCGAATCGATACAGGAGACGCTAGGCCGATTCGTCAACCAGCAAGACGTCTCCCCTTGGCCAAACAAGGTGAAGTTGAAGAAATGATATCGACAATGAAGAAAGACGGGCTGATCGAAAATTCAAAAGCCCTTGGGCATCACCGGTAGTTCTCGTCAAAAAGAAGGATGGAAGCACTCGATTTTGTGTCGACTACCGCAGACTGAATGATGTGACGAAGAAAGACAGCTACCCACTGCCAAGAATCAGCGATACTCTAGATGCAATGGAAGGAGCACAATGGTTTTCGACTTTGGACTTGAAGAGTGGCTACTGGCAGGTAGAAATACATCCAGAAGATCGAGAAAAGACGGCTTTCTCCACAGGAAATGGTCTGTGGCAGTTCAATGTCATGCCGTTTGGGCTATGTAATGCCCCAGCTACTTTTGAGCGCTTAATGGAGTGCGTTTTAAATGGATTAACCTGGAAATCTTGCCTAGTCTATTTGGATGATGTCATCGTTTACGGGAAAACATTTGATGACCATTGTGAAAACCTAAAGGCTGTATTCCAGAGGCTACGAGAAGCACATCTTAAGTTAAATCCAAAGAAATGTGCACTTTTCAAGACCGAGGTTAAATATTTGGGGCATATCATCTCATCCCAAGGAGTAATGACTGATCCTGAAAAAGTTGACACTGTGAAGAATTGGCCAACCCCTCAGGACAAGCATCAACTTCGGAGTTTCCTCGGTCTGGCAACGTACTATCGACGGTTCGTGAAGGATTTTGCGAGAATCGCCAAAAGCTTGCACCAGCTTACGGAGAAGGGTAAACCCTTTAAATGGTCAGGTGAGTGTGAGAAAAGCTTTCAGGAACTGAAGCTACGGTTATGTGAAGCTCCTGTGTTGGCCTATCCGACTCCAGGCAAACAATTCATCATTGACGCAGATGCAAGTAATGTTGGAGTTGGTGCTGTTTTATCGCAAGTTCATGACGGAGAAGAAAAGGTCGTTGCCTATTTCAGCAAGGTACTCTCGAAACAAGAAAGAAACTATTGCGTGACCAGAAGGGAACTTCTAGCTCTGGTATTGGCAACAAAGCACTTCCATAAGTACATCTATGGACAGAAGTTCCTTCTTCGCACAGATCATGGTGCACTAAATTGGCTTTTGAACTTCAAAAATCCAGAGGGTCAAGTAGCAAGATGGATCGAGATACTCCAGACGTATCAATGTCAGATTCAACATCGAAGAGGAAAGCTACATTCAAATGCAGACGCATTATCTCGGCGCCCGTGCAAGCAAGACTGCAAGCATTGCACACGGCTAGAGGAAAAGGAAGTTGTCGCTGTAAGAAGAACGAGAGCTGATCCCATTTGCGGCTGGAGTAATGAAGAACTCAGGATGGCCCAACAGGAAGATTCGGACATCGAACCCATCCTTGCATGGAAGGAACATGAAGAGAAACCAGAATGGGCCGACATCTCCGACCGAAGCCCCAATCTCAAAGCATATTGGGCACAATGGGACTCACTTCATGTGCAAGAAGGGTTACTCAGGCGTAAGTGGGAATCCGCAGATGGTAAATCTTATGTAATGCAACTAATCGTACCTCAGTCAAAGGTTAATGATGTTCTCCGAGAGATGCACGAGGGAACTTCTGGAGGCCATTTAGGCATCAACAAGACGCTGGAAAAGCTACGACAGCAATTCTACTGGTTACGTATGAGAGAAGACGTTGAAAAGTGGTGCCGAAAATGTGATACTTGTGCCGCTAGCAAAGGACCAGCTAGAAAAATGCAAAGCAAGATGCATCAGTACAATGTGGGCACACCTTTTGAGAGGATTGCAATAGACGTGGCAGGTCCTTTTCCCGAAACCAACAAAGGAAACCGGTATATCCTCGTAGTGATGGATTACTTCAGCAAGTGGCCTGAGGCATTTGCCATCCCAAACCAGGAAACCAAAACAGTTGTGGATAAGATTGTCTTTCATTGGGTGAGCAGGTTCGGAGTACCCATGGAACTTCATTCCGACCAAGGAAGGAACTTCGAATCTAAGATTTTTCAAGAGGTTTGCTCACTCCTTGGCATCAAGAAGACGCGAACAACACCGCTTCATCCACAATCTGATGGGATGGTTGAGCGATTTAACAGGACACTTAAAGAACACCTGTCAAAAGTAGTCAACGATAATCAACGAGACTGGGATCGACATATTCCATTATTCTTGATGGCTTATAGAAGTGCAACACATAGTTCCACTGGACATACACCATCGGAAGTCCTTTTTGGTTCTACAATACGGCTGCCAAGTGAGATAAAATTCGGATGTGTTCCAAATGAGCCACAGGAAATAGATGAGTATGTTGATAACCTGAAAGAAACACTGGCTGACATTCACCAACGGACAAGGACAAATATAAAAGCGTCTAGTGACAGGATGAAAACAAGATATGACGCGCGAGCGACAGCAACAGGGTTTCAAGAAGGAGAACTTGTGTGGTTTTACAATCCCCACCGACAAAAGGGACTATCACCGAAGCTACAACAAAACTGGAAGGCCCTTACACAGTAATAACCAGAATCAACGACGTGGTTTACCGTATACAGAGAGGGGTAAGAGGCAAATTAAAGGTAGTTCATTGTGACCGTTTACATCGTTATAATGGTGAAAGAAGCAATGGAGTTGTTCGGGACGAACAATCCTAAGAGGGGGGCAATGTAACGATGAATTACCGAACTACTTTTAAGATAAAAGTCTGAACACACTACCTGCTACAGTAAAGGTAGAAATGTGAACGGACCTTTAGTAATTAAGAAACTACCCTCTGAACGCATCCAAAGAAATTCCCTCGACTGCTGAATATCCCAAAATATCCCACTGGACTGGAAGTATGAAGCGCCCCCTCTTGGAAAGGAAGCTTCGAGAAGCAAAGACGAGAACCTTCGAAGACATTCTCGAATTCCGAATTTCAGGTATAAAAGGGCAGCGTGGACACCGACCGGAGACAGTTTAATCTTGAAAGTGAAGGAGTACAGTACAAAGTGAAATAAAGTGTTGCGAATTGTTAGTAGTAAATAAAGTGATTTAAAAGTGTGTTTGTTTGAGCGAATAATAAAAGTAAATTGAGTTGAAATAAAGTGTGTTCTTATTTGAACGGAAATATAAGTGGAAATTAAATAAGTTTTATTGTGAACCCGGAATAAAACGTTACAATATAAAAAACATGTATTTAAAGATGATAGAATAAAAAATAGGTAGATCTTTTCTTTTACAAGAAAAAGTATTTTTTAAGGTTTCACTTCTACCACGTGTGGATTGCTCACTGTTTTTTTTTTTTTCTTTAAATCGTTTTTAATACAATGTCCCAAAAATAATGGTTCAATGCAACTATGCTGGCTAAAATAAGGGCTCGTGGAATTTGGTATTTGGTCTGCCTTTTCATAATTGATTTTTGTTTCTCTGGAAAATTAGTCAATAAAATTTGAACAATTAATAATAATTATAATAAAAATTACTTACTTTTATTTGGAACAGCACCCTGAAAAAAATTTATTATTTGACACTAGTTTTCCTCGAAAATAGAGACTTTGGTTTAAAAAGAATTAAACGAACAACAGGTTCCATTTTTGTACCTACATGACTTGAAACTTGTACTCGCACTGGCACTGTAACTATACGACATCTTGTTTTCTGCTTCTTCTTCTTCTTCCTTTTTCTCGGCGCTGTTATGATCTCGATGTCGAGGGGATCATAATTATCCCACGTATCTGCTTCACACTAGTGATCCGCCTGTGGGGTTCGCCGGGTTGACCTCAGAAATCGGCGGCAAGCCTCCCGGTTTTGTATTGTTCCATTTCTAAGGCCAACTGAATGCTGGTGTTTTTGCATTTGCTTGTACCAGGAGTTTTTAGGCCTACCTTTCTTTTTATTTCGTGTTGGACCGTTGTATGATAATGCTTTTTTGACGGGGTTCTCAGGATCTCTCCTTTGAACATGGCAATACCAACTGAGTCGGTCGTGTTCAATTTTTTGGGAGATGGTGTTTTTAACATGAAGGCTTCCTCGGATCTTCGTACTTCTAATTCTATCAAGCTTTGACATCTTGTTTTCTGCAACTATAAAAAATAGTTAGTTTTAACTATTTTGCTTTGAAATGTGACTATTATAATAACTATTATAATAGTCATTTATTTACGTAATTACTACGGCATAGTCAATTTTAACTATTTTAATAGCTATTTTTAACTATTTTGTTTTTGCATGTGACTATTATAATAGTCATTTTTAACTGTTTTATAACTATTTTCTGTCAAAAAATAGTTAATAATAGTTCGGCAAGTATCATTGAATTCTATAAAGTGACTCTGCAAATAGTTACAAAATAAATATTTTTTTCAATTCGTGTGGGAAAATAAAATTTAGCTCGGTACTGCGAACAAATTTATCCGATTTTGCTATAATTTGTATGATGGTATGATAATTTAAAATTAGTTATGTAAAATTTTTGAGTAGGGGAAAGGTGCGGACAGTGAGACAGTGCAAACAGTGAGACAATCCATTTTTCTCTTTTCTGAAAATAAGCACAGTAACGCTAGTTTGGGTCAAAACGTTTATTTCCCCGTCTGCGTCTTTTAATTTTGTCCCGACTTAATTAATGCTGTCCATTTCCCTACACCGTAAAATATCACAGAAATCAGGTGAAAGTAGTTTTTTTGGAGTGTTATAAAAAGAGTGTAGGTATAACACAAAAAAATCTGGTTAGTGGAGAGAACTTTTTTTACATATGTATTATATTTATATGTTCTTTCATAAAAAAATATCATGTAATTAGAATTCCTTCTCGTTTTTTATAATTTTATATTTTTCCGAAAAATGACAAAAAGTAAACAGTGAGACATTATGTAATCATCAGTTTCAGTCAGTCATTCGACGCACACAGACGTGCCGCGGATAAATATTGAAATTAAACAACCACCGACCGTAATCCCCAGAAAACCTTTTTTTTCTACCAACGGAGGATTATCTGGAAATTGGCTTACGTTTTATTACCCTGTGGTAATAAAACATAATCTTAATTAACAGAGCTAATCCGTTAAGCTGCTGGTTAATGTGCGCGCGAAAGTTTTTTTTAAAAATATTGTGTGTGCAGTTAAGCAGTGTCATAAACTTAAACAATAAAACATACCTAAAAGTAATTAAAACAATGGCCGATCGTTTTAATCCGGACACCGCATTTATTGCCCTGGAGAAACTCCTCCAAAAAATCATTAATGACCTGGGACCTGAATATAGTCCCAGATTAAATATGACATTGGGAAGTTTTATCCAATTAAACAAAGAAGGACAACTAGACAAGGGAAACCAAGAAGATGACAACATGGAGACGGAGTGCGAGCCAAGCGACGAAAGTGATAAAAAGCCAGCCAACGAAGAACAGCCTGCCAGCGAGGAAGTTATTGTCAGTGATTAAGAGGACATCAGTGACTCTGCTTCTAGTTCTGAGGACGGCAGCTTATCCCCCCAGCCAGGTCAGAAGAGACCGCGAAAACCAGCCAAAGATGCCAAGGGAGCTAAAAAACCAACTAAAATTATAGACAGCAAGGCATCATCACCAACGGAGTCACCAATAACTGCCCCACCACAAGCAGGAAGCCAGCTAGCACCAAAAACTGCAACCCAAACGAGTGGGCAACAACCAACGGCTATCATCACCAACTCAACCCAGCCAACGAAACCAACATCAAGCAACAAGACAACAGGAATGCCGCCAATCTTCTGCTTTTCCGGCAACATTGCAGAAATCAGGCGATTCTGCAACGGAAAAAAGATCAACGTGACCTTCAAAAACCGAAACACTAAGACGACAATCATCTCTACAGGAAACCGCCAATCATTTGAAGATGTTAAGAACTTCTTAAAAGCTAGGAAGATTCAGTTTAACACCTTTACTCCACGTGAGGACCGGAAGAACCTACTGCTCTTGAAGGGACTTCATTTCACACTGGCAGCCATAGAAGTGGAGGATGAACTGAGGATTGAGGGTCTTCCAGTAATAAAAGTCACGGAGTTTAAATCGAAGAAGGCGCAAGCAAAGCCGTGCAATAACTTTGTTGTCGAACTCAACAAAAACTGTGACATCGCTGAAGTTTTCTCCAAGACCCTGATAATGAACCACAAGGTTTATTGGGAGCGGTTAAGGTCGAACGACATCGTGCAGTGCCGCAACTGCCAACGCTTTGGTCACACTGCCACCAACTGCGGGCGCCAGTACGTGTGCGTCAAATGCAAGGAGGAACACGAACCAGGCCAGTGCAAAAGGAAAGAGAACACCGGATTGGACGTTTGGTGCGCCAATTGCCAAAAGGAAGGACATCCAGCGAGCTTTAAGGGATGCCCAACACTAAAGGCTAAGCTCACAGAGAGAAACACCATGAAGGCGGAGAAAAAGGCTCAGCAAGAGTTTCCTGCAAAATCAGCCTGTGCGCTGACCCGCCCAGCAATCAGTTATGCAGCAATGGCCCAAAAAGCACGAGGAGTTAAACCTACGACAGCAACAACAACAGCAAAACCAACAAGCACCAAAAGCCAGACGCAGCAGCAGCCACAACAACAGCAAACAAGGACCCCAGCTAAAACCTTCCCTGTCAAGACAGGACCAACGAAGCCATCAAGACCAGGCCCAACATCAACACCACCATCGATGAACCTCAACAACGAGGTTGAGCGCCTCTTTGGGGATAATCTTATCACAGTGATGCAGAAAGCCCGAAGTGCCGTTCCCACAAATTATCGGCAACTGAGTGAGGGAGATAAGTCCGCGGCCTTAGCCACCTTCATATTTACCTTATGCCATTAAAGAAGCTCCGCATACTGACGTACAATGTCAATTCATTGTACAGCCTGGAAAAGAGGACATCATTTCACTTGTTCATGAAGAACCACAATCCAGACATTGCCCTAATTAGCGAAACCAACGTGACAAGGAAGAACAATATCGATATCCGTGGATTTAACACCTATCGTCAGGATAAAACGGAGAACCGCAGAGGAACCGCAATATTTGTCAAGAAGAAACTGAGCACCAGCGAAACCATCATCACCGGACTCCTCACCAGTGAAGCCACTGCCATCATCTTAAACGTAGGGAGAGATGAAACTTTGACGATTATCAGCGTATACTTCAAGTGCAGCTCCACCGTCAGAAACATCCAAAAAGATCTGCAAACCCTCAACGGCATCCTGTCAAGAAGCACTTATGGACTCATCGGCGGTGATTTTAATGCGAGACATCACCTTTGGATGGATACAACTATTAGCATCGGAGGCAAGGCGATAGCTGACTGGCTGGATGTCAACAGTTCTCTACACTCGCTAGTAACAGTCTCCCAACCAAAACCAACCTACCCGAGAACGCCATCAACGCTGGACTTCTTTCTCGCAACATCAAACCTTATCCACATCGAACCAGCCTACAGCAACTTCAACTGTTCAACAGTACCCAGCGACTCGGACCATGAAGCTATTCAGCTTATTATCCAGCTTCACCAACCCATCTCCCTAGCAGCACAACCATCGGCGTGCTTCATCAACTACAGAAGTTTTGACGTAGACCGGCTGCAGAGAGACGTCGAACAAACCGTCACGCTCCCTCCACACAATAAGAACCTTGAGAATACTGAAATTGATGCTGCTATTGACTCCCTAGAAATGGCAATTACAAGCGCAGTGGACAACCAAAAACAGCCGAAGACATCAAAGGACCGCTACCAACATCTCCCAGAACAGGTGCAAAACCTATACGCCCACAGACAACGGTTAAGGAAACGCCTCCAAAGGATTCACCAACGGGACCTGAATACATCAAACCCCAACTACCGGACAGTGTGGAGTGAGCTACAGCAGTGGCGTATCCAGAAAAAAATTTGGAGGGGGCTAGAAAATTTTTCAAACATTTTTTAGAGGGGTACGAAAAATTTTTCTCTCTATTTTATTCACCTTTGATCGAGAGTGAAGCGCTGTGCTGCGATACTGAAAGTGGTATAGTAGCATTTAACTGCTCTCGACGTCGACAGCTTCGTACTGCTGTCTCCTGTTTTTAAAGTTCTTGTTCCGCAATTCGACCGAAAGTGAATTGAAATCACTTTTAGATTTCACGTGAAATAAAATATCATATTCTTCATTTGGATCAATTTCAAAAACTTCGAAATTGCTTCGAACTGTCATAGCTGAAGGATCATCCTTTTTAATTTTGTTTCTGAAGTTAAATTATTACTGCTGGATGCAATTTTATCGGCAATTTTAATGAAAAAAAAAGAAGAATTCAAGAGAAAAAATAAGGAGACACAAATAAGTTATGATAATATTTTGTCTAAAAATTATAGATTCATTAAAAAAGGCACCAAATTTACAAACAGAAATAATGTGAATTGAATTCGATCAGAAAATCTAAATGAGTGAAAAATGCAGAAAGTGAAAGCCTAGAAACTAATTTTCCATTAAATTATTTTAGATGTTTAATTCGAAATATATATTTTTTCGTAATATGTTGCTTTTATAATCCGAATTCGAAGTCCAAACTGGCATTTGCTGAAAGAAACCATTAGTTACATATGTTGACCACTAAGATTTTGAGATATCAAATATTTCTATTTCCAATAGCTTTGAGAAGTATATAATTTTTGAAAAAAGTGTTTATCGAGATTGCATAAGAACTTTTGCAAAATTACACGGTGATGATATTCGACGTACGTATTATATTAAAAAGTGATCTGAAGAATTTCGAATTGGACTTAAATCCGAAAAAAACCACCCAACCCCCAGCTACAGCTAAGGCTCTTACTCAAACAAACACAAATAGCCGTTTCAGAACTTGGAGGGGGCTCGAGCATGTGAGCTGCCTCTAAATCTATAAGATTTACGAACAAGTTTCAGTGAAGCATATACATTACAATGAAATTATGTAAAAAATAACATGATCTGGAAGGCTTGGGGGGGGCTTGAGCCCCCTGAGCCCCCCCCTCAATACGCCACTGAGCTACAGTGCACTAACATCATGCTCCGTAACTCCATTCAGCACTATAACAACACACAGTTCCAGAAGAGACTGCAGTCAATAAAGCCAGGGCCTGATGCCTTCAAGAACATCAACCGAATTGTTGGACAGAAGTCACCAATGCCGGAAGTCGTTAACACCAACAATGGAGAAGCAACAACATCTCTGGAAAAAGCAGAAGCATTTGCAGCCCACTTTGAAGGTAACTTCTCACCGAACCCTTCCGCAGACACAGACTTTATAGAGGAAGTCGAGGCATCCATCCAAAGGACTCTGCTACCTAACCCGGATAAAGTGATATTCAGCGACACAAATCCTGCAAGTGATCCTACTGACAGCCCAAACCTGACTACCCCAGAAGAGATTGCCGAAATAATTAACCTATCCAAACCGAAAAAATCTGCTGGACCGGATGGCATCTCCAACTTCATCATAAAGAGGCTCCCGCAAACAGTGATAATCTTCTTGGCTATCATCCTCAACAACTGCATAAACAACTGCTACTTCCCACAGAAATGGAAAACTGCAAGAATTGTGGCGATTCCTAAGAAAGGTGCTAGGAACATCATCTCCAATTACAGACCAATCTCTCTTCTCAACAATCTTAGTAAGCTCTTGGAAGAGCTGACACTCAGGAAGCTGAAGAAGTTTTGCAGCGATAACAACATCATCCCAGACATGCAGTTCGGTTTTCGGGAGAAGCACTCCACACTGCATCCGCTCATGAAGTTCCACCAAGACATCACCTCAGCTTTAAACAACAATCAAGTTACCGTCGCATGCTTTCTGGATGTCGAGAAAGCATTTGACAGCGTATGGATCGATGCCCTTATCCATAAACTTCATTTACTAAGCTTTCCTTTGGCACTAATTAAAATTATTTTTTCTTTTCTCTCTTCCAGAAACTTTTTTGTGCAAGTGGAGGATCGGAAATCACCAATGAAAGTCATTCGAGCTGGAGTTGCTCAAGGATCCAAACTTGGCCCCTTTCTATACAGCATCCTGACATCAGACCAACCGCCTGCAAGTGAGTGCGAGAACCTGCTTTACGCGGACGATTCACTCACATACTGCAAGTCCAAACATAGCTGCCAGGAAAGTCGAAGCTTACATTCGGAAACTGTATGAGTTCTACAGTAAATGGGGTATCCGGATCAACTCATCCAAGTCGGAACTATTGTGCCTTAGACGATCAGGAGGAAGAGGCAGTCGATCGGCTGGAAGCTGCAGAAGCATCACATTGACACTTCCAGATGGAACTAGATTGCCAGCCAAACGCAGCGCCAAGTACTTAGGAATCAACTTTAACGAGCTCCTCAGATTCAACAATCACTCCCGTTTGGTCCTCAAAAAAGCCAACTTTGCCTTCCATCGCCTTCACCCTCTGATAAAAAAAAGAACAGGATTAAGTCAACCAACGAAACTCTTGATCTACAAGCAGCTTCTGCGACCTGTCATTGCCTACAGCTTTCCGGTATGGTATACCATCTCCAAGACAGCCATGAAGGAACTACAAATGTTCGAGAGAAAAATACTGAGGATGTGCACCGGACTTTACTTCGATCGACAGCGACAAAAATACTACAGCAACAAGCGACTCTACGAGGAAGCAAAAATCATACCACTGGACAAGTATCTACTGCGATCGGCGAAGATACTTGTAGGAAATATCGCCAACCACCCCAATCAGCTGATGAGAAGAATGATAGCCCAACAACGACATCCGGAACCTAGGTACCTTTGCGCTTTGGATATACTGGATGAGCACATAATTTCAATAGACAACGAAGAAGCAGTTAACTTTTACGCCGACACCCAGACGGCATACTATCGTGGCTAAACGCCAATCAAACCAACCCAACTCAACCAACCCCACAACTGGACATCCGGGTCTGAACACCCCGAGGACAACCTAGTCAGCAGACTTTTTAAATTAAGTTTATCCATGTATAATTATTTATTTATATATTATAACTTAGTCATTGTATAAGGTTAGGCCCCTTCTGTGCCAACAAAATTTTATATCAACCAATGTATCTTAGAAATAAGTTAATTTTAAGTCAATTGTAAATAACAAGTTCAATAAACTAAATTGAATTGAATTGAGACATTATGTAAAAGCAAACAGTGAGACATAAGATTTTTAAAAAGCAAACAGTGAGACATATAGTTTTTAAAAAAAATCTATTATTTTAGAATGTTCAATATGATTTCAAAGTCTTTTTCTTTCGTTTTTTTTTTGGGCTTTTTGTTATTTTTATTTGAAAAAATGGGTTAAAGTAACATAAATTAATTATTTATATACTTGTCAATTACCTAATTATTTGACGTTTTCGTAAATTGTTTGTTTCACCTAGGAATGTCTCACTGATCGCACCCCTTGCAAACAGTGAGAAGTTTTGACTTTTTCTGCAAGTCCAATGTGATGCTCTCATTCATTCTTTAACTACAAGTTTTTTTGCAACATTAAGATAAAATGTGTCTTAAACTGTCTTCAAAGTTTTGTTAAGCTATCTTGAAAACATTCTAAGATATACCAATTTAAAAAAAGGGTGTCTCACTGTCCGCACCTCTCCCGTACTAAGGCAAAAAAGTGATATTTTCTTTAAAACTGATGCAGGTGGGTTTAAATTTTAGAACGCAACTGTCAGCTAGCAGGGTTATTCAAGGTTCCTAACTACCTACCTTCTATATACCGTTTTCGTTTGGACGTTGACTTTTGGGACACCCTGTATATACAAAGTTCTTTTTCATTGTTCATGCTTAGAAATTCACAGTGGGCCTTACTATTGCATTATTTTTACTGATTCCCCTAAGGGTAACACTGTAACAGGTTTCCACATCCTTAAGTATTCCTAGTGAACCTAACTTATAACCCTTATTCAGATTGGTTTTGTTGCCGAAACAAAAATATACTTTTCTGAAGGTTTTCGGTGTGCTGAACTCCAGAGGCGGCGAAAGGGGTGTGCGGAGTATGCCCCGCACACGGCCCCGCGCTTGAAGGGGCCCCGCGGGCGGCAAATGAAAATGTCTCGGCAATAATATAATCCGAAAAAACATTTCTCTTTTCTTTATTCATAACAATCAAACAAAAAAATAATTGAAATTGCCTTGTTTCCACTCGATTTCCATAATTGGATTGAAATGGTTTTATGGTTTTGCTCATAGTTACTATAGCCAGAACTGAACGAATTTGAAATGGGACCACACACCAGCTTTCAAATATAAAAAGAACTATCAAAATTGTACCAATTTAAACACTTTGTTAATAACTTAAGCTATGATTACACGGTCAACGAAATGGATCAAGGCGTTGACTCTCTATAGTAAAAATGATGTCACAATCTGTCCCAAGAGTGTCACGTCGTGTGATCGTCAACGAAAACTGCTGTCATTTCGTTGACGGGTACGGTGACACTCGCGTTGACACACATTTTTGGGTCAACGCATGACTATTTTTCGATGACCGTGTAATCTCTCTGTCAATGCCATTGGGACGCGTTGACAGGGTTTAAGGACTGGGTGTCATCGTAATGACCCTGTCCCAGCGTTGGCGGGGCAGAATTTAATACCGTGTCATCGTTTCAGATTGTTATTGTTTTTTGTATAGAAATGTGATGAAAGTTGGATTGGGAACATTTTTTATAGGGCGATTTTTTGAATGGTGTACCGTTTTGGATGGAGGGGGTTCTCATTTCTCCTTTTTGTTTTTGTTTTTACAAAAATAACTTTTCGGTATGGCCATGGCATCCATGTTGGATGCAAAAACTTTTTTTTACAAAAAAAAAAAACAAAAACCATTTGTATATTCTAAGCTACATTTTAAGACCATAACCATTAAGATTGGGTGCCGCGTTCCTATGCTATAAGCGTTTGAAGGTGGCCATATTGATTTTTTTTCGATTTTTTTAAAATCAAATGTCGAAACTTTTTTATTTTTTTTTTTTCTAATTTTTGACAAAACTTTAGTAATTTTACTTTTATATTTGTCCAACAATCTTATCAGAATTCATTTAAGGCTTTTATCTTAAAAGTGCATTGCGTATATCTCGAAATATTTACATTTCAATAGGACCGTGTCAAACAAATTTTCGTTTAATTTTTCTATGAGAGACTTTTTCAAATCTCAGTCAACGCATTGACACTTCTAAGTAAACGTCACGTTGACACACCTGCGCGTCAACGTAATTTTGGACAACATTGACGCAATAGTGTCAATCGTGTCATAGTCAATGTTTTATGCATTGACACTGTGAACGTTGACGGTGAGATGACAGAGAGAATATGGATTTTTTCTTGACGTCAGAGAGTCAACGCGTTGACCGAATTCGTTGATCGCTTAAGGCTTTTCTGTTTTCTGCCGCCAATTTGTTGATCTCCTGAAAAATGATTAAAAAGGACCATTTTATTCAGTGGAATTTTCGCTGTTCGAAATTCCGTACTCGAACACATTTTGCGGATTCATTGATGTTTCAAAATACGGACGGATTCGCAATCCACCAAACTTTTCCCGTTATAAATCAACAATTTTGTTTAAACAAAAAATTGAATAATTCATTTAATTATTACTTATTTATTAAAAAAAATATTAAATTATTGATAAAATGATAAGTATCTAACAGAGGAAAGCAAACATCAACAGAAACAATTGCCCTTAGTAATAATTATATAACTTCAAGGAAAAACTTTCAAGTAGATGATGGATAAAAACAAACAATAGGTCGGAAAACAAAAAAATATAGTCCCATAACTTTTTTTTGGATATCCTCCTGTATCTAGCAGGGAAAGCCCCTTGGTTTTTTACGGTCTCTTCTCTTCTTCTTCAACTCAAAAGCCAAATTGAATCACCAATTAAAGGCTTGGCCACACCGGAGGGTATGCGGTATAGCGGTAACGATATTTGTACTAAAAAAATTCCACACCTGAACGTTGATGTGTCAGTTTGGAATTTTTTTCATACAAGTACCCTCACCGCTAACCGTACCGCTACCGCATACCCTCCAATGTGGCCAGCCAAGCCTTAAAAGAAGCAATACGTCCTAAATTTTCCTAAAATTATATTTTCATGGCAAATGTCGTAAGCCATCGAATCGGTTAGGCCGAAGAAAGAAACATAAACCGTTTTTCTAATAGAAATACAATAATGATTTTTAAAAACAATAGTTTAAAGGAAGAAACAAGAAACAAATCCCGGCTTTATTTCCTTCTTCCTGGCTGATAAATTCAAATTTTTTTTAGGTATATGGCACTCAGCGATATTACAGGTTGTTTGAAAAGTTCCAAATTTTAAGACTAACGTTAGACTAGCCTAAACACATTCTTAGAACCGTCAAATAAAGAAGTTATGCAGTTATTTGCGTTTTGCTAACAATAAGATGAGATGGATTTATTCCCCTTTTCCAATTGGTGATTCAATTGATATTTTTAGTTTCTAAAAAAGAAACTGTGAACAAACTGGCGAAAACAAGAATTTCTTTATTATAAAATAAATATCTTATACCTATGTATATTATATTATACCAATTTTAGAAAAGTAGAATTATTCGAAAATGATTAACGATTTTATGAAAAAAGCAATCAAGTGTAATTTTTAAATAGTTTATACATATATAAATATACATATATAAAGAAAGTTTGATTTTTATTTTTTATTTAGGTAAATATTTATTTAAATTTTAGAAAATTTTAAATATAATTTTTTTGTAAGATTTGGAATGCAGATAAATAATTTCTGCAAAATTTCATACCAATTTCACTTAAAACAGTTTTTTTTCCGAAAAATGTTTAGGTTTTTGATTTTTTTTCTAAAAATGCGCCTTAATAAATTTTGTTTGATTTAAAGAACGAATTAATTTTTTTTTCTGATATATGTACGTACATTTGACAAATCTTATTTATATATAAAAAGTTTTAAAAATTAAAGTAATTTAAAATTTAAGAACAAGTTCGTGGGATCAAGTCGTGCATTTTGTTTTTCATCTACATTGAAATGAAACACCTATAAGTTTGTTATAACAATTTTGAACTTGAACTTGGACGGAATATTTGATACTTTTTTTAAAATGATGGTCTAAAATCATTTTCCTAGGAGCCCCGCAAATTCACTCCCGCACACGCCTCATTTTGGTCTAGCGCCGCCTCTGCTGAACTCTAATCCGAAGTTAGAAAAAAAATAATCAGCTCCCGTTTTTTTAAATATTACCGTTAGAATATGCAAAAAAAAACGTTTTTTTACTGTTGTGAGGCATATCATTAGAAAGGTCTTGGGGAGTAAAGAACGAATCGTGAAGTCTGGCAGCATTTTGGTGTGACCAACATGTGTTAAATTCGATCCAAAGGTGTGACAAAAATGAAAGAAGTCAAGTCATCTAAAGAATGTTGTGACGTATATCAGAAGAAAGCCCTTGACAAGAATCATTAAGTCTGGCAGCATTTTGGTTGACCAACACGGGTTAAATTGGACCCAAAGTGTAAAAAAATAAAAAAAGTCAACCTGGTTGCGTAATTTTGTAAATTTAATTCCTAACCCAAAGTAATTTGCATTATATTTTTTTTTATGAAATTTGTCATATAATATTCCCAAAAATGTCAGCGCAAAAAGTCAGGCCAAATTTCTTTTAGTCCAGTAATTTTAGGTTTTATCTGCGGAAAAATTCCTACTGGGCTGAATTTTGGTATACAGCTTAATGACGGCTTTGTTATGAAAAATCGACATTGATATCGTGTCCGCGTTAAGAGTTATAGGGGTCAAAAGGTCACAAAAACTGGTTTTTCACGATTTTCAGCAAAACGGTAAGTCTTATCAAAAAATTTTCAAAGCAAGAATTGTAGACCAGATTATTATGTATAAAAAGTGTCATGACACTTTTTTTCCTAAGACCCACCGTTTCTTAGGTATAACGATTCAAAAAGTTGAAGTTTAGTTGTAATCGTCATAATCCTATTCCTGAAAAAAAAACTCCTAACTGAAAAGTTCCTGAAATTTCATTATTTTTTTAGCTTGAATTTCGTTCCTCAACTGTTAAGAATATGGGGAAACCAAAAAAAATGGAAATTTTCGCCATTTTTCCGATTGGGGCCCTTCTCCCGAAACCATTTCCCTGGGAATTTTTGTTTAGAATATGTCTGAAAATATACAGGGTGTGCAATAGAGAATGGACAACCCTAAAACGGCTTATAGCTACACTTATGATTGTTCTAAAAACAGATAGAAAAAGTTCTATCGCAACCAGTTCATAAAATATGGACTTTTTTTCGTTCAGTGTATTTTAAATTTTATCATCTTATGTTTTCGTTCACTACAACCACGAATGAATGAATTTTATTTATTTCTTTTTTTTATAATTTTCTACAATAATTGGATGAGTACATAAACACTTTAAAAATTTCATAGCTATTGCACATTTTCGTAAAAAAAATTTTGAAATCTGTTTTTTGATGCAAAATGTAAAAAAAGTATTTTATGAAAAATTTTAAACACCTGTGATATAAAATAAATCTATAGAAACCTAGGTGGCCATCTTTCTTAAAAATATTCTCCTTATACCAGAATATTTTTAAGAAAGTTGGCCACCTAGGTTTCTATAGATTTATTTTATACCACAGGTGTTTAAAATTTTTCATAAAATGCTTTTTTTACATTTTGCATCAAAAAACAGATTTCAAAATTTTTTTACGAAAATGTGCAATAGCTATGAAATTTTTAAAGTGTTTATGTACTCATCCAATTATTGTAGAAAATTATAAAAAAAAAGAAATAAATAAAATTCATTCATTCGTGGTTGTAGTGAACGAAAACATAAGATGATAAAATTTAAAATACACTGAACGAAAAAAAGTCCATATTTTATGAACTGGTTGCGATAGAACTTTTTCTATCTGTTTTTAGAACAATCATAAGTGTAGCTATAAGCCGTTTTAGGGTTGTCCATTCTCTATTGCACACCCTGTATATTTTCAGACATATTCTAAACAAAAATTCCCAGGGAAATGGTTTCGGGAGAAGGGCCCCAATCGGAAAAATGGCGAAAATTTCCATTTTTTTTGGTTTCCCCATATTCTTAACAGTTGAGGAACGAAATTCAAGCTAAAAAAATAATGAAATTTCAGGAACTTTTCAGTTAGGAGTTTTTTTTTCAGGAATAGGATTATGACGATTACAACTAAACTTCAACTTTTTGAATCGTTATACCTAAGAAACGGTGGGTCTTAGGAAAAAAAGTGTCATGACACTTTTTATACATAATAATCTGGTCTACAATTCTTGCTTTGAAAATTTTTTGATAAGACTTACCGTTTTGCTGAAAATCGTGAAAAACCAGTTTTTGTGACCTTTTGACCCCTATAACTCTTAACGCGGACACGATATCAATGTCGATTTTTCACATCTTCATAACAAAGCCGTCATTAAGCTGTATACCAAAATTCAGCCCAGTAGGAATTTTTCCGCAGATTGGGCTTAAAAATGACTAAAATGACTGGGCTATTTGACAAACACCCGGTAGACAACTTTAAATGTCGAAATTTCGAATAAACATAAGAATAAATTGGTCTGGCAGCTTTTTAGTGTGACCAACATGGGTTTAATTCGATCCTAAGCGTGAAAAACAGAAAAAAATCAACTCGTTTGAATAATTTTGTAAATTTAATTCCTAACCGAAAGCAATTTGTTCAATTTATTTTTTGACAAAATTTGTTACACAATACTCCCAATAGTATTTGCGCAAAGAGTCAGTCTAAAATTCTTTGACAAACACCAGGGTATGTCGAAAAATTCAAAATTTTCGAGAAAATTCTGTTTTTGTTCTTTTATCTAAAGAAAGTTGTGAGGCACATAAATAGAAAGGTCTTGAGGAGTTAGACAAGAAAAAATTGGTCTGGCAGCATTTTAGTGTGACCAACATTGGTTTATTATGGTCTGAATGTGTGCCAAAAATATGAGAAAATATATTTTTATTCATTATACAGTGCGATTTAGGAGAAATGTGTAAAAAAGCTAGAGTGTGTAGGTTACGTTGAGACAAGAAAAAAATCGTATGGGAGGGGAGGGTCTATTTCCCCCGTTTAGCCAGGAGCGGCAATTTTCTAAAAAACTGACTTTATTTGGGAAAAAAATAAAATAAAATCACCTCATGATGTTGACATAACTGACCAAAATTTTGGTTGTGTACATTTTAGATCATGGACTAACGATTAATAATACAACACACACAAAAATCGAAAAACAGATTTTTTCACTCCACTTTAATGTAAAAAAAGGGCATAAACAAAATATGTAAGTAAGCAGTTGATAATAGTAAAAGGACTCTTAAAATCATATTTCCTGATTTTCAGAGAAATATTTTTTCCTGGATACCTTTTGATTGAAAAATAGCATTAATTCAATGTTAATCCAATACTGTCCTATTTTATTGTCTCATATTATCTGAATGTTAAAGAATAATGGAAGGTTAATATTTCATAAAATAATTCACCAAGAAGTCCAGCCACGTAAAAACAAAACAAAACAAAAAGGTTTTTTTTAAAAGTAGTTTTGGTTTTTTTTTTATTTCTTGAAAATGGTTTGACATTTTTGCTTATTGTTTTCTGTTTTTGTTTAAAAACAATAAGGTCCAATTTATTCACACTCCATTAAATTTAAAGTCGCCATTAAAAAAGGGAAATTTTAAAATTTGTATGCGATTTGACAGATTTATAATTTTTAATGGAGACTTTAAATATAATGGAGAGTGAATAAATTGGACCTAAGACCATTAAGTTTTTGAAAGCTTATTTAGTACTTATTTACATACAATTTTGAAAAAAAAAGTAGTTCAATATTTTTTTTCAAAATTTTGACTTTGAAAATTATTTTATCAAAAACTATTTCTTAAAACAGCTTTATTTAAAAAGTATATAAAAAACAATGTTTTCGGCTTTACAAAGAGGTACAACACGTTATTGTAGGTGAAAGCGTTGATTTTATTTTATTTTTTTCCCAAATAAAGTCAATTTTTGTAGAAAATTGCCGCTCCTGGCTAAACGGGGGAAAAAGACCCTCCCCTCCTATACGATTTTTTTCTTGTCTCAACGTAACCTACACACTCTAGCTTTTTGACACATTTCTCCTAAATCGAACTGTATAATGAATAAAAATAAATTTTCTCATATTTTTGGCACACATTCAGACCATAACAAACCAATGTTGGTCACACTTAAATGCTGCCAGATCAATTTTTCTTGTTTAACTCCTTAAGACCTTTCTATTTATGTGTCTCACAACTTTCTTTAGATGACTTAACTTAAAAAAAAAAGGAACAAAAACAGAATTTTCTCGAAAATTTTGAATTTTTCGACATTTAAAATTGTCTACCAGGGTGTTTGTCAAAGAATTTTAGACTGACTCTTTGCGCAAATACTTTTGGGAGTATTGTGTAACAAATTTTGTCAAAAAATAAATTGAACAAATTGCTTTCGGTTAGGAATTAAGTTTACAAAATTATTCAAACGAGTTGATTTTTTTCTGTTTTTCACGCTTAGGATCGAATTAAACCCATGTTGGTCACACTAAAAAGATGCCACACCAATTTATTCTTATGCTGCACATCGAGACCTTTCTCCGAATATGCATCATTTTTTTGCACATGACTGGTTTTCTTAAAAAAGAAACAGAAACAGGATTTTTTTCGAAAATTTCGAAATTTCGACATTTAAAGTTGTCTACCGGGTGTTTGTCAAAGAAATTTGGCCTGACTTTTTGCGCTCACATTTTTGGGAATATTATGTGACAAATTTCTTCAAAAAAAATACTATGCAAATTACTTTCGGTTAGGAATTAAATTTACAAAATTACCCAACCAGGTTGACTTTTTTCATTTTTTTACACTTTGGGTCGAATTTAACCCATGTTGGTCACACCAAAATGCTGCCAGACTTAATGATTCTTGTCAAGGGCTTTCTTCTGATATACGTCACAAAATTCTTTAGATGACTTGACTTCTTTCATTTTTGTCACACCTTTGGATCGAATTTAACACATGTTGGTCACACCAAAATGCTGCCAGACTTCACGATTCGTGCTTTACTCCCCAAGACCTTTCTAATGATATGCCTCACAACATTCTTTAGATGACTTGATTCATTATGTCGTTGGCTCTCGGTCTATAGTGTGAACGTGACATCAACGCTCGACATCGAAATCATAACATCAGCGTTCTATCTGCTTCTGAAAACGATTTTTGAACTCATTTTATATACTCGATACCCGTACTACTTGGGATTATTTCTGAATAATAATTTTCGGTTCAAGAATTTTAACACCAACCAGGCAACCACCCGGCATTATGTAGCCTTAGATGATGACAATCGTCAAAAAAAAGAACAATCATTTTAGTTGATAACACAAAATAGTTTTTCATTCATTTATTCCAACTTACCACCTTGCATGAACATATGAAAAAAAAAAAAATATATTAAACAAAAAATTAACAACGTCACATTTTAGTACACTCTTGACCTTAAACCCAAGTTCACTCCTGTTTTAGATCTTAATACTATCTTAATAGATGGATGAACATCTTCACCTAGTGGAAGCAGTTCAAAATGCCTCAATATCTTAGTAAGTACACATTTCATTTCCAGCAATGCAAATTTTTGTCCAATACAATTTCTCGGGCCAGCACTAAATGGAATATAACTAAAACTATTCGATTTTGGGTTGACTTCTAGATGACGCTCTGGTCTAAATGCCATAGGATCTTCATAAATATCAGGATCCCTTAAGATTTCCCAAAGAATAAGGATAACATTTGTACCCGCCGGAATGGTACAATTATCTGTGAAAATAAATATTTGTTTCATAAATTAATAAATCATTCATTAAAACAGTTAACGTACACAATTCGAAATCTTCTCTAATAAACCTTCCGATAGCTGGAATAGGAGGAAACAACCTTAATGATTCCTTTATAACACAGCTCATGTATTTCAATTCATGAATATTCCGATACCTTATCGGCTCATCCAAATCATCTCCAAACAATTCTCTGATTTCTTTGAAAAGCTTTTCCTGAACTTCTGGATGACATGCAATTGCTCTTAATGTAAAGGAAATAGCTGAAGTTGTAGTATCATGTCCTTCGAACATAAATGTGTCTACTTCTTCTCGAATATCATCGTCGCTCAAGGGCTCTCCATTTGAAGTAGTAGATTGAAGGAGTACGTCTAGTAAAGCCATCCTTTTCTTTATACCTTGATTATCCACATTGATAGTATTTTGTTGACTTTTCGATATATTTAAAGCTTTACGCCGATCCTCGATTATTCGATTTGTAAAAAGATGCATATAGAGAACACCTTCCAATTGTTTGTTAAAGAGTTTTGGTTTGAATAATTTAAATATTTTTTTTAGTGCAAGATGGGGTTTCATAAATCTCAATGCTAGGATGTCAGTGACACTTAAGATAAGAGATGACAAAACATTTTTTTTTGTTAATTTTTTTTTTGTATATTATGTAACTTACTCGTTAACTGCTTTTACATATCTCGAATTTTCATCTTTTTGAGCTTGGATTTGTGTTCCCATAGCTGTTTCTGCAATGATATCCAATGCCATTAAACAAACTAGTGGATATATGTCAATAACAGTTGATCCATCAGATTTAGGCTTTAATTTTTCAACCAAAACTGAGCTCTGTTGATCAAATACGTCGACGAATTCTTCCAAAATTTTGAAATGAAACGTCGGAGTTATAATCTTCCGTCTATGTTGCCATTTTGATCCATCGCTAAGAAGCAAACCTTGACCCAGCCACTCCCTTAGCATTAAATACAAGCTGTTTTTGCTAATATGCTTGGAGCTATTTAGAATCGCCTCAACATGCTTTGGATCTGAAGTATTAAGAACGAGGACGTGGGCAACCCAAGACTTATAAGCTTTCCCATATTTTTCACGAAAAGATTTAAACTTCCAAGCAAGATCTACATAGAAATTGATCAAGAATACACATGTTAATGTAAATTTTATTTGTTCATAAAACAGAACTTACTTTCTGCATTGAAAGAAGCTAGCTCTGAAACTGCTCCAATAATAGGCAAGTTCCTCACAGTTGGTATGTTTTTCATCATCTCATTTCTAGATTTCTTTGCCCAGTAATCAACTAGGCAAAGAAATGTTATAATCAGCAATAATCCAACTAACATACTCAACTTTCATTAGATCGATGAGCTAAAAAGTAAACATTTGATTTTAAGGAATAATATTTCAGGAAAGATAATTCCCCCAGCTGTTGGGGGGTTTTAAACTTTCTATAGGAGGCGACTATAGCAAGTTTAAAACGACCCAACATCTCTCTATCGGATTTTTTTAAACGGCTGGCGTTTCAAATGGGTCCCGCAAGTCCCTCTGTCTGTCTGTTAAAGGAACTACAGCCTTAACGGAAGGGTCGATTTACTCCAAACTTGGTTTGTAGCGTTTTTTGGAGACTCAACAAAAGAGTTTTGCAATAAATTTTTTGCACCAAAATGAACGGTACCTCTCATATACCAATTTTGGAAATTTTATTATATGCGGACATGAGATTTTGTTAGATTATTGACATAAGTCATAGAGTATCCAAACAAAGATAGAAACAAAAAAATTAGCCTATTAGCCTTTTTCTCAAAAAATACCATTTTTTCATAGATGAATGTTTTTCTTCATTGCATTGTTTTGATTCTTAATGATAAATCGATATGAAAACCTTCAAGCAAAATTTGGTTTTTCTACTATAACTTTTAAGGGGTTTTCGGTAGTAAGTGAGAGTTTGTGGTAAATAAAACCCAATTCTAACAATGGTATGAAATAATATATTTATTAATGAGAAATGAAAAAATAGTATTTGGCGATATAATCTACACGGCTTTTAGATTTGAACTCATGAAAAATTAAAATTAAATTATTTATGTTTTGAAAGCAATTTTCAATGACAACTAGAAAATTTTATATACAAGTAGTTTACAACAAGTAATTTATATTCAATACAAATTATTATATCTAACACCGCCTCTTAATTTTATATGAATATAAATTACTGTATCTATTAATATTTAAGAAATTAAAAAAATAAAAATTCATAAACATCGATAAAAACAAAAATTTAACATACATTTAAATACGTTCGTAACTTTTCGAACTGAATTCGACCAAGTCCTTTGGTCATTATATCTGCAGCTTGTTCATCCGTTGGGATATATTTCAGCTTGACAAACCCCTTCTCAATTGTATCTCGAACCACATGGAATTTTACTGCTATATGTTTCAATCGCTTATGATTCTTTGGTTTTTCTGCTGCGTTAATACATGATTGATTAGGTATCTTCATAAATGATTGTTGGGTCATTTGGTTCGATACCCAATTCACGAAGTAGTTGTTTAATCCATTCAGCCTCATTCATTGCTTCAACGAGTGCTGCATATTCGGCTTTTGTAGACGATTGACTTATCGTACCTTGTTTGTGTGTTGACCAAGTCACCGTATTACCAAAGAGTTTAAAAATGAAGCCTGATGTTGATTTGCAATCGTTTTTATCTCCGGCCCAATCAGAATCAGCATACCCGGTCAATGTATCAGCTTTGAGACTTTTGCGATATTCAAGTTTTAAATTCAAAGTCCCGCAAAGTTGGTAGCTTAGCCACTGGTGCGTACGTTTTTTTGTAATCGAAACCTTCTTTCTGTGAGCACCCTTTAGCAACCAACCTAGCTTTATATTTGTCAACTTCCCCATTAGCTTTATGATTAAGTTTAAAAACCCATTTGTTTGAAATAGCTTTACGATTTTTCGGCAAATCACATAGCGTCCAAGTATTATTTTTAAGTAAAGATTCATACTCCCATTCAATTGCTGCTTTCCACTCATGCCAATCATCACGTTTTTGGGCTTCTTGAATTGATGTTGGATCGTTTTCAACGTAACCTTCAGCAGATAAAGCAAAATTTTCATCGATATCCAGTGAATTTGCAAGTAAATTCAATCGATCAGGTTGCCTACGCTCTCGTCCACTTCTTCGTACCGGTGGTTCGATGTTACCAATGTGGATTTCATCACTGCCGCAACTTGTAAAGTCTTCTTCAATATCTTCGTCTTCATTGGTATCGACAACTTCTTCAACTTCAACAACTTCAATTTTGTTTCTTTTACTTTGGGATGATGATTGTTCGTTACAGTCGTTGTCAAATTGAATTACCGCCTCTGAATTCGAAAACTCATTGATTTTTCTCTCTTTCTGATTAATTTGTTGTTGTCAATATCCCACAGCCGATATGAATTATTCGAAGCATAACCCATCATAATACATTTCTTCGCTTTGGGTTCTAATTTCTTTCGCCTTTCGGATGGAATATGATTATAACAGATTGAACCAAAGATCCGTAAATTTGAAATGCTCGGTCGTTTATTATACCACAGTTCAGCTGGTGTCTTGTCGAATTGTTTGCCGCATGCACTTGTTGGACATCGATTTTTGATATAATTCGACGCAAGAATCGCTTCATTCCAAAACTTTCGATCCAACCCACTTGCTGTCAACATTGCGAGTGCTTTTTCTTGGAGATTTCGATTCAAGCGTTCAGCGATACCATTCATTCCAGGATTGTAAGGGACTGTGTATGCTATCTGAATCCCTTTCGACTTGCAGTAATTCTTGAAGTCTTTGGCAACTTATTCGCCACCATTGTCCGCACGAACTTTTGAAACCTTGATATTGTGCATTGTTTCCGCCATTTCGACATATTCTTTAAACTTACGGAACACCTCACTCTTATGCTTCATGAAATAAATCATCGATGCTCTTGTGTAATCATCAGTAAAAGTTACAAAATACAACGATCCTTCGTATGCTGGTTTTGAAATGGGTCCACATACGTCGGTGTGTATTAGTTCTAGTACTCTTCTTGATCGTTCGATACCCCGATTGTCAAATGGTATTCGTGTTTGCTTGCTTAAAACACAAGATTCACAGAATTTGTCATCAGTATTTATTTTGAGCTTTTCAATTCCATCAACCATAGAACTGTTTATTAGTTTCTTCATATCGAAGACATTTAAATGGCTCAGTCGAAAATGCCATAGATCTTGAGAAACGCTCTTCAAATCATCTTCACCTGCTACACCAGCAAATGAATCTTGTTCGACATGAAATGTTACCTCATATAATTGTCCACTAGCATGCGCCACAAATTGTGTTACACCATTTTTCGAAGCGTACGCATAATCACCTTCGAATACAATTGTGTAGCCTCTTTTCGTAAGTTTTCGGATGGACAAAAGATTGCATTTTAAATCACGAACATACAACACATTCGGAATTTTCTTGACTGAAGAATCACCGTTGTAAAACGTTTTAATAAAAATATCACCTTGTTGTCTTGCTGTGATTTTCTCATTCTTCTTCGCAACAGAAATGTTCATCTCTTCAATGTCAACGAGATTTCTAAGAAACTTTTTATCATTTACCAAGTCATCTGTAGCTCCAGAATCTAGTGTAAATTTGATTTCCATTGTCTCTTTTCTATTTGCTGCTAGTACCTGTTTCTGGTCATTCTTGATAGGACATGCCTCGCCACTAGTCTGTGATATGAGCACCTCACTTTCATCATCCCTTATGGCACACAAAATTGATGAATCATTCGAATTATTTTCTCTTGAATCCAAAGACCCAGACTCAGCCTTTGAAGAAAATGCTTTCGAACTTTTACCTTTGGACCTGCATTTGGATTTAATGTGTCCTTTTTTGCCACACTTGAAGCACACTATATTTGGATTTTTGGCTTGCATAGCATATGCGTCATTTGTCTTAGCTGACCTACCATCGTTTTGTTTAGCAAACCTATCCAACAACCGACTTTTTGCATAGTCCAATGTCAATTTTGATTCGTCCATTCCATTTAGAGATTCGATAAGAGCATCATATTTCTCGTTAAGTGTGAGAAAAAAACTGACGATTAGGTCTTGCTCCTCCGGTTTGGCTCCAGCCAAACGCAAATCACGAACTATGCTGTCGAATCTTGCAAAATGTTTTTGCATGTCAATGCCATCAAACTTCATTAAAGTTAGTTGTTTGCGTAACACCAATTGGCTAGTAATGCTTCGCCGCTGAAACATACTCAAAAGACCGTCATACATTTCTTTTGCATTTTTCTTATCCATAATATAAGTAAGCTGCTCATCATTAATTGTTTGTGCAATCAAGCTTCTGCATTTTGCATCTTTGACCAACAAAATGTCTTTTTCCTTTTGGTCTATGCCTTCATCAGCTTCTGAGGTCAAATCCCCTTCCACGAATTCCTTCAATGATTTTTCTTCCAAAAGCAAATCTAGTCGAAATTTCCATTGACTAAAATTTGTTCCATTGAACTTCGGGAATGTAATCTTTTCACCGTCAGCCATTTTTATTTTTCAAATTATTAAAAAAAATATTATTTACCTACTTATAACCCGATTTGATGAATTTTTATTCAGAATTGTTCTGGGGCCATAACCTGAGAGTTTGTGCAAAATAAAACCCAATTCTAACAATGGTATGAAATAATATATTTATTAATGAGAAATGAAAAAATAGTATTTGGCGATATAATCTACACGGCTTTTAGATTTGAACTCATGAAAAATTAAAATTAAATTATTTATGTTTTGAAAGCAATTTTCAATGACAACTAGAAAATTTTATATACAAGTAGTTTACAACAAGTAATTTATATTCAATACAAATTACTATATCTAACAGTAAGTTTGCAACTGTTATAATAAAATGGGTTGACAGATGAAAAACAGGTATAACTTTTTTCAGAGACGTCAGATTCATAGCCGTAGCTAGGATTTCATTTAGGGGGGGGGGGGGGGGGGGTTAGCTCAGACCAAACAAATTTTTTTTTTAGAAATCACAATACTTTGTATCAACTACATGTAACTGCAGTCGATTCTAAATCCCGCTAAATCAAATAGTCATTTGAACTGTGTAGAAGCGAAAAATTTGCCAATATCCTTTTTAAGTATTTTTTAGGAGAGGAATTCGTAGTTAAAAGTTAAAAAAACCCTGCTTACGGTAAAGGAATTTAAAAATGGCCGAATATTCAGCGGCATCTCTAGTTTTGTAGGTACAAAGAGTGATAAGTTGGTTGATATAAATTGCGAGCGTTAGCGAGCAAGAAAATTTTTTTTAAGAAACAAATTTTAACCATTCTAAGGCTTTATAAAAAAAATTATTTCGTACAATTTAATATATAAAACATTGAAAAATGAAATTGATAAATGAAATTAGCAATACTTAAAAACCAAAATTTTAAATAATCCAAGTTGTTTCACATGAGCTAATTACACTGGTCAACAAGGTTTTTGTTACAGAAACCAGGGTATAATTTTCTATAGGCTGAGCTCGAATCCGAAGTCAGAAAAATTCAATTTAAAAAAAATAAGTAAACGCTAAAAAATAACCCTGAAAACTGGTAAAAAGCGGCATTTTCGATTTTCTAACATGAATATCTCAAAAACGTGATGTGATCGAATTTTTCTGACTTCGGTTTCGAGCTCAGCACACAAAAAACCTATAGAATAGTATACCGTGGTTTCTGTACTTCACTTCACTTTGAAATTTAACAATAAACTGAAATTGTTTAATTTTATAATTTGAAACAAAAGAATAACGAAATGTTGTAAATACAGTGCTTTGCAAAAGTATAATCGCACCATATAAAAATGCTATTTATATAAAACCGAGTATTGCAGCGACACCCTACTATTTTTTTATTAAAGGGGATCAAAAAACAAGAATATTAAGAAAAACAAAATGTCCCGTTACTTTCTCTTATAATTTTTAGAAATAAAAACAAGTTTTTCTTCCATTGCAAAAGTATAATCGCATTTTTTTATTTTGAGTATGGCCAACAAGGTTTTTGTTACAGAAACCAAGATATACTTTTCTAAAGGTTTTTTATGTGCTGAGCTCGAATCTGAACTTAGAAAAATTCTATCACATCGCGTTTTTGAAATATTCCCGTTAGAAAATCGAAAATCCCGCTTTTTACCAGTTTTCGAGGTTATTTAATAGCGTTGGTAGGTACTACAGTCTCTGAATAAATCGATACATTTATTTTAGCTTACATACTGGATTTAAGGTTAACATAGAACAAAAGTGGGTAATAAGCAACTGAAGATATCTCGGACAGTAGAAAAGATGTCTGAAAGATTTCAATAGATTTAAGGGTAATATTTCAAAAACGAGATGTGATCGAATAAGTCCGTCTTTGGATTCGAGTTCGGCCACCGAAACCCTTTGAAAAAGCATAGTTTAGTCCCGGCACCAAAAACCCTGCATAAGTACTTGTGGTATTTAAAGGGTTCTTAAAAGATCATTTTAAGGTGTTAACGTAGTGCTTAAGGAAATGGTCAAAGAGATAAAAACTCTTTGTAATGGACCAAACAATTTTTGTTTTCCTTTATACAAACTTCATCGACAGCTTCTGCAACGATGCAAAATTGGTAGTGATTTTAAGGGAGATTTTCATATAGGTAATCAAATCACTAAAATACAAAAACAAATCATTTAGTGCTGCATATATTAGACTTGTATATGTTTATAATATAGGTATCTTTTGATTTTCTGAAAAAAAATTTCGGGGGGGGGGGGGTTAAACACCCAAACCCCCCCCCCCCCTAAATACGGCTATGGTCAGATTCCCTTGATTCTAGAATCAGCATTCAAAAATACCTTGAAATCATGTATCATATGTGTATATAATACCATCGTTTATTATTGTTGATTTTGAAAATCTACATTTCGAGCTTTGAACTTGAAATATTGAGCATTCATTCCGAGGTTTACCCCTTTTTTCACCTTATTTGACTATGGGGCATTTCACGTGAAACCAGCAGCGAAAAATGTCGTGGGTCGTCAAATTTGTTCATATTTGGTATATGTATTCCTCAATCGATTTAAAAAATACATCTGGAAGGATTTTGAATTTTAAGCCCTGATAGCGGAGTTATGGGCTTCTAAAGTTTTGGAAAACTGTGGGAAGAGTTTATTTGAAAAATTTATATAAATTAAACGAAGGGGTTACAAAATTATTTTAATGATGGATTATATGCAAAATTAGTACCCAGGGTACTTCCGGTTTTACATGCACGAAGACTCCTCACTAAAACCTATGTATCTTCTAAACGACTTGAGATCCCACTCTGAAATTTGGCATGTAGTTTTTAAATTGTATAAGCTTTATTTTAAGACTATTTAAAAAAATATCGAAATGGTCGAAGTTTCTTAAATTTGGATTTGAAGTGCCAACTTCCGGTTTTCTATCGAAAAAATAAATTTATTTCCGGTTTAGATTTCATATTTGAAAAGCACGTCTAATTTTGCATATAATCCATCATTAAAATAATTTTGTTACCCCTTCGTTTAATTTATATAAATTTTTCAAATAAACTCTTCCCACAGTTTTCCAAAACTTTAGAAGCCCATAACTCCGCTATCAGGGCTTAAAATTCAAAATCCTTCCAGATGTATTTTTTAAATCAATTGAGGAATACATATACCAAATATGAACAAATTTGACGACCCACGACATTTTTCGCTGCTGGTTTCACGTGAAATGCCCCTATATTATTATTTAGTTAAAATTTTAACTATTGATTTAAAAAAAGAAAATTCAATTGAAATTCTTATTCTTGTTGCCATTTTGTAAAATTAAACTTGGACATTTTTTTCAGTGTGCCAAATTTTATTACATTTCGCAAAAAAGAGTAAATATAAATACACATGCACACCCGTGGGGCAGCTCAACGTACGTTTCTTTTTTAAAATAAATATGTACATAAAATAAAAATAATAATTGTCAGTTTTTTCGTATGTTTGCATACTTGCAGTGGCTGCTATTTATTCCGTCAATTTCATTATAATCTTTGAACAACAACAACATCTTGAAGGTGCTACCACCAAGTGTTTAATGGCTAGAGTTACAGTACTGTTTCACGGATGCCTTTATTCCATTTTGTATGTGGTGCTTTGTCTAGTAATTTTTACTTGCGATATAGGTACTATAGGGCAAGTTTAGGATTCGTAAAAAAAATCGAACTCGAGATAACAATTTTACATGACATTACGATGATGGAGAATGCCAAAAAAGTGGGTCCGGCAATTCTGTCTGTCTGTCTGTCTGTCTGTCTGTCTGTCTGTCTGTGTGTCTGTCTCTATCTGGAGCTGCAGCCTAAACGAGTGAAGTGATTTTCTTCAAACTTGGTAGTTAGCAGTTTTTGGTGATTCCCTAGAGGGGAAATTGAAATTTTTTTTTATGACCAAAACTAACGGTACCTGCCATATAACGGAAATAGAAAAGTTAATTTTTTTCAAAAACGGCTCTAACGATTTTGATTAAAATTTTTGTGTGTAGTACTACACATAAGAGCCAACTTTTTAAATATAAAAAATATTTTTTGTACCGTTATTAACGGTACCTGTCATAGAACGGTTTTTTTCGTTTCTGAATATCTCGTACAACATTAACCCGATTTAAATGAAAATTTTTATACAAAAGTGTGTAAGTAAAGATAATATTAAAATTTTAGAAAATTTTCAAAAAACGCATTTTTGGTTTTTTAAAAAATATTTCAAAATTTTTTTTTGAAAAATCAATTTTTTGAAAACGGATCAATGAAAAATTTTGGAATTTAGTTTTTATGTGTAAATTAATTATTTTTCAATATGGCATACCAACTTTTTTTTTGAAAAATGTTAAAAAATTTTTATATATAAAAAACTATTTTTTTAAAAAACGGCTCCTACAATTTTCGAAAATTTTTTTCTAAAAATACCTTTTTATACGAGAAATTAAATGGCATATTTGTTTTTTTTTTTTAAGATAATTTAAAACGGAGTTTAATTAATTATAAAAACAGATTTAATTTTTTTATACTACTTATGAAATTTCTTCAAAATATCAAATTTTAAATTTTTTGAATAAAAAGCTTTAACATTATAGTTACATTAAGCATAAGAGCAAGTACGTGCGACCCCAGTCGTGCAATTTATTTCATTTGATTTGAAAAACTTCTTCCGTCACACTTGAGTATTGAACCTAGACCAAGCGAGTTCAGAAGCAAGACACTACGCACTGCGCTACCTCACCCACATGATCAGCTTCACCCAATTGCAGGTTTTCTTAGCTTATCAACATGCAAATGAATAGACTTAGCATTTTTACTACTCTTAGGCATAGCAACAATTCGTTTGCATATACATACGAAAGTAGGAAAGTGATTAGAAAGATGTTAGGCGCGGGCCCTGATTATTTTACATTAAGGGTATTCACGTAACGAGAAAATTTTCTACTTTGCAGAAAAATAGAAAATTCCGCAAAAAGTTTAAATGAACACCCCACCAGAAAATAAATGCGTAAACAAGGGAAACAAACAGCTGTTTGTTAAACGTCAAATTGAACTTATAAAATTTGTTCAATTAAAAAAATAAAGTCAAGCTAATTTTGCAAATACTATGCAACAATAAAAAAAAATGTAATTTGCGCAGATAAAATTATATTCTATTTTTCAGTATTAACATATTTTATTTGTGGTTATCTGAATGATAAGACATAATTCGCGTTCAAAAAGATTATTCCAGATACGGGTAACCCAGATAGCCTATCCGATAGGTGATTGAACACACCCAAAGTCTATCAGATTTTTTTCTACGGTCTCTGCTTCAAATTTGTGAGATAAAATTGTATGATTTGCAGAATATTTTTCCAATACAAATTTTGACAGCTCATTTCTACCGATTGAAAAATCTACGGTTTCTACATTTTCTATGGGTTTTCCGCGTTAACGTGAATACCCCTATTAAGTGTCAGTTTTTTCGTATTGCAATGTTTTATTCCGGGTTCACAATAAAACTTATTTAATTTCCACTTATATTTCCGTTCAAATAAGAACACACTTTATTTCAACTCAATTTACTTTTATTATTCGCTCAAACAAACACACTTTTAGATCACTTTATTTACTACTAACAATTCGCAACACTTTATTTCACTTTGTACTGTACTCCTCCACTTTCAAGATTAAACTGTGTCCGGTCGGTGTCTACGCTGCCCTTTTATACCGGAATTTCGAGATTCGAGAATGTCTTCGAAGGTTCTCGTCTTTGCTTCTCGAAACTTCCTTTCCAAGAGGGGGCGCTTCATACTTCCAGTCTAGTTGGATATTTTGGGATGTGTTCAGAGGGTAGGTAGTTTCTTGATTATTAAAGGTCCGTTCACATTTCTACCTTTGCAGTAGTAGGTAGTGTGTTCAGACTTTTATCTTAAAAGTAGTTCAGTAATTCATCGTTACATTGCCCCCCTCTTAGGATTGTTCGTCCCGAACAACTCCATTGCTTCTTTCACCATTATAACGATGTAAACGGTCACAATGAACCACCTTTAGTTTGCCTCTTACCCCTCTTTGTATACGGTAAACCACGTCGTTAATTCTGGTTATTACTGTGTAAGGGCCTTCCCAGTTTTGTTGTAGCTTCCGTGATAGTCCCTTTTGTCGGTGGGGATTGTAAAACCACACAAGTTCTCCTTCTTGAAACCCTGTTGCTGTCGCTCGTGCGTCATATCTTGTTTGCATCCTGTCACTAGACGCTTTTATATTTGTCCTTGTCCGTTGGTGAATGTCAGCCAGTGTTCCTTTCAGTTTATCTACGTACTCATCCATTTCATGTGGCTCGTTTAGAACACTTCCAAATTTTATCTCACTTGGCAGGCGTATTGTTGAGCCAAATAGGACTTCCGATGGTGTATGTCCGGTAGAACTATGTGTTGCACTTCTATAAGCCATCAAGAATAATGGAATATGTCGGTCCCAGTCTCGTTGATTATCATTGACTACTTTTGACAGGTGTTCCTTAAGTGTCCTGTTAAATCGCTCAACCATCCCATCAGATTGTGGATGAAGCGGTGTTGTTCGCGTCTTCTTGATGCCAAGGAGTGAGCAAACCTCTTGAAAGATCTTAGATTCGAAGTTCCTTCCTTGTTCGGAATGAAGTTCCATGGGTACTCCGAACCTGCTCACCCAATGAAAGACAATCTTATCCACAACTGTTTTGGTTTCCTGGTTTGGAATGGCAAATGCCTCAGGCCATTTGCTGAAGTAGTCCATCACTACAAGGATGTATCGATTTCCGTTGTTGGTTTCGGGAAAAGGACCTGCTACGTCTGCAATTCTCTCAAAAGGTGCACCCACATTGTACTGCTGCATCTTGCTTTGGATTTTTCTAGCTGGTCCTTTGCTAGCGGCACAAGTATCACATTTTCGGCACCACTTTTCAACGTCTTCTCTCATACGTAACCAGTAGAATTGCTGTCGTAGCTTTTCCAGCGTCTTGTTGATGTCTAAATGGCCTCCAGAAGTTCCACCGTGTATCTCTCGGAGAACATCATTTACCTTTGACTGAGGTACGACTAGCTGCATTACATAGGATTTACCATCTGCGGATTCCCACTTACGCCTGAGTAGCCCTTCTTGCACATGAAGTGAGTCTCATTGTGCCCAATATGCTTTTAGATTGGGGCTTCGGTCGGAGATGTCGGCCCATTCTGGTTTCTCTTGATGTTCCTTCCATGCAAGGATGGGTTCGATGTCCGAATCTTCCTGTTGGGCCATTCTGAGTTCTTCATTACTCCAGCCGCAAATGGGATCAGCTCTCGTTCTTCTAACAGCGACAACTTCCTTTTCTTCTAGTCGTGTGCAATGCTTGCAGTCTTGCTTGCACGGGCGCCGAGATAATGCGTCTGCATTTGGATGCAGCTTTCCTCTTCGATGTTGAATCTGACATTGATACGTCTGAAGTATCTCGATCCATCTTGCTACTTGACCCTCTGGATTTTTGAAGTTCAAAAGCCAATTTAGTGCACCATGATCTGTGCGAAGAAGGAACTTCTGTCCATAGATGTACTTATGGAAGTGCTTTGTTGCCAATACTAGAGCTAGAAGTTCCCTTCTGGTCACGCAATAGTTTCTTTCTTGTTTCGAGAGTACCTTGCTGAAATAGGCAACGACCTTTTCTTCTCCGTCATGAACTTGCGATAAAACAGCACCAACTCCAACATTACTTGCATCTGCGTCAATGATGAACTGTTTGCCTGGAGTCGGATAGGCCAGCACAGGAGCTTCACATAACCGCAGCTTCAGTTCCTGAAAGCTTTTCTCACACTCACCTGACCATTTAAAGGGTTTACCCTTCTCCGTAAGTTGGTGCAAGCTTTTGGCGATTCTCGCAAAATCCTTCACAAATCGTCGATAGTACGTTGCCAGACCGAGGAAACTCCGAAGTTGATGCTTGTCCTGAGGGGTTGGCCAGTTCTTCACAGTGTCAACTTTTTCAGGATCAGTCTTCACTCCTTGGGATGAGATGATATGCCCCAAATATTTAACCTTGGTCTTGAAAAGTGCATATTTCTTTGGATTAAACTTAAGATGTGCTTCTCGTAGCCTTTGGAATACAGCCTTTAGGTTTTCACAATGGTCATCAAATGTTTTCCCGTAAACGATGACATCATCCAAATAGACTAGGCAAGATTTCCAGGTTAATCCATTTAAAACGCACTCCATTAAGCGCTCAAAAGTAGCTGGGGCATTACATAGCCCAAACGGCATGACATTAAACTGCCACAGACCATTTCCTGTGGAGAAAGCCGTCTTTTCCCGATCTTCTGGATGGATTTCTACCTGCCAGTAGCCACTCTTCAAGTCCAAAGTCGAAAACCATTGTGCTCCTTCCATTGCATCTAGAGTATCGCTGATTCTTGGCAGTGGGTAGCTGTCTTTCTTCGTCACATCATTCAGCCTGCGGTAGTCGACACAAAATCGAGTGCTTCCATCTTTCTTTTTGACGAGAACTACCGGTGATGCCCAAGGGCTTTTGGAATTTTAGATCAGCCCATCTTTCTTCATTGTCGATATCATTTCTTCAACTTCACCTTGTTTGGCCAAGGGGAGACGTCTTGCTGGTTGACGAATCGGCCTAGCATCTCCTGTATCGATTCGATGCTGCACCAGTTGTGTTCGGCCGTATTGCCCGCTGGGTGAAGAGAAGATATCAGCATATTCGTGAAGAAGCCTTCCCGCAACATTAAGCTGATGTTGACTCAAGTTGTCTGATTTGAGAATTTGAGTCTTTAGTTTCTCCGAGTTCATAGTCATCTGTGTGTCCACCTCGTTGATCTTAGTTATTGCGGCCACAGATTCACATTGCCCAACAACTTCTCCTTTCTTAAGCTTGATTGGGTACGGTTTGATGTTAAGTATCCGTACAGGTACCATGTTGTTCTTTGGTGCCACAAGAGTCTTCCCGATGATGATGTTTTGGGAACTTTGCTCAACTTCTGGTTCAACCATGAGGTATCGATGGCTTCCAAAGTTCCCCTTTAACTTGGTCCACACAAAAACTTCTGAAGAAGGAGGCAGGCACATGTCTTCTTTGATGACAGTTCTAATTGTTGTTGAGTTTTCGTTGCCAAAGACCATTGGAATCTCTACGTTTCTGTATTTCAGGACTTGATAACCGATATCCAAGATGATTCCATGCTCCTTCATGAAGTCGATTCCAATGATGCACTTATCACATATATCTGCCACCAAAAACACATGGGAAAACTTTAGTTCTGCCAAACGGATCTCAAGACGAACTTCTCCGTACACTCTTGCTGCTTCTCCTGTGGCGGTCTTCAGACCGTAGCTGTTGGTGTTATGTAGCCATGTCATCTTTACCAAGTCTCTTCGTACAATAGAGGCGGTGGCACCGGTGTCAATTGTAGCCACGTGTTGTTTGCTGTTTATGATTGCCTCTACTGTCAGACTTTTGTTGTCTCGTTTAGTCTGTGAGACTTGAATTGTGGTTCTGGGGCCATCGATAACAGAAACCAGCTTCTGCCCCTCGAAGTTGGTTCTTACTCGTTTCCCGAATGGGAAGCAAGCTGAGCATGAGTGTTGGTTGTATCGCTTACCTGTTGTTGGGCAATATTCCTGTTTCCACAGTGTTCGCAAGCAGTTCTTCTTGGTGGCAATCTGCACTGCCGCTGGAGATGTCCTGTCTTGTTCTTGTTACAGTTCCAGCATCGAGCAGCTCCGTCTCGCTGGTTTCTTTGGAATGCGAGTTTTTGACAAGAGCATTCCTCCACTGCAACTTCTCTTACCCGATGAACGCCTTGAGAAGCCTGTTCTGCTGCTTCCATAGTTAGTGCGAACGCTAATGCTTCAGGAAGGGAACGTTTTCCAGCTGTTCGTATCGCTCGCTGAAGATTTATATCAGATACAGCACGAACAAAGGCTTCTGTCGCAAACTGATTTATAATGTCGTCTCCTGCTGTCGGATATGCAAGATGAGCTAACCTTTCAATATCAACTTGAAGTTGTTGCAGAGTTTCTCCTCTTTTCTGGACTCTTGTATTGAGTTGGACGAGGAAGACCTCCTGCATATGGCCATCTCCAAAGCGCTTTTCAATGACCTGGACAAGAGCGTTAAAGTTACCATTCTTTTCTGGTGGTAAAGTTTGTAACAACTCAGCAGCAGGACCTCTAAGAGCAAGAGTCAGCGCTATACATTTGTCTTCGTCATCCCAGCCATTTGTTGTGGCAGCTGCCTCAAACTGTTTCTTGTAGATCGACCAAGAACTTTGTCCATCAAAGGTTGGTGGATGCATTTCTTTCTTCTTTAAATACTCACCAGAACTTTCTCGCACCTTACTTTTTCGAACCTTGTCAAGTTCTTCGGTAAAACTTTGCATTTTAACTTCCATTCCTTTCAATTTTCATCGAATTTTATTTCTACTTTCTCGAGTTTTTCTTCAACTTTCTCGAACTTTTCTTGAGATTGTTTTTCAACACCTTTGATGGAAGCATCAAGAGCAACGAACTTGTTTTCGATAGCATCAAGCTTACCTTCGATGAGGTTTTTCTGTTCATCTAGAAAATTCTTTTGCACTGTGCGTTGTTGTTCCATTTGTTCTCTCTGTTCTTTGCGTTGTGTCTCTATTTGTTCGAGAAGATTCTTCTGTTCATCCTTTTGTTCTTTACGTTGTTGTTCCATTTGATCTTTCTGTTCTTCAAATTTTGCAAGGAGAACAGCCATCATGGATGACATATCGGAACTAGTACTTACTCGTTCTTCTATCATTTCAACTTCGAATTGAAATGTATCCAAATCTTCGTTTTTCTGGGTTAAATAATCCTGTAGACGAATAATGAGATCATTTTTCGATCCAGCAGTAGAAAGACCTCGATTAGTTAATTCCGCCTTCAGCTCAGTCAAACTTAACTGATTTAGTGTTTTACCCATTTTAACTTTGCAAAACGCGAGCACTTTTACTTATTTCAAAATGTTTTACACTTTGTTTATTGTTAAAACACCCGCGCACTTTTTATTTTATTCGCGAAATTATCTGATTCGTACAAATAAATAAGTTTTATTCCACTTTTCTGACACCAATGCAATGTTTTATTCCGGGTTCACAATAAAACTTATTTAATTTCCACTTATATTTCCGTTCAAATAAGAACACACTTTATTTCAACTCAATTTACTTTTATTATTCGCTCAAACAAACACACTTTTAAATCACTTTATTTACTACTAACAATTCGCAACACTTTATTTCACTTTGTACTGTACTCAGGGCCGGTTTTAGGGGGAGGGCAGCCTGGGCCGCCGCCCAAGGGCGCAAGAATTGAGGGGCGCCGCAGGAGCCCCGAAGTTTTACAAGAGTTATATAAATAACAAAATCTTTCCAATCGATGTTTTATTTATTTTTACTTTCACAAAGGCGACCCAATTTTTTTTCTATTTTACTTTTTCAACGGCGCACGGTTGTCCAAAATGACTTATCTCGTTGCAAAAATCATAACTTTTGAACGGATTGAGATAGCGGTACAATTTTTTTTTTTATTTGAAGGACATTTCTAGGGCTGTTATACCAATGAATTTCAATAAAATTATTTCACAGGGTGTTTCGGAATCATCGGCCAAAAACAGATTTTCTTTAAAAAAAAAGTTTTAGTTAAAATTGGTATGCCATTTTGTAGAAATCACTAATCCACATTTAAAAACAAAATTTCAAAAAAATACAATGTCCCGTTTTCGAAAATTTTAATTTTCAAAAAAAAATTTCAAAATTTTTTTAAAAATCCAAAATTTATTTTTTTTTAAATTTTATTTTTGGCTTATAATTGAGTTATATAAGTGCTTCTTCACAAAAATTTTCGTTGAAATCGAATAAGCCGTTTCGGAGAATATCGGATTTGAAAAAAAACGGTTTTATGGCAGGTACCGTAAAAAATCCATTCGGTTCCATGCATTAAGCCGAATAGGGTATGTGTACCAATCAATTGTTGATCCAAAATAAAAATATTTAGCTGCGCATGCTTGCGCACTGCCGAGATTTTGTACTTTGAAAAAAAATGAAGGCAGAAGGAACAGATTTTCTTTAAAAAAAATGTTTAAATTAAAATTGGTATGCCATTTTGTAGAAATCACTAATCCACATCTAAAAACAAAATTTCAAAAAAATACAATGTCCCGTTTTCGAAAATTTTATTTTTCAAAAAAAAATTTCAAAATTTTTTTAAAAATCCAAAAATTATTTTATTTGAAATTTTATTTTTGGCCTATATTTGAGTTATATAAGTGCTTCTTCAAAAAAAGTTTCGTTGAAATCGAATAAGCCGTTTCGGAGAATATCGGATTTAAAAAAAACCGTTCTATGGCAGGTACCGTTAATAATGATTTTCCAAAAAATTTTTTTTCATTAGAAGATAGACCTTGTTTTCAAACTTACATTTGAATTTTTTAAACAAAATCGTTGGAGCCGTTTTTGAGCAATTACAGCTTTACTGAAATTGGTGTATGACAAGTACCGTTATTTTTGGCCCAAAAAAATTAATTCCAAAAACCCCTCTGGAGGGTCTCCAAAAAATGCTACATACCAAATTTGAAGTCAATCGGTCCATCCGTTTAGGCTGTAGATCCTTATACAGACAGACAGACAGACGGACTTCCGGGACCAACTTTGTTGGCATTCTCTATAATCGTAATATCATGAAAAAGTGTAATCTGAACTTTTTTTAGATGTGAATTAGTGATTTCTACAAAATGGCATACCAATTTTAATTTAAATATTTTTTTTTAAAGAAAATCGGTTTTCGGCCGATGATTCCTAAACACCCTGTAAAACAATTTTCTTGAAATTCATTGGTGTAACAGCCCTGGAAATTTCCTTCAAATTAAAAAAAAAACTGTACCGCTACCTCAATCCGTTCAAAAGTTATGATTTTTGCAACGAGATAAGTCATTTTGGACAACAGTGCGGCGGCGCACAGTGTGGCCAATGGTATCAAAAGCTGGCAAAAATAGCTATTTTCAAATTGTACCGAACTGCCAAATGCAAATTTACTTTAATAAAGGGATTAATAAGCTACACAAAACCGGTTTTTATTCCACGGTTTAAGTCTAACGCGATGAGTAACTACACTTTAAAATGTCGCCATTGACGAAATTATTCGTTATTTACCTTTTTCTAGCTCCCGTCTGTGTTTCAAGTTTTAAGTGCTATTTCGTTAAATCAAAAGATAAAAATTTGAAATAAATATGGAATTACAAGCAAAAGGGAAGCTTTCGATTCTCATTCCTCTTTTGAATTATGAGTGTCTAGTTTGTTTGAAAAAATTATTCGAATTCGGTGTCTTTAAAATCATTCGTTTTTTGTGTGCGTCATACAAACTGGTTAAGAAAAAGTTCACAAAGGTGTGAAGTGGCGCTTTGTTTTTGGTGTCCCTTTATTGTTGAGAGTGTCGTCTTTCGTGTCAATTAAAAAAGTGGTGCCCATGTTTGCCCCTTTTTGAGTAAACACTATGTGAAGTTATCTAAAAATAACGATTTTTTTGTATATATTTCTCAGATTCCGGAAGTACTGACAATACAGTTCAACAGAATTTTACTTTTCTGAAGGTGTTAGAAATACTGAACTCGTATCCATTGTCAGAATTATTCTGTTAGCCAAAACTGAAATTGTGTACGGTTAGCATTGTGGCTAAAAATTTAAGGAAATAGTGTTGATCTACACAATGGAGACGCAGGCGCAGCTTGAGATATCTCATACATGAAAAAAGATCGGAAAATTTGAAACGGTTCTCTGAAGAAGATGACCGCGTCAAACTATGCTTAAAGAAATTACCACACTTTTTGACCATAACCTCATAAACATTCAAAATAACGTGTTTTTTTGCATTTTATAACGGTAATATTCCAAAAAACGGAAGCTAATAGAATATTTCTTTCGTGGATTCGAGTTCAGCATCCCTAAATCTGTCAGTAAAGTATGTTTTGGTTCTTCGAACAAAAAAAGTTGAATTTTGTTGACCAGTGTATTTTTTCATTAAGAAGATTTTGTTATAACTAAACCGTTGAGTCAGGTCTAAAATCTATTTTTAAGAATAATCTTATTTAAAAAAAAAAAAAAAACAGTAAAATCTAAGTATTGAACAAATAAATAACAATTTTCTTTTTCAAACAACTTCAAAGTTAAAGGTAACCAGATACTTATGTCCTCATAATGTGCGTTTTTGATAATTCTTCATAGAATCACAAAAGTTGTCTCAGTTTTGTGCTTTAATATAGTATTTTTACCCATAACAAACTTAGAAACGAAGAAAAATAATTTTTGCCAACTTTTCCTACCATCGGCCACACTGTGCGGCGCTCGTATTTTTTGTCCTAAACTTTTTAAAGAATGAAGGCGCCCCCAATTTCGGGTTAATTTGTTTGGCTTCCGGAAGGACAATGGTGTCCAAAATCTTCGTTCATCTTTAAAGAACAAGGCAATTTTTGCAAAGGCGCCCCTATATATAAATTACTAAATCATAGCTGGTAATATAGAGAGGGAGTGTGTTTCTTTATTTTTCCGGATATGGAAATATCCAGACTGTAATAATGAATAAAAAACAGAAGGGAGACGGACAGAATCCCGAAATCCAAAATCCAGAAAGCCCAAAATCCAGAAAACCCTAAATCCCGAAAACTCAAAAACAAGAAAACATAAAACTCCGAAAACCTAAAATCCCGAAAACCCAGAATCCCGAAAACCCAAAATCCCGAAAAAACAAAACCCGAAAACCCAAAATCCCGAAAATAGATGGAATTTAAATCATGTAAAAAAGAGATATTAACGGAATCATACACTTATATTGCTTTGTACGTGTTAACACCTTAATTACACACTAAGGATTGTTTTCGAAACCGAAATCCCGAAAAAATTTTCGGGATCCCATTCTGGATTTTGGGTTTTCGGGGTTCTGGGTTTTCGGAATTTTTGGGTTTTCGTTTTAAAATGATTTTTTTTTAGAGGCGCTACTTGCAATCTTGCCCAGGGGCGCCGGTAGTGCTTAAACCGGCACTGACTGTACTCCTTCACTTTCAAGATTAAACTGTGTCCGGTCGGTGTCTACGCTGCCCTTTTATACCGGAATTTCGAGATTCGAGAATGTCTTCGAAGGTTCTCGTCTTTGCTTCTCGAAACTTCCTTTTCAAGAGGGGGCGCTTCATACTTCCAGTCTAGTTGGATATTTTGGGATGTGTTCAGAGGGTAGGTAGTTTCTTGATTATTAAAGGTCCGTTCACATTTCTACCTTTGCAGTAGTAGGTAGTGTGTTCAGACTTTTATCTTAAAAGTAGTTCAGTAATTCATCGTTACAGTATGTTTACATACTTGCAGTGGCTGCTATTTATTCCGTCAAAAATAATAATTACACCGGCACACAAAAAAAAAAGGTGTCATGAACCAGAAACCAGACCTATCTTTCTATATGTTTTTGGGACCGCTGAATCCGAATTTCAAGTCCGTTTGGCACTGTCACCCTCCAGTTTTGAGTAATATGCAAAAAACTCAAAAAAAGGTAGTTTTTGGGGTCTTTTTTACACTTTTCTTAAAACTGGAGGGTGACCGGGCAAAACGGACTTGAAATTCGGATTCAGCGGTCCCAAAAACATATAGAAAGATAGGTCTGGTTTCTGGTTCATACAACTTTTTTTTTTGTGTGCTAGCACTGTCGCGACATGTCGCTGTCATACCCGGCACACAAAAAAAAAAGTTTCATGTACCAGGAAGCAGACCTATCTTTCTATATGTTTTTGGGACCGCTGAATCCGATTTTCAAGTCCGTTTTGCCCGGTCACCCTTCAGTTTTGAGAAAAATGCAAAAAAACTCCAAAAAAGTCATAAAAATTCAAACAAAATGCACTCACAGCTCAAAACTGGAGGGTGATGGGGCCAAACGGACTTCAAATTCGGATTCAGCGTGCCCAAAAACATATAGAAAGATAGGTCTGGTTTCTGGTTCATGACACTTTTTTTTTTTTGTGTGCCGGTGTTATATATGAAGAATACAAAAAAAAAAAAACAATAAGCTGATTTTTTTGTTCAAATACTTGCTACAAGAGTTTAGTAAGTTTAAAAAGCATTTCAAGGACTCAAAATCAATATTTTCGAATCTGTTTATTATTGTAGAATAAATAAATAAAGAGTTTCGGAAAGCATAATTTTGATACTTAAAATTTTCTAAAACAGAACAGAAAAAAGCAGGGCTCGAATTACTGCATACGTTCGTTAACGAATGTTTGCTATGTGTCCCTATCGTTTTCTAATAATAAATAGAGACAGAAATAGTCAAAACGTTAACGTATGATCGTAAAAGTGTGCTGTAATTCGTTTTTACTTTTAAAATTTGATTTATTCGATTAAACAAAAAATGCTTTTCGAATGTTCATTTTTGTTTAAGCCCTGATTTTTCAATTGTCAGTTAGACTATCAGAGGGAAAAAATGTAAATATTAAAAAAACTTTTATTCCTAAGAATAAGCTCTGTCTAAGGTTTTTCTGACTATTACAAAATTGGGTCGTATGCAATAAAATTGAGCTTTAGCTCTTATCTCACTTTTTAGTACATTTCCTTGAGATCTATCTCATTTTCTCGATACTGAAAAGTGAGATAGAGCTTGAACTTATTCTTTTTGCATAAAAGCCATTGGCCCTAAATTAAATTTTCATTGTTTTTTGTATTTTGTCAGAGTTTTCGATAGTATTTTTTGTTATATTTCCGTTAACTTTTTTCTGGTCGGAAATTTTCGCTTCAGCTGCGAACTAGGTGTGAATAAAAGTATGTACCTGCATTCAACTAAAATAATACCTTTCCGGTCCGAGGTACTGCTTATTATTCCTCAAAAATTAATATTTTAGTTAAAATAAATGAAATAAAATAATTTGTGTATCATCCCTGTAATGTTTTAAAGACAGGACTTTTAGCACTTACCCAGCTGCCAGCTGATAAAAAAGTTCAATTGTTTACTATTTTACTCTTAAAAGCTTTCCTATCCAAAAATAACTACATTTATGTATATTGATAAGACTGGCCAGACCACAGCTGATTTGTTTTGCATTGCCCCAATGTATTTGATTCTATTCTTGATGAACTTAAAAGATGCTTTCAACCGAAACACTGTGGTTACTTAGGTAACCATTAATTATAAATAATGTATTGTATAATCAAATTAATACTTATCCGAACAAAACGTGCTGGAAAATGCATTTACTTATAAACTCGACTTACAATTCAAAAATATATTGATTTGTCAAACCAAAAGAAACAAAACAAAATTGTACTTTGTTGATGATGTTCTTATCTGCGACTATTTTAAAACATTTACTTGAAAACTTTGTTTATTTATATTGCTTTTTTTATTCTTTTGTAGTTGTAAAGTATTATTATTTTATATTGGATTAGTTTCCTACAAGCACTTGTTTACTAAACTATTTAGAACTGCGATATACAATAGCGAAATAGAATTGCCAGGGGATAACTTTTTAAAGCTTTTAAATGAGATACTGACTAATTGTAATTATCTTGCATGCATGGCAATAAAAAATAATATTATTTGAATAAAAAAATAAACGACTTTATATTATTTTAGTTTGCAGGTCATATGCAGTGATTAAAAAAAAAAAAACAAGATAGTACGCTAGAACTATCTATTACTTTAAGAATTAATTGCATTTGTTAAGAATAATTGCTCTCCAAACTTTGTGTTAATAGAAATATTTTACTGTCACTTCCATGCTTACAGTTTTTCACTAAGCGAATTCATCGTTTGATACTTCGCTAACTGAGAACATACAGGGTTGTATGTACAAACATTATGTATTTTTAATGCCTGCAGACATAAAACCAATCGAACCTAGTGGAACACAATACGAATGAAAAAAAAGCCTGATACATTAAGCAGTAGATCTACTAATTTAGATGTTGCGCATACACCACAGTGACCCGCTAAGGTCCTATTATTTTAATCGCGTCACTAAGTAGTAAAACAAGTTAGCTTTTGCTCACCATACATTAACTTGCAAACTTATATAGTAGAAATTTAACATGTGGGGTTCTAGGATTTAAAGCAGGGTTTTGTAAATTTATTAATTTAATAACATTGTTAAGAAAACGTTTTATAATTTCGAAATTTAATACACCCAAAATAAACTGAAGTCCTGGAGAAAATTAACAATACAAAAATGTTGTAGTTTGCTTTCTTGAATTTTTGCCTTAAGTTTGCTTGCGAAGGCCATTTACTAAGAATCTGCATGAAATCAGTATGATATGATCGGCCGATACTTTAGTCGGGTTGGGCTCCTAGTGTGTGCACAGGCAACCGACTAAAAAATTAAAAAAAATAGATTATGCTACACTCAAAATTAGATTGCACTCAAAAAAGTGTTGTTTTGAAAACAACTGTTTCTTAAATCTCTCGTAGCGCACGCCACTATTGTTCTCATATAGTCTCATTATATAGGTAAACCCAAACATGGTATTAGAATTTACGGCCAGTTTTTTTTTTTTTATTTGGATACTTGTCTGTAATGTGTGCAAACCAAAACTTTTCTGTGGGCGAAAATGTGTTTAATTGCAAAGAAAGATTTTCTTGTAAATCAATAATTTCGATTTAAAGAACAACTCCACAGCTGCATGTGTCCACTCGCCAATTGGATTTACCTCAAAGGACGATTTTAAAAATGTTGAAAGTTTTTCAAAGTTTCCAAAATATTGGAATCTTTCAGCAAATTGTTGGAAAATTAATAAATATTTTACATACAAAATATTTTCCCGAAGTGTCGGCTGTTCCCCAACATCAGCTCTTAAAATCTACAAGTAAACTAACATAAAAGTGCTTTCAACTGCAAGAGCAAGTACCTACGTGCGACAAAGTCGTGCATTTTATTTAACTAAGTCTGAAAAATCGAAAGGTCCGGATTTATACTCTTCTTATAACTGGCGTCGAAATGAATTGTTTGAAAAATCGTCCTTACATTGCTTTAAGTATTTTCTAATCATTTCATTATTTCTTTTGTTAAGCCTAACATAAACTTATTCAGAATATATTTTAAAATTTGAAATTCCAATACATACCTACTTCTATTCCTAAAACAAAAATAGCCCCTTTGATAAATTCCATAAGAGAATTAAATTAAATAAATTATGTACACATATGTATATTTTTGTATTAAAAATGTATCATTTAATCATTAGGTACTTATCTCTTAATTATTTACTAATACTATATTATTTTTTTTAATTAAACTCTAGGTTTAAGTCCAACTTGCACTCCGTTCACTGACCTCGTGACCAAATTCATCATTGGCCTCACATGTTCTCCTAGTGGTAACAGTTCATAGTTTCTTAGAATCTTGCTAATTGTGCTCTTCATTTCTAAAATAGCAAACTTTTGTCCTATGCAATTACGTGGTCCTGCGCTAAATGGAATGTAGGCATACGGGTTTGATTTTTCCGCAGTATTTTCTGCCAAATGTCTTTCCGGAATAAAATCATTGGGTTTGGGGAAATATTCACCATCTCTTAGCATAACATAGATTCCAATTGTAAAGTCAGTACCAGCTGGAATTTTTTTCCCATCTACAAACAAAAAAAATATTAAGAAAGAAAATTGCAAAGTGATGTATAATTATGATGGGCACTAACTTATTTCAGTATCTTCTTGAAATCTTCTCCCTATCAGAGGCACTGGTGGATATAACCGAAGTCCTTCTTTAATGACGCACTCCAAATACTTCAAGTTGTTCAAGTCATGCAATGTTATCGATTTCGTGGTATCCTCCCCAATTACATCACGAATTTCTTCGAATGCTTTGTTTTGCACCTCTGGATGACGTGATATGAGAAACAGTGTAAAAGACATGGCGCTGGTAGTTGTATCATGTCCTTCAAACATAAATGTGTCAACTTCTTCACGAATGTCTTCATTGGAAAGAGGTTTTCCGTCAATTGTAGACTGCAGAAGCACGTCCAAAAGAGCCATTTTTTTGTTAATACCTATATCATCGTTCGTATTCACTGAAGATATAAATTGTTTATTTATTTCAGTAAAAAAAAGCATGTTTTTAATAGCTGTGTCCCTATGGGCTCCAGTATCTACTTCTAAGTACTTCTGGTTGTCTGGTTGCATTCAACTCCTTTTCTTCTATAGAAAAAATGTCTTTGTATGCATTCAGTAGTTCTTAAAAGTACTTTGCCACAAGGAACACAGCAAATATTTAAAATGTCAAAATTAGGAAAATAGATCTACTAACTTTGATTAATAAATTTTCCATCGACGATTTCCTTCTCCAAAGCAGCCCTTCTTTTTTGAATAACGTTTTCAGTAAAATCATGCATTTTCTTGATGGTTTCTGTTTGTTTTTTGTAAAGACCAGGCTCTAAGATCTTAAAAGGAATATCTAATCGATACCATGCCTTGAGAAGCCTCTTTGAAAAAAGTGCTGTTATACTATAAAAAAGATGGTTTTTTTTGTACGATACATTTTTTTTAAGTAAATTTATTTATGCTTTACTCTGAAACTGCTCGTACATAGCCAATGTTTGGATTTTTTTGAGCATAGACTTTAGTACCCATTGACGTTTCTAAATAGTTAACAAAGTTATCAAATAAAACTCTTTATAACTCATTTCAATTTTTAATCTACCGGCAATGACATCCAAAGCCATTCTACAGATAAATGGGTAAATATCAAAAGCAGTTTTGCCATCAGCTTTATCATTAATTGCTTCTAAAAGTTCTTTTCCTTGCTGATCAAAAACCTCTACAAACTGTTCTAATATTTTAAAGTGAAATGTCGGTGTTATAACCTTTCGCCTTGAATGCCATTTTTGGCCGGTACTAATGAGCAAACCGTAACCTAGCCAATCAACAAGCATATCGTACAACGAGTTCTTAGTTATGTGCTTGGAACTATTTAGAATCACTTCGACATCTTTGGGATCGGCACAAAAAACTGCTGGACGATTGAAAATCCATACTCGATATAAAGGACCATATTTCTGGCGGTTTGAAGAGATGAGGTTGAAAATATCTTAAAACGAAAATCAAGATGAGAAAAAAAAATGATATATTGTACTTGTGTTTTTTTTTTTAAATAATTAGGAGTCACCTTCTGGAGTTTGACCAACGTATGCCAGGATGTTGCCTACAAGTGGTAATGACCTTGGCCCTGGCATGTATGATAGCACATCATTAACTCGTTTCTTGCTTAGGTAATCATATGCTAGCACAATAGATATAAGTAGTACCACCAATTCCAAAAACATTTTAGTAACGTTGTCGTTTCTATAGAGAATGATCGTGCGTTAAATCTTGTAGTTTGTTTTTTTTTTTCAGAGTTTTTAGGTTATGGCGCAGTAAACATCATAAGTTTTGGAACATACCTAAGTGTTGAACGCAGAATCAAAAACGCATACAAAAAATGTCAAAAAACCACCCGATTTGTTCAATCTTTAGGAATTTTATTATTTTAATATTATGGTTGAAATAGGAATTATTATGGTTGAAATAGGAATGCAACTATTTTGCAAATGCAATAATTTTTTTTTTAAGAAAATATTTTTCAGTTGCAATATTTTTTTTAATGCATGTTTTTTTCAGTTGAAGTTTGGTCAAAATTAAATTCGAAATCAATAGATTGTAGAAAGAAATAAATTCAGTTGAGCAAGCTATTATAGGATAGCGACATTCGCGAACAGAAAATGGAAAATGGGTAATGATATCATTTGACTGAGGCATTCAATTTCCTTTAATTTGTTGTGGGTATCATTGTATACCTATAATATACAATGGTGGGTATCTTTTGGACTTCAGCAAAATTTGAAAACCCTTTCTCCATATAGTTTTGTTTTTTTTTTTTTTATTTTAATCAACCAATAGAACTTTAATTAATAAAGACGACAAACCAGAAGAACATATTACCAGATATTAAAGTAAAAACAAAAAATCGAAGTATCCAAATATTGAGAGAGTTGTTGACAAGTTGCGCGCATGCAACAGATACGCAGATAATACAAACGGCACTTGAACTAATTTGTTTAAGCAATCAAAGTTTGACTTGTTTTCAGAAATATGCTCATATTAATAAAAAAAAAAACAGCGAACTAAGCAAAGAATCTAACGAAAAATATTTTTCTTTAACGAAATGTATTGTTTTTTAAATGCACACTCAAAAGCCGACTGTGAACTGACTTTAGTAATTTCGATTTCCAACAACTTCCCTCGGGCAACTAAACTACATATATAATGTTATCTTTTGAGTGGAAGCTTTTTGTTATAAACAAAGTGATGCTTGTAAATAATGCAATAATATCTTGATAGATACTTTGGGTTTTGTATCTACTTAGCTACAGAACCGGTCGTACGGGTTATATTAATTATGGTTTATGGGGTCATATAACCTACCACCTATCTGTGTTTATAAACAAAAATAAAATGCACGACTGGGTCTCACGAACTTGCTCTTAGAACTAAAAACTTTTTATACAAACTTGGTAAAAGTATAAAAAAAAACTTAAAATTCGATCTTCAAATGTAAAAAACAACTCTTTAAATGAAATTGAGCTCTAAAAAAAGTAGGTATACAGTTTGATTCCTTTCATAAAGATGCATTTTTAGAAAAAAATTCCTTAAAATTGAACTAGTAATTTAGAAGATAATTTGAAATTAAAGAAAAAGGTTCTATGGGTGGTACCGTTAATAAGGATTTTTGAAAAAAAAACTTTTTTGGAAAATTGTTATCTCTTATCTCAACTTGTTTTTTTACGAATAACTTGATATTTAGTACCTGTATCGCAAGTAAAAAATACAATTCATTGAGGGAAAAGTGATATTATAAAAAAAATTAGGTACATACAATTAAATTTCAAAAGATATCGTTGTTTAAGTAAAAAAAGAAGATTTCAACCTTTTTTAACAACAAAAGAAGCTGAAACTATTTATTGCTTTACTTTTCAAATGTTCAAAGTACCTACGCAATGTTCTATTTTTAGTTGGTACAACGCCCGCACTTTTTGCTTTGCAAAAAAACTACAAAAATTGCAAAGTGCAAAGTGGGGACCTTTTAATTTTTGTTGAAACACTTTGCACTCTTACTTTGCAGTTTGCAGAATAATATTGTTTTGCAAAGTTGCAGAATGCAAAGTGGTTGGTGCAATTGGGCCCAGATAAAAATTTTTAATCTATATGAGATGATTTCTATAGAGTAAAAACCAAACGTTAATGTAGGTACTAATGTAATGAAATAAGTTTTCGCTTGGATAACATTTAAATTATGTTAAAACAACATACAATTTTTTTAAATTGTTTTTTTCTTACTTTAATTCTCACCCAGAGAAATGTATAAATTGATCTATCATGGAATAAGAAAATTTAATTTGTCGACCAAAAGACGTTGTTAACAATGTTAAACTCTAATACAAAAAAAAAAAAACATTAAAAATAAGATCATCTGTCAGGCACCGTATGAGACATGGCTCAATCAGTTTAACATTTTTTTCTTTTTAATTTAACACATTATAACAATTGTATATTTTTGCCACTCATCAATATGATGAGCACACTGAGAGTGTTTAAATTTCGTACGTGACAGTTTTTCGAAACAATATTATGTCTATTCATAGTATTATCTTCCTCAACTTTGGAGATTCTAATGAACGTCGCACGTTTGAATATTGAAATTAACTGAATGGATAGGGGAAGAGTACTGTCGAGAGAGGTGCTTATTGTTTGTAAACAAAAAATCAATCACGATTCTGCAAATTTAGCTACCGCCTTTCCTACATTGATCTTGAACAAATAATAACAAATCACAAGAAATTCTGTGGATTAATATTTCTGACTGCTATTTTATTTGTTGTGGCTTCAAACGAAAAGCTTTTCAAGTGTGGTTTGGTTCGTAGCTTCAAAAATAAGCCTTAAATTAAATGATTTTAGAATCAGAGCTCAGTTATCAACTGAAAGAGTAGCAAGATAGTTTTTTTTATTCATAGCTTATTTAGTTCCTTAATATTTATTTTTAAAGTTTGAATTTTCGGAACTGTGCGGCTGTTGGTAATTTTTGTATGTGCTTTTGTAAGTAGGTGATGTGTATTTACTATGTGCAACTTATTAATTAAATTCTCTGGAAATTGTGAAATCAAAAATTAAATTAAAAAAAAAATAATAAATAAAATAAATACGATTAAATAATAAAACAAAACGTATAGCCACAAACACAAATTGATTCGATTTATTTCTGAAATTTTATACACGTATTCGACAATAGTCATATAAAAATCATTTGCAGATGATTTAGCGTTCGAGAAGCAAAGTTGTGTTGAATTACGGTCATACGTTTAAGTATTGACGCTATTTGTCTCTATCTTTTTCTACTGATTAAATAGAGACAGCAATAGTCAAAACGTTAACGTATGATCGTAATCATATGGCGTAATTCGACCAGTTTTGAGAATCGTTCGAAGTTTCATTTTTGTCAAACAGAAGGCTTCGTGATTCTTCTGCGGTACAATCGAAAACGGCATAGTAACATATCTAATGCAAATAATATGAGGTACCTACATTTGCTCAGCCCGGACATTGCAAAGTTAAATAAGTAATTAAATGGACGACTGGGTCGCACGCTCTTACACTTACGGTAAAAGTAGTAATAAAATTTAATTTAATAAAGGAATTGCACCAGTAAAGTAAAAAAATATATAAAATCTGTTTTTTTTTTTTATTAATTAATGAAACACCGTTTTAAATGATTTTGATCACAAAAACAAGTAGGTACCTATGCCATCTGATTTCTTGTATGAAAAGGAATTTTGACAGTAAACTATTTGAAAATCGTTAATTTATATACAAAATTTCCTAACATTTTCAAAAAAAGAAAATTGGTATTCCATTTTTAAGAAATCATTAATTAACACTAAAAACGAGATTTAGAAATATAACACTGACCCGTTTTCAAAAAATTGATTTTTCAAAAAAAAAAAAAAAATAAATATTTTTTAAAAACCCAAGAACGTGTTTTTTTGAAAATATTTTGGTTACTTAAACGCTTTTGTATAAAAATTTTATTTGAAATCGGGTTAGTCGTGTACGAAATATTAAGAAACCGAAAAAAGCGTTATATGGCAGGTACCGTTAATAACGGTTCAAAAAATATTTGTTTTATTTAAAAAGTTGGGTCATATTTGTAGCATTACAGACACAAATTTTAATCAAAATTGTTAGAGCCTTTTTTTAAAAAAAATTTCGTTATATGGCAGGTACCGTTAATTTTAGTCTTAAAAAAATTTCAATTTCTCCCCTAGGGAATCACCCTGAATTGTAAACAACCAAATTAGAAGAAAATCGCTTTACTAGTTACGTTACAGCTCAAATTGTACTCCTAATTAATTTGCTGATATTAGGTAATAAATCGATATAAGTTGATTCGTTGTAAAATAATAACAAACCTACACTTCGCCTGCGGAAAGCAAAATTGTTCTAACTCAATAGGATTTGTTAAGGACTTTTGCTTTCCGCCGACAACTTGTACTACACGATACTTTCACTAAGGTTTATACTTGGTTGTAAGCTTGTATAAAACTTTGCGTTGGTTGTGAGAAACTGTACAAAACTTGTACAAAACTTTGACATTTTTTTTTTTATTTTGAGATGTGTCCGAGCTGGGGTACCTAATGTACCTACGTCTTTTCGACGTAAAAATAAAATCAGAATCGTAATTTGTTTAATCATTTCACTAAGGTTTATACTTGGTTGTAAGCTTGTATAAAACTTTGCGTTGGTTGTGAGAAACTGTACAAAACTTGTACAAAACTTTGACATTTTTTTTTTTTATTTTGAGATGTGTCCGAGCTGGGGTACCTAATGTACCTACGTCTTTTCGACGTAAAAATAAAATCAGAATCGTAATTTGTTTAATCATATCTGCTGCTAGCCTTTCTTCTGAAATATTTTGTCTAGTTCTTTTTAAATGTTGACTAATACTCGTGCACTTGTATGTATATACATATATATTGATTTATTTTCATTAAAATGAAATTCTTAAATTTCGTACGTGAGATATTAAAAAAAAAAATCATTTATGATGTTGCTTAATAGCCAGCACCCATTCGAAATTCCCAAACTTTATATTTAGAAATGTTGTTGATGTTTCGGTAATTTGTAAACAAAATTTAAATTAAGTAATTCAATGATTAAAACTGTTACTACCAAAACCACCTTTAATGCTTTAATATTGAACAAACAATAAAATCATATAATCAAATTCAAAGAATACTTTTTATTGCAGTTTTATTTTTATTGCTTAAAGCTTTATTACTTGGTTTTATATATTGGTTAAGAATATTCCATTTTCAGATTTTAAAATGTGTGTCACTGTCTTAATCGTCGTCTTCCTAGCGATATGTCTACTTGATGTCTTGTGGAAAAAAAAACGAATCTCGAGATTAAAAAATATACCCAGTCCCATTTCTTTGCCTCTTATTGGATGTATTTGGATATACATTGGGAAAAAACCCGATGGTAGAAAATCCTCAAAAATATGTATATCGTCGGTGAAGCCAAGGCTAGACTCTGCTGAGGTGATAGTGACTGTTGATAGTTAAAATCGAAAATTTTGTTAAATGTAAGATGTTTTTGCACCGGAAATTTATTTTAATTAAACTTAAAAAACAAAAAGTAACAAAACTACATTAATAATTCCTTTGTCTAAAAAACATAAATAACCGACTTTCGCCAAACGAATTGAAGTTGACAGTTAAAAAGATTATTAAAATAATAAAAGTCAACTATCGCCTTAGCAGCAGTCCACATCGGAAAAATTATTGAATATAAACATACTTAGGCCCAATTTATTCACACTCCATTAAATTTAAAGTCTCCATTAAAAACGGGAAATTTTAAAATTTGTATGTGATTTGACAGATTTTTTATTTTTAATGGGGCCTTTAAATATAATGGAGAGTGAATAAATTGGACCTTAGTGAAGGATATAATTACATTTATCCTTACTATAAGCATGTTCCCGCATTTAATTTGTTTTTCCCCGACGATATAACTTCAAAGAAAACAAATAAAACCCAATTTAAAGTATTTATTCCTTAATTAGATCTAATAACTTTGGCTAGGGATCTTCCTAAAAAATATGGCAATACATTCAGAGTTTGGATTTTTAACATACTTGCTATTTACACATCAGACTTGAAAGATATCCAAGATATCTTGAGCAATAAAGCTGTGACAAAAAAGAATAGAATGTATTCCATGCTACATGAATGGCTTGGTGATGGACTGCTAGTAAGCCATGGTCCAAAATGGTGTACACGAAGAAAAATAATAACACCGACATTTCACTTCAAAATTTTGGAACAATTTGTTGAAATATTCGATCGTCAAAGTAGTATTTTGGTGAAAAAGTTAAAAGCACATGCAAATGGGCAGACTCCTTTTGATGTTCATGAATACATTGGACTAGCCACGCTGGATGTCATCTCTGAAACAGCAATGGGTACAACTATAAACGCTCAAACCGACGAAAACTGCGAATACGTAAAATTACTGACAAAGTGAGTATAATAGATTACATAGATCAACACGAAATTTGTTCTTGGATTGTGACTATAAAATTATGATAGATATATTGATACTCATCTGGAAAATATTTTTTATTTTTTTTTTTAATTTGCTTTTGAGTTCAGCAGAGCAATTTCCAGTTTTCAAGTAAATCTGTCTTTTACAAAAATTGTCGTGCGTAATTTCGGCAAAAACTCGAGAACGTCTTAACCGATTTGGCTGATTTTTGTTTTCTTCATTTTAATGCTGTTTTCATATTCATATTCCGAAAAATAAAAAAAAGGAAATTTATGAAGAAAAAAAAATTAAATCGAAATTTTCGTTTTGTTCGAATTTTTGTCAAATGGGAGCTTGAGGCATTATTTGATACCTTCTATATTTAATATTTATGGTAAAAGTAATTCACTCTGATAGTATTTTTATTATACAAAAATAACTTCTTACACAAATAACTGTATCCAAACTGTAGCCAAACTAGTTCATATTGAAATTCTTTATTTATTGAAAAGTTAAATTAATTTGTTTGCATAGTTTTTTTTTTATTATTTTGTTGCATATACAGGGTGTCTAAAAAGTAATAGATTAAACGAAATGGGCTGATAGGCTACCTTAAGATCTCTCAGAATTTGGTAACTTGTTCATCCCAAATACTTACAGCTCTTGTGAAATTTCGAAAAATCCCTACTTTACAACAGTATTTTGCTTCCTCTGCCCATAATTGATTTTTGTTTTTTTACAATTCTTTCACTCAAACATTGCCTAACAATAAGAAACAATTGATTAATAAAAATATTTTTTATTTCATACGCCATTTTTCTGCAAATTAATTAACAGTGTCGAGTTTCATAAAAACTCAATTTCTTACTTTTATTTCAGAGCAACAAGACGAAAAAAATTTGTATTGTGTGACTCTGGTTCATTATTTTTAAAACTTGTCCCGGTATTGCAGTATTCAAAAAAGTATAAAAGTTTCCAAAGTTGAAGTTAGATAAAAAAATATTACAGTTTGAACTCAAAAAACAGGGTTTTTCGGAGCAAGAAACCTTTGTATTCATCATAACTTTTTTTTTATAATTTAAGTTGAATAAAGTGCTTTAGCAAAAATGTAGAGCTTTAAATTATCTACATTTTATACCTTAACAGTTTTTTTTGTACAATGCACGGTTCTTGCACTATAGCTTATAAGACTCGAGTTAGGCTCTTAGGGTATGAAAATTGTATTTTTGCTCCTAACACTACAGCAAATCTTAGGGGAAAGCGTGATTATCTATTGTTTTGGTTTACCATGAAACCAAAAAGTGCAAATTAAACCCAAGCACAAAAAATATTTTTATTTTTGTCGACCTGTGTTATCTTATATAACTAAGCCCTGGTTTTTCAATCGTCAGTTAGACTATCAGAAGAATAAATGTCAATATAAATTTTACGATTTCAACCCAGATACAGAAATTCAAACGTTTGGGTACCGAACAAAAATGTTAGTTTCGATTACCTCCCCAATTGGATGGAATTTTTTTATATTATTTTCTGATATGTGTACGTACAATTCTGCCCATAATCTCGTAAAGGCCCTAACTACATATTTGGACTAAGGGCATTGTCTCTGATTTATCCTCATTTATTTTTTTAGCCTAGGTCTTCAAATACGTTAGAAAATTCAAAATTTCCCTCTATAATTCAGAAGTTAGAAAAATGTAGTTAGGGCCTTTACGAGATTATGGGCAGAATTGTACATGCATACATTTAATCTATTACTGAAAATATTTTGCAAAACAACTTCCCCATTAACTTGTTGAAGATGAGCATTACCTACCATTTTCGAATATCAATTTATAATACAATTTCGTTTGAAAGAAAAAAAATCATCCACTCCTATTTTTCCTTAAATATGGTAGGCCATCTTTTGAATCACTTAACTTATGAAATTTAAAATCCTTAAAATAGTAACTGTTTGACTGGGTTCTGAAGTAGTTTGCTTTAATTACTCCACAATGAAGGCGGTTTTTCATTATCATATTTATTAGGCTAATATGGTAAAAACATACATATTTGCCTTATAAATATGACGAATAAGTAAGGCCTTTAGTCTAGTAATATTAAGGCCTGACGAGAGCTTAATTTATTTTTTTTTTGTGATACATAATATTGATTTCAAAATCAAAATTCAAAAGAAAAAAGTACATTATTTATTGAAATTTTAGAGTTGCCTTAGTACAATGATCGTTACAGCTCATAAATATTTATAACAATCAAGCAAAATGAAACGAATTCAACTTTTAAAGATTTATTTGATTTCCAAAAACTGTCCAAATGTCCATTTTTGTAAAGTCTTAAGGTTTAATTATTAGAAATTGTATGAGCTTTAAGTCCGTGATACATCTCTTTACCAAAAACTAATCTCCAATATCTAAAATTACTAAAGCCTGAAAAATTGAACAAGATTACTGGACTATCTGTGAAGTTTTAGTCTTGCAAAATATATACACAATTTAAATTTGTTCCAGAGTAACAGACATCTTTGTGAAGCGCTTTATCAATGTTTTCTATAGAAACGATCGCCTTTTTGCAATATTAGCTCCAAGGCTCAAAAAAGAGAATGATAAAGTAGTCAACAAGTTACATGCATTTACTGATGCTATCATAAAAAAACGCAAGAAAGAACTTCATCAACAACAAAATTTAAAAGAAACTGGTATGTTATTAACATTATTTGTTGTGGCACTTATTCATTTTATTTAAGAACTAGACACAAAGCAGCGGATGGCATTTCTTGATGTACTACTATTATCGACTGTTGACGGGAAGCCACTATCAAATACCGACATTCGTGAAGAAGTCGACACATTTATGTTTGCTGGCCATGACACAACCAAGTCTGCAATAGGATTCACCTTATATTGCATTTCAAGGAGTCCCGAGGTACAACAAAAACTAGTTCAGGAAATAAATGATGTCATAGGATTAGATGTCGATAAAGAGATTACCTACAGACACTTAATGGATCTCAAATATACTGAGAAGGTTATCAAAGAAAGTTTACGGGTTTATCCAACAGTTCCATTCATCGGAAGGCAAACTCTCGAAGATTGCATCATAAGTAAAATCAATTAATTTACAAGCAAAAAAATCTTAAATATCTTCCAATTATCTTTCCAAACAGACGATAAATTCATTCCCAAAGACACAACCATACTCATACCATTGGTTGTTCTAATGAAGGATCCACAGATTTTTCCAGAACCAGAGAAATTTCTGCCTGAACGACAAACCCCTGACAATCCCTATGCATTTTTACCATTTAGCGCTGGACCGCGCAACTGCATTGGGCAGCGATATGCGATGCTCGAAATTAAGGCAATTGTAACAAAAATTCTCAGACATTATGAACTGTTGCCATTCGGAGCACCCGTACAACCAACTATAAGTGTTGTATTAAATTCAAAAAACGGCTGGCAAATGGGATTTCGTGTGCGAGATAAAAATTAAAAAAATACATCATCAATCAATTCGTAGCTTTAATTATTCATTTAAATCAAAGAAATTATTTTAAGCAATATTTTTTAATCCCATCGATATACTTTTCCTGGAGTTGGTAGTTTTGTTGTGGCCTTGCTTCCAGAATCACCACCAGCAATCAGATTTTGCTTGACGACATCAATTGGTGGGGCCACTTCACGTCGTGGATCACGGTTGCAATAGTAATTAGCTGAGAGCAGATGAGCTGGGCCGCCGGGTACGTCTGGAGGAGGTTGAGTACGATCGGCGAGACCATCTTCAAAGCGAACAGCTACAGTGTGCTCCCGCTGTAGAGAAAAATTACCGTCTTACATAACAAAAGAAAAATGCTTAAGCAATCAATGATTTATTGCCTTACACCGAGCAAGAACGCACGAATTCTTTGCAAAAAAGGTGCGACATCTCTACGTGCAGCACTTGCCATTGTTGAATTATCTAAACAAGTTAATAGTTAGTTAATTAAAGTATTTAAAGAAGCCAAAATAGAATAGACCTCCTATGAAAATATGGATAAAACAACAATCTCTTATTTGACAGATGACAGATAACTGTCAGTTTGACATATGCTTCAATTCCTTTACAGCGGTTGTCGGACTATTAGCTTACAGCGGCACAATCATTTACTATTAAGCGGAGTTCACATTGGGAGGGTTTCATTCACAGTACACATCGTCACTTGTTCTAAAGTCAATTTTTTACGAAATTGTGTTAAGTATGCAGTCTTCATAATTTTGGGACGCTCTTTCGTTTGGCGAAAACCAATTTGTTCTATCTCTTTTTGTTTTCAAGTTACAGAAAACTTTTTTGTTCAATAGGACATTTTTTAACGGTTTATCATGTCATTTTTGTTCAATAATACTGCGTTTTCACCTACCCTAAATCCGAGATTTAGCTAAGTAGATTTAAAATAAATCTCTAAATCACGGATTTGGGTTCATTTACCCTGAATTCAAGATGCCCAAGTAGCAATTTAGCTTTCATAAGGGTCAATGCAAGCTATTTTTTGGCTTTCATAACAAGAAGGACAGGTCTTATACAAATCATTTTGGCGCATTTTACCGAAATTACATAGGACTTTCCTTCACAGGTAATCCACAAGCTAATAGCTTGTGACAAACAGCTTAAAATGGCCTTACGGAGGTCTTCCTGCAGAGGGTTTATCTAATGCACAAACCGGATTACTTGCGTAGGATGTTATAATAAGGCCTTATAGAAGTTGTTGTAGAAAATGTTGAATGTATGCATACAAAAAAAGAATTTATTGTATTTTATTTAATTTTTTTAATTCTCTCTTGATTTTTTCTGTTTGCATTTTCTACATATTACATATTTTATTTATTTTAATTTTTTCCTATTTTGTTTCATTTCTTTTTTGGAAATTCCACTGCTTTTTCTGTTGTTCTGAAATGATGAGAATATTATTTTAATTGAAAAAGAACACATTTTTTTATTTTCATCACATGGCCCGGCCAGGAATCGATCCCACGTACCTCTGCATTAGAGTGGAACGTTTTTGGACTTTTCTTTCAGATCACTGCGTGCAACTCATGGTTTATGCCTTGTGGTCTTCTGAACATATTCTGATACTTTTTTTTTATTCGACAATGGAAAAATAAAAATCGGGAAGCCTCTGAAGATTGCTCGTTTTTTACGAAAATCGATATTTTATGAGGCGTTAGAACCCATCTGAATTGACTTAATCTTTTTCATTTCACTAAGTACTGCTCATAACTTATGCTGAGTGGTCTCTAGAACCTGATCTGATCCCCTATTTTGAGTCGTCAATGGAAAAAACGAAATCGGGAAGGCTCCGAAAAATGCACATTTTCGCAAAAAATCAGATTTTTTAAATTGTGTAAAATCCCGCCCAAATTTCTTTTACAACTTGTTTGTATTTGTTATATATTTTAGAACCTATTTGAACCTTAAAAGCTATGGAGCACTCAAACTAAGAACTTTTCTCTAATAATGACGTTGTTTATGCTGGATTGAAGAAAATGCTACTTTGACATCCCCTGACCCATTTCAATAGAAATTTAAATTCTAATACTACACTTAAAAACTTCGTTAATAATTTAGTTTTTATATAAAACACTAACCTTTTGTAACTGCATTTAATTTATGTCGATATCTTGTTTCAATCCTTAGATATTTGACATTTAGGTGTTTCCATAATTCTTGCCCATGCTTAATTTTTTTTTAACTTTACCTGCCAGACGGTTTTCCTTAGATACCTTACAATCTTTTGATTTCCACAAACTTGTGCTTTTAATGTTGTTAAATTTTTTTGAAATGTTGGGTTTTTAATGGGTGTGGGTGCTATCTACACCATTTACATCAATTTTGAGGGGGAAGGAGGGGAGCAACAAATTCGAGATTAGAGCAATTAATTAGCAACAAATTAGCAACAAATTACTGCATACTCAGATTTTGAAAATTTGGGGGTGTGGGTGCTATCTTGACGGACCTGATTTATTTTTACTAAATTATAAATTAAAAAGGTCACTGTGGTGTATGCGTACTATTTTTTGCGGTAAATAAAAACTAATGCTTCTATAATTTTTAAAATAAGCGTAGACTAGCGGAAATAAAAGTTGGGGTATCCTGGACTAACCTTGGGCAGACAAACCACGGTTTTAAACTAACGATTTTTTCACAGGAAAAAAAATCACAATTTTTTCGTTTTCTGATATATAAAAAAAGTTTTTTGTTGTATCTTCCATTATTCATTAACACTTAGCAGACATTTCAACCATTTTGTTTGTGTCGTTTGCAATGTTAACGATGACTGAAATAAATTCATGAAAACTTGGGTTAAATCGAACATAAAACGAAATTCTCCGAAAACGAGACCTCTTTAGCTATCGTTTATTGACTTAACAGAAAGCTCAAAAAAAAAAAATTCTAAGTCCGTGTGTAAATTGGGTTAAATATGTATCCGAGGCTAAATTTTTGATACTATTGAGGTGAATAAAAAAATGTTTCGCTGTCAAAAATTGAAACTGGTCTGGGACTCGATTAAATTTGTATCTTCAGAGGATAAATTTTTTTACAGGTTTTGTGTAGGTATTTTTTTAAATAATTAATCAAGAATTGAAAATAAAGAAAGAACCTTGAAAAACTTTTACAACATTATAAGTCTGTATTAGGGAAAATTAATAGTCAATATAGGTATTTCAGTTTTGTTGATGATGAAAAAAATTTAAAGTGAATGGTTACTCAAAAATAAAATTCACAGGACAACGCTTGTTGGAAGTTTGTAAATTTTAAATGTTTATAAAATGTTTTAAACATCATAAATTCTTTTGTTTTGCAACAATATTTAACCCAATTCACACACGGCCTAGTAAGCTAGACTGATACAACTTTTAATAATAAGAAAGCTTTCATTTATTTAAACTGGCATGATTTCAAATGTTTTTGAAGATTCTCAACTTGTGAAACGATTATCGTCTTTTCGATTATATCATTTTAAAAATTACGGAAAGACCCCCCCAAGGTTTTTCCGAGCAAAAAAAAAACAAATAAAAATAGAGACTTTTGTTCAAAAAGAAATAAACAAATAACAGTTCGAGAAAATATGTTTATTTTTTTTTTGTTTTTTGCTTTAAAAAAAAAGAAAAAACTGTTTTCTTGAATTCAAAATGTAATTTTTTTTCGATCTAACTTCAACTTCGGAAACTTTTAAGCCAGAACTATAATTGGAGAAACAGTTGGGTGCTAATGCCAAATCCACGTTTTTGTTGTTTTCTTTGACTTTTTGACAAGTTTTCATCCGTCGAGTGTGGTTGTCAATGCCGTCTTTACCATAAGATCACACGGGGCCCGTGCCCAGGGCCCCAATTCTTAGGGGGGCCCCGAAGCAACTAAAATTTCTCTCAAAACATTTTTTTCGGGCAGACCATCTACCAAAAAAAAATTTAGTTTTTTCTACACCTATACGGAAAATATATGTTTTCAAAATGAAAACAAATTATGTGGCGTTGTATGCGGACAAAATTTTAAATCCAAACGACCAAACCCAAATTCAATTTTCCAAAAAATAAGACATTATAATTATTTATTATTTATTAATAAAAACAACGAATGCAAAACTGTCAAATTTGTAGCGCGTGCTAAAAGTCAGTATAAGAATATGTGTAGATTCGTATTAAAAAACAAAACAGCATTACATGTTTTTTTTTTCAAATCAAAATCGTTATCCGTTTTTGAGAAAATTGCAATAACTCGAAAAATTTATATTGGAAATATCCGTTAAAAAGTAGACATTAAAATAAAATAAAAAAACGGCTCTTGGAAATCACGTAGGGTCAATGTGGGTAAATGTAAACAGGGGTAAATGAAAACATGGCTCATAACAAGCTTCATTTAAATCTCTTTGATGCATACATAAATACAAATTGCGGACGCATGTATCTTTTAACTTATATGTAAAGTTCATTGCTGTCAAAAGAGAATTCATTCGACGAGCGTATTTTCCGTGAAAGATAATTTTTTAAAGTGCCAAACAAGTCGTTAGTCTTTCAGAAATATTAAATATTTTTGCAGATTCAATTAAGTCAGTATAACTTGCAAATACTTTTTAGTTTTGAATTTTGATGTAGATCCTATGTGAAACAAACAAATTTTAAAATATAGGACATTTATGTCGATTTGCATGTGTTTACATTTACCCCAGAATATTTTTAATAATGGGTAAATGTAAACAACGTATTCTGGGGGTAAATATAAACATATATTTTTGCTGAAATAATTATTTTTAATAAAAATAAAGTATTTTTAGTCAATTACTATTGCTAAAGTGCCGCGGAGTCACATTTTAAAGTAGCCAACACCATCATTTTCAGTGAATGATGTTGCAAAATCGGTCTTTGACGTAAAAAAAATATGACGTTCAGAGCTGCCCAGGATGCATATTGGGTGTCTATATAAAGAATCAAAGGAAGAAAACAAAAACTTTTATTGGAATTTGAAAAAGTTTTTGTCAAATACCTTCTTGAACGTTTTTCAAGTCGTTATCCATATGATAAAGAGGAAATTCTAAATTTTAAACCACCGTTTACATTTACCCCGAATTTGTAAAAAAAAAAACACAAACTTGGTGGGGTATTTGTAAACATGCCATATTTGACAGTAATTTGAGAAATCATTTCATCATTTCATATTTTCATTTTAGCCAACTATTGTACTTATTTTACTTTCAAAAAGGGCCCCAAATTCTTGTGTGCCGAAGGGCCCCAGGATAGTTAAAGACGGCCCTGGTGGTTGTGAGCGCTGTTCCTCTCCGTTTCGTCCGACACATCCGACAATTATAGTTCTGGCTTTACACTTGTTTGAAAACTGCAATAACAGCACAAGTTTTTAAAATAAGTATGACCATACAATTCTTTTCCGCGGTGTTGCTCCCAAATAAAAGTAAGAAATTGAGTTTTTATAAAACTTTGAACTGTTGATTAATTTCAATCGAAAGGGCGTATGAAATAAAAATTATTTTGATTAATTAATTGTTCATAGTTATTAGGTAATGTGTTAGTGAAAGAATTGTAAGAAACAGAAATCAATTTTGGGCAGAGGAAGCAAAATACTGTTTCAAAGTAGGGATTTTTCGAAATTTCACAAGAACTGCATTTAATCGAAAGCCGTAAGAATTTGGGATGAAATGATAGTCCTTATCAGCATATTTCATTTGAAACATTACTTTTGGGACACCCTGTATAAGTTTAAGTAAGCTTACAGCTTTTCTGAATGAAAAATGAGTGTTTAATATAAAACTTGTCAAATGCCGTGACTCATAAGAATATAGGAGCTGTAAAGTGGTTACTGCAATTCATTTTTTTCTTTCATTTAAGACTTCAAAATTTTAATTTAAATAAACATAGACAAAATAAAATTATTTTTTGATTGCAGTTGTAATGTGTCTACCAAACAAAACAGAATTTGAATTATCAAAAATAATTAACTCATCGGAAGAAGTAAATGGACATAGAAGATGATATTTATAAGTTAACAAAAAAAAATGCATACATTAAAAAAATACTTTTTAAATGATGAAATAATGTATTACTTCGAAAAAAGAAACGAACTCTCGCATAAGACCCCTTTGATAAAAAAAAGACATTCTTTGAGGTTTTTTGATTGTTTTATTTATTTTTTAATGTTTTTTGACAGTTTTTTTGTAATATTGTGTAACATAATAATAATTGTTTATTTTTTTATACAGGGTGTCCCATAAGTAATGGATCAAACGAAGTATGCTGATAGGGGATCTTAAGGGCTCTCAGAATTTGGTAACTTGTTCATCCCAAATCCTTACGGTTTTCGATTTAATGCAATTCTTGTGAAATTTCAAAAAATCCCTAGTTGGCAACAGTATTTTGCTTCCTGCGCCCATTATTGATTTTTGTTTTCTAAAATTCTTTTACAAAAACATTGGCAAATAATAAGGAACAATTAATTAATCAAAATAATTTTTATTCCATACGCCATTTCGCTGCAAATTAACTAACAGTTTCAAGTTTGATAAAAAATCAATTTTTAACTTTTATTTGAGAGCAACACGGCGACAAAAATTTCTACGGTGTGAGAATGGTTTATTATTTTAAAAAGTTGCCCTGCTATTGTAGTTTTCAAAAATGTATAAAAGTTTCCAAAGTTGCAGTTAGATCAGAAAATATTACTATTTGAATTCAACAAAACAGGGTTTTTCACAGCAAAAATACAAACAAAAATAGACGCTTTTGTTCAAACAAAAATAAACAAATAACAGTTCGAGAAATGTGTTTATTTTTGGTTGTTTTTTGTTCTGAAAAACCCTGTTTTGTTGAATTCAAATTGTAATATTTTCTGATCTAACTTCAACTTTGGAAACTTTTATACATTTTTGAAAACTACAATAGCAGGGCAACTTTTTAAAATAATAAACCATTCTCACACCGTAGAAATTTTTGTCGCCGTGTTGCTCTCAAATAAAAGTTAAAAATTGATTTTTTATCAAACTTGAAACTGTTAGTTAATTTGCAGCGAAATGGCGTATGGAATAAAAATTATTTTGATTAATTAATTGTTCCTTATTATTTGCCAATGTTTTTGTAAAAGAATTTTAGAAAACAAAAATCAATAATGGGCGCAGGAAGCAAAATACTGTTGCCAACTAGGGATTTTTTGAAATTTCACAAGAATTGCATTAAATCGAAAACCGTAAGGATTTGGGATGAACAAGTTACCAAATTCTGAGAGCCCTTAAGGAGGCCTATCACCATATTTCGTTTGATCCATTACTTTTGGGACACCCTGTATGTATTTAAAATACATTTTAATATAATGTTTTATACTTAAATTACAAAAAAAAAAGAAAATCAAACTAAAAAAAAAACATTGCATAGATATTTTTAAACAAAATATGTATTAATAAAAAAATATTTAACAATTTTATTGTGATATTTGGGAACTTATTGGTTTCGGTTTGTTTGTTTTTGTTGTATTTTATATATCTTTGTATAAAATAACTTTAATTTTTTTTTTGTAATCATCAAAATGTGTCAACTCGATGGCTAAAAGCTATATTCAGTAGGTATAAATACAAAATTTAAATCAAAAATTTTGTTTTCATTTTATTTTTAATATGTTACCCTTACATACATTTATTGATTTAACCTATAAATTATAATAATGATAATTATATTTATGTAACAAAAAAAAAAAAAAAAATACATAGTTATACTGGTCATAATTAACTCTGTTGTAGTATTATAATGCTTATTTATTGTGTGACCTTGTGTTTATAATTATTTGTTGCTTGAAAGAAAAAAGTGTTTAGATAATTATACCAAAGGTGAAGAGAAAAAATTGTAGAGTACATATGGGATGGTTATAGTTGGAGATTATGTTTAATATATAGTCCTTAAATTTTGGAAACTAACCTACAAGTGGAAGAGATGGGGTTGGGGATTGCTAATAAATTGTCTAACTCAGATTAACAGCACCGATGATTTAAATAAACAACACTTCTTTTGATTCATTTCACTCTTTAAACTGCTTTCTGCAGATTTTATTTGGGCGCTGGTACTTGCGTGGAAGATTATTGACTTACCTACATACAAAATATTTGTTACAAATTCATACAACTTAATCAAGATAAATGATAACATAGATTGGTTGCATTATCCTCCTTAATTATATTATTCCTAATGCAATCAATTTTACCTACAATTATTATTATTTGGCAAACATAAAAATACCTAATCTGTCAAGTCGTCATCTGTTTTTGATTGATGTTTATTATTTTCAAATACAAATCAAACAAGTTAACCAGTTTAATAGCCTGTTTTAACGAATCTTAGCTTATTTTGGGCTATATGTTTAGCGCGTACCAAATAAACCCTGTCATTATCTGTTAGCAAGTTTGAATAATAAGACAACTTTAGCTGCGTTCCTTTGGAAATATTTATCTACTTTTTAGTACTTAAAGCTGCTTTGAACTACTTTTTCAGTATAGCAAAGTAGATCAAAGTAGTTTTAAGTACTAAAAAGTAGATAAATATTTCCAAAGGAACGCAGCTTTTATAAACTTCAAGTTTTTTGTCAAAAACATTGATTTTTTATATGAGTTGAGTTCGCTACGAATTGCTTTCCCATTTTTCGTTATTATTCATATTCAAGGTTATCACGGTAAAGCCGCGGATTGATTTTGTCCTTCGTCGTTTTTATTTTATCCAGGAAAAGTTGAAGATATTTCACATAGATATGTCACTTTTTTTTAACATAGAAAACATGTTTGCCAAATCTCCCGGGAATAATAATGAAGCAAAGTAAAAGGAAAGCATTGAAATAATTTAACAAAGCCAAGTTAAAATGTAAGTTATGTTTTTCGTAATGTAACTAATCTGTCGAATGCTTCATCCGATAGATAAGCACTTATCAATACTATGTCTGGAAATTTGCGTGTAGATTTTGGTTTTTTGTTTGTGGTGTTTGAAAATGTGTTATGATTAACCGACTCAAGGTGAAAAATAAAAAAAATCCTTCTAGGTCAGTTTCTATCTTTTCTACTTGTTTTTTTTTTAGTATAAAAATTACTACAAAATATATTCTACTACTTTTTTGATCAGATTGTGAGCAAAGCGCATTAACTCACCTGAACCCTACACTAATTTCATCATATCAAAAAGCTTTTTTTATTAACTTCTGAATTCTGATTTACTTATCTCAATAAAGCTCAGTATGTTGTCTTGTAGGTAATGGAATTCTAGTCAAGCCCCGATCACGTCTCGGTGAAACAATTAACGATACATCTCTACTGTGACTGTGAGTACTATCGTTTGATGAAGCGGCCGAACTTCGCTTAGAAGGACCTTTTGTGGGCGGCGAACAACTACTCGATCTCTCCAAATGTCCATTACTATTGACCCAGGCTGTAGTAAAGTCATCGTAAATGGGTTTCTTGAGATTTGCTGCCCGAGGAGTTCCTAAGTTACTGGTTGAATATCTGGACAAAAGCGCTTTCATTTTTTCGAGAATTTGTGCGTCATTTTTAGCACTATTGGCCGCTTCCAAAAGCTGCTGGGCCAACGGTGAAGAGGCATTATTTTTCACAGGTGATGTTGTCAGTGATGCACCGCCTTTGACTCTACGGCCATTGCTATCATAGAGAATTTGAGATGAACGCGTTTTCGAGTTACGATTGAAGCTCGGGCTAAATGTTTCAGCTGTCATTGTAGGACGTTTTTTGCCAGTTGGAGGTACCCGACCACTCCATGTGTTGGTGACATCCTTTCCAGGAGTTTTTCGAGCTTCATTAGCAAGTTCATTTGGTTTTCTTACCGATCTATACACTGGTTTTTTTCTATTAAATACTGGCACACCTGTTTGAGATCTGATGTCTGAAGTTTGACGAACGTCAGCCATGCTACTATGGCAGCTGCTGTTGTCCAAGCTACGCCTTCTTTGGAGAATTGGTGAATGGGGAATTTTACATTTTGCCGTAGTTTGTGTAGTGGGTTTCGTGTCTTCTTCGCCATAGATTTTTGTAGAGAAGCCAGTTTTTCGAAGGCCAGTATTATTGGCAATATCAACAGTTATTTCATCTTCGGTTATAAAAACACCTGATTGTTCAAATTTATTTACTTCTTCGCCATCTAAAGAAGGTGTGATTGTAACAATCGAGTCTAGTTGTTCAGATAGAGAGGAATGAGGATCAATGTTGTTGTCGGTTTCACAAATTTCTGGAGTTTTAATTGAGGGTGTACCGTCATCGATTGGCGACAATTGGGAGTCACTGGATGTCTGGTCTTGACGCGCTGCAAAATATTAATAATTTTCTTTAATACAATTGTAAGAATAAAAGGCATATTATTACAACTAAAAGACATTAAATTTATTTTTTTTGTGGCTCAAAAATTTAACTCAATCCATGGTGAAAATGCCATTTTCAGATTTTGTAAGATCTACACAAAATAACTCCAAAGCTCAAACTCAACTAGAAAGTACATCAAATATGATTCCTTTTAAAATTATTATATTTTAATACACTGAATCATAAACAAATAGCAAATTGGTATTTTTTTTTTTTTAACATTAAATTATACCTATAAACAAAAAAAAACCGCATAATAATTGCATAGCAATAACTTCAAGTAACATAAAAGAAAATACAAAAGCAACAGCCTGAGAAGAAAAAATCAATACCTAAAGCTTAAAAGTACCACATTGAATTTTTCTGGAATTTTTTAACTATAAGGGGCCGTTTTTAGCACTAAGTTAAATCAAAATATATAAGTGTGAGTCCTATAAATTAACTTGACCAACCCAAAAGGTATAGGTCGTTTCAAATCAAAAGTCCTGACTCAGAGTTTATTTTCTCCCTTCCAATAAAATTGAGAACAAATAAACAAAAAACTCAATTTTATTGGCTCATTGCGACAAATCAACTCAAAAATAACAACAAATCATGCTTGTTTGAATGAAAGAAATGCTAGAGAAAAATATAAACAAACGAAAAATCTGAATTTGTTTATTAATGATTTCCATGGTGACGACTCCAAAATAATTGAAAAATAAAAATAAGATATTTACTGCCCAATTATACAAATGAAAAGATGTGAATAGAATTTTAAGTTATGAATTGCTATCATATAAACTGGACATTTCTAGTCCATCTTCACCAAGTCCTATAATAATATCTTCGGCAATGTTATCCCAACTGCCTTCAAATGATAAATAATTTAATAATTGTATGTTTTTTGTATTGTCCGCGGATATCGAGTGATGCAAGCCCGGGAGACTTGCCTCCGCTTTCTGAGGCTAACCCAGTGAATCTCACAGACGGATCAATTAATTAAAATAGGGATATCAAGAACTGTTCTTCATTATTTTATCGTAATTTTAGAAAAAGTTCAGCTGCCCCATAAATGCTTCCTTCCAGTAAGCGAATGAGTTTTTTTTATTTTTGCTCAATTTTCCATGGGACTTTTGATTTGAAACGACCTATAGCTATTTTACTTGAATATACATGTTAAAAATCTCAGTAAACTCTAGGAATAAAATATGAAAGGAATTCGTTCAATTGATCCAGAGTTGCTGCAGCAAGTTTAATAAGTTAACTCGGAATAAAATTTAATCTTGCACTGAAAAACTGCACCTTAGGATAAAAGTTAAAACATTTATTAAATAAACAGATGAAACGACAAAAGCAAAGTCGGTTTTTCATGACAAGAATGAATACAAATTCACTCACTTCTACTTCCAGAAAGGCCGTTCCGAAAACTCTTTTCTTCTGTCGATTAATATTCCGTTTTTTTCTTCCTGTTTTGAAGTCGAAATATACTAATAACAATGTCCTTATAATTTTTTTGAATGGATATTAACTCATTCTGATATCCAATGATCCCGAGAAGAGTAAAAATTAGTTCTGATAGTAATATTTTAGTTGGTCGATGTTATTTTTGTGCTTGGATGTGATGTTTTTGCCAATAAACAATATTTAGTGATGGTAATGGTTGAAAACCAAATTAGTTTATTTTTTCAGTCTGAAGTTTTTTTTTGCAATTCATATTATGATGATTTTTTTTTCAGAATTAAGAATGTCTGCTTCTGGATGAGTTGTTTTAATTTATTTATTTTCCCTCTTGCGATCTGAGCATGAACCAAAAATAATTTTTAAAAGGATTTTTTATAGTTATTAGTATTAGGGACGTTGCAAATTGAAAAAAAAAAACACAAAACAAAAATTGTTTTAATTTTTGGAATTATGAAAGATGTGACTTTCCTGAATCTAATGTCGTTTTCGATTGGTTTCACTAAAGAATTGACTCATTCTGAAATCGAATGGAACAGGTCAAATCGCTTCCACTCAATTCTATTTTTTTTATTTGTCTGAAATTTCAATTGTCAAATATTTGCATAATTTTTTTTTCTTGCGAACCAAAGTTATGGTGTTAGAGTTGGAAAATTATGAATTATTATTCGAAGAAAATGGTAATTTATCCATTAATGTATCCATTTTTGATTTGTAATTAATTTAAATTTCAAAAAAACAATAAATTGTTGAATGAAAAACAAAAAACACTAATTGAGTATTTTTATTTTGACATTTGAGTGAATTCTGAGTTGAATTCTGTTTTGAAATTAAGAAGAGAATTTTTATTCTGAGGAGCGTTCTGCCTGCCAAACTCGGGTGAATAAAACACTTTCAGAAGGCTTCGGAATGATTCCGGACGCTTCCGGAGAGATAATCGAAAACGCCAAAAGTGTTTTTTTTTTCAGAATGAGTGAATCTTTTAGTGAAACCAATCGATAAAGACATTTGAATCGCTTTCACTATCACTAAGTTGTGAAATTTTATATCAGTATTAGTGTATAATAATTTTTTTACATTAGGAAATTTGGTTTGACGTTTACCTAAGTATTTATGTATTATGTCGTTTTCGATTAGTTTCACTCAAGTATTCACTCATCCTGAAATCCAATAAAACAGTTTGAATCATTTTCACTCAATTCTGAATTTTTATATATGTATGTACCTATTTGTGAATAATCAAATAAAAATGTTTTGTTTTTCCACTAGGAAATTTAGTATGACGTTTAATTATAATTATATGACGTTTAAATATAATACAAGTAATTTTGAGTGAATTGTGATTTGAAATCAAGAATAATTGAATTTTTTTTTCAGAAGGCGTCTGCACGCTTCCGGAAGGCCAATCGAAAACGCCATTAGCAGTAGCGTATTCAAGGGGGGCTCAGAGGGCTCAATTCCCCCCCCCCAAGCCTTCCAGATCATGTTATTTTTTACCTAATTTCATTGTAATGAACATATATGCTTGGATGAAACTTGTTCGTAAATCTTATAGATTTAGGGGCAGCTCAGATGCTCGAGCCCCCTCCAAATTCTGAAACGGCTATTTGTGTTTGTTTGAGTAAGAGCCTTAGCTGTAGCTTAGGGTTGGGTGGTTTTTTTCGGATTTAAGTCCAATTCGAAATTCTTTAGATCACTTTTTAGAATAATACGTACGTCGAATAACATCACCGTTTAATTTTGCAAAAGTTCTTATGCAATCTCAATAAACACTTTTTTCAAAAATTATATGCTTCTCAAAGCTATTGGAAATAGAAATATTTGATATCTCAAAATCTTAGTGGTCAATATATGTAACTAATGGTTTCTTTCAGCAAATGCCAGTTTGGACTTCGAATTCGGATTAAAAAAGCAACATATTACGAAAAAATATATATTTCGAATTAAACATCTAAAATAATTTAATAGAAAATTAGTTTCTAGACTTTCACTTTCTGCATTTTTCACTCATTTAGATTTTCTGATCGAATTAAATTCACATTATTTCGGTTTTTAAATTTGGTGCCTTTTTCAATGAATCTATAATTTTTGGACAAAATATTATCATAACTTATTTGTGCCTCCTTATTTTTACTTGCGATATAGGTACTATAGGGCAAGTTTAGGATTCGTAACAAAAATCAAACTCCAGATAACAATTTTACGTGACATTACGATGATGGAGAATGCCAAAAAAGTGGGTCTGGCAATTCTGTCTGTCTGTCTGTCTGTCTGTCTGTCTGTCTGTGTGTCTGTCTCTATCTGGAGCTGCAGCCTAAACGAGTGAAGTGATTTTCTTCAAACTTGGTAGTTAGCAGTTTTTGGTGATTCCCTAGAGGGGAAATTGAAATTTTTTTTTATGACCAAAACTAACGGTACCTGTCATATAACTGAAATAGAAAAGTTAATTTTTTTCAAAAACGGCTCTAACGATTTTGATTAAAATTTTTGTGTGTAGTACTACACATAAGAGCCAACTTTTGAAATAAAAAAAATATTTTTTGTACCGTTATTAACGGTACCTGTCATAGAACGGTTTTTTTCGTTTCTGAATATCTCGTACAAAATTAACCCGATTTAAATGAAAATTTGTATATAAAAGTGTGTAAGTAAAGATAATAATAAAATTTTAGAAAATTTTCAAAAAACGCATTTTTGGTTTTTTTAAAAATATTTCAAAATTTTTTTTTGAAAAATCAATTTTTTGAAAACGGATCAATGAAAAATTTTGAAATTTAGTTTTTATGTGTAAATTAATTATTTCTTCAAAATGGCATACCAACTTTTTTTTTAGAAAATGTTAAAAAATTTTTATATATAAAAAATTATTTTTTTAAAAAACGGCTCCTACAATTTTCGAAAATTTTTTTCTAAAAATACCTTTTTATACAAGAAATAAAATGGCATATTTTTTTTTTTTTTATGATAATTTAAAACGGAGTTTAATTAATTATAAAAACAGATTTAATTTTTTTATACTACTTATGAAATTTTAAATTTCTTGAATAAAAAGCTTTAACATTATTGTTACTTTAAGCATAAGAGCAAGTACGTGCGACCCCAGTCGTGCAATTTATTTCTTTTGAATTCTTTTTTTTCCATTAAAATTGCCGATAAAATTGCATCCAGCAGTAATAATTTAAGTTCAGAAACAAAATTAAAAAGGATGATCCTTCAGCTATGATAGTTCGAAGCAATTTAGAAGTTTTTGAAATTTATCCAAATGAAGAATATGATATTTTATTTCACGTGAAATTTAAAAGTGATTTCAATTCACTTTCGGTCGAATTGCGGAACATGGGCGTTTATATCGAAAATGGTGTTTGTCACACAAGAACTTTGAAAACAGGAGACAGTAGTACGAAGCTGTCGACGTCGAGAGCAGTTAAATGCTACTATACCACTTTCAGTACCACACAGCGCTTCACTCTCGATCAAAGGTGAATAAATTAGAGAGAAATATTTTTCGTACCCCTCTAAAAATGTTTGAAAAATTTTCTAGCCCCCTCCAAATTTTTTTCTGGATACGCCACTGGCCATTAGTGATTTTGATTGAACTCTGATTTGAAATCAGAAAGAGAATTTCGCTTAAAGAAGTGTTCCAACTGTCTTGTTTCTGCGAATAAAACACTTTTACAAATCTACTGAATGGTTCTGGAAGACTAATTGAAAAAACGACTTAAACCTTGTTTCGGAAAAATTTTAGCAATGACTTTTTATGAGTAGTTTGAAGCAAATAACCCTTTTATTCGACATCGCAATAAAACTTGATTTGTAATTTAATATATTATTTTTCTATTTAAAAATTTCTTATACAGGCTGTCCCAAAAGTTAACGCCGAAATGGAAACGGTAGATAGGGTAGGTGGTTACAGTTATCAGAAAAATAATAAAAAAATCGCAGCCATATATTTTGTGAGTTATGGGCATTTGAAAAAAAGTCGAAAAAATGGTCACCCTGTGACGGTTTTTCATGTGCCGTGACTACAAATCTTAATTTTTCTCATTTTTTTCTTTTGTTACGGAACCTTGAATAACCCTGCTACCATATGCATTCAAAAATTTTAACTCAGCTGCATCAATTTTGAAGCAAATGTTATTATACCATTTTGAAAAGAGAATTGAACACACCAACTTTTAAGGTAACTGCATTTTTCGATATGGGACGCTTTGTAAGAGAACACGAAAAAAAATAGCGGTATACTTTGTGAATTATTCTTTCTGATTTGTTTTCTCAACATCACAAGTTAACGGTAAGCATCATCAAATGATTCATGAAAGCTCAATCTTAGGAAAAAATGAACAAAATATCTTTGAAAATTTGTGTGCTTATTCAGTTGAAGCGGAGTGTAAATGAGGATGTTTACCGAAACAATAATTAATAATAAAACATTGAAGGTGGTAGTCTACTAATAGTAGATTTTTTGGTTAATCCGTCAATCTCTCTGTCTACAGCTAAACGGATCTACCGATTAACATCAAACTTGGTATGAAGCATTTTTTGGAGACTCTCCAGAGGGGTTTTTAGAACTAATTTTTTTTTTTTACCAAAAATAACGATACCTTTCATATACCAATTTCGGAAATGTTTATTTTCTCGAGAACGGTACCAGTGATTTTGTTAAAAAAAAATTATATAATAGTTTTTGGGCAATCATGGAAATTTTTTAAAATTATTATTAACCTACCGTAGAACTGTTTTTTTTCCAAATCTGATTTTCTGCTAAACTACTAATTCAATTTCAACGAATTTTTTATACAAAAGCATTTATATAGTTTAAAGATGAAACAGAAAGAAAATTTTGGAAAAATAATAGTTTTTGGATTTAAAAAAAAAATTGAATACTTTTTTTGAAAAATCAAATTTTCGAAAAACGGAAATTAAATTTTTTTGACATTTTAGTGAATGTTGATTAATGATTTCTACGGAATTGCATACCAATTTTATTTTTGATTTTGAAATTTTTTTTTCACAATATATCTTAGTAGAAGAAATCAAATTGAATAGGTACTTGTTTTGGAGCTATCACAAATTTTGCTTTGTGCCTTTAAATTTTTGGGCTAGTGTATTAAAAAAAAACTCATGTTAAAAGCTACACTCGTTATGAAATTCAATTATTAAATTTAGATGAGCGTTAGCCTTGTACCTGAGTATTAAATGGTTTATTGATAGGGTGAAATATGTATAATTCAGTTAAATATTTAAGTGGGTCTTAAATTTGATTATTGGCAAGGCCCGTAGAAAATAAAATTTACTAATGATAAGTTTTGGTGAATAAAACTTCTTATTCAGAATTCCTTGGTGCAATTATAACTTCCATCTCCGTCAAATGTTTTTATCATCATGAAGTAAAGTTATCAGGTGTTGGTTAGCCTAATAGTAAGTAAATGTATAAGCGTGGTCGAATGATAGGTATTCGGCCGAATCATTATTCGCAGCATCTCTAGTTGGTACCGTTAAAAAATTTCAATTTCCCCTCCTTGGAATCAAAAATAAACCATAAGTTTGAGCCAAATCGACTTATTGGTTTGAGCTCTTACCTGATTTACTATATTACGTTGAGTTTTTTTAACGCTTTTCTTTTTTTCATTAAGGGCAATTTGCTAAAACGAACCTTAAATAATTTATTTTGAACATAAACTTTTATGCTCTACTTTTTCTTCGGCGTAAACTGTCACATAAGGATTTATGTTGTAATTAAATGCTTAAGTTTCGATTCAGCAAAAAACGGCTCTAATTGTTACGCATTTCATAATATGTATATTAGGGTGCTTCTTATATGGTCGAAATTTTTTTTTTTTTCTACCATATAAGCATAGTATATGGTATTTTTTTTCCGATTTTAATATTAAAATTTAGGGGTCGCTACCATTCACTAAAGATTTACCTAAGTAAAAAAAAAGATCAATTTCAACAAAAATTTTTTTGTTACAATACAAAGTATCTACGCTTAAGACCCGATTTTTCAATCTTTTAATAAACAGTCAGTTAACTGTCTGACGAATAAAGATATTAGGCTCATAAACAATCAGATAAAAACATTGAATTTTTCAATTAAGAAAGATCACTTAGTTAGCTATTCTACAGAATAACACAAAAAAAAAATGTCGAATTCAAAAATATTTAAAAAATTTTATTCCGCTGTAGTTTTTATCAAAATTTCTTTCAAAACAGCTTAAGATTTAATATAAAGTACTTAATTCTGATAACAAATTTTAAAATTTTGGGAAAAAAAAACAAAATTTGGTGTATTTTTCAAAACTTTGAATAATTGTGGTAGCGACCCCTAGAACGTGTGTAAACTGGCCCAAATTTTACCCAATTTATATTTAAGGCAGGACGAACAAAATGAAAGGGTGTCCCATTAAAATTTCGAAAATTGATTTTTAAGAAGCACCCTAATGTATATTGCCAAAAAAAAATATAATATAAAAAATAGCAATCTCTGTGGGGATACGAACTCAGAGAGCAAAATTAAAAAGCAATCACCTTGTCACCTACGCTAGTAGGGCTATTGAAATAAGGGTAACTTTCATGCCCTATAAGCTATAACGTGCCTAAGATATACAACAATATTATTTAATTTTGTTCAAATTCTCGTCGTTAATAAAAATTTCTTGTTTTTAGTTTCTAGTTTTTCTAGTTACTATGGATACATTTATAATGTCAACTAACTTTTCAATATTTTTGTTTGATATTTGTGTAATTTTGTATGTATGGGTAAAATTTCATTATTTTTTTTTCATTTATAGGATGTCGACGTGTCGATACGATTTATTTTTATTTGATATTTGTTTCCTTATGTTTGTATTAATGAAATTTCCTTTTTTGTTAACAATTTTTTTAAAACATAATTTTCTAGGACAAGCTCCATTCTCTTTGGGGATTTTTTAGTACATCTGATTGCCGAAAAAAATAAAATAGAGTGGCGCTAGAAACTATCGGTGTCACTTCTATATATAATTATTCAATGGTTTTACCCTAACATAATCGGAAAGTTTCGATACACAGAATTATACGGTTAAAAAACAATTGAACTCAAATTACCGGTATTTTCAGCATCATCGATTGAGGTTTGACTATGAATTGATTCTCTTTTCTGTGCGTTAGACTGAATCAAACCCAAACTACGATATCCTTCATCACTTATTTCACTACCATTATCACTGATGTTTTCAAATTTGGTACTGCTAGACGTTTCATTACTAAGCGTTCCACTGCTATTTGGTGGGCTTATGACCTCGGCCTGTGCCAAACTTAAGCTTTCGAATTGCACATGATTGACGGACATATCCACCGTATTTGTTGGTAAAGATTTTGGTCCACTAGACGATTCTAGAGATGTTTGTTTTTTCCTCATGTCAATAAGACGCCGAGGGCTGGGCGACATTGAACGCCTGGCCAAATTGGGTGCAGCAATTTGTGATGGTGTGTGTAATTTTTCCTAAGATTATAACCAGCAATCCAAAAAGGACAGTTAAATTAATAAAAAAAACATTAAACAAGTATTATAGGACTACAAAACTTACGTTACTACTGTCATTGCTGGAACTATGATTTAGTTGTTTAAGATATTTTCTCTGTGGCGTGGGACTACGACTGCGTGTTTTGCCAGCGGCACTGGGTGACAAGTTGCTGACACCATTAACAGATGGTGAGTTATTTGGTGAACTGTTAAAGGTCGATACATTCTTTCTGGTCGAAGGTGGTGATCTAAAAATAATAGAAATAATTAAGTAAAAACATAATAATAGAAAAAATTAAACTATGTACATTTTTATATCATATTAAATTTCAATTCGTGTCAAGTCGTTACGAATTAGCTGGCTTCCTGTGTCTGTGCTCTTATGAAGTCGTCAATATAAAGCTGACAGGCAATACTCCTATTACATGTCAAAGGCAATATGTATCACATAATAATGCTAATAGCGTCAATTGACCGTGGTAGGGTGTGAGTGTTATTCGAATTAATTATACATCGTTGAGCAAATGGTTTTTTAGGTTATGTGAAAGATTAAAGAACAAGTCTATTTTTAAAGATTAATGTTTGAACTTCAAAATAATTTTTTGACCATGATAGTCATCAAGGCGAAGCAGTACATTGGTATGCATTAAATAAAAAAAACTAAACGCCAAGATAATTTATTAATAGTCTCAGCAGTGTTGCTAAAATATTTAAGAGACAAGGAGCCGATTTTGAACAATCTTGGAGCCAAAAATACCCGCATTCATAAATGGTCCAAAAACACGCAAACAAATTTTTTTTGTATGAGATTTTTGATTTTTTTTTTAATTTCAGATATTTTTTGCTTATTAAACTTCAAGTAAAGTAAAATGAAAAATGTATGCACATCTTTGGTATATTCTTGCCGTAAAAAGCTTTGATTTTAAAGGAGCCTTAAATCGTCTCTATAGACGGTCTTGCCCCCTGACGTGATGAGGCGGATTTTTTTTTGTCTACTTTGCATTAAAAAAGTTAAATTATTTTTTTTATAGCCATTGTTCAACGGTTATAACTCATTTTTAATAGTTATGTGAAAGAAGAATTATTGTAAAATATGACTGATTAAAAAAACTGATGGAATCCATGCATTTGTGGCAGCAATGTGAAAAACTTAAGATCTTACAGAGCTGGACCGATCGAATCGAAATACCTACACGATCTAGACACTTTTTTCATCTATTACTGATGCAAGAAATAAGACAATAATTTATATTTTTGAACTATGTACTTTAAAGTGAAAAGAAAAAAAATTTTTTTTCTTCGTGAAGCCACCATTTTGTCAAAATTTTGACTATCCCATCGATTTATACCAGTATTCATATTCATCTATCTAAAAAAAATCTTTTTTTTTGTTATTTAAAATAATTTGGATAAGAGATCTCTTCCTTAATGCTAGACACCTTTTTGTGGGGGTCCTTTAGGAGATCCAAACTACAGGAATAACGGAACCCCAATTTTTTGTAAATACCTACATCGCGAATTCTTAAAGTACATTAAATTCGCTATAATAATGTTATTCTTACATTCCATGTACGTACCTACCTATTTATTTTGTGTTTTCGTTTTCCGTTGGTTTTACTCTATGTGCAAGAGTCATGGTAGGTATATTTATGAAGAAAAAAATGGTATGATATTCAGTGTTGAATTTTTCAATCTTTCTGCGCATCTACATATGTATCTTACCTACATCACTTGGTATTCTATATAACTTTTGCAGGAGTGTTCGTAGGCGCAGGAATCTGATCGACTTTTTTTTTCTTTGTTATGGTATTCAGTGATGATATTTATTTTAGTAGTTTAAAAAACAAATTTTTTCAACATTTTTTTTTTGGGCAAATAAAACGTTTATTTTTTAAAACTATTAGGTACATATTTGTTTATTTATTTGAATGTTTTTAACTTTTACTGTCGAATTTGTACATAGGTTTATATATTATATTATTAATTGATATTATTGTTATTCATATAGATATGTATATTTTTCTCTTCAATTAAGTTAGATAAAATAAATAAATACATTTTTTTTGTTTTTACATACGAAATTATAATAATAACACGGTGTAACACTCAAAATATACGCGGGCGGAGACCTTTCATGTTTTGTAGAGCTAGTCGCACTGATTACGAAACGGTGTTTAAAAAGTCCCTAACACCAAAATCTGGTTTTTTTTATCTTCAGCCATTGAAAAAAATCTAGCTTCGTCAAATTTTTACCCATTTTCGATTTTTTTACAGTTTCTGATAGGAGACAAATATACCTTTTCAACAATGTATAAAACATGGAACTCGGTTAAACCACCTAGATTTATAAGCTGTCAAAGTTCAAAAATTCTATTTTTTTCGTTATTTGCCAAACTTCGACATCAAATTAAAGTATATACAGTGACGAGCAAAAGTGGTCAAATGTTTTGGCTTTTTTGAAAAAGTTGTTTAAACCTTAGTGTTCTTTACATAAATTAAATCGTTTTTATTTTATTATTTTTCTATATTATGCCACCATTAATTTTCCTGATTAAAATTTTAAAAAATGCTTCATTGTCCAAAAATGGAGAGTATCATATTGGTATTTGGACTTGACCAATTCTGCTCGTTTTGGAAAAAGGCTTTTGTTTCAATATATTGAGTGTACTAGAATTATTTTTAACAACTTTTAACCACTTTTAACAATGCCTCGAGAAAGGATCTATCAATATGTGAAGAAATAATTTTAAAATTCGGTCGTATTTCAGCTTAATGGAAAGCTCAAAGCTCATCACTATTAGGTTTGCGTTCTTTAACTGCCCTTACAATTTCTTCAAAATGTTCAACAGATTTTCAGCCAAAATGGGTCAGGGCCTTATGCTGACTACGCAACTGTCTTAAATTTCTGATTTCCGAAGCAATATTTGACACTTTTAAAGGTTTTGGTGGGGTCTTCATGTAGTTGAAAAATTATATCACACGACACGGAGTCTTTTTTTGCCAAAAAAAACTTGTTAAATTGTACCGTTTTATATCAAGATAGATTCTCCTCTTCATCATATCTTCAAATTTTATCAAAGGTCGGGAACTCCCCCCAAAAACTCAAACAGAACATCACCAAACCTTTTTTAAGTCAAAAATTGTTAGGTTAGATGAATTTTTACTAAAACTTTTATTAAAACTTTAACCATAACCACAAAAAAGAATCAATAACCAATGGGAAAAGTAGATTGGATTGACGAGAACACAGAAGAAATAGAATGCAAATCTAGTTACTATCCAAAACTGGAAAAAAATATTTCAGCAGTATCAAGTTTATAGAACGGACATAAATTATTATGGACCAAGAATATTTTCCGGTGTTATCTTTTGGGTTGCTAGCTAATTTTGAAAAATAATGAACAAGCGAACCTATCCTGATATAAAACGAAACAATTTACCAAGTTTGTTGGCAAAAGAAGACTCCGTGTTGTCTGATATAATTTTTCAACTAGATGAAGACCCCACCAAAACCTTTAAAATTGTCAAATATTGCTTCAGAAATAAAAAAATTTAGACAGTTTCGTAGTCAGCATAAGACCCTGACATAATCTGGCTGAAAATCTGTTGAAATTTTTGAAGAAATTGTAAGCGCAGTAAAAAACACAAGTCTAAAAGCGATGAGCTTTGAGCTTTCCATTAAGCTGAAATACGACCGAATTTTAAAATTATTTCTTCACAGATTGATAGATCACATCTCGAGGCATTGTTAAAAGTGGTTAAAAGTGGTAAAAATTAATTCTAGTACACTCAATATATTGAAAAAAAAGCCTTTTTCCAAAACGAGCAGAATTGGTCAAGTCCAAATACCAATATGATACTCTCCATTTTTGGACAATGAAGCATTTTTTAAAATTTTAATCAGGAAAATTAATGGTGGCATAATATAGAAAAATTATAAAATAAAAAAGATTTAATTCATGTAAGGAACACTAAGTTTTAAACAACTTCCTCAAAAAAGGCAAAACATTTGACCACTTTTGCTCGTCACTGTATATTCACAGCAACATGCTGTTTTAAAAATATATTCTAAAATAATATTATAAATAATATTTATTTTCAAATCAAACGAGGTATTTTTTATGAAAATCAGTTTAAAATTGGCTTAGAAAAAAAATTTTACGATTTCAACCCAGATACAGAAATTCGAACTTTTAGGTATAAAACAAAAATGTTGTTTTGAAAACTATTATAGCAATTCTTGTTTTCTAACTTTATATTGATAGAAAAAATAATGAAAAAAAATTAAAAAAAATATAACAACAAATCTAAAAACTCTGGTTTCTTAGTACAGTTTATTGTTTTTGGGACTACTTAAAAAGGGAGGGTTACAAAATAATATTTTTCAACAAAATATAGCTTTACTCCATAGTCAATAAACTAAGCTTTTAAATAAAATAAAAATAAAAATTATACTTTGAAAAACAAAGAAATTAAACCACTTTTTAAAAAAAAAAGTTAAGAAAAAATGACTTTTTAATATTTGTTTGTTGTTTAAGACCTTAAAACTTAATATAAATTTCTTAAACTAATCAATGTGTTAGTATTTGAGTTGAGGTACTTATTTCTTTTTATTTCGATGAATTTTATAAATCTGTGCAGAAGTTACACATGTTCAAACATTGTAACATAAGGAAAAATAGCTTCAGTTTCGATTAATTTTTTTCTATGAAAAAAAAAACATTTTTAGTTTTTCAAAATAGTTTTACTATATAGTTTGATTCAATCTCAATCCAAAATAGAAATAAAAAAAAAATAAAAATTTAAGTCTATCTAAGAAACAAACCGATGTCTTTCAGGTCGTTTTAAAACAACGAAAATTTTATCATGTTTTGTTCTCTCTTAATTACAAGTGCACAAATTTGAAAATTGTGGGGATAAAGATATTTATTTCATTCAATTATCTTTAAAAATGTGAAAGTTATGCACCGATTTGTAAACGATAACCCGATTTTTACGTAGTCCACTCAGACTTAATCACGGAACTGAGTATGCAATTTTTGGATTTTTTTTTCGAAAATTGCAGGGATTATTTTTTTTTGTTTAGTTATTTTTGTTTCAATAAAAAATATCAAAAAAAAAAAATGGTATGCTTTTCTAAAGAACTTATTATTTAAGACAAAAATAAGAATATTGCGGCTTCTCAGACCGTTTTGTATAAAATCTTTCGTTGAAATCGGTTAAGTCGTTTATGAGAATGTCAGGCATCAAGAAAATGGTACAATTGCAGGCACCGTGTAATGGGCAAGTAAGTGTCCTTATTTTTACTGTTCACCATCATTGTTGTAATATTATATCTTACTTCATTAGTACAGGTAAAATAGGCATTTTAAAGAAAAAAAAATTGTTACACTCATGAAACTTGGCAAAAAGTTTGCTTTTGGGATAAGAACCAAGTACAAAAAAAAGTCTATAAAAAAAAGTTGGGTGGAAGGCTGTTTTTTTCGCGGACAAGAGGGAGGGGGTGAAGTTCAAAAATATACTGAAAAAAATTGTTTGTCGAATATCATCATTAGTCCATTGAAATGTTACAAAAATTTGACCGAACCTTGCATTTTGGGTAGGACAAGATTTGTTTGTTTTGATCTGTAGGGGAGGTTAATGTGAGTATACAATACAGTTTTCGGGGTTGAAAGCCCCCCCATTTGGCCGCCATCTTGGAAAAAGGGGTGTAAACTTTTTTTTATCGATATCTTGCGAACCGTAAGTCCCACAAAAAAAATGTCTAAAGCGATTTTGTAGATAATTTATTTATCTACAATTTTGAATGAGGTACTTTTTTCTGTAAAATTGCAAATAAGAAAGTTATACTTGAAAATAGATCTACATTTTCAAGAAAAAATTCTTTGAATAGCTTTTTTTCTACAATTTTTAATTTCTGGAAAACGGCAAGACTTTTTTGAATCCGGTTTTCTGTTTTTGTTTGAGAACACATCACAGCATTGAATTTTGAAAACTTAATTAGTACTTAATTATATAAAATTATGAAAAAAATTAGTTCAAAATATTTTTGAATTTTTTCTTGAAAATGTACAACTATTTTCATATAGTGTATACTCACATTAACCTCGCCTACAGATCAAAACAAAAAAAATCTTGTCCTACCCAAAATGCAAGGTTAATGTAACATTTCAATGGACTACATATGACACATGTTTTAAGGTATCTGTAATTGGTCCCAAAAAGCTAATGATTCATTTTATTTATGGTTTGGATGACAATCAAAACATTTATAAATAAGTTCTTACACGTTTTACGCGAATCATTGGCTTTTTGGGACCAATTACAGATTTTACTGTCTCTTCGAAAAAAACACCCTTTCACCAAAATTTTTTTTTATGAAAACTCTTTATTCTTGCTTTCTATCCCAAAATCAATGTTTTTACCAAATTTCATTAGGGTGACCCATCATTTTTGTTTTCACTCAAAAAAACACCCTGTTAACCATGATATTTTTTATAGACACTTAAGATTCTTGTTTCTTATCTTAAAAGCAACATAATTGCTAAATTTCAATAGGGTACCACTAATATTACTCTAGTATTACAAACTTTTTCAAATATACACATATTTTCTTTACTTCTAAAAAAAACACCCTTTCACATAAAAAAAATTTATAGACTTACATTGTTCTTTATATTCATTATTATACATTTACATTTAATGAATTTCGTAAGGGTAACATTTATACCATTGATTTTATCGGACTTATCGCGGATTTTTCCCTATTTCCCAAAAAAACACCCTTTAACCTAAAATATTTGTATAGACTGTTCGGGTTCTGGGTTTCTGTTATAAATGAAACATTTTTTACCAAATTTCATTGGTGTAACAATTTTTTCCTAGTTTTTGTGGAATTAATTCCGAATCATTTCTTACAAAAAACACCCTTTCACTCAAAATAATTTCGTACACTTTATAGATTCTTCATTCTTATACCAACCAAAACATTTACACCAAGTTTTAAAAATTAATAAAATTTAAGTCAGCTGTTATTATACCTTCCTCACACACAACTTAACCCATCAAAAAAACACCCTTTCACCAAAAATAATTTTAAGAACTTTGTGAATCCTTTGTCCCTGCTTTATCTAAAACCTTCATCCCGAATTTCATCAGTGTAGCATGTTTTCCCATGGGTTTCGGTTATATTTTACCTGTTGAAGTCAAAAAACAAGCACCCTTGTTTTCAATCGGCTATAACTTCTCTTAGAGCAATCGTATTGACTTTATTTTTATGTCATTAGATTCAGCATCAAAAAATACCTTAAAACATGTGTCATATGATGATATTCGAAAAACAATTTTTTTCAGTATATTTTTGACCTTCACCCCCTCCCTCTTGTCCGCGAAAAAACACCCTTCCGCCCAACTTTTTTTTATAGACTTTTTTTGTACTTGGTTCTATTTAGGAATTCCAGAGACTTATTTTTTTGGTTTTAAGGATTCGATTTTAATCCAATTTAAAAAAAAATATTAGGTAAATTTATTGTTTTGACCGATAGTGTATATATTTATTTAATGTCCTTAAATTAACTAATGAATATGTTTTCTTCTAGTACAAACTAATTGATTTATTGATTGACCAAATCAGTAAACAAATATCTTATCATAATTTATTTGCAGTTTACAATTTGATTGGTTTGATGGGGGAGACATTAGAGACGCGTTTGAAATAAAATATAAGTTTAGATAAATTAGCAATTCTAATTGAGTTATAAAATGGGATACAATCTTTGTGGCAAGTAATTCTTAATGCACATTGTTGGCGTCGACCAGCAAATGCAAATGATGTGCGTACCTATAGTTCAGTCTTAAAAAAAAAACTAAATAAACGTCTATAAGACTCAGACAAGAAAAAAATAATTGTCAAGTAACGACTATGTCGTGTCCAACTTGTTGCATTGGCTTATAAACTGTCTGTATATAAATATAAATAAATATATTTCTACATCAACCCGGAAAAAGTGTACAGGAAGGGTTCAAACATAGTTGCTTTTAGTATCACGGATTAAATGAAACCATGCACATAGTGTATTTGTAGGTTTAATGTTTCGATGATAATGACTTTGGCAGCAAAGAAACAAAATATTGCGCATACGTCATAGTGCACCCAAGGGATGGGGAAGCTGCGGAGTAGAGTAATCTCCAATGGGGTTCCTGTTTCTGACTGGGACTGGGGCACGTTAGTATTTATGTATTTTAGGTTGAGAAAAATGATTTGCTTGGATATTGGTTTAACCCCTTACCGCACAGTGGCTCATATATGAGCCAAACCATAAAAAGTCTTAATACTTTAAAATAAAAAAAAAAATTCTAGTTTTGTTTGAACTTTTCGAATTAAGTAATATAAGGCCTCTAAATAACATTATAAAACGCCATCTGTAATGATTTGGGCGAGCATAGTTATCCGGTAAAGTGGCCGAACTGGTGATAGGCAGGACGGAGCATATTTGAAAAATTGAAAATTGAATAAAAAATATAAGACAATGAGTAAGAACTTTTAAAAAAATATGCCAATAAAGGATATAATGTGATTATTATTGCTAATATATATTTTTTTACATTTATCAAGTTTTAGACATTTGAAAGTGGCATTAAGTGATTGGATCATATATGAGCCACCGTGCAGAAATGTTCCCCTCCTGTTGGTCCATATATGAGCCATCGTGCAACAAGGGAACAAATTCATTTTTTTTCTTATTATCTACACCCGTTTTTTTACTTTTTCGTGCGGAATGTTATAAATTTAATTTAAAATAGATTAAAAGGCCTTTTAATCTATTTTATTGAGACTCATACAGTTCCAGCGCGTAGTTTTTACGTATAATTAATTTAATTTAAATTTGTTTTTGTTCGTTTTCTGCTCAATGTGCAAAATATGATCCAAACCGGAAAAACCAAAATTTTCCGACTTTTACTCAAAATATTGAAAATTCCTTTAACACGTGTCTTTTTATTTAACAAAATCTACCACATATATTTTTTTCACGAAAAAAAAAAAATCATGCGGTAAGGGGTTAAGCTCAACTCGAACAGCTATGGAAACTGTTTCACATTGATTGAGGATAAGAGTTGAATGAAACAAAACAAGATTTGATATACAAAAATTGCATTTGTGAAAGGATTGAAAGCGAAGTTGCCAGGATATTAAAAGGAATGAGTATTTCAGTTAACTACCACAATTATTCGGATGGTTAATGGTTATATCTAGTTTTTTTTTTTTTGCAGCAAATAATTTACCAACAAAATATCATTGAAAATGTTCAGATATTTGATAACTTTGAGGATGCATTCCTGAGGGAAAAAACAACTTAAAATCAACGAAAACGAACATTTTAAAATCAAAGTAGAACATCGTTAGTTTAAAGTGATTTGCCGTTAAATAACATCTTTAAATCAAAGTGGTTTCAAATTTGAAAAAAGGCATCAATTTATTAAAAAAAAGAAAAAATTGGCAGCCACTAGGGATCGAACCTACAACTCTTGACTCACTAGCGAATGCTTTACCATCGTCAAAATCAGAGTTGTTCAGCCGAGTTCCCTAATATTGCCATTTTTTTAGCTTTAGTTACTCTACTATAGTAATAAGTTCAAAACTTCAGTTCCGGGAAGCAAATTTAGATTTCAAGACTTACCTCTCAAATATTACTTGTGCTTTATTTAGTTCGATACCATTTGCCCCAGCACAAGTGCGTGGTATTAAACGCGCAGCAACCGATGATCGATGTTGAGTTTTACAACGGCAAGGGTCATGTTTGTCCAAATAATGTGACAGCGTATCCCAACCACCTCCAACACGAACCATAACATGTGAACGAAGAATCTGAAAAACAAAAAAAACGATAAATTATCAAGATTTATCACATCTTAATTAAGTTCATCAGAGCACCTAAACAGATCAACCATTGCATAATTAATTTAAACCTATCGTTTTTGACTTTATAGCAATTTTCCCACTGGCGTCAAAATTTCGCACCACATTTTTATAACCAACACCCATAGTATTGGGTTTCACATTAAGCTTGTAGACTTGGTGCGATACACCATGTATGATTGTGGTTTTCCGACAGAGAGCAGCAATATTAGCAGCACGGTAAAAAAAATATACATATCATTGGAATAACTACCCGCTGGAAATATTGACCACTTATCACTTGTTTAATTGACTGTAATTTTTTAGCGCTAATTGAGAGAGCTGCCGCATATTACGAAGTCATTTGACTACGCATTAAAGATCACCGGCGATAAATTGAAACTTAATTAGGTTTTGCAGACATTTTTTTCTAAGAAGCTTTTAACTTTTATGTTAGGGGCTATAAATTCCAATGACAGTAATGACGATGAAAGCCTACACAAAGTTTTTGAAAAGGTTAACACCTTTCCCATTCTGCCCCACGCAAGCATCTTACGCAATTTGATGCACTGTAAAAGCCTCTATAGGTACTGGTAGACTTGCAACAAACTCTGTGTGCAATGCACTGTGCATGTTAAGCTATGTATAGCATTCCTAATATACAACAGCAAAATTAAGTCATTTGAAACCACTGAAGTGTAAACCAGACCCAACGACATCAAGAACGAAACAGCAACTGTCAGCTATTGTGTTGCAACCAGAGGAATCAATAAAAACAACTGTCATTTATTTTCAAACACATAATTAGCCGCCAAATTGGATGGCTTGGAATCAAATTATGTCAACTTCAATTTGTCTCTCTAATAAGTGTTTTTTTTCCTCTTCTTTCTTCATTCTTTTCTTGTTAATTATCATCATCATCAGATCAACACAAATGACATATGAAATCAATATGCATTTCGATATTCGAAACCATTAACATGTATGCCAGAGCTTGACAGGTAGATTCGGTTTTGGAATGAGCGGCGCCATATTGATCTCATTAATCGGTTAAGTGTTTTGACATCTCTCTGATAATGGGAATAGCTTATCGAAACAATGTGTCGATACTGAACTTTGGGATAGAATTGGAGAGTGAAAGTTAAACCAGGATTGCATTTAACTTAGATACATAGCCAAACTACGAGCTAAGGTAAAAAAGTAATCACGAACGATACCTATAGCAGCCTTATAGGAATCAGTCTCTCCCTCTAATGGAATGTTGAAGTAAAAAGAGCGGCGGTGGCGGCAGCAAAATGACACCGATCACCCAGTTTGGTTGCTCGGCCGCAGAGGGGAACATGGTTTGTACATCCGTGGTGCAACATGAACCATGACAGCGAAGAGATTTGCCTAAACAACATGCGTGTATACCTTCACGACAACAACGATGGCGATGAATGCTGAGCTGACGATGAAGACGAAGACCAATTGCGTTGGGTTATTTATGTGCGACTTGCCTCGAGCAGACAGTTGTAAGAGCCAGAGCGAACAACGACGACGAAAACCACCATTGCAACTTTTGCACTCATGGAAACTGAGTCCAATCGGTCGGTGCAAGTTGTTGATACGATTTGGATTTAAGGCTCTGGTTGTTAATATACATATATATTTCTTTTGGAGAATTGGTTTTGAGCGGGATAGATGGCTGAGTTGGAGCACAAAGACACGAAAAAATCTGTGCAACATTAAAAGTAATTCTCGAACTAAGGTCTTCTAGAAGACTGATCGGCGGCGTATGGCTTGTGGGTAACATTTGCTTTTTGATACTCAATGGGTGGCATATAGTTGCTTCAGAACGACTACAAAGCACAACCTAGTTAATCGAATTTACTTGTCAAATTCACATAACAATTATGCTACAAACAGTTTTATTGGTGTTTGAATAAAAGCAAATTATTTAAAACGATTGATAAATTGTGTTTTGATTTAAGTTTGTTCTTTTTGTTTTTCAGCTTAAAGAAGCCATAGCTGTCTGAAGTTTGGCATTACTTCTCATAGTTTTTTTATTTTCTGTAAGATAAAATATAAAAAATAATACACTTCTCTGTATAATTCGGTATGAGACTTCTTAATTCATTCCTTGTTTTGACTTGAATTCGTATGTAATTTAAGGATTTTTATTTATTCTGTATTCTAAATCCTTATTAAAGAAGAATGCTAGAAGCTTAAATTGAAACAATTTTTTGCTAGTATTAGATTTTAATATTCACATTACTAAAATTTGCATACAAAAACACAGTACAGATACAAATCACGTTTTTTTTTTAAATTTTGTTTAAGTGATCTTTCTCAATTTAATTTGTCTATTTTAAAGCTTCTTTATAAAATTAATAAAATCAAATGCATCCGCATAAATGAGTCTAAAAGAATATTTAGAAGAAAATAGTTAAGTTTATTACAATGCCTTATCACTATGATATAATTTTTCCAAGAAGAAAAGAGATATTTAAAAGATTTAAACGGATTTAGTATGACAAAATTTAGTTCTTTTAGAAACCGTTACAAATTTATTTAAAACAAATAACCAAACGCTAAGAAATAACCTCAAAAACTGGTAAAAAGTTGCCTTTTTTATTTTCTAACGGAATTATCTCAAAAACATGATGTCATAGAAATTTTCTGACGGATTCGAGCCCAGCACACAAAAAACCTATAGAAATGTATATCTTGGTGTCTGTATTCTAAATTGATGTTACAAATTGAAAACTAAACTTTTAGAATTATAATTTAAAATAAAAATAATAATTAAACAAATGTCTTCAGTAAGTTTTCATTTAATGATCGATCAAGAGAAAACTTAACAAAGAACTTAAGTCTCCAGATCTACAGTACCTTGCCATATTATTAGGCCCAAGCGAAAATAATACAATTTTTCATGTTGCTGTATTTTTGAAGTTTTTGTCGAAATATCTTAAATTTTTTTTGTCTCATTTACTTACACTGATCATGCTGATACGAATTGACTTAAAAAAGTTGGAAACATACTGTGAATAGCTCTGCTTGCCTGGTCCTCTGAGAAAGAAAAAACTGCCCCAAATTTAAGAACATTCCGTAATAACCAGACGATCAGTGCTTCTATATTTATGGAAGATGTTGCTGTTGCCATAAAATTAAGAATGCCACGTTATTCCTCGATACACAAATTTAAGTATTGGACCCGCCTGGAAATTTTCCGGTCATGAAATCCATAGAAAACATGATCCTGAACTTTGCAGACAATTTGTCTGCTCAATGCAAGAAAATAAATCTTTTGTCATAAATCTAATAAATGAATCCCACTTCAACGCACATAAAGCAATCGAAAAAAAAATAAAAAAAAGAACAAACCCCGACGCATTTTGAGTTGCGTTAGTGTTTATATTCGATCCAACAAAAGTTGACCTCAATTGTGATTGTGCAATGACGATTGTCGTGTGCAATTAATAAACTATCTTTCCAACGTTTTTCTATTCTGTTTAATTGTTTTTTTTTTTTCTGCATACAGATTCAAACAAGAGATCAAGTCGAAAACCCCGATGGAATCGAATAGATAAAATTTTAAAATTAAAAAGATTTAAACCTGCGATAGCTTTGGCTATGGTGCCAAGGACAAACTTCAATTGCTCGTTGTACTGATTCTTTTCTTATAGCATTGACTTAAGCCAATGCATCATAAAACGTAGTTCACAATAGACACAAGTCCGTGTAGTAAAAAAATTATTTACCAAAGTTGGGTGAAAAACAAAATTGAAATTGGCAATCTGAAAAAATCTGGAAAATCTTTTTATATGACCTTTAAATTATGTTAATTATTGCTAGTTAATATTCTGACACTTATTGCGGATTTGAAATATTGTTTTGATTTTAAATAATTTTTTATCCAAATTAAGTAATTTTTTTAGCAAATCCCCCCTACCGGCTATACGGAGGGGGATAGACACCCCCGTCCTATACAATTTTTTTCTTGCCTTCACTCAACCTATACGCTCTATCTTTTTGGTACGTTCCTCCCGTATATCGTTCATCTTAATGGTTGCCAACCCTAAAACATCGTTTCATAGCTTTGGTGTTCATAACTCTGGTTTTTCATAACTTCGGTTTTGCGTAACTTTGACGCGCGTAACTTTGTCGCGCATAAATCTGGTATTCGTAACTCCGTTACCATTTCCATTTGTATCGTTCGATGCAAAACGCATTCACTGGAATAACACTTCAGAACAGGGTATCCGAAAGTGTATTGATTCATTCCTTGCAGTTCTTTTAGGACAGAATCCATAAACTGCCAGAAAGCTATGAAAAAGTAGTTGCTAGTGGAAAATACTTTCAATAAAAAACGTACAGTTTTTATTGAATAACCTTCATTTTCGAACAAAATTAAGTTATACTCCCAAATATATTAAGCTTAGTTAATCAGATTACTGTCGTTTTGAATGAGAATTTTATTTAAAATTTTAAGCTAATGTACCTACCTATCTTTACCTTAGACGTAAAAAGTAAATTGTATTAGAATAACTTCAAGAGGCATTTTTAAAGAAATTGATGTCCCCTTTTTTCCTTACCGTTGGATACGGCCTTAAATACGCCCGCTATATTGCCAGTTTCACTTTGATAAATCACATTTAAATCTTTAATCGGGATTATTGATATTAAATTGATCATATATGTCAGTTGTTAGCAATGGAATTTGGTAGAAAATTACTGGTTTTTTCTTTGAGGTTTCATGATTTTTAAGTGCGCATAGTAGGTATGTGGTGTCATTGGTGGCTTTATCGATTAATTTGATATTATTTTACTGACAAGGTTGGTCGTTGCAAATTGCTTTTACACATTTTTTTTCTTATTAACAGAGCAATAAATATAAAGCTTTATTTTTGAATTGTGAATTTTTGTTATAAATTTTATTAAAATAATACTCAAACGAAAGTATATACATAAAGATACTTACTCTAACAAATATCAGTACTTTCGTATCTCCGATGCGGTATTTGCCCTCAGATACACGAACCATAGGGAATTGTGACGGACATGTACATTTTTCAACAAGATCTCGTACCTGGAATGAAATAAATACAAGCATACATAAATAAATACATAAATTCTAACAAGTATGATCGAAAATATGGATATGGATAGTGTGAAAAAGTTATTAGACATTAGGGCTAAATGTAATTTAATTAGCAAAAAATCTGTCAGATATCTCATTGGTGTAAGTAAATAAAGTGTGAAATAGCCTCTGGCCTGTCTTAATTGATTTTAATAGTATTCAACAGTTTGTAATGTTTGTATTTTTCTTCAAAATTTAAAATAATTTAACATTGCGTAGAAGGAAAACTTTAAAAAAAGGTTTAAAAAGAGAACAGTCTAAATTAGTTTGCACCTTTCCATTTTGTATCTGGAGTAGTTGACACGATGGCGATGTGCGCCCATACATAGCATGATACATACTCCGTCCAAACCAAAAAGAAATCGCATTTTATAAATGCAATCTCCAATGTCCTCAATACAGAATCTCTCTTAAAAGTAGTCCTAAGAACCAATCCTCCGCTGGCACTACTTTTTTATAAAAATATTATTTATGCACATCCTTATATGAATATACTAGAAAATCGTTCGGTTTATGAATAAAAGTATCAAACTCATGCCAGAAAAAATTGATAAAGAAAAAACCTAAAGACAATACAGTGGGATGTTTTTTAGTTTCGTCCAAGTATTCCGATACGATTGTAGCTCCCTACAATAATCTATTTGATATTTTGTCGAAAAATAATGTTTAGAAACCACAATAATCATTCTTAGCAAAAAAACAAAACCGACTTCCATGGATCAAAACTGGGTTTTATGGTTTTTAAAATAGTTCCTATGGCTAAAAGTGAACTAAATTAAAATGGGACCACACTGCAGCCACCAGCTTTCCAATACAAAAAGAATTATCAAAATTGGTTCACTCAGTCCAAAGTTATGCGGTAACAAACATAAAAAAAAAAAAAAAAAAAAAAAAAAAAAAAAAAAAATACAGTCGAATTGAATACCTCCTCCTTTTTTGAAGTCGGTAAATATAATGAAAAGATTAAAGATTTATCTCGAGATCTGCCATTTTTAAACGCGTATTTACCATCGATTTCCACTAAATGAATAAGCGCAAAACTGACCCAAGATATTGAAAATACAAAAACAAAAAATTCAAATATGCGATACCATCATTATAGCTATAAAACTAACAAATTAATATCTAATTGATTTAACTTGTATACACTCAAGTCTACACTTTCAATTTCTGAAACCATCGATCAAAGAAATAAAAACGCCACAGCACGGCGCGGTGACGGCAATCTATTCAATTAAATGCCGCAAACGATATTGCGGTGTCTATAAGAAAAGACCGCCATCATCCTCCAATCTCTTCTGTCTGATTAGAGCTTTATCTGCACTGCCCGAATGATCGTTCATTCAAAACCTCACATATTGACCTAACAAATCTCTTCAACAAATTGCACTTCCTGATTTCGACCGAACATCTGACCAAACAGCAGCAACAGCACATTTACAGCAGCAAGCAAAAGTAAACAGCATCAATTATTTGCTGATCTATCATCATCGCAATAACCACACAACCGCCAACACCGAACGTTGCTGCCACAACTGCCACACGATCACCGCCATGATAGTGACGCATTGAGTCTCTCTACCTAGCTGAGCGTGCAGCGTTTTGACCTCTCTTCTGCTCAACGACTCTGAAGGCCATTAATCAACAGCAATCTCTCAACTCGACTTCCTTTTCTGTACACAAATGTATGGGGCATGCGAGTGACTCTTTGGCCCATTGTTTGCATTCTACAAATTATCCTATGATCGCGCAGAGCAATTGCCATCGCCAGTGCCATCTATGATCAGCCACAAGAGACTGGGAGGGTGGCTAGGCATAGGCACCCATGCATACCGATTGGTGTGTCATTAATCAAAAAACGAGGAAAAAAAATAATGAAATGCGATAGCGATCTTGTGGCACTGCGCAAACAGTTTTACACTGAGCTACGATGCGCAGCGCGATCAAGGGATTTCAACTGCAATAGACAGTAGCAAAAGTCGATGTGGAAGCAGAGTGAGATCAGTAAAACCACGTTTATGTACGCCATCAAGTTGATGATCTGTTGTTTGGTTGGTTGCCGCCGAAACGATGACAGACCATTACACGGTTTGTTGAGGCCATTCAATCAGTGAACAATGAAAAGAATGCCTGTTCATCGCCCAGTGAGATAGATTATTGTGGTTCCTTCAACAACTGTTAACACCTCAGCTCACAAAAGATTAATCGTGGGAATATAATTTTAATCAATGAAAGTCATTTCTCTGCACGAAATCAATGTTATGAAATACGAGAAACAAAATTTCAATTATAAACACACAGAATCACGACACCAATCAAAATTTAGACGACCTAGTGCTCAAGCAATTAGTAAATCTTTCGTGGTATCAACGGGGGCTACAGAAAACACTGTAACACCGTAATAATGAGTTGACATTTTGAGTATTCCTATCTCTTCTTCCATGCCCATATACCTACTCCCCAGACAATGCTTACAGTTCTTCCCCTTTAACAATCAACTCTCTAGCTCCTGCTAAATAATCGTGAATTGACATTATTTGCATTTAATTAAGAAATGATGTTGTACAAAACAGTATTGAAGGAGCATCTTGCTTGCTTAATGTACACACTTTTGATCCCGACAGAAGAAATTACAAGGTTTTAAAGTTTTTGCATGTCCCCAGAGGGCACATATAACTTGACACTGAACGTGTGTGTTCGGTGTGCCGTGTGGCAGTAACTAGCAACCAGCAGCAGGTTTTCGCAGCGCGACGTCATCGTGCAGTCACTTCGAGTTTCACCTTCCTTACGTGTTAATTGAACAACTAGTCGAAGTTTAAATCTAGTTGAAGCAAATAAAAAATTGGATAAAACAACGAAAGATTCGAAAAGCGATTGGCTTTGTTCAAGTATTGTACAAGTACAAAACAAGTCTGAATAACATATTTTGAAAGCGTTATATTTTTGTGGAAAAGATATTGTATTTTTGATGGACAATTTCGGCCTAGTGAAAAACTTATGATGTCGACCTCAAGGACTCAGCATTACCAAAAATCAAACAAATTGTCAAATGAAATTTGATGTATCTTTAGGACTTAAGGGCTTAAAAACTTTCCCACTGCTTAAGGATCTACATGTGAGTTTCCCCGGCTTGACCTCGGGAAGCGTTAGCAAGGTCCCCGGTCTTGAATTTTTTGCTGTATGAGGCCAACTGCATGCAGGTGTTGTTGCCGCTTCTTTGAATGTTGTTTGTCAGTGCCTGTGGGAACATGGATTCTCAGGACTTTTTCTTTGTACATGACAGTAGCAGGTTAGTAGGCCGTATTGTATTTTGTCCAAAACGGTATGTTTGATGTGAAGACTTCCTCGCAATTTCTTGTTTTTTAATGTAATCAAGCATTTGTTCCTCGTGCGGTCATAAGGAGCTGCGCGAACAACTCCTTTTTCTGCAAAAGCGGTGCTCGATTGTTGTTCTAAATGTTTAATCATGACACCTAATTGGTATTTTAAAATAATAAAAAATATCTACTTTACGCAAAACTGCGGCCATCCACATCAAAACCCTATAAGCTTTAAATAATAATAAAGTGCTAAAATACTCTTTACTTTCGAGCAATCTTTTCAATTTTCAAATGCAGTTTTTGCTCAAAACAGTTAACGATTACCATTATTATATACCGCACTACTATTTTGTGGTGATTGATTTGAACAAACATGCCGTGTGTTTGTTTCCGTCAGTTTGTGACGTAGGAATTTTCTCACCAAAAAGAAACAATATCATCATTGAACGATCTAAGAGAGCTGATCATTAATTTGCGCTGGATAGCGAAGAAAATCAGATTTTGGCTTGACCCGTCCACAGCTGGAAAGTTGGCATACAAACTTAATGCATTGCACTGATGGTAGAAGAGTGTGGTGCGGCATGGTAATAAATGGATATTTATTGTTGACGACGTGAAATATCTACTTTCGGCGTGAGACAGGCATTTTTCTTGTGCAGAAAATATGGGAAATTGTAAGATCAAGTAAAAAAATAAAAATAAACAGCAAAGCACAAGCAGGGTGTTGAAGGTGGGTAAAGGAAACGTCAGTGAGATTTTCCTTCTAGGCAGCAATTTAACGACGATAGTCTTATAGCTTGCCTGATGATTATTATCGTTATTATCAAATTTTCACTTTTGTTTTAAATGGCTTTAAGCCTTTTGGTTGAATATGAAAATGAAAAAAAAAATGAAGATTGCATGTAGGTACTGGCTCTTATTTGGTATTTTATTATTTTATAAGTTTTGTAAATAGATTCGACTTCAAATATGGATTCTGGAAAAAATTGTATACAAATTAGCAAAGTCACCCTTGAATTGAAATGCAAAGTATTCTGAATGTAAGAAATCCCGAACATTGTACATTTAAGTCCCTATATTAATTGAAACTACAAGTTAAATGAAACACACAAATCAAAGCGCATAAGTCCCTACCGAAACCTAGCAAGATAGTTTCTTATAGAGTGCGCTTTGAGAGAAAAAGGATTGAGGTGCTTGCTGCTTAAAATAAGATGTGTTTTATTCCTGAATCAAATGAAATCAAATCGAAGGCAATATTAAATTATCTTGACGAATAATGTTCTCGTTTTAATGGTAACTCCTGGATAACAGATAAAATTTAAAAAAATGGACGGAGGTACAATTTGGCATTAATGTTTGAAGTGTCTTCTAGAGAATTAGTAATGAAAAGAATGTCTATTAATGTTAAAATAGTGTTTTTTTCTTAATGGATATGCTCACATATCGAACTAGTTATGAAAAATTCTGTGAATTTGTTTAAGGAAAATTTGTTAGAGAAAAATGTTTGATTTGTCATGAAAATTAAGGCCCAAGTTTTTTACACTCCATTAAATTAAAAGTCATCATTTAAAAGAAGAATAATAGTTAAAAATCAGAAAAATCGATTTTGACAAAATAACTGGGAAAGTTAATTATTATAAGTTCTAGTAATTTGGATAATTAATAACAGATTTTATTGGTAAAAAAATGCAAATGTATGTCAATTAAGGAATCACAAATCAAGAAGTTAAGTAGCTACACATATTCTACGTGTTTATTTTTTGTCAAAGTTTTTTTTTTTTTAATTTTTTAGGCCTTGCAATCCTGCATATATACAAATTTATTAAATGTTTAATTTAATTTCAAAATTAAAATTATGTTATTATTATCCCTCTGTAGGCATACCTCTTTTTTGCTCTCACTATTTTATAGAGAATCATATATGAAATTGATGTAGAATTTTCCAAGGAATTCGAATATTGTACTCACAATTTAAAAAAATGTATTTTCAACCTTATAAAGACACTTTTTTGTGACCACTTTTTATTTTTGTCCTGCCAAATTCGCAGCCGTGTGCCGATAGAGGGTTAATTTATCACAAGATAAAATACCCGTTCTATCCGTCATTATAACAAGTACTTAAAAATTTACTAACTAAAGTTAACACAAGCAGGATGAATTAAAGCTTTGGCTGGCGACCGGTTTGATAAACGCTATTCTGCTGAAAACGTGACTTACGGGGAAGGATATTGTAACGATGAATTACTGAACTACTTTTAAGATAAAAGTCTGAACACACTACCTACTACTGCAAAGGTAGAAATGTGAACGGACCTTTAATAATCAAGAAACTACCTACCCTCTGAACACATCCCAAAATATCCAACTAGACTGGAAGTATGAAGCGCCCCCTCTTGGAAAGGAAGTTTCGAGAAGCAAAGACGAGAACCTTCGAAGACATTCTCGAATCTCGAAATTCCGGTATAAAAGGGCAGCGTAAACACCGACCGGATACAGTTTAATCTTGAAAGTGAAAGAGTACAGTACAAAGTGAAATAAAGTGTTGCGAATTGTTAGTAGTAAATAAAGTGATTTAAAAGTGTGTTTGTTTGAGCGAATAATAAAAGTAAATTGAGTTGAAATAAAGTGTGTTCTTATTTGAACGGAAATATAAGTGGAAATTAAATAAGTTTTATTGTGAACCCGGAATAAAACATTACAATATGTTATTTTATGGCTCATGAGTTGGCAAATCAATAAAAGTAAAAGTGGTGGTGGCCGTGAAGGAAATTTAACTTTGGAAAATTTTCGACATTCTGTTGGATCCCGTCTTATGCTCATTTTATTGGACAAGATAATGTTCTAATGTAGGTACAATATCGCTCGATGCCACACTGCGGTGAAATTCCGAATACCTTAGGGAAGTTGGTATTATCGTAGAAATTGCTAGAGTCTAGCTAAGTCTTGAAACCAGTCGAGTATGTATATATGGAAGGAATCCAGCAGTGGAATAAAGTTTAAACCGCTGTGGCGGACAAATAGGAAGCAACCCTTCAAAATACAGCCAAGAAATTCATCAGGTTAATGAAAAATAGATAAGAAGCTTAAATACGAGCTAAAGGGGCACGAAATACCAATCCAATAATTTTCAGCTGCTTCATAATTAAATTATTTCACTTAGATATTTCAACTTTAACAATTATTACCTCCTAACGTCTTGAAGTAATTGTTATGTTTTTAAAGCTTGATTTGAAGCGAATAAATGAAGCTTTTTAAAGGTACTTTAAACTTTAATGCATCTCAACTGCATCGACAGGAATTCATTCTTCCAATAAAGCAAGAATATAATTATATACTTTTGCGCGTAAAGCTGCCTAAGATAAATCCAAAATACTCGCCAAGAAAAAGTCTGAACCGAAAGCTCGATATTCGACAAGTATTATTTTTTCCTTACAAATATTGGAACATTTTTGAATCTTCGTTTTTTTATTAAGGGCCAATTTTTCAATAGTCAGATAAACCTCAGAGCTTATTCCTAGGAATAAAAGTTTTTTTTTATATTGACATTTATTCTTCTGATAGTCTAACTGACGATTGAAAAATCAGGGCTAAATTACATTAAATTGCAAATAAATTTAAATAACTTAGGTATAACTTCACTATATTTTAATTCCAGTAACATGAAAATCTAATTTCTTTTTTGCAAAGTGAGAGTTATCCTCTATTGATGTAAAATCAATGATTTTATACACATCTGTAGTGCCATTTCATTCTTACAATCATATATAGCGAAACGACGGACGTACTAACCATCCGTTGCCTCGATATAACAATGGCCAACTTAAACCAGCAGCTATACTACAATCCAATGCTAGCATGTAAACAGTTCATCAATTTGGCGCAGAGCAACAGCTCTCAGACACGCCGCGCGCTTGTGCAGTTGAATTATGGACATGCGCGCATTACAGTGAGAACCAACAGAGTTTATCGCTACAATTATTCAGCATAATTTATGGTTATATTATGGCAAAATTCCCTTATTTTCCGCTGAGATATGACTGAATTTCTATAGCTACTGAGCGAGCTCAACGTCAGCACCAGCATACATGCCAGATGTCAGATGATATGTGGTCTAAACAAATCTCTGCACGAGTTTCCGTTTTTGGACACTGAATCTGCATTGGTGGATGATTTCTCGCCCAAACTTGGCAACACATTTGCGGCTCTCACGATTTGTTTTGTTATGGTTGTTTTGTGTTGAGCAGTGGGATGATGGGAAGTTCGACATGGTAGTATCTCATCCCACCCGGTGAGTCTGCAACCCTCTACGACCGCTAACAGATGCATGATTGCTAGCCGTAATCGATTTAAATTATGCACTAAGAGTCATGCAGAGTTCAAAATCTTATATCAATAAATATTCGGAAATTCTATGACTTAATTTGGAATAAAAGAGAAGTTGCATGTGAACACAGGGAACGACTCTTTGCTGTTTGATGTGGCATTGAGTTTTTATGTTTAAATAATTATAATATTTCATGGTTTGAACCTTTTGAAGAGGCCTCTGTGGGTGCTGTTGATGAAATCGTGATGATGGTGACTTCTTTAACTAAAGGTTAATAATAAAAGTAACCGATTGTGGTATCTTGGCCAACTGAGATCAGAAAGCCACAAAGGCGTAAGACTTTAAGTCTTCAAAATATCTATCACGTTACCTTAAATTTAGAGGCTATGTGAAGCTGGCACCCCCAAATGCAAATTTTTTTTCAAACCTGTCTGTTTCGATTGCCCAAGGTTAGCCCAGGATAGCCCAAGATTTTTTTTCGTTAGCCCACCCTTAGTTTTAAAATTATAACGGAATTATTTTTTTTCACCTCAAAAATCACAAAAAAAAACTTTTTTTTCCAGTGTAAAAGTTGTTGGTTTTGCACTGTGGTTCGATTGCTCAACGTTAGCCCAGGATAGCCCAACTTTTTTTTTTAAAGATACAACAAAAAACTTTTTTTTATATCAGAAACCGAAAAAATTTAAATTTTTTTTTCCTGTAAAAAAATCGTTAGTTTAAAACCGTGGTTTGTTTGCCCAAGGTTAGCCCAGGATAGCCCAACTTTTATTTTTGCTATCCTACGCTTAGTTTAAAAATTATAGAAGAATTAGTTTTTATTCACCACACCAAAAAAAAAGAAGTACGTATACCGGGTATACACCTCAGTGACTTTTTTTATTTTATAATTAAAAACATTTAAATCCACTGGTGTTTGCATTGCGCCTCAAATGTTTTTAATTTGAATTAACATTTTTACTTGATTGAATGTAGTCCATATAACATTCCTGTTAAGAACCTTAAGTTGACATTTAATATTAAAAACCACTACATATACAAATAATTTTTCAAGTCTTAAAATCAATTTTTTTTTTTGCCATATAAGTACCTAGAAAAGCTACATGCTTAGAAAAATATATCCAAACGTATTTAAAAGTAACAACAAAAATATGAAATGGTGTGAAGTGATTTCTTTTTTAGAACACGAAAAAACACTTTTTTCAAAGTACTAACTTCTTAAAATCAAAATTTGTTTTTTTCAGTGTAAAATTTATCCTTTTTTCATTTTTCTCAATTAACTAATCTAATTCCAAATAATTACATCACTTTTTTTCGTCAGCCCACCCTTAGTTCAGAAGTTATAACAAAAAATTTTTTTCAAATTACAAACCTCTTAAAAATAAATTTTTTTTTCAGTGTAGCTTAAGGTTAGTTCACCTCGAGAAATTAACACAAACAAAAAATATGTAATCGTTTGCCCGCCCTACGTTTACGAAAAAAATGAACAGCAAAAGTTACGGAAGATTATCAGGAACTCGAGCTACACTGAAAAAAAAATTTATTTTTAAGAGGTTTGTAATTTGAAAAAAGTTTTTTGTTTTAACTTCTGAACTAAAGGTGGGCTAACGAAAAAAAGTGATGTAATTAGTTGGAATTAGAATGGTTAATTGAGCAAAAATAAAAAAGGATACATTTTACACTGAAAAAACAAATTTTGATTTTTAAGAAGTTTGTATTTTGAAAAAAGTTTTTTTGTTATAACTTTTAAACTAAGGGTGGGCTAACGAAAAAAAGTGATGTAATTAGTTGGAATTAGATTGGTTAATTGAGAAAAAATGAAAAAAGGATACATTTTACACTGAAAAAAACAAATTTTGATTTTTAAGAAGTTAGTACTTTGAAAAAAGTATTTTTTCGTGTTCTGAAAAAGAAATCACTTCACACCATTTCACATTTTTGTTGTTGCTTTTAAATACGTTTGGATATATTTTACTAAGCATGTAGCTTTTCTAGGTACTTATATGGCAAACAAATAAAAATAATTGATTTTAAGACATGAAAAATTATTTGTATGTAGTGGTTTCTAATGTTAAATGTCAACTTAAGGTTCTTAACAGGAATGTTATATGGACTACATTCATTGAAGTAAAAATGTTAATTCAAATTAAAAAAATTTGAGGCGCAATGCAAACACCAGTGGATTTAATTGTTCTTAATTATAAAATAAAAAAAAAAGGTCACTGAGGTGTATACGTACTTTTTTTTTTGGTGTGGTGAATAAAAACTAATTCTTCTATAATTTTGTAACTAAGCGTAGGATAGCAAAAATAGAAGTTGGGCTATACTGGGCTAACCTTGGGCAAACAAACCACGACGGTTTTAAACTAACGATTTTTTACAGGAAAAAAAAAAATTTAAATTTTTTCGGTTTCTGATATGAAAAAAAGTTTTTTGTTGTATCTTTTGAAAAAATAGTGCAATGAAGAAAAAAAAAATGGGCTATCCTGGGCTAACGTTGGGCAATCGAACCACAGTGCAAAACCAACAATTTTTAAACTGAATAAAAAAAGTTTTTTGTTGGGGGTGCTAGCTTCACATTGCCAAATTTAGAGTATTTAGTAGATTTCACTTACTTTTTTCAGACCTTGGCGATTCAGTAACGTTAATCAATTGAAAGAACTGAGAAAAAAAGTCACTTTCCTGGAAAAACACTTAGAGAAAGAAAAAAAAAGTAACTCGAGGAGGAGTGAAGTTTAAAAAAAATGTGGCTGTGAATTATTTGCTCAGTTTTTTAACAAGTATTCAAAAAACTAGGTTTGTTCTTAGATATATTTTCACAAAACAGCAAAACATCAACTAACTTCTTTTGTTATTTTCAGTTAAACAACTAAATGTGCGCTATATATCTTAAACACGTTCAAAACATAATTCTCCCGGTTGGAAAAAAGGATATACACATGTAGGTATGTATTATTGCATTCAGTTACTCCCTAGCTACTCATACCGGTTGCATATCACAAATGCCTAGGCAAATATGTGCCAAGCATTTATCATTTTACTTGCAAGCCTATCATCGACAAAAAAATATTACGCAATTTCATTCCGAAGTCACGATTTTTACCTCTAAGCATCATCGCTGGCATTGGTATGTAAACGTATGTATGCATGAGGAGTTAGGTGTTTTTGTACCAAACCATACCCATAGCATCATCAAGTCTTTTTTTATATGTATAAGTTCGGTAAAATCCTCTACGGCAAAATTGTGAAACAGCACGTAATTTTTTTTAAGGAGAACCTCATTTAATTCAAGCTGATAGTGATGGTTTACATTTTAGCTGGATGATAAGACCAGGAGTCTTTAATCTATGTAACTGCTTGTATTGTGTGTGTTGGAGGAAAAATTTGCAACTAAATCGAAAGTGCAAGTCACGTTTGGAAATTAAACTAATAGATGTCACTACAAGATCGTTAGACACCGTTTTGAGTGTTTAGAAAGCTTAAGTATGCATTTGACAAGATTTTTCAGTCAGCATATAGCATTTAGTGGTTAGACTGTCGATCAAAGAGCTTAAGTTGTCAAGGAAGTGAATGTATACACAATTATAGTTTCAATAGATTTGTGGACTAAAATGTTGTCATTGACGCATGATTAGTTATAGATCGCGTTGCATTTGACTATTTTCAGTATAATATCAAGATATCGATAGTGTAAAACATTATCTTGCTGGTATGATTTTTAATGATAGTAATTTAACAGTATGTATGCAATATAAGATATTGAAACTTTTATTGTGACTGTTGCTTGGTAAAACTTGGGAGCTGCACCAAAAAAACAAGCAATATCAATTTAAAAATGCTGGACAAATGTGTTGTATGATAATTAAAATATCAAAACAATATTTTTATTATCAGGATGATATTTAAATATCACATTTTTGATTTTTTTTTTGTATTGATATTTTATTATCAATTTGTCATATCAATTTTTCATCTGTTTCTCATTCCTAATTATTGAAAAATATTAAATAAAAAGCTCTTAATTTGTGCTAATTTAAAGGCGCTTTATGTTCTTTCGAAGTAAAATGTATGAATTACTGAGAAAATTTGATCGGCCATAAGATTTTAGAAGAGGTTTGTGTATAGCTTTCATACTTGCAGGGCAGCTGCTTGTGTAATCAATTTATATTGAAGGTTTTGAATGAACAACAACAACTTGTGTGTGTTACCACCAAGTTCATAGGCTGGAGTTATAGCTATTTCACTTCATTTTACTTCACATAGTTTGGGAGAAAATAATAAAACAATTATACCACGTATAATAGAAAATATAATATCACCACTATTATACTTATAAAGAATATTCACTTTCAGTAATGTTTTGTTTCATTTGAAAGAAAAAACAAAGAGAATACCTTCTTAAATTGGTAAAAAAGAAAAACAAAGAAATAGCATTTGAAGGAAAATGCTATGAAAATGAATATAAAAAATAAACCAGTGAACACTGCAGTGTTTGTTTGAAAGCTATACACTACTTAAGTATTTCCACTGGAGTCTCCAGTACTTTTAAATACTGTACTTGGTACTGCCTCTTAAGTGACACAGTACTGGTACTTGGAAAAGGGCAAATAAGTTTTTTTTTTCAAATAATTCGTGGACTTAAGTGCTGGACCGAAAATTTCAAGTATTTTCTAGCATATTAAGTAATAATTGCGTCAAACTCAATGCATTCGGGGAAAGCAATTTTTTTTGCATTTTTTCAATCTTTGACTTGTGCTAGGGACCTAAGAGATCGCTTTCTAAGTGAAAAAAAAGAGGTGTTCGTTATTTAAGTAGTAGAACCAAAAAATGAGTTGATTTAACTGCTTTTCTTAAACTTTTTTTTAACCACAAGACTCGTCACTGGGAAAGTGTGAATTCTTTTCCTTAGAAATTTGTTTACATTGAGAAGCGAATTGAAATGAAAATTTATGTGTAGGTATCATTTAAAAAATCAGATAATACATAGTTATCACAAACTTGTTTGGATTTAATTCTCAGGGACTGAAATTTTATTTTTAATAGTTTGAGTTTGTTAATTAAAATAAATGTTACTGTTACACATACACTAGATTGCCCCACTTCTACAATACTTTATTTTGTACTGTACAAACTTTGGATCTTTAAGATTTGTAAATCGGTTACACAGGAAAACCAATCAATATTCGGTCAATTAGTTATCAAAATTGTTGGCTTTTTTATATCAAGATGGAATCATTAAACAAAAGTTAAGCCAAAAGTGTTACAAAAGTATCAGAAAAAAAATTCAAAATTTATAAAAACACCAACGTGATGATATGAAAACTTTGGGATAAATATAAAACCACATCAGGAGCAAAAAGAATAGCAATACTTTTTGAAATCATCTCAATTTATTTAAGTCGGAAATTGAAGATGAAAGGCACAGTAAATATTCGACTTGAATTTCGAATCATTTCATACCTAAGACCCAAATCTTTTACATGACTAAAACAAAAAAAAAAAATAAAATTCAACAAAGTCTTATGACTGAGTTCTGAAACATTTGTTAGTCTCAATTGGTCTCAGTTTGTCACTTTAAGAATTCGGACCTAGGACATGAAATGTTTAAATTTGCTTTTTTGTACCCAGTTTGTTTACCCATTTCAAAAAGGGTAATGTTCATTTGATTGCAATCAGTCAATTTCATGAAGACCGAATTAATCGCGATCGACACAGCTCTAGTGTGGTGGTATAGTAAAAGTAGACACAAAGCAATTATTCCCTCATCGTTTCTAAAATGGACTATATTTTTATTTTATAATATTTTTTTTTAATTTGTATAAACAAAACACATACGATTGATGAGGATAACAAAAATTGGCCAAACACATGGACACGTAAAGAAGTTAAATCTACGATCTACCTGCTTTCCATCCAGTTAGAAAATCACATATTCATATTACAGACATGTCATCCTTTGAAATTCCACTGTAACAAGTCAAAGATCACAAATTATACTGCCAAACTAGCGTCATAAATATTGTCTTCCAAGTTCCCTCGAACAAAACTCACAGTAGCTGATGATCATCGTCGTCGGTCTTCAGCCTTCATTGCAGTTATAATTCTCAGCAGCAATGGAGCAACTTCCAAACTCTATCCCAAAACCCAAAAGGAGGCTTTAAGATCTGCAGTTAAAAGGTTCATATAATGTGACGATGTGACGTTTAGCTGTACAGTACGCGATCGCATCTCTGTCCTCTTGCTTTTTCCTCCTTCGTTCCATCAGCTCCGCCAGTAGTTGAATTGTTGTTTGTTTGCACATCTGAAGCTGGCGACAGAGTGTAAGCAAATGAGCTGACAATGTGGTGGCTCTAATGTCTTGGACAAATAATGGTCCATCGTAAACTTTAAGTTGGTAAACATTGCAGAAAGATGGTATTACACTTTGAAGTTAAATTATTGTGGTTTGCATTGTGAAATAGTTTCTAGTTTTTGTTTTCTTTCATCAAAAATTACAATGGTGCAATTTTTTAAATATGATACATCAGTCCTAATATATTTTGATTTCGGATGTTGAAACTGTTAAATATTTCCCTTATATAAGGCGAGTCTTTTGTTATGTTATACCGCACGAATGTCTTTTATTGTAGATCAAGTGTAGAAATTTCTGTGAGAATTACATCTGAGTTGGTGGTGGGACTTTGACAATTGAATTAAGAATGAAATCTAGATCTTAAAGTGGATGATGAAATTTTGTTTATACAAAGAATCTAAAGAACCGAAATGATTGTAACAATACGAAGAACGAAAGGTTGCAACTAACGTTGTCATTCGAATAGGATTTTTAAGAATTAGTCATACTTCTAATGATGTAATCTTATTCATAACTTGTTTTGGACTTGGACTTTCACGTAAGAAAAATGGATAAGACAGAAAATGTGTACATACGAGGAACGAGTGGGTTGTGTATGTGTATGTTAACTACATCTTGGAATTCGGTTTAATCGATCAAGAAAATGGATCAGGAATTTCTTTTTAAATCAAGAATTAATGCATTTCAAGCAAATGTCAAACTAACCGTTAGGAAATAAATAAAATAATTTTTTTTAAAGATTTTTAACTGTAACAACATAGAAATCACAATAGGCCCATCAGAGGCCGCAGTGATAAGGCGAATTATTCCCACCTCTTACCTACCTAATCTAAATCTAACTGTACAACATTTATTGTTTAATATGAATTTTTATATTTTCCTGATGACGTGGATCAGGAAAATAAATAAACACATTTTTAACAGAAAAACAGTTATCTAATGAAAAATTTTCTTTGAAAAAAATATCCTTTTGTGATATTTGTGTCTGAAATCTATTTCCCAAAATTATTTATTTAAAAAAATTTAATAATTAAACAACAAATGTCCGACGAAAATGGTGGAACAAGTTTTTATCGAACATATAAGAACTCACTACTCTCCCACTTAGTTTTGATGGCAAACCAAATTGTTGATAATATAAAAATTTATTGATTCAATTCTATAAAAGAAACATTTTCATCTCATCAATTGCCTGATTGCCTGCAATCTCTTCAATTACTTAAATCAATCATTCATTTACACAATGGCAAACCTAACAAAATAACCTCACGTTCAGACGTTCTAGTAAATTTATGCTTTTAGACCATTACACAAATTTATTAGAAAAGCATAGCACAGCAAAGATACTAACTGCAAGACGCTTGACACCATATACAATGACTGGTGTGAACTAATCGCCCATTTATCACACAAGACAAATCATTGTTGGAAATTTTAACGACTCCTATCGTAAGTGTGCAATAAAACTTTTGATACCACTCCTTTATTCAGTATCGATTTTATTGTATTAAAATCTCACATGCACAAAACTGCATATTAATAAAAATATATATATTTATGTATATTTTGTTTCTATTTTATAAGAGCATGGATATCGAGATAAATAAACAAATTTCCATTTAACCAAACAAGTGTTTAGGCCAAGTTGCTTTTAAAGCTAAGTGTTTTGCATTTTTTTATGTTTAACACAATTTATTGAAACTATACAAAAATAAACGTCATGTCAGTTGGAAGTACCTATGTTGTTTTTTGTTGTTTTTGTTAATATTATTTGCTACTTTTGCATGCTTTTGATCAATACCAAGGCCTTCGTAGTACTTGCATAGATGTTTGTTATTAAGATGTTATATATTATATAAAAAAAATTAAATTGTTATTTTTATAATCCTGATATATTTTATATTAATTTATTTTTAAAATTTTTCAAAATAAAAATAATAATATTTTTTTAATGGAAAAAAGGTACCTAAGTGTAAACAAAATTTCAACATTTTTAGTGAACTTATATTGGGTCATAAAATATTGAAAATAAAAAAAAATACAAAATTAAAACAAAGGAATTGCTAGTTAGATGACTTGTAAAATGTTCGTGGGTATATTGAGCTATAAAAAACTATAGATGTCACCAGTGGCGTACGTTAGGTCGGCGGGGCCCCGGGGTAAGACTAAATTTTGGGGCCCCTTTGATATTTGGGGGCCCCTTAGTTACAAAAAAAAAAAATTACGTATACGCCATAGGTTTTTTTTTTTGTATGGCTTATTTATTTTTAGGTTTATTTTAAATATTTTAATATGTTCGTAATGCACTTTGCTATACTTACTTAAAATGTCTCTCATAAAAGTAGTCAACACTTGTACTAGGGGCCCCCAAAATTAAATATTTAGAGACCCCTAAAATAAAAAATTTTTAGCTAAGAATTGATAATTCTTGGGGCCTCTGTTCTGAAGTAATAAATACATATTTAATTTTCCATCATCAGACATAATTTTTTTTATTTTGGGGCCTCTGAAAAATGATTTTTAGAACCTCAAAATTAAGTTCTTAGAGGCCCCTAAAATATAATATAATTTTTTTGGAGCCAAGAATTAATAGGTATTGGGGCCTCTGTTCTGAAGTAATATTCGGAATGCCACCAATAACGTAATGTTTTTATTTTGGGCCCTGATGTATTTATGTTGGGGCCCCTGAATTTATATTTAATTTTCCATTTGATTGTTTTGAACCCCTTTTGAGGATCCTCAAATAATATTTTTTTTGCTTTTTTGGGGCCCCTAATGTATTATTTGTGGTGGCAAAGATTTTTCAAGTAATATTTTTTGGGGCCCTAAGACAAAATTATAATTTTTCTTTTAAAAAAGCAGTTTATTTTTTTTGGGGCCTCTGGGGTAACCTTTTTTTTTAAATCAATGTTCATATATTGTGTGGCTACCAATGCATTATACATTACACTGAATGACATAATTTGTCTCCCTGGTTACTTCGTAACTCAATTTATGCTAACAGTTTCCTTCTCTGTATTGTCTCCAGTGGGGGCCCTGGGGTCGGTCAGGGGCCCCGGGGCACCGCCCCGCTTGCCCCAAGGGAGTGTACGCCCCTGGATGTCACAGTCAACATTGATGATTTAGCGAAAATGGTAGTCTAACTGTTATTTGTTTAGTGATTTTTTTTCTAATTCATGCCGAAGATTTTTCAGGCAGCCTAACTGCCTGACAAAAGTGTAAGTTTCAATTCAATGTCCGATAAACGCCAACCAAACAGTTTTACAATTGAATCTAATGACATCAGAATCAATACGATTGCTCTAAGAAAATGTTTTTTTTTTTTGGGAAAATTTAGGAAAATTCACGATAAACCCAAAAAAAAAAAATTAATGTTATCAATGAAGATACGCCTACGAACTAATGTAATTTAAAAAAAATTGTCGTAGAAATTTCAAATTAAATAACTCTTTACATTTTGTTTGCATGTGAAAGGGTTTTTTTATGTGTAGAGGAAATGTTGGTTTATTGCAAAACCTAAGTAGATAGAAATAAAGATACGTTTCCTAGGTATTGGAATTCAGAGTTTATGTTACGTTTTAGATTTGAAGCAAAAATCTAATGTGTCTATTAGAATATTATGGTGAAGGGGTATCCTAATGAAATTCGGTAACATTTGAGAAAGAACGTTACATTTGAGATAGAAATCAACAAAATAGAGACAATAATTTTGAATAACTGAAGTTAAAATTTGTCAAACGGCGTATTGAACTGTGGGTCAGACTTCTACCTGATAGTACTGATAAAACAATACTATAACAGTACTAGATCCGGAAAATTTGTTATCTTTGCAGTTTAAGCAAATCGATTTAACGAAATAGAATACCTCACGAATCTCAAAAATAAAAAAAATCGAGTCAGCGTTTAGGTTCTTGTATTCAGGTTTATTTTATATTATTCGATTATATATTAATAAAATAAAAACAGTTAAAAGGAGATGGGGCGTTTTTGGGCCATGAGCGTACATTAATGAGACTAGTCTCGAATTGAAGCTGGAGCTTAGTATATTCTATATATGAAGTTTTTTTTTAAATCGAAAGTCAGGGTTCTGAGATATAAGGCTCCAAAGTTCGTTCTGATAACCATTTTCTGTCCCTTTTATATGCAAATATCATTAGAACTATAAGAGCAATATGTATGTTTTTGATGTCAAATGAAAGGTTGTTTTTGTGCCTTTTCAACAATATATAACACATATACACATAAAAAAGAAACGGCGAAAAAATAAAGAAAAAGTAAAATATTAATAAAAAAGAGAGTAATCCTGAACAAGTTTAAGGTTGACCTGAAAAAACGACAAAAACTAAGGATGAGGCTTTGTTCCTGAAAGCCTCTGCAATAATAATCCGCTTTTACCAAAATCGGATTAGATATTTTTTCGAGATATCCCCATAAAAGGGTTTTTTTTTTTGTGAAAAATTCATACCAAAGCAAGGCACGAGTACGATAACTTAGGCGCCGAGAATTGACAACGGCTATTTGTAGAGGTGTTCAATACAAATATTTTTTCTTACGGGAGGGGGGGTCAATTTCCCTCCCTTTAGGCGGGAGGGGCAATTTTCAAAAGAAATACTTGAAATCATAAAAAAATTATTAAAAAACAACGGCAACACTTACAGTTATCAATGATACTTTTTTCAAAAGCTAGAGTTATACACTTGATTTTAATTTTTAAATCAAGACATTTCAATCAATCGTTTTTGAAATAATCGATTTCAAAATCAACATTTGGGAAAAATAAGATTAAAAAAATACATTGCATACTATTTTTGTCAAGTTTTTCAATGAGAAATTGATTGATGAGTAAATTGTCTCAAAAATTTCCTAATCAAACACTGAAAACCATATCTTCTTATGCCTTGCTTCTAGTTTTTGAGAAAAATGAAAAATAGAAAAACTAATTTCTTAATCAGATTTTTATTTTCTTGGCTGTTTACCATTATCAAAAATCAGAAAAGATCGATATTCATACATAGAGTCAGTAAAGAGCTTTGTACTTCTTAAAAAAAAACTAGATTCCCATTGTACGCTCACCGCAGGAGAGCCCTGATGGTGCAGAGAATAGTCCCCAAAAACTTAATCCACTGAAGGATTTGAAAAAAGTTTTCTTATTTTACAATTTTCTCAAAAATTAGAAAGCATAAGAAGATATGGTTTTCAGTGTTTGATTAGGAAATTTTTGAGACAATTTACTCATCAATCAATTTCTCATTGAAAAACTTGACAAAAATAGTATGCAATGTATTTTTTTAATCTTATTTTTCCCAAATGTTGATTTTGAAATCGATTATTTCAAAAACGATTGATTGAAATGTCTTGATTTAAAAATTAAAATCAAGTGTATAACTCTAGCTTTTGAAAAAAGTATCATTGATAACTGTAAGTGTTGCCGTTGTTTTTTAATAATTTTTTTATGATTTCAAGTATTTCTTTTGAAAATTGCCCCTCCCGCCTAAAGGGAGGGAAATTGACCCCCCCTCCCGTAAGAAAAAATATTTGTATTGAACACCTCTACAAATAGCCGTTGTCAATTCTCGGCGCCTAAGTTATCGTACTCGTGCCTTGCTTTGGTATGAATTTTTCACAAAAAAAAAACCCTTTTATGGGGATATCTCGAAAAAATATCTAATCCGATTTTGGTAAAAGCGGATTATTATTGCAGAGGCTTTCAGGAACAAAGCCTCATCCTTAGTTTTTGTCGTTTTTTCAGGTCAACCTTAAACTTGTTCAGGATTACTCTCTTTTTTATTAATATTTTACTTTTTCTTTATTTTTTCGCCGTTTCTTTTTTATGTGTATATGTGTTATATATTGTTGAAAAGGCACAAAAACAACCTTTCATTTGACATCAAAAACATACATATTGCTCTTATAGTTCTAATGATATTTGCATATAAAAGGGACAGAAAATGGTTATCAGAACGAACTTTGGAGCCTTATATCTCAGGACCCTGACTTTCGATTTAAAAAAAAACTTCATATATTGAATATACTAAGCTCCAGCTTCAATTCGAGACTAGTCTCATTAATGTACGCTCATGGCCCAAGTCCCATATAATTTTGCCCCATCTCCTTTATAAATAAATAAAGTTGTCTACACGATTTTTATGTACAAAATATATACATATATACATATATTATTTTTATAGATTACATTACATTTACATCTAATAAGAAGATAAATCTTACGGACTAAGAACATTGCAGCTTGCGAAACTTAGTCCATCGGCTGATTTTTATAAATATTATTATACAAAGTACAAAGAAAAATAAATGCAAAAATCGAATATTGCCGAAGTGGTAGGGTGGACCTGAAAGTTTAACATACTCAAAGTTAAGAAACTAGGTCCTTGAGTTTATAGTAGAGGAGGTTGGTGAATTTTTACATTTTTGGTATTTCCCTTTTTTTTCTGATATAGACTTATAGACTTATTCGATCGATTTGATGCTTAAGACTTTTTCTAAAACAATTTCAAAAAACTTCTAAAATAATTTCTAAAGGACAATTAGTTTCCTAAAAGTCAAATCTATAAAATGCAATAAGGTTGTATTTTTTCAATATAGTGAGCAAACGTATAATGAGATTTGTTGAGACTTTTAAGATATACCTCAGTCATATGACTGTCAACATATCCTTACCCAAAAATAAATATTTTGTACGTGTCAAAACTAACTGCACTCTTCTAAAGGAAATTTACTATTTTGTCAAATTTTTAGAACAAAAACGATAAGTCTTTTTTATTAGAAATATAATGTGCTTTAATTTCGTAGAAGATAATTCTTCCGATACTCGCTTGGTTTTCAAAATATTAACGAGATATCAAAAAGAGAATTTTCAGATCTCTTTGTGGCACAAAGCTCCTCGCCCAGGTGTTGGGATTTTAGGTTAAGTTCTGTCATCACAACTACACGTTGTTGTTTTTTTTTTAATTAGATACAATTTACATTTTTGTGAACGTGTTTAAAATTTTTTTTTAAGTGACATCAAACTACAATAAGAATGGTCATATTGAAGAGACATCTAGGCTCACGAGTCACGAAACCAAACACAATTTTTTCCGAATTATGCATTGCTAGACTCGAAATTTCTAATCTCTTCTATCTAAAGGCATGTGTAGATATCTTATTATTTCAAACATTATAATTAACTCGTGTCAAGTTATATTAATAAAATGGCGCCAATATCTTATGCACGAATTTGTCAGGCATCTTTGCAATGCAAACGCCTTTAGTTGTTACACAACTCTACAGAGTTATTAATGACAATTTTAAACTGATTAATTGCAAGTGTGGCGCGAGCTCCCTCTGTCTGGACAGTTTAATTACTTACGATAATCGTTATACCGCCATGATACAGTATTTCTTTTATAGAAAAACATAAACACACATCTTAAAAATGAACCCATAAATTCATACAATTAATGTCATTAAATCGAGTGGTGAATTGTTAGTTGGTCGGGGGCCAAAGCCAGGAGATATTAACAGGATTATCCTGGACAATAAATTGTATAACTGCCAATTGTCGTGATGCTTATATCCTTCAAATATCTTTACGACTCTGCAACTAGATTTGTGGTCTAAACGTCTTAATTTTGGTTCCTTTTGAACGAATGTTGTCGTATAGATATGCCACAGATTATTTTTAGTGAAGGTGAACCTGGAGGATGCTGTGAATACACACGAACATGATTAATACGTATAAAATTCCAGCAATTAACGAAAGGTGATGGAAGCTAGTGGAAGCTGAAAATGTTTAAAATGTAAACACCTTTAACTATGTGAACCATCAGGTTAACATTAAACGGCTGATCTCCGATGATCGTGTTTCAAGTAATCATGTGTAATTAATCCGGCAATCCGAGTGTTCGTTAGAAGCAGGTGTTATTTCGCACGAGTCGCTGTTTTAAATGGTCTATAGTGGAAGTAACCAACATCAGAGCCGGTTCTTTTTTTTTCTGAGAGCACATAAATAAAATATACTGCCTTGGAATTTGAGATTTATGAATACGTAGATATTTTTAAACATTTGAAAAAGTAGAATTTTAAAAAGCCTTTTGAATGTTGTCTTAAAAAATTGTAATGTAATTTAAGAGTCTTGCCTTATTTACAAATTTGTAAGTATGTATTCTACTCCTTAAACGATCGGAATCCCCAAGGACATACGAAATTGATTCCAAAATAGAACATTACAAAGAGATAGCAGAATGTTACTTCTTTTATATCAACTATTTGAAATTAAATTTAAAACAAAACACTTGTTTCTTGAACTTGTAGCAACACATGGAGGATATGGCTAGTAAGATTTTGTATGGGCATATTTAAGCTTCTTTGAGTCACCATCCTAAATAGTTTTTACTATGTATGCATATTTTGTATATAATATTTTCAGGCGAATTCGCATAGTGAAAAGGATCTAAAATTAAAAGTAATACTCTGGAGTTTAGAAAAAAACGCGACCATAAACAAAAAATACCAAGACTGGAAACTCGGCGGTCAACTGACGTTTGCCTACAAGCTGGGAGGTGTGGTGAATGTCGTGAACCTTTTGTTGTGTTCGTGTTGGATGTGTGGTGAATGTCGTGAATCTATAAATGTGTGCGTGTTAACGTCATTTACCAACGTGGTGGCTTTCACATATATTCACAGACAGCACTGTACACAAAAGGGTTTCGGGGGGAAAGACGTACGAAATTTTCCAGTCTTGGTATTTTTTGTTTATGAACGCGACCTTGCATTGGTTCATTGCATTGTATGGAATCATCAACACTTAAATTAATGGATTTTTGAGACAAAATATTATGGTATGATTACGCTAGTTTACAAAAAAATAAAAAAAATTTGGACACCAGAAAACTCGAAAATCTTATCTAAAAAAAATTTATGGATAGGTTTTCGAGATATGATTTTTCAAAGTTTTTTGTCGTTTTTTTTTCAGCATACTTAGTATTCAGGCTATATCTTGAGTAATAAACAACTAATTTGAACAGAAAAACCGATTCCTGAAAGCTGATCAAATAAGCAGCAAACACTGCAATAACTTTTTTGGGTCACTCCAAAAATGTAACAGCATTGTATCAAAACACTTTAAAAAAATCGACTTTTGAAAGGAAATTTTTGCAAAAACAGAGTTTCTTACTGGCATAAAAAATCTAAATCTTACGAATCCTCATAGATAGCGAATGGCAAAGATAACAAAGTAATTTTCTTCAAAATCTATGGATAAGTTATAAAGATATGACAATTTTTGTAACGATCAATATTTTGGACTTTTTTTTTTGTTATTTCTTGTGTTTTCTTCTATAACTTGAAAAGGAAGCCGAATATGAAAATTTGTATTAAGTAATTTTTTGAAGATAATTAAATTTACGTCCCTTATCTTGGCGGACACTTTGTGGCGGAATAAAACCAAATTAGTCTCATTAATTGTAGCTAATTAAATGCTAATTTGTTGCGCAAACCAAAAATTTGTAGCTCGTTTAGTTTTTGAGTTATTGAATTTTCCGCTAAAATAAGACTGAAGTTAGCGGACAAAATCTGAAATAATTAAAATAAATGAGTTAAGTTGGCCTCCGAATTTGTAGCTTTTTAAATGCTTTTCAATTCCATAAACTTGGATTTTGTAGCCTTAACAGTTTTTTTGATATTAAAAATTCCGCTAAAATAAGACTGAAGTTAGCGGACGAAAGTAGGAAATTTAATATTTTTTTGATGCCCAAAATTGTAGCTAATTAAATGCTAATTTGTTGCGCAAAAATTAATTTTGTAGCTCCACCCAGTCATTTTTTATTTAAACTTAAAGATTCAGAAGTGCACTTCCGGTTTGACGAGGCCAGTGGAGACTTTTTGAAAAATTCACTTTTTTAAATTTTTTCTTTTGCCATTAATTGTAGCTTTTGAATACATTATTTTTGATACAAACCACAATTTTGTAGCTCAAACCGTTTTTGAAATATTCAAGATTTTGTTTTAAAAATACACCTCAAAAGTACCCTTTCAAAATCCAAAAAAATGCCAAATTCCAAAATTTTTTTTTCCAGAAATTTGAAGTAACCTAGACTAAGACGAAATCCAAAAACCTCGATTTTGTAGCTCGATTAGTTTTTTTGTTATTCAATATTCCGCTAAAATAAGACTCAATTTCATATGTAACGGTCAAAATTTTTAAAAAAGTTGAATTTTCAAATTTTTTTCTTTTCTACAAAATCGAGGTTTTTGGATTTCGTCTTAGTCTAGGTTACTTCAAATTTCTGGAAAAAAAAATTTTGGAATTTGGCATTTTTTTGGATTTTGAAAGGGTACTTTTGAGGTGTATTTTTAAAACAAAATCTTGAATATTTCAAAAACGGTTTGAGCTACAAAATTGTGGTTTGTATCAAAAATAATGTATTCAAAAGCTACAATTAATGGCAAAAGAAAAAATTTAAAAAAGTCTTTTTTTAAAGTTCGTGCATTGGTACAGCGAACAGGAAGTGCACTTTTTAAACTTCAAATTTGAATTGAAAATGACTGGATGGAGCTACAAAATTAATTTTTGCGCAACAAATTTTGTTTTGCAAAGCTACAATTTCTAGAAAAGAAAAAAATTTGAAAATTCAACTTTTTTGAAAATTTTGACCGTTACATATGAAATTGAGTCTTATTTTAGCGGAATATTGAATAACAAAAAAACTAATCGAGCTACAAAATCGAGGTTTTTGGATTTCGTCTTAGTCTAGGTTACTTCAAATTTCTGGAAAAAAAAATTTTGGAATTTGGCATTTTTTTGGATTTTGAAAGGGTACTTTTGAGGTGTATTTTTAAAACAAAATCTTGAATATTTCAAAAACGGTTTGAGCTACAAAATTGTGGTTTGTATCAAAAATAATGTATTCAAAAGCTACAATTAATGGCAAAAGAAAAAATTTAAAAAAGTGAATTTTTCAAAAAGTCTCCACTGGCCTCGTCAAACCGGAAGTGCACTTCTGAATCTTTAAGTTTAAATAAAAAATGACTGGGTGGAGCTACAAAATTAATTTTTGCGCAACAAATTAGCATTTAATTAGCTACAATTTTGGGCATCAAAAAAATATTAAATTTCCTACTTTCGTCCGCTAACTTCAGTCTTATTTTAGCGGAATTTTTAATATCAAAAAAACTGTTAAGGCTACAAAATCCAAGTTTATGGAATTGAAAAGCATTTAAAAAGCTACAAATTCGGAGGCCAACTTAACTCATTTATTTTAATTATTTCAGATTTTGTCCGCTAACTTCAGTCTTATTTTAGCGGAAAATTCAATAACTCAAAAACTAAACGAGCTACAAATTTTTGGTTTGCGCAACAAATTAGCATTTAATTAGCTACAATTAATGAGACTAATTTGGTTTTATTCCGCCACAAAGTGTCCGCCAAGATAAGGGACGTATTAAATTTCCTATCGAAATGTATCCTTTACAAAAAATTTCAATTAAAATATTGTAAAAAACTAATGAAAAACTATTCGAAAAAAGAGAAAAACATGACATTTTTGGTGTTTTTACTAAATAGACTATTTATATCCTTTAAGCATTTATAGATATAAAAATTGAATACGGCTAAAATGGGATAAAATATGGACTTTCAAAATCTACAGTTTTTGGTCTATTTGAGCCATTTTTCTTTAACACATGCTTTAAAAAATGGTGATTAGCAGTGGTTTTATTGTATGCATTCCTTATTTAAAATTACTTCCTTATCATTATAACCATAAAACCACTTAATGCAAACATATTTGCAAATTTAGAAAATATTAAAACAAATAGTAAATCTATTTTCATTTGAAACATTTTATAAAATTAGAAAATAGTTTTGGGATTTAGAATAAACGATATGATATGAGATTATATTTTAGAACATAGAGTATAAATTGATAAACATAAAAACATACAAAAATCCTTACTACAACTTGTAAAATGTGTTAAAGAAAAATGGCTCAAAGAGACTACACTACACGTAAAAAATATAAAACTATGAGGATTCGCAAGATTTAGATTAAGAAACTCTGTTTTTGCAAAAATTTCTTTTAAAAAGTCGATTTTTTTTTCAGTGTTTTGATACAACGCACTTAAACTTTTGGAGTGACCCAAAAAAGTTATTCCAGTGTTTGTTGCTTATTTGATCAGCTTTCAGGAACCGGTTTTTCTGTTCAAATTACACTGAGCCAAAAAACAACGTAAAATCAATCGAAACCACTTTGAATCAATGGAAAATCACTACATTTTTAGCCTAAAGTGGAAAATGATTGAATCAAAGTAGTACACTTTAAATCTAAGTTGTTCACACATTAAAAAAAATAAAAAAAAGTAAAACTGGCATCCGCTGGGGATCGAACCTGCTATACCTGGGTTGACAAGCTTGTGTTTTACCACTGTGCCATCTCACTTATAAAAATTGATGTGACAAACTGTAACTTAAGCATAGGACGATTTTTAGAAAATTAATGAATATATTTTTCACCATTGATTCAATGTAGGTAGGTAGGTAGAGATGGCGGTCAAGGCAAACCATGTTTGATTGACCCAATTAGCGCAGGATGCGCCGTTTTGATACCAAAACTTATGAAACCTGTGAGTGATAATTGGATTTATTTGAAATACATTTTTTAATTGGTTTTTAAAAAAGGGAAAAACAAGTGTTAGGCAGTCCTAAATCCACTTTGTTGCATTTAGGAACGAGATCAAGTCTTTGATCTTTGATTCTGAGATGTTATCTATGACATTAAAGAATTCGCTCCCCAGAGAGAGTACTCTATTCCTAGCAAGGGCGGGACATTGACATAGGAAATGGTAGACCGTTTCTTTTTCTTGCTGGTCCAAGCCTTGATTCAATGTAGAACGGATTAAAAATTACTATGCGTATTTTCTCTGGGTGTACTCAAGATATAGCCCGAATACTAAGTATGCTGGAAAAAAAAACGACAAGAATCTTTGAAAAATTATATCTCGATAACGTATCCATCGTAATTTTTTTTAAGTGATTTCCGAGTTCCTGAGGTCAAAGTACGTAAGAAAAAAATAGTGGGATTGAGTGTCCATTTTGGCTATAAACCAGTGTTATTTGAATCATTAGAATCTGAATCTTCGAAAAATTTGGAACAATTTATAGACAGATTGTGCGGAATATTATTTAAAGAAAAACTAAATAAAAGTCAAAATGATCAACTGCTCCCTTCTGACATTGCTTGGATCTTATGCAAGCCCTCTCCAAAATAACACTTTTCCTCCATCATATTACGAAATCCTTAAACTGCAATTTTATTTTATTTCTCACTTTTTTATGTTTTATTTTTAGAGCAACATGCAAATATTAAAGAAAAACAAACAAAAAAAAAAAAAAAAAAACATAATCGTGCCACTATCGATCGTGTTTCCGCAGAATTTCCCAGCCATAAGTTACTTCAAAGCAGCACTGCCTACTTATTGTTTATTTACCAAATAAAATTGTTATTAAACTTCAGACAGATCAATGTTCGCCTGATCAAACCAGTAGACATTGTTGTATTATTCCACCCTAAAGGATTTCAACAAAACGATGATGATGATGATGACGAGAACGCGACACGGAGCGATAGGCGGCGGACAGTGGCTGTGCTGTGACGCTGTATAAGTGTATAACCACGCCATACTGTCGACGACAATACTTATTGCACAAAACATCCAGAGTCACGTTTTTTTAGTTGTCTACCATCAGCATAACCAAAAAATCTGGTGCACAAAACAGAAGAATAATAGTTTCTCTGTTTTGGGACTTTAAAAACTCCTTAGAGCCCTGAGGCATTCTAGTGTCGATCGCCAACGATTTACTTAAAATGTAAACAAAGGAGAGAAATGGCGAACAATTTCACCACTTCCCTGCCATGGGAGTATTAATTAAGCGTGGTTCATATTCAGATTGAAGCAATGCGCGTTAGCATTAAGGAAAATCATGGAAAGCTCATGGCGTCTTAGGTTTTCCAGGCCAATTTCCATATCAGAGTAACGACACGGCAGAAAAATTCAAACAACAACAAAAGAAAGTTCTTGGTGAGAAAATTGGTTATAGACGTGGGATGTGATGAAGATCACGACTGTTCACTTTGAATTGCATTGATTGAAAGTGCGATGGTTAAGACGAAAGAAAAGAGTTTGGCTTTCGGGCGCAGAATAAGGATTGAGATGTTTCGAAATTGATGTTTATTTAATAACATTACTTAATTTGTTTCTTATTTTGTGAGAAAAAGCTTTTCAATTTTTGATTAATATTTCAAAATTATGAACAAAAGATAACTTCTATATATGTGAAATGTGAAAATGAACTTGAGAAAGCTATGGTATGATTTTGAATTAAAGCTACTCAGAAAGAAAATGGTACACCGAAAAAAAAAACCAATATCAATTTAACATTTTTTAAATATCAAATTAACTTTTTTTAAATATCAGCCAAAAATGCTCTATAAAATGATATTTAAAATGTCATGTTTTGGAAATTTTTTTTGATATTTTATTATCATTTTTACTTGCGATATATGTAGGTACTATATATCAAGTTATGCATTCGTAAAAAAAAAAAAGTTGAGATAACATTTTTCCATGACATTACGATGGTAGACAATACCAAAAAAGTGGGTCCCGGAAGTTCGTCTGTCTGTCTGTCTGTCTGTCTGTCTGTCTGTCTGTCTGTCTGTCTGTCTGTCTGTCTGTCTGTCTGTCTGTCTGTCTGTCTGTCTGTCTGTCTGTCTGTCTGTCTGTCTGTCTGTCTGTCTGTCTGTCTGTCTGTCTGTCTGTCTGTCTGTCTGTCAGTCTGTCTGTCTGTCTGTCTGTATAAGGAGCTACAGCCTAAACGAATGGACCGATTAATGTCAAACTTGGTATGTAGCGTTATTTGGCGACTCTCCAGAGGGGTTTTTGGAATTAATTTTTTTGGACCAAAAATAACGGTACTTGTCATATACCGATTTAGGTAAAATTGAAATATCTCGAAAACGGCTCCAACGATTTTGTTTAAAAAATTCAAATGTTAGTTTTAAGCAAAGGTCTATCTTTCAATGAAAATTTTTTTTTGAAAATCATTATTAACGGTACCTGCCATAGAACGGTTTTTTTCAAATCCGATTATCTCCGAAACTGCTTATTCGATTTCAACGAAACTTTTTGTGAAAAAGCATTTATATAATTAAAATATAAACCAAAAATAAAATTTCCAAAAAAATAATTTTTGGATTTAAAAAAAAAAATTGAAAATTTTTGTTTGAAAAATCAAATTTTCGAAAACGGGACATTGAATTTTTTTGAAATTTTGTTTTTTGATGTTGATTAGTGATTTCTACAAAATGGCATATCAATTTTATTTTAAAACTTTTTTTCCAAAAAATTATTTATAAAAAATTAGTTTTTTTAAAAACAGCTCTAACGATTTTGAAATTTTTTTTTCTAAAAATGCATGTTAATGTATAAATCAAAACTGCATACTTGTTTTGGAGGGCAATTTAATTTTAGATTTTATTTTATTTTTTTAAAAAACGAATTTTATTTTTTTTTTCCAAATTTCTATACAAAGTCTTAAAAATTTAAGCAACTTTAACTCTAAGAGCAAGTTCGTGCGACCCAGTCGTGCATTTTATTTCATATCAATTTCTCATTCCAAATTATTGAAAAATATTAAATAAAAAATTTTTAATGTGTACTAATTTAAAGGCGCTTTGTGTTTTTTCGAAGTAAAATGTATGATTTACTGAGAAAATTTGATCGGCACTAAGATTTTACTTCACATAGTTTGGGAGAAAATAACAAAACAATTATATCACCTATAATAGAAAAAATAATATCACCATTATTTTTAAAAGAATATTCCCTTTCAGTAATGTTTTAAAAAAAGAAAGAAAATTCTTAAAATAATAAAAATAATAAAAAGGAAAAGGAAAGAAATAGGTTTCATTATAATAAACTAAAACGTAAAATCTAGTCAACATTGATATTTTAATTGTCAAAGTGAAATTTTCACTATCCACTTAAACTTAAAAAAATGTCAAAATGATATTTTAATTGTAAAAGTGAAATTTTCACTATCCCACCTGAAATTAAAAACTGTCAAAATGATATGATAAAATATCAAAATTGATATTTTAATTGTTGGATGACTTTTGTCACTGAAAAATGTTAATTTGATAGCTGTTATTATCAAATTTTTTTTTCGGTGTAGGTACTTACTCAAGTTCAAGTTGCTTATGTTATAACAATTTTTAAATACGAATTTTTTAAATGTTTGCAGGAAAAATTCGTTCTTAAACAAAAAAACTACAAAAAAGCATAATAAACTTTTTTTTTAAGTGGTCGTTTTGGGTCTCATTCCATTCAGCATTATAAAATATTGTCTATAATTTTCTAGCTTAATCAACCGTCTTCTCCTCCGTTACTCTTGCATGTGCGGTTAAAAAAAATTAAAACCAAAAAAGCACGTATACGCCACAGTACACGGCAACAACGTGCAAATAATGTGAACTACAACTTCGGGAAAGATGTTACCACACCCTTATCGACATTATATTGAATTAATTAAACACTTGCAATCAATAATTGAACAAAATTCATCAGTGTAAATAAATAATCAGAAGAACAATAACGAAGAAAAAATAAAGAAATTCCATTAGAATAATCATCGACCAAAATAAGGCGTCTTAGTAAGGGTACGACAGATCTAACTGATGACCCCACTGTCGTACCTGGGCGAAACGCTTTGGAGTTGAGGTCACTTGAGCTTTAAAATTGAATCATAATCAGAAGAACAAAATTTTAAAATTGTTCTTATTTTTAAGATATTACAACACAAAAAATTAACAAATACAAACCTAACAAAAACGAAAACGAATAGAAATAAGCAAAATATGAATGCTTTTTATATTTTGTAGATTTGAATTGCTTTTGTTTTTATTATAGTTTTGGTTACGAAGTAACCAAAAACTCCTTCTCAGGGATTTTTTAGCTTTAGTAAGGAGAATAACTTTTCTTAAGTCAATGTAAAAAAGTATTAAAAGTGTTAGAGATTTGTAAAAGCTGTCGAAAAAGAACGTCCACAAAAGACGCAATTGTGACAATTCAAATTATTTGCTTATTTTTTTTTTTTCCATTGTTGTTTATGTAACGTAAGCCAATTGTATATGCCATTATGTACCACACGTTAAAAATTAAATCGTTCATATTTTGTTTTATTACACCACTCACCATTTCATCCAGGCTCTTCAAGTCATTGGTAACAATTTGAGGTTGTGGACCATAGACTAGCGTTGGCCCTTCATCGTTATCTTCTTCTTCTTCAGAATCTGTGTCGAACATTTCTGTTTCTGTTGCCATATTATTTTTATCACATTCTGTACTATCTGTTTGTGTACCACAGCCAATTCCATTAGCTTTGTTATCAGCTGCTATTTCACGATCAATTTGTCGTTCCATTTGGACCAACATTGGGGCGAGCATTCCTGAAATTAATATAAAAGAAATAATTTTTAAAATTGTATCCACAGGAACAATTGGAAGTTTTCAAATATTACCAAATTTTGCTCCACGTCGAGCAACTTCCAAAAGGCATAGTATCACATGTTTTTCGTTTTTCCTCATAATTAGGTCGTCGGTTTCGAATAATAGGCACTCGAATATTTTAAGGCTCTTTCTGTAAATTAAAACAAACATTATACAATAGATAAAAACAATACATTCACATACAATATAATGAATAATAAAATAATCGATATAAAACCCTGTTTAAAATATTATTGATAAATTAATGAAATGATAGATTAACGATGAATAGTGTTTAAATGGTAGCCGATCATTTATTACAAATATTTGTTGGAGGCAGAGATGGCAAAAATTGGATTTTTTTTTATTTCCTACATTTGTTACGTCTACTACATAAATGAGGTAGTTAACGTAGTTTAATGTAGTTAACGTAATTAAATGTAGCAGACGTAGCGCTAGACGTCAAAATGTAGTTTGAAATGCCAATTTTACCACCAAATTGTCAAAGTCTTATTCAAATCGAAATACATAGCTGTGATAGTGTAAATTTGAATAGAATATTTGAAACCAGATGGACTTGGGGTGGTTTCTTTGAAAAGGTTTTACTTTACGAAACCAAATTCTCACGAAAACACAGCTATTTATTTTTTAATATTTTTGAAATATAACGTTTTTTATGTAGTTATTGCACGTAGCAAATGTAGGTAGTACATGAAACAAATCAAGCGAGTAGTTTATTCGATTAACTACGCGTAGTTAACCGAGTAGATTACCTGACGTAATCTACTCTGCCATCTCTGGTTGGAGGTCTTTAAAATATGTATAGATCTTTTATTTTTCTATTCTTGTTAGTTACAAAATGAAACAAACAAAAAATAAATGATAATGAATAGTTTTATCTCATTAATTTGTCTGATTTATAAGAATAATAGGATTATAAACTAACGAGACATGTTTGTTGTCATTTTTATTTGATATCGTTTCATAGCATGTAGTTCAAGACATAAAATTGACATATCGTTGAAAAACAGAAACTTGAAAACAGGTTGTTTAAGGAGTGTTACAATCAAAGTCATTCCACCGATTGACTACATTTCTGAATCTTAGTCTGAATATATAATGGGGATTAAATAAACAGGGAATAGAGATATTGTACGTGAGAAATTATTATGAACTGCAGGGTGATTCAATTTAGTATAAATTTAAAAATCAATTGAGTATTTTTGCCAATGCTGGTATTAACAATATGTAAAGAGTTAACTATAAGATTTTTTATTTCATGGAATAATGTTCAAAATACGGCAATACATATTTACAATACGGTTTAAGGCAATTCTGCCGTCTGCCTGGTAAAAATACTTTAACAAAAGTAAAATAACATATGATAATTAGACATGGCTAATAAACAAAGTTATGTAGTATAAAATATTAATTGAAACATTTAAATGTAAGTTAAAAATATGACTAACAACTTTGATATGATTTGAAATACAAAATAGAATTATTTAAAAATTCATACAAATTCAAAACATGCCACTAATATTAAAGATCACTAACAGCAAGATCACACAAAAAAAACCTTCTATATGGTATTTTATAACCCTCTTGAGCCTAAAGATTTGTAAATAGTAAAAGAGAAACTGAAACTGGACTTTTTATTTTTTTCTACTGATCTAACAAGTGCTTAAGCACGCTTTTTCATTTTATTTTTGGTTTTTTTTCTACACTTTTTTAATTTTTTTACTTGCGATATAGGTACTATACAGTGGTGGAAAAATAATTAGAAACACGCTCTTTCTTTTCAAAATGTTTGTATGTTCTTAATATGAATAAAAAATATTAGAAATATTTTTTAACAGAGGTATTTGAAGAGCTTGATGTTTTACTAAGGATCTCCTCTTTATTGCACCTTCTTTTTCTAAAAAGTAAGGGGTTGGTGTGTCAGGAATATTGTTAAGGACGTTTTATTATTTTTTTGGAACATGTGGCATTTTTCGAGGACTGCAACCACATTAACCAACTAATAGAAATTAGTTGGTGATAGTCCTTTTTATTAATTGTACGTTTAATTAATTGACCAAGTTTGGCAAATGTAAATGCTAAAAATCAAAAACAGGATATTTCTTAGTAATTTTTCCTCAGTGTTTCTAATTATATTTCCACACAAAATTGGACTATATTTTAGATTTTTTGCAATATTTTTCTTTTGTTGGATAAATTCTAAATTTTTGTTCCTAAAATGTTACAAGGATTGTATCATCACTCATGTTTGCTAAAAATTTGTTAAATATTTTGTATTTATAGTAAGAAAAAAACAACATTTTGTAAACAAAGGAGAACTCTGTGGGTCCGGAAGGGGATGTCTTGACCAGTAAAACGTCTGTCTCTTACAGTCTCACCTCTAGTCAAGACAGACCTCTTCCTGACCCTAAAAGTGCTCAAATCCCCAGCGGCAGTGTAGCTGTCTCTCATAGTTCCACCTCCGCTGGAGAGGAAAGCAAAAGAGCGTCCCGTAATGACATAAGGAACGCAAAGGGGATCTATAGAGCACTAAGGTTGATACCAATAGCCGAACGGTCCCCAGAGCAATCCAGCAAGTTAGAATGGGCAAAAGCTATTCTCAGCAAAAGATTGACCAGCAGCGACTTAACGTCAAAGCGACAAAGGTCTGTTGAGGATTCCGTCTCGGAATCTAAAAGACAAAAAGTGCATAATTCCAGCACTCACACTAGGAAAGACCTGTCCTTTAGTGACGTTCTTAAGGACAAGTCTATCCTTGCAGTTATCGATAGAAGTAATGTCGATGGCATGATCTCTTTTGACCGTTGGACGATGGTCTCAAACAAACTGCAGATCTCCTACTGGACTCTCATGATGGAGAACCCGGGTGAGCCTGCAGTTGTTGAGGACGCGGGATGGCACCAAGGCCGCGTCAAGCTCGTCGCATTCGGTGACAAGAGATCATGCGATCTATATAAGCTTGCTATCAGCAGACTAGAGGGGCTATGGCCTGATGCCAAGCTAGAGGTTGTGGCAAAGGAAGACATTCCTTGCAGACCTAGAGCTCGCATCAGTATCCCAGCTGAGCTAGCCTGCAAAGATACTGTGCTCAAAATGATCCAGTTTGGAAATCCATCCCTACCCACTCACGACTGGAAAGTCGCAAAGCTGGAAGAGCCAACGGGCCCTTATAGATCGGCAATAATTGTCATCAATAAGGAGTCGTTGACTCCCCTAGCTGCGAACCAAAGTCAGATAAGGTTTGGATGGACTTCTACAACCTTAAAGATCTATAAAAAAGATGAGGAGAGTGCAAAAGCTGCACCTCCATCACTTCCGGCACCTGAGGTTCCCTCCTTAGAAGAAGACATTGCCTTAAATATCAATCCTCCATCTCCATCAATGGAGGTTGATACGCCGGTAATCTCCCCAACTGAGGAGGTCCCCTCGGGCTCTAAAACGCCAGCCATAATGGCTCCAATACCAGATAACTCCGATGTTGAGATGGAAACAGAGGAATATCTCAACAAGATTCTACTCAGTGAAGATGAACTCCTACGTTCATCTTCTGAGTCAGAATCCGAAGACCTCGACCTTACGGTGGTGGGGGCTGATCTGACTAACAGTAGCATTCATGCTCCAGTTAGTTCAGATTAACCTTCACCACTCCAAGCAGGCTTCGGCCTCCCTTCTTCTCCGAATCCACAAGAATGGGGAAGACGTGGTGCTGGTCCAGGAACCATGGATCTGCAAGTCCATGGTTCAGGGACTCAGGACTCCTGGGTACAACTTGCTATATGCATCGGACAAAGGTGACCCCAGATCATGCATATTAGCAAGAAGTAATACTAATGTATATTTACTCCCTAATTACAGCGATCGAGATGTAACCGCGGTCAGACTGCAAACTGACCAAGGAACACTCTGGATTGCGTCGGCATATCTCGGCCATGACCAACTCGGCCCTCTCCCTGGCGAAAAACTACGGAGACTTGTAGCCGATGCTGAAAGGCAAAAGATCTGCCTCATAATTGGTTGCGATGCAAACGCCCATCACACGGTCTGGGGAAGTACCGACATAAATGATAGAGGTGAGTCACTTTTTGATTTTATTTTGAGTACTAACCTGATAGTAAGTAATACTGGCAATGAACCAACATTCGTTACCAGAAACCGACAAGAAGTACTAGACATTACTCTTGTCTCCGATTCGATTCATCAAAGGATCTTAAATTGGAAAGTATCTAAAGAACACTCGTTCTCTGATCATAGATACATCCAATTTAGTCTTAACGATGTGACTACTAAACAGTTAGCATTCCGAAACTATCGCAAAACTAACTGGCAAAAATACAGGGAAACTCTGACAAGCTTACTTAAACCTGAACTTCTAAGTTATCCCTCAAATACAATCGATCTCGACAACAAAGTCAATGATCTCACTTCTGCCCTTAACCTATCAATGAATAACTCCTGCCCACTCATACAAGTAAGAGGAAAGCAGAAGCCACACTGGTGGAACTCAGGGCTAGAACCGCACAGAAAAGCTTGTAGAAAACTCTTCAATCTCGCCAAATCCACTAGAGATGTTTCAGACTGGGACCTATACAAAGAATCCCTGAAAGTCTACAAAAAACAGCTAAGAAAATGTAAAACATCTTCTTGGAGAAATTTCTGTGAAAAAATAGAAGACTCTTCAGAAGCCTCTAGATTAAGAAAAATTCTCTCAACAAACCCTTTAATGCCCAGTGCCTTGAAAACAAATAACGGGGCCTGGACCAACTCCTGTGAAGAATCACTCAATTTGCTACTAGATACTCATTTTCCAAGTAGCTCAAACATTATAAACAGAGTCGACCCATCAGGGCCAGACACAAATTCAAAAAACAATCTTGGTCTGATTACAAGAGAGAAGCTAAAGTGGGCCATCAACGCCTTCAAACCATACAAATCCGCTGGACCGGATGGTATAATACCAGCCGAACTTCAAATGGCATCAGATATTCTAATTCCCATCTTAGAGATAATTCTGAATGGATGTGTAAAATTGAAACACATCCCTGCCCTATGGAGAGAAGTTAAAGTTGTATTCATACCCAAAGCAGGCAAATTCTCTCATGTCAATCCGAAAGACCTCCGACCTATCAGCCTATCATCATTCCTTCTTAAAACCTTAGAACGAATGATTGATATCCACTTGCGTAATGTCATAGATCCCAATCTTATATCTACAGCACAACACGCTTATTGTAAATAGACCGAGAGCCGACAGCATATTTTGGCAGTTTTGATATAACCGAAATTCGAGTGTGCACATATCTAGATATGCACCACAGTATGTCAACGGAACAAGTCTGGCAGTGATCTTTTTCAGCTTTCTCTTGCCAGACGCATCCAAAGTGCAGCAAAAAATCAATTTTTGGCGTTTTGGTATAACCGAATAAATGATACACCAAAAAATCATAAAAAATCCCCTGATTTCGAATCTGTGGGTACCGCAAGTTTCTTTTTCAGCTTTCCCCCCGCCAGACCGCTTTAAAGCATTTTTAAGTGCATTTTTCTAATAAAAAACCCAATTACTTATTTTCTGTTAGGTATAACCGTATGATGGTAACAAATTAATATTCTATGTCTATTCCAGGTCTAGAAAATATAATTTTTAGCCAGCTATTTTTCAGCCTTCCCTCTGCCAGACGCATCCAAAGTGCAGTCAAAAATCAACTTTTGGCGTTTTGCTAGGTATTACCCCAATAAATGATACACCAAAAAATCATAAAAAATCCCCTGATTTCAAAAATGTGGGTACCGCAAGTTTCTTTTTCAGCTTTCCCCCCGCCAGACCGCTTTAAAGCATTTTTAAGTGCATTTTTCTAATAAAAAACCCAATTACTTATTTTCTGTTAGGTATAACCGTATGATGGTAACAAATTAATATTCTATGTCTATTCCAGGTCTAGAAAATATAATTTTTAGCCAGCTATTTTTCAGCCTTCCCTCTGCCAGACGCATCCAAAGTGCAGTCAAAAATCAACTTTTGGCGTTTTGCTAGGTATTACCCCAATAAATGATACACCAAAAAATCATAAAAAATCCCCTGATTTCAAAAATGTGGGTACCGCAAGTTTCTTTTTCAGCTTTCCCCCCGCCAGACCGCTTTAAAGCATTTTTAAGTGCATTTTTCTAATAAAAAACCCAATTACTTATTTTCTGTTAGGTATAACCGTATGATGGTAACAAATTAATATTCTATGTCTATTCCAGGTCTAGAAAATATAATTTTTAGCCAGCTATTTTTCAGCCTTCCCTCTGCCAGACGCATCCAAAGTGCAGTCAAAAATCAACTTTTGGCGTTTTGCTAGGTATTACCCCAATAAATGATACACCAAAAAATCATAAAAAATCCCCTGATTTCAAAAATGTGGGTACCGCAAGTTTCTTTTTCAGCTTTCCCCCCGCCAGACCGCTTTAAAGCATTTTTAAGTGCATTTTTCTAATAAAAAACCTAATTACTTATTTTCTGTTAGGTATAACCGTATGATGGTAACAAATTAATATTCTATGTCTATTCCAGGTCTAGAAAATATAAGTTTGAGCCAGCTGTTTTTCAAAAAATTTATATTTGCGAGATTTTCGTAAGGAAAGTATTTGATGGCATTTTTCTAATGTGAGTTCGGTAAACAAAATAATCGGTTTTTGATTTTTTATTTCAATATTACTACACGGTAAAGAACATTTAATATTCATGGTAAGTATTTTCAAAACACAACTCAAACACACTAGCTATATCTTATAACTTTTTTTTTCACAAGCGCTTTTTCTAATGAAACATACGCTATTTCAAAACAAAATGGAATAATATAATTGACAGGCCCATTAATTGCTTAAAGGACTGCTAATTTTTGACAAAAAAAGATAATCGCAAGTGAAAAATAAGCGATTCTTAATATATTTAGAAAAAAATGCGCTTTTGCATAATTTGCGCATTTAAACCAGCAATGGAGATATTATATTAATATTTGATCATCTTATGGTTGCTGTTAACAAAAAAAAGTTATTTGGTTTTTTTAGAAAGAAAAACCAAAAACTAAGTGTTTTTTGAATGAGAAAATATGTTTGAGATACCTTTGAGGGCGTCTGGCAGAGGGAAGGCTGAAAAGAAACTGGCTTAAACTTTCATTTTCTAAACCAGGAATAGACATAGAATGTTAATTTGTTACCATCATACGGTTATACCTAACAGAAAAGAAGTAATTGGGGTTTTTATTAGAAAAATGCACTTAAAAATGCTTTAAAGCGGTCTGGCGGGGGGAAAGCTGAAAAAAAACTTGTGGTACCCACATTTTTGAAATCAGGGGATTTTTTATGATTTTTTGGTGTATCATTTTTTGGGGTAATACCTAGAAAAACACCAAAAGTTGATTTTTGACTGCACTTTGGATGCGTCTGGCAGAGGGAAGGCTGAAAAATAGCTGGCTAAAAATTATATTTTCTAGACCTGGAATAGACATAGAATATTAATTTGTTACCATCATACGGTTATACCTAACAGAAAATAAGTAATTGGGTTTTTTATTAGAAAAATGCACTTAAAAATGCTTTAAAGCGGTCTGGCGGGGGGAAAGCTGAAAAAGAAACTTGCGGTACCCACAGATTCGAAATCAGGGGATTTTTTATGATTTTTTGGTGTATCATTTATTCGGTTATACCAAAACGCCAAAAATTGATTTTTTGCTGCACTTTGGATGCGTCTGGCAAGAGAAAGCTGAAAAAGATCACTGCCAGACTTGTTCCGTTGACATACTGTGGTGCATATCTAGATATGTGCACACTCGAATTTCGGTTATATCAAAACTGCCAAAATGTGCTGCCGGCTCTTAGACTAAAAGGGAAATCGGTTGAAACAGCACTACATACTGTAGTGCGCACTATTGAATATTCCCTCCATCATAAAGAGTTCACCTTAGTTGCATTTCTTGATATTGAAGGCGCGTTCAACAACGTCAGCAACATAGCAATCACAAATGCACTGAAGAACCTTAAAGTAGATAGCTCACTGAGCGAGCTAATAGACCTTATGCTGAAAAGCGGAATTATTAACTCAACTCTAGGAGATTTCTCAGCAAGAAGATCTGTTAGTAGAGGTACACCACAAGGAGGGGTACTCTCCCCACTCCTGTGGAACTTAGTGGTTAATGAACTACTAGTCGGTCTAGAAGTAGATGGATTCAAAGTGATTGCATACGCTGACGACGTCGCCATTGCCATATCAGGAAAACATCTCCATACTATAATAATCCAGTCAAATAAGGGTTTAACCTCGGAATTAATGTTAGTAGAAATTTTTTTTGCTCAATATCTTCCTTTTGCCATTCTATAACATATCTCAAAAGTCTAGAAAAATCCCATGTCCGCTTGTCGCGATTTCATGGTCAAATCGTGAAATGGAGATTTTCAAAATTAGCAAAAATAGGCTACGGTATTATATACACATATGATACATGATTTTAAGGTATTTTTTAATGCTGATTCCAAAAAATCTAAAATCAAGACAATTTGACGTCTCTGGAAAAAGTAAAACCTGTTTTTCATCTGTCAACTCATATTATTATAACAGTTGCAAACTTACTGCCGAAAAACCCTTAAAAGTTATGGTAGATGAACCAAATTTTGCATGAAGATTTTAGAATCCATCATTATTAAAAATCAAAACAATCCATTACAAAAAATATATATACCTACGAAATAATGGTATTTTTTGATCGAGGGGCAAATTTTAGGATATGCACTGAAGAAGATTCTTGTTCATCTTAGGAATAAGTGCTAATAGGCTAATTTTTTCATTTTAATCTTTGTTTGGATATTCTTTAACTACCCTCAAAAATTTAAAAAAATCTCATGTCCGCAAGTCCTAATTTTCTTGGTTTGAAAATAAGGTGCAGATTTAAAAAAATTGAAAAACTACACTTCAGATATTTGTGTCAGATCAACATGAATTAGGTGCATTACTTTTCAGGGATGGTCAGGTTGACTTGTTTGTGAGTTTTGTTGGAATAAGTGTTAAAAAATACCTTTAAATCATGTCGCTTATGTTGGTATACATATAAAAATTTAAACTTTTCTTATTAATTTTTTAAAATCTGCACCTTATTTTCAAACCTAGAAAATTAGGACTTGCGGACATGAGATTTTTTTAAATTTTTGAGGGTAGTTAAAGAATATCCAAACAAAGATTAAAATGAAAAAATTAGCCTATTAGCACTTATTCCTAAGATGAACAAGAATCTTCTTTAACGCATATCCTAAAATTTGCCCCTCGATCAAAAAATACCATTATTTCGTAGGTATATATATTTTTTGTAATGGATTGTTTTGATTTTTAATAATGATGGATTCTAAAATCTTCATGCAAAATTTGGTTCATCTACCATAACTTTTAAGGGTTTTTCGGCAGTAAGTTTGCAACTGTTATAATAATATGAGTTGACAGATGAAAAACAGGTATAACTTTTTCCAGAGACGTCAGATTGTCTTGATTTTAGATTTTTTGGAATCAGCATTAAAAAATACCTTGAAATCATGTATCATATGTGTATATAATACCATAGCCTATTTTTGCTAATATTGAAAATCTCCATTTCGCGATTTGACCTTGAAATCGCGACAAGCGGACATGAGATTTTTCTAGACTTTTGAGATATGTTATAGAATGGCAAAAGGAAGATATTGAGCAAAAAAAATTTCTACTAACATTCATTCCGAGATTTACCCCTTTTTTCTCCTTATTTTACTGTATTATAATAGAACTAATGCAAACTGCTCTAAATAAGCTACTAAAATGGGCAACAAACTGTGGATTGGGGGTAAATCCTCAAAAAACAGAACTTGTCCTCTTTACAAAGAAATATAAAATTCCACAACTAGACCCCCCCTCTATTAATGGTGTTCCACTTAATTTTGCCAGCGAAGCCAAATACCTGGGTCTTATTTTGGATAGCAAATTAAACTGGAAAACCAACATACAAGAAAGAATAAGAAAAGCCACAGTGGCACTCTTTTCTTGCAAAAAAGCTATAGGGAATAAATGGGGACTATCTCCTAAAATAACTCATTGGCTATACACTGCAGTCATCAGACCTATTCTCACTTACGGGGTAGCAGTTTGGTGGACTGCTCTGGAAAAAGTAACATATCGAGACAAGTTAAGCAAAGTCCAACGTTCAGCCTGCATGTGCATCAGCGGAGCTCTCCGTTCGACACCTTCCGCCGCTCTTGATATATTACTCAATCTTCCACCCATAGATATATTCAGCAAGCAGGTGGCCGCGAGCACTGCTATTCGACTCCAAGCCATCTCTCAATGGACCAATAACTCTATTGGCCACACAAATATTCTGAATTCATTCGGATCAATCCACAGTCACTCCGACTACACCACCCCACAATTGGTTTTCGGCAATAATTATGAAGTCACCATCCCAAATAGATCAGAATGGGACAATGCCGAGTTTCTAAGAGATGATTCAATTCATTTCTATACAGATGGTTCTAAAACCAATGACGGAGTGGGTGGCGGGGTTTACTCCGATAAACTTAATGTTAGTCTCTCCTTCCGTCTCCCTAATCACTGCAGCGTGTTCCAAGCGGAAATAATGGCGATTAAAGAAGTACTGACTTGGCTCAAAGAAAACGTGATATCTACATCGGATATCCGCATCTTCTCTGATAGCCAGGCCGCCCTTAAATCGTTAGCTTCGGTTTCCACAAACTCCGTTACTGCCCGCGACTGTCGATCATCTCTCATGGAGATGTCAGAACAGTTTAACATTCACCTTTTCTGGGTGCCGGGTCACAGAGATATTCTGGGAAACTGTGAAGCAGACGAACTCGCCAGAAATGGAACTCTAATACCAATTTTACCCAATAAGGCAAATATTGGTATACCAATCGCAACGTGCAAACTCATGCTGAAGCAAGAAGCTATAGAGGCAACAAACATACGATGGTCAAACATTATAACTTGCCAAACGACCAAGCAGATCTGGCCTAGGCTAGATCCAAAACGTTCAAAAAATTTGTTGTCTCTAAGCAGATTGCATATCAGCTCTGTAATAGGTGTCTTAACAGGACACTGTCTCATAGGTAGACACGCCATAAGACTTGGCGTAATCTCTAACGACTTCTGTAGAAGTTGCCTTGATGAGGAAGAAGAAGAAACAATCCAACATCTTCTCTGCTCATGTCCTGCCCTTTCCAGTAGACGTAAAAAATACCTGGAAAAATATTTCTTAGAAGATACCAGTGAGCTAATCAATACTGACATCTTCAACCTTCACCGCTTTATTAAAAGCTCCAACTGGTTTAATTAGTGAGGAATTTCCTCACAAAATCATGGTATCACAACGGACCAATAAATGGTCTAAGTGTGTCAGTTGTTTTCCTGACAGCCATTTCTACCTAACCTAACCTAAACAAAGGAGAACGTTTCTAATTATTTTGCCACCACTGTATATCAAGTTATGCATTCGTACAAAAAAAAAAAGTTGAGATAACATTTTTCCATGACATTACGATGGTAGACAATGCCAAAAAAGTGGGTCCCGGAAGTCCGTCTGTCTGTCTGTCAGTCTGTCTGTCTGTCTGTATAAGGAGCTACAGCCTAAACGGATGGACCGATTAATGTCAAACTTGGTATGTAGCGTTATTTGGCGACTCTCCAGAGGGGTTTTTGGAATTAATTTTTTTGGACCAAAAATAACGGTACTTGTCATATACCGATTTTAGTAAAATTGAAATATCTCGAAAACGGCTCTAACGATTTTGTTTAAAAAATTCAAATGTTAGTTTTAAGCTAAGGTCTATCTTTCAATGAAAAAATTTTTTTTTGAGAATCATTATTAACGGTACCTGCCATAGAACCGTTTTTTTTCAAATCCGATTATCTCCGAAACTGCTTATTCGATTTCAACGAAACTTTTTGTGAAGAAGCATTTATATAATTTAAATATAAGCCAAAAATAAGATTTTGAAAAAAAATAATTTTTGGATTTTTAAAAAAATTTTGAAAATTTTTTTCCAAAAAATTATTTATAAAAAATTAGTTTTTTAAAAAACGGCTCTAACGATTTTGAAAATTTTTTTTCTAAAAATGCATCTTAATATATCAATCAAAACTGCATACTTGTTTTGGAGGGCAATTTAATTTCAGATTTAATTTTATTTTTTTTTTAAACGAATTTTATTTTTTTTTCCAAATTTCTATATAAAAAGTCTTAAAAATTTAAGCAACTTTAACTCTAAGAGCAAGTTTGTGCGACCCAGTCGTGCATTTTATTTTTTTATTTATTTAATACTTTATTTTTATTTTGTAATTGCTTGTAACAAGCGACCCGCTCTTATCTCGTGTTTTTCTAAAAAAAACTCTAATTTAAGTGCCGATATGATAAGCCACTGCAAGTGCATTTTTGTATGCGAAGCTTTCTCTTGCAAGGAATTTACAGATCCACCAAGGGTAAATGACAAGTGCCAATAATTTTTGAAAAAAAAAAATTATTAGCAGGATATGGGTGGTTGGAAAATTTAGGATAAATGGTATATGAATAGGGAAAAATAAAATCGCTAAAACATCACAAAAATAGTGTTTTGGAATTTCAAAATTAGATATCTCAAAAACTTTGCACATTACAGCCATTCTAATGCTAGTTTTAAATTAAGAAGGGCAAATGCCACTAGAAAAATATAATTTAATTCCTATGGAGAAATAATTTCCGCCAATATTATCTATTGTCATTTACGGAAAAATAGATCTTAAAAATGTTTTTTTTTTCAATTTATCTCAATACTTTATAAAACAAAAGTATAGTTTGCTACATAATCTTAAATAAAAGGCTTTAATATAAATAACTGCATTCCAAACTTTTCAATGATCAAAAATTTTTTCGGTAACTTTTTTATTGAAAAATACGTATGCCATTTTTTCAAATTAAATTCGTCAAAAACCTAAAAATTAATTTTTTGCTCAAAAAATATTTAAAATAGATAAAAAACATAACAAAGTTTTTAACTAAGTTTTGTTAAAATCCAACTATTTTTGTAAAAGATAAAAATAAAGAACCAAAAATATTTTGGCATTTTTCTCAATATTTTTGAAGTTATATAAAAAATCGTTTGAATAAAAGTTTTAGACATTTTTATTGTCTACAACTTTTTAATTTAATTTTTTTTAAAAGGATGTCTACTTTTGACAAAAATCGTAAAAAACACGATTTTTGACACCAACACCACTTTCCCCCAATTTGTTTGTGGGAAATTTATGTTTTCCCTTTCATTCACCATTTATCCTAAATTTTCCAAACACTCTTATGCTACTAATAATTTTTTCAACTTTTGCCCTCTGAAAACCGGATTGACACTGGTCTAAAAACTGAATAAGTGCATCTCAACTATGCTTTTCAGAATGGGTGTCAAATTGTAGGTTTCTTCCATTCTTACAGACAAATTACACGCACCCATGAGTGGTTGAGAGTTATAAATCACTAGGCCTTTGCTCTTCATAGGCTTATTCATCAACTAACTAACTGATTATGTTAAAGGTTTCACAAATATATTTGACTAGATATTTTCAGCTTTACAAATCTTAAATCTTATCATGTATTCTTTTTAACTTATTTCAGCCTCTGACTTCCTGCTTGAAGGTACCGGTGAAGTATTTAAAAGTGAATCATTTATTCTCGGTAAATGCTTTCTAGGAAAAATCTGTTATACAAAAATGTAGGTCATGGTGTCACAGCTGGCACGGTATTATTTTAGTGGGTTTGTATGGAACCTTATTTTATACGTTATATAAATTGTTTTTTAAAGAGATAACCTGCTGAAATATTCACGAAACATTAGCTACAACGAACGAACGACTTTAGGTGCAACCCATTGGACTCGTTATTGATTAATTTTGATTAGAAACAAGTCGAAGTTTTTTCAATAGGAAAGAACCTGCTTCTAGAAATTACACTAAAAAATTCGCGATTCAATAAAAGAACAAACTTCAAAGGACAGATCCCATGTTTGCTTGCTATGGAAAAGAAATGCTTCTTTTTCGAAATGTCTTAGCACCTGTATTCAAAAACATCGATAAATGCTATTCTATCGATTATAGCCATCTGAAGTACCATTTTACTTATTCAATTTTTATTTGAATCACCCTCTAATAAAATAAATATAATGAATAAATTTGAATTTGTCACAATGAATATTCAAATATGCGTATATCAAATAGCACTCATTATTCAAGCAGCAGGGCAAGTAGAAGGCGCCTCCTTACTTATTGTCAACCATATACATAAATTTATAATGGAAATACAAGTGGCGCATCTTAAACTAATTTATTCGTCGCATTTACTATTAAAACAAAAATGCATTCCGGACGTTCTTTATAATAGTACCTACACAATGTACATTTTTACATTCAACAAAAATAACAACAACAACAATTTGCCACCGAAGCAGCAACTGCAGCCTACTAAACTAATTGCGCATGCAAATGAACTTGCCACACATATTTGCAATCTTTCTCTGCTTGCTTTGTATCTTAACTTTTTTTTCCAAGAAATAAGACTACACACTTGCAAAATTTGCATAGCAGTCCATGTATTTTCACAATAAATTAGGAACATAAAATATTTGCTAATTGAACGCAATTCCTGGTCTGTCCTTTGTAAAATGAAACTAAAACCCATGTACATGCTTCTTCCATTTTCTAGAGATTGACCTGTGACTGTGGCCAATCAAGCAAATCAAATGCTGTCCTGCTTTCAATTATCCGGGAGACGATAAATGTATTTACATAAATATCTAAACGCTTATGCTTAGTTTAATTTGTTGTACTTACAAAATAAAAACTTCAAAAAGGAAAAATTTGACTCACCTGCACCATGTAATGAAATTGGAAACATTATCTCGGGAAAAGAATGTTCCACTTTTTGCTGCTGGTAGATAATGTACGTTGCCCATAGCCAAAATTGGGCCAGCCGATCCGGAAGTCATTGAGCGCGTCATTGATTTGTTGCGAGCTTGTCGTCTGGCTAGATAGTCTTCGGCAGCTTGACGGACATTGTTGGCGTGCTGAAAAAAAAGAGGAAATATTTCATTACACTCATTGAAGTAATTTTGCGTTGAGATATTTAATGAATGTTTATGAAATAACATTTCGATGTCGCATGTGTGCTTCTTCGAAATAATGGTCAAAAATGATCTGGCCCAACCTTCGAGATGAGATGATAAATAGTTGAAGATGATAAAAGATGTAAACATTTTGTCCATTGAAGAAACAAAATATCGAAACACCTAAAACGGGGATGGGTTTTTTTGATATTGAGATAAAAACTCACAAATGTTTTTCTATATACAGAACGGAAAAGGATTTAAAAAGGTATTGCGGAAAAGTTGAAAAGCGGAATCCGTTTGAGATTTCATAAATTGGTGGTTCAGGGTATGTTTTGGAATATTTTCAATACCCAAAAATGTAAGATCTTCACAAACTTCTTGAGACAGCAAACAAAGAGTCTTTGATTATTATTGGTGGAGACATACAACTTCCAGGACATTGCCATGGAGGTTTTGGATAAGCATTTAAGAACCCTTCATAAAATCTCCGATGAAAGTGATACTTTGAAGGCGATCGTCCAGCAACAACGTTCTTGGCTAGTAAATTTTTTTATCGAGGAAGTGAACGATATTAAAAATACAACTGCTTTGGACAGGTAGCATCAAATGGTTTAATCTGAAAAAAGAGGCGAAGCTTTTGATTTGAATATGTAGAAGGATCTGCATAACAACACACTGGTTTCAAAAAGGATTACCACCAATCTTATTTAGGAAATGGAAGTTATAGTGTTAACGTCAGAAAAGAACTTTCTGATCAAGCCTTTATCTACTCTGGTGTTCCCCATAATAACATCAAAATTTGTTCAGAAAATGGGGTAATTAAAAAAGTCATTTATTAAATTTAGACAAAATGTGTTTAAACGCAAAAAGAACTTTATACCTAACTAAAGACTATATGTTGGACTCTTCTCCACTGCATACATAAATTCATAATCACGGATCATCTAGATATTTTCAACTTCTTTCTTATTTTAAAATATCTTTGATTAAAATCTCAAATTCGATCGATCACGGATCATCTAGATATTTTCAACTTCTTTCTTATTTTAAAATATCTTTGATTAAAATCTCAAATTCGATCGATTTACACGCCTACATAATTCGAGTAAGATACACAAAACTTTTTTTTATATAGGTATTAAAGTTCAAAGGCAAATAGTATAGAATTTTTTTATGGTGAAACTATTTTTGGGACTCTGGAATTATTTTTTGGAATATATGTTTTCTTTTTAAGCAAGTTCAACAAACTTGAGGTATCGAAAGTGACAATTTCTTTGACATTGTAAGTGGGGGAGAAGGATTTATTTGGTTGTGCTTTAAAAAGCGATATCATTTTTCTTTTTGATTAAGGAGAAAGTTGTTTTTCTTTTCAGACAAATGGCGCCAATGCAACAATTTTGTTCACACTTAGGAATTTTTCAAACTCAAAAAAATATTTGGAAGTTGTCAACGCCTTTCTGTTATGCCTTTGAAATATTTTTACATATTTTTTTAAAATTATTAATAGGATAGGATCCCATGTCATATTTTTTCGAAAAAAAATAAGGTTGGTTGATAAAATATTGAATTGGGACTGAGCCTTTAATTAAGTTGAAACTCTTGCTTTCTTCTGTTACAGCTCGCATACTCGCATTTGTAGATGATCCGAAAAGACATCGAATTGATGAAAATAGGTACTCGTAGACATATTTATTACATAGAAGTAAAAGTTTTTCTGTTTTGGTGTATTGTACTTTGTACATGTAAAACAACAACGATGTTTCTGCTGCTGCGTAAGCAAGAGTTGCAGAATTGAAATTCTTACATTTAAGTCTTTTATGCGAAAATGTTAACTTTGGTCTTTCCATAAATAGTCTGAAGAAAAAATTTTAAAATATTTTTATGATCCAAGATCCATCACCGCTTGTAAAAAAAAATTACCACATTGACTAATTCGGGACTCTTTCACTAATAAATTAATTCGCATTAAAATTTAACACGACATACAAAAATTGCTCAAGCATTTAGGTTACCTCTTCTTTTCCACATGGTTGCGTGCTAAAAAATCTAAACCAAAAATAGGTATGATTGATGGAGCGTTCAGTGAATTTTGCAGCTCCCCCATCTAAAAGTGGGCTAATAGACCGTCGGGCGGGAATTGAGAATTAAAAATGCACATTTTGGCGCCACAATTGCCTAACGTGCAATAACACGGCAACGATGTCTGCGAAAGATCAAAACAACAACCTAGTAATGTCACTTTTCTTTTTTATGTTGACATTTAATCGGTCCCAATTGCTGCAAGCTGCAATAAACATTTTTTTTTTCTTTTTAGTATATTTTATATTCATACATTTTAATTGTACCTATACACACTAAGAAAATAAACAAAGAATTATGTTAATGAAAATCGTGACTCAGTTATGAGAGTGACATGGCGCGGCACGGCGGCAACTGCAGAATGCATGTATCAAAGTCGTCTGACATTTCATGTCATAATCTTCAACTAAAGCACAATCACCCACAAACTGCATGCCAATTCGCTTTGCCATCACCATACAAGGAGATATTTTTGCATTCACTTCCATTCTGGAGGTGAATAATGATTGGCGATGTCTCCGCCAATGGTACATAATGGCCAATTACCTACACTTCATTAAGAGAGAACTCTGCGTCTGCATTGATCAAATATGTTTTTCTTTGTTTATTTAGATCAAAGTTGAGCTTTGAGGTATAGCTACTTGTACAATATACAAAATCAAGAGAAATGTCAATTAATGTCAATTGCAATTGACTTGAGTATTTTGTTGTATTTTGAGTTCACTTTGTATGACAGGTGTGTACTTAAGACTAAAGCAAATTAATGAATTATTTATGACCGAATTGCAGTTAGTCTCCATTGTGTATTTAATTCTTCACTTTGACAGTTGAAGTGTAATAAATTTTGGTACTTTGACAGCCAATCAACGACTGTTTTTTCGTTTAATGTGTCAGGGTTGTTTGCACGTTTCATTTTCATTACATCATTAAACGTATCGAAATGTAGTTAGCACCTTTGATCAAAATTCCTCAAAAAGAAGGATTTATTATGAAAATGAGAGCAATGACTCCACGAACAAAAATTATAAGTTTTTAATTTTTTATTTTCAACGCCCCCTCATGTTGACAAATTTAATATTATTAGCTTTTTTATAAGACTCAAAATCTTTTGAGAACAATTTACCTACTTCTTTTTTTGCACGTAATTGTAATGAAAACGAAAAATTTATTTTTAAAACTGCCCACGGCCGGCATTAGAGCTTGAAGTTGGTTGTACCGCAGTTTTATTAAAAACCATATTTTCTATTTCACTTCTCGCAAAGTTTCAAACCAAAAGAAAATATCGGAAACGGAAGACTTGGGATTCTGAAAACTATGAAAAGAGCGATTGAGAAGGTAAAATACAAATGTTTTGAACTTTTTAAAAGCAAAAACTACGTTCACAAGTGTACTTAAAAAAAAATAGAACCTGTTTGAAAATACATTTAAACCGAAAAAAACTGGTTTATTGTAATGAACATTAACCAATTTATTGTAATTTATGCAATTATTGGACATTGTTAATGGAATAGCGGCACTTGATTCGAAAGGCCAAATTACACTTCAAAACAATTTTTTCAATGTAAATTCAAAAAATGAATTGATTCAGTGTTTTTCCAAGTATAAAGACAAATTACAAAAATCATACTTGGCTGAGTGAACGTGCAATAATGGCTGGTACAAATAAAAATGTTTCTGAAATCAATGCAACAATTTCAGAGGCGGCGGAAGGGGTGTGCGGAGTGTGCCCCCGCACACGGCCCCGCGCTTAGAGGGGCCCCGTGGGCGTTAAATGAAAATGTTTCAGAAATAATAAAATCCGAAAAACCATGTCTCTTCTTTTTATTCAAAACAATCAAATAATTGAAATTGGCTTGTTTGCACTCGATTTCCATAATTGCATTGAGATGAGTCGAAGCATACATTGGCCACTTTTTGCAAAAGTAGGAAAGAAAAAATAAATTAAACAATTCAAGATTATTGTTTGTTTTTTTTTTCTCAAGTGAAGCAGATAATTAGTTTGCCAAGCAACTTGGATTATCTAAAATTTTGCTTTTAAAATTCCCAATTAAATTTAAAACTCAATGAAATGAATATATTTTTTGTTACAAAATCTCAGTGATAAAAACAGTTTTTTTTTTTTCTTTTTTCTATTTTTCAATTTTGTATAGGTATTTAAAATTGTATGAAATAATTTTTTGTAAAGGTTAAGAATGGGTAAACTTTATTTCCCTTAAAAAAAATTCTTTGCTCGCTTACGCTCGCAATTTATATAAACTAATTTTTCACACTTTCTACCAATTTAAACACTCTGTTACTTAGGACTTAAGAACATTTCTGTTTTCCGCCGCCAATTTAATGATTTAAAAGGACCATTTTATTCAGTGGAATTTTCGAATTTTCGCTGTTCAAAATTCCGTATTCTAACACATTTTGCGGATTCATTGATGTTTCAAAAAACGGACGGATTTACAAATCAACCAAACTTTAAAAACTCGTTTTAAATCAAAAATTTTGTTCAAACAAACATGCCAATAATTTATGTATTTATCAGTTATTTCGTAAAATAATTAAATGATTGATAAGTATCTAACAGAGGAAAGCAAACATCAACAAAAACAATTTCAATTTTTTATATATCTTCCTGTATTTAGCAGAGAGAGCCCCTTGGTTTTTTCCGGTCTCTTCTTCTTCAACTCAAAAGCAAAATTGAATCACCAATTAAAAGAAGCCATAAGTCCTCAATATTCCTTAAATTACATTATGATGTAAATCTTGTCTCTATACAAAAGAAAGAAAAAAAACTATATTACAGGTTGTTTGAAAAGTGTAAATTTTCAAATTTTAAGACTAACGTGAGACTAGCCTAACCACATTCTTAGAACCATCAAATAAAGAAGTTGTGCAGTTATTTGCATTTTGCCAACAATAAGATGAGATGGATTTATTCCCTTTTTCCAATTGGTAATTCAATTGATATTTTTATATTCTAAAAAAGAAACCGAGAAACTGACGAAAGCAAGAATTTATACATTAAAATAAATGGCTATATTATGTTATACCAATTTTAGAAAAGTACAATTTACTCAAAAATGACTTAAACAACTTTATGAAAAAAAAGCAATCAAGTTTTAGTTTTTATTAGTTTCTATATTTTGATGAAGAAAGTTTGATTTTTATTTTTTATTTGAATAGTCAAATTTTAGAAAATTTTGCATTTAATTTGTCTGAAATTTGGAATGTAGATAAATTTCATATCAATTTTACTTAAAATAGTTTTTTTCAGAAAAATGTTTATAGCGATTACAAACGATTTTGATTTTTTCTAAAAACGCGCCCTAATAAAAGAAATCAAATTGCTGAAATTCATTCTAGATGTTGTTATTTTGTTTGGTTTGAAGAACGAATTAATTTTTGAAGTTATACTTCTTATGGGAGGGTGGGTATGAAAATTTACTTTTTGACAAGAATGTCAAAGGGATTATGACGCGATCACCCTGGGTAGCAGGGCTGTCGTTTCACCTTTAGAGTAGGCAGTACTTTAGTATTTAAAAATGCAGTACGCCGCAGTACGGCAAACATAAATGTTACATGTTTCATGTGGCAAGTCGTATGTGGCAAGTTGCATGTGGCAAGTTGCATGTGGCAAGTTGTATGTGGCAAGTTGCGTGTGGCAAGTTGCATGTGGCAAGTTGCGTGTGGCAAGTTGCATGTGGCAAGTTACATGTGGCAAGTTGCATGTGGCAAGTTGCATGTGGTAATTTCCATGTGGCAAGTTGCCAGGGTTGCAAAAAGCTCACATTTCAGCTCAGCTCACAGCTCAGCTCAAATTTGAGCTAGGTACCATAGCTTAGCTCATATGAGCTGAGTTGAAAGTGAGCTGAGCTGAAAGTGAGCGCCCCAACTTCCAACGCCTATATCTCGGAATTTTGAAAAAAATGAAAAAAAATTTTTTGATGCCAAAAGGTAGCGGGGACTCTAACCTACATTTGGGTACAACTCTCATCCCTGTAGGTCCACGCGTTCTCAAACCGGGAGAACTTAAAAGTAAAAAAAAAAATAGGCACGATTCTGAAAAAATAGGCATGATGTGGCGGTTTAACATGGAAGGCGATTTTTTAAAAATCTGATGCAGGTGGCCATGGCACAGAGGAATAAGTAGATGACTTCAGAGCCAGATATCGTGGGTTCGAGCCCAACGGTCGGCTCAGAAGTTTTTTCTAAATCGCCAGCTTAACTGAAGCCACCTGTGCGATAATATGAGACAATTTTCAACTATGTCTCCTCCTCTGTGCTACGTAGTTCTATGTTATATGTTCTTTCTTTGTGTCTATCTGTCCTTCTCTTTGTCATTGTCTGGTGTTGTCTCAGCCAAATGGCCTCAGTTGCCGCGCTGATAAGTGTCAGTAGTTCGTACATTCATGTACGAAGTACTATGTATATAATAATAATAATAATAATAATAATAAAAATCTGACAATGTGCAAAGCGTAGGCCCATGACACAAGCTATCATTTGGCATCACTCCCAAAAATTACTCTCAAGCGGTTTAGCTTCCAGGAGCGTTTAAAGATTCGGGGATTTTTCGAAAAAAAAATTTACCCCAACTTTCAAAACTGATTTTCTCGGAATTTAAAAAAAAGTCGAAAAAAGGGATTATACCACTATCGGGTAGCTGAGAATATAAGCTTTCATATGGCACCACTCCCCTGTCTCTAGATCAAAGCGTTCCAACGCCTATATCTCGGAATTTTGAAAAAAATGAAAAAAATTTGTTTGATGCCAAAAGGTAGCGGGGACTCTAACCTACATTTGGGTACAACTCTCATCCCTGTAGGTCCACGCGTTCTCAAACCGGGAGAGCTTAAAAGTAAAAAAAAAAATAGGCACGATTCTGAAAAAATAGGCATGATGTGGCGGTTTAACATGGAAGGCGATTTTTTAAAAATCTGACAATGTGCAAAGCGTAGGCCCATGACACAAGCTATTATTTGGCATCACTCCCAAAAATTACTCTCAAGCGGTTTAGCTTCCAGGAGCGTTTAAAGATTCGGGGATTTTTCGAAAAAAAAATTTACCCCAACTTTCAAAACTGATTTTCTCGGAATTTAAAAAAAAGTCGAAAAAAGGGATTATACCACTATCGGGTAGCTGAGAATATAAGCTTTCATATGGCACCACTCCCCTGTCTCTAGATCAAAGCGTTCCAACGCCTATATCTCGGAATTTTGAAAAAAATGAAAAAAATTTGTTTGATGCCAAAAGGTAGCGGGGACTCTAACCTACATTTGGGTACAACTCTCATCCCTGTAGGTCCACGCGTTCTCAAACCGGGAGAGCTTAAAAGTAAAAGAAAAAAATAGGCACGATTCTGAAAAAATAGGCATGATGTGGCGGTTTAACATGGAAGGCGATTTTTTAAAAATCTGACAATGTGCAAAGCGTAGGCCCATGACACAAGCTATCATTTGGCATCACTCCCAAAAATTACTCTCAAGCGGTTTAGCTTCCAGGAGCGTTTAAAGATTCGGGGATTTTTCGAAAAAAAAATTTACCCCAACTTCAAAACTGATTTTCTCGGAATTTTAAAAAAAAGTCGAAAAACCGGATTATACCACTATCGGGTAGCTGAGAATATAAGCTTTCATATGGCACCACTCCCCTGTCTCTAGATCAAAGCGTTCCAACGCCTATATCTCGGAATTTTGAAAAAAATGAAAAAAATTTGTTTGATGCCAAAAGGTAGCGGGGACTCTAACCTACATTTGGGTACAACTCTCATCCCTGTAGGTCCACGCGTTCTCAAACCGGGAGAACTTAAAAGTAAAAAAAAAAAATAGGCACGATTCTGAAAAAATAGGCATGATGTGGCGGTTTAACATGGAAGGCGATTTTTTAAAAATCTGAAAATGTGCAAAGCGTAGGCCCATGACACAAGCTATCATTTGGCATCACTCCCAAAAATTGCTCTCAAGCGGTTTAGCTTCCAGGAGCGTTTAAAGATTCGGGGATTTTTCGAAAAAAAAATTTACCCCAACTTTCAAAACCGATTTTCTCGGAATTTAAAAAAAAAGTCGAAAAACCGGATTGTACCGGAATTTTTTTTTTATGATAAAAAAAGAAATATTTTACTAAAAAAATAGAAATATATTTACTATCAAAAACACCAAGAGAAAAGATCACGAAAAATTATCTGTCTTATTTATAAAAATATCTATGTGTTAAAATAATTCCATTAATAACAAGAAACAAACAAATTAAGCTATGGTGTTTTATAAAAGTTTAAAATATCTTCATATTTCATTATACTTTCCAAATAAAAATCAATGTATCCTCTCACCCATCACAGCTCAGCTCAGCTCACTTTACCTTAGCTCACCCAACAGCTCAGCTCAGCTCACCGACAGCTCAGCTCACCCAACAGCTCAGCTCAACCATCAGCTCAGCTCACTTTCAGCTTAGCTCAAATGAGCTGAGCTATGGTACATAGCTCAAAAGTGAGCTAGCTCAAAATTTGAGCTGAGCTGCGAGCTGAGCTCAGCTCACTTTTGAGCTTTGTAGCAACCCTGCAAGTTGCATATTGCTACTACTAGTGCTGAAGCACACACAATCCTCATAAAATTACCATATAGCATATTTTATGCGCAATTTGTTTACTTTCGTTAAGCATATACCGTACGTTCTGAACCGCACAACATGAGTAAATTTCACAAATTAAATTGAAAACTACATGGACGCAAGGAGGATGAAAGAATTAATTTAGTGTTTACTTGATAAAAATGTAAAAAAACGAAGTGTGGATTAATTAATTTAATAATAGAAATTAAAAATATCAAATGAAATTCATTTATATATATACTGAATGAGAAGTATAACTTCAGTCGCGTGTACATGTGTACACACACTCTTTTTTTTTATATGTACGTTTTAGAACATTTAACAAAAAATCTTATTAATATAAAAAGTTTTAAAAATTAAAGCAATCTGAAACTTAAGAAAAAGTTCGTGAGATCGAGTCGTGCATTTTGTTTTTCATCTACAGCCCTGTTCCATTAGAAGTGGTAGTCTTCTAATAGTAGATGTTTTGGTTAATCTAGTACTATCATCTACTGTCTTGGAAATCGCTAGTAAACTACTAGTAGTACTTTGCCACCTCCCAAAGGAACAGGGCTTACGTTGAAATGAAACGTTTTGTCTTAAGTTTGTTATTAGAATTTTGAACTTGAACTTGGACGGAAGATTTGATACTTTTTTCAAAATGATAGTCCAAATTCATTTTCTCAGGGGCCCGAAAATTTACTCTAGCACACGCCTCATTTTGGTCTAGCGCCGCCTCTGAACAATTTTAAACTAAATAAATGCACAATGTTTTGCCTACAAATCGGTTGACCCTATTACAAATGAAAGCAATGTATCAAATTACTAAACGGAGTTTTTGAATTCATTGGATATACCAGGACTATAATGTATATGTTGCCATAATATTAGGCCCAAGCGAAAAAATACAATTTTTTGGTTCATGCTGCTGAATTTTTAAAGTTTTTGTCGAAATGTCTTTAATTTTTTTTATCCCATTTACCTGCGCTTATCATGTAGATACGGATTGCCTTAAAAAAAAGTCAAAGAATTCATATTTTTTGATACAAAATAACGTACATAAGGGGATAAGCTCCAAAAGACGTTTCCTATGGAATTCATGCCGGGAGAATTATCAGACCGGTCCAATACTTGAATTTGTATATCGAGGAATAACGTGACATTCTTAACTTTATGGCAAGGACCCAGTCTTGCATAGATATAGATGCTTCGAGCCTCGAGCCTATTCTGAAATCGTAGAATCAAAACGTTCCCAAGCTCCTTTTGTTTTGGACTGGAGCTATGGCGTTTTCCACAATATAAAGAGAACCTCATCCTTTCCCTGAAATAGCAGCACAGCCAATAATATTCAGAGGATGTTTTTTTAATTTGATTAACGTACTTGTCTGGTCTTATACGAAAAAAAAACTACTCCAAACCTTAGAAAATTACGTACTATCCAGACGATCAGAGCTTCTATGTTTATGCAAAATGCGATCCTTGCCATTAAAGTTAAGCATGTCACGTTATTCCTCGGTACAAAAAAATTAAGTATTGGACCGGTCACCTATTGTACTTTATTTTGTATCAAAAAGTATGAATTCTTTGACTTTTTTTAAGTCAATCCGTATCTACATGATAAGTGCAAGTAAATGGGACAGATAAAATTCAAGATATATCAACAAAAATTTTGAAAATTCAGCAACATGAATCAAAAAATTGTATTTTGTTCGCTTGGCCCTAATAATATGGCTGTACGGCCACCATCTAATAACATGGCTGCAATTTCCAGAGCCAATGCTATTTTTTTTTTCAGATCGTATTTCTATTTATGCTAAAAGTAATGATATCAAAAATGTTTTTTCCGTACCATCGGGTGCATGTAAGAAATACAAACCACAACTCTGATTGATGACACCTTGTATAATAGTGTCATACTTCGGGAATTGGTTTGCACAAATATTCTTAATTCAACGCAATTTTATTGCCTTCCGCGTAGTATTTCTTGATCAAGAATATCTTGCTCTTCACGATTTGGAGCAACAACTTGATTATACATTTTTTCATTTGTGTAATCCAAATGTGGATTTAATGTCACACGGAGCATTCGGTGTATCTAATCCTAATCACGGAAATTATGCTAAAGTTCGAGTGGATTTGAAGGATTAGATGTGATTATATTTACTGAGAACAATATGATGTGGCGAAGACAAAACAGATGCACAAGGAAGCGTTGAGTCCCAATGAGTGTCTGCTTCAAGCTAATTCAAACGTTGACAGGCATCACAGACTACATATAAACAATAATAATTATTTTGAAAGCCTGTCTTAATATATTTTTTTACAAATAAAGCTTAGTTAAACTTTTTAAAAAGCAAGAGTGTTTTTTCACTCGTGAAAATTGACAGCTATGTGAAAGTGGGAGAAAAGGTATTATTTTTTTTGATACAAACCATCTACATATTAATACCTTTCAAACAAACAAAAAATTACCAAAATCGGACCAGCCAAACGCGAGTTTATCGGCCACACACACTTAACGAACTCATTTTTATATGTAAGATTGAAAACCCCGATACTGACAGTTAAGTTAACTTTAAGTTAGCTTTCCCACCATTCCACCTTCTTTTGAGAAAATACCTAGGTGACCCATGTTACCCCCGGTTTTATTAGGAAAAATATGATTGGCGGTCCATATTCACCGCTCAGGACATGGCCACATCGTCGCGTCGTCGCGTCGTCGCGTCGCCGCGTCGCTTGAAATTGTCGTTTAGCCTCTCAGGACGTGGCCGCCTTAATCCAACTTTGAATTACGATGTCTCGGAAATAAGTAATATGCATAAACAAATCGATTGAATATATATATTTTTTTTTCAAATGAATTTCGAATGGGCTTGGGCACCATAAACATTGGTGAATTTTATCTTGCATCCGATTACTCATCGTGAAAACGTCACTTTTATGTTCTAGTTACTGATTTAATGCAGAAGCTCATAAACTTTGATGTGTGATGTTTTAAAGTTATTATTACTATTTTTTTTTTTTTTTTCAAAGATAAAAATAGATTTATGAGATGTTTATTAATGACAATGAAGTGAGAAGACCATTGTTGTTTGATATGTCTTCAATGTAAAATGGTAAATGAGACATTTTATATGTTTTATTGTGTCAGTGATTTATGAAGATGACAATTTTATGGACATTTTCTAGGTGCATTTTTAAAAGTATCAGATTACGGAACGGAACTGCGTCAAATGTAATGCATTTTATGTTTCACCTTGGAACAATGTCACAAACGTCACTTTGACTTTGATGTTCGGTAACCGTGGAAAGATTTCTACTCTTCTCATTTTTCAAGGCATCCTATACGGTACACACCATAAAAGACCTTAAAGCATTATGAGAAGGTTGAATTATTAAAAGAAGAACTTTTAGGTAACTGAAAACTCAAAACTTAAATTAATTTCCAAATCATATAACAAAGTCATAAAGCGAAACCGTTGAATAACTAAATGCTTGGCATTGTCATTGTGCCCGTCTTTAGTTCCATGAAGCCCATAAATAGGTGAAATTATTAAAAGAAAAAACATTATACAAAAAAAACAATACTTTTGTTAGGTGTTGCAAAGAATTTGCATAAAACAATCGATTCACAAAGTGGAACTGCTGTGGAACTATATTGAAACGTCACGTTGGAAAGCAGGGACGGATTCAGTTTAAAAAAATCACTTTGAAAAATGCCGAATGTTTAAAGGAAAAGTTATCTTTTGAACCGAAAGTGTCTATCGTGACAAATTTCCATTTTTAACGACAATCAATAGAATTCTTGGATTTTCTTAAAGAAAAAAAAACGTTATTCTACCTCTAATATCATATTACTTCATATTAATAAGTTAAACCTTCATCAGGTCTTTTTACTGGCACCGTAAAACATTCTAGTACTTATGTTAGGAAATTATTAAGTAATTAACTATCCGGGTGCTGCTCGTGATCATGTCCAACTACTCACCTGTAAGTGTAAAGATTAGATTACATTAATTTAGCAACAAATAAACAAACCATTGGCCACATTTTTACTCCGTCGAACGAGAATATGCGCCAACAGAAGGAACTGCAATCGTGTTAGAAAATTTATGGCAAAACACTCAGTCTCACGACAGACTTAACTAAGAGACTAAAATTGTGTTGAGTTAATTTATATTTGTCTCCGTGCTTGTACTAATGTAAAAATTCCTCTTCGCGTTATCTTACATAAGTTAAGCAGCTTTAACAGCTATAAGGAAGGTGTGACACTTTGTTGGCCAACCAATTTATTTCGCAGTGCTTGTCATGTTAATTCTAATTTTATACGCATACAAGAAACAAGATAGTTTAAGCCTTGACTGATTTGAGAGAGAACTTAAAAGTGAATCCATTTTTCATTTCAACTAATTTAATAGGTAGCTAAACTAGAAGAATTAAGGAGTAAATCTAGGTTTATATAATTTATTATAATGACTAGCAAAAGGTTATAATTTTTATTGTAATTGTAACAATGCTGTTCTCTGTCAGTGATAACCAAATAAAATTCACAATCACAAATTTGTAGTTGTACTTTTTTAAGTTGGTGGAACAGAATTTGTTAATTATTTTATAAGTTTTGTGAAAAGTAGATAATTTTACATTATCAGATATAATACAGTCATGGGCAAAAACATTAGGCACCCCATAGTCCACGGTACAGTACAGATGGATGTTACTTTTTTTTTTGTTGTTTGTTATTATCAAGGGGCACGGTAGTGCCCAGCCAAGTTCTCTAGCAACTTTGGCACTACACCCTTATTTACAGGAAACAACTCAGGCCATTTTCGACCCCCCTCTAACTTCCACACCAAAAATGCTAGAAATTTCAAACTCGCTACATTTATTGAGCTTGTCAAAACCAAACTCCTCACAAAATTTCAGCCTTTTACGATGAGTAGTTTCTGAGATATAGGGCTTCAAAAATCGCAAAAACCGTAACTGACTGACTAACTGACTCACTCACTGACAGATCATCAAAATTATGGAGAACTTCGAGTGTGTGAAGTTAGCCCCCTTTTTTTGAAATTGTTATTTTTGAAAGTTGTTCCAGGTTGTTCCCGATTTGTTCCGGATTGTTCCAAATTTTTTTTGAAAAATTTTCAAAAATGGAGGTTTTAGAGCCAAAAAACCGTTTTTGACCTAGCCCCCCTTTTTTCGAAAATTGAAATTTTGAAAGTTGTTCCGGGTTTAAAAAGTTGTTCCGAACATTGTTCCAAATTTTTGGACCTCTAAGTTCAATATTTCGAAAGTTAGGGGCCAAAACCAAAAAATTCTAGCCCCCCTTTTTTCGATTTTTTTAGGTTTTTATATTTTTTTTAGCTTTAAAAAAGTTTTCTTAACATCGTTCCAAGAAATTGAGGTCCTAAAGTTTGTATTTTTAAAGATATCGCTTTGGAAACTTTTTTTCAAAAAACTAAAAAAACAACTTTTCAAATTATTATTTTCCAAATTTTTCTTCTGAAATCGAATATTTAACCATACATACATATTTGGAGTGAGTTTCAGTGTTCTACAGTAAGAGTATCAACTCGAAAATGCACTTTCAAAATAAATCGTGATGTTTTCACATTTTCAAAAATTTCCATAGGCCCCCCTTTTTCGAAAAATAAAATTCCAAAAGTTGTTCCAAGTTGAACATTAATATTTCTTAAGCCAAACCAAAAATCGTTAAGAAAAACAAACAACTAGCCATTTAACCTAAAAAAGACGATTTTAGTAAACTCTTGCCCCAATTTTGCTCCCCTTTTGAAAATTTTAAGATCCAAAAATTAAAACAAATTAGTCTTCTGATTTTCTTTAACGTGTTAAAATATAATATGTTTCAAAGATATATCAACCCCCCAAAATAATAAAAAACCCCCCACCACCCCCCAAATTCGAAAACCGAAAATCCAAAAACACACACACATGTATTATTATGAAAACCAAAATGTTCCCAAATTTTATCAAAAAATAATGAAAAATATAGATTTTAGAGCAAAAAAACTATTTTTACGATATTAGAAAAAAATTCTTATTGAACCCCAAAAATTTTCAAAAATTAAATTTTAAAAAACAATATTGTGATAATATAGTCCTTACAAATTAATTCCAGTATAAGAAAGAAACATAAGAAAAAAAAATGTATATAAGTTTTTTTCGAAAACGTGCTCCCCCGACCCCCTTTTGACCAAAACTGAGAATATCAAATTGAATACTTATAAAAACCGCCACGTTAAAAAACACTATACGAGTTTCATACCATAAAACTTAGACTTAGATACTTTAAAAAATAAAAAAAAAAAATTAGGATATAACAAAAAAAATTCTGGCTCGCCCTTTTCGAATTTCAAAAATCCAAAACTTGTTAAAGGTTGTTCTAGGGCTCTTCTAAATTGTTCCAGACTTTCGCTTCTTAATATTGATTTTTAGTATGAAAAATTTCAAAAAAATGCTCCCCATCCCCCCTTTTGACAAATCCAAAATCTAAAAGTTGTTCCAAGTGCACAATCACTCAAATCCGATTGTTCCAAAGTTTCATTCAAAAATATTCAAAACTGAGCATTTTAAGCCAAAATTTCATTTAATATGGGAAAATCATGTTAAACTTGTTCTGGCTCCCCTTTTTCGAATTTCAAAAATCCAAAACTTGTTCCAGGTTGTTCTAGGGCTCTTCTAAATTGTTCCAGACTTTCGCTTCTTAATATTGATTTTTAGTATGAAAAATTTCAAAAAAATGCTCTCCCATGCCCCCTTTTGACAAATCCAAAATCTAAAAGTTGTTCCAAGTGCACAATCACTCAAATCCAATTGTTCCAAAGTTTCATTCAAAAATATTCAAAACTAAGCATTTTAAGCCAAAATTTCATTTAATATGGGAAAATCATGTTAAACTTGTTCTGGCTCCCCTTTTTCGAATTTCAAAAATCCAAAACTTGTTCCAGGTTGTTCTAGGGCTCTTCTAAATTGTTCCAGACGTTCGCTTCTTAATATTGATTTTTAGTATCAAAAATTTCAAAAAAAATTGCTCAAAAAAAAAGTGTGGCGTATACGTACTTTTTATATCAAAGAGGCCGCCAAATATCAAAGGGGCCGCAAAATTCAGTTTTGCCCAGAGGCCCCAGCAACTAACGTGTGCCTTTGACCGCCTCACTCTTTTGACAAATCCAAAAGTTGTTCCAAACTCAAAAACACTTCAACTAATGAAAAAAAAAATCTTATGTTTCAAAGTTTTAAGTGTGCGAAATTAGTTTGTCATTGTAGAAATCAAAATATGTACATATGTATGTAATATCAACTTCATCAGCTTTTCCTTTTAATTCTTTATATATTTACATATATACTTCAATTAAGATTAGTAATTTTTTTTAATCGAAAGATAATATTAATGATAAAATTTGAACAATATTTTTTTTATATTTTTATTCATATTTTATGTACTGATTATATGTATGTACTTTTAAACATTTAATTTGTATTTTCATTTGCCTTATATATTTAATACTAGCTGACCCGGCGGACTTCCTTCCGCCATTTCTTGTATTTGTTTCTAATTTTCGACTCTGTAATTAGTTAATTTTCAAACGATAAAGAGGATCAAAACTTGAAAAGTTCATAAAATGAGTTTAAAAATATTCACTTTTAGCAAAAGTGGCCTATGCCAAATACTTGTTTGAGATTTTTTGCAGACTTTTAAAAATTCCAAAAAAATAAAAGACTACCTACTCAAAAATGTCCCTAAAAATTAGTTGTTTTTCAAAAGTTTGTATTTCAAAATACAGGGCCTATGAAAAAAAATCCGTATTAGGCCTTTAATTTTTTTTTAATATCTTTCTAATGGTGTAACTCAAATTTCTGTGCAAAATTTAGCGTACCTGTAATTAGTCTTTTGTCGAAGGTCTTTGACTGCAAAAAAACCTTCACAACTTGGCCCTGATTTTTTTTTGAATTTTTTCAATACCTTTTTTAACTATTGAATAAATTTTTCTATCATTTAAAAAAAAGTCAACTCTTTACGACTTACCGTTTAGAAAAAAGCCTCTTTTTTCAATGTCGTGCTACCCCTATTTACCCTATGAAATCTTGAATTTTTGTTTGCCTTAAACCTTGCCTTTTTGATTTAAAATGACAAACTAATTTAGCACACTTAAAACTTTGAAACATAAGATTTTTTTTCATCAGTTGAAGTGTTTTTGAGTTTGGAACAACTTTTGGATTTGGCAAAAGAGTGAGGCGGTCAAAGGCACACGTTAGTTGCTGGGGCCCCTGGGCAAAACTGAATTTTGCGGCCCCTTTGATATTTGGCGGCCTCTTTGATATAAAAAGTACGTATACGCCACACTTTTTTTTTGAGCAATTTTTTTTAAAATTTTTGATACTAAAAATCAATATTAAGAAGCGAACGTCTGGAACAATTTAGAAGAGCCCTAGAACAACCTGGAACAAGTTTTGGATTTTTGAAATTCGAAAAAGAGGAGCCAGAACAAGTTTAACATGATTTTCCCATATTAAATGAAATTTTGGCTTAAAATGCTCAGTTTTGAATATTTTTGAATGAAACTTTGGAACAATTGGATTTGAGTGATTGTGCACTTGGAACAACTTTTAGATTTTGGATTTGTCAAAAGGGGGGATGGGAGAGCATTTTTTTGAAATTTTTCATACTAAAAATCAATATTAAGAAGCGAAAGTCTGGAACAATTTAGAAGAGCCCTAGAACAACCTGGAACAAGTTTTGGATTTTTGAAATTCGAAAAAGGTTAGCCAGAACAAGTTTAACATGATTTTCCCATATTAAATGAAATTTTGGCTTAAAATGCTCAGTTTTGAATATTTTTGAATGAAACTTTGGAACAATTGGATTTGAGTGATTGTGCACTTGGAACAACTTTTAGATTTTGGATTTGTCAAAAGGGGGGATTGGGGAGCATTTTTTTGAAATTTTTCATACAAAAAATCAATATTAAGAAGCGAAAGTCTGGAACAATTTAGAAGAGCCCTAGAACAACCTGGAACAAGTTTTGGATTTTTGAAATTCGAAAAGGGGGAGCCAGAATTTAATAAATTTTTTTTTTATTTTTTAAAGTATCTAAGTCTAAGTTTTATGGTATGAAACTCGTATAGTGTTTTTTAACGTGGCGTTTTTTATAAGTATTCAATTTGATATTCTCAGTTTTGGTCAAAAGGGGGTCGGGGGAGCACGTTTTCGAAAAAAACTTATATACATTTTTTTTTCTTATGTTTTAACTGGAATTAATTTGTAAGGACTATATTATCACAATATTGTTTTTTAAAATTTAATTTTTGAAAATTTTTGGGGTTCAATAAGAATTTTTTTCTAATATCGTAAAAATAGTTTTTTTGCTCTAAAATCTATATTTTTCATTATTTTTTGATAAAATTTGGGAACATTTTGGTTTTCATAATAATACATGTGTGTATGTTTTTGGATTTTCGGTTTTCGAATTTGGGGGGTGGTGGGGGGTTTTTTATTATTTTGGGGGGTTGATATATCTTTGAAACATATTATATTTTAACACGTTAAAGAAAATCAGAAGACTAATTTGTTTCAATTTTTGGATCTTAAAATTTTCAAAAGGGGAGCAAAATTGGGGCAACAGTTTACTAAAATCTTTTTTTTTAGTTTAAATGGCTAGTTGTTTGTTTTTCTTAACGATTTTTGGTTTGGCTTAAGAAATATTAATGTTCAACTTGGAACAACTTTTGGAATTTTATTTTTCGAAAAAGGGGGGCCTATGGAAATTTTCGAAAATGTGAAAACATCACGATTTATTTTGAAAGTGCATTTTCGAGTTGATACTCTTACTGTAGAACACTGAAACTCACTCCAAATATGTATGTATGGTTAAATATTCGATTTCAGAAAAAAATTTTGGAAAATAATAATTTGAAAAGTTGTTTTTTTAGTTTTTTGAAAAAAAGTTTCCAAAGCGATATCTTTAAAAATACAAACTTTAGGACCTCAATTTCTTGGAACAATGTTAAGAAAACTTTTTTAAAGCTAAAAAAAATATAAAAACCTAAAAAATCGAAAAAAGGGGGGCTAGAATTTTTTGGTTTTTGGCCCCTAACTTTCGAAATATTGAACTTAGAGGAACAATGTTCGGAACAACTTTTTAAACCCGGAACAACTTTCAAAATTTCAATTTTCGAAAAAAGGGGGGCTAGGTCAAAAACGGTTTTTTGGCTCTAAAACCTCCATTTTTGAAAATTTTTCAAAAAAAATTTGGAACAATCCGGAACAAATCGGGAACAACCTGGAACAACTTTCAAAAATAACAATTTCAAGAAAAGGGGGGCTAACTTCACACACTCGAGAACTTCCCGTTAACGTAGAAACTTGAAATTTTACACGGTGATAGGGCTTGTGGTGTATACAAAGGGAAAAATCGAAAATTTGAGATTTTCAATTCAGGGGGCGTGGCATCCGCCCATTTCCGCTGAATTATCAATAAATATTATAGAGCACTTCTGATTATCGTAGAATCTTGAAATTTGGTAGAATGGTAGAGCTGGTAGTTTATACAAAGGAAAAAATTTAAAATTTGAGAATTTCAGCCAGGGGGCGTGGCATCCGCCCATTTCCGCTGAATTTTCATTAAATATAATATAGCACTTCTGATTATCGTAGAATCTTGAAATTTGGTAGAATCACAGACAATTATATACAGATATCGCATTCCATAGAAAAAAATTGTCATCAAAATTTTTTCCAGCCGACACGTTTCAGCCGACAAGAGCTTTTTAAATTGGAATCAAAAAGGAGAAGAGAATTTTTCAGCCGACAAAAAAGCTTTTTTTTTAATTTAAAAAGAGAACAATAAAAAGGATCTCTTACGACCATGACCTTACTCACTCTCCCGCGAAAATAAAAAAAGGAGTGCAAGTGGGTAGATAGACGTGATTTCAATTAGTCTTTGACTTTCTAAGCAATCAGCTGCTGTGAAATATTTCAAATAGGTATATATCGTCGGCGTAAAGCAAAATTGTTCTAAGTACATAGGATTCCTTAAGGACTAAGAAAGATTTTGCTTTACGCCGACGATATGTACATAAACTGTATGTAATTGAAAATATTTTATAAGAGAGTGTCGGCTGATTTTGAGTTTTCATGGGCACTGGGCACCGATCAGATTGTTCAATTGTGTGTAGACATATAGACATACATATGAGGTGCAGAGTGTTGGTGAAATATGAACATGAGCATAGTGTGCGTATCTTCTTATACATTAAGCCGATGTCGTTGGGCGACATGACGTCTGCGTGAATAAGGCGGCCGGCCCATAGACAAGATACTTGTGTGTTCGCTCGGATGTGCACACAAGTGTGGTGTCTGTTGTGTATGCGTCGCTTAAATCTGTGAAAATTTTGGTAGATGGATAGGTAGGTAAGCAAGTTCTTAGATGAACTTTATTTTTTTGAAGGAAGCAAGAAAAAAAGCAGGGTTGTAAAAAATCTTTTTTAAAACAAATATTTACTGCAACTTGATATTGTTTCGCATTAAAAAAAAACTATTGCACCATCTTTATTGACAAAAACAATATTTTGCCTTAAAAAAATTGTACCTATTGCAATTAAAAAAAAATTCTCCATATAAAAAACAAATCAATGCAAAGTGTGGGGGTGTGGGCAATAAATAGTTCATTTTTAATATTCGTCGAACTTCCTACAATTTTAGTTGCAATAATTATTTTTTTAATGAAAATATTTTTCTGTTGTACCTCATACAATTTTTTGTATTGATGCAATTTTTCTCAGTTGCAATAAACGATTTTTTTTTAATTAAATTTTTTTTTTCCAAAAAATATTCTTTTAAATTTAAATTCATTTTTTTACTTGCGGTTTACGATTTACGGAAAAGTTAAGAATTCGTAAAAAAATCGAACTCGAGATAACAAAAAGCGAAGATTGGGTCTCGCAATAATTTTGACTGTCTGCCTCTATCTCGATCTGTAGCGATTTTCCTACTTGAAAATTGGTAACTAAGAGTGATTCCGTAGAGGGAAAATTTGCTTTAGGACCTTTTAAACCTTTTATAGAAAAGGTCGCGTTTCTCAAAAATTTTTGAATTTTTTTGAAACTTTTTTTTTATTCATATTCAATTATACAGGGTGATTCAGGAGTAATGTGCCAGAAAGCTAGAGCGTGTAGGTTAGGTCGAGACAAGAAAAAAATCGTATGGGAGGGGGGGGGGGGGGGGTGTAACACAATAACGTGTTACACCTTTTTGAAAAGCCAAAACCCTAGTATTTTACAAACATTTTTTAGAAAGCCATTTTATGGCACAGTTTTTGAAAAATTAATTTTTAAAATAAAAATTTTGAAAAAAAAATTTCAAAGTAATTTTTTTTCAAAATTTCATGTATAGCCCAGGGAAATTAGTAATTTAAATCGCATTTTTCGCGGGACAAAATTTTTTTCATGGAATGTGTTCGGGTGGTTGTCCTTATCATAAAAGTCAATTTGTTGGGAAAATTGGAGGTTGGGAACAGCCGCCATCTTGGAAAAGAGATTGGTAGCGTTTTTATTGAATAGCTCCATTGTTATTCATTTTAACAGAAAATGACAAAGGTAGGACTTATTAACAATAAAATTATCTAAACAATGATATACAAAACAATTCCGTGAGTTGATTAAATAAAATTTTATAGTTGGTCAAAGTGCGGGTTTGTATCGCAAGGTTGGGACAAAATGACATTTTTTCATATATCTGACGAACTTTTGATTTGTTTGGATAATTCTTCAAGAATGAATTATAGTACTTATAATTACCTATAAAATGAGCCCACAATTGTTATTGTAACCATCGTATTGTAGAAGTAATCTAACTCCGAAACTCTCCATGTACTAGTCAAAAGTGAGAAAAAAGCTAGTTTTTTGCTAGTAGGCCGAGAAAATTTTGGGAGTAGAGGTATAACCAAAATATAAGTACGCAGTTTTGCTGCCATACTCGTGTTAATGTCGATTTCAAAGGTCTGACAACTCTAATTTTGGGCTTTATACGGTTTTTGGGGGGTTAAATAACGTAAGTTTTCCAGCTAACGTGAATGGGCTAAATTTATACTATTTGAAATTATAAATATAAAAGCTGATGCTCTATTATTTTTCCTAAATCTGGACACCTTAATCTCGGCTATGGGGTTAATAGAACTCACGATATAAGCTTTTTTAACTAACCATATCAGGCTTTTCAATTCAAATAAACAAACAAAAATCGAAACAAAAAAGCCTCTAAAACATAATCGTATAAACGGCTTATATCTTGAGTTCTATTGGTCACATCCTCAAGATTGGGGTGTCTAGATTTAGGAAAAATAATAGGGAATCAGCTTGTATATTTATAATTTCAAATAGTATAAATTTAGCCCATTCACGTTAACTGGAAAACTTACGTTATTTAACCCCCCAAAACCCGTATAAAGCCCAAAATTAGAGTTGTCAGACCTTTGAAATCGACATTAACACGAGTATGGCAGCAAAACTGCGTACTTATATTTTGGTTATACCTCTACTCCCAAAATTTTCTCGGCCTACTAGCAAAAAACTAGCTTTTTTCTCACTTTTGACTAGTACATGGAGAGTTTCGGAGTTAGATTACTTCTACAATACGATGGTGACAATAACGATTGTGGGCTCATTTTATAGGTAATTATAAGTACTATAATTCATTCTTGAAGAATTATCCAAACAAATCAAAAGTTCGTCAGATATATGAAAAAATGTCATTTTGTCCCAACCTTGCGATACAAACCCGCACTTTGACCAACTATAAAATTTTATTTAATCAACTCACGGAATTGTTTTGTATATCATTGTTTAGATAATTTTATTGTTAATAAGTCCTACCTTTGTCATTTTCTGTTAAAATGAATAACAATGGAGCTATTCAATAAAAACGCTACCAATCTCTTTTCCAAGATGGCGGCTGTTCCCAACCTCCAATTTTCCCAACAAATTGACTTTTATGATAAGGACAACCACCCGAACACATTCCATGAAAAAAATTTTGTCCCGCGAAAAATGCGATTTCATGCCCATATTTTGACTAATTGCCCTGAGCTAGTAATTAAGTACTAATTTAGTTTTTTAAATTCGATGCTCTTATTCATTTGTAAGCAAAAACAAAAAACCAAATTGAAAAATATTTTGTGATTTTCGAAAATTAACAAAAAACCAAAACTACTTTTTTCTAAAAAACCTCTTTATTTTTTGTTTTTACATGGCTGGATTAATTAATTAGTTTATGAAACCATTCGTCAACTATTTTTTAAACATTTAGACTTAATTAAGGATACAATAAAGTGATAACGTATTGGATTAATCCTGAATTGATCAACTTTTTTCATTGATAACACCTGAAAACTTACCTGAGAATTTTTCTTACTATGTCTGGGGTGCTCGCTGCCCATGGATTCTTTTCTTTTCAAAATTTTTATTATAAAAATTAATTTTTCAAAAACTGTGCCATAAAATGGCTTTGTTTAAAATATTTGTGAAAGACTAAGGTTTTGGCTTTACAAAAAGGTGTAACACGTTATTATTAGTATAACCTTTGATTTTTAATAATTTTTTTTCCAAAATAAGTCAATTTTTTTTTAAATTGCCCCTCCCCGCTAAACGAAGGGGAATAGACCCTCCCTCCCATACGATGTTTTTCTTGTCTCGACCTAACCTACACGCTCTAGCTTTTTGGCACATTACTCCTGAATCACCCTGTATAAATCACTCTTGAATGCATATAATATAAGAACATTGCGCGAAAAAAATACTGTTGATTAATGTACTTAGTAGCTGATGCAGAATCAATTAATGTTATGTAATAAATTATCATCTGAATTAAATTGATTAGTGAAGTAACTAAATCATTTTTTATGGTTTAGGTATCTAATAATAATTTTCATAATTTTATGGGTTTAAATTTCACTGTAATTGCTCACTACGTGACCGTTCTTCTACACCTACTAAATATTAAAAAAAATGAAAGATAAGTTCAAAATTCTGAGTTTGGGGACCAGTTTCTCAAATACACTGCTTTCAATTTCCGTATACTTGATTTTGAAATTTGTCAATTTGTTAGAAAATTGCTTCTGCGGCTTTAATAATGTCTTCAAATAACTCAGGCAATCTTTTCATATCATTTAGGATTTTTTTTTTTTTTTTAAAACCAACAAAACATAAATTGAAGTCTTAAGTAATTTAAATTTTAAAAGCAAAACGGAAGCAGTGCAATTTTTCAAGCAATTTTTCATAGAGATAAGAGTATTTTTAAATTACCGACGTTTGTAAGAAAAGATCATGAATATCGGATCTGTTTCCGCCCTTTACAACATTTTTTAGCTACAGTTACTCCACTAAATAATTTTATTGTTAAATTAGTAGGTAATTTTCTTAACTCTACACAAACGAAACAACAACAAAATTAGAATGTGTAATTCCTTTCGTTTATCTACAAGACATGAAAAATAAAAGAACTAAATAAAGGTTTTTGTGACAGACAGCAAGATATACTTTTCTATAGGTTTTTTGGGTGCTGAGCTCGAATCCGAAGTCAAAAAAATTTTATCACATCACGTTTTTGAGATAATCCCGTTAGAATATCGAAAATGCCGCTTTTTATCAGTTTTCAAGGTTATTTCTTAGCATTTGTTTATTTGTTATAAATAAATTTGTAACGGTTTCTAAAAGAACTAAATCTTGTCTTTCTAAATCCGTTAAATCTCTTAAATATCTCTTTTCTTCTTCGAGAAATGTTTGTAGTATTGTAATTTTTTTTGTATGCAGCGGTGCCCCTTTTTCATTTTGCCACCCGGGCCCTTTTGCCCCAGTCCGACCTGTTTCACCTACCTAATTAGATACTCATGATTTCATACCCCAGTTCAGCAAGACAAAAAAAAAAACACAAACCAAATCAATGCGCAAACAAATAAAACTGTGCATGCATTCTTTTTTCCTTGATTTCCAAAAAATATCCCAAAACCAGATCTCATTTGTATATTCCTAACCCTAACCTATCCTATGAAAAAATGTTAAAGAACAAAATTTCATTCATTGATCAGGTAGGTAGTACTAGGTACCTACCTACTTTCTTAAAATGCATTCACAATCCTTTTGCATACCTACACACAATTACTCAATCGCGCCATCCAAGGAAACAAAAAGCAAACTAAATTGCAAAAAAAAACAAACAAACAAAAACAAAAAACCAACCCAAGTATGTATGTAGATACTAGTACATATTCCTTATTCTTTCTTTCTCTTCTAATAGATCTTTTGTGAGTAGGTACTGAACTAGGTACTGAGTAAGTTTTTTATGTTGTTTTTTTAATGAATCGTTCTCGTTGAGGCAGACTGACCAGCGTCAACCGTAGGTATATTCTTTTGATAGAAAGAAACAAAAAACGTGCGCCAGGAAGACTCGATACTCGAGCTACAAGGTCTACTTCTATGGACAGAAAAAAAAAAACACATATGTGCACAACGGTCTTGAGTTGTAATCGTATCTGAGTACCTACTATTTTCTTTTGTGCTCTTATACTTCAAATACGACCATTTTCTGTTTGCCTTTCCATTTTTTTAATTGCCAAACAATATTGCAACACCACAGATCACCTCATATTTTTATTCCTCATCTCAACCTGAACCTAACTTATGAAAAAAATATTAGAGAAAAAAATGCATTTATTGCTCAGGTTTTTATTTTTAAATACGTCCACAATCCATCTGCACACACACAGCTCTATTTTTCTTCCAAAAATCCCGCCTTAAAAAAGAAACAGTTAAAGCACGATTTTGCAATGCAAAAACACAACAAGAATACAAGAACAAATTTCAGAGATACAGAAAAATAACGATTCCAACTCAAGAGTCAAGACCGTTATGCCCATGATTTTTTTTTTCTTTTCTATCCATACAAAAAGATCTTCTCGCTCTGTCTGAGGCAGAGCCGTGAAAACACATGATACTCACTCTCAAAGACCACGTAAAAGAGAATCAGAGAATAAATAATCAAAATTCCAAAGAGAAATAAAAGCATTTTAAAATTTCTCAAATTTTGTATTGAAAAGAGCTTTTTTAAAAGCTCTTCAAAGTGGTGATTTTCAGTTTCATATGTCACTTTTTTCTATGAAGATGAGATATCTGTATATAATTATTTGTGGTAGAATGGTAGAGATGGTAGTTTATACAAAGGAAAAAATTTAAAATTTGAGAATTTCAGCCAGGGGGCGTGGCAACCGCCCATTTCCGCTGAATTATCATCAAATATTATAGAGCACTTCTGATTATCGTAGAATCTTGAAATTTGGTAGAATGGTAGAGATGGTTGTTTATACAAAGAAAAAAATTTAAAGTTTGAGAATTTCAGCCAGGGGGCGTGGCAACCGCCCATTTTCCCTGAATTTTCATCAAACATAGAGATTTTCAATTCTACAGCCATACCTTGCAAAAAGTAGTGAAATCACAACAAAAACATTACTGTTAAAAAAGGAGCCAAGTTTAAATTATGCTGGCACAAAAAGTACTGAGATGTAAAAGTGTACTAAGTTCTAAAGTTTGGGTTCAAATTCGTATCAATAAAATTTTGATTGTTTACTTGGCAATTTTTGAAATAACTTTAAAAATCGGTTATTAAAAGAAAAATTGTCAAGAGAACAATCAAAATTTTATTGATACGAATTTGAACCCAAACTTTAGAACTTGGTACACTTTTACATCTCAGTACTTTTTGTGCCAGCATAATTTAAACATAGGAGAACTTGGCTCCTTTTTTAACAGTAATGTTTTTGTTGTGATATCATTTACATAATTAATATGGTTCAATCAAAATGTCATGTTCTACATAGAAAAAGATTGTTCTACGTATTTGAAGTTTTAAGTGATGTAGAATTTTAGTCAAAACGAATTGAAGGGTCCATAGAAAAAAAGGCACATCTCCACTTTTTGTCCAAAATAAACTAATGATGAGGCCTTGAAGTAACTGAGCACTATCTGAATTCACCCTTACTTTTAGAAAAAAAGTAAACCTTGTTTAAAAAAAATAAATAAAAGATGTACCTTTACCTAATTTTTAATTAAATTTTACAATGCCTTTTTCTCGGAAAGAGTTGGAATGGACTTGAGCTATTTTTTATCTGGGCCCCTCAATTTTAAAAATTTTTTAATCACCTTAATTTGATAGAGAATTTAGTTTTCTATGAAAAGTGTCCTTGAAACATTTTAAGATAAGCTTAGTTTTCGATTTAAATACAAAAAAAACTGAAAACCGACCAGTGTTGCCATTTTCCCCAAATTGTACCAATAGATTTAGTAACATTTTTGGCAGTCGTGGATATCGTATTCTATATGAAAGGAGAATTTATTGCATATATTTTATGGAAAATTATAAAAAAAACTATGTTTTTATAACAATTAAATAATATAAGAGATATGAAAAAAGTATTTATACATTAAAGAAAAAAAACATAATTTCAAATATTGAAATAGTATTTTTGCGATACATATTATATTTTATTATTTATCAGAATCTGAGTAGATTAATAACAGAATAATTGACACGAAATTGTTTTGACAAATTCAATTTTGGAACAAAAAGTTGAATTTGAATATATGTAGTCATAATTTTTGCCATCTTGCACTCGAAAGCTCTTAATTTTTTGAAATTAAGTTTAAAGAAATAAAAAAACATCTGTGGAAGTAAGTAATTTATAAACTTTCGGAAAGTCGAATTTTCAAGTTTTTAGTGGTATATTTAATGTTGCTGAATTAAATTTAAACTTTAAAATTGCATTTCCTTAATCTGTAAGTTCGTATTTATAGTGAACATTCCTGTAAGGTTTTCGTAAGTGATGAGGAAAAGTTACATCCGTCGGTGTGGGACTACACAAGGAAAATGAAAAACTAAATCACTAGGCCGATTTGTTGCCGTCAGCTAGCAAGAACAACTTATTTTAATCGGGAAATAAATGAATAAATTTTTAATTAAGACAAATTAGGCAGTTGACAAAAAAACTAGCAAAAGATTTTGCTTGAGTATTTTGTCACCATGTTGCAATTTTTTTTTCTTAATTCGATGTCCAAACAATTTTGAATGTGGTTTAGAAATCCGGTTTTTCTGCATTCACTTGTACCAGAAAGTTTTTTTTTCTTTGCCATGTTCTCGCATGTTGTATGGTATTACATTGTTGGTGGATTTTTCAGGGTCTCATTCTATGTTAATATTTTAGTTAATTCCTCTCTCAAATGACTTGAACTCATAAAAACAGCATTCAGTTTGAAATGATTTTTACTCTCTTCTATACAATGATAGTGTTGTAAAAATAAATTCGCAAAACTTTCTTTGTTCATTTGATCCATTTCTATTTCTTTTCGAACGCTCACATTCAATGTCTTAATTGCTTCTACCAATTACTTTAAAGTATTATTCTCTTCAATAACCCAACCCAATGAAGCGTTCATAATAATAGCAAACAAAAAAATATTCATTTATTTCATATGCATTTTAATATTTTACACCATAATATACCTAAATTAGTAAGTAATGGAAATTCCATCACATTGTGTATGTGCATTCCTTAGTGTCTTATTATAAATGACTATACGGTAATTGTCGAAGCATTCCATTCAAGAAACGAGAAGGAGGCTTCATCAAATGCGCATTCGTTCCATTGTTATGCGCCACCACAAAGTATGAGTAGGAACCTAATTCAGACTGCAATATTCACCCATTAAAAAAGAAGGAACACCACGGTTTTAGCTTTTTTTTTTGTTACCTAGGGCACCATTATTACACTTATGTTTCAGGAAGACTTTTATCAAAACCTCTTCGCCAGTAGCATGCGTGTGTTCACAGTAGTTCAGTTAAGTTCAGCAAGCACAGCAAAATCACAGATAATATTCAAGGAAGCAAACATCATCGAAAACAGCAAAAAGTAGGTAATAATAATCCGATTAGGCCCGTTTGAGGTGCTATACATACAGTTATCTGACTGTGAAAGAAGTTGATGTTTTCATTTCATATTGTAGATACCTACATATAATCAGATGAAGAAAACTATGAAACAAAGTGCCTCTTTATAGTCTAATTAGTCAAACAAACTCAAGAGACCAACCACCTTGCTGTGAGGAAGCTATTGTCTATAGGTACCTACGTAAGTCTTGCTATTTAAGTGGTTTCGAAAGTGCTAAAAAGTCTCGATCTTAAACCTAAACTCAATAAGTTTGTCATTAGATTTTTTATGACTACCGATACGAGGTACGGATGGTGGCATACGATTAAACTCTTAATGCCTTCAACGTGATCAGGAGAAAATTTTGATTTGTCTTTTTAAAAAATTCCAAGCTGGTAAATCACGCGCAGTGAAATCAACTGTATTAGCAAAAATTTTAAACGAAATTTGTTAACGATCTTTCAGATTTCACACTCCTCTTCTTGGTTTAATATAGAAAAAGCTATTAAGATAATTCAAAGACAGATCTATTATTTTGAAGTTTTCATTTCGATTGCAATCTTAATGCGGCATTTCTACCATTGGAGCACAATTTACTCGTCAGTAAAGACTAGGTATCTTAATTATAACAAGTCTTAAATAAATATAGCAGTATAAAAAATTGTAAAATAATTTTTTTTTGTTTGAGGTTTATAATTTTACATTTAAACAAAAAGATATTTGTATAGTTTTCTAACATTAAGAAAAAAAACTTAAACAAGAATAAGATGGCAACGTAGGTCTAAAAGGTGAACGTGTTTTCTTTCTAACGTAAACATAACGTCAAAATCGAACCGAGGGTCTCGAGTGGTGTCATCATAAACACAAAAACGCCGATAATGCTTGAACTGGCACGATGTCAGAGTTCAGAGAGCTAATATTTTGCCCGTGTATTTATAGCTTTTTTCAGTTTCTTAAATCATTTTTTATTTTAGGACAAAAACTAACGGTACCTGTTATATAACGGACATATAAAAGTTACTCTTTTTGGAAAACGGCTGTAACGATTTTGATTATAATTTTTGTATGTAAGAGCCAACTTTTAAATAAAAAAATATTTTTTTGTACCTACCTACCGTTGTTAAACAGCTTTTTCGAGATATGAATTTCTCGTAAACGACATAGCCGATTTCAACCCAAATTTTTATATCGTTACATAAAAAATTTACAAAGTTCTCAAAAAACACATTTTGCGATTTTTTTTAAATATTTCATTTTTTTTTTGAAATTTCGTTTTTATATGTTGAATAATATTTTCCTAAAACATTTAAAACGGGTTTTAAATAATTATAAAAATATATATTTTATTAATTTGATTTTGTTTACAATATATGTACGATGTACCTACTTATGAAATTCTTTAAAAAAAATCAAATTATAAAAACATTATATTTTTCCTAATTTTGATCAGTATATAAAAAATTTAAATTTCATTTAGGTAGGTATGTTGTTTTAACCGTCAACTATTCATTTAGAGATGACATCAATATAAACCAGTTAAATTATTTGTAAATGCCATAGATAAAGCCTATACAAATCCTCTGTCCTACGGAAAAGATTTTTTGAATTGAATAGTCTTTAGAAATTCAGATATAATGTATGTATCTTTATGAATAGCATAATTTACATCCTACCACTTTGACTTTAAACTTCTTATTTCTAAGAAAAATATATTAAGATAACTGTACCATGCGGTTTACTTAACATTGCCATTTTAATCTACATTGTATAACAGAAAAGAATAACCTTGAAATTCAAAATGGCAAGCACTTTTTTTAAACCGACCAACTGTGACTTAAACGAAATTCTTCACATTTTTTTAATTCTGCATTAATTAAATATCATAAATTCATGTTTGTAGTTACGACCGTATACTGCCCACCTTCCTTCGAGTAGCGTGTACCTACATCAACATGTTGGAAAAAAAGTATTATTCTAAAACGAAATCCATGTCAAAAAGATACAAGTTGTTTATTAATCTGCAATGTAAATCCATTTTTGAAATCAAATACAATCGCATTAATTAAACTCGAAATGGTAAAAATTGCTCTTGTGTACTGCCGCTACCACCACCGCTATCGCGCAGGCGCGCGTCAAAACTCCAAGTCACTAAGAAGTTGGTCCGCCAAAATACCAGATTGTGTGTGCAGCGTGTAGGTGAACTCGTATATACAATCAAGACCAAATTGGTATCGAAAACTAAAGCGAGACACAGAACCACTCACCATCGCGATTGTCCAAAATAAGATAAAACTTCCGAGCAATTAGGTCACTGGTGCTAACAATACATACATTTATAAGATGGCAGCCGACGCGCGGTGGTATGTTTTGTGCCTGTACTGGCGTCAACTTTGTTGCAAGAAATTGATTGATATTGGAATCTTTGCCATCCAGGGAACCTTTCTAATTAACTTTGCTGTCTGGATTTACTTGTATTTATTTGTTTAATTAAAGATATCTGAGTTTAAATCGATAAAAGACTAGCGGATAAATTATTTTTGTTCAAATAGAGGTTACTGGCTTCTTCGGTGACCAGAAAAAGAATGTTTGACGCCATTAAAGTCTTGGAGTAATGACTCCGTCTGAGTGCGATTTTATGTTTTTAACTAAATATTGATTTTATCTTTCTTAGAAAAACTTTGCGATTCGCAGCTTTGTGACTGTTCTCTTATTTATAGAGACGTCAAACGTGAGTATGTATTAACAGTTATGAGTAGTTTTGTCAATGTTTCCGTTTTGCTGACAAGCCCTTTATCTTTTTACAGTTTCATTTATTGAAAAAGATGTAATTGAGTCATTTAAATGAATATTTTCTGTTTCCTGAATAAATAAAATTACTAACATTTTCAATGGAAGTTTATTTAGTTTTTAAGAATTGACAGCCCATTAGCTATTAAAGAAAAGTGATAGATAAAATTGAAAAATATTGGGTACTTATAGCTGTTTTAAGTGGAACATACATTTCTTTAGTAGTTGAAGATTAGATCAACAATAAATATGAAAAACACTTTAAAACATTCTTAATATTAAAATCAGAACATTTCTCCTCAATTTCCATTTATGAAAATTTGAACAAAAGGGCAAAAAGCTGAGGATTTAAATTTTACAAACTAGTGTTGAAAATTATTTTGATTTTACAATGACTTGACAATGATTCGAAAGAATCTCCTGTTCGAAATACTTCAGGTATTAGTAATTGATTGAGAATATAAAAATAAAGTAGGTAAGATATTTAAGAACAGCTTAATGTTTTTTTCCTAAGAAAAAGGAGTTAAAATTTTAATGTTTTATCGTAGGTACATAGGTACCAACCTATACCATTAATTTCGATCATAAACTTTTAATTGAAATGAAAGACTTGTAGGTATGTCAATAGTAGTTCTATTTCAAAGTCATTACACCTCCATCCTCCACGGATTAAAGGAATTAAAATGGCTCTTCGGCGCCAATCCTACTCATTTAACATTGATGGTTGCACTATATCATATCAGTAAATCTTTACTTACATTTCAAGGTCATCGGAAGCGTAATAGAAATTCCCATTAATATAATCAATTTCGCAAAAGAAGGAACAAAAACACAAAAAAACAGAAATCGGAAGGTTTCCCCATTCAATAAAAAAAATTAAAACACCAACCACTTTAAATCTACAAAATAAAAATATACCTCCACAATGTCTAAAATATATATAATATAAACAATAGTTTAACAACCAAAATATACATTTGTGTATTTCTTGTTACTGGCAAGAGGGAAATCCAATGGCTCTCTTAACACTAAACAAAACCAACAGTGCCAAACAAGTTGTAGTTTTAAAAAAAGAAAAAGTACTTTTTCGACTTCCACGAGAAGTTTTGTAATGTTACATCTAAAATAAGGCAACAAATATCAACCTGAAGCATAAAGGCTGGACTTATCTTTGTTAAGGCCTGTTTGTGACAGTAAAAATGTTCTTTATTCATACAAATTTTTCCATACTCCATTAATTATATGAGTTTTTTGGGCAACCGAAAAACCACTTCTTGAGTTAACTGGAGAGAAATCCGTTTGCAGGATTAACTTATTCTGGGCGGCATGACGGCAACTACCAATTTCAATTTCCAATCCGACACTGGAAAAATAGAGTCTGCGAACGCGAGTTCCTGGGTGAGATGGTAAATCTGTCAGCAAATAATATTCTACAATTGCTCTTCGTTGTAATCGAATCGAAAAAAAGGTGACTAGATATTTATGTAATTTTAATTCACAAAGTATTTTCATTCATTTTAAACAGAAACACTCTTGTATCGTTATCTCTTCAAGAATTAGGAAATACCTACTTACTTACCCAAATGTGAGATAATAAAAACTGAAATAAAAGCTACTGACCTCTGTTAAGCATAGTTTGACCTATTTTTTGTTTTGTTTGAATAGAAAAATATCTATTTTAGTATGAGATGTGGGAATAGTTCACATTTCTCGGTAAATTAGAAAACTCAATGAGATTTACTTAATGATTGATGGGTGTACCTACCTAGCAAGAAAGAAGTTTTTTTTCTTGAAGTTTGCATATCAATCAAAATTATTCTCTCACATACTTACAAATGTTAACCACATGAACTTGACATTTGTCTATATTCTGCCCACAACTATATTACATTCAAACTTGTCCATTTATAATGCCAATGATGTGCAATAATTAATCTCTGTCTGGACAGCCAGATACAAAACATGTAAGTATGCAAACTTTATGACAAAGAAAGAAGTTTCTGAGAAAAATGACAAGTGATCGCGCGTTTTTGGTCCGGCTTGTCAAATGAAGAATATTGTCACACCATGTCATTGGAATGTTTATGACTTTGCGCGCTATGTTGCCGCCGCCGCCACTGCTATAGATATTAATGTGCGCGGATTTTTTAGTTAAAGATCATGACGAAGATTCTCAAGATATTTTATTCAAATCACATCGGCACGCAGGTCCGACAAAGATAGGAATCGGTTCGAACGTGATAAGCTGATGATCTGATTAGCATTTTAGTTCGACACGATTCAGTACCGCTGGTGCCGCCTTTAACACGCACATTGGGTGTGGTTCGGTTATGGTTGTGAGATGATTGTTTGTGAGAAAACAAAAACCTTACCTATGGTGGCGGACAAAACGATATACGAATATTATTTGGGTACAAAGAAAAACAAACAACAAGTGCAATGATTTTTTACCAGCTACGATGTTGGACTGCTAAAGCAATCTGAGCGCTAATACTCGTTTGCATAGCTTGCAAAGTTCTCCATAACTCAATTATATACCTAAATAAATCCTTTTAGAGTTATAGGTTAACAGAAAACCGAACAAAACATTTAGTATTAAATTTAGAAGTAGATATCCACGACTGGATCGTATGTTATGTTATTCCACTTAAGTTAGTGGCGAAAGTCGTTATGGGAATTCCCCTCGATTCCAGAGAAAATGCCGACTATAGCGGAGTTGCTGTCCAGCAACGTTAGTGTCAAAACTATGCTTCTGATCAACAAATTTATAATTTTATGGATTCATTAGAATTAAACATGAAAAGAGTAGGTATAATCTTCATGCCAAGATCATTTTTATTTAAGTTCAGAAACACTCTAAACTTAGAACTAAATAAGTTTTTTGGTGAACGGGCTTCAGGTCATGACCTGAAGCCCGTTCACCAAAAAACTTATATAAGTACAAAAAAGGTCACCAATATCAATACTTAGAACTAAATCTTGCTCTGAGCTCTCAGCAGAAGTTTTGAAATTTGGTCAATGTCACATTGCCTTCGAACACACACAGATAACCAATTTAGATTAAGACTTCTCTGTTTGACAAACACAACATCCTGGGCATCTTGTCACATCTAATAACTCACTTTGGAGCAAGTACAACACGAATCCATTAGGAGCGCACATATTTGTCTTATACACTAAACAGATATTATTGCTATATACCATGTCTAACATAGAAGAAAAACAGTGTTTGTGTTGGCCAACCTAATTCCTCATACGGCATGTTGCACCTTGGTTGTAGCTATTTCCACACGACTTGACTTTACTCGTTAATCGTAACAAACACTCACCCTCAGGAATAGTTGTTACAACAAACATGGAATTTCTGTCTTACGTGCTTCATGTGCACCGCTACTATGTATAGGTACCTCTGTTTTGTGACTTTGTTTGTTGTAAGTATTTTAGTTTTGCGGCAGCAACAGTAATTTACGACTACGCGCAGCCGCATTATAAATCTGTCAAAATTATAAGTTGCACTAGACGAACTGCTGCACCGACACCGACAAACTTTGCCACTGCTAGCCGCTGACCGGTCTCGAATAGAATTTCAAAAATTCCAACACACAGCTACAACTCGCCCCAACTCTGTTACACTGAACATTTCAATTTCGGTCCTTCAACACCGACCCATTAAATCAGGATTAATGGTGGTCTCCAAACGGTGGCATGTATACTTAAAACAGTAGGCATGGCCATCGCCAAAGCCATGTTGACAAAGGAGCTCCAGAAAGATAAACAGAGCAAACACTATTAAAATGACAAAAGCCTTCGTCGCTATGTCGTAGTGGAAACTGAGCGGAAACTGAGCAGACGTTTTTGAGGCAAAAAAGAAAAAAAAATATTTGGAAAAAGAAAATATTTAACACAAACCTCGTAGCGACCAGAGTTACCATGAATGAAAACGTTATTTTTAAATATTTTATTCTATTGTACGAGTATATGTCAAGGCTATGATGTTCTAAGGAAGTTTAATTTTGAAGTCAGTCTCCAGAAACAAAATTTTTTCCAAGTTTCCATTCTTATTTTAAAGTTTTATCGTTAAAATTGATTTTAAATGAACCTTCATTGAATGTGCTAATTAAAATGAACAGTTAAAAGGAATTTTTTTATTCTGTTGATAAACATTACTTTCAATTTGAAAATCACTTTATGGTGATGTGTTGACCCATAATGTGAGCTTAGAAAAACACAAATCCTTACATCTGGTAACTCTAGACGCGGTTGGCTTTTTCAAGAAGTGGTTTATTTCTTTTTACGCAAGAATTTCAAATGATCCAGTGCAGTGATTTAGGACTTTTAATTGAGAAAAGGATTTTTTTTTTAACTCTCAAACACTCAAATGAACTGCTGAATTGAGGCTTGGCTTATTAAAGTGGCTGACGGTTGTCAACGTTAATTTAAATGGTGGTTGCAGGGTTGGAATTTGTATATGATTTTTATTCTATTTTTTTACCAGTAGACGGCAATCAGCTAACTATTACTCGGTGGTTTGGCAAATTAACACCGTTTCACGAGGGTGGAGCTTATAAGTATTATATTGAATGGACCAGGCGGATGTATTGAATTGAAATTAACCTGAAGTGGCCGAGTGGGTAAATTTAGTGCATGAGAGAGTTGACATGTTGCGTATTTTTTATTTGTTTTAGTTTGAATATAATAAAAGGCGATTGAGTTTTTTACAAAGGGACCGCGCACTGCCGCCGACGCAGATTGTGGCTTGAAAAGGAGGTATTTATTATTCAATTCCATCAGTAGCCAGAGGCATATGAATTGAATGAACAAATCAAGCATAAATTGATGTATGTAAGTTATTTAAGATTTTGAGAGAGCTGGATCGCCAAATATTTTTTAGTGGAATCAAATAAAATCCTTCGGCGATTTTTAAATTATTATTTCATTGGGGCAGTTGTCACCATAAAAACTTAAGATACTTTATAAATGTGTATATACTTGATACTAGTTTTCTTTCTATGGTGAGATATCGACAGTAAAGAAAATCAAAGCGAAAGTACCGCAAGGATCGAGTTTATGACCTTTCATTTTCTATCTCAATTTTAGCAAATCAAACTATCATATCAGCCTCTTAGTGCAGGAACAACAATTCTTTTTAATATTTTTGCTATCGGTTGTTTACATTTCATAAAAGCTAGCAAGATGAATCATCATGACAACAAATTCTATCAGTTTTACTTTTCAAAACAATCAAAATATGTAATTCATATCGATTACTATCTGCCAAAATATACTCATTTTTTTCTCCATCTAAGGCCAAATCAACAAATTTATCACCACCATTACCCCCAACTCCAGTTACAATTATTACAAATTGTTAACCATTCAATCGAGTTTCAAGAAAAATAAAAACACTTCACATTACGCCATAATTTACTAGTTTTTCGTTGTCGCCCATGTTCGGATAGGTCTTATCGCTGTCTTAGATCAAACTACAAACATTTAAAAGATCTAACAGACTAAAAGTAGAGAAAAAAAGGCCCAAAATGTTGTTACTTAGTGTCTCGATCAATAGCAACATCGATCCAATGACGTCTTTGATAGTTTTTTTGATTTTTTTTTCGTCGACCCCAAGTCACGATTTGAGTTTTGTTTTTTTTTTTTTTTCTATTTGTTTTGGCACGTGATGTGCAGTCTAATTTTACAACAAGCTCTTAACTGAAGGCGTTCTTTTCAAAAGATATAAAAAGTTCGTTCAAATGTTTACGATTGAGAGTTGATGATGGTTGATGGATTTGAAATACAAATTTATAGCCATCATTGTTGTCTGTTGACAAATCAGGGCAAACCAACGCCATCACTACCTGATGCTAGTGTCAGAATGAGAAATAAAGCTCACGAAGTCTAGATGCATCACATAGTTTTAAAAAACATTATATTCGTGAAAGTCATTTAGGTTTTATAACTTTTTTGTTCGTGGAAAGAATATTCCACTGTGCGTCGTAAATAAAACTTCGCAAAACACATTCAAATTATTTTTGAAAAAGAAGAAACTATCAGCTCCCGAACACAAAAGCAAATAACATAAAAATAATTGATAATTTTAAAATTGTGCTAGTAGGGTTCCTTTAAAGCCTTTTATCTGCTACATAACTAATTGCTTTATGCTTAGATATATCCATCTTAGTCTCTTCAAGACAATTTATTTAGATTAATTTTAATAATGGACAGACATCTTTGTCTATTTAAATAGTTTAGTTTATGGGCATTTTAGACATTACCAAACGTTTAAATTAATTTGTCTTTTAATTGAAAATTTAATACATCAAAAAACGAATGCGGGTGAAGAAACTTATTTGAAAAATGGCCAGTATACATATATTGAAAAAGGGGAGTTTGAATTTGATTCAATTTAGTCTTGTCTTGTCAGTGTCTTTAGAGTTTGTATAAAAAAATTCCATCTTTAAAAAATTCAATTGAGTTTGTCATTCCGAAGCACATGAAAAGAAAATTATGCTGACCATTTGTTAGTCATAGTTTGAGAAAATAAATCAGTAAACAGCAATTTCATAGACATTAAAATTTGTTTAATTTTGTTTTAAGATAGGGGTCGAAAATGCACTACTTGATTGGGATCATCTTTGGACCAACTACTGCTAGGCTGATATTGGTCTCTAAACTGGACATCACTAAGGGCGCTTACTGAACAAAAGAAAATGAAAATCCTCTTGGGTAAACTTCCCCACGTCAAACTGAAATAAACAAGTAGGTACCTATAAAGAGTCATTAGAAACCTCGAATAGTGTCCGGAAAGTTTCTTCTTCTTCTTCTCCATTATCGACGATAGTCATGATCTCGGATGGGGTCGCAACTCTCCCACTCTACTGCTTCACACTACGGCTCCGCATGTGGGGTTCGCCGGGTTGACCTCAGGAAACGTCGTCGGCAGGCTTCTCGATTTTGAATTGTTCCATGTCTAAGGCCAACTGAATGCAGTTGTCGTTGCATTTGTCTTCTCCATGAGTTCTTAGGCCTGCCTCTTCTTCGCGATTGCGTTGGAACGTCGTAAGCGATCGCCTTTTGAACTGGGTTCTCAGGGTTTCGTCTTTGTACATGACAGTACCAGCTTAAACGGTCATGCTGTATTTTATCCAAGATGGTGTTTTTGACGTGAAAGCTTCCTCGGATTTTCTTGCTTCTGATTCGATCAAGCTTTGTTACTCCTGCTGTCATACGAAGCATTTTCATCTCAGCTGCTGTCAGTTTACTCTCATACGTTCTGTACATTGTCTAACATTGTGAACCGTATGTAAGTGCTGGGCGAACAACTGCAGTATAGAGCTTTCCTTTCAGTTTAGGGGGCATTTTTCGGTCACAGAAGATGGCAGTGATTTTCCATGAATATTTCATTTCCACTTAAAACTAACTACTTAATTACACACAATTAAAAAAAAAACAAAACATCCAAATTGAGTAATATAATTTTCACACCAAATCTGGTTAAAGAACGCAATTTAATAACAATGAATTCACTTGTCAATATTTTTGTTTTCATATTATAATTTAGATCCATAAATTGACGTTGACGTGTGAGATCTCGTAAACGCAACACCCCGATAAGCGAATCATCATCATCACCACTTTAAACGATTTATGGTGACACATTTGAAGCAGCAATTTTTCCTTATAAGAATCTTAGTATATTAATTATAAAATTTAATACAAATAAATATGATCAAGCGATGCAATTATTATTATGTACATATTTATTTCTAATCATTGCCATATAAAGTTCCATGCTGTCATCATGGTCAGTGCCAATTGTGGCAGTTGCGCAATAGAAAACCAAATCAAGATAGCAAATAACTCTGGGAGGGAAAAGTTGATGATGATGATGTTGGGGCAACTCAGCCACCAACAAAGTTTAAGAGAAGTTATAGTAGCTTAATGCAACGAAAAAGACCACCCGCAGACTCTATTGTTCCAGTCTGCATCTGCTTACTGCATTGCAGAAGTCATAACTGCTTCTCATAAATGATCCTTATTCCTTATCCGATTTAATTTTAGTGCCCTACAGATGGGGCATGGGGCATGAAGCCTCTTGGGGCACTGCGCACCCAGATCCTTTGTGTCTACGAGATGTATGTATATGTTAACGAAGGTGAATGAAGAAAAACGCAAAAAACAAAACACCCATATAAACTTAAATCGGGCAAAATTCTTAGAAAACTCCGTGAGTTATAAAAAGTGTTGCGAGGTCACCATTCCCAAGAATAAAGTCCACGACTAGGTCGGACGAATATGCTCTCATGATTTATTTTTCCAGAGCAGTTTGGCGGCTTTTAAATTGATTCTTGTAAAGGCGTCGCGTCAGTCGTGTCCTTATTTACCTTTTGCAAGTTGTGTGAGGTATTCAAATATTGAATCATTTTTTTTTGTTCACGAATACATAACAAGGTTTTATACCTTAACTCATATAACAAATAAAACAAGAAAAAACAAATGAAACAAATCTCTATGGCCAAGAACATTTTAAAAGTCTCTAATGGACAAAATAACAATGGCAATGCCTTCTGACTAAACTTAAATCCTGTGAGGCCGAGGAAGAGGGAGGGAATAAACCTTACAGTGCGAAAGAGAGAAATGTTCTCTTCACTACCTACCTACCCGACTCTGATATGCAAGACTACTATACTCTATTCTTTATTTCAGATTGCCAAGGGCTGTTTGTCGTTTGTGTGGTTGATGGTATTACGTTCTTGCTTCTTCCACTAAATGGAAGTTAAAAGGAAGCATATTTACATTTTTTTTCTTCTGACTTGGACGTTGAAGAAAAAATAACGATAAAAAGAAAACAATCATAATCAAAAATGGCAAAATTGGTATTGATTCTTCTTTTGCATTGTGCGCATACAAAATGTGCTTTCTTACATTATTATTATTTTTTTTTTTTTTCATTTAAGGAAACAAAGGAGAGACCATTCAGTTAAAAATAATGTTTTACTCGTAGTTTGACAGAATAAAATAATTTCAAGTGACGTTTTTAGTCATTTTTCATTTAAAGTAAAATTAGTTCATTGTTTGGCTGGTTGGGAAGGAACTGAGATGTTGGGGAATCAACTTGGCAATTTTTGTGATCGTAAATTGATCAATTGTACCTGTTTCAACTTTTTCTATTGATCGTGAAAGAAACTGGTTTTGTCCACTGATATAATACGTGCGGATATTGAACAGAAATAAAATGACTTTCTTTTTAGCTTTCTAGAAAAGCTTATAGAAATCAGTACTTTCCTTAATTTTCATTCTGCTAGCGAAACCGTTGCTTCGGATGAAAGCTGATCGCTGATCCATCTATGACCATTACACAACGGAACTCTATTCTTATGACGGAAAGATGCTGGGTGACCTGGAAACACGAATTACACTGCTGCAATTATTTGCTGTTATCGTGTTTGAACATAATACAAACTTCACTTTTGGCAACAAGCCGATCAAACCACATTTAAGAAGTACCGTTTCAAGCTAAACGAAAGCAACCACATGAAGTTCTAGGACAGGGATGGCACGCTTGCCATTGGTGGCACGCCATGAAATATTTCCGGCACGCCACCAATTAAGTAATCCAATTGCCATTTGAGCAACATTCAACAATTTTTCCAGTAAAATTTTTCTTGAGATTTTGTAAAACTGTAAAAATCTATTCTTCTGAGAAGAAGATACGCACGTTCTGAAGAACGGATTGAATTAACATGAAAAACCAGACGAAGTAAAATTAACTGAACAGTTTTTTAACGGCAGGTAATTAGGTTTTCACAAATTAAAGAATTTTCGAAAATGATAGGTCTTCTATGGACCCTGATACGACATCCTTTGATAAACTTAACATGTCTAAAGTTTACTGGTTGGAAATTGAAGAAATTGAAATGAAGCTGAACGAATTTCAATCTTGTCCGATATCGACTCAAAAATTAGTCGAAACAAGGAAAGAGTAGGAATCAATCAAACTAGAGAGGGTGGAGGGCAATACGACGAACAATTCCAATTCCAAATTAATGGAAACAAGAAATTGGAAAAGTTAAAGATCTTGACAATACTTTCACCTACTTACGAGTCATAATTTATCCAAATGAATAACATTAAAGATTCGCTTAGAAGCAGATTGTCAGATGATTCCAACTTTTTCTTTCAGTTCAGCCTGCATTTTGCTTACCTACTACTTGACATCGAGTTCACAACAAGAGAAGTCACACTACAATATTTCTTTTACTTTTTATTTTTTGTTTCTTTGTTTTATTTTGTTAAGGTACATCTAAAAATTGAAAAGTGAAAAATTTTAAATTCATTTTTGTCAAACTCAGTTTTTCCGAACGTAAAATTTGCAGATGCAGAAAGCTTATTTTTTGGTTCTAAAAACAATTTTTGTAGTTTTTTTCAAAAACAAATAGTTCTATAAAGAAATAATATTTTTGTAAATCTCCCACTTTTTGCAAAAAGTGGCCATTTAGTTATACCTTTAATTTGAAATTTTGTTTTTTATTAAAACGAACAACAATAATAATCTGTTATTTTCAAATTTAAATTAATAGGTGTGTTTACAAATAAAACGCTGCGTAGTTTAAAATTAATTATTTTTGCTTCTAGTGGTCACAGAAAAAAAAAAAATTGATCAAAACGCCCAAGGCACCTCAAATAAATATTTTTTTTTTAATGGCACGAGGCTCTAAAAAGGTTCGACATCCCTGTTCTAGGATGTACGAATGCTGATATTGATCCCAAGCAAATACCTGAGTAACCAAGTTTAATACCAGAAAACTAAAGAGTGCCTTAGCCTCACATATCTAGAGAGCTGAGAACAATTTGGAGCAAAAGTGTCTGCTTGGATTGAAAAGTATTGGAGAGCTATGTTATATAGTTTGGAAACCACACGACCCGGCTGTAAAAAAAATATACGATACACTTTCTCTAACGAAACCTATGTTCTATTTGTGTGCTATTGAACTTCAACAAAGAGTTTAAACAACTTCGTATTACAAGTGAACAATATTTCCACGTCACTTTTTTCGAATGTCTTGAATTTCCGGAAAAGAAACAACAATAAAATAAAAGTTAAAACAACCGATGGGAAAACGATTAATATTCTGCAGTTTTGTTCGAGATTTAAAAAAAGCAAAGCGTCACGATCTAAGCAAACTGGTGGGTGTCTTATTTAAGCTACTAATCCACTCGTTAGCCGTATTATCTTTAAGTATCAATACATCATGTTTGATAATTTTTTATCTTTGACCTAAAACTTAATCCAAACTTAACAATTTAACAATAAACTGAATCTATAAGAGAGTAATCCTATATTATACATCACAGAATTTTTTGTTTATCACATCATAAGCTTCTGTAACTCGGGTTGTGTGATGAATATAAAAATACAAACCTCTAGCTATGTCATCGCAATTCATTATAAAAAAAACAACTATTTATCTTCAATTTTTCATCAATATCTTCCCTCTTTTATCTTCTTCGTCACCATGCAAAATTACTTATTAATTTCACCTTAAATTAACCATATTATTTCTATATTCAAATTAATATGATTAAAAATGCATTTATTAGGAACAAAACAAAGAAAAAATAAATAAATAAAAATTGGCCAATCTCTACAACAATCGGGAAGGTGAATCTTTTGAATTGGAGGTCAACATTCTTGTAAAGTCAAACAGTCTTGCTATTTATAAGTCTCACTAAAGCATATAATTAACTTATTATTCACTATTATGGTTATTTATTATATGTTTCGTATTCGAAAATATGAACAATGATCTCATCGTAAATTATTTGTTTAACATTGGACCGTTGCCGTTGATGGCGCGTAACTTTGAATTTTGCGACTATTGATGGATATTAAAAAAACAACACGCTCACAAAAAAAATAACGCTTAAAGGGTCCAAAGAAAGACTTTAGAGCTGAAAAATGTCTTTGGAGGAAGGTTGTCTAAATACGGACTTATGGGTGGTATAATGTGAGTGAAGTAGGTGCGGTAATTTAGACAAACAATGTCTAATGATATTGATGTCATATCGCCAAAAGCTTTTAACTTGAAGTGAGAACTAGTTCAAGGAAGTTCGTGGGAAATAAATATTTTTTTTGCAGCCGTCTTAGAGCTTGAATGAATTTCCTAAAAAAATGAAGCTATCCATCAACACATTTAATTTTTAAACTTTGTTTGCCTTTACCCGAAAATTTCACATGCATATCTACTCGCACATAGAATTTATTTCTAAGAAAATAATATGTGCAATAGACAGTTTTGGACAGCATAATGTTGGTATATGATACTTCCATTTCAGTTTTTTTTTTGTTGACAAATTAGGTTAAATTGTTTTTTTTTGGCTATCAAATCAAGCAAATAAACCGAAAACCGGATTTTCCAAAAACCGTTTTTTTTTGTCCGGTTGAAAACCGGCCGGTTTAACCGAAAGAAAAAAAAACCGGTTTTTGTACTAACGAATCATTATCTACACAACATCTACGAATTTGAAAGAATTTTCTTCGTTAAGGCAAAGTTATTTACTGATGGACTACTTTTACTAAAAACAGTATTGAAAAAGAATTTTACGCACAGTTTGAATCTGCTTCGTGATTATTTTAAAATGTGAAGGCAACTTACCACTTGATTCGAATAACATCATTTTTCGTAGGAAGGTACTTGCGACAAAAAAAATATGAAGTGAGTTTTTTTTTCATTCAGAAAAGAAAATCAATTTTAAAGAGAAATTCTTCTTTATTCTCCTCCATTGTCACGTCTTTTAAAAGATTGTGTTTTTAAGCATCACCATCAATGTATTTTAAAGTTCATTGATAGTTTGTTTTTATTTTTATTCTTAATTTCCTAGTCACGTCCACTCCCAAACGAAAAAGTTTCATATCAAATAAAATGCAGATAAATCTTAATCGTCATTATCATCACGTATATAAATGTAGGTATGTTGATATGTGTGGTACTCGATAACCAAAATGGACCTAAATAAATATTTTCGTTTCGACTCAGCGTTTAGTTTCTCATTAGAAAAATAATATGTATTTGATTTAGAGACAATAACGCAAACCTGAATGCATAAATAATAATGTCTGCCCTAAAATACAGAAAGTGATTTGTTTTTTGAATGATGGGGTCAAGAAGCTTAATATTGATTTGAAGAAACGGATAATATAGGCACATACTTGACATTTTTTTTTTGCCCTTTTGTCAATAGTGTTTTCATTTTTCATTATAATTATTTCTGTTTGTTGGTACGTGCTGTGTCGGGTCATGTGGAAAAATGTTTTGTTTGTTCAGGTGAAAAGTGAATTTTGTTTGTGATACATGGTTATGGTTAACCTGGATTGAAAGATTAAACTTTTATTTTGTATGTGTATCCCACCTGCTAGGCAAGTATTTATTGATTCTAGGAGGTTAATTGGGAAAAATGTTGAAATCGATGTTCATCAATAATACCTTCAGGGGAATAATACCTGGTATGTTTAGTAAATATCAGATACCTACATGTAGGTAGTTGTTTCATCTTCAATAGGTTAAGTAGTAGTTATCAAATACCCATTAGGCCATCAATTACAAAGCATAATTATGTTTTGATAAAGATAGTTTAAGCATTTGACTGAGAGAATATTTGTGAACAATTGCTGAAGAACTAACAACCCTGCACTAATTTGAATATACACTCAAATACATTTGTTATTTTATCGATTTTTTTGTACGCTTTCTAAAACAAAAAATCAACGTTTACTCACTACAGATTTGTTTATATGCTTTCGAGATCATGTAACCAACAATACTGAACTGATTTTAATCACATTTGCCTGAAATTTATAAGTTATTCCATCTCGAAATGAATATAAGATACTTTTTTTTTAAATTCTGTAAAATTTGTATTGCAAATTTTCTTGGTTCACTTACTTAATTTAAATCATTAATGAAAAACTCACCTGAAAGAAAAAAAAAAAAGAAAAAACATTAATAAAATTGAAGCAATTAATTAATATAATTAAAAAGAAGGAGTGTTTCAGTATTTAACAATATAAGCTTTAAGGATTAGATTTTGGCAAAAATGATGTTTCGAGGCTAAAAGATACTAATAGGTATTAATAGATGCTAAGTCAAATATTTTGATCATAAAATTGATTGGTTCACGGTTATTTAATGAAACGCTTTTTAGATAATGCATTATATTCTCCACTGGAAGCCTTGCGCCATTAGTATAAAACAAACTTAGAAAATCATACGAGAATTTGAACAAATGCAACCCTAATACATACTTATACATTAGGGCGTTCGTTATTTAGGTTTTTTTTTCGAGAATCAAGTACCTAAGTGGAAAAACTGTTTCTAAATAATAAAAAAAATCATCTTTTCATCTTTTCAGATTTTTATTTTGACACTACATGGCGCCCAAGAGGTAGGGCTGCCAGATAAAATTTTATTGATGTCGGGACAATAGTCGGGACAAATCGGGACACCAAAAAATTACTTGAAATCGAAAATTATTAAAAACAAATAAAAAGAATCACGTGTGTGATTGCAATATTTTCCTTGACTTATTTCCTACATTTTTGTGGATTTCACGCAAAAATATGAATTGTTCAAAATTTAATTTTTTGAAAACTAAACTTAGTCCCAATTTATTCACTCTCCATTAAATTCAAAGTCACCATATAAAATGGGAAGTTTTAAAATTCGTATGCGATTTGAAAAATTTTTATTTTTTAAGGCGTCTTTAAACTTAATGGATAGTCAATACATTGGGCCTTATCCATAAAAAATCATCAAAAAAAAATGTCAATTGATGTATCTTTTAATAAATGTAGGCAACAATCTCAAATTTCCATAAAATTTAACGTCGCCTTTTAAAAAAAGAAGTTTTAAAAATTCTATGCGATTTGCCGAGAGTTAATAAATTGAAGCTAAAAGCTTTTTTGCTTAAAATTTTTATTTTTTTTTTCCCAAAGTTTTTGAAGGAAATCGGAATGTCGGCACAAAATCGGGACAGTTTGTAAATCGGGACAGATATCGGGACAGGGTCCAAATGTCGGGACTGTCCCCTTGAAATCGGGACGTCTGGCAGCCCTACCAAGAGGGTTAAAGTTTTAATAGATTTTGAGCAATTTGAATTATAATAGAATGTAAGTAGGTACGCATTGTTTAAGTGTCCAATACATATATATCTCAGTTGTAAACTGCACTTTTACATTTGAATTTAATTCAGATAACCGTTAAGACGCTCCCATTGTTTATTTGTTTATAGAATTCACCTTAAGTTCCATTCACACCGGTTGGAAGTGCGCACTTGCATGCCAAATACAAGCACGACTTTTAGCAAGCATTCAAGAAGCCATTCATTAACAAAATGTCGTACTACTTTAACCATCAGCCAAGTCACATTGGCGCTAGCTAAGTAAGATATATCACTTTAATATGTCTCTGTGATAGACAGCGTTGTGTGTGGAACGTCCTTTGGAAAAATAATTCATTTAGCCATCAGAGAAGAAAAATATTTTGCCCGTAGTCATATAAGGTACTTAAAACTCCATTCCGTCTTGTTTTATTTATTTGCAAAGCATCCCGTAAGTTACTCCATGCCACTGACATCAAGTCGAGTACAAAAAAAAGGGAAAATAAATTCAGCAAACAGCCCCTGGAAATTAAGAGCCCAACCCAGGTATACCAATATGTTGTCCTCGGTATGCCTTTGTTTCGGTCCTGACTCATTGCATATAAAATAAATACTACAAAATACACTGATAAAAATGTTTTGACCAATAGGATCCGAAAAATTCTATCTAATCCAGTCAAATTATGATTTTGCTGAGAAATAATTCGCAACTGCAATTCGGACTCAAAATATGAAAGTGCACTAGTACAGATTACAGAAGCTAAATCCCTCAATTTCCACAAAAATATAGGGACGACTTTGGCCGCCATTTTGTTTTGAACAGTTTTGCGACTATCACTTTTAGTTCGGCTAGTTTTGGTGTTAGAGTAAAATGTTAAGAGACAAAGTTGCAATAAATTTTATTTCCAACAAAATATGTTCAGTAACTTTTTACCCTAAAACCTACCATTTAGGAATTTACTTATAATGAATTTCGTAAATTCTATGCTTACTTTTTTTATATTCACCATAACTTTTTTTTCTTCAACTCTTATTAAAAAATTGTTGCTATTAAATTTGAAGAACTATTAATTTATATGATGTTTTTCTCATATAAGTTTTTCTGTCCGAGTTACCGTTCCCTCACTAAAACGAAAAATCAGTAAACAAAAAAAAAAATAGCAAAAGCAGTGTGAGGGGAGAGTATGATAACTGTGGCGCCGAGATTTGGTAACGATATTTTGAAGAGGGGGTTCAATACAAGTATTTTTTATTATGGGAGGGGGGTCTATCTATCCCGTTCAGGCACGAGGGGCAATTTTCTAAAAAAACAATCTAAAATTAAAAAAATATTAAATAACAACGGCAACACTTACAGTTATGAATGATACCTTTTTAAAAGCCACAATTGTACGCATTATTGTAATTTTTAAATCTACCATTATCAAATCTCGGCGCCACACAGTTATCGTACTCTCCTCTCACACTGTTTCTGGTATTTTGTTTTGTATTGATTTTTCGTTTTAGTGAGGTAACTCGGAAAAAAAAAACTTATATGAGACAAACATAGATAGTTAATAGTTCTTTAAATTTTATAACAGCAATTTTTTGATAAAAGTTGAAAGAAAAGTTATGGTGAATATAAAAAACAGTGAGCATAGTATTTCACGAAATTTATTATAATTTTTATATGGTAGGTTTTAGAGTAAAAAGTTAAAACATATTCCGGGGGAAATAAAATTTACTACAACTTTGTCTCATAACATTTTTCTCTAACACCAAAACTAGCTGAACTACAAGCGATAGTCGCAAAACTGTTCAAAACAAAATGGCGGCCAAAGTCTTCACGATTTTTTTTGTGGAAAATGAAGGGTTTACCTTCTGTACTAGTGTACTTTCATATTTTGAGTCCGAATAGCAGTTGCGAATTATTTCTCAGACCTTAATACAACCAAATCTAAAATGACTGGACTAATCGTGTTGGTGCTACGTTTGTATAAATTTAAAATTTTTGGTACCTGAATCGTTACTGGTTACTATTAAAAGTTTATTTTTTCTTTTTGATATACATAGGTATTTGGAAATAGTAGAAAAACATGAAACGAATATGAGAGATATTGAAAAAAACAGTATTTTTTGTCGATATTTCAACAAGAGTCAATGGGAATCTGGTAAGTTGCCACCAATTTTTTTTCGTCTAATGCCACTCCATTCTCATTAAAACAATAATTCATTCTAAACAGAGAATATGTTTCTCATTCAGTGTATATGAATCACATCCTGCCATACAGATGATGTCAAGGTGATGGTGTGAGAACTTCATTAAATCTCAAATAACAATAAAGAAAAACCATACTTTTGTCAGAATATGTACCACACATGCTGATGGAAGTTTTTCTTTCCCGAGATTCCTCATTATGTTTGAGTTCCGGTTTGTCCATTTGGTTTGATTCCAAAGGATCGTCAACGTCATAAAGTCATCATTTCAAACGTCCATTATGTCATGTCACTTCCATCAACGATTGCATACAGCAATCAACCATGCCACGCTCTGTCAACATTCGCGTAATGGGCTTCTCTTCAAATAGATAATATTTGTTTGTGATGTTCCTGGCCTGCCTATATACCTAGTAGGACTAGGACGAGTTGCATGCACTCAACTCAGCAATTCAGCATATGGATGTCACATTCTCTGATTTGGATATTTGCCATTGCCATATACCTAGTTGAGTCGTTTCTCAAAAAGCAATCCTTTTACGCATTCTGTTTCTGTTTGCTGCAACACACGGCCGCGGCTGGTGACGTGGCGCGTCACAACGCACATAGCATGACGATGAGTGAGCGTGCAAAGTTGAAAGACACACGGAATTGTTTACTTGTACGCATTCCACGGATGTTTTTGTACTCGTATAGCCTCTTTTCCTCGATCGTCTTCTCAGGATGTCACGAGCTGCTAATGTGTGTGGCTATTTTTGACTTCAAAAAAGTCATTTGTCCGTTTGAATACTGGGTGTCTAATTCGGCGATCATCAAGACTGTGACTGCTATAAATAGCGTCAATTGGGATAGAAATTCCTTTCTAAACTTAAATTGAACAAGAATGTTCCCTTTTCTATATTTACATATAAGAAACCAATCGTAAACAATTAGGTTTATATATGGCTCACTTAACAGCAAAGTTTGCTCAAACACATTCTAATTCATTGAACAGAGCAAAAGGCGAATGGCATATTGAATTACCTATTAACCGGCACCCTCAGGGTCACTTGTTTTTTTCTAAACAAAAAAGAAAACCTACCCCAAGAGAGAACAACAAAACTGAATGAGAGAGAGCTAATATGACGCAAGGAATTAACTTTATACTTCATCGATGAAAATGTCATAATTAATGTCCTTGACATGATGACTATTATTTGACGTCATATGCAGCACAAACAAACACAGAGCACACCCTCGCTAGCTGTCAGCAACATTGCACTTCACCACAGCACACCAACAATAATCTATGAGGGTGAGGAGTGAGAAGGGTTTCAGCAGTTTAGAGCATAAACAAAAAATACCAAGACTGGAAATTTTCGTACGTCTTTCCCCCCGAAACCCTTTTGTGTACAGTGCTGTCTGTGAATATATGTGAAAGACACCACGTTGGTAAATGACGTTAACACGCACACATTTATAGATTCACGACATTCACCACACATTTGTCACGAACACAACGATAGGTTCACGACATTCACCACACCTTGCAGCTTGTAGGCAAACGTCAGTTGACCGCCGAGTTTCCAGTCTTGGTATTTTTTGTTTAGGGTTTAGAGACTCAGTTCCAGACTCAACTCAAAAAATCTTATTAACATGTCAAGCCATTTAAGAACCCTTATTGTCGGCTAATCCAATTCATTTTTATTCATGTTCGAGGGTAAAGTTAGACCTTGATGGTAAAGACCCCTATATCCGAACTTGGTATCAATAAATTTATATGAGAATTTATATTAAAGCCCATAAAGATAATGATTTTTTTTTTTATAAATCTCCAGAGGCAAATTTTTCTATATCCGATTTCTTTATGGGAATTGGAGTGTTGGGCAATAAGAAAATCTTTTTTGCGTTGTTTACATTGACATAAATAAGAGGAATGAGAGCAAAGCATCCTTTGCTGTGTATTCTACAGTGCTGTTGTTTAATAGTAGGCGTTCAGAAATCAGAATAATTATAATGGTCGGAATCACCAGCTTATCTGAAGCCGCCTGTGCGAGGCTTCTCCTCCTCTGTGCCACTTAGTGCTCTATTATATGATTTTTCTTCTGCTCTCTATATCTCTCTCTCTCCCTCTTGTGTCATTTCGTCTGCGTAAAGCAAAATAAGAGATCCTATGTATTTAGAACAATTTTGATTTACGCCGACTTTTTGTAAATTACACTGCCGCTCATCTGAATAGGTTCACATTTTAGTTCATTTTACATTTGGCCTGTCTTGGTATTAATTGCAATGGCACATCTTTTTTATGTATGTAACGAGAGAAAATCTTTATGCGCTTAGTTTAGGAGAAAAAAAATTGTCTTGGGGCCTACCGTTCTTCTCACACGGTAGCTAGACCAAATCTAGTCATAAAATCAAGCATATTTTTTGGCTCATCTGAATAGGTTCTAAAGCAAAAATGTTAATAAATGATGAGTTGCATGGGTCTGTTGGACTCAAAATTGTGTCTGTCAATAAATCTGATTGTGTATAACCTGTAAGGGTGAAAACGGGTCGTGAAAAATCTTTAGGCGCGGAAAAAATGTGGAAAATAAAAGAAGCCTTTGAATTAGACCGAAACCAACGATATGCATTGGGACAAAAACAAACACAAGTTAAAATTTAGTAAGCAGTTATTTGCGCAATATCCAAGGGTATAGAAACAATATTAAAAGTCGATGTAACTCAGTCACAACATGGGCCGATAGATGTGCAATGATCAGAATAGCATGACTTCGAGCTAAAAATTAAGCTGAAAACGGGTATAAAATGCAGTTTAACAACGGCAAAACGGGTTGTCAGAAGTGGTAAACATTTGAGGAGAACAAAACTTCGCAAAAATTATCACTTTAAAAACCACGAACAGAAACTCACCTCCAATAGTAAAAAAAAACTCTGTTTGAAATTGCAGATCAAAAGTTTTGTATGAAAAAATAGCTTTGCACTTAATGACATTGCCTTCACAGTTATGTAGACACCTTAAAATAATGCTTCACTCTACGAAGCTCATAAAAATAGGAATTTATCCCTCAGGGCCCACTTAATTCATTTTTTTTCCTTTGAAAAATCACCGGTTGCAAATTCGACTTTCACGACAATTTTTTTTTTTTATTGGAGGTGAGTTTCTGTTCGTGGTTTTTAAAGTGATAATTTTTGCGAAGTTTTGTTCTCCTCAAATGTTTACCACTTCTGACAACCCGTTTTGCCGTTGTTAAACTGCATTTTATACCCGTTTTCAGCTTAATTTTTAGCTCGAAGTCATGCTATTCTGATCATTGCACATCTATCGGCCCATGTTGTGACTGAGTTACATCGACTTTTAATATTGTTTCTATACCCTTGGATATTGCGCAAATAACTGCTTACTAAATTTTAACTTGTGTTTGTTTTTGTCCCAATGGTTTCGGTCTAATTCAAAGGCTTCTTTTATTTTCCACATTTTTTCAGCGCCTAAAGATTTTTCACGATCCGTTTTCATCCTTACAGGTTATACACAATCAGATTTATTGACAGACACAATTTTGAGTCCAACAGACCCATGCAATTCATCATTTATTAACATTTTTGCTTTTGAACCTATTCAGATGAGCCAAAAAATATGCTTGTTTTTATGACTAGATTTGGTCTAGCTACCGTGTGAGAAGAACGGTAGGCCCCAAGACAATTTTTTTTTCTCCTAAACTAAGCGCATAAAGATGTTCTCTCGTTACATACATAAAAAAGATGTGCCATTGCAATTAATACCAAGACAGGCCAAATGTAAAATGAACTAAAATGTGAACCTATTCAGATGAGCGGCAGTGTATGTATCTTTAATAGAATAGAAGAAATAAATCCAGTGCACATAAAGCTATTGATCTTTGAAACATATTTACTTTAAGTTTCTTAGATCGACTTTATAAAAGTTCTGTAAAATGCACAAATTTCAAATGGACTTGAATCATTACTGTTCTGAACGCCTTATGATGAAGGAAGTACTTACCACTCATCAATAAGGAATGCTTGTTGAGATTAAAATTTATATACCGTGCACTATATTAAAAAAATTCTCGTATGAATTTCTTGAAAAAATGTGTTTTTAAAAACAACAGTGGCTTAAAGTGGTATAACATTGTTGCGTTAATAACTAACAAGAAATGTGTTACAAAATTGACATAGGACATACGAGTCAGCAAATTATCTAAGACAACCTCCCAAAAATTTAAAAAAATAACTGAAATAATTAAAAAGACTTTTGAGTTAACTTTGGGTCATAATATTTGGTCTTGGTCTCATTAGATTCAGCATATCCATCGTTAGATATAAGGAGAACTTTTTGGGTCTTTTACAAATCGCGTAGACAATTTTATGTAGATTTTAAATTGAAATAAAAAGAAATTATTTACGATGAATATTTTAAATTTTTTTTACAGATAGCTACATAATTTCAGTTTTCAGGAGTTAAAACTAATTATTAGATGGTTAAAATATATAACAACCTTTAATTGGGTTGTAAACAAAGAAAATAAAATACACAGTTTAAAAAACTAAAAATACGCTTTTATCACGCACTAAAAACTATAAAATAATTTAATTGACTTATAGGAAATGCTTCGATCAAAAAGCGTCAAGCGCTTTGTTCAAAACTCTATGAAAGTACAAGCAACCTTACCTATCATGAATGAAATTAGATTCAATTCGACTTGGGTTGTATCAGCCTCCAGACGCCTTCTCTTTCGCTCGTATCTGCGAGGCTAAAATTGAATTTGAGGTGTTTTGACCCCCCAATGCCCCTCCCCGAACACAAAAAATTGTGTTGTCATCCGAACTACATATATGTACAAAGTTTCAGTTCGATACGATAATTGGAAGTGGGTCAAAATTTAATTCCAAGACTTTATTACATTATTCTTAGTTATACTATGTTTACGCTAAATCTAAATCTCGAGATTTAGAATTAATCTACTTCGCTAAATCTCAGATTTGGGTTCAGCTACCCTAAACTTAAGATTTTCACCTACTTTCAATCCGAGATTTAGAAAAACTCGAGATATATGCTGAATCTTCTTAGCTAAATTTCGGATTTAGTGTAGGTGGAAACGTAGTATTAGTTAGTTATTTAGTTAGTTATGTAGTTACAAGTGAAGCTAATAAGCGTATTAAAAAAAAGCAAAAACAATCTGCCCAAATTTTTTTTGCACAGTACTGTATGTCTTCTAAATACAATTCTCCTCTCAGTTGGAAACTATTTGGTGGTTTATACTATATACATTACATATATGTATAATAAAGAAAGGATTCTTCTCTGTTTTCATTTGTATGAATGCAAAACATTCTGAAACGGGGTTGGTTTTAGTTTTTTTTATAACATATGGCCGGGGCGATATTATCGCTTTGAGATTTTAATGGTGTTAGTTCCAACAGAGTATTTGGCTTGTTAAAAGTTAAGATAACAAACAATTTTTGTCTGGAAAAAAGGACGATTGAAGAAACTATTTAAATTGCTTTGGAATGTACATAACATACATATGGTCAAAAACATGCATACGATAACGATAAATACAAGTCTTTGAATTGAATGTTTGACATTCAATTTAAGGGAAATTGTACGAGGAAAACACATAACTTTGAAAACTATTGATTTTAAAAATAGGTACGCAAAATTCGACAAGACAATCAAATCATCCTTTATACTTAAAAATTTGTTGATTACTTTGGATTATTTCTATATAAATTTCTACCTCATTCCATTATTAATTAGAAATCATACAAGTTCCAGAATAAGTCAAGTATCCTTATACATCTGTGTGTCAAATCCAGTCGTTCTGAATTATTACCGACCGTTATTTGCAGTTGTGTATTTATGAATATAATATACGTTTCTTGAGTAAAGACTGAAAAAATGCGTTGTAAAAATGTTTTGTAAAATATTCAAATATGTAATTTGAAAAAAAAAAAAAAAAAAAAAATGAAATAATTAAGTATTGTGTTTTATGTCGACCCTAATTGATTTCAATGATGGAATTCTCCAGAAAGAAAATTTAGTTTCGTGACTGATTTAGGTCCTAAAATTTGTGCATATTTAATAATACAAATTTTATTTACAACTTTTGTGAAAAAAGTTCTTACTCGCATCCCTAACGAGGTCAAAAACATAAGCTCCGTACGTGCTTTCATATTTTTTTGATAACACAACACAGAATTATAGGTTTGTTGCAGACTTTCTGTCCAATTTTGTATATCCTTTTCTGGACCAAATGTTTAGGTAGTTTTTTTTTTGCCAAACTCATTCATTCCTATAAATTAAGGACATCCTCGTGAACTTTTGATATTAAAGAATCTTAAATCAAGAATAAGCCATTCCAACCTAGTCAGTTCTACTAAACTTCAAATTCTTTTGCTGAGCTTACTTTTAAAATAAATTTTCTTAAGAATCAAACAAACAAAAATAAATGTAAGAGTTCAATCCAAATGTAGGCGTTTTGAAACTGTACATGTATGTACTGTACATGCTTTATTAGTTGCTCCCATCAGTACCTTAGGCTTATCGAATAAGAAACAACAATAAACAATTTTGTTTTTCTTTATTTGTATAATTGATATTTTTTCAACTAAATGATAACAAAGAATCTCCCTGTAATTACGGGACAGCTCATGAAAACATCAACAATACATGTTGGATAATATATTATCTTCGCAGACAAAAATAACATTTCCGGCATATATAAGGCTTCAAAGCAGCACACGTGCATTTTTTCAACTCCAACATCGAAGCAATGCAATAGTAGCGGCTGGCTGTACTGCACAGATAGATTCCTTACTAAACGCATCAGAATTCTAACATTCTTTGATCTATACCTGACGAAAAAGACTGCGCACATTTGTAAAATCTTTTCCTGTTTTTACAATTTCCCAAATACAAATAAAACCAACAAATCTTCAACCGCACCGATAAATCCGCTGCAACTATATGAATAACATCGATACCCCCGCGCAGTATCAGGAGTGAGTTCTTTCTATCTCCTCCTGCAAGGCACTCAGCGTGCAGCATCTGCAGACAAATTTTCAACTTTTGGCTTGGGATTCTTTTCGTTTTCTACCCATGGGGTTGTGTTGTATCTTGTACTGGCTAAGCCGTTAGACAACCAACTGGATGGCGCCAAAATATGGTTTCAATTCTAAGGCATACATTTATGTTCAACATCATGATTATGCGCATAATAATTCATTCGTTCGTATGGAAAAATTAAAATTTTAAAATAGATACAACAGCTACTCTTCTTCACTTCACGCAGCTCAGCGCACCAAATGATACAATAGTATCTCATGGAACGAATCAAGATGAGGATATGATCTTCTGCAAAATATTGTATATGGCTCGAGAGATCTATGGACTTGGAATTGATGTTGTCGGATACAGTTAGTGACATATATATTTTTGCAGAAAGTGTTCATTGAACTTTATGTTATTGCTTCAGAACTGTAAATTGTGAGGTGAATTTTTAAAGATTAACCTAAATTATTATTCATAAGTTTGTGGTACTCATACCTATTATGAAAAGAATTAACAAACTTCTATATTAGGGTGGGTCAAAAAAATCGAAATTCTTTTTTTTGAATTGGTACTCCGAAAAATCGATTGCTAGACCCCTCTAGAATATACACAACAAATATGAGCTCTTTATATTAATGGGAAGGTCCTCCGCTTTGCAATTTTCCATTTTTACATCAAGCTTCTACTAAAAAAAAATAATTTTTTTATTAATTGACTTTTTAGCAAATTTCTTTTCATATTCTTGTAGGAAATTGAACGCTCTACAAAAAAGGCCTTATACACTTTTTTCGTTTATCTAACCGTTGAATAGATATTTGAGGTTCAAAAATCGAGAAAATCTTTAAAAATTCGTTTTTTGTTCTTAATTTTGTAACAAATTGAAAAATTATAATGATCAAACGCGCAAGACATATTCTTGTTGAAAATTGATTGCTCCACAAAAAAGGTCTTATTAACTTTTTTCATTAATCTAACCATTCTAAAGATATTCGAGGTCAAAGTTAAAAAAAAATATAAAAACATTTTATATTTTTAAAAAATTTCTAATTCACTGAAACTTCATTATTTTCAAATTAGCAAGATATATTCTTGTAGGGGCTTAAACGTTCTACAAAAAATTCCTTGGAATGAAATTGATTGCTTTAACCGTTTAGAAGATATTCGTATCCAAACCAATGCTCACTGATTTCAATAGTTTTCTTATGACCCGTATGCATTGCGACAACCAAACCAGACTTTTGCGTGTTGGGTTAAAGAAATAATCTTCAAAGATTTATCACTTTTCGTATGTCAACCGCCAAAGGAATAAGGAGGACTTCTCAAACTACCTCCAAACAGTTTATTAAATAGTAACAAAAAACGCTTGTTGCAGACAGGAGTGCATTTGATAAGGGGTTTTCGAGATACTTCGATAGCGTTAACATAAAGAATAATCATTTTTAGCAAAAAAACAGAACCGACTTCCATGGCTCAAAACTGGGTTTTATGATTTTAAAAATAGTTCCTATGGCTAAATGTAGATGAAATTGAAATGGGACCACACTGCAGCCACCAGCTTTCCAATACAAAAAGATTTATCAAAATTGGTTCACTCAGTCCAAAGTTATGCGGTAACAAACATAAAAAAAAAAAAAAAAAAATACAGACGAATTGAATACCTCCTCCTTTTTGGAAGTCGGTAAAAAGAAACATTGAATTGATCCTTTTGAATAATTTATAGAAAGGTCCATCAGCAGCATTGAAGCACAAATTCGATAAGAAGACAAAGGTTGTCTACCTTGTATTGGTTCCGGAGATTTCAAATTAGATATTCCGTCTTCCTTTTTGCCAAATTTAATTGCCAGCATATATTTCTTCTTGCAGGTAGATGCAGATAATGTTCAAACTTTTTTGTTTGGAATATACTTTTAGAGTGCCAAAAAATTCAATTCGTAAAAAAGACAAAATGGTTGCTTTAACCTTGAGAATAGCATACCTTTAATTAGATAGGAATTAATAATTCACAAGTTTTTGCTTTGGGGTTCAAAAGAGTTGCGTATATTTTAGTTTTCTTAAGAGATAATGAGTAGTATCGGTCCTAAGGCAAGCATTCTCAGATTTATTTTAGCAATTTTTGAGATTTAAGGTTTGCCGATCTAAATGTTTTTTTTTTATCTACTACGTAGCGTCGCGTCGCTCGTGTCGTTCGGTTCGTATCATGTCGCTACTCAGGAAAGCTACTATGTACATATATTAATTAAAGGAATATATTTTTTAATAAAAAAATCATTTTATCTGTCAAATAAATTTGTTCAAATTCCTTTAAATTTAAATTAAATTTTTAAAAGAAAACCAAAACGGAAGACAAATCGCTTTTAGAAATAACAACATTCATGCCAGTCAATTATAACAGAATAGATTTCCTAGACAAGACTGTTAATTGTAACTTAAATACCACATGCACTAACTTTAAAATTGTTTACAAAATATATTTCCAGCCATAAATTAATTAGAGATTACAGAATGGGCTTGACAGTTTTTAATTAGAGACAGAGCATGGATTGCATTATAAAAGCTAAGCGATATTGCCACTTGGGTATGCTTATCTAATAAATTGATTTATAAACATAAATTATTCATTAAATATTTCAAGGAATGTTATGTACATGAGATTAAATTCTGACATTTTTAAATGACAACGTAAGCAATTAGTTGAGACTCGGAACTTATCACGTTGGATGTTATTTAGTATTTGACGGGCGTAAGTATAGGATCATAACATAACCAAAGAATAAGATAATATATTTTTTTAGCTTCAAGATCTCCCAAATTAAATAATTAAATTTGGTTTAAGCAAAACATGAATGTGATCTCTCTAAAAAAGATGTTTTAAAAAAACAGCAGTCATGACTGCAGGAAGAATGAAGAAAAAATCTTGTGTAGTTTTAATTGCAATAACCTGTAGGCCATCGTTGGGGCAACTTGTTTTCGAAGTACGTTGATTTTTTGCTTTAAACATATTTGATCTTGAAATTTTTATATCAAGGGGCACGGTAGTGCCCAGCCAAGTTCTCTAGCAACTTTGGCACTACACCCTTATTTACAGGAAACAACTCAGGCCATTTTCGACCCCCCCTCTAACTTCCACACCAAAGATGCTAGAAATTTCAAACTCGCTACATTTGTTGAGCTGGTCAAAACCAAATACCTCACAAAATTTCAGCCTCCCACGATGAGTAGTTTCTGGGATATAGGGCCTCAAAAATCGCAAAAACCGTAACTGACTCACTGACCCACTGACAGATCATCAACATTATGGAGAACTTCCCGATATCGTAGAAACTTGAAATTTTACACGGTGATAGGACTTGTGGTGTATACACAGGAAAAAATCGAAAATTTGAGATTTTCAATTCAGGGGGCGTGGCATCCACCCATTTCCGCTGAATTTTCATCAAATATTATAGAGCACTTCTGATTATCGTAGAATCTTGAAATTTGGTAGAATGGTTGAGATGGTAGTTTATACAAAGGAAACAATTTAAAGTTTGAGAATTTCAGCCAGGGGGCGTAGCAACCGCCCATTTTCACTGAATTTTCATCAAATATAGAAATTTTCAATTCTACAGCCATACCTTGAAAAAAGTAGTGAAATCACAACTAAAATATTACTGTTAAAAAAAGAGCCAAGTTCTCCTATGTTGAAATTATGCTGGCACAAAAAGTATTGAGATGTAAAAGTGTACCAAGTTCTTAAGTTTGGGTTCAAATTCGTATCAATAAAATTTTGATTGTTTACTTGGCAATTTTTGAAATAACTTTAAAAATCGGTAATTAAAAGAAAAATTGTCAAGAGAACAATCAAAATTTTATTGATACGAATTTGAAACCAAACTTTAGAACTTGGTACATTTTTACATCTCAATACTTTTTGTGCCAGCATAATTTCAACATAGGACCCTACTAACAATTTTGCTTCTATAATGCTCTACAGAAGCAACAATTGCATCTGTAAAGCTTTATAGAACCAAAATTGTTTGTCAGGGAGAACTTGGCTCTTTTTTTAACAGTATGTTTTTGTTAAGATTTATCAAATATAAAGAACAAACGGAGTAAACACACATTCCAATAATTACCTATAGATTTCAAAAATGGGTGCCTATTGTTTCGCCTTTTTTACTTCGATTTCTGTTATTTCGTTTTTGACACAATTTTTTTTGATTAGCTCGCCATCCTTTATTTGGGTTTTCGTTTACTTCGTATTTCGATCACTTCGCCCAACTACAACTTCGCCTTGTGTCTTCTTGATTTTTATTTATTTCGCATTTTCATTACAAGTCCAATGAGTTGTTTCGCCAAGGTTCATTTCGCTTTTAGTTTATTTTGGCATCTGGTTATTCCGTCTTCAGTTTTGTTGTTTGTTTTGGGTTTTGAAGACTTTTGGATTAAAGATATAGCAAATCGTAATAAAAGCCGTTTATTATCATCCCACTTGATCCATATAGATCATTAATTAACACGTATTAAAACAACAACAACATGAGATCTTGCTTTTCTTCAAAATCACGAATCGTGATCCTGGTGAAAAGCAAGATCTCATGTAGTTGTTGTAATACGTGTTAATTAATGATCTATATGGATCAAGTGGGATAGTAAAAAACGGCTAATATAAGAGATCTGTTACCTTAAATTGTTACGAATTCCTTTTTTTTTCCTTTTTTTGGGCATTTTTAACATTAACAGGCACCCAAAATGACGCGAATTATCCGCCACCATTTGTTTCGCCCATTTTTGTGTGGATGTTAATAGCCTAAGGGCGTTAAAATTCGCGCGAATTTAATTAAAGTCCAAGTGAACTAAAGGCCACTTAATTCCAAAACGAAATAATGAAAAAACGAAGTAATCAATAACAAAATAAACTAAAAACGAAGTCATAAGAAAACGGAATATAAGTTTGTCGAAATAAGGAAAAACGAAATAAATATAAAACTTAACAACAAAAATACGAAACAATAAAATAGCGAATCGACTTAGACGAAACAACCAAAAACCGAAATAAGAAAAGCGAAACAAACCATACCCTTCAAAAATGTATAAAAAAAATAAATTGACGTTGAAACGTGTTTGTTTCAAAGATGAACTACTTTTATTATATTGCATTAAAATAGGAAACCAACAATTGACATTTAATTTAAATTTAAAATAAATATATTATTTAACAAATACTTTTTATTGTATTTCCATTCTCTCTTATGCCTTCTTACTAGCATCTACCTTACTTTTGTGAGTCTTAAGACCTCACATACATCAGTTTCTTTTTAATCTACGACTCCATATCAAACATTTACCCAACCTGACATCGGGGATAGTCTAAATCACACCTCCAGTAACTCTTAGTTTTTGCAAAAAAAAACAAAAACTTGTTTTAATTTTTAGTTTTTTTTTTTTTTACTGAATGCTAAAGCTAATTAGTCTACTGTAGCTCAATTAAATAAAATTATTGATTGGAAAAAATACAAAAAAAAAAAAGAAAAGTACTTATCAGCTTTAGCTCGTTGGCAAATTAGCAATGGCCTCATTGCTTGCGCGCCAAGTCAGTTCTTATCAATCGAATATCATCGATCGGTCCAGCCAACATCGGCAGTAGCTTGAGCTCAATCGCCATATCGCCTTGCCACTCCACTACCACCTTAGCTTTCATGAGAGTCCAATTTTTACTCCACCAATTTAGAGGTGTATTAGAGGCGCTCGCCAACGCTTGGGCGTAAACCGTAACATGAAAATCAAAAATCCAATCACCAAGATACTGATGGGCAAACAGGTGGCCACCTAAACTGTCAGCGATGGTATCGCATCCCGAAATCTGAGTATGACGCCAATTTACGATGAAATAATTTTCTACTTCGGTGGTTTTCCAATATATAGCTAATATATAGCTACATACATTTATATCAGTCATCGGCGTTCTCTTTGGGTCCATACATGAGAGTCTGCTTCTGGTGGCTGATGCAGACAATTGTCCAGGTGGTAGCAGTGTTAATAAGTGACATGGTTACCTAATGCTAATTGATACAAAACATTTACACTGTTAGGTACTGATGGTTACCACTTAAATGTGATTTTGAAACATTTTTTATTGAAGACTAAGCCCATCGTGCTGACCCACAGTCGAGTCGTTCGGTGGCGCATTTTTGTTATGCTTTTTGATGGTGTGATAAAAACATTCATAAGCATGTGAATCTTGTTTAAGACGATTTACTTATGTGTGGGCTGAAAGACGTTAAAATTTAAGGGAAAGAAACTAACAAACATAATTCAACATGCAAATGACAACTAATTGTATGACTGATAGCTATTTCATTGGAAAAAATTTAAAAGTCTTGTGAGAGAAGAAAGACCTTTAAATGGTAACATGGCTTCCTCTCATATTAGACTTATCGCTAGTTGGACTTAATAGTTGTCAAAATTTCAAATCTTGATACATACAAATAGACACTCGTACTACGGCAGAATTTCGACGATTTACAGGAGAGCTTTTTAAAGTTTTTTTTTAAAGAACGCAGGGAAGTAAGTGACAATAATTATTGACAACGACACATTCTTACAAACCAAAAACTAAAAGAAGTAGGAAATTGATGATTACACAAGTAGATGCGAGTAGTTTTTGTTTTTCTCACTTTTCCTGTGCTTTTTGTTATTTTTAACTACCTACATACAAAACCCGTTATAAACAGCATTGTTCGTTTATCCGTGAATTTGATAACACTTGGTCAACAAGATTTTTGTCACAAAAACCCACTTTTCTGTAGGTTTAAGGGGTTCTGAAGTCAGAAATATTCTAATAGCCTTCGTATTACCCTTATGAAATGCATATTGAAGACAATCGAAACTGAAAAATTGCAAATAAATATTTCTTGATAAGTAAGAGAAAATTTGAATGGTGGTAATTTTAGATAATAGGTAGTGTTTTAAAAATAGTCATTATTAAAATTATTTTTAAAAAGTATTTTTTTTGGGTGAGTTAGAGCGATGGCCCTTTTAGAGAATAAGTTTTAAATTGTGGTTTTTTTTGTGTTCTTCAAAATGGTCATGGTCGCCTTGAACAAAATTTGGATCAAAATAGTTTTTTTTTAATGTTTTTTTTTTTTATTAAAAATTTATCTAGAAGTGGCCACAAAAAAGTTTTTTTTTAAATATGTTTCTAAGCTAAGTAGAAGATTCTAAAAAAACAACGTTATGTCCTTTGAGCTGTAACTGAAAAAATGTGAAGTTCTTAATTGGCTCTTAAGTGCTTTATCCGCAACAACAAGAACGATCAATAGAGGCCAACTCTTCTCATTAATTTCTCAATAGCAGAACAATTTGCATTCACCAGTAATTTAATGAAAAAAAAAATGTTACACATACACCACAGTGTCCCGTAAGGAAAATGATGAACTTGTTACTAATTCAACGATACATCTTTATCGTTGCATTAGTAACGAAACAAGTTGACTATTTTTTGCACAATCCTCTGATTGATGATATTACATAGTTGTCAAATCGAAATGTTACATGTAAAACAAGATTGTTAAAAGAATAAAAAGTTCGATTTGACTATCACTTGAAAAAAAGTAACGTATGCACATTTCGAATCCCAAAAATTATGTATGTATACAATATCGGAACACATTTCAGAGTATTCCTAATTTTAAATGTTTAACTTCTGATCAGCTTTTTGTGTTAAAAATGCTCTTATGGGCGTTGCATAATAGGCCTTTTTGATGGAATTATCAGCGTATCTACTTTGAACATTTTGAATTATCTAACCAGTTCTAAGCCAAGGTCATATTAAGTAATTCTAGTCCATTCAAATCGTAATTAAAGTGGAAAGTTCTAGTGTGATTGTTTTAAAGGGCTAACTTTATGTTTTTTGGGGTGCGAAACCTAGTGGGGTTAAGGGTTCATACCCATCCTCTATCACTTAGACAGTCTCTTGGGAGAAATCATTAAACCCTCCAAGAATATCAGCCTTATGAAAAAGTACATACATATCTCCAGAAAATTGTAGGTTCCTTCCATTCTTGCAAACCGGTAACAAGCACACAGTTGTTAATCAGTATGGTTTGTCCCTTCATGGATTCTTCGTGCAAAAAATTTGAACCGAAATCGATGAAGACATTTTAACGCAAATAAAGATTTTTAATAATAATGAAAATGATATTCCTTCTACTCTTTAACAAATAAGTTGGTAGGTAGGTAGGTAGAGATGGCGGTCGAGGCAAACCATGTTTGATTGACCCAAATAGCGCCGGATGCGCCGTTTTGATACCAAAACTTATGAAACCTGTGAGTGATAATTGGATTTATTTGAAATACATTTTTTTATTGGTTTTAAAAAAAAGGGAAAAACAAGTGTTAGGCAGTCCTAAATCCACTTTGTTGCATTTAGGAACGAGATCAAGTCTTTGATCTTTGATTCTGAGATGTTATCTATGACATTAAAGAATTCGCTCCCCAGAGAGAGTGCTCTATTCCTAGCAAGGGCGGGACATTGACATAGGAAATGGTAGACCATTTCTTTTTCTTGCTGGTCCAAGCAGCTGCGACAGTAGGTATTGTGCGGTATACCCAACTTTACTGCATGTTCCCCTATCGGCCAATGTCCTGTGCACACCGCAACGATTCTGCTAATATCTTTTCTGGGTCTAGAGATTAGGTCATATGTTTTGGATTTATTATAGGTGGGCCAGATTTTTCTGGATATGACGCAGCTAGTCAAGTTGTGCCACCTATTGTTAGCTTTTGTTAGGTATTTTAAGAAGATATCGCCCTTCATGACTCCTATGGGAATGTTAACTATTTCTGCTAGTGACTCATGAAGGGCTGATCCTTGCCTGGCCAGTTCATCCGCCTTTTCATTGCCTTCAAAACCACTGTGACCTGGGATCCAGATGAGAGTGATTGTGAGGCTTTCACTCAGTAATGAGAGTTCCTCTCTGCACTGCTGAACCAATTTGGAAGATGTCGTGACCGAAGCAATTGCTTTTATAGCTGCCTGACTATCTGTTAGTATAGCTATATTTTGGTTTTGATTTGGATATACTCTAAGTAATTTGCAAGCTTCTTTAATTGCCAGCAATTCCGCTTGGAATACACTGGCAAAGTTTGGTAGTCGAAAGGATTTTGAGATATTGAGGGATTCATAGTAGACACCCGAACCGACCCCACAGTCCATTTTTGAGCCATCAGTGAAAATGCAGGTGTCGAAGCCTCTCGTCACAATGCCCTCTTCCCAGTCTGATCTCGACGGGAAGCTGACCTTGCAATTCATTACAGTATTCAGAATAGGGGTGCAGTAGTCCGTGGGTGTCAGAAGCATATCCGATGGTATTAAATAAGTTGACTTTTCTTATATTTAAAATAAATTTTTTTACTGTAGGCTTAAATATTCCTTCTACTTTATGCACGGATTCTGTGCGATTGTTTCGCACATAAAACACATATCTGCGATATTTGAATGTCACATTTAACGAGTACAAGTAGCAATATCTCTACCGTACATTGACGCTCTGTGTGTATAATAAATCGCATTCCTTCATTATAAACGAGTACCAGGCTTCAAACTACAAAGTTTTCATCCAAAGAAATATTATTTAAATTTAACGCTTCATACCCACTCGACAACCGGATGGATGCATTTTATCACTACACCATTTATATGAATGAGATTTAAAACTGCTATAGTAGTCGTAGCCCCCTCGCCGGTCGTCGTTGCAGCCGTGGGGCCAAATTCACTTAACTATTGACTCAATAAAAATGCTTTTATCTTTTATGTAGCTGTTCCAAAGTCATCCAATTCATTCATTAGGTAGGTACTATTTCCCCTCTCGCGCACTTGCATAAGGGTCAACTCAACCATAGATTATGCGCGCGAAAGATTAAAGCCTCCATCACACCAATTACTTCCCAAAGAAAGAGGATTCAAAGATCATTACTCTAAGGGCATATTTTTCTGTTTTCAGAGATAACACATGGTTTCGTTTGCCATTGGCATTTGTTGAACTATGTATATGTCTGGAAACCTCTCCCAGTCATATTTATGTATATAAATGATGGGGGAGATTTCCCGACGACTACAATGACGAGGAACAGTAAAAGCATTACTTAAATTTTTATGATGGAACTTTAATCACGCACTTGAAACTAGGGAGATAAATCCATTGTATAGAGGCCTCTATCCTTACATAGCATCTGCATGCTGCTTCTGCTCTAGCACCATCAACAGAAGCGCATGTTCATCAAGTGCTCTTTTTTCAAACAACAATTTTTTAATGCACATATCGTCTAAACAAATAAAAAGTTAAACACAAAATAATCAACAAGAAAATGGAAAAAAAAAACTATTTAAAAACATTTGTTTCTCTTTTTTCGGATTTGTGTTGTTTTGTTGTGCAATAAATGCGTACGAATGTTGCTGCAACAGGAGCGGTTATAAATTTTGCGATTAAGGGGTCGTCATATTTTGTTAATTTTTTTTTTTTTTAAGTTATACTGCGTCGGAGCAAAAATTTCCTTTTTGACAAGAAGTGTCAAAGAGATTATCGTGCTAAGCACCATGTCGCCATTTCAAAACAGTGCTGACGCAATCGCCATCTCCGAGATTGACAATTGGGCAGCATGCAACATGTGGAAGTGAATGTGGCAAGTTGCATGTGGCAAGTTGCATGAGGGAAGTTGCATGTGGCAAGTTACCTATATATTTCTTTTGCGGTGCGTGTTTCTATTAGAATTATTAATTCCTGTGAGTGCGAAGTATGACTTCATTCGCGTGTACATAGTGTATATTTAAAGATTATACGGAGAAGGTAAGTGCTTTTTAGTTTTAATAAATACCTCCCAAAATCTTCTAGGTAGTCAGTGCGATTTTTTGAAACTTTATATACCTATCTCAGTTCTCAGAAACAATCTAGGTATAATCAGGTAAGTTTTTCAGTGCTAATTTAACTCTGAGTTAATCAATCCTGGAAATGAATGTATCTCAAACTCAAGGATTAAGAAGGATGTGGAAGAGGATTTAGTCCCCAATTAGGTCTAAGCAGTTGAATTTTGTTGGTTGGTAGTTTATTTTGAGCAGTTCAGAAAAATGTGAGGATTTGAAGTTTGTGGGTTGGGCTTCTTGGCAATGAAAAATGGGAATTAGTAGCAAATAGCCTGAATCTTCTCCTGTTCATATATGGCTGTAAACAAGCAAAACCAAAGTTGTTTTCCCCTTAAACAACCACTTTCCCTTTTATATCCGCTCCTGCTTTATAAACAACATACCACTGCAATGCACTAGCATATTTGTTGGGGGAGGTTGGGAATCAAGAGAAGATAACAAAACAATATAAAATAAAAAAAACTCTTGGATGCGACACGACTGATGTATAGATATTTATGGGAAACTATTTTCTTGCTCCACTCCCCAATCCATAGCACACAGAAGGAAACAACAATAAAAGACAAAAAGTTTTTTTGTTTTATGTGTTTACTTTTTTTTGTCACGACTTGGAAGTGTGAATGAAATTTAAGCTGCAGACAGACTTTGATGTCTCGATATAGGTTGTATATTTTGTTTTGTATCCCTTTGTGCGTTTCAATTTATTTAGAATTAGAATCGAGCGGTGTTTTGTTTGTTTCTACTTTATGATGTAGGTATAGACCTAATCTAGTTGAATAAATGGAGAACTAAAAATAAAAGTTTTGTCAGTAAGCTTAAGTGAAGGTACCACAGAAGCAGCATCAATCAAGTTAATAAAATGATTGAACTTTAAAGTCATAATTAGATTTGAAATGGAAATTTGATGGAAATATATGTTAGGACGATGCATATTAATTGAGGTTACAAGTATTTTCAATAAACAGAAATAGTTGTTTATTTTCTTTTATTCACTTGTGATTGTTTGTTGAACCATTTTCAAGTTTTTCTACATTTTTTTTTTTTTCATTTTATCGATTTTTAGATTTTTCTTGTCAGTCGCCTTGAAGGTAAACAAATTTAAGGGAAACACATATTTAGTTTGGGTGAAATGAGACCTAAATAAGAAATCGATAAATCTAAAATTTCCAAACAAAAAATTGTTCAGTGAGTTTCTGAAAAGCACCTACAGAGATTTGTATTTGGTTATTCGGAAGCTCTAATTTTCGTAGATATAACAGTTCTTGACTTTTTTAGTTTAAGGGATGTATAAAATCACTAAATGGCTAGTTTCTGGACAAAAAAGATCGAAAGTAATATTTAAAAAATTTTATGGTTTATGCTTTTATGGTTTTTTAACAAAGAATACACATTTTTTGGACAAACATTTTGTATCTACCAACATAGCTTTCGTCTAGATCTAGATGAATACATCCAGTTCAATGTCGCTGTTCTTCTTTATAGAGCGATTTAGCTTTGGCCTTAGGATAAGCCTCATTTGTGGAAATCAAATCTTTATTTGCTTCAAAGCTGCTTTTTTGTTCCTAGCTGGTTTAACACTTTGGCTGCCATGTCGTAAGTTTTCGTGCGACAATCAATATGAAATATCATGGCTTGGCAGTCAAAGGGTTAAGGTAATATTGATTTATCAAAACCACGAATTTTGTTTTTTTTTTTTTCATTATTTTCAATATTTTAAAAAATACCTTTCTTTAACATGTGCTTCTTGTAAATAAATAATAAGACTGTCAAACAATTCTTAAAGGTTTCATTAAAATGTTGGAACTTATATATGTACATCAGGAAACTGTATCACAAAGAGAATATTTTTAACCCTGCTACGGATTTACCACACTTTCGATCGTTACTCATTGATAAGAATTGGTTCTTGACGTACTCCAATCTGACGAATTAAAAAGTATGATAATCTCAACGCGGCGTAAAAAACGTTCCCTGTGTGAAGAGGCTCTAGGACAGCCAAAGAAACTTATTAGCAACTTTTCCGACCAGTCATCACTCATCACCTAGAACTGGTGTACCATCCCATAACTAACCATTAAGGATGGTTGGGGGAAAAATGCCGAGGATCCGCACCTGACTTTTCTTCGAGAGCGAAAAAAATAGTATAGTATCAAGAGATTCGTAAGGAAACAAAAGTCATGACTTTGGCCAAGTATCTAATACTATCAGAAAAAAGACTTCTCGAAAGCATCACAAATCAAAACAACGCAAAAACGACATCCCGAACCAGGATGTGCACATATTTCCAATGGACAACGAGGCAAAAAATTACAGCTCACTTCAAACCCAACCAATCTAACACATACAACACTACACCACAACTTAAAAACCCGGGCGGAAAACTGCGAGGACAACCTTTAAGCAAACTTTGAAATTAAGTTTTCCAGCATTTCATTAATTAATACGGCTTAACGGGGGTTTTGATTATTAATTTTTCGATACCTACTTTATTTTGATATTTTTTAACATTCTAGAATATTAGAATGTTTAATAGGATATCTTCTAAAACAGTTCGTGTATGGTCATGTGGAATATGTTAACTATTAACTAGTTAACTAACGTGTAACTATACATAAGTATGAGTACACATACCTCTATTTTATAAAAAAAAAGGACCAGTGAAGAATTCAGCAATACTCTAACACCTAACATATTCTGCAAATAATTTTTATATTTAATCCTTTTTTAACTTGTAAGCAATACAAAATAAAAATCTGTCTTTTCCAAATGTTTTAGTCGCCTTTAATCACTGATCTGGATAGGATTATCTAATCAATATGCTCGTATATTTCAATGATCAAAAAATAATAACAAACTAACCTTGCATAGCGCCACTCCAGTGTCCAATCTGTCCATAAAGTTTTCGGCATTAATCAACAACTCCGGATACATCGTGCTCAGCCATTCAGCTAAATCCTCCTTCATGGCCTCGAGGTATTCTTCGCTAGATTTGAATGGCCTATATGGCCTTGCTTCCAGAAGAACTGTTGTCATCTTGGCGGTGTTTGTTGTTAAAATTGGGATTTCTTTTTGTTTGGTGTCAAAGGCAAAGCTCTCACTCTCAATAACAAAACAAAAAAAAAATAAAAAACAAAAACACCACCGTAACCTCACTCCACTTCGTTCCTCTTGAGACTTATTTTTGTAAAATGTTCCTTCGACTTCCTGACGTAGTATAGTGCCTTAGATATTGCTGTTCTGATTGCTTTTTAGATTTTTTTTTTATTTTAAGGAGCTCATTTCGTTGGATATATGGTGTCCCCTTTTTTTTTCTTTGGTGGCTGCAATTATATGTACGCGAGGACTTTTATATCTGTCGTCGGAAATATAATAATATCGCGTAATTAAAAATATCGATTTTTTGGGTTGACGTTTATTTCTTAGATTTTTTCTCTTGTGGAAGTAATTAAGACGACTGAAGAAAGAGGCGAATTTTTCCACCCTTCGACTCGGTTAGATGGTTGAGTGTCATTTAAAATATGATTATCTGTGGAATGAGAAATGAAAAAGAGGCATTTTGAGTAAATTAAAAAAAAATATTATGTTGTGTGGAAATAAATTTATACTTAAGAAATGCAGATAAAATTTGATGCATTTTTGGTGCTTGTAGGCATTGGCATTGTAAACATTGGGATAAAATTATATTTAATTTAATATATCGAACAAAAACCAAGATAGTTGCGTGTATCAAAGTATTAAGCATTAAGTTTAGTTTTAATTTTTAAGAAATGTAGTGAGAATTGAGAAACATTTATCAATATGGTTTTAATCTCTAAACGATGTATGTTGTTTAGTTTCCTGTACAAGAAGGTACAAAAAGGTTTGCCATTCAAAAGAAATAATTAATACTAAAATGCTTTTGTAGAAAAAAATTTGATTGACATCGATTGAATGGTTACCGAGTAAGTCAGAAAAGAAAAAAACCGTTCTATGACAGGTACAGTTAATAACGGTTCATAAAAATAAAGGCTCGTTGACAAAAGATCCTCTTTATTGGAGAAACAAACAATATTTCTTTTTCAAAATATGTTTTGGGACAATTTAGGAGTGACTTTTTGAAAATGTTCACAAAAATTCCAAGAAATCTCTACTTGTATTCTTAATTTTTAGCCCGAAAACCATGTGAAATACGAAAATTCTTTTCTTGCTCCTTTTTTTGATATTCAAAATGTACATAAAGTGTCCTACTGTTGTGTGACTTTTAATTAAAGCAAAAAAAAAGAGTCAGCATATCTTTTGACACCCGAAAAAATGGAATATGACACCAATCATTTCGGAAAAATGTTTCCTGTCAAAGCCAAGGAAAAAAAGGACCATGAATAAACATGATGCGTGAGTTGTAATACAAATTTGATTTATTTCATTTCTTTTTTAGTACTTGAGAAAGATTGAGGGACGGACATCATCACTCCCCTTGTCAAGATTCCTGCACCCATTTCATTGAAATTTTCCATGATTTGGGGAGAAAAGAGCTCAACATGAACATGAACACTGCATTGATTATATTATTTTTAAGAACAAATTTTGTAAATGGAAATGGTTTGCTTTCGTTGCATGGACTATCGAGCAAGGCAGTCAAGCATTCTTGAAGAATGCCTTTCGTTATGATGTGGTAAAAAGTTCAAAGAACTTTTTCAAATATATGTGCATTACATTGAACATTTATTATTTTAAAATCATGTGGTTGATCATAGTTTTTTGTGTAAGAGGGAATATTCTTTAAGTTCGGCGCATAAAGGTGTAGGTATATTTAGTTACTACAACTAAATAAAGACGAGAATTACACTGGCCAGCAATTTTCAACTTTTTAAAATTTTCCAGAAAGATTTATACCTAATTTTATAGATTTCGGTTCAGTTAGCTCAAACATCATATAATACAGTCAAATAAGGTGAAAAAAGGGGTAAACCTCGCAATGAATTCTAATAGACATTCTATAACATACCTCAAAGGTATGTTATGTTATAGGCATTCTATAACATACCTCAAAACTCAAACAAAACTAGAAAAATTTCATGTCCGCAAGTCGCGATTTTCAAGGTCAAAGCGCGAAATGGAGATTTTCAAAATAAGCAAAAATAGACAATGGTATTAAATACACATATGATACATGATTTCAAGGTATCTTTTAATGCTTATTCATAAATTGCCACTGACTATTAAATAGTAGTATGTATTTGTGTAATCACGTTTATCAATTTTATAATTACATGCAAGGTCCTCGAAACATATACAATATACAAAATATAAAAAATGCGTTTTATTGGATTTATAGAAGTAAAATAAGACATATTTAAAAGCTCTGCTACGACGCAGATTTTTAAGTCTGCAGAGGCTGTATCCAATTTATAACCTTCATCCTTTCTTATCAGAAATACAAAATTTTCCTCATTGAGACCACCAAGGGATAAAATTTCACACTTCTTATTATGCTCGCACCCCTTTAAAATCTTGTTTTTTTTGTGCTTTGTGCTACGCTGTCTTTAATGTATGCGCATTCATTGCTCGTGAAAATTCCCCCATTTATAGCATGAGTTTCGCCGCAATCAAAAAGTCGCATAAATTTCCCATCAACAAAAGCAAAGACGAAACCTATACGATGCATCCAGAAACAATTATCATAAATTGCCTAGCTGCTCAATGACCATGAAAACACACTGCATTACATTTTCCTGCTTCTATTCCAAACACGGCCGAAGTGATGGCGGCCTTATGCCGTTGTATGTTGATTTTGTTGTTGGTAAAGGAAACCCAAAGACACACTCTTAACAGGAAACCTAATTTTTTCATGCCCTCAAGGAAAATTTGAAGAAAAAAAAATGTTAAAAAATTCGCTGCGCATTAGAATTAAAATTCACTGATGTTTACCTTGCTATAGTAATCAGGTCAGGTATTTTTTTTTTTTATTATTTTTATTTTTTCTTGTTTCAAGGAAGTATTGACATTGTGCAATGGAAACAATTAATTCAATTAACTTAACGAAAGTCTGTTTTCATGCAATTTGTTAATTGTTTTGATTTCTTCACAAAATGCGATGCCGCACAGTGACTCTGTTGGATATTTTTGCAGTAACAAAAGTCAAAGGATATACGAAACTTGCAAGAAACTGACAGTTAACATGTCGATATAATTGGTACAGGAACATTTCGGAAGCACTTGGACAATATAAAGAAATTAATGTAATATGATACATATTTTGTTGGTTAAATTTTTAAAACTTAAAAAACTCTATAGTTTATGAGAAAAAGTTTAAAAAAAAAAATCACACAAGAACCCACTGTATACAAATACTTACGTCCGTCTGAATACTGCAACTCTAAATCTGATGCAATCATCTTGAGGTTGCGTGCTTCGCGTTTCGGTTGGTGGATTTTTAATTGATCTCTTCTGTGTTAGCTACCCGTGTTACATAACAGTGGCAGATTGTAAATAAATTAATAAGTTTTATCTGTATTTTGCATAAACATTGAACGAGGATAATTTATTTACTGTAAATGACTTAATCGTTTGTTGTGGGTGAAACTGAAGTTAATGCTACAAGTTATGACTATATGGCTTTGCTTTGGCGGCAGCAAAATAGTTGAATAGTTTTTGCATCGATACCGCAGCCGCTTCATGACATTATGGTAAATTAATGCAGGTGTACAACAAAATCACAGATACTGATCACAGGTACTGATAAGTTTAATTATTGTTAAATTGTGGAAGTTGTATTGGGTTTTTGCTTTATCCATCATAAGCCTTGAACTCAGTTGGTTGAGTGATTGATTCGGGAAATTCTAAGTTATTAATATAGTGTCAAATTCGGCCAAATAAACAAAATTCGGCCAAACCTTTGGTTTCGGCCATTTTAGGCCGAAGTTTTGGCCGAAGCCGAAGAATCTGTGAAAATCGACCTTCGGTCGGACACTACTATTAAATTTTAAAGAATTGACTCCTTATCACTTTCAACACACACTTGCGAATTACACTGGTCTGCGATGAAATCCTCCTTTAAATAACACTATAGGTACCTTTCTAAAGGATTTTTGTGTGCTGATTTCTAATCCAGAATTGGTCTAGCACGTCACGTTTTTTCGATATTCCCGTTAGAAAATCTCGAAGACCCATTTATTTGCTGTTTTCGAAGCAATATTTTGACGTAATGTAATCTTTTTCAACTTAATTTGTTACGGTTTATGTTTTCTTTCCTTCTCTGAGATAGGTATCTAAATTTGAGTAGGTTTGGCATATCTTACCATAAGGAAACTGATTATTAAAAATTCATATTTCTTTCTCCCAAGAACAAAAGTATACTTTTTTAATGGATTTTAGTATGCTGATTTTGAATCCGAATTTAAATTTTTTCGGTCAGCTCTCTTTTTTGAGATGTAGTAGTTTTTTTTTTTTATTTGAGATTTTATTAAAAAAAACTTGATTTTGTGATTCTATAACGCGTATATCTCAAAATCCTGACGTGCTAGAATTTTTTTTGACTTCAGATTGGAACTCAACACATCAAAAACCATAAGAAAAGTATACTTTTGTTCCTAGGAGAAACAAATTTGAAGCTTTACGAAGCAGTGTATCGAATGGTTTATCACAAATACGATATTTATAAATAATAAAATGCACGACTGGGGACGCACGTACTTGCTCTTGCAGTTTAAAACACTTTTATGTTAGTTTACTTGTAGATTTTAAGAGCTGCCTCTAAATAAATTTAAAGAAATTTTGTTGATGTTGGGGAAGAGCCGACATTTAGGGCAAAATTTTGAAAAATTTGTATGGGAGGTACACTTTTTTGACTTTTTTGAGAAAAAATAAAAATGCAGTTTTATTGCAATTGCTTCAATTATTACGTCTGCAAAGTTTAATCAAAATCGTTAGAGCCGTTTTTGAGTTATTTGGTTTGAATTGAAAAATTTGTATGGGGGGTACACTTTCTAAGCGAGATATAAAAAAACAAAAAAAAATCAACTTTCAGAATTCCATAAAAATCATCTGTACCAAATTTGAAGAAAATCCGTCCTCCCGTTTAGGCTGTGGAAATGTGTACAGATGGACGTACAGACGCACAGACGCACGGACGGAATTGCGAGACCCACTTTTTTGGAATTCTCCATTATCGTAATGTTGGTTTTGATTAAAACCTCAATTTTTTTTTCGACACGAAACCAATACTTGACCTATAGAGCAAGTAAAAAAATAGTATATAAATTAACAGAACTCATATAAATTTGTTTTATTATAGTTTCCTCTACATATTTGACTCTTTAAATAAAACGGGAATTGAGATTTCACATTTCTCTTAATTAAGATGTTTTTGTTCATGTGGGATTTACTAAAAACTGTAGCTTTTCAATATTTTTGCTGTTTTTGTCTCATATTTTTCAAAAATCATTTAAAAAAAGTGGTACCTACGTGCTAGAATTTTTCTGAAACCAGATTTAGGGCCATTTGCTGAATCGAAACTTAAATAATTTATGTTGAACATAAATGCATAAGTTTCGATTCAGCAAACGGCTCTTATAGTCCAATAAATGAAGCTAAAAAAAAGGGGGTTACCCTACAAAAGGTCCGGTAGTTCTAAATTTTTGATATGTTGTTAGGTATGGTTAGTAGATAGAAAAACCAAATTTCCACAACCACGCCCCCTCCGCCCCCTTCAGCATCACCGAAAAACCATAGAAATCTGGCACTTTTTTCACTTTTATGCCCATAACTTTCTTCTGGTGCATTTTATTGAAAAAAAGTTGTTGGTAGACTTGTAGAAAACATAATTTCCTACGAAAATGACCTTGGTAGTATTTTTATAAATCCAAAAACAACGAAGTTATGAAGCTTCCAAAAACATGTAAAATTTCGGATTTTGCAATATTTTCAGTTTCTTGTCACTTAACAGTGCTATAACTCTTTAACAATTGACTTTTACGCAAAAGTCTTCATAATCAATCTTATAGACAATTTAATTACCTAAAATAAAATGTAACCCACTTCGATTTTGTGAATCAAATAACCGAGTTAGGGCTAAAATAGTAAAAAAGTATTTTTGATAGTTTTCGACACTTTTTGAATTATCCATTAAATGTATATAATCCAGTCAAATAAGGGTTTAACCTCGGAATGAATGTTAGTAGAAATTTTTTTTGCTCAATATCTTCCTATTGCTATTCTATAACATATCTCAAAAGTCTAGAAAAATCTCATGTCCGCTTGTCGCGATTTCAAGGTCAAATCGCGGAATGGAGATTTTCAAAATTAGCAAAAATAGGCTATGGTATAATATACACATATGATACATGATTTCAAGGTATTTTTTAATGCTGATTCCAAAAAATCTAAAATCAAGACAATCTGACCTCTCTGGAAAAAGTTATACCTGTTTTTTATCTGTCAACTCATATTATTATAACAGTTGCAAACTTACTGTTGAAAAACCCTTAAAAGTTATGGTAGATGAACCAAATTTTGCATGAAGATTTTAGAATCCATCATTATTAAAAATCAAAACAATCCATTACAAAAAATATATATACCTACGAAATAATGGTATTTTTTTATGGAGCGGCAAATTTTAGGATATGCACTAAAGAAGATTCTTGTTCATATAAGGAATAAGTGCTAATAGGCTAATTTTTTCATTTTAATCTTTGTTTGGATATTCTTTAACTACCCTCAAAAATCTAAAAACATCTCATGTCCACAAGTCCTAATTTTCTTGGTTTGAAAATAAGGTGCAGATTTTAAAAAATTAATAAGAAAAGTTTAAATTTTTATATGTATACCAACATAAGCGACATGATTTAAAGGTATTTTTTAACACTTATTCCAACGAAACTCACAAACAAGTCAACCTGACCATCCCTGAAAAGTAATGCACCTTATTCATGTTGATTTGACACAAATATCTGAAGTGTAGTTTTTCAATTTTTTAAAATCTGCACCTTATCTTCAAACCAAGAAAATTAGGACTTGCGGGCATGAGATTTTTTTAGATTTTTGAGGGTAGTTAAAGAATATCCAAACAAAGATTAAAATGAAAAAATTAGCCTATTTGCACTTATTCCTAAGATGAACAAGAATCTTCTTTAGTGCATATCCTAAAATTTGCCCCTCCATAAAAAAATACCATTATTTCGTAGGTATATACATTTTTTGTAATGGATTGTTTTGATTTTTAATAATGATGGATACTAAAATCTTCATGCAAAATTTGGTTCATCCACCATAACTTTTAAGGGTTTTTCAACAGTAAGTTTGCAACTGTTATAATAATATGAGTTGACAGATGAAAAACAGGTATAACTTTTTCCAGAGACGTCAGATTGCCTTGATTTAAGATTTTTTGGAATCAGCATTAAAAAATACCTTGAAATCATGTATCATATGTGTATATAATACCATAGCCTATTTTTGCTAATTTTGAAAATCTCCATTTCGCGATTTGACCTTGAAATCTTGACAAGCGGACATGAGATTTTTCTAGACTTTTGAGATATGTTATAGAATGGCAAAAGGAAGATATTGAGCAAAAAAAATTTCTACTAACATTCATTCCGAGATTTACCCCTTTTTTCTCCTTATTTGACTGTATTAATAATTTGTATCCCACAAAAGGTCGGGTGGTTCTTATTTTATATTTAATCAGGTTTTAATGGTAGATTGAAAAAAAATTCATAGCCACGCCCCCTCCGCCCCCTTAACCATACTCCAAAAACCAATTCTGCATTTTTTCAGTTTTATGAAGTTTCATATATGAGTTGATGAGTTGACAAGTACGATTGAAGGAGGTTCAGCTTTATTGCTATATACAACAGGGTGGTCCTTAGGAACAAAAAATTGGGGACGCCCCCTAGAGTGGTTCCAAATCAGGAAAAAAAAGCCCTAATTTTTTCAAATTTGTATTCCTAACCCTTCCTGACCATATTTAATTAAGAAGTTTATATCAAAAATCCGCCATTTACCCAACACTGGACACAGAATATCGCCCTTGCTATAGTAACTTCTTATCAAAATAGGGCCAGGAAGGGTCAAAGATAAAAATTTGAAAAAATAGGGTATTTTTTTTCCTGATTTGGAACCAATCTAGGGGGCGTCGCACTCAATTTTCGAAAAAGAGTAAAATAAGAACCACCCTAATATACAACTATCAATCGGAAGTTGATACAAATTTAATTTTAATATCTTATTACTTAATTAAAAAAAGTTTTGAAAGCAGAGAATGGTCCTAGTCGTTATAAAGAAATCTAATTACAAAATTCCAGTTGACCAGTTTTCCTATAATTTTGGTTTAAAAATCCAAAATTTCAGTATTTATCAACAATCGATTGACAGTTGTAAATCACAATACGGGTGATTATAAAATGGATAATAAAACAGTCAAATCCTGTTTGCCTAAGAAGTATGGAGAAGGTTAAAAGGTTGAGAGTAGTCAAAGCAGCCGCAGGCACAGTTTTGGAAGTCATTCGGTCTAAAGTTTACAATACAGATGAGTACCCTTACCCATCCTCTATTTTTTGAAACTGTAATACTGAAGAATAAGAGTGGCCCTTTGGATAAATGGAAAAGGAAATGTTTGGCCTTATCCCATGCTGTTATAGCTGCTGCTCGTCCCCCTTCAAACAAGAATAAGTGTATATGTATAGGAAGGTCCTGAGCTTCTCATTTATATGATTACATCCCTTGGCTTGTCATCAAATCACCACGAGGCGCAGCTACTTTAAGTTTCTACTATCATGCAACCACAACCACCCCTGATTCAACTCGAACGTAAGGATGCTTTCTTCCAGTTGCGCCAGAATTAGTATCTAAAGCAGGTACCATAGAGCTTCAAAGATTTTTGAGGAAGACATCGACTTACTATACCTAGGGCAGAGAACGTGTATGTACCTTCGAAAACCTGGGAGGATCAATTTATCTGATGAATTCTCCATTTTTCACATTCAATTCTATGGAGAACGTCTTATTCATGCCATAAGTGAATGTGACACCACCTCAAACTAGTGATGGGAACTATCGAATAAAAACTATCAAACTATCGATAGTTGTAAAATATTCATTCATTCGATAGTTTAAAATCAATTATTCGAATAGTTTTTTCGTTCGATAGTTTTTTATTCGATAGTTTTTTCGTTCGAATAGTTTTTTCATTCGATAGTTTTTTCATTCGAATAGTTTTTTCGTTCGATAGTTTTTTATTCGATAGTTTTTTCATTCGAATAGTTTTTTCAAACGATAGTTTTTTCATTTGAATAGTTTTTTTTATTCGATAGTTTTTTCATTCGAATAGTTTTTTCAAACGATAGTTTTTTCATTTGAATAGTTTTTTTCAAACGATAGCTTTTTCATTTGAATTTTTTCATATTCAGTTACTGTTTTCTAAATTATGATCCTAAGTGATTGAAAAAAGGTCTTGAAAATAGGATAAATTGTTACTGTTTTCTTTCAGTCTATTAGATTGTTTTTTTTTTTTTTAATTCAGTCATAATTTTATTTCTCTACTATTTGCTTTTTCTCTTGATTTCACAATTTAATTGTAAATGATTTTATCTGCATTTGAAGGAAGGACTGAAGGAAGATGAATGATGATACACATATTGTGCGATCTTCCAAATGATATCTTGAAAGTTTTTCAGGACTGAATTTATGTGTTTTATGTTGGAGTGCCCATATTTTCAAAACAAAGGCGGTAAAGAAAAGAAAAAGAAAGGCAGCACGGTGCATGAAAAGAAAAGAAGTTATCCGTCGGTCAGTGCGGTGTCATAAAAAAGTGACAAAAGAGAAAAAAATAACTCTTTGACCTGGGAAGCGGAACATGTTCATTGTTCAGCCAGTGTATAGTTTATGAACCTAATTAGTGGGAAAACCCATCTTTTCAATCACTTGACGAGACATGGCGCCGGAAGAAGCAAAACATTCGCGCACGCACAAACAGCAGGTATATATGTCAACAAGTGGATTTTGTAAAGGGTTGTGAATGGGTTAGACAAAAATATGATGCAACTGTGTGGTTGGTTTGGATTATTGTAGGTAGGTATGTATATACTTTTGATATTTGCAATTTTGCATGTGGACGAGCAAAAATAAAAAGTGTAAGAAAAGGAAACAAATCCTTTCCAGTGGTCATTTCTCGACTATTTTTTTTTTACGATTTTTATATTATGTACTTCAATGTATGATGGATGCTTCTTTAAGATGAAATCGGATGAAAAGTGAAAAACTTGATAAAATATTATTTTTAAATAGCAACTGAATATTTGATAGTTTTTATTCGATAGTTTATTTGATAGTTTTTATTCGATAGTTTATTCGACAGTTTTTATTCGATAGTTTATTCGATAGTTTATTCGATAGTTTTATTCGATAGTTTTTATTCGAATGAATGAATGAACTATTCGATAGTTCAAATCATTCAGTTACTAACTATCGATAGTTCAAATCATTCGATAGTTCCCATCACTACCTCAAACATCTTTGTTTTCGGAAAAAAACAAATTTTGCAAAATGTTTCAAAAACCCCTCTGCTCTTGAAGCTGCAGAGAAGCTAAGGACCCAAATGCCAGAGATCAGAAAGTATCGGAGGCGGAAGAACATATCTTGTTGGCTTTATATGGAGAGGACAGTAGTCAATCTCTAAGCTCTCTTCGATATTTCAAATTTATGAGCAGTTCAACTAACTTAATTTGTGCAAACTACCGCGTACAACAGATTCAGCACACTTTCATTTCCTCCGGACTTATCACCAGATCATGGCGTGGATGGGTATTGAGAAAAACCTCTGGAATGGGGCTGGACGAGAGGATGCCACGTATTGCAACCCATTAAAACTGTGCAAGATCCTGCTCCCCAAAAATTGATGAAAGCTGTGTCATGCAAATACCTATGTGCCTAGATGCATGGGAGCTGGCAGATGCAGGAAAGAGGGACTTAAATGTTCCACATTCTGTAAGTTTTGCTGTGGACAATCCTGTCAAAATCGTCCACTTGAATTTTTTATGAAGATGTCGACGAAGAAGATCAGATATCATCGATCAATTTGAAGAAAAATTCAACGAAGCCAACTTTTCTCATAATTCACCATCTTCAACTCCACCTATTACTTCTATATTTCCCCACCTGCTACCCCTTCCCCTCATAACGCAATTCTTTTACCTTCGTCCACTCATAGCCCACCGCTTTATAAGCGCATGAGATATAAAACTAGGTTATTAAGAAATACGACTTTTATTAAATAAAAACACTTACTATTACCTGGTTCTTATCAAAAGAATAAAGTTATGAAAATGAATTCCCTACAAAAGGATTTTTGGCTAAAAATTAAAAATTAGGAAGTTATAGCGCTGTAAACAGGTAAGAAACTGAAAATAAAGAAAAACGGAAATTGTAACTTTTTTTTGAAAATTCTTAGTTTGGTGGATATTGGATGTGCAAGTTGTAGAAAATTTTGTGTTCTACAATTTTGCACATTAATTTTTCACATTAAATGACCAGAAGGAAGCTATGGGCATAAAACTGAAAAAATGCAGAATTGGTTTTTGGGGTATGGTTAAGGGGGCGGAGGGGGCGTGGCTATGAATTTTTTTTCAATCTACCATTAAAACCTGATTAAATATAAAATAAGAACCACCCGACCTTTTGTGGGATACAAATTATACATTTAATGGATAATTCAAAAAGTGTCGAAAACTATCAAAAATACTTTTTTACTATTTTAGCCCTAACTCGGTTATTTGATTCACAAAATCGAAGTGGGTTACATTTTATTTTAGGTAATTAAATTGTCTATAAGATTGATTATGAAGACTTTTGCGTAAAAGTCAATTGTTAAAGAGTTATAGCACTGTTAAGTGACAAGAAACTGAAAATATTGCAAAATCCGAAATTTTACATGTTTTTGGAAGCTTCATAACTTCGTTGTTTTTGGATTTATAAAAATACTACCAAGGTCATTTTCGTAGGAAATTATGTTTTCTACAAGTCTACCAACAACTTTTTTTCAATAAAATGCACCAGAAGAAAGTTATGGGCATAAAAGTGAAAAAAGTGCCAGATTTCTATGGTTTTTCGGTGATGCTGAAGGGGGCGGAGGGGGCGTGGTTGTGGAAATTTGGTTTTTCTATCAACTAACCATACCTAACAACATATCAAAAATTTAGAACTACCGGACCTTTTGTAATGTAAAACTCCTTTATTTACTGGACTATTAGATCAATGGAAAATCAAATCTTTCATAATTTCAAAAAATTATTTGAAGAAGACAAAAAAAAAGAAAAATATTACAGACCAGTGTTATCTGTGTTTGACACGTAACACGAAACCGTAGTAGCTCGAACTCTCCGCAGTTCTAATTGACAAACATTTTATATTTTTTTTTATAATTTCTAACAACGTACATTTTTAACTTTTTTCACTCGAAATAAAAACAAAATAAAATTTTAAATGAATAGATGATTTTAAAACTGAATCATCTTATTTAACTTCTTCGAAATATGTATTATGTTTCTAAATTAAAAATATCTAAAACTTCCTAATTAAAAGGAAGAAATGCTTCAATTAAAAACAACATCAATCAAACCAAATGGCTTTTCCTGGATATTTCAGCTCCAAACATTTAATGTTCTTACTCATCGATGACTTATACATAGATTGTTGTTTTAATTTATTTGAGTATAACAGACACACAATTTTATTTTAATTGCTAACACTCTTTATTGTTTGAAGAAAATTAAACAAACAAAACACTTCTAAACCAAGAATGTTTGAATTAAATAATTAATGTTTAAATCTACATTCTAATTTGAGTATTTTTCACTGATTCAGCAATGTACTGCGAAAGAAAAACAATATTATAATAGGCATTCACTATAAAAAATTAAAAGTTCTCAATTATTTTTATTATTTTGAAAAATTAATGCTGAAAAGATATTGAATTATGTTTTGTGGCCTACACTTTTAAAAATACCTGGAAAAATGAGCGTCATTCAACTTGTTCACATGAAGAGCAAAAATCCTGATATCAAATTTATGTACTAGCCACGTTCTTTTTGGAGGTGGTAGTTTACACATGAGTAAATAATCTTGTACTCTAACTACTAGAACAACTCATGCTCTTCAGCCCGAGTAGATGGTAATTGCATTGATTTCGTTGAAAGTGTGTTCCATTGAAAATGGCTAGTAAGCTACTAGTAGCACTTTGCCAGCTCCCAAAGGAACAGAGCTTCTTATTAATGGTGACAAGAAAGAACAACATATTATGGGCGTGTTAATGGTAGCTGAAGATAAGTTGGCATATGCTCGACAACTTATTGAAACTAACCTGATTTAAGCATGAGCTTGACTCTTTTCGAACTCAAGATATGCGACACTTTGCTTACACGATTGGATAATTTCCAATTGCTTGAACATATCGATTTCACTGCCTAAGGTTATAAAAATTAATTTAAAATCAGTAAAAGCGATTTCATTTAACCCGAGTTAATAAAAGCCTTACAGTTGCAGATTTGACATGTTTTGTCACGTTGTCAGTAATTGTTTAATCACTCTCAATAACAAACGTTTCAATTTTATGGTTTTACCGTTCATATCGTCAATCCTTATAATGCCTCTAAACAGCCAAACAGAAAAACAAACCCCATATTGAATGGTTACGCAAAAACAAACAACACTTGTCACCAGCTGTCTACATTTTCAAAATGAATAATCGAAATCAAATGGCACACTAAAACAGCAATAGACAAATCATCTCTTAACACCAATGACCGCCATCAGCCGGCTTTTTAAGTCTCGTTTACCCACAATGCAAAGCCGGCCAAACTGCTGTGCTGGAGCTGGAGCTCGCCAGCTAATTTGCAACCTAGACTATGACATTCTAATTTTCAGCAGCGGAAACTTTGCAAATGCGCATTCGCATTGCTGATCTATGCTCAAAGCTCTCTATCTCTCTCTCATTCTTTGTCACAATCACAACTCACAAATTTGACGTATCGAAAAAAGCCGCACATGCTAACTAACCATACGCCATCGTTGAGTTTTTTGTACCACACCATAAATGCTAATTGAATTCAGATTATTCAGCAACAAACGTTACTATGGCTTGGCTAGATATGAACCTGATTCTCTTCACATAACTATACAGATGGTAGCTGTGGAGTCTCAAAAACTACATTACCACCGACTGTTTGGAACCTACGCTCTGGTGGTTTTAAATTTGTTAGTCACACGGTTTTAAGTAAAACTACCAATAGCCTACATTTTTCACAACATCGAGTAGAAATCGCTTATAATTCACTTACCACCCTACTCCCAGTGATTGATTGATCAGTATTTGTTTCTTTGATTTTCTGTTTTAGTTTGACATTTGTTTGTTTTCTCATTCAAAGATATTAGATCCTTTGAAAAAAAAGAAGTGAAATTTAATATGGGATTTATGTTGATGCGGGATTTATGTGAGTTTCCGTGTTTGAATAGCATCAAACGAAGATTTGACCATGAATTGAGAGTTATAAAGTTCGCGACTATTATACGACTTGTCCTTGACGTGCGTTGTTGTCAGCTTTTTGATTAAAATGCGAAATTGTCATCTAATGCTGGCAGCGCAGTGGTGGCGGCAGAATGTCGGTATAACTTAGATGTGCGAATTTTTAATTTGATTTAATTGACACTTTGACAGATCAACAAGAATATTTACATTAAATTATTCCAAATACCGGATGTCTCAAAGACAACAACTTTTTTAATGACGGATGAAGCTTTTGATAAATTTGTTCTACGCATAACAAAATATTTTTTTTTAACCAGTTGACATTAAAAGTCAGTCAATCAAAATTATTTTTACTTGAGATTAGGACAAGATTTGAATTCTAAAAAAAAAAAAATAGGTCTGATGGAATAGACACAAAACTATAATAACATAAAAATGACATTTTCCAAAAGTTCGAAGGCGGGTAGTTGGGAAACCACTCAACTTTAAATCATCCTGGATTTGCTTCTTTACAGTCCTAGAGAACATCCCTACAAAGTTTGATCAAAATCTAAAATAAGAGAGCCATTGCGATTGAACGCTTTTATACGGAATGAGAGTAAACGATCCTTAAAAATTGTTACAATCGAGAGCGGTTTTTTAACTTTCTTATTTGACCTATTAATAATGCAGCCTACAAAGTTTGATCAAAATCTAAAATAAGAGACCGATTGCGATTGAACGCTTTTATACGGAATGAGAGTAAACGATCCTTAAAAATTGTTGTAATCGAGAGCGGTGAATTTTTTTTAACTTTCTTATTTGACCTATTAATAATGCAGCCTACAAAGTTTGAGCAAAATCTAAAATGAGAGAGCGATTGCGATTGAACGCTTTTATATGGAATGAGAGTAAACGATACTTAAAAATTGTTGTAATCGAGAGCGGTGAATTTTTTTTAACTTTCTTATTTGACCTATTAATAATGCACCTACTAGTTTTACAGATTCATCGACTTTCCCTGGATTCCGAGGTATAAATCTAATTTTACTCCACTAATTGAGATTAAAAGATTCAACAAAAATAAGAGGATGCTCATCTTAATTTAAAAGGATTCTCTAAATTTGGTAACATTTTGCACCGTACATGCTTTATTTAAATGCAAGAAATTAAGAAGATTTGTCGGAAGTACCTACATCAGAAATTTCGTTTTTACTTTGCAATGTTTAAAACTGCTTTAAAAATTTACATAACATTACATATTAATCTAATCCAAAGATTAATCTACGGACTAAACACACTACAGCTTCGGAAACTTAGTCCATTTGGCTGATACAGCACAAGACATTTTTACAAAAGAGGGAGACTAAGAATAGAAAGATCAACAGAAAAACATATAACACATAACTACGTGGCACAGAGGGGGAGACATCGTTGACAATTTTTATTTTATTTTTTTTTTAATTTAACTTAATAACAAAAGAGGAAATTTTTGGTAGATTTACTTACAAATGAGTCAATCAGGCCTAAACCCAAAAAATTCTTCATTCTCTAATTTTAACTCTGATTCCTATTATTTATTAGGATTTTTTTAATATCATTTTTTTATATACATACCTCAAATAAATTTTATATAAAAATAAATTGTTTTATTGCGGTTGGATCTGTGTACCCAGTTCAAGTTTTTGGAAAATAAAGGTTACCTAGACCGTTTTGGCGCTGAGTGCCTCAAATATGCACACGTTTTTTAACCACTCCATTTCTAATATGATATTTTCAATAGTTATTTATTATTTAAATGAACGTCTAACATTTTTTTTTTCTATGACCGTGAACAGACACAAGTTATTTTGTTTAATCATAACGTTTCCAAATATATGTATAATTCTTATGAATTAACAAATCTAATTTCAGACCATTTCAGAGAAAAACATAAATCAGTTAAATATATTTGATTTGTGTTATTTCCATATACTTATGATATCGTTCATAAAGCAGTTTTTAGAAAACTAAATCCAAGCACGCGAACAAATTATACTCTTGGCCTGACCAAGACCCTCAAGCTACAACAAAACAACTTCCTCGTCCTTCGTATTTTATTTTAATTAATTGAAATTCGCGAATCGCATTTAATTTCTGAGTGCGGTCTTGTTGGTGAAGGAAAAGAAAAGTTATTCCAATAATTCTAAATGTTCAAAAACTGACTGGTTGGAGAGACGCAGACGGTTAATAGGTTTATTAGATCAGTAAAACAAAAATAAAATGCACGACTGGATCGCACGTACTTGCTCTTATAATAAAAAGTACATAAATATTAGCTTACCATGACTGCACTGGAATTTTAACGATTTGGATGGAAATCAGAAAAAATACTTTTAAAAAAATCATGAACAAAATTTGAACACATACAACCCTTTTCGATGATAAGAAATGTCTGTGTGTATGTTTTGAATAAAATCGGTCTATCTTTTAACGAGGCATGCTATTTACGCATGTCAGTTTTCTCAAAAAACGCAAACTCCGCCATATTTCCAATATCCGAATTTTTTGAGAAAAACTAAAAACGCAGTTTGATCGCAATAGCTTAGATCAATATGTACACCAAATTTAATAGAAAAAAAAAAAAAATAAAAATTCTTAAAAAATCAATTTTAAAATTTTAAAGGAAAAATTCTTAAAAAATCAATTTAGAAAACGTTAGAGTCGTTTTAGAGAAAATTACTATACCTAACTCATATGAAAAAAACAACAAACTTGGAAATTACGAAAAAATCATCTATACCAAATTTCAAGAAAATTCGTTCACCCGTTTAGGCCGCAGCTTCATGTACAAATGAAAATGACGACGAACAGACCGACGACGCCGAGGCCGACGGACGTAATGACGAAAACCACTCGTTTTATTAAAACCTCGAAATTCGTTTTGACACGAAACCAATACGTGTCCTTTAGTAGAGCAAGTAAAAAGAATACCACTTGTGTACCTACATTTCATTTGTCAATGATGACATGTCTAAACGTCGATAATCCCAAGAAATTAGCTACATTAAAAATTTAAAAATGTAGGTACTTATGATGCAAATATTTGCAAACATACTACACGTATGAGATCAAAGACAATCACCGCAAGTTTTTATTTTCTTTTCCAACTCTAATTAGATATGTATTTGCTTTGCGTGTGTCTTCCTTGTTGACGAATGAGACAAGAACCAGAGCATTCAATTTGAATATGCATACATAAACAAAAGTCAAATATTTTAGAAGATAACTCTTTAGACGACGAAGTTTACAACTAAGAACTGAGTGGTTAGTTTCAGTTATCTTGTTAAAATTAAGCTCTGTTTATCTTTGCACCTAACTACGATAGAAAATTCGTAAAATTGCTGATTCCCGTTTTTTTTTTTGTATTTGCTCAAAAGGGCAAGTATTAAATTACGAGGATGGAGAATGCCAAAAAAGTGGGTTTCGTCATGCCTGCCGTCAGTCCAACCTAACTACAAGCTAACTTCAACTAATCTAACCTAAGAGACTTAAAACATGTTCAATAAAATACTCTAGAAAACCCTGTTACAAATAAAAGAAAATAAATTTCCTACAGTCTAAATGCATCATAGTGTAAAGTTATACGATCGATTCAAAAAGAATTCTCTGTAGTTTTTTAGCTTGGTCGCAATGTAAAGGCTCAGGGAGATAAAAAGCAATATTCTTAGTTACTAAATAAAGTTTGTTTCTTCTTGGAAAACATGGCTCTCATGTCTGCTGATAAACCCTTGAAGGACACTTTCTAAAACAAAAAAACGATTCAACTACAAAGGTATTCTCTTTTATGAAACAGACCTAGTTGGTACATGTAAAAATATTCATCTATAAATGCATTTCAACAGATAGTCATCTAGGTAAACTACTATTGGCACTTTTATTCGTTTGTATTCCCATTCGAAAGTCATCTGTTACGAGTTTATATGCATGGTTTTCAGTTTAAAACAAATCAAAGCATTTTTAAGTTTTATTGATTTTTCCTAGACACAAACTATTACCTCAGCAAACAATCTGTGACAACATGATGAAATGGAAAATCACAAGTACATTTTTGTTCGTGCATTTTATGTCTGTCTGATGAGGATTCTGCAATCGGGAGCACAAAAAAAATAATGTCAAAAAGCTCTTTGCAAAGCGAGAGGCAAAATTTAAATATTGAAATAGAAAGGAGAGACCTTGATGTTTTTTTTTAGAAATTTTTCATGTATGTATGTACCTTGCAGGTCCTTTCAGACCCTCCCCTCACTTTGTCTACCTCTACTTTTAGTAAAATTTTCTTTTGTTCAAGGACATTTTATTATGAGAAAATCCTGTTAGGGATTTGATAAGTACATTTATATAATGCATGTGTGTGTCGTGGAGAGTTATCATTATGATAGTTTATTTTTTTTTTTATAATAAAAATGTCGTCTAGACCTCCAGCCTTTTGAAGGTTCTTTTATTCTACTAGTGGCTATATTCATTAAATTTTAAGATTGAAATACAACAAAAAAGAAATATGTTTGTTCCGATAATTTTCGGTAGCCAAGAAAATGTCAACTAAAACATCTTTTTGCAGCTTAATCACATTTTTTCCAAACTGGTTCTGTATACAAAATATGAATGTGAACTCTTTAACTAAATATAAATGGATTCAAGTTCTTCATTAAATTATAACATATTTAAGAGCTTATTTCAAATTTATTTACAAAATCGATTAATGGTTGAATTTAAATCAAGTACTCAATTTTATTGATCTTTCTATTTTATCTTAATGAAATGTTTACTTTTGCTTTTCTGTTAAATATGATTTAAAAATTTGCCACCAACTTTGAGCTCTGAAGGTTAGTACACAATATAACAAAAACAAAAACCCACCCAACGAGATAATAAAACTTCTTTTCGGAGATTTTTTTTTGTATCTTTTTTATTTGTTTATAGATTTTAACTCTGTTTTTGGCGACAATATTGCTTTAGGTTAAGTGCTTTATTATTATGAGTTTGCTGCTTTTTGAAGAACGCTTAAGCCAAGGTCAATGTGAATGTTGAAAGCTTTTATTTAGTTTTTATTTGATATTAAATCACTTTGGATGGATGATTAGTATTTGCATAAAATTAAACAAAAATAAAAATCCCAAAGTGTGGTTAATTTTTTTTAATTAACGAACTTTGGCTATTCCATTCTTGTTTACCTACAAAACATAACAGTAACTACATATTTAAATTTATTGACTTTTTCTAAGCAAAATTTTGACAAAAAAAATATTTACATATTATCTTTTGTACTACCAACTTCAACGATATTTTTAGCGAAACTCATAAGACCTATACAAAAATGGATATTAATTGTTGGTGATGTTTTCTTATACATAATGCCGTTTTTGCGAAAAAAAGAAGTTGCAGAAAGGTCGAAAGTAGAATGAAAAAAACATTATACACTTAAACTTTTACAGATCAAACTACGTTATAAATTTGCGTGCACAAATGAAAATTTAAATAAATAAAACATTATAATTCCCCAAGTTTCAAGTCTCTGACTTAGCTGCTAGATTTTAACCTGCTTCTTGAACAAAAATTTTTAATTGCAGCCAAACTATTTCATTCCAAAGTTTGAAACTTGATATAATTTAACTTTTCTATAGAAGTAGCTCATCATACAATAGTTTGTCTATACTGTGTTTATAACATAAGTGAAAATATTTCCCACAAGTGAAATTCGTTCCTATAAAAATATAGCGTTGGTTCTAACCAGCGATGCCAACTGAGGCATAATTATACCTTTTAGGCATAATTTTATTAGCTAAGGCATTGAGGCTTATTTTTTGCCAAAAAGGCATAATTTTTTCCTTTCTACTCTTGATTTATATTTTAAAACTTTCTTATAATTTTTTAAATATTTTGATAAAAAGACTAAAAACTTATATTTTCTATATCTTTTAAATAAAGGTTGTTCGAAATTTTATATACAGAATTTGTTTTTACCATCTCTTGGTAGTGTTTAATTTTCCGAAGAATTTTGTTAACACTAATCACTTTTACTAGAAAAGAATATAATTTCGTTGCTGTAAAAAGGTCTAAAACGCTTGCAAATAGGCTAATATTTTTTATTGGTAAAAAAAATTGGCCGCCAATTTCTTCCAATTATATGAAGCAACTTCTTGAAATATTCCTTTCGAAGAAAAAAAGTCTCCGTTACGTGACAAATAAGTTGCCTTTTCAATCGTCAGTTAGACTATCAGAAGAATAAATTTCAATATAAAAAATTATATTCCTAGGAATAATCTCTATCTGAGGTTTATCTGACTATTGAAAAATTGGCCCTTAATGTATAAATTGATTAAATAAACATTTCGTTTTGTGTACTTGTGTACTTTTTGTATATAATTTTTAAGCATAAACTAAGAAATTTAAATTGAGGCATAATTTATTTGAAAAGGCATAATTTTTTTTCAAGTGAGGCATAATTTTGACTGAACGGGTTGGCAACGCTGCACTGTGGTTTCGCCCATATGACAAAAATAAAAAAAATAAAGTTCGTTTTTTCTGTCCCAAGTGACTTATTCTAATAAATAATAGTTCAATATTTACTGCTGCATACATTTTTTCTTACAAGTCACGTGATATCTATTTTGTTTTAGCTTTCAAAGTAAACTGATTATTCAATTTTCGTTGAAAACAGGTGTTAATAAATTTGATAAAATTCAAGTATTTTTATTTTTTATAAAAGTGAAGTTATCAATATTTTTTTGAAATGGAATTACAAAAGGAAGGTGTGTAGATTATTTTATTAATTTTTTTGTCATATTTGAACGCTTAATTTTATATTTATGTGGGTAGAGTCATGTACCATTTACGCGTTTTTGCTATTTTTGTCAATCTTCAAGTAAACTTTAAAAATAGTTCTTAACCTAACTTAAGCAAAAATAGTTGTTTGTTATAAAGAATGATATGTCAGCTTTAAGAAAATCATAATCTTAGCACCCACAATCGACCACAAGTTGCGCAATTGAGGTTTAAGTGTTGTATGTTTTGAGCCTTTTTGAGCCGTTTTGATTTTTTGTTTTTATATTAATTTTCCTTAGGTACGATCTATTTTTGCCTGTAGTGTGTAAAAAACGTCTAAGACATTTGGGCAGTAAAAAGTGCAGATAGTTGAGAAAAAATTACAAAATTTCAATTCCGTCATAGAAAATATAAGTTCTCCAGAAAAAAAGGTTAAATTTTGACTTTTTGAAATTTCGTATTTTTAATAATTGATTGTATTTTTTTAACATGAGAATTACTTTTTCGAGTTTGATTTTGAAATAAAAATTGAATATACTATTAAAAAAAAATTAATAAAAAAAAAAAACAGAAAAAAATTTTGTGAGTGGGCGTGTCAGTGGGCGGAAATTTGGTGTGGTGAATTCTTTTGAGACTTTATATCATGCTTGAAAGTTTCATCCCTATTGAACAAGTAGTTCAGAAGTTATTGAATTATGACGCCATCTCCATACAACCCAAACCACTGTGCGCTGGTTCTAACATTCAATGGGGATTAACTACATTCAATGGGGATTAACTTCATCAACTAAAAGTTAGATTATTTCTCACTGTAAGTGATGTTGTTTTCCCTCTGAAGATAGTTCCTTTGAAGTTAGTTCCATTTTCGTTTTTTTTTGTTCATATAACTCCTTTTAGAATGGGCCGTTGCATGGGGAAAATTGCCATTACAAGAATTAATGCAAAAAAAAATAAATCAGAGTTTTTGTCTCACAGATTTAAAACATTAGGTATTAGGTTCTATAAAGATATTATAAAAAAATAATTGTATGTATAAGTGCTTGAGGTATCGTAAATTATCTAGCCATGAAGAGCATTGTAGGTATAGTTAGGTTGCTACTAAAACACTTTCTGTATTTGTTTCTTTGCCTCAGTCTATTTTATTTTATTTTATTTTGTTTTATTTTTTATTATAAAATAATCTTTAATTGTTAAAAAAAATGAATCGAATGCCAAATATAAAAGTTCATTAACCCACTACCGTAATGGCAATATTCAAATCTTTTAACAAAAAAAAAACTTCATAAAAACAAAAAAGATATAATAGGTAACAAGTACATTGCATTGAATATTATCTAAAATTAAATATTAAACCTACTCATTGTCATTTCAAAAGGCGAATAGCATAGCATGGCCAAATTCAGCTACTGGGTTATAATATAACTTTGAACCCGATCGCTCACAGGCATTTTGTTTGTTCTTTTTTAGGTTTCAACTTTTATTACAGCTTCTGAACTTCAATTTAATTGTTTTGCATGTTTGTTTACTTTAAATTTTTCTTTAATCGAATGAATTGTAGTAAAAAATGCAGAATGAAATAACACAATTACAACGCACTGTTTTTTTTTACATAACAATTTTTTTTTTTTGAACAAAGTACGACCTCCAATTTAAAATATAGGGGAATGTCATGGGAGGTAAACATATCAAAAGAAAAAACAATTTCATCCCAAAAATAATTTTACAGACAAAATTTTACTGTTTCCCATTTGTTATTAAAAAATATTAATAAATGCTCTTGTTGTGGGATATTGAGAAGAATATAGACTTAAAATTAAAAAAAAAAAACTTCTTTGAGGTAGATAAAAGATCAAATTAAGGGTAACTACCACCAGTCGGTAAAGTAATCATTAATTTAAATATCAAATTAAAGTTAATGGTCTCAAGCATTTTTCGTAAAGTATTATAGTAACCTAATATAAGGCAATAATTATGAATAGTTTCGATTAGTGCCGCCAATTCAAAAACCACTGTTTTTCAGATATGACGTTGTTCTATTTTATGAACCAAAACATATGTATGTATGTATATTTATATAAACTAACATTAACAATACTCACATTATGTGTTCAAATTACTTCCTAGTAGTGCTGCATTTTATTGGGCTTGCGTTTATTTACATATTTCACAAATAACTGGTATTAAAAATTTAGTGGGATTTTAACTTTGGAAACAAATATTGTTCTTGCTGATTTTTATTTCTTCTTATTTATTTTTTAAAGCGCTTTAATTGAATTGACATGAGTTGCTTATGTTTTTTTTTAAATGAGTAACTAGAACAGGTAATAGAAAACTTTTTATAGGGTGTCCCAAAAGAAATGGATCAGACGAAATAATGCTGATAGGCCAACTCTAGGGCTCTCAGAATTTGATAACTTATTCATATTCATCCCAAATCCTTACGGTTATCGACTAAATGCAGTTCTTGTGAAATTTCGAAAAATCACGACTTTGCAACAGTATTTTACTTCATCCGCCCATTATTGATTTTTGTTTTTTTTTATAATTCTTTCACTAAAACATTGAAACAATTTACTGACCAACTGCTTAGGGACTGACTTATTTTTACTATTAGTCAAAAAAAAAAAACAAAATTTCCTTCAAGAACCAAGTGTTTTCTATTTCACAAGAAGACAATTTTGTCTGCAGTACCTATTTTAAAACTACCTCAAGCTAAGAAAGTTGACAAATGAAATGCAAATATATCTATTTCTTCCGTAAAGCACAAAGCACATCTTAAAACCATTTCATAGACAATGGGGACAAATATTAAAACTAGATCACAAGGCTACGCATCAGCAATTAGGCAGACACGAGCTATAAAAGGTGCAGTAGAAATTCATATCTAAAAAAAGGATCATCTTTTGTGTAATTAATGCCTCCAGGCTCTGATTCAGTGAGCTACTATTGCTTAGTTGCACGTTATGCTTTAGCCCCCATTTCATTCTTTTGCTATTCTCATCCGGAACATAATGCAACAGTTTAGTGTATAAGTCCAACTATGGTAATCATAATAATCACATCACATGGTCGGGTCTGGTCATATGGTTCCAGGTGATGGTGTTGCATTGTTCTTGACAATTCTCTACGTGAAATCTCAGAACCACATACATAGTCTTGCTGCATCATAACAATGTGCGCTTTCCCGGAGGCGCTATTTTGCTTGTCTTAATCTCTGTTGCTTTCCATTCAACAAGCGCAAACTTTGCGCCTCCCGGAATGAGCTTCAGTCAGCATCATAAGCACAAAATTTATCTGTGCTCCTCGGATGCGGTGGAAAGCGTGCTGCCTATTGTATTCGGCTCTAAAGATCTCACCTTAAGTATTGCTTTTTTTTTTTCTTCTCAGATACTTCACGAGTCCCACACAGATACCTTTGCACACGGCCAACTATGAGATATGATTTTTCACCATGAAGCACCAAAAAAACAACAAAAGAAGAAATAATAATTATTACCTTGCTGGGTTTGGTGTCATACGATACAGGAGTGAAAAATGAGAAGAAGAAGATCCAAGTTCAAGGTCAAGTTGATTTGTTTATGGTGCTTCCCTCGCACCTCTACTATCATGGCATGCGAGACGAACACAATCACCTTCTAGCTATGGACCAAGTAGTGCTTTAAGCGAAATGATGAAAGATGGAGTGGATATTTTCTCAAGATAGTTCCGGTTTTGCATAAGGAGTAAAGGTAAAGTTTAGTGTGTGACTGTTTTAATATGACTTGGACCGTTCGATGTCTTTCCTACAACACACGACGATGGACGAACACGTTGTTGTCGTCGTGCGAAACTAAAGAGGCCACCTACGTTGTTTTGATGAAGATAGTTCCAAGTTCCAGGTATCAATTCTTCTTTGAAATTCTCAGGCATTCATTCGATGTGTGTCGGATAAAAAAATTATTTATTAATTCAGGAAAAAAGGTTTCGGTTGTGACATTATCGCGCATTGCAGGATTATGTTGTGGAACATAATCAATAATCACCGTCCTTTTCTCGGTTTGAAAAGGGAAAATGTCAAGGTTAATGAATTGAATACAAATTGTATGTTGTTTGACTTTAGGGCAGAGGGTGAGACTTGTTGATTAATTATAATACCTTGTAATTACTGAAGGTTTATATAGGGATGGTTATAATACGAAATGATACCTACAAAAGATTTTATAAAAAGAAGTTATATTTTATACAACTTGTCATTTCTGTTGTTTGGCACACTTTTTTTTTAATTTTGTGAAAAAATGTGTACTGGTGACGAAAAATCTAAGCAGGGGCGTACACTCCCTTGGGGCAAGCGGGGCCACGCCCCGGGGCCCCCGACCGACCTCAGGGCCCCCACTGAAGACAATGCAGAGAAGGAAACTGTAAGCATAAATTGAGTTACGAAGTAAATTAAAATGAGTTTGAATCACTTCGGATACAAGGGAGAAAAATTATGTCATTCAGTGTAATGTATAATGTAGCCACATAATATATATTGATTTGATAAAAAGGTTACCCCAGGGGCTCCAAAAGGAAACAAACTGCTTTTTTAAAAGAAAAATTATAATTTTATCTTAGGGCCCCAAAAAATATTACTTGAAAAATCTTTGCATCCACAAATAATACATTAGGGGCCCCAAAAAAGCGAAAAACAACTTCAAGCCAGGGCCCTGCAGGGACCCCAAATGCCTTTACTTCAGTACTTAAAAAAAAATTGTTTTTTTTTGCCCCAAAATAAATACATCAGGGCACAAACTAAAAACATTACGTTATTGGTAGCATTCCGAATATTACATCAGAACAGAGGCTTCAATACCTATTAATTCTTGGCTCCAAAAAAATTATATTATATTTTAGGGGCCTCTAAGCACTTAATTTTGATAATTTTGAGGCCCCAAAAATTATTTTTCAGGGGCCCCAAAAGAAATAAACTATGTTTGATGATGGAAAATAAAATGTGTACACATTACTTTAGAACAGAGACCCCAAGAACTATCAATTCTAAGCAAAAAAAATTTATTTTAGGGGTCTCTTAATATTTAATTTTAGTTTTTCAGGGGCCCCAAAATAAAAAAAAATATGTCTGATGATGGAAACTCAAATATGTATTTATTACTTCAGAACAGAGGACCCAAGAACTATCAATTCTAAGCTTCAAACATTTTTATTTTAGGGGCCGCTAAATATATAATTTTGGGGCCCTCAAAATTATATATTTAGCTGCCCCTAAAATAAAAATGTTTGAAGCTTAGAATAAAAAAAATTATGTTTGATGATGGAAAATCAAATATGTACATGTACATGTACATATTACTTCAGAACAGAGGCCCCAAGAACTATCAATTCTAAGCTAAAAAAAAAATTATTATAGGGGTCTCTAAATATATCATTTTAGGCAAAGTGCATTACGAACATATTAAACATTAAAATAAACCTAAAAATATATAAGCCATACAAAAAAAATGTATGGCGTGTACGTACTTTTTTTTGTATCTAAAGGGCCCCCAAATATGAAAGGGGCCCCAAAATTTAGTCTTGCCCCGGGGCCCCGACGACTCAACGTACGCCACTGAATCTAAGACTATGTTACACTCAAAATATACGCGGTCGGAGACCTATCAAGTTTTGTAGAGCAAGTTGATTACAAAAAAATATTTAAAAACTCCGTAACGCCTCCACAATCTAGAGTTAAGGGTAAAAAACGGTTTTTTGGACCTTCGCCCATTGAAAAAAATTTATCTTCGTCAAATTTGTATACAAAGGTATTATGGACTTTACTATTCACTTTTTAAAACATCATCAACAGACTCCAGAAAAATGTCTGCTTTGCAAAAATGCTACAATCAAAATTTACAAAACCCTTCTAATCTTACTATTTTAATCCCGTAGCAGTTTAAAGCTAATGATATTTAACTTATCTTTTCTCTAGTTTGTATTTTTTGTATCAAACACTGGTTCATAAAACTTGTCTACCTTTACATTTATTTTCTTTTCCCTAGCAAAGAAACTTATTTCCAGGTCAAGTGTCAGTCTTTCATATATGTAGGTACCAATACCTAATCCATATAAACACCCTTTTCCTTGCCCATCTATCCACTACCCTAATGCGCACCTCAATACTTTCAACATGTTCGTACCGTATAAACACACTTGCCCCTCCGTTTTGTGGTTTATGTGTTCAAAACGAAATAGGCAAATCACATTGAAAACTAATAGCCAACGAAACGATATACTTGCGACTTTCGCGACCGTCATTATATCACGATGACATGTGGAGGAGCAAGTATCTGCATGCAGGCATAAATATAGGGGGAACTCTCACAAGTGAGAAACATTTTTCCACTTGAAAGGTGAAAATCATACAAAAAAAAAAATTGAACCCTCTCGGATTAAGGGTTCAATTGATGTGGTCGTTTGTAGTTTTTTTTTTTTAAGGTGAATGTCCCTTTAACGTGCATGGCACAATTATTTTTTTCGTCACAAGATATATGTCAGAAAAATAGAACTCGGTTTAATTTGAATGATATATCCATTAGGACATTTGCCAAAACAAATATTTTATCTAGCAAAGAAAGGATTTGTTTTTATTTCGAAGGAAATTATTCTGGAATAGTATACCATACCTTCAAATAAAAAACAGTCTTCTTTTGTAGCAATCATTTGCAATGGAAAAATAATGAGGCTATTTTTATTAGGACACAAAAAAAACTTTACTTACGTTACGGCCTACGAATTATTAAGTACATGGATTTCAGCCAAAACGGAAACTTACCTGAAAATAAAAAGAAAATGAATAGAATGAATTATTTTACATAAATATTAGGTATATTGTTTTAATGGATCAAGCTAGGTTTTGAAATTTACTAAAAATACAAGTATGTATCGTTGTCCGATACTCACCCAATGCCAATAATATTAAAAAACGCTAGCGGCGTTAAAACAGAAGACACATTTACATCAACTGTATAATAATCTGATAACAACAAATGCACAAAGATCTAATGAGTGGAAAGTCCAAAATGGACAGTTTTGTTCTGTCTATGGTTATTCGAACTTTTTTCAGAGTACCTACTACCTATCTCAAAATTTTTCAAAATGTTCAGTTTGAAAATCGATTTATACTATAGAACTTTCCAAAACGCTATCAGGTTCCTTCTAACACATTTACCAACAAGCCAAGCTCTCGGTGCAGGGATGATGGTTCCGTCGTCTTTTGGATCCGTCACTTTACCTTGAAGTAGGTGGTCAGGGACTGAAACTAAAAGCAGATGACTGAAGGCGGTGGTCTGGGTCTCTATTGCGTTTGTCTCGTTTGTACAACCGCTTATTCGTGAAATTGCAATTGTGTTAAACGAGTATATCGTTAAAAAAAAACAATACACGTTTAACTAATTTTTTTTTTATTCATGAGTTTTAGATATGTATCATGAGTTCAAAGCCAATTTAGTTTTTAATCTCTACCAAATAGATTCATCTCATTACTAAGTGCTGATAAGGTAAACTTACCTACAAGTTTTTACTATCAGTGTGACCCTAAAATATTGATAACGAATGACCCAATTCCAACGCAAAGCTTTTAAGTACCTATCCAATACATACATATACTCGTCGCTAACGCAATTCAATAACTCCCTCACTTTAAAACCCAATAGACTCAACTTATGTACATTTCCCCATATAAAAACTCCCCAATTAACTCACATATGGAATTGAGTCTCCAAATAAGTCTCCGAAACGCTTATTACACCCCATATGAATGTCAATGTTCTTTTCCCCCAAACAAAAACAAATAAAAATGAATCAACTGCCAGTTAATCACAATTTTGCTGAAAATGTTTGCTTTATTTATTAATTTTTATTGGCAGCAACGCACACAATTTGTTTCGAGGCAATAAAACATTACACTCCACTTAAAATTAAAAAAAAAAAAAAAAAAAAAAAACAAAAAAAAATATGCAAAAGAAATAGTCCCCCTTGGTGGCGTATGCGAGAAGTTAAAATTATTATCAGCTTGCTATACGAATGATAACTTCAAGCTTCCTTCTTTCTTTATAAAGAACAACGATTACACATTCTCGGGCGCAAAACGTTGCACAAAATTCAAGTTATGATCGCGTACGCACGCAAACATTGTATGTATTGCTTCCTGTTGAGGCACGAAGCGCGAGGCAACGAAAACTCTGTAAACCCCACAGTTTTGAAGGCAAACAGTGGGAAATAATGAGAGAGAAAAAAACTGATCGATTAATGATCTTGGTTTTCTTTTACGTTGATTTAGGAATCTGGAAGCATTCCAGATTTGTTTTAGTTTAATGGGGAAAGACAGTTGAAGGACATGGTTTCATCCTTTTTTTGCACCGAGAAGAATGCAGAAATCAAATTTTCTTGACTTGAAGTTTAATTTTCAATCATTTCTATTTTTTAAAACAATTATGGAAAGTGAGGGGCACACAAGTATCAAGTATCTAAAGCGCTACTGTCTTTTTTCTTTAAGAAGGATTTAAGTTCATATTAAGTAGGTAAAAGGTGCAAGTCGACAGTCCAATAAAAGGAATCAAGAAAAAATACCTAAGGAGATTAAATTAAGAAATCATAAATACATATCAATTTTAGACAAAATGAAGAAAGAATTAAAAAGTGTCACACCGAATTTATTATATTTTGGCGTTCGGAGAAGGACACAATTTAGCAAAACTCTGAAACTGTAGATTTTATTTAAGTCTGCCGAGTTGAATTGTTGTTTAGAACAGAATTGTTTTTCATAAAAAGTTAGCTACACGGAATAATACACTATCAGTTCATAGCCGAAGAGCGCTTATAGCAAACACCGTCTTGCGACCATTTGCCAACACAAAACTGTGTTATCCGGCTCATCACTTAGTGCAGTGTTAGTAGTTAGTAAGCAAATAATAACTACAAAAAACGTACACTAAGAAAAAAACATTGAATTTAATATTAAATGAAACAAACATTAAAAAAATACAAACAAAATAATTACTTGAGCAACAAAAAAGACATAAAAATAAACACAAACATTTATGAGCGTGGTACACTGGTTTTTAAGACAGTTTTTAATCTATTTTTATTAAAGTTTAAATCAAAAAGGTTTGAATTTAAATTTAAAAGTTTGCACATGCGTGTTAAAGGTTCATGCAAGCCGGTGTGGTGGAATATTCATTAAATCCAAGCATCGGAGGCTATAAGCACCCCCTCGATAATTAAAACCAAGAGAATTAAGTAAATTTGGTGCATCAATTACGCCTGTGATTAACTGGTGAATGAAGATTAAGTCATTGTTAACCCTCCTTTGAGCCAAAGTTTGAATTTGAAGGAGATTAATCCGATGTTCATAAGGAGGAAGATTATAAGGATCAAACCATGGCAGTCCTTTTAAGGCGAAGAAATTACGTTGTACTGATTCCAGTCTTACGAATACATTATGGGTCTGGTAAAAAGGAGTCCAGACTTGCGATGAAACGTCAGAAACAACTGGCCATAAAGATTTTGCGTGCAAGTAACGGACTTTTTTTAAAATTTTGATGTTAAAAATGTTCTTAGGGAGAAAATAACATTTTTTTCTATGTCATGCTGTTTTGAAAAATAGGCCTGCAATTTTTTGTAGTTGTATGTAGTAGTAGATAGTATTACACCGTAGCACCAGCCCCCACTACCTTAACACTTTTTCAGGGGTTCTGTGTATCAAAAGTATCATTGTCATGAAAAAGAGCATCTTTGCTTGGCCTTTCCGACTCAGCGGTAAATTGTAAGTCCCTTCCATTTTTGCAAATTGACTAAGTACATGCAATTAAGAATGGTTAAGAGTTGTATTTTATACACTTATGCCTTGCTCTTTTTCATGAAGTGTCGTGCCAAAATTAATTTATTTATTTTAGCATACAAAAACGTTTCTGATACTCAACGAGCGAGCTATGATTTTTTTTTGTTCTGAAACTGGAAAAAGGTAGAATTACACGGTTAACGCGTATATAAAAGTAGTTTAATCAATAGGGAATAATCTGAAAAAAGTTGTGACGTAAGCTAACTTTTCTGTCCGAAAATTCGTTCTCGAGATATAGGGACTCATGCGTTTTTAAAAATGGCGGACGCCCCACAAGACCAAACAATACGCAAACTGAGAATTATACTCAGGATTAACCTCTCTTCAATACCGCATGCAAGCTAAAATGACATCACAAATTTTTTCAGATCCCCTGCATTTGACTCCTAATTGACAGAATTAAAGTGATATGAAACCCATTCGGAGCCCATTCATCGAGTGATCGTGCAAAAAAATTACTGTCAACGACACCGGTGTTGTTTGTCGCATTGACGATAATGATTTTGGTGACGTCAGAGAGGCGACACATTGGCCGATTTTTTTAACCTTTGACCTTAGCTATCTTGATTTCTGGAAAATTTTATTTTTTAATTGTGACGGTTTTTTTTTTGCACTTTTTTAAATATTTGTCTCAATTTTCTTTGCAAAAAGTACCACTATAACCAGTATGGGATGGTGTATGTACATTGTTCGTGCACAAGTACATAAATAAAATACCATTGGAACCCATCATGCGTCTGACTTATTCGGTGTTGGAATAAAACGTCACTAAATTTAACGATGATGAATCTTCTTCTTGTGTCGCTTTTTTTAGGTCTGGGTTAAATAAAATCGAGAGTTTTTGTTTTGTTCAATTCTTATGGGAATGGAAAACTTATAATTCTAAAGAAGGTCATCAAGCAATGAAAGGGGACCCTTTTAATCGCTTAATTTCACTGTGTGTCATAATAAATGGAAGCAATTGTGTAATCGAATCAATATAAACTGTAATAGAGGAGTTCTTGTGGAAGCCGCAACTTACCAAATTATGTGGGCAGAACAGACTGAGGTCTCCGTCGTCGATCGATTGTTCGTATGGGGATTTCTCTTGTGCAACCTGGCCATTGGAGTTGTTGTCTGACTGTCTGCGCCATGTCCAAAGGATAGATTCTGAGGGTAAAGTATTGATCGACAAAAACAGCCAACACACACAGGCAGCAGCACCAGCAGTACACACAACGCGCGCGCAAACAATTAAAACCGGCGTAGACTGTCGATATTTCTGTTTATGGCTAGGTTTGTTATGGGGCGGCTTATGTAGGATACAGACGTAGTCTCTGCATCAGCAGGCCAGCTTAGTCCACCTCCTACTCGTTTATTGATTTGACTTGGGAAAATTAAGTAATTGTCAGGGCTATTTAAGGTAATAACTGGCATTGCCAATTGAGATGAGGGATTTGTGTATGGGTATAGATTTATGTGAAACAGTGGTTTTTCGACGTGTGGAATTAATGAAGAAATCAAAGAAACTTATCAGAAGAGAAATAAAAAAGATGATATTGTTTACATAAAAGTATGGTCATTCTAAGTTTTCAGGCACATTTAACCGTATAATAAAGTTGATTGACCGACCCATGATCATCATGGTATATGTACTGTCCTATAGGCTATAGCCCAACAAAATAATGGTCCCTTTAGAACACAAGAATTGAATCATGAGGCCTATTCATATACACTTCTTTTAGGAAGAACTACGCTCCCAAAAATATGCCTTTCTGAAGATTGGGAAGTGATGTATTCGTCTTCTTCTCTACTTCTCTAGTTTCAAAACATGTAGGCATAACACCAGTTTTATAATATATAACTGATGTTTTCATGAAAGTGAACTAAGTCACTGCCAAAAAAAAACAATCAAAATCAGCAAAACACGAGCAAAATTTGCTCACGGCAACGCACCCTGTTGTCGCGTAGAACATATTAAAAACAACTCGGCGGTGCTACCAGATCCTGTTTATTCGTCAGATTTGGGCCCCTCAAATTATCACCTTTTAGTTTGCCTCGATTGAAAAAGGATTTTTGTTTCCATGGTACTCATGTGTTGCCCAAGTGATGGAAAAATATAAAGCAAATAGTAGCAAGTCCTCTGGAAAAATGTGATAGGCAAAATTCGTACAAATATCCACCCAGAACGAGTCCCATGTTACTGAAAAATCCACACTATTAGGACATTAGGTATATGTTTCACAATGGGACCATAATACAAAATTCAATGGGGAGCTAAAAGTTACAGTCCGAAAAAAATATGTGCTTTAAGGAAATTCATTGAAAATTATACTTCAAAACAGTATTGTCAGAACCGGCTATTTATCGCCAAACCGGCTCCTACAACATTTCACTCGCTCCTTAAAATTTTGATTTCCGATTTATCGGAATTTGGATCTTTGAACATGATGATTTAAGGCGTTTTTAAAATCAAAGCTTTAAAAAAAAAAAAAATCTACCAAAGATGTGAACAGAGACAGCTAATTTGCATACATTTTTCATTTTAACGTTCCAAATTTAATTTAACCCCCGAAAATGAGCGTGAACACCAAAATTATGAATAAAATCAAAAACCAATAGTTGTACTTGAAGTCTGATGAGCAAAAGTTATCTGAATATTAAAAAAGAAATCAAAAATCTCATACCACAAAAAATCGATTGTGAGTTTTTTGACCATTCTCGAAAGCGACTATTTTTGGCTCCAAGATTTTTCAAAATCGACCTCTAAAATATTCTACACACTGCTTCAAAATACAACATATAATTGTCTCATTAGTGGTAGATATTTGGACCAAATCCGATACATTTTTTTAATTCTCCTTTGTTCATGATTTCAATAAATAAACACGGAATTTCTTACGAAAAAAGGAGAGAGTTAAAGCTTAGGTATACTCCCGGTAGATTGCTACATTTTGCTGTTTATTGAATCCTTTGAGCGTGTATGAGTCGAGTTTTCCATTTGGACCTTTCCGTTTCCTATGGATTTCTCTAGGGTAGCCACTTAAGTTTTTTTATAGCCTCACTTCATATAGTTATGTATATTAGGGGTATTCACGTAAACGCGGAAAACCTATAGAAACCGTAGAATTTTCTATCGGTAGAAATGAGCTTTCAAAATTTGTATGGGAAAAAAATCTGATAAACTTTGGGTGTGTTCAATCACCTATCGGATAGGTTATCTGGAATATGTTTTTGAACGCGATTTATGTCTTATTATTCAGATAACCACAAATAAAATATGTTAATATTGAAAAGAGAATATTATTTTATTTGAGCAAATAACATTTTTTTATTGTTTCTTAGTAGGTATTTGCAAAATAAGCTTGACTTTATTTTTTTTAATTGAACAAATTTTTTAAGTTCAAGTTGACGTTTAACAAACAGCTGTTTGTTTCCCTTGTTTACGCAATTATTTTCTGCTGGGGTGTTCATTTAAACCTTTTGCGGAATTTTCTATTTTTCTGCAAAGTAGAAAATTATCTCGTTACGTGAATACCGGCTACGTGAAGATGGCAACCCCAAATGCTAATTCCGTAGTCGTTTGCCCGCCCTACGTTTACGAAAATTTTGATTTTTAAGAAGTTCGTACTTTGAAAAAAGTTTTTTCTTATAACTTTTAAACTAAGTGTGTGCTAACGAAAATAAGTGATGTAATTAGTTGGAATTAGAATGGTTAATTGAGAAAAAATGAAAAAAGGATACATATTACACTGAAAAAAAAACAAATTTTGATTTTTAAGAAGCTGGTACTTTCAAAAAAGTGTTTTTTCGTGTTCTGAAAAAGAAATCACTTTACCATTTCATATTTGTTGTTACTTTTGAAAAATGTTTGGATATATTTAACTAAGCATGTAGCTTTTCTAGGTACTTATAAGTCAAACAAAAAAAATTGATTTTAAGACTTGAAAAATTATTTGTATGGTAAAAACCATTAAAAAATGTGAAATGTCAATTTAAGCTTCTTGACAAGAATGTTATATGGACTACATTCAATCAAGTAAAAATTTTAAGTCAAATAATTAACATTTAAGGCGGAATGCAAACACCTGTGGATTTATTTGTCACTATGGTGTATACGTACTTTTTTTTGGTGTGGTGAATAAAAACTAATTCTTCTATAATTTTTAAACTAAGCGCGTAGGATAGCAAAAATAAAAGTTGGGCTATCCTTGGGTAATCCAACCAGACAGGTTTGAAAAAAAAATAAGCATTTGGGGGTGCCAGCTTCGCATAGCCGTGAATACCCTTATTGTAATATGTAGATACATTGTACACAGAGAATATAATATTTATTTATAAATAATAATTATATTTTCAGAATATGTATAAAGCAGGGATAACTATACTTAATACTGCTGGTATATTTAACTTTATTTCTGGTACCTATATTTAACTTTATTCTTATTAAATATATAGGGAGTAAAATTATCCCTGGTGTTATGCTTTCTCTTGGTATGAAACGGTAATAAAAATGATGTACATATTTCAAGTTCATTTGTACGTTGAAAACAAGTTTTTAACAAAATGTTTTGTTACAGGAATGTTACATGTAAAAATCAAAATACTAGGACACGACAATATAAACATAATTTAAGTAGTTGATTGTGTAGTAAAGAACTCATTTTGACCGAACTAATAAATAATATTTTTTTTTTTCATAATTGTGTGCTAGTATTTCTACAAGCAAATGTTTTAGTTAAGTTCAACTGTCTTGTATAATTAAAAACTACCCATTATAATGACAATTTGTTGTGACTACAAAATGCATTTGTATTGAGCACTGCAGGGAATTCATCATCATCTTTTTATATTGCTGCAAGCTCGCGCCGGCTGGTCGTCCCTCTGTCTGAAGTTTTTTTTTTTTTTTTGTATATGTAGGTACTTTATTTGCTTATATTTCAAGCGAATACTTTCAGCTACACAGTCATCAGCTTCCACAACAACAGGAAATTGTAAATCGTTCTCTGTGTCGTTTTTTTAATTCCTTATTCCTTCATATAAGTTTGCTAGCAGCTCGCTGGTAACTCGCTCCTTTATTCTCTTTGTTGTGAAACACATTAACAAGTAGTAAACCACATGCCACGTGCGAGTATTTATATTATTATTATTTTTATTATTTGTTGCTAATTCTGCACGTCTATGCTATGAAAGTGACGACTTAAGCTAAGGCGGACCGGCTAAACTGACCGTCCACACCATTATTCCCAGTGGGATTGTCTCTTGTGTCTGTTTCTTTCCTTTATACCCAGTGATCACACTCTTCTGTGTACAACAAATTCATGCATTGAAATTGCAATTGGAACAAATAAAATCAGTCAAAGCCAAGAATTTGAGTTCAGTAAGTATTTTCAAGGATTTTTTAGAAGAATCATTGTTCCCGAAACGAATAAAATTATACTCGGTAAAATGACTGTGTACTAGAGTTTCACTTATTTAAAGTTTAGGTAAATTTAATTTTAATAAATCTGCTACACTTTTTTACTAAGAAGTGTGATCCCTGTCAATAGTATTTAACTATCCACAGTTCACCTACAAGTGAATTTAAATTTGTTGCTTGAAACTTAAGTTGTAGATTTGATCTAGATCAGGCTTAATGTTGAATGACTTATAATAATAATCGTAGCCCACTACAGTTGTGTGGTTTGAAAAATCATTCTTGAAATGTCTAAGATAAATTTGTTGCTTTAAAACTTTATATAAATTATGTTGTTGAAAGCAAAAATTAAAGTAAAGTACATTTTTTGCTTATAAAAACAACAACCTGCGGGTGATATGGATAGTTTAACATAAACTTTGGACTGCTATAATTAGAAATAATTTGTATCTATCATTTGCCACCGAATACAAAAACATAGGTATATACCTAAGTCTAAACTCCAATTTATCAAGTAAATGGGTACTTTATATTAAAAAGGATTTCCCTTTGAAATTAAAAATATTTTTAAAAAATAATGGCGATTAGTCTAAGAGCCGGCAGCATATTTTGGCAGTTTTGATGTAACCGAAATTCGAGTGTGCACATATCTAGATATGCACCACAGTATGTCAACGGAAAAAGTCTGGCAGTGATCTTTTTTAGCTTTCCCTTGCCAGACGCATCCAAAGTGCAGCAAAAAATCAAAAATCTGGGAAAAAATCCGAAATGCATATTGACTTCAGGGCTCGAAAGGCATAAAGACACGAGTCTTAAACCACATTTTGTACAATCGCATCAAGAGTCATTTGGTCGCCATTTTTTTTTTTAATAAAAATTTTTGTTTTTCACATAACTCGCCTATTTTCGAACCTACAGAAAAACAATGTATGACAAACTTGAAATAATTTAATTTTCTACAATATATGTATATATATATGTCAAAATGCATTTCGGATTTTTTCCCAGACCCTCATATAGCAAAATCTAACTTTCCCGTACTATTAAGATACCTTTTAGGGCGTCTGGCAGAGGGTATGCTGAAACAAAACTGGCTTAAACTTACATTTTCTAAATCAGAAAAAGGCAGAGAAAGTTAATATTTACTCTAAACAAAATAATATTATTTCAATTTTATAAGAAAAAAACAGAAACTAGGTTTTTTTTGTATGGAAAAACCTGTTTGGGAAATCTTTAAAGGCGTCTGGCAGAGGGAAGGCTGAAAAATATCTGGCTTAAACTTATATTTTCTAAAACAGGAATAGACATAGAATTTTTATTTGTTACCATCATACGGTTATACCCAACAGAAAATAAGCTATTAGGTTTTTTATTTTTTTTATTAGAAAAATGCATTTCAAAATGCTTTAAAGCGGTCTGGCGGGCCGAAAGCTGAAAAAAAACTTCTGGTATCCACATTTTTGAAATCAGGGGATTTTTTATGATTTTTGGTGTATCATTTATTCGGTTATACCAAAACGCCAAAAGTTGATTTTTTGCTGCACTTTGGATGCGTCTGGCAAGGGAAAGCTGAAAAAGATCACTGCCAGACTTTTTCCGTTGACATACTGTGGTGCATATCTAGATATGTGCACACTCGAATTTCGGTTATATCAAAACTGCCAAAATATGCTGCCGGCTCTCGGTCTAGATACAACACATAAAATATATCAAATAATTTCTTTTTGTTACACGGAGAAAAAAAGGTCCACCTAAAATCCCACCCTCTTAAAATAAAAAAAGTTATATCCGCTTAAATTCTATTTAATCAAAGGCGAACTTCATTTCATTTTAATATGAATTTTCATCTTTAAAATCCGACAAAAAAAATAAAATTAAAAAATTATCGTCATACTTCGACTTAAGTTGCAGTTTATCATACTTATTTCCAACAGTGAGATAGGCTGACCCAACAGTTGTAGGATCAACCACCAGTGACTAACAGTTTTTTTTTATTTAGAATGTTTCCACATAAAAATAAGATGATTTTCCGCTTGAATTAAGTGGATTTTCTTTAAATGTGCACATTCAGGAAATTAAGAAGATTTGTTTACTAAGTTTAAGACGGAAGTCATCTTGGCAAAAAACCATGCAGAAATCCGCATAATTTTATACAGAATTCGCTTGTTTTTAGGTGGTCGTTTTTTTTTGTGTAACACTAGATATACCTAGAAGCCCCAAAATATTAATGAAAATTAATCAATTACTTGGAATTATATTTTTTATTATTTTTAAATAGAGCGCCGTGTATCACGGTAGTGCCCAGCCAAGTTCTCTAGCAACTTTGGCACTACACCCTTATTTAAAGGAAACAACTCGGGCCATTTTCGGCCCCCCTCTAACTTCTACACCAAAGATGCTAGAATATTCCAACTCTCTACATTTGTTGAGCTGGCGGAAACCAAATTCCTCACAAAATTTCAGCTTCTTAGGATGAGTAGTTTCTGAGATATAGGACTTCAAAAATCGCAAAACCGTAACTGACTCACTGCAAACTGACTCACTGACAGATCATCAAAATTATGGAGAACTTCCCGCTATCGTAGAAACTTGAAATTTTACATGGTGATATTAGTTGCGGTGTATACAAAGGAAAAAATCGAAAATTTTAGATTTTCAATTCAGGGGGCGTGTTAACCGCCCATTTTCGCCGAATTTTCATCAATTATTATAGAGCACTTCTGACTATCGTAGAATCTTGAAATTTGGTAGAACTGGTAGTTTATATAAAGAAAAAAATTTAAAATCTGAGAATTTCAGCCAGGGGGCGTGGCAACCGCCCATTTCCGCTGAATTTTGATCAAATATTATAGAGCACTTCTGATTATTGTAGAATCTTGAAATTTGGTAGAATGGTAGAGCTGGTAGGTTATACAAAGAAAAAAATTTTAAATCTGATAATTTCAGCCAGGGGGCATGGTAACCGCCCATTTTCACCGAATTTTCACCAATTATTATAGAGAACTTCTGATTATCGCAGAATCTTGAAATTTGGTAGAATGGCAGAGCTGGTGGTTTATATAAAGGGAAAAATTTTATATTTGAGAATTCTAGCCAGGGGGCGTGGTAACAGGCCATTTTCACTATATTTTATCAAATTTTTTAGAGCACTTCTGCTTATCGTAGAATCTTGAAACTTGGTAGAATGGTAAAGCTAGTAAGTTATACCAATAAAAAAATTTAAAATTTGAGAATTTTGGATAGGGGGTGTGGCAACCGCCCATTTCTGCAGAATTTTCATCAAATATTATAGAGCATTTCTAACTGTCGCAGAACCTTAAAATTTGGTAGTATTGTAGACCTGGTAGTTTAAACAAAAGAAAAAATTTAAAATTTGAGAGTTTTAGAATTTTAGACAAAAGGCGTGGTAACCGCCCATTTTCTCTGAGTGTTCATCAATTATAGAGATTTTAAGTTCTACAGCAATACCTTGCAAAAAGTAGTGAAATCACAACAAACACATTACTGTGTAAAAAAAGAGCCAAGTTATCCTATGTTGAAGTTATGCTGGCACAAAAAGTACTGAAATGTAAAAGTGTGCCAAGTTCTAAAGCTTGGCTTAAAATTTGTATAAATAAAATGTTGATTGTTCTCTTGACAATTTTTCTTAATATTACCGATTTTTAAAGCTAATTGAAAAATTGCCAAGCAAACAATAAACATTTTATTTATACAAATTTAAAGCCAAGCTTTAGAACTTGGTACAATTTTACATTTCAGTACTTTTTGTGCCAGCATAACTTCAACATAGGATAACTTGGCTCTTTTTTTACACAGTAATGTTTTTGTTGTGATAAAGTTTACAAGGACAAAACATTTTGATTAGATTTTTGGTAAAATACACCGTGGTTCCAAAAGGTCTTCACTTCTTAGAACTACCCTTAGTTTAACATTTTTTTCTACCAACTAAAACAAAAACAAAAGATAAAAACAACACAAATACAACACATCTCCCTATTTGGAAAATTTCAAATGGAATGTTTATAAACTGCAGTGCAATACCTTGATGAATTTAATTAACTAATAAGTGTAATGGCATGTTACCTGGTTTTCAGGTGGTTTGGCGCAGTGTTCATTTGCAAACATTCATATAAGCTCATACAAAAGCGCGGCCGACTGTTTCAAGCCCACTGGTTGTCATAATAACAAAATGCTATTGGAATTTTTGTTTAAGTAATTTGTAGAAGTAGGGAAATGATTAGCGAATAACACAAATACTTGTTGCGGTGAATTTAAAATGAATACGTTTATACATAGGTATAAATATTTTATTCTTTGTTTTCTAACATTCGCTGACAGCGAAGTGAGATCTTAGAAACCCACAGGAACCGGGTGAACAAAACAAAACAAGCCTTTAAAATAAAGAGACACATATCTAAATTCAGACCAACAATATTGATCTTTGATGATATGGATTTGCGTCCCATAAACATTTTTCAACGTAGTGAGATCAAACCTTTAACCTTTTTATTTTATTTTATTGATGTTACCATAAGTGATATGTGGTGCGGTTGCTTAAGGCATTTATAACAAACAATTTGTGTTTTTATATCGCTTCTAAGAATAAAGGTTAACGAAAAAAAGATACTTTCCAACTCAATTATTCAAGGTCAAATTCATATTTTTAACTAAAATTAGAATTTTTGCTATAGGACCCACATATATTTAACAGCATTTCAAAAAATCTTATCGAAAAGTAAATACGTGTATTTCCGGTCAGATCCTTTTCATCCATCCAACACCTTTTTTTATTTTTCAAACAAACGAGATTTTTGTGTTGTAAACAAAGTGAAAACAAAAAAATCTTAGCGCCACAATAAATTGTAATATAATACAAATTCTAACTCAAAACAATTTCCACAAAGAGTCCAATTAGAAACGGTTCAATCCGGGTTTGTTTCTATGCGCGTGCACTTTTAACACTCGAAGTACCTATATATTCCTCTTTTATCGGATTAAGGTGGTAATTGATTCGTGTAAATCATTGATGGGGCGATTGCATAGAATATACCTATAGCAAACGGCACCACCTAAGATGATAGCGCCAGCCAATAAATCAATTGATTCAATAGATAGCCTGCGAAAATCCAAACGACATGAGATATCAAATTACAAATTCCTACACTTGTTGCATGAGAAAAGAACACATTTTTCTAACCTAGTTCCAAAGCGCATATGAATGTTTATGCTAAATAAACAAGCGACGACATAGAGAGTTCGGAAAGTGCGTGAGCTACCATCTAACAATCTGCCCACAGAATATACTTTTACATCAAGAACATCGCCAGACAAAATGACGATATCCGGCATTTAATTTGCGCCAATCATTTAAGCTGCAATCACACTTAAGCCACGCGTTACTTTAAGAGTCAGTCGAAGCAAGACGAGACGAGGCGGTCGTGATGGTCGACAAAAATAATAACGATAATGCCAAAGAAACCAAAACGCTCTGAACAGAGAGCATTCAACATCCCAAGCCAAACCCCTTGCTTTCATGTTGTCATCGTCTTGCGGTAACGAGCAGCTATAAGTAACATCGTCATCATCACTCATTGATTCATTCATTCACTCATTCATGCAATTCATTCACCAGGTCTTAGACAAGACATAAAGGCTGACCAGGCTATCAATTTAAAGAATGAAAGTTGTCTTCTAAAAGAAGCTCTATTAATTGTACATTTCTATTTGCAATAAAAAATTGTCAAACAAAAATCGAGGTTTTAATCAAAAATAACATTTATATGATGGAGAAGTCCAAAAATGTGCGGCAATTTCAAGAGCTTTTTAATTAAACATTTATCTACCTTGTCTCATTATTTAACTTCTCCTTGGCGAAAGTTGGATTAAATTTCACACTCTGATGGAACGAAAATCATACTTTTTTTTGGAATTAGATTCCCATCTGGCAGTCCACTTTATTAAAGTGGATAACGTTCACATCGAGTGGGAACTAGGTTCCTCAGTGGACGTAGTTCCCTTTGAATTAGTTCCCTACACCGTTACGGTTAATATTTGAGAAAGATATACAATGAGGCAATATCTAATCTGTAAAGTAGCAGCCGAAGATTGTCGTTTTTTTACGGCATAAGCTGCCATGCTATAACAATTATTTTTGTATAGTTTTGGTTAAGAATCAAATTTTTTTAAATTAATATGTATTTTTATTTTATTATAAATTAAATCGTTACATGAAGCAAACTGTTGAATTGTTAAACAAACTTTGAGTAACTATACAAGTGGTATAAAATAAAACACATTGGTCACTCTATTACGTGAAACGTTGGCGTGGTTGTATTTTTTGATATTTGTATGTATATTATTTCTGTGGGGAGCTACTGCGGTGTTCCAGGTCTCATGGAGCGTCCTCCATGTCCGCGTCAGCAGCGTTTGTCTGGAATTTTGGTTCATGTCCACCCCATGTGGTTGGACTGTTCCGTCCATCGTATCATCTGATGGTTGTGTGTGAACGACCAAAGTGTAATTATACTCCTTAGCAAACATGCAATCTAATTTGACTCTTGGATTAGTTTCAGACTGGTATTGGGATTAAGAAAAATGGGAATTTGCGACTTGTTGATGGTTCAATTTTTTTGCCGGATTTCGGCAAAAGTTATTTGGCTAAGTATTTTGTCTGTTTTTATTTGTGTGTGTGTGTGTTTTTTTTTTTGTTTCTCATAAAGGAACGACCCTTTTTTGTTAGTTGTTTCTACTGACTGTGGGTTGAATAACCTCAGACTTGGATTAATTCAGATTTCGGCGACCTGCGCGCAGCTGCGGTCGAAACATTCTATAATGGAACTCAAAATTCATTTTTTTTTTGTTAAATGGCGCCCAAAAGTCAACCGATACCGATACGCCTGCCAAAAGGATGATGGATTAATGGTTTTCTTGTGTTCTATTCGTTCTCAAATTTTAACAAAAAGATATTTTTCCATTGAAAATAGAGTACGACTTGCCGACAACACCCCTTGAAATTTGTTACCTTCATTGAAATGCAAGAGCATTCCAATGATGTACGGCACACAAGTATGTGTGTGATGGAAGTGGAAGCAAGAACAAATTTGTTTTTGAAATGGCGACAAAATATTTCAATGTCTTCTCTCCACACACATGTAAATGAAGAGAAATTAAAGTAAACTCTAATGCATGACAGCACAACTAAATACCAAAGTAAAATGATGCAGAAATAAAATGAAATTTTAAGGAATGCGCCGCGTTTTAGGGGATTGCTAGGATAAGTGGAAATGTCATTGTTCTTAGATTTTTGTTGTTGATTTGTTCATGTTTTTTAAAGTTAAAAATAAGAAGGGAAGTGTTTTCTTTTTTGCACATTTTCTTGTATTCTCTGGATAGACTGAAAAAACTTGGAGGATTAATTACTTTGCGGCATGATAGAGACAAAGATGTCGAGTGATTTGAAAGAAAAAGTAAACAAAATGGTATGTGATTGAACGTGCTCACGCATTTGTTAATGAGTCAATATACGTTAAAAGGTGAAAGGTTTGCTGGACATTTACTTTCAACTTGACAAGATTATTAACGGTTTTTTTTATATTTTTATAAAGAAGATCATTTAAAGTGAGATTGAAGTTAAAACTGTGAGTTGGAAAGTTTCAGGAAAACAAAGCAGTTTTTTTAAGAATTTCGGTTTTAACAGGAGCTGAAGAAAACTTTCTATAGTTTGATTCATGGTTTCATTTGTTTTCATTATGCGAAGAATGAATAGCAGAACAAGTGCCGTAGTTTCAACAAACTAAGTTCAGTAACCAGAAGAAACAAACTGGACAAAAGACATCCAAATTCAAAATAAAAATTCAAACGTGTTTTGAAAAAACAAAAAACATCTAAACTCTGACCAAATTTTATTTGAGTGCCAAGCTTTTAACGATTATTCCGAGTTTGTTATGGTGCAGGTTATTTGTTTCTCTGCATGAGTACTGCGTTTTGTGTATAACTTTATTCGAAATCTTACAGAATTTGCTTATCTGATATTGGTTGCATGCTCTTTTTCTTATGATTATATCATTTAAAATTCCTGTTGGGCGCCATTTTCAAACAAGCAAAAAAAAATTTAAATTAATCAAAGTTAAACATTATAATGCCATCAATGACACAAGTCCAATCACTCTTAAAAACATTTTACATTTTTTTGTATGCATGTTTTAGTTTCACCGCCATCTGTCATTTAACTTCATGAAAGGCATTAAAACGTCATATCTTCATCTTTTATTTTTTCTTTCTTTCAAATTGTAAAATTGATATTCATCCAATGAATGCATTTAAACCGAATTCGGAAATCCACTCAAAATTTAGTTAACAAAAAAATTATATTTTAATCACGTCCCGCACCTTTTTCCATTCCTACAAACAAACCAACAGAAATAAAAGGCAAATCAAATGAATAACTTCTGAATCAGTTTAAAGGCTATTTTTAGGTTCGAAGATTTTGAAAACAAAAAAATCATTGTTCGGAAATCGGAATATGAAAACCACTCATACTTTTGTGTTTAATCTGTTAACTCTGACATCGTCATCATCAGGGTGAATGTACAAAATTAAACAAAAATATCTAAAAGTCAAACTAATCTATTCCCAGAATATTAACACTCCCCGATTTGGTTATCTTCACTCCCGCTGATGAGTTGATAGATGCAGTCCGGGAAGCCTATAAACAGCCTGAGGATTAATGTGATATTTTTGTGCTCTTTCTACAACTACATCAACATCAGCATTCTAATGCTCGAACTCGGACATCTTTTATAAACTTGCCCACATATACAAATAATGTATAATAGAATTCTCTTCAATTTTTCATACGTAAGGGAGGTTTTTAGTACATGCATGATATATTCAATGAATCTTGTTTTCTTGATATCAACAATATGTGGGCGCCCTTCTGATAAATCTTTCCAAGGGGAAATAAATTGAATTTATAAAATCTAGATAATCATTACCATACAAATCCAAATATTCAAGGCCAAACAATCGAGTTAAGTCATCACAGAGCTATAAAATCAAAAATCAGGTGCGAGAGAGCCAGTAATCTTCCTTGGTAAAGGTCAAGCTTTAATGTTTTATAGGTACCAAGACGCAGAGGTACCGATTGGAACGACTCAAGAGGCGTAATTTTTCTTAATGGAAATACGCTTAAGTAAAACACTCTAGAGTCTACACAAATTAACTCCAACAATAAAATTCCCACAAAAAAAAAAAAATAATAAGAAAAGTAGTATCAAAGAGAGACGAAAACACACTCGTTAAGACTTTAAAATTTTGTGTATCAATTTGGCTTTGTTTTCAATCTTATTGTTGTCGAAACCGCATGCGCACATGTTTACACATTTCAATTAGTTTGCCGAGCTAAGCGATGAAACAACTTAGCTTTCGTTTTATTGTTGTTACCGCAAGCTTTCGATTTCAATGACAAAAATTTAACTCAGATCCATCGATTCAACGCAAACATTGACAGCACCAATAATAATAATAATTGGTTTGGTTTCGGTACTACGGTATTCTGTTTTTGTGTGCTGTCGCTTACGGAAGTTAATTTGGTTGACAGTTTTTAATTAATTTTGAGTTCGAGACTGATGGTTGTTCTATAATCTGATCTGCAAATGACATTGAAATACAACAGTTTGGTAGTGTTGATAAGTTACAAACATAACTCGTGAAACAATCAATTAAAAGCAAGTTTTGGGGAATTTAAGAACAACTTCATAAAATAATTAGATAATTGGGTTTTATTGTTATTGGTAATGATAATGGTAATTGATTATGATATTCGAAAACTTTAGTCAGTTCTTAGTTCTTATTTTTACTGATTATGATTTATTTTTTTACCATGTCCAGGTCCACTCCGAATTTGTACCATCACGACAGAACGTGGAAAAATAGCTTATAAGAGCGTCAAAACAGTCAATTCATGGTTTTAAAGGAAAATTACGTCTAAATATGGGTTCTCAAATTATTATTTTGTGGTTGTATTTCTTCCCTTATAATTCAAATAAAAACGCAAAATAATAATATTATAATTCAGCAAAACAAAATGTAAAATATAATTCTCAAATTATGTTTATACTTGGAAACAAAAAAATAATAACAACCACCCTTAGGTTATAAGGGTTTTACTTTAAAAGTATAGTTCCACAGTTTAAGTTTCTGAAGCTTTGTACGGTTTAAAACTTTAATAAAAATTAAAGTTTTAAACATTTAAAATTTTAGATCTGACTACTTTAAATGACTATGAGAATAAATTGTCGTATAAATAAATTTTCACATGTTTCGACTTTGATTTTTACATCGGATAGCACAGATAATTTTTGTAAGCTGTTTCAAAAACGATATTTCTTGTTGTTTTTAAGGTTTTTGACATGATAAATACTTGATTTCAATTTTAAAATACCGTAAAAGACATGTCATTTTCAACAATTTTCAACGAAAGGTGGATAAATCATCAGCAAAAATATGGTTTCGATATTTTGTACTGGTGACAGACATAGGTACCTATTCTGTAGAACGGCGTAATAAGCATCTATTAAAAACATACCTAATCCAAATTATCAGTTCTTTTAATTTTAGTTTACTTATCAGTTTTCATTGTTTTTTAAAACAAAAGATCAAAATCAATTTAGAAAGCAGCTCCTTCATCAGCAATCAATCAATTTTGTTGAATTCGCACATGTTTTTTTTATAATCTTTAAGATCATTATAACAAATAAACAATATTTATACTAAAGCTTCTCATTTAGCAATGGAATAATGACGCTATCGCGTACCTCCCATTAATGAATCATGATAAACAAAATGAAAACAAAAAAAAAACAGCCCACAAAAGCGTGACTCGGAAACATTTTTCGGAATTAAATAATAATAATCTCTCGCTCTCCCAGCTCGCGACATGTGTATTTTTTTTTCATTTTCTGTGTTTTTTTTTATTCGAATAAAACACGCGAATTGATTAAACAAATACTGTCAACCAAACAAGAGAAATCGGCGCACGGCAAGCGACATACTGTTCATAGGTCAAGAACTTGCCTGATGAGCGAACAAGTTATAGAAGGAATTCCGTACAGTTTTAACTGAATAAGAATGTATTCAAGCATCAACCAAACGGAAACAGAAGCATTAATTTGAAGGCTAGACACAGACAGTAACTCGTAAATGCACCCAAACGAACATTTTATGAAGAGCTTTTCTGTTTTAGCCAAATGTTAGCAAATGAGCAAGTTGAAACAAAAAAAAAACTTTCGTCGGGCGTGAGGAAAATCAATAAACTTTTCCATGAGTGTTGAATTTATTAATACTTTACTGAAAAGCCATGCCATGAGTCATTGGACATAGCTGCTAAGTGCTCAACCGCGTGACTCATGATAAAGAGGTGACAGTCAAATAAACCAGGACGGCCGACCCGACCCATATTCACTAGTGAAGCACTTTGTCATCTTTGTGTATTGTTCTGATGAGCCCGTGCAATTGCACCAAAGCGGTTTAGAAACAATCTTATAAAAAACAAGATCTTTCATGCATTGAATTTTCCACTATTTTAATGAACCATAGGTCTCCCATGGAGACGGAGTACAATCAAACATTTTCTCAATACACCCTTAGTCTCCAAGGAGTGCAAGAACACACACAAACAAAAATTTAGGGACAACAAAATATCTGAAGCAAAAGTAACTATTGGTATTTTTCATTCGTTCTGTCGGGAACATCAATCAATAATCATGCTAAAGCATGCAACGAACAGAAGAAAAGTGAAAACTTTTGTTATTTTTACTTTCCAGCATAAATTTAGTTCTACCACCCACCGTATGGGGGATGATAATAGTTTGTTGTAGTTAGTAGCAATTACCATGAAGGCTGCAAGCGTCATGGCCGCCAGACATTGGGCGTGTATGTTGAGAACCGAAACTATTGATTTGCGTTTAGATGCGTATCTATATCGGGGAAACTAGTTATTTCTTTTTTGCTTTTTTTTTATCTTTTTTTGATTTGGTTTTTCTCTTGTTTCTAGATTTCATCTGTATCAAGTGCCTATACCTATATTATGCTTATGAACGCCCAAGCAATTTGATATTGTTTTTATTCAAAACACAAATTAATAAACAAAAAGAAAAGAAACTTATATTCAAATTTAAATTACTTAGATATACTTTGAGCCGGTCGATCGGGTCGGTGTGTGGCGGTAGTGGGTTGGTTAGTGGTATTTTCTTAGCTTTCGACTCAAGTGGATGACCTTTTTTGGACACTTGTGGTTGTGAGTAGGAGGGACTTTGGTCAAATTGACTTGCTGATTTTGGTATCATGAGTGACTTAGACTTAGTAAAGATTGAACTATAATTTTTTGGATAATTTGGGTAATTTTTTTTTTGCGAAAGAAAAAAATAAATTACAACTTACGCGACAGCCAAATCTGATTAAGGAAAATAAATTATTTGAATTTTAAAAACGGAAATAAGGAATTAGTATCAAAATAAATGTGTTCACATAAAATGATATAACTACATTTTGGGAATTTAGAATTTAATTGTAGTTTAAGCAATATTTTAGAGCTGCTATTAGTTAAAATTTGAATATTTTTTTTAAATTCCTTATATACAGGGTGTCCGGTAGAAAATGGATAAGCCTAAAATGGCTGATAGGTGCACTTTTGACTGTTCTGAAACCGAATAGAAAAAGTTTCTATCGCAACCAGTTTAGAAAATATTAGCTTTTTTTCGTTCAGTGTACTTTTAATTTCATCATCTTACGTTTTCTTTAACCACAACCACGAATGAATGAATTTTATAAATTTCTTATTTTTATAATTTTCTACAATAGTTGGCTCACTACATAAGAAGTTAAAAGTTTTTACAACTGTTGCATCTTTTCATTAAAAAAATTTTGAAATTAGTTTTTCGATGCAAAATGTAAAAAAAAATATTTTATGAAAATTTTCAAACACCTGTAGTATAAAAAAAATCCATAGGAACGTAGGTGGCCAACTTTTTTAAAAATATGCGCGTCCAAAGGGGATTGCAGAATGGTAAAAGTTTTTATCAAATCTAGAGTTACTAGGAAGTTATTGGTACCAAAGTGCAAAAAAAGCCTATTAATTTAATAAATTATTTTAACTGTAAAATCTTAAGTTTTTCACATTGCTGCCTCAAATGCATGGATTCCATCAGTTTTTTTAGTCAGTCATATTTTGCAATAATTCTTCTTACACATAACTACTAAAAAAAAGTGTTATAACCGTTGAACAATGGCTATAAAAAAATAATTTAACTTTTTTTTAAATTCAAAGTAGAAAAAAAATATTTGTTTGCTAATTCGCTAATAACCAGTTTAAAAGATAAAATAAGAAGTGGCTCACCATATTAACTGTAAATTAAATTGCATCTAACAAATATTGGATGTTTTTCGTAGCCCAATAACATTGGGAATTGAACAAAAATTCGAAAACATTGCAACATTTTCGATGAGGTTGCATTGGGCCAACGGGACCGAAAATCTCAATTTTTCTTTAAAACGAGATCATTAAGAAGTCAAAACTTAAAACAAGCTGTCCCAAAGCACAATTGTATGCCCATGCTTAAACTGAGCAAACAAATATTTTTTTTTTCTACTTTGCATTAAAAAAAAGTTAAATTATTTATTTTATAGCCATTGTTCAACGGTTATAACGCTTTTTTAATAGTTATGTGTAAGAAGAATTATTGTAAAATATGACTGATTAAAAAAACTGATGGAATCCATGCATTTGAGGCAGCAATGTGAAAAACCTAAGATTTTACAGTTAAAATAATTTATTAAATTAATAGGCTTTTTTTGCACTTTGGTACCAATAACTTCCTAGTTACTCTAGATTTGATAAAAACTTTTATCATTCTGCAATCCCCTTTGGACGCGCATATTTTTAAAAAAGTTGGCCACCTACGTTCCTATGGATTTTTTTTATACTACAGGTGTTTGAAAATTTTCATAAAATATTTTTTTTTACATTTTGCATCGAAAAACTAATTTCAAAATTTTTTTAATGAAAAGATGCAACAGTTGTAAAAACTTTTAACTTCTTATGTAGTGAGCCAATTATTGTAGAAAATTATAAAAATAAGAAATTTATAAAATTCATTCATTCGTGGTTGTGGTTAAAGAAAACGTAAGATGATGAAATTAAAAGTACACTGAACGAAAAAAAGCTAATATTTTCTAAACTGGTTGCGATAGAAACTTTTTCTATTCGGTTTCAGAACAGTCAAAAGTGCACCTATCAGCCATTTTAGGCTTATCCATTTTCTACCGGACACCCTGTATAAACAGATTTGCAAAGTTTGTCTATCGGTTTTTACAAAAAAAAACTAATGTTTTTAAAAACTTTATCCAAAAAAAATTGTTTAGATACCATAAACGTTTTTTAACTTTTGCGTTCATACCTTTTGTTAGAATCGTCAAAGCGCTGGCGATGTTACTATACTCTGTCCGATAAAAATTGGCAGTACAGGCCTTATGGGAGAGCTTTTTTAAAATCAGTGGGACCTAACAGTTGCCAAACGAAAAATATGCCCCTGAAACACACAAGAAAACCACAGACGCGCCATGGCATTGTTGTTGTAATTTGTTTACCAAGCGACGTACATCCCTCTATGACCGATCTGCCACACGATCTGTGGCAGAATGAAACCCAATCATCAAAGTTGTTTTTTAAAAGTATTCACAATACATAAGAGTTACCATTGTTAAACTTCCTTCATAAACTACTACCTTTTCTATTATTTTTCTGAAAGAGCTTTCAGGATTAATGCTTTTTTCAAGCTTTTAGAACGAAAAAAAGCATATGTGTTGACGTGGTGTTGGGGTTGTTTTTTTTTTTATTTTGTGTATGTAGGAACACAGTTAATGTCAATATTTTAACACGCATTTCAACATTTTAACAGGAAAAATTTGTTTCGCATGCGTGGGGTTGGGCTGTGTCATAAATGAGTGAATTTTTGTTTGTTATTGTGGTTAAAAAAGAAAAATTAATTTTTTTTTATTCGTTTTTGTGAAATTTTTCCGCCAAGATGGTAACGCTAGTACCTTTTCGAAACATTTTTTCTGGATAGTACGGCATCGCTGTGTGAGCTTTTTGATGTGATAGACATATCCAGAAGGCGTGAAGCAGAGTGAGATGCAAATGTCCTATCTTCCCTGTACTGCCAATTTTTATCGGACAGAGTATAGGCTTGATAGAATTACTCAGTTGGTATTGCCATGTTCAAAGGAGAGATCCTGAGAACCCCGTCAAAAAGGCAATATCATACAAAGTTCCAACACGAAGTAAGAAGAAAGGTAGGCCTGAAAACTCCAGGTACAAGCAAATGCAAAAATTACAGCTTTATAATTGGAACAAAACAAAACCGGCAGGCTTGGCGTGGATTTCTTAGGTCGAACCGGCGGATCACTAGGGTGAGGCAAATATGTACCTGCGAGTTATAAACCCTTGCATCGAGGCCATAACAGCGCCTTGAAAAGGAAGAAGAAAGCGCGGGCAAAGTTTTGGTACTGTGGGAACGTCAACGAATTTCCTCATTCTCTAACAGGCAAAATCTTGATTTTATCATTCATTATGCCAAAACGAAGCTTGAACTCCGCATTCGTCAGTCTCAATGACTACCCAATCATGCATAGGAATCAGCGGTTTTAAGCTCTGAGAATATGCGAATCAGCTCCGGTCGACTTGGCTTGGCTTGGCCAACTGCTGTCTAGGTATCTCGTTAGCTGGAATAAGCTTGAGCTTCAAGCAATTCCTCCAACTCCAGTTTTTGATGCAAACTCACTGCTCTTTTCTTATTTTGGGTAGCATCGCCTTGGTTTGCTTTGCTACCCGTAGGGTTTATTTAGGATTTTGCATGGTCGAAGCAGAAGGGCTGGTACCACCTGCACTTCAAATTTGTGAAGACTGATCAGGAGCGCTAGTGCCTCCAACATTGTCTGAAGAACCTACGATGGTCTCTCGGATTGAGGCCAAATTTTCGTCCTCAAAATCGGATGATGTAACTTCTATCATGTATTTACTGTCCATTTGACAAAATAAATAAAAAATCTGCTCTAACAACCAGCATTCCCGTTTCAACGTTAATTAAATTAAAATCAATACAAAAATTAACCTTTCAAAAATTATATTTTTAGCACCAAAATAATGTTTGACATTTATTGGACAGCAACTTTAGATAATTACAATAAATTGAAAAAACTGACATTTTTAATATTTGTTTTCCACTTAACATTAAAACGATATTAGTATTTTAATATTAACAACATTTAAGACCATTTGCTGATAGCAAACTTAAATAGGTACCTACTTAAGTTGAACATAAACGCTTAAGTTCAACTTTTTCCTCTGCGTAAACAGGAAAATAAGTGGTTATACGGAACTTAAATGCTTTCATATACAATCAAAAAATACATCACTCTTTTTGATACTAACTAATTTTCATGTCGATGGTTGAAAGACTCTTACGTATAGACACATAGTACACTTAACTTTGCCCCAAATTAGCCTCTTTAAATTTATAATTTGTTTTCATTATACATCAAACTCATCGCCATAAGTATGACTACATACACCTAAATCCAATTATTTCTGGCGAACTATACCCTCATGTATGTATGTACTTTTGTGATGACCTGGTTAACACATACCCTCTTAAACAAATAGTTAGTCAACGAGGTCCTTAATATGATCCATACTGGTTATTTTCTGCCTCAGAATTATACTGCTATAACAATGGCAGAGCAATACGGAGGATACAGGCAAACAAAGGCCGAAAATTATTTGTAAAGTGACTCATATGGCTTTCAATGCTTGCACCATTAATCCACAAGGACATTTCCATGGCCAGCAAACCATCATTTTCATGCCAAAAAAAATCCAATTCATGAAAGTCGATGTCAAGGACCATGAAATAAAATCTCCAAAACAATTCCATCTGAACATTCTTCCAACTCATTAAAGAAAACCGAAAAACCTTCACCCGCGGCATGTTAGTGTTAGTATGTTTATGCTTCTGCTTCGATATTTCCATATACTATATAAAAAAATTCTCTTGGCTCAGGGCTTTGAGCCACCTTTGAAAGGCGTAGTACTTTAAACATGCATGCATAGCTCAGATATACTATTTCAGGTGCCTACGTAATACGAATTTGTTGGACGTGTGTGGATTCGTGCTGATGTGATAGTTGGCTACACTACAATATGAATCATTTTTCTAAAAAAATAATAAGTGGTGATATTCCTAAAACTGATTCCAGAACTTACCAGTTGGGCAGGAAGAGTTTTTTTTTTGTCGGCTTGACTATTATTGATATTTATGAAACCTTTTTGTAAGAGAGGGGAATTTTATGTTCAACATGAATTTTTCACACTTTTTTTCTTAGTTATAGGATATTCAAGATAATCTGACTTTAAGTTAACAATTTACTTCACGAAAACACTCACTCCGATATGTTTGATTTAATTTATTCATTCAAGTGCACACATTTTGAAACAAAACTAAAAATTTTATTAACTAAACTTTTGTCTATTTATCTAAAAGATATTGCTTTTCTTTGGAAAGAAAAACTAGTGAACTCATTCAATGGAAAAGCAACTCCCGTGTGCACTGAAAAATTAATTTTCTTTTATTTTCCACTTTAGTTGCCGTGTTCGTCCTTTTTTTTTCTATTTATTTGACAGGTTGTCGTCTAGCAGCGTTTGTCCTGTCAAAAAAATTCTGAAAATCTTGACTGCGCATAGTCCAAGAGAGCATAAGGAAGGCAGGTACATTATTCGTTTGTTAAGGGCTCTTTGCAGAGGGAAAGTGAAATTCCATAAAAGGAAGAGGGCACACATTCTTTTAAGGGGATGTTTTTGGAGTTATTTACAGATTTTCCTCATTTTAATTTTTTTTTTCTTTGTAATTGTGAATCCTTGCAGGCATGCAAAACATAAAAAGAGAAACATGTAAAAAAGTTTGTAGTTTAAAATTATTATAAAAATAATTGACAAGAATCTACTTTATAAGAGCCGTAGCAGGAGAAATGGTTGATTTCTATAAAAAAGCAGACAACATTATTATGGTTTACTTTCATATGTGTATACTCTCATGTATGTATGTATGTGCATATGCAGGTTTATTAGTGCTATAAAGTTTTGTATATAATTGCAGTTCTTTTGGAGCATAATTGGTTTAGTTTAGAATGAATCCTTAACTTGGCTTTAATATGAAGGGAGTTGTGTTGTAATTATGCCTCAAGTGAGCGAGAAGTATATTTACTTTAGCATGGAAAAGTTTTCAAGATTTCCTCTACCTACTTGTGTGGTGGAAATGTTAGTTACAGATAAAGTAGACAAGGAAGATGCTTTTCAATATAAATTAAAGGTGAATGAACAACGCTCTTGGTACTTTAGAATCTAGATAGGTAGAACTCAGAATGGACTAGTTCACTAGAATTTAATTTTATAAAAACCTTACCAATATGTGATTTTTCATAAAAGGCTAGTTTTGTATTGTTCCATTTTTGAGACCAACTAAAGGAGTTTTTAAGCCTACATTTCATCTTAGTTCGCGGTCTTATCGGAACAATGTATGATATTGCCTTTTGAGGGTTTTTCTCAGGGTCCATTTGAACATGGCAATACGAGCTGAGTCGGTCGTGTGCTAGTTTTTGGGATATGGAGTTCTTACTTCTTACTCAATTGCTGCTTATAAGTTCTCAGACATTTACCATTTAGAATTTGAAAGACTTATAAAGAACAATACCTACTATTTGTTTAAATTCGGCCAAAAACTCTCTCTTTTCATTTGTTATTTTTTAATTCTTTTTGAAGTATGAAATGAAAAAAAAAAACAGCTTAACAAATTTAGATCAGATAGATAAGATTATAGATCTTTTCGAATTACTCTTAAGTTGGATTTTTGAAGAATCCTTTTTTGGTCTTGATTATGTTCTCATTTTATTAAGCATGGCTGTGAGAACCATAGTGGCCCAATTGTCTTAGTGATTTTTTTTTAACCAAGAAAATCAGTTTTCTAGAGAAAAGTTACATAAATAGACCAGGGTCGATAATTTTTGAAACCAAAAAAAATCATAGTAGAATGAAACCCATTGGAAAAGGAGGTGAATATGATGAAAATTAAAGGAAAAATAAATTACGGGCGAGTCGAGTTCGGGAAGTGGGTGGGTTGAGTTTTTAATGGTAAAAAATGGTATATCTCGATTTCCGGCAAAACTACAAATCCTATTCAAAAAAGTTGTATGGCAAAGTTGTAGGTAATAAAAAGATCTACAACTTTTGTATCAACAATTTTTTCACATAACCTCAAAATTTATTTGAAAAATTCAAAAAACCGAGTTTTTGGTTTTTTATTTTTATCTTTTTCAAAAACAAAAATTTTTCTTCGAAATTTGGTGAAAATTTACCTTATTATGTCCCAAATACACTGTAATTCATTTGACTTAAAATATTAATTTCTTCACCTTATTTTGACCAAATACCCAAAAAAACACCCTAATTTTCAATCGAAAATTCACGTGTCAAAATATCAGCTTTTTTCAAAAAGTCGGTGGGCATTTTGTTTGTAAAATGTCTATTTTCTGATGGTGTAAAAAAAAATTTTACATTAGTATATTATAGAACATGTTTTAGTAAAATTCCAAAAATGAAAAAAGCTTGAATTCGAAAAAAAATTTTTATCATTGTTTACAATTTTGGCATATTTATTAAAATTTATTAAAATTTACACTTTAATTACTCAAAAAACGTAAGACTAATCAATGTTACATGAAATCTTACGTTTTTTGAGTAATTAAAGTGTAAATTTTAATAAATAGGCCAAAATTGTAAACAATGATAAAATTTTTTTTCGAATTCAAGCTTTTTTCATTTTTGGAATTTTACTAGAACATGTTCTATAATATACTAATGTAAAATTTTTTTTACACCATCAGAAAATAGACATTTTAAAGAACGAAATGCCCACCGACTTTTTGAAAAAAGCTGATATTTTGACACGTGAATTTTCGAGTGAAAATTAGGGTGTTTTTTTGTTATTAAGTCAAAATAAGGTGAACAAATTAATATTTTAAATCAAATAAATTACAGTGTATTTGGGACATAATAAGGTAAGTTTTCACCAAATTTCGAAGAAAAAATTTTTGTTTTTGAAAAAGATAAAAATAAGAAACCAAAAACTCGGTTTTTTTAATTTTTCACATAAATTTTGAGGTTATGTGAAAAAATTGTTGAGACAAAAGTTGTAGATCTTTTTATTACCTACAACTTTGCCATACAACTTTTTTGTATAGGATTTTTAGTTTTGCCGGAAATCGAGATATACCATTTTTTACCATTAAAAACTCAACCCACCAACTTCCCGAACTCGGCTCGCCCGTAATTTATTTTTCCTTTCAATCTTATCCTATTCCCCTCCTTTTAAAATGGGTTTCATCCTACTATGATTTTTTTGTACTTTTTAATGTTTTTGAAGGCATCGGCACTGGTCTAAAATGGAATAATGATATCTAAGTAAAATCTTTTCAAAATGGACATATGAAATAGGAATAATAACAAAAAACCCTTTTAAAAAAAATATAAACCATCTTTCTAGGACCAGGAGTTAAGTCAGGACATGCATGCATGTTTTAATAAAAGACGCTTGCTTTAATAAAGATTTCAGACAAAAATCTGTCATTGACTGAAGTAATTTAATTTCTAAAACTTTACTTTTTCTTTTTTTTTTAATCAAAATATTTAAACAAAAAAAAGACCATCAATAGGTTTTGTGCAATTTCCAAAGGCGAGAGTTCGGTATCTATGGGTAGGGTACTCACTGTCAGTTGCACTTAAACTTGAAGTAGGTTGATATTAAAATTAAAACTGAAGTGAACGAGAAGTGTATTTGATTAGACACCACTAATGAAAAATGTCTTTAAAGGTTTTCTCGATTTGGTATGAAAATGTTTGGTAACTGTTAAGCAAAAAGAAAAGAGAGTATTATAATTCATACTTCGTAAAGTGTAACGAAAACAACCTACACACTTCTTTTTTTGTAGGCGAACTTTTATGAGGTGATAGAAAACAGGGGAGATAAGCTTTTTAAAATAATAATTTTATTCATCATATTTAAAATAAGATATGCGTTTTAACGGTAAATTAATTTTTATTGATGCCGAAAAGGAAAATTTCATTAAGAGTTTTATTTGCTTCTTAGGTGGCATTGGATGGATTATTAAATATATATTCACAATGTAATAAAACTAAAGATGATAGTGAAGTTCACACCTTTTTGAAGTTGTAAAAATTGATAAGAATTACTTTAGTTTTATTTTCAACGTTTTGATCGAAGATTTAAAATTGATTTGGGAATAAAAGTAATAGAGTGAGTTCGGGTAATGTGGGGCACCTATTTGTCATCAGTATCCAATATCTTTAAAATAACACTTTTTTATTGATAGGGTTAATTATTTTTACATATCTATTGGCTAACCTTGGGACCGGGTCGTTATTCTATATTCCAAAATTCTGTATGACCAAAATTCTGTATCTGAATAAAAAATCCTGTATAAACATAGTTCTGTATTCCATTATTCTGATTTTCTATTATTCTGTATTTCAAAATTCTGTAAATCCAAAATTTTGTTTTCGAAATTCTGCAAATCCATTATTCTGCTTTTTTGGAATTCTGTATATTCCAAACCTATTCATTTTTATTTATCTTTCCTGTTGAACAATTTGTATTCAATTAACAAATTAAGTATAACAGTATTTACCTATATCCTAGATAAAACCTTATGTGAGGAAAAATTTAGGAATAAGAGTTTATGTTGTACATAAATATTTAAGTTTCGTTTCAGCAAATGGCCCTAAAAGAACTTACAAAAAAAAAAAAAAAAAGAGAAAAACAAAGAAAAATAACAAAACACAAAACACAAAATGATGAAATATTTGTATGAAGAATCTTGGCTAAATATTACTAGTAGGTACTCCAAAATTCTCTAAATGATAAAAGAAAAATTGTTTTGCTATTGAAAAAAAAGTGCACACTTTTTTTCATTATCAAAACAATTTTTCTTATATCATTGGGCAGGTTCAGAAACGTTAGGCACTAAATATTTAGGTAATTTCTCGGTCTCTGATTGGTCAGCTGTCAAAAAAAAATCTTTCCAATTTAGGTAATTTTATTGGAAAGCTAACTGGAAAATTTTCCCTAAAAATTTAGGAAAGTTTTTCTTGTCAACATGACAGCAGATTGTTTTTAATTAAAGAATTAATTTAGCAAAATTTAATTTATTTGTGTGAAAAACGAGTAAAAAGTGCATTATCGGTTATAATTAATATTATTTATTCATTAAAGTTAACTTAAATTTGGTGTCTTCCCCATGCGATCGGTAAAATACTTAAGTAAATTTCGAAATTTGACAAAAGCATCATATCCAAACTAATTTAGGCAATTTACTCAAATTTCCGTTCAGAAAATGACGTTGCCTAAATATCTAGCCCCTAATATTTCCTGAACGTGCCCATTTACAGAATTTTGGAATATATAATTTTTAAATCTAGAATTTTGTATTTACAGAATTTTAGAACACAGAATTTTGAATTTAAAGAATTTTTAAATACAGAATTTACAGCATTTAAACTTTAATTGTGTGTACATTTAAGAACTCTTTTCGAAAACAATAAATAAATAAAATTTGGTCTAGAAAAAAAAAATTCAAAATTGATTACTGACCATACAAATGGGTTAAGCAAGAAAATGTAAGTGTTGCCGTGGTATTTTAATATTGATTTTTCATTTTTTTTTTGTTTTTTTTTTTTTTTTTTAGAAAATTCCGCCTTTCGCCTTAAAAGGTGCAATATTATACATTAGGTATGTACAAGTACATATAATTCAAATAGAAATGTTAGGTCAAATAGTCAAAATTTTAAATCCGAAGAATATAAAAAATAAACTATTTAATGCACACATTTTGTATTGAATTTTTCTTTCGATACAGAAATTTGTTTATTTCTAATATAGGTAGATATACCTATTTTTTAAATTTGTAATAGAGCGCAAATGCAATAGAAAAAAATTTTTTTATAACCCTGGTTCAGAAGAGTTTATGTAATATGTATTTGAATTTTGAACTATTCTAAAAAAATTAATTTTTGGAATTTCTTAAAAAAATTCCAAAATTTTTCTAAATTCAGTTTTTTTTTCTCACAAACCTTCCATAAGATCTTTTTTTTTTTTCTTTCAGATTATTTCTATTATATGTACCTATGAGTTAAAAAAATAATCTAGATTATTCAAAACCTTAAGTTTTTTGAATGACTAATTCCTTTAGTTTTGCACACGAGTTTCTGATTTTGTTGAAGATAGAAGGTATCTATTACAACTGGGTATCTATTATGTACAAAATGTTATTAAAGAGTTAATGATATAGTGAAAACCTTTTAATGTTAAAAAAGTAGGTAATAAAAAAATTTAATTTTAATAACAAGACTATTTATTTAGCCACACGTAGGTACAGGTGCACTCAAGAAATTATTAACAGACAAAAAATTTAGCTAATTGGCATTCGATTCCGTATGCAATTTTGATGTAAGTAGTTTTCGAATTACGATGTAACTTGCATACCTACACAGAAAGAACGGATTTCATTTCAGCCTTTATTAGATTTTTAAAAATAATCAAGATTTCAAAAACTGATTGAGTTACAGCCTAGTGACCGAATTAAATTAAATAAAAAATAAATAGTCTTAACTATACCAACCTCGCAAAATTGTTGTGATTTTTGTAGATAATCCTGATTTCCAGTTAAAATTTTTTTTAGTTGCCAGATTCTCTAACAGTTTTTCATTCACAAAATTTAGAAATAAAGCAAAGCAAAACAAAACACAAGAACTTAAAACACAGTTCTTAATAATTTTAAACTGAAACTGCACTCGTTTAATTGATATGTATTTTCTTTTTCTCATTCAAAAAAAAAAAATTATTTACGGTACCTTCTTTGTTTACACGATAGGTAGGTAGTACTAATACAAATGATTGATTTAAAACTGATAGTAAGTATTGATATAGAAAAAAAAAACTGATAGTGCGTACTATGTAGGTACGATTTATTTATCACTCAACTGAAAACTAAGAAAAAATTATGACACAAAATTTTGTAGATAACGAATTAATGACACAATCGTTGATAAATGGTTATTTTTTTTTTATTTTTTGTTGAGGGAAATATAATATTTTAATTATATTGTTGAACAAAAAAAAAATGTATTAACGCACAAAAAGCCTCACATACAATTGAAATGAAAACTCACAAAATACTGAATCGGACTCCAGTTGGTTGCTGGTATTATAGAGTAGAATTGCCGTTGTTTGTTGTTTTTGTGTTGGTTATGCTAGTTGTAAAGACAAGTTCGATTAAAAGGGAAATTTTATAATTTGTTTGAGTAGGAGTTCGCATCCAACAAATAGTTTGTGGTTGATGTTGTGTTTTTGTTGGCTCTTGGGTTATAGAAGAGTATAGACAATTTGAAAGGCAAAGGGTGCAGTTGCATTCATAAACAAAAAATACCAAGACTGGAAACTTTCGTACTAGAGTTGGGCACTTTAATTCATTTGAGTGATCGATCACTTAAGTTCAAATCAGGGTTGAAAAATCGTCTTTGAGCATTGTATGGAAAGTGAAATAAAAAGTGTATCGAATTGTACTTTTTGAATCTTTCAAATTTTATTAAAGAACAATAATTCGAAAAATTTATTTTAAATGAACGAAAAACTTTAAGATAAACCTAAAACTAAATTAATTTTTTTTTTTTTTCAAAAAAATCGGAAAAACTTTTGAGGTTATTTTTGATTTTGTTCTTTGTTACTGTTATCCTATTTACAGTTTACAACTGCAAAACACTGATGTTTCATTATTATTATTGCAGGTGTATTGAACTTCAAAATATAGGCTTTAATCTTATCGTCAATGTCAATGGCTATGAAAATTGAGGTGAATTTTCAAAAAAAAAAATTAAAAAATCTAACCTGTGCCAATTTTTTTTTTTAATAAATCTCACATGTAAACAAAAAAGTAATGTCCTGAAAAGAAAATTTTATTTCTTTGAAGAAAATTAAATAGAGACTTTAAATTCACCCTTGACCGTTTAATGTTCTATTCAAATCAAACGTGTATTTGACTAATATTGCAGTTTTAACAATATCTTCTTAGAAGAACTGAAACGAAAAAATTGATCCAGAATACCTTTTACATTGATATAAGCGGAGGGACAAAACTGTATCGAATTTAGTAATAGTGTATTTGTGTACTTTAGCCAAGCCAAGTGTATCGAAAAAAGTACAATCGTATCGACTTTTGCAACCCAGGTTCAAATCACGCTGATGAACTAGTTCTGAACTAGTTCATTTTAGTTCAATTTATTTTAATCACTCCGGTTTTGTTAGAATTAAAAACAAAATTAGTTTGTAAACTGTATCCAAATTTATGTAAAATTGACGCATTCTACATAATTAAACAAATACAACCTAAAAATAACAGATATGTACATCTTTTATTTTCTATAAAAATTCTTAATTTCGTTCATATACTCTTGTTGAGCTTTCTGGTTCCTGACAAAAGTCTAGAAGAAGTACGTTTTGCTTTCATTAAATAGAAATCATAGTAATGCAAGGACCAAGATGCTACTTATTTTTTGTTCTTGCTCAGAAATAAGAGTAAGGGGTGCTTGAAGAAGAAACGCTGATACTGGCACAAGCGACCTTTTGTTTTACACCTAAATCTTGAGGTAGAGCAGAGGAACTGATTTCTCTCAACAAAGAATTGGATGCAATTTCATATGCACTTTGGTTTTTGCACGCCTTCTTTAAACGTCTGTCGGGTTAAAAGGGCGCTGTCGACGCATAAGACAAGGAGACAAGGACCAAATTTGAATATTCCCTATACAGATGGGACTTCCTTTCACCCAAAAAATATATTAAAAAAATGATAATGTAAGGTGGGCGCAAGCTATTTTGTAATGTCATATTACGACTGCTTTAGGTTGCTGTTTAGTTTGTTGAAACAAATCTTTTTCGCTATTCGCGAACTAAATTGAACTAAGTAAGTGAACTAAGTTCACCAAGATGAACTAGTTCATTGAACTAGTTCGTTCGCGAACTACACAAGCCTATTTCGTACGTCTTTCCCCCCGAAACCCTTTTGTGTACAGTGCTGTCTGTGAATATATGTATGTGAAAGCCACCACGTTGGTAAATGACGTTAACACGCACACATTTATAGATCCACGACATTCACCACACATTTGACACGAACACAACGATAGGTTCACGACATCATAAACAAAAAATACCAAGACTGGAAACTCGGCGGTCAACTGACGTTTGCCTAAAAGCTGCGAGGCATAAACAAAAAATACCAAGACTGGAAACTCGGCGGTCAACTGACGTTTGCCTACAAGCTGCGAGGTGTGGTGAATGTCGTGAACCTATCGTTGTGTTCGTGTTGGATGTGTGGTGAATGTCGTGAATCTATAAATGTGTGCGTGTTAACGTCATTTACCAACGTGGTGGCTTTCACTTATATTCACAGACAACACTGTACACAAAAGGGTTTTGGGGGGAAAGACGTACGAAAGTTTCCAGTCTTGGTATTTTTTGTTTGTGCTGCGAGGTGTGGTGAATGTCGTGAACCTACCCTTCAAGCAAGAAAACGGAGTTCAGAAAAGACACTCCGAACTCCGACAGCGAAAGACGGGGTTGCACTCACACACTTGCAACTTTTTGTATATGAACACAAAGTCGAAGGAGAAATCGTGGTGAAAAAACCAATACATATAAAATTGGATCCGCGGTGATTCTAATTTCCATACTAATTTGAGCCGCCTTCGGACCAGTTTCTGCCTCGAAGTCGGACTCAGCTCCGCCTGAGGCGGAGCGGATTCGGACCGAGGTCGGACCTGTTTGCTTGAAGGGTATCGTTGTGTTCGTGTCTAATGTGTGGTGAATGTCGTGAATCTATAAATGTGTGCGTGTTAACGTCATTTACCAACGTGGTGGCTTTCACATATATTCACAGACAGCACTGTACACAAAAGTGTTTCGGGGGGAAAGACGTTCGAAAGTTTCCAGTCTTGGTATTTTTTGTTTATGCACGACATTCACCACACCTCGCAGCTTGTAGGCAAACGTCAGTTGACCGCCGAGTTTTCAGTCTTGGTATTTTTTGTTTATGGTTGCATTCTTAAAATCGGATCCCAGGTTCCCGGTGTTAGTGCAGTGCATTGATGTTCATATATGAGCGACCCAGAATATAAAACACAGGCAAAAAAGGGCATTTTTAACTAAAAGTAGGAAGGTATTAATTACTTTTGTATAGCGATAAAAAAAATGGTGCAGGGAAATAATTCCACGGGAATCTGCTCCACATGGAAAGAAGAAAGAAGCAGTCCCGATCTTTGACCTTCCTTTGAAATTCGTATCACTATTCACTTTACTTATTTAAATCCTTTGTTTGTTTTTACCTTCAAAAAACACTAAAAAGTACCGAAAGTAATCATACTCAAATGGGCGGGGGGAGGAAAGAGGCGTGGGAATTTATTAAAAAGGTTTCTTTCAAGTCTCATAGTTCGCGTGATTTGAAGAAATATCTTACAAACAAAGCGGACAGATAATGATAACTTAACGATCAAAAAAATATCAACCCCTCTTGTAATAATTGGTTGAAAGAGAAGCGGAAAAAAATTTTCTCACATGAGAACGTACTCAATTCGCGCGAATTATTATTTTCACACCGCAAAATTGACTCTGCCGTGGTATAAATTTGTTCCCGCTTCGCGTTTGGTTTTTGAAATTTGAGTACATTCTCATGTGAGAATATTTTTTTCCGCTTCGCTTCTAATGTTGGCCTTATTTTACTTAACGTTATTTCATAGCATCATTATCAATGTAATTGCTTAGGTATATCCACAAGATGTAGTTACATTATTAAGAATCCCGCCAAAGCAACTTCAGTTGAAGGAAAAACTCTATAATCGTTTGTTTTGAAAAAGAATACAACGTCGTTTTATAAAAATAAAATATTTTGGTAAAACTAAACCTCCTATCTCCGTATACCTACATAAAGTATTGATTAATATGAATTCGAATGGTTCTTCAAATATTCAGAAATCAATAATTTTAACAAAGTTTTGGTGGGTAATAATTCCCCAACAAAAAAAATTGGTCTAATAAATTCCCTTCCACGGTGAGAATTTATTCCACTTCAAAAAGTGTAATAGATTCCCTCTTGAAGTGGAATAAATTCCCATGTGGAGCCGATTCCCGTTGAATTATTTCCCTGCACCAAAAAAATTGTTTGGCAGATGTGTAGAGAATTTTAAGGTGAACAATCTTTTCTCGGAATATTTTTCCATGATTTTGGGGTTGGGGTCAAAATTCTGTTTTTCAAAACTCTGCAAAAAAATAAAAAAAAGTTTGAAAAAGTTAGAAAGCGCGCGCTTTTTAACATTTTTCAAACTTTTTTTTAATTTTTTGCAGGGTAAGGTTTTTAATATTAAATATTTTCGAAAAATAATTGATAAATTAATCAAGCAAAGATGGACATTAAAAAAATATATAGGAAAATGAATATTTTGTATCATACAACATCGTTTTTAAAATAGGCTATTGATTATGTCGAAAAAAAACAGGGCAATAAGGAACTAAGACGTTCATGGGTTTTTATTGCAGGAATCGTTCAATGGGTTATAAGAGAAGATAAAACCGCGGAATGCTATTAAATAAGAGGGTGGAAATTGAAGATAGGGGTGCAAAAGCCCCCTTTTTGGTTTTTTCAATATATCTCGTAAACCTAGCAAAATTTTGATATATTGTACTCAAAACTTTTTGTAGGGAATTGAATTTGCTATTAATAATATTATTGAAAAAAAATTTTCCATACCAAAACAGTCTAAACAATCATAAAAAAAATATCAAAAAATTTGATTTTTTGATTTTTTTTGCTTTTTAGTGGTACATTTTTTTTGGGTTGAGATAGAAATAAACATTGCTCTAAAAAAAAAAGAAGAATAAATTTCCTTCAAAATGCTGTGCTCACTAAATTTTTTCATTGAAAATTAACCGAAGTATGACCATTTGAATCTATCTTTTTTCGCATTTTTAGTTTTACTCAAGTAAAACAGAAACATTTTGAGGGGAAAGTACGATAACTTAAGAACCGAGAATGGATAGTGAGATTTTGTAGAGGGGTTAAATACAATCATTGTTGACTATGGGCGGGTGGGTGTGTCTCCCCCCGTTTTTAGCGGGAGGGGAAATTTTCTAAAAAAGAAATTCCTAAAATAAAAAAAAATATTAAAAAACAAAGGCATCACTTACAGTTATGATTGATACTTTTTTCAAAAGCTAAGATTATACACTTAATAATAATTTTAAAATGAAGTTTTTTTAATCAATTGTTTTTTGGGAATAAACGGGTGAGTCAGATAAAGAAAGTAGTTTTTCTATTTTTCAATTTTATCAAAAAGTAGAAGGCATAGGAACATATGATTTTCATGATTTGATAAGAAATCAATTAAGGCAGTTTACTTCGTCAATCATTTTATAAAATATTTGCCACAGTTCAACAAAAAACCTTTGGGATAGTACTAATGAATATATTAACGCATGTATTTTTCTTTAGCAAGTACATTTTATGCTATAAAAAAAAACGGAATTGGCAGAATTTTTTTGTACAAATATATGCCGGTAGAATTTAGAAAAGCAGAATTTTAAAAACCACAATTGAAAGAAAGACAGAATAGAAAAAAAGCCAAATTTTGAAAAACAATTTTCGTTATAAAAGCAGAATTTTGAAGTCAGAATTTTTATCCGCTCACATAATTTTGATAAAAAGTACTCAAAACTTAAAAATTTTCTGATTTTCGTTGTTTTTTACTTTCTTGGCCTTGTAATCAAGAATATCGAACAAGTGTTCCATAAAACTTCTTCATTGATTCCAGTTATTCGAGCAGTTGCGTCTTCAAAAATAATCTCCTTGCAGTATTTCTATCATTTGTATTGCCCTTAAAATTACGAAAACACTAAAGTGTTTTCAAAATCATCCGATTTTGGCGGCGGCAGCAACCCTTAAAAACTTACTCTTAGCTTACTTAGGGTAAAATATCATCGAGTATTAGGTGAAAGAGAAAATAATAAAAGTACATACCAAAAAAATCAAGAAAAAACATCAAAAAATAAGTTTTAGGTAAACAAAACCAAAAAAAATTAAATTTGTGCTATGTTTCTATGAAAAAATTCGTTTCGCTTCAGCTGTGTACTAGGCTTAAGCCTATTTTATATTATTTTTGTTTCGGCTGTATATTTTGCAAAAAAAGCATAACAGGATTGTCATAAAAATCTATCAATCCATAATAAGGTTGTATTTTATAAATAATAAAATGTGTCTGGAGTTTATTCTGAGGATATTCAACTTGAAACCTGTGTTTTTTTTTTCAATTTTTCACAGTTCTGATAATCATAAGTGCATGTGGACACTTTATTGAAAAAAAAGGTATCATGAACGTATAAACGTACAAGCTAATACAAATTATAGTTCTGACCAGAGATACCCAAAGGAGATGGGAAACTTTCGTACGTTTTACCCCCCAAAACCCATTTGTTTATTTCGTGTTGTTGTAATCTCTCTTGTATTCGTGAATAAATGTGGAAAACACACATAGTGTAGCCACGGTGTTTTTACGCACATCTAAGCAAAAATGTACGATTTTTCACGCATACTTAGGGTTGCCATGCGTCCGGATTTTCCCGGACATGTACTCTTTTTTGGCTGTGTGGGGGACGTCCGGGATAGTTTCTATCAATTGTCCGGGATTGTACTCTTTTGAAGCCTTTAAAAATCTCACTTTTTGTATGCTACTCTTAATTCATTCCATATTCAAAAAACGAATCGAGTTCATTAAAAGCGAGGCGTTTTTATTTTGGTCTATTATCTGGTCAATTCTCTTTTGTGTTCTGTTCCAATATAATCAAACTGGTTACTGAATTCTCTGACCAACAAAAATTTATTTTAATAGTTTATTTAAATTTTATAATTTATTACAGTAGATACCTTATTGTAAGACTCAAGGTGCAAAATTTTAAACGATTAAGAAAAATATAAGGCCGCTTAAGTAAGTTTGCTAAGTCAAAGAGACCATTTCTTAACTTAAATAGTAACTTACTAAAAATTCTATTAGCATTTAACTAAGGGCCAATTTTTCAATAGTCAGTTAAACAGTCATTTAGTACTTATTCCTAAGGATAGAGAAAAAATCAATTTTTCAACAAGCAGATAGGGTAGAGTTGCCTATTTGCAGCCGTCTCCAGTTATCGGCCACCTTTCGGAAAATCGTTAAAACTAGTGATTTCAAAGGGGTTTATTCCAAATTTTCACTCGTATGCTTTTCTAACATATAAGAGAACAGCATAAGAGCAAAATTTTGGAATAAACCCTACGAAATCCCTAATTATAACGAGTAAGTAAGTAAGTAATTCATTTATTGATTTCATAAAGTAATTACATGATTATTATAAAAATGAATTATAAGCTATGGCATTGTCGTCAGCTCAGTTGGCAATAATATTTTAACAATTTTTTGGTTTAATAAGTTTGCATTACAATTTTGTTTTAATCAAATTCAGTTATCAATAACATTCTATATTTATATGCACTCTTTAAGAATAAATAAAGATTTTTCCAGTTCGGGCCATTTAGCAAATCCACTGTTTCTTGCACCGTTAAATATTTAGCTCCTAAATATTGTTTTCTTTGTACTGCATAAATTGGGCACACTCCAATAAAGTGAAAGCAGTCCTCTTTGGATTTTAGGTTACACAATGTGCAAAACCGATCAAAACTTCCATTATATGGTGCACCGTTTAGCCCAAGGACCTCGCATCTAGTTTTAAATATTAGGGAGATTTGTTGGTAACTATGCAAATCACAAAAATAGTTATCAGCTTCTAGATTATAGTTGAGTTTCGAGTACAAGAATCTGCTATCCGACTGCTGGGCTTCCGCTACAAGCAACGCTCTCTGATTATCTTCAAACTTTTGTATTGTACGATACAACCGATCTTTTAGTGTTATTCTATCGCCGGGAATTATGTTGGTATTTTCTCCATAGACTTCGCCAAGATTTCGCCATTTCTCCATCCACCAATCTTTATTTCGGATTTCATACTGCAGCATTTTCCGTACAAGTCGTGATTCGGGGAGGTCGAGCACTTTTAGAATATAGTCGGCTTGTGTTTTAAGAGTAGTAGTAAAAATTTTGGGTAAACCTGTTTCTAAATAAATAGCATAATTTGGAGTTTTTATTGGTAGGTTGAACAATTTTTTGATGAAACTTCTTTGCAGCTTTTCCATTTCTTCAAATTCATCAGTTCCCCATACTTCTGCAGCGTAACACAATGTCGATTTAATGACTGAATCAAAGATTTTGTACTTTGTCGACAGACTAACGTGTTCATTGAACAAAACATTTTTCCATGTAGCGTTTATGAGTTTCTGGCAAGTTTTAGTTTTTTCTTCAAAATGTGTTTTGAAATCAAGTGTTGTATTAAGCTTTACTCCCAAATATGTATATTCTCTCACAACATCAAGACGGTTAGTTCCCAAGAACCAATTATAGCTTTGTGTTGAGCTACCCCGATTATTTCTTGAGAAAACCATTACCTTCGATTTATCTGTGTTAATGATAAGTCCCCACTTCTCACAGAATGAAACCAGGCGGTTTAACATCAGTTGTAGATTTTGTGGAGTTTCAGACAAAACTACCAAATCATCGGCGTACAAAAGAACATTAACGATGGTGCCCAGTGCCGGATTAGCCTCAAGGCAAACTAGGCAGCTGCCTAGGGGCCCCACTTCAGCTAGGGGCCCCTCGCCCCGACTACGAACAAACAATATTTCTTGGAGTTGTACCTTCAATAAAAAACAGCATTACATTTGTATTTGTAAAAATAAGAAAAAAGAAGAATAAAAAAACGTTTGCAAATCATTAAACATTAGCCCCGTTCCATTGGAGGTGGTAGTTTACTCATGAGTTGATCTAGTACTATAATTACCACATGATCGTCTACTTCTACCACTGATCTTCTATTTTTTTTTTTTTTTTTTTATAATGAGCGCGCACTAAAGGGGTTTTGGGTACCCTTAATATACATGTGTTTATAATGAATTATGACTCCCATCCCATCCTGAAGGGCCCAACCCAGCGATGCCAGATTGAGGGATTTTTTCCTGTTTTTTTTTCGGTATTTTTGATTATGGAAAAATGGAAAATCAACCCAGAACAGTCAGCCCAAAATATATCACGTTTAAATACCAAGACAAATACTGGTCTATTCGAATATTATTCCAACGACATCGAACCAGAGTTTAGTAACGAGATGGTGCCATTAAAGCTCTTCATGTTGCAATCAGATAATATGTCAGAAAAATCTGAGATTGTGCATGCAGAGAAGTTAGAAGTTAATATAGGCACCGTTACAAATTTATTCATAATGAATTACCCCAAATAAAAACATAACTTCGAAAACAGCCAAAATGACGTTTTTTGGCATTTTCTAACGGTAATATTTCAAAAACGGATGCCAATAAAACAATTTTGACTTCAGATTCGAGTTCAACACATCCAACACTACTAGGAAAGTATATTTTGGTTCTTGTGGCAAAAACCTTGTTGACCAGTGATATCAATTAAAAAAAAAACTAAACCACCCACACGCGTTTTGAACGCGTTTCAAACGCGTTTAGGACGCGTTTTGGATGCGTTTTGGACGCGTTTCGAACGCGTTTCAGATGTGTTTTCCCAGCAAACGCAGAACTACAGAAAAAACCGGTGAAATTTGTACGTAAAAGAAGTACTTCTTTTCCACTGAAAAAAGATAGGAGCTCGGGAAAAAAATCAGTTGTATACTTTCTGTATATAAGAATACGTGAAGCAGCTATCTCTTTCTTGCATGCAAGATGAAATAAATTTCCCCTCCATTAATAGTACAGACAAATGTACTTCAAAAGTGCATCAGCGAAGCACTTCTGGAAGTGGTCCTGATGTACATTTTCCAGTACTTTTTTACCTACAGAAAAAGCACTGAAACTTGTACTTTTAAAGTACTTATTTGAAGCACTTTCATGGGTTTATATCCGTACTGCTAAAATCCATATTTTAATTTCATCTGAAAAAAAAAAAATCTTCAAAACAAACAAACAATTCTTTTAAACTATTATTTAATATTTTATTGGAAAAACACAAAATAGTTTTTTTTTTTTTTGAAAACAATATACACTTAAAAAAAAGATCCTTGGGCACGCGACTGTGGCCTGGCCAGTTGAAAAAAATGAAAAAGAGAAAAATACTCTGCGTCTGCAGTCTGCACTTTGGTGGTAGTTTTTGTATCTTGTTTTGATTTTTTTTTCTAAATGCTCAAGGCTGAAGCTGCTGTAAACTCAGTCAATGATGTCTGGAATTGATCGCCACTAAAAGACAGAAAAATCAACAACTTTATAATTTATCAATTTTATAATCAGCATACCTTTATTTTCCAAATCAATTGGTGGTTGTTTTTGTATCATTTTTGTATTACTTTTTTTTCTAAATGCACAAGGCTGAGGCTGTGCATTTTGATGGTGGAAATAAATTTTTGTGGCGTGCCTGACGAATTTGTGTGGTAGATATTGTTTAGAGAAAATAGTTTTCACAAATAACAAATAGCGTTTCGGACGCGTTTCAGATGCGTTTCAGACGCGTTTCGGACGCGTTTCAGACTAGTGATGGATAGTTCCGGAGCCAAATAGTTCCTGGAACTAGTTCCTCACTAGGAACTAGTTCCACTAGTTCCCCAAAATTAATTTAAACAGTTCCATCGTTCAGACACAGCCACACACAAAAGAAAGAAAGAAGAAGAGGAACAAGAAACAAAACGAATGCGAATATATCTCTGTCTCTGTTTGAAATACACAATACACACACGCATGTCATAGAATTCTCATCCAAAGCCAACACACATGGATGCGAATGAGTTGAGCGCCAAAAATTGACAAACCAAAACCACAACTACTTTCTTATGAATCATGCTCACGGACATGGAACTACATTAATACATAGTTCCAGTTCCAGGATCAGGAAAAAATATTCAAATTCATACTATTTCTTATTTTGATGCATTTTATTGAAAAAAAAAACTTAAATTCTAGATAGTTCCGCGGAACTAGTTCCAGGAACTAGTAGGTAGATTAAGTTTGTGTCAACCGACATACGTTTTTCTGGCCGCTTTAAAAGGTAGATTAAGTTTGTTTCAACTGACATAAGTTTTTCTGGCCGCTTTAAACGGCCATCAGGAAAAAATATTCAATATCATACTATTTCTTTTTTTGATGCATTTTCCTGAAAAAAAACTAAAATTCTAGATAGTTCCGCGGAACTAGTTCCAGGAACTTGTTCCGACCGAAAAAAGAACCGTTCCATGTTCGTTCCGGCTTTGGAACTGTTTTGCGGATCTCTGTTTTGTGTAATTTGCCTTGTCTATAATAATAATAAAATCAAAATTGAAACTTTTTCGTATGATTTCTCTTTCCAGTTTTATAATGAAACCGTAATGCCGACTTATAACGAGTCGATTTTCGCAGTGCGGCGAAGCTTTTTGGCGTCAGTCGAGTCGTGTGAACGTAAGCCGCACGCGACTAAAGTGACAATCCCCATACTAGAGTCCTAGTCGACTTAAGCCGTGAGACATATCATATGGTTAAAATCGACTCGTGAAAAGTCGGGATAGGTATACCTACTTATACCTTTTGAATCTAATATATTTTCTAATAACTTATCGTTAATAAAAATTATCTGTGAACCATCAAGTTGCTTAGATTTTTTTGTTGAGATAGCACTACAATATTTATTATAGTTATTTCAAAACTTTTAGTTTACATTTATAAAATGACATGATAGGACACCAGATTATATCCGATTAGTCTCTAGTAAGTTACCTGCACAAATTTCTAACCTAACTTAAAAATAGCTTATGATATTGAAAAAGCATAGGAAAAGGGCCCAAGAATTATTTTGCCTAGAGGCCCATGACATGGTTAATCCGGCACTGATGGTGCCTGCAATTCTGATTCCACCAGGTAGTTCGGTCACAACATCGTTTATAAAAAGTGCAAATAACAATGCACTAAGTGGGCATCCCTGCTTCACACCACTATCTGTTTCAAACCAATCCGATATATTGTTTCCATCCCAAACAGCAGCATTAGTTCCACAATACATTTCTTTGATGATCTGAATGAATTTGGTAGAGAGTCCGATTTGCGATAACTTGTACAAAAGCGCGTTTCTATTAATGAGATCGAAAGCCGCCTTAAAATCTACAAAAATTGCGTACACCTTTTTGTTTCTCGCTTGAAAACCTTTCACTATTGCAGTTAGACTAAAAATGTGGTCGATAGTCGAGTAGTTTTTTCTAAATCCTGCCTGTAGCTCGGTCATGGTGTTGTTTTCATCAATCCATTTTTCAAGTCTAGCGACTAGAATTCCACAAAAGAGTTTGCCAATTGTGTTCATAAACGATATGCCACGGTAGTTTTCGGCTTTATCTAAAGCTCCTTTTTTGTGTATGGGGAAAATTACTGAGTTTTTAAAAGATTTTGGTACAATAGAGTTCGAAAAAATGTTGTCATACAGTTTTTTGTGGTGCATGAGAAATACTGGTGTAGCATTTTTAAAAAATTCGTACGGGATACCATCTTCTCCCGGTGCCTTTCCATTTTTTGATTTTCTCAAAACATTTTCAATTTCCACCAAAGAGATTTCACAATCCAGAATATCATCGACGACAAGAGGTTCGGCAGTTAAAAAGGTTATGTTTCTCTGATCACGAAGTAGAGTTTGAAAGTACAGTGATAGATGTGCTGCAGAAACGCCTGTACCTATTTTAAATTTAGAACCATTTATCTCTTTTGTTGCTTTCCAGAATTCTTTTGAGTTTTTAATATTTGCAAGTTGAATAGCTTTGTTGTTTTCCCAGTTGATTTTCTTCACACGACACATATTTTTGTAATAGGTGTTTGCCTCAGCGTACCATTTCTTTAAAACTTCGGAATCTGTTTCTCTCCATGCGTGTAATAGAGCAAAGGATTTCTTACGGAACTTCGAGCATTCGGAGTCAAACCACTTTTGCTTGTAAAATTTTTCTGCAGTTGCCATTTTAATTGAAGAAGAACTTCTAATGCATGATATTACTTGCGACGAGTATTCTTCTACCGACTCTGTGTTCAACACCGTATTTGAAAAAAAGTTGTCTATAGCTTGATGGTATATGTTTATTTTTTGTATTTTCCAGTTCATTCTTGGGAGCAAATTAAGTGTTTTTTCGTTTCTTATAACATTATTAGTCCATTCAATAACTATAGGTAAATGATCGGAATAAGTTTTTGTTTGAACTTCAAACTTGGTTATAAGATCTACCCAGTCGTTATTGACTGCACAATAGTCTATCACAGATTTGCCTTGACCTCCAATGAAAGTATAATGACCTTCTCGATCCCCTTCGGTACAACCATTTAGAATACATAAATCGTAGATTTGAAGAATATCAAGAAGTTTTGTTCCATTTTGATTGTAGACGGTATCTTTGGATGTGCGGTTGTTATAAATATTGGTAGGGTTTGTTTCTTGTAAGACAGTAGTTGTCGTCTGCATATTTCCTATCCTTGCGTTTAAATCTCCAATTACCATTACGTTTTTACTCGATAAGTGAAATAGTACATTATTTAATTCTTCAGCATCTTCGATCCAATTATTACAGTTGATATAAAAAGGTACTATAAACATATTATTCTGTAGTAAATGTTTAACGACAGTATATCCACATATGTCGACAAAGTCGTATGTATTTAAGAGTGAAGTTCGGATCCCAAAAAGATTTCCGCCGCTTGCCCGGCCTTTCTTAGCTGTACGTGTTGCTGCTACCCAATGTAATTTATATTGACTAAAGTAGTTTGTAAATTTAATTATATTTTCCTGTGTTATATGTGTCTCGAATAAAAAAAAGATTTGAAAATTTTGTACATATTTAAAAAAATCTACATATAATAATTTATTATTTAAACCTGATATATTATAAGATAAAATATTTTGTAAACTAATAATACTTGAGCTGACGGTTTTTTCATATCAATGTTGAATACTACTAATTCTACTACTTTCTGCTCCGTTCGAAGAAGTTGCCATCCCTGATGTTATTTCGCTACTTGCTTGTTGGCTGTTTGACATCAACGTCAGTTTGACAGCTTCGAAATTCATTATAACGATTATCCGAAAGGTGGCCGGAAACTGGAGACGGCCGAAAATAGGCAACTCTACCCTATAGCTTATTCCTTACAATAAAACTATCTGCTTCTTTCAGAGACGAATAAAAATTATTCTAAGGAATAATCTCAACAAAAATATTGTGTCAGTTGTCAAAGCTGTTTTGAAAGAATTTTGAAAAAAATACAGTGGAACACAAGAAAACAAAAACAATCATGAATAAAATTTAAAATTTTAAGCAATTGGATTTTAATGGAATTTAAAATTTTTTTTTACTGTAACTATGAACATTCTTTTGTAATATTAGCTAAAATTTGTACTTTTATTTTTTTTTTTTGTGAAAAAAATAAGAAAAAAATGCTATGGGAACAAGGGTTAAAAATGTGATTTTTAGTTAAATTTTGAAAAGATTGTTCCGCTTTTTTTTGTTTTTATAAAACTATGCATTCCTTTTGTCCTAGATTTGTACTCTTTTTTGTGTCCTTATTTGTCCGGGAAAGTCCGGGATTTTACATCTCGATTACTAGTTTCGTCAAAATATATCTGGCAACCCTACGCATACTTAGCCAAAAATGTCTATTTTTTCACGCATACTTATCCAAAAATGTCTAAAGCAGCTTGTAAGCAAACCCGTATGACGTCAGAAGTTTCTCATCTCTTTTGGGTATCTCTGGTTCTGACTTTAGTACTTACGCGACTTAAATCAAAATATCCCATAACACAACAAAAATGTTGCTTATCGCCTCAAACGTGTTTTATGCACTGAGTATTTCAAACACCAAACATGTTCCGTTTGTTTTCGATTCTCATTTCCCAAATCCCAATACCCAATGTCTTGTATTTTTCTATTGGTTTAGTCAGTAGTCACCATAACTCAACTCATCTCAAAATCAATAGTGATTTCCAACAGCTGACCGATGTCGATAGATTTCCAATTTCACTTTAAAAACAACTCTCATAGTTCCATTGCTTTAAGACTTTTTATAACAAAACTGTAGAAATTCCCAACAAGGACACCAACAACTTTAGAAAAGCTATTATTAGATTACCATTTTCGGAGCAAAACATTTACCCTGACATTACCGACACTTGATTTCTCATTTCCCCATAATTGTCATCAAGGCGCCTTAGATCTTAGGCCGCTGAGCTCACGATTATTAACCGATCGATCGGTAGTTCCTTCAATGTTCAATCAAATACGATCTGTTCCGATCAGATCCGATCGGAGTGCACAATTAAATACTCATATTTGTGTATTTGGAATTATTACTCACGCTACGGCTGCTGGCACGATGTCGAGATTTGTGTTAATTAGTCAGCCAGTGCAGCTTCGAGAGCTCTATCTGCGATCTCAAGTTCAGTTAAATATTTCTATGTTTGCAATGAAATTTGCGATGGAGAAATACATGAGTTACCGTCAACAGCAACATTATTGGCGGCTTGGCCAGCCATCGCAAGTCTCAACTCGCAACAACAAAGGTGAAACCAGTTTCTTGGTTGAAGTTAGTTGGTTTGATCATATTCATTCAGTGCTGTTGACTTGCTGGCCAAATGAGGCATTTGATTGCAATTATTAGTTTATGAGGTGCCTGGTAAATCACCTCTTCGGAGATCAGAGATGATTAAGTTGAGTGTCGACGTTGTATCTTTTCCATACAAGGAAGTTAGGGCGAAAGCCAGCGAATTAGGAAAAAAAAAAACAAACGCATTTGCGTGGGAAACTGGTGGCTTTAAGTTTGAAAGGAAAAGTAAAACATATTTTTGTACAGTACATAAATGTTGATTGTAAACAAAAAGAAGCTGCACTTTTAATAATTTTTTGTTAAAATAGCCCAGGTCAGGCAGTAGGTATATCCAAATTACAAGTTAAGAACAGGGCCGTCTTTAACTATCCTGGGGCCCTTGGGCACACAAGAATTTGGGGCCCTTTTTGAAAGTAAAATAAGTACAATAGTTGGCTAAAAGGCAATGGTTGGTTAAAAAGGGGTGCCAATATATCGTTCCATATACAACGGCGTATACAGGGGGGGGGTCACGGGGTCATGACCCCCCCCAAGAACTCAAAACTTAAACAAGAAATTGTTGTGTTCTACTAAATTCTTTTGAGTACGATGATTTTCAAAATGTCGAAGTTTTAGAACAAGAAGGAAAATGAAAAGTCAAAAAATTTGTTGGTATTCAACCAAATATTTTTGCCATATCTGGGGATGTGGTCATATTTTTAGCGAACGCTATGCTGGATTAGGATTATTTTGATTCGTTCGATAATATAAGGCATTGATAGGCTACAAGTTAAGCTGTGCTGTAGAGCTTTGTATGGATTTAAAATCCAAATAATTTTTTTAATTTTGACTAAACCGAGAATAGATAAGAATATAGGCAACCTCTTCTAAAGGCAAATTAAATATTTAAGCAAGCTTAGGTCACTTAAAATAATCTCGAAAATCGATTTAAGAAAAACTAATAAATATAACTGAATATGTTTTATATTTTAAACCGCTGATAAACACCTGAAAGCTGATTAAATCAGAGCCGAATATTATGAAATCCTTCGTAAGTGATCTAAAGCATTTCTTTAATTAGTAATGCCGTTTGAAATTTCGAAAAAATATCTAAACTATACTCTGTCCGATAAATATTGGCAGTACAGGCCTTATGGGAGAGCTTTTTCAAAAACAATGGGACCTAACGATTGCTAAAAAGCAATTTACGAAAAATATGCCCCTGAAACACACAAGAACACCACAGACGTGCCATGGCATTGTTGTTGTTATTTCTTTATTAAGCGAAGTACACCCTCCTATGACCGATCTGCCTCACGATCTGTGGCAGAATGAAACTCAATCATAAAAGCTGTTTATTAAAAGTATTCACAATACATAAGAGTTACCATTGGTAAACTTCCTTCATAAACTACTCCTTTTTCTATTATTTTTCTGAAAGAGCTTTCAGGATTAATGCTTTTTTCAAGCTTTTTGAACGAAAAAAAGCATATGTGTTGTCGGGGTGTTGGTGGCTATTTGATTTTTATTTTGTGTATGTAGGTTAATGTCAACATTTTAACATGCATTTTAAGATTTCAACAGGCAAAATTTTGTACCCGCATGCGTGGGGTCGGCCTGCGTCTTAAATGAGTGAATTTTTTATTTGTTATTTTGGTGTTAAACGAAAAATTTATTTTTTTTTTTCGTTTTTGTGAAATTTTACTGACAAAATGGTAACGCTGGTACCTTTTCGAAACATTTTTTTTTTGATAATACGGCATCGCTAAGTGAGCTTTTTTATGTGATAGACATATCCAGAAGGCGTGAAGCAGAGTGAGATGCAAATGCCCTACCTTCCCTGTACTGCCAATTTTTATCGGACAGAGTATAGAATAATTTTGTTTAATATTTTCTGTTACGCCAAAAATATTTTTTTGTCCTTACTATTTTGACAGAGGTACTTGAATCCTGTATCGTCTTAAAAGAAAAAAAAAAACAAAATTTAAAAAAAAAATGTATTTTCAAATGCAATTTTTTTTTTTTGCAAAACCTTGCGATTTGTTTGCCTGAGGTTAGGAAGACAATTAATTCGAAAGTTATCAGTGTTAAGGGCCCAACCCATAGAATCCGTTGCGTCCGTTGCGTCGAAGTTTTAAAATAAAATACACACGTTCTTATGGGAAGCGACCCATAAGCGACGGATCGGACGGAGACGGACTTCCCATAAGAACGTGTGTATTTTATCGAGCTGTCAGTCAAAAACTTCGACGCAACGGACGCAACGGATTCTATGGGTTGGGCCCTTTATTAAACTTAAAAGATTTTATTTAAACTTGTAAAATAATTCTTGACTATCGGAAAACAATGCAGAGTTGTTTAAAGGCAAATTATTCAACCGAAGTACTTGTACATTACACTGTATTTTAAGGACAGGATGGTCTTAATTGGTGAAGATTTAAGGCTAAACAAATAAAAGCAAACGAATCACACAACGTTTTTGTTTGGTTATTCTTAGAACTCTTCGGAACTGTTCGATTCGAAATGCAAAACAAACAAATTTTAATATTTTTAATTTAAATAGCACATTTTCAAGTTTATGCCTACTACCAAAACTTTTGTAAAAAAAATTTTGGCATGACCCCCCCCAAGAAGAAAACCTGTATACGCCCCTGTCCATATAAAGTACCTAGTGTCTTTATTATTGGCAGGGGTTGCCAATAATACGTGCATTGAGACATCAATCGTTGCACTGCCAATAATTGTAATTTTTATACTGCCAATAATTATACCCTGTATCCGTTATAAGTTTTGAAGAATTGGAAAAAAAAGAGCTTAAACGGATTGATAGATTTCAATGTGGGTAAATGTGGGTAAATGTAAACAATTTCATGTCTTTTTTTTCTTTTGACTTTAGATTTTAATATGTTTTCACGGAACAACTTAACGGGTATCTTCAAATGAAAATATGAAATGATGAAATGATTTCTCAAATTACTGTCAAATATGGCATGTTTACAAATACCCCACCAAGTTTGTGTTTTTTTTTACAAATTCGGGGTAAATGTAAACGGTGGTTTAAAATTTAGAATTTCCTCTTTATCATATGGATAACGACTTGAAAAACGTTCAAGAAGGTATTTGACAAAAACTTTTTCAAATTCCAATAAAAGTTTTTGTTTTCTTCCTTTGATTCTTTATATAGACACCCAATATGCATCCTGGGCAGCTCTGAACGTCATATTTTTTTTACGTCAAAGACCGATTTTGCAACATCATTCACTGAAAATGATGGTGTTGGCTACTTTAAAATGTGACTCCGCGGCACTTTAGCAATAGTAATTGACTAAAAATACTTTATTTTTGGGATCGGGTCAAAATTCTGGCTTCAAAATTCTGCTTTTCAAAATTCTGCTTTTTCAGCGAAAATTCTGTTTTTCAAAATTCTGCTTTTTTTCTATTCTGTTTTTCAAAATTCTGCTTTTTAAAATTCTGCTTTTCAAAATTCTGCCAGCATTATATTTGAACAAAAAAATTCTGCTAATTCTGTTTTTTTTTTATATAGCATATGCGCTGGCTAAAGAAAAATACACCTCATTAATATAATTCAACATTGGTACTTTCCTAAATTTTTTTATTTAAGTGTAGCAAATATTTTTTGAAATGCATATACTAACTTTCTTTCAAATAAAATATGTATACTAATTGGAACCGATGTTGTATATTCCTTTTCTTATTCAAATTTTTGAAAATTCATCTTTATTTGATAAATTAATAAATTTTTAGTTATTTTCGGAAATGTTTAATATTAAAAACCTTTACTTAATATTTTCAAATTTATAAAACAAAAATTAATTCGCATTTAAAGAATGACAAATTATGTAGGTAAGTAATCAAATAAGCAGATAATTTTTCAAAAAGATGATTTTACAGAATTCTGCAAAAAATTAAAAAAGGGTTTGGAAAATGTTAAAAAGCGCGCGCTTTTTAACATTTTCCAAACCCTTTTTTAATTTTTTGCAGAATTTTGAAAAGCAGAATTATGAAAAGCAGAATTTTGAAAAACAGAATTTTGAAAAGCAGAATTTTGAAAAGCAGAATTTTGAAAGCAGAATTTTGTAAAGCAGAATTTTGAAAGCAGAATTTTGACAAAAGAATTTTGACCCCTGCAGAATTTTGACCCCAACCCTGAAAAATATTCTGGGGTAAATGTAAACACATGCAAATCGACATAAATGTCCTATATTTTAAAATTTGTTTGTTTCACATAGGATCTACATCAAAATTCAAAACTAAAAAGTATTTGCAAGTTATACTGACTTAATTGAGTCTGCAAAAATATTTAATATTTCTGAAAGACTAACGACTTGTTTGGCATTTTAAAAAATTATCTTTCACGGAAAATACGCTCGTCGAATGAATTCTCTTTTGACAGCAATGAACTTTACATATAAGTTAAAAGATACATGCGTCCGCAATTTGTATTTATGTATGCATCAAAGAGATTTAACTGAAGCTTGTTATGAGCCATGTTTTCATTTACCCCTGTTTACATTTACCCACATTGACCCTACGTGATTTCCAAGAGCCGTTTTTTTATTTTATTTTAATGTCTACTTTTTAACGGATATCTCCAATATAAATTTTTCGAGATATTGCAATTTTCTCAAAAACGGATAACGATTTTGATTTGAAAAAAAAAACATATAATGCTGCAAATAAGGCCGCACTTTTGTAATAAGAAAAATATTTTTTCATTAACGGTACCTACTTGCCATAGATCCGATTTCTTAACGTTATCGACACAACCGATTTTAATGACATTTTTGACATAAAAAGGCTTATATATTAAAATTAAGAAAACTTTTAGTAAAAATTATTTTTATATATATAAAAGTTTAAAGTTATTGAATGAATTTTATGTGTCAATCTTCAAATACGAGAGCAATTCGCAATTCAAATTAAAAAATGTTTGGGGGTGCCAACCATTGTACCATGGCGTTTTCCATTGAACCAAAACATTGATGTATCGACGAGCCGACAATAGTTTTTTCTTAAACGTTTTCCAACGGAAAAAGCATTGATGTTTTTTTTCCGTCCAATTGATTCTTTTTTTGTTTTTTAATACGAATCTACACATATTCTTATACTGATTTTAGCACGCGCTACAAATTTGACAGTTTTGCATTCGTTGTTTTTATTAATAAATAATTATAATGTCTTATTTTTTGGAAAATTGAATTTGGGTTTGGTCGTTTGGATTTAAAATTTTGTCCGCATACAACGCCACATAATTTGTTTTCATTTTGAAAACATATATTTTCCGTATAGGTGTAGAAAAAACTAAATTTTTTTTTGGTAGATGGTCTGCCCGACAAAAATGTTTTGAGAGAAATTTTAGTTGCTTCGGGGCCCCCCTAAGAATTGGGGCCCTGGGCACGGGCCCCGTGTGCCCTTATGGTAAAGACGGCATTGGCTTAAGAATACACATACCCGACCGTCCATAAGCGAATCGTGACAGCGTCATAAGTTATTCAAAGTCAAATGTCGAAAATTTCGATTTTTCGCATATATGTATGTAGGGACATAACTTCCAAATAATGAAAGGGATTCTATTTAATACTACATATATCAAATCTTAAGAACCTAATCTTAAGACTGTTTAAGCTTTGCGTTTTGTTTTTATTATAATTTTTTTAAATATGTATTTCGAAATCATTGAATTTTGGAAAGAAGGAGCATAAACACATTCGAAACGTGCCTCGCGTCGCACAGTGTGTGAAAAATTTTTCGTGTGATACCTTATGATAAATCATTTTTTTTAGTAAGAAATTAATATTTTTGCTATTTAAATATAATTTAGAAGTGTCAACTCATATGAAAACATATTTATCTTAGAAAATAACCCAGTAGTTCAGTCAATGAGGAGTCAAATGCAGGGAATCCGAAAAAAGTTGTGACGTCAGCTAAGTTTGAATGCAGTATTGAAGAGAAGTTTATCCTGAGTACAAATCTCAGTTTGCGTATTGTTTGGTCTTGTTGGGCATCCGCCATTTCGAAAAACGCATTAGTCTCATAGCGTTTTCGTTTGGGAATTCTTAGAACTGTCCGGGACTGTCCGATACGGAATGCCAAACGATCAGAGTTGGATACTTTTTTGATTCTAAAGTTTGGGTTTCTTTTTGTATTTGTGAAACGTCAAATGCGAACGTCTGATGAATCTTTTGTTTTGTTTATTTTTTTTATTATTATTAAGTTATCTATTTTTTTTTTTTGTTTTCTTCACTTTATTTTAATATAGTTTAAAGTTTGTGCATATTTAAAAATCTTAAAATTGAGAAATGAACAACAAAAAATGACATTTCATTACTTTGACGTCTTAAGTGTGAACATGTGTGCGTGATTCTGGTTTTGATTCTGCCTCAAAATTCAGAATCGATTTTCTCTTCTTTTCAGAATTAGAACTGTCATTGAGTGCCAAACGAACAGTTTCAGAATCGTTCGGAAGAATTCTGGACAGTCCCGGACGACCAAACGAAAACGCTATCAATGGGTGATATGCATAAAAAATAGTAAATGCTTTTACTAGAGAATTTTCAAGTATATACTATTTTTGATATGCATAAAAATCAAGTAAATGCTAAAAATTAAGTATTTACTATCAGTCATAGTACTTACTTTTTTGGATGAACTTTTTCAGTAAATACTTTATTCCGTATGCATAAAAACTAGTAAGTACTTTTTTTTTTTAGGAATTACTAGATTTTTTCAAGGTTACAAAATACCAACTTGTAAATCTCATAGCATATACTTTTTTTATTTTTACACCGTATATGAAGCCGTGAAACTAATGAATAGCAGTATTAAGTCACATTTTCAAGCAATCGGTTCTTGATATTTATTAAAATTGGGTTGTTGTAATTTTTTTTTTCCAAATGGCAGAATTTGTACGTATTAATTCCCAAAAAGTCTATAAAGATCGAAGACCAGGTTTTGAATCAAATTTTAAACAACTTTATCGTTTTGAAAGGGAAAATGTGGATTGGTTAAGTGAACACTTTATTGGTAAGTAATTTCCAGTAAAATAAAAAAACTGGTCAACAAGGTTTTTGCCACAAGTGGTAATTCATTACCTCTTTCAAAAACTCGTTAAATCTTTCCGAAATCTCTTTGATTACTCGCGATATCTTCAGATTAAATAAGTCTTTAGCTCAAAGACAGCACTGGTTTTTTTTTTTTTTGCCACAAAAACTAAAATAGGTATACTTTTCTGAAGGATTTGGGGTGCTGAGGTCGAATTCGAAAATTGAAAAATTCTATTAGCCTCCGTTCTTGAAATATTACCGTTAATAGTTTTTTTTTATTACGGTAGTAGATATTTCAAAAACGGATACTAATAGAATTTTCCTGATTTTGGATTCAACCTCAGCACCCCAAAAACCTTCAGAAAAGTATATTTTGGTTATTATGGCAAAAATCTTGTTGACCAGTGACTTAAACATTAAATAAAGTTAAGTTTGTTTTTGGCTAATTAACTTAAACTTAAGATATCTCGGGCAGTAAAAAAGATATCGGAAAGATTTAAACAGTTTTTGGAAGAAAAAAATAAGTTCTCATAGGAACCGTTAGAAATTTGTTTGAAATAAATTACCTCACATAAAAATATAGCATTAAAAACGGCCAAAATTACGTTTTTGGTCATTTTATAACGGTAATATTTCAAAAACGGAGGCAAATCAATTTTTTCTGACTTCAGATTCGAGTTCACTCAAAAAACCTTCAGAAAGATTACTTTGGTTCTTGTGGCAAAAAAAGTTCAATTGACCAGTGTAATTAATGTATTATAATAAGTTTTTTTTAAGTAGTCAAGTCTCAAAACTGTTGAAATAATTTCAACTCAGAGTATTTGAAACATTACGAGTATAATAGTAGTAGTAGTTTAAGTGATTTTTATTTAACTTTTCAATGTTATGAATATTGCTATGAAAAATATATTTTAAGGAATTCCCAATGAAACAAGAGGAGGGGCAACTAGTCACCAAGAGAAGATGAAGATTTTCTTACGTTACGTTGGAGATCCTGGATTTCAAGTTGGAGTTGGTGAAGATATTGGAGTTCATCAGAGCACTGTTTCTAGAACAGTTAATTGTGTTGCAAAGTTAATAAAGGACAAAGCTTCCCACTGGATCAAATTTCCATCAAATTATCCAGAACAACAAAGAGAAAAACATGTTTGGCAAAGCAAATATAGCTTTCCATCATGTATAGGGGCATTGGACTGCACACATGTTGAAATATTGCAACCGCGGTTCCACCCGGAGGAGTATATAAATCGAAAAGGATATGCCTCCATCAATATCCAAGCAACGTGTGATGCAATGGAAAATTTCACGAGTGTTGATTGCAGATGGCCGGGATCTGTACACGATTCTAGAATTTGGAGGAACAGTGCTCTGGAACCTTTAATGAGAAATTCTAGTAACATTCTATTGCTTGGAGACGAAGGCTATGGAATAACACCATGGTTGATGACCCCTTTCAAAAACCCAATAACTCACCAGGAAAAAGCTTTCAACAAACTACATACAAAAGAGAGGGCCATAATAGAGAGATGTTTCGGTCAATTGAAGAAAAGGTTTAAAATTCTGCAAAATTGCATACGTCTTCACACAGAAAATATTCCGAATATAATCGTCGCTTGTTTCGTTTTGCATAATGTTGGGAAACACTTAAGAGATGATATCGATTTTGAAGAGCCAGAAAGCAGAGAAAAAGTGAATAATATCAATGATGATGAGGAACTAATTCCCAGTGCACTTCAAATTCGAAGTTTGGGACAAATAAAGAGAACGGAAATAGCAGAAATTATATTAAACTTTATTCCATAGATACTTATTGCTTATATCTTCATAATACGAACAAAAATAAAATGAATTATAAATTTATGCAGATATGTATTATAAATAAAAATAATAAATTCTGTCGAAAATAAATAATTATAAAAAAAAAAACTTTATCGTCTTTCAATAAAACTGAAAAAAGGTTGACTTATAAATTTAAATATGTTGATCCTCCGTCAGTTGTTATACTCGTATTAGAACCGATGGAAATTAATGAGTTTTGTTCTTCATTACCGCTGTTCTTAGTTTTTTTAAACACTTCTTGCTGCATCCTTATGAGTTTTAATTGCTCGAGCAATACCAAACGTTGAAGTTCTCCATTTGTAAGATTTTTTGTCTCGTCAGTCTCATCGAACTTAGATTTTCTCCGCTTTGTTGAAGATCCTTGTGAGGTCTCGTCTATTTGGATTGCAGCATTGGGCAAGGCTTGGCTTTCAGCTGCTGTATCGGCAATGTCGACTCCCACAGAAACACCACCTATATAGAAAATCTTTTAGATGAAATCTAATAAATGTATATTAAAAAATGCTTACCAGGAATGCAAGATATAGATGGATTGTCATCAGCACTCAAAAGCTCTTTAAAAATAACTTCCCATTCTTTAAGCTTAATGGGCTTATTTCCAGTCTTCTTAAGGTCGGTCTTTTTCTTTACATCAGTTTTGAAATTGTTGATTCTCTTCCTCACTTGTTCTTCGTTTAGTGTCGCCCCAGTTTCAGATTTGTATTCATTAATAAATATTTTAATAGCCTCCGCCTTAGCTTTTTTAATAGAGGGTTGCTGTGACTTACTTATAAGAACATTATGCACTTTTAAAATTCGCACAAAAGCTAAGTGCATTTGGCTTATTGACAAACCTTCCGTATTGTTACTCATCTTTGCTGCTGATTTACTTTTGACTCACAAAATAGCACAAACAGATGTTCACAAACTCAAATTTAGAAACAGTAAATTTATAATGGATTAAACCGTAAAACTTCCAAAAAAAATTATTTGTAAACACCAAACGAATACAAATAATCTAAAAAAAAGTATTTACTATCATTTTTGGGTGAATTCTAGTATTTACTTGGATGAATTAAGTATATACTTAAAGTATTTGCCTGCTAGCAGGTACTTTTTTTTATGCATACGGAATTAAGGGGAAACCGACGAAGTTACGAATACCAGAGTTACGGGCGACAGAGTTACGAGCGTCAAAGTTACGCGAAACCGAAGTTACGAAAAACTAGAGTTACGAATTCTAAAGTTATGTTAAGCTATGGCATGTGATTTTTGGGTTGGCAACAATTGCGAGGAACCATATGGAAATATGGAAATACACTGAGCCAAAAAACAACGTAAAATCAATCTAAACCACTTTGAATCAATGGAAAATCACTACATTTTTAGCCTAAAGTGGAAAATGATTGAATCAAAGTAGCACACTTTAAATCAAAGTTGTTCACACATTAAATCAAAGTTGTTCATACATTAAATCAAAGTTGTTCACACATTAAAAAAATAAAAAAAGTAAAACTGGCATCCGCTGGGGATCGAACCTGCTATACCTGGGTTGACAAGCTTGTGCTTTACCACTGTGCCATCTCACTTATAAAAATTGATGTGACAAACTGTAAGTTAAGCATAGGACGACTTTTTAGAAAATTAATGAATATATTTTTCACCATTGATTCAATGTAGAACGGATTAAAAATTACTATGCGTTTTTTCTCTGGGTGTACAAACAAGAGATTAACACTTTTCTCATTGGTCAGAACTAAATGAGTAAAGCGAAAATGGATGTTACTTAATCTTGTAAAATTTTGATTGGATAGGTATATTTATACATTATGTTTCCATAATTCCATATCGTTCCTCGCAATTGTTGCCAACCCAAAAATCAAATGTCATAGCTTAACATAACTTTAGAATTCGTAACTCTAGTTTTTCGTAACTTCGGTTTCGCGTAACTTTGACGGCCGTAACTCTGTCGCGCGTAACTCTGTTATTCGTAACTCCGTTACCATTTCGGAATTAAGTATATACTATGAATTTTACCTTTTACTAGAATTTGTAGTATTTACTTTCATCTTTTACTTTAAGTAAGTACTACGTTTTTATGCATATCACCCAATATCTCGAGAACGACTGGTCGGACTTGCATGGTCTTTTTAGATTGGAAATATATTTATATTTCTTTCTCTAATACATAATTTTCTCTAGGAGTAATACTTCCAGAGTAAGAGTACATTTTTTTTTTTCAATAAAAAAAAAAAACATTATTCTTATAGGAAATTTAGTTCTCTACAAAAAGTTTAATGTGCAATATATGAAAGTTTGGCTTGGTTAACGAGATATAATGAAAAAACCAAAAAGGGGGCTTTTGTAAACCTATCTTCAATTTCCACCCTCTCTTTTAATAGCACTCCGCGGTGTTATCTTCTCTTATAACCCATTGAACAATTTCCGCAATAAAAACCTGTGATGGTCTTAGTACCTTATTTATTACCATGTTTATTTCGACATAATCAATAGCCTACTAAACGACAATCCTGAGCTAGAAATGCTAAAAACTCACACGCTGGAGATCGATTTTTATCGAAGCCAATTTTTTTTTTTAACTTCAGAGCTCAGGATTGTTGCTCAAGTCGCTCGAATCGAATAAAGTGGCATAACATTTCTAGCCCTTGCTGCCAATTTATCGCAAGTGACATTTTTTTTTTCAATTCAATATTTTGTAATACCTTCGGTATTTAAGATTCAATAGTAAGACCAGTTTAATATTTTTGACTTTTAACTTTTTTTTTTGTTTTCTTTATTTGTATATCTTAAAAAGTATCGATCTCACAAGTAAAAATTGTATCCATCTTTGTTCTAAATTAGATTATGTAAAATTTTGGATCAAAATATTTTCAGGACCATTGACGGTTTATTAGTTATAGCACAAAAAAACAAACTATATTTTTGACAATTTACGCTTTTCAAATAACAGTATCTTCAAAATTAATAATTCTGAGTGGACTTCTAAAAAATATGAGCAACTCAACTGTACCTACTCAATTTCTACTTAATGTAATCATCAAAATCTAGTTATCAATTGAATTAATACTTTTCTGTTTATCAAAATAAAATAATATTAGATTTTCGTTTATATTAGAATAAAGAAGTTCATAATTGTTTAAAGGAATCGACTTTCCATTTATTTCGAAGAGTTGATGTCCATTTTCGTATTCCTGTAAGTCCTATTACAACGGTTCGAGTGTTTTTGTTCTCTTTCTAAGCTATTATTTGGAGGAACAGAGAAGGAGATGGGAAACTTCTGACGTAATACTGGTTTGCCTTCAAGCTCGGGTTGATACTTTAAGCTAAGTGTGCGTGAAAAGTCGAATATGTATGCGTAAAAATCACTGTGGTTTCACTATGTATGTGTGTAATTCACATTCATTCAAGGATACAAAAGAAATTACAACAACACGAAATAAACAAATAGGTTTTGGGAGGTAAAACTAAAACGTACGAAAGTACGTACCCTTCTGGGTATCTCTGTGGAGGAAGAAAAGTATATTTTATTTTTAATTGTATGATCTACAAAATTCTGCAAACAATACTTTTTAAGAGCATTCACTGTCTTGACGTTCTAGATTGAACTTTTTCTTGTCGAAAGAAAATATTTTGCGCCAATGATTTGTCCATTGAATGTGATTCAAAGCGAATTTTTTGCGGCCTTCAATATTATCGGATTACAACATTAACGCTTTATTTTGATGCATTTCGAATCAAACCACTGCAGAAACTATTTTTTGTCTCGTTAAGTTATTAGTGGAGTCAAATTAGATTTATACCTCGGAATCCAGGGAAAGTCGATGAATCTGTAAAACAAGTATAGGGCTGCATTATTAAAAGGTCAAATATTAAAGTTACAAAAAAAATGTCACCGCTCTCGATTACAACAATTTTTAAGGACCGTTTACTGTAATTCCGTATGAAAGCGTTCAATCGGAATTGCTGTCTCATTTTAGATTTTGCTCAAACTTTGTAGGGATGTTTTCTAGGACTGTAAAGAAGCAAATTCATGATGATTTAATTTTAAGTTGCGTGGTTTCCCCTCTACCCGCATTGGAAGTCATTTTCATGTTACAATAATTTTGCGTCTATTGAAGATATCTTTTTGTTTGAAACGGCATTTTAAAGCTTAAGAAGAGTATTTTTTGAAAAAATATTAAAAAATTACGTATTAATTATCCCTGAATTAAAAAAAATTTTTGAAAAACTGGTTATTTTTCTGATTTTAATTGGCTCCAGAACCTTGGCTATTATATGTAGGAGAATTGATAAGATTTGAAAGCTTTTTGTATTTTTAATCAATTTTTGAAATCATTTTTATGTGGAGTTAGCAGGTGCGAGTTAGCAGGTTTACACTAGAGGCCGACGAAATATTAAATATAGATATTTTTCGGCAAAATAAATCTTAAATCAACTCAATATCTTCAATAGACGCAAAACTATAGTAGGTATCATGAAAATGACGTTTTGCAAAGTTCAAATGCGGGTAGCGGGGAAACCACGCAACTTAAAATTAAATTATCATGGATTTGCTTCCTTACAGCCCTAGAGAACATCACTACAAAGTTTGAGCAAAATCTTATGAGACAGCCATTCCGATTGAACGCTTTCATACGGAATAACAGTAAACTGTACTTAAAAATTGTTGTAATCGAGAGCAGTGAAATCTTTTTTTTTAACTTTCTTATTTGACCTTTTAATAATGCAGCCCTATAGGTACTAGTTTTACAGATTCATCGACTTTCCTTGGATTCCGAGCTTTTACCAATTTTATGCTTAATTTGACTCGAAAAGTTACCATATTTTGCGTTAATCTGTTAAAAAACATTCCACAATTTTTTACGATAGTAGTTCATAACTTCAGTTCTCTGTCAAAAATGGAACCAAAGTACTGCATTTGTTTCGTTCGAAAATTTTTTAGACCTTATAATAGATCTTTCGAAAATGACTTATGTAGCAAACGGCAGGGCACTTGGATATTCGTTCTCTAGATTTCTGCTAGCTTTTCTCCACCATAAATACACCATCAATTCATAGCCCATTCGTTTTGGTTTAAGTCGCATTTTCATTCCCAGCGCCTCATTGGTATTTTTCCTGTACCTATTCTTGGACCTGGTGGTTTGTTTTCGGAGAGATAAAAGATGGCTCGGTTGCAAAAGCTCTTAGTGTTGCCAAGCGAGCTACCTGTTACTGTTAAACTCCCGTTTATTATAGGTACAATCTTAACCAAATTTTTTCAAACAGTTTAGTATTATTACAAGCTCTAATTTCTACTAGTCAGAGCGGAAAATATTGGTTGAGAATTTGTTCAAATAAATCAACAAAAACATCACCTTTTGCTCTTCAAGGATGTATCATACAAAGAGAGTTCATCACTCTAACTCTAATGAATATCAACGCTCTTGTCCTCACTTCTTCAGACAATAATTGTCGTCACACTATCACGTCAGTGACTGAAGTTCGCAATCGTTTTCACAACAGATAATAGAAAAGTTGTATGTTCAGCATTTTCGCACGACTTCGCAGTCTACACCAAAGGGTACGAATTTGCATGTATTTACCCATAACTATATAGGTACTTATATTATTTTCATACACAAGTCAAAGATACAACAAACCTTTGGTTTTCCTTCTGACTAGACTTGCAGAAAGGAGGAGGTGTCCTGTCCGTGTCCATCCATCTATCCATATGTCACGCTATTCATCCAACTCGACATATCCGACAAGCATGGTGTATGTGCATGCGCATGCGCGACTATGAGCTCGAATAGTATTGACGTATTTTTTGCATACAATTACCTCCTGATGGCCGGGCCATCACAAAGCACAGCAAAAAATTAGCTAAGGCCCAATATATCACGAACCAGCCATATATGCCGGACGCAACGGAAGGAAGATCTACAAAGATATGGGTGCATCATCGGTGGCCAGTGGAAGTGGCGTTAACTAGTATTTAATTGTATACTTTGTTTTCGAATCGTTGCTCGCTGTAGTCCGGTCAAAATAGACATTTAACCTAGAAATATTTCGCAGAGCTGAAAATTGATACAGAGAATTATTGAAACATCGATTAAAGTTAAATTTCAAAAGTACCCAAAAATCTTTAATGTAGGTACATAAATGTTATTCAAGGTTGAATGTCTATAGTGTTGGTTTTCCATATAACTTTAAAACGGGGGAAACTATACAGGGTGATTCAGGAGTAATGTGCCAAAAAGCTAGAGCGTGTAGGTTGGGTTGAGACAAGAAAAAAATCGTCCGGAAGTTGGGGGGTCTATTCCCCTTCGTTTAGTCGGGAGGGGCAGTTTAAAAATAAAATGCACGACTGGGGTCGCACGTACTTGCTCTTGCAGCTAAAAGCACTTTTATGTTAGTCTACTTGTAGATTTTAAAAGCTGGATCTAAATTTTAAAAAAATTGATATTGGGGAAGAGCCGACATTTAGGGCAAAATTATGTTAAATGAAAAAATTTTTTTTTGTTATTTGACTTTTTTGAGAAAAAATAAAAATGCAGTTTTATTGCCACTGCTTTAAATACTACGTATACAAAGTTTAATCAAAATCTTTAGAGCCGTTTTCGAGAAATTCGTAATATCGTATTTTTTTGTATGGGAGGTATACGTTCTAAATGAGATATAAAAAAACAAAAAAAAACCAACTTTCAGAATTCCATAAAAATCATCTGTACCAAATTTGAAGAAAATCCATCCACCCGTTTAGGCTGTGGAAATGTGTACAGATGGACGCACAACCGCACAGACGCACAGACGCACAGACGTACAGACGCACGGACGGAATTGCGAGACCCACTTTTTTGGAATTCTCCATCATCGTAATGTTGGTTTTGATTAAAACCTCAATTTTTTTTTTCGACACGAAACCAATACTTGCCCTATAGAGCAAGTAAAAAATTGACTTTATTTAAAAAAAAAAAACACTATTGAAAATTAACGCTTATAACTACAATAACGTGTTATACCTTTTTGTAAAGCCAAAACCAAGTCTTTTACAAATTTTTTAAATTAAGCCATTTTATTTAATAGTTTTTGAAAAATTAATTTTCAATTTTGAAAAAAAAAATCGAAAAAAAATTTCAAACTAATTTTTTTTTCAAAATTGTATGTAATTAAGTACGGATTTTTAAAAATTCGACGCTCTAATTTGTTTTTAAACAAAAACAGAAAACTGGATCCAAAAATATCTTGTCATTTTTGAGAAATTGACAAAAAACCAAAACTACTTTTTTCTGAAAGACCTCTTTATTTTTTGTTTTTACGTGGCTGGGCTTGTTGATAAATTAATTTATGAAACATTAACCATTCGCCCATTGTTTTTTAAACAATCAGATTTATAAGAGGATACAACAAAGTGACACAGTATGAGATGTACCCTGAGTTGATCAACTTTTTCCATTGATAACACCTGAAAACTTACCTGAGAATTTTTGTTACTATGTCTGGGGTGCCCGCCGCCCATGGATTCTTGCTAAAAAAAATTATTTTCGATATTCGACAAATTTTAAGATGGCGATATCTTCTTTAAATGATTGCTTGTAGAAATAAAATGCACGACTGGGTCGCACGAACTTGCTCTTGGAGTTAAAGTTGCTTAAATGTTTAAGACTTTTTATATAGAAATCTGGAAAAAAAAAATAAAATTGGTTTTAAAAAAAAATAAAATAAAATCTGAAATTAAATTGCCCTCCAAAACAAGTATGCAGTTTTGATTAATATATTAAGGTGCATTTTTAGAAAAAAAAATTTCAAAATCGTTAGAGCCGTTTTTTAAAAAAACAATTTTGTATAAATAATTTTTTGGAAAAAAAGTTTTAAAATAAAATTGTAATGCCATTTTGTAGAAATCACTAATCAACATCTAAAAACAAAATTTCAAAAAAATTCAATGTCCCGTTTTCGAAAATTTGATTTTTCAAAAAAAAAATTTCAAAATTTTTTTAAAAATCCAAAAATTATTTTTTTGGAAATTTTATTTATGGTTTATATTTAAATTATATAAATGCTTCTTGACAAAAAGTTTCGTTGAAATCGAATTAGAAATTTCGGAGATATTCGAATTTGAAAAAAACGGTTCTATGGCAGGTACCGTTAATAATGATTTTCAAAAAAAAAATTTTTTCATTGAAATATAGACCTTAGCTTAAAACTAACATTTGAATTTTTTAAACAAAATCGTTGGAGCCGTTTTTGAGATATTTCAATTTTACTAAAATCGGTATATGACAAGTACCGTTATTTTTGGTCCAAAAAAATTAATTCCAAAAACCCCTCTGGAGAGTCGCCAAATAACGCTACATACCAAGTTTGACATTAATCGGTCCAACCGTTTAGGCTGTAGCTCCTTATACAGACAGACAGACTGACAGACAGACAGACAGACAGACAGACGGACTTCCGGGACCCACTTTTTTGGCATTGCCTACCATCGTAATGTCATGGAAAAATGTTATCTCAACTTTTTTTTTTGTACGAATGCATAACTTGATATATAGTACCTATATCGCAAGTAAAAAGTGGCAACTTTTTTTTAGGGAATTACAAGACCTACAAGGCTAAAAGTCCTAAACATACTTTTTTTACAGTTTTAAAGTTATACGTACATATATATGAAAAAACAAAATTTTCGATATTTAACCTTGAATAACTTTTCATGCACACATGGGATTTTTGGGGACTTTTAAAATTTAATTTAATCGATGTTTCAATGTTCTGTACCAATTTTCAGTTATATATGAATTATTTCTGGATTTGCACATTTTTATGTCATTTTGTCTGGACTATGTACTGATTTATGTGTTCACACCAATGGCGGCGGCGGCAGTAAATAGCCACGGCGAGAGTCTAGTGCCGCACGACTTCAAAGTGACCACGCACTTGCCATCCATCCATACCGATTAGAATGCACGGCAACGGCAAGCGATGATAACACTGCGAAGAATCTTAACCGAAGAGATGAAAATGCATGTCATTTGGGTGCTCTTAGGTGCACCATCAAGCTAAGTGGCCCTACTAGAAGTCTCATACTTCACACACTTACCAGTTACCAAACCACCTTCCGCATCACCGAAGAGCAGAAAGCGAAAGTGCAGATGTGCATGTGGTGAGAGATAAAGACTCCCCGCCGGATAGTATCAGCTCCAATGACAGGCAATTAAGCGACTGAGTTGGTACCGCTTGTGGTCGTGGTCCATAGCGTCGTCGTCGATCGTGGCAAGTCTGTTGGGTGGACGGAATGATATGTGGTTATGCGTGAATGATGGTGATGTGCGATAGGCGCTGGCCATACCGATAGAGTGGAGGTGTAGTGTGATTCGAAATACATTTTTGACGTTTTATCTCAAGTGTCGATCGTGTTTCTGGTTAAATCCCGATTTCTTTCACTTTTAATTTATCTTTTGTTTTTATTGAAGCACCTTGTCTAAATATCATGTACGAAGTGCTCGGACATTTGACCTTCTTGTAGAAACACTTCGTTACTGAACTACTTTTAATTTTAAAATGGTCAGGGTCATAATCACTCATCATTGCTTTAAAGATGTCCATTAATGTGTTTGCGCTGTACGAATCAATGACAATTTATATTGAAACTATTAATTTGGATCAAGCAGAATGCAAACGGCTTGAACCTGAAGTCTGAAGCTGTTGTCTATGCGGATGATCAATGATCTTCATATCATCTCTTATGTTGATTGCGAAAGCGCATAGCGCATTCCAAACTGCTCTGCTCTCGAATTGCTATGCGCCTTCTTTAATTGATTCTGTAGTCAACAGCAATTTGTTGTGTCGCCAATAATTGATATCAATTATTTGTGACGCATATTTTGAGAATAAAAAAACAAAAGGAATACCCCACTACATACTGACTGAAAGAAAGAAAGATTGAAATGAAAGCACGCACGGACGCACTCAATATACAAGCAGACTGCAGAATGAGTCAGTTTAAGTGTATCTACTTACTACCAACTACTCAGTATTGCCCCATTGCTTATGGGCAATGGGGCAAGTTCGACTTTTATTTCGTCGCAGACACTTGGCCAAACAATGGAGAAAAAACCATCAGTTACAGAGTTTATTGTGATGCATGCCGCCTTTAAGACCATCTGGAGGCGGAGGGTATACCTATCTTCTATAACTCGAATGGGAAGAAACGTTTTTCCTAAAGTGGCTTATTACAACTTAATATTGGGATCGGACTGGACACCTTTAGGTGAAGTTGTTGACCAATTCACTTCCAAATATGGCGAATAATTTGTGTGGCATGAAACTTTTGCTTTTAAAATTAAATAACAAATGGAATTTTGTTGTGACAATTCAAGTGGTGATACTATAAACATGGTTTTTATATGAAAATTCAAGGTAACGATGATAGGTACAAGTTAAAACAAAAATAAGGCAGAAAGCTAAGCCACATGCCTTAACATTTAAATGAAAGCGTTAAATTCACTTCCTAACTAACAATAATCCCAAGTTAAACAGCTAAAATCAATCCCTATAAACTAAAATACATAAAACCACCATTCATTCTACTTACAAAGGCAGTATGTGTTTTTTTTATTCGTCCAATCAGTCTGGTTTGAGATCGAAGCACAGCTGTACTTACGTTTTAATTGAGGTGGTGGAAAACATAAGGTAAGCTGTATATGATGACAGAGTGACTATTCTTCTCCTCTTAAATTTTGTGAAGGCTTATGATACAGTCAATACCAAGATACTTTGCGAAAAGCTTAAACATAATTTTAATTTTTCTTCGCCATCAACAGATTCAATTCGTTCTTATCTGACTGTGAGATTTCAAGCAGTTCATGCTAATGATTCAATGTCTTCTTTTCATAGTGATGTCTTCTTTTACATAGTGATGTTCTTCGAGGTTCAATTTTGGGCCCTTTGATATTTACAATCTATATTTCAAAGATATTAATTCTTTATCGCTTAGGTCATCTATACACATACGCAATGTTTACGGTTTACGAAGATATGACCATATCTCACATTTTTCAAAATCCTTGTTGGTTTTTATGACACCCATAAACCTTATATCATTTGACTTGATTTGACTTGACGGGAACCCAGCAGAGTTTGACATTAGTTTTACAAATTCCAATGTAACGGGTGTGACATAGTTACTTCATTTTTTGTTGCTGGTTTTCGTACTATTCACTTAATAAGGTATTTAATAGCTTCAACATCGAATGTATTTACATAGTTGATGATGTATTTTTGAAATTACATTTTGTTAACCTGTCTTTTAATGTCACAAACTCTTAAGATAAGATGAAACGAGTTTGCCATTAGAAAATCGATTCAGTTTGCTTCGGTGACTTTGAATAAAAAGTCGTTGATTACTATATCACAACAAAAACATTAATGTTAAAAAAGGAGCCAAGTTCTCCTATGTTGAAATTATGCTGGCACAAAAAGTACTGAGATGTAAAAGTGTACCAAGTTCTAAAGTTTGGGTTCAAATTCGTATCAATAAAATTTTGATTGTTCTCTTGACAATTTTTCTTTTAATTACCGATTTTTAAAGTTATTTCAAAAATTGCCAAGTAAACAATCAAAATTTTATTGATACGAATTTGAACCCAAACTTTAGAACTTGGTACACTTTTACATCTCAGTACTTTTTGTGCCAGCATAATTTCAACATAGGAGAACTTGGCTCCTTTTTTAACAGTAATGTTTTTGTTGTGATTTCACTACTTTTTGCAAGGTATGGCTGTAGAATTGAAAATCTCTAGGTATATTTGATGAAAATTCAGTGAAAATGGGCGGTTGCCACGCCCCCTGGCTGAAACTCTCAAACTTTAAATTTTTTCCTTTGTATAAACTACCATCTCTACCATTCTACCAAATTTCAAGATTCTACGATAATCAGAAGTGCTCTTTTATATTTAATGAAAATTCAGCGGAAATGGGCGGTTGCCACGCCCCCTGGCTGAAATTCTCAAATTTTAACCATCTCTACCATTCTACCAAATTTCAAGATTCTACGATAATCAGAAGTGCTCTTTTATAATTAATGAAAATTCAGCGGAAATGGGCGGTTGCCACGCCCCCTGGCTGAAATTCCCAAATTTTAAATTTTTTCCTTTGTATAAACTACCATCTCTACCATTCTACCAAATTTCAAGATTCTACGATAATCAGAAGTGCTCTATTATATTTAATGAAAATTCAGCGGAAATGGGCGGATGCCACGCCCCCTGGCTGAAATTCTTAAATTTTAAATTTTTTCCTTTGTATAAACTATTATCTCTACCATTCTACCAAATTTCAAGATTCTACGATAATCAGAAGTGCTCTATAATATTTGATGATAATTCTGCGGAAATGGGCGGATGCCACGCCCCCTGAATTGAAAATCTCAAATTTTCGATTTTTCCCTTTGTATACACCACAAGCCCTATCACCGTGTAAAATTTCAAGTTTCTACGTTAACGGGAAGTTCTCCATAATTTTGATGATCTGTCAGTGAGTGTCAGTGAGTCAGTCAGTCAGTCAGTCAGTCAGTTACGGTTTTTGCGATTTTTGAAGCCCTATATCTCAGAAACTACTCATCGTAAAAGGCTGAAATTTTGTGAGGAGTATGGTTTTGACAAGCTCAATAAATGTAGCGAGTTTGAAATTTTTAGCATCTTTGGTTTGGAAGTTAGAGGGGGGTCGAAAATGGCCTGAGTTGTTTCCTGTAAATAAGGGTGTAGTGCCAAAGTTGCTAGAGAACTTGGCTGGGCACTACCGTGCCCCTTGATCAATATGAAAGAAAATTGTATTACGTTTCCAGGTAGCATATATTTTAAGGGAACTAATAATAAACTGTTTTTATTTTTGTGTGGGACATATTCTTGTAACGGGTGTGACATTGTATAAAAAAAAAACATATTTATAAAATATCGTCAGCACAAAGCCAAAACGGCGAATTTGAATTTTTGGACATTTTCAATTTAATACGTTATTTAAGTTGTGATCGGTCCCTTTATCTGTTTCATCAAGATAATTGAGTCGAGAATTTTTTGAGAAAATTATTTAAATTATGGATAAAAATGAGCGTCCGTCGCCGGCAATACGCAATACAGTTTAATCTAGGGTTTTTAAAATAATGTTTGCTTGGAAAACTTTTAGTGTTAATTTTTGCCATACATTACTCTTGTGAGTATTTTAAATTTTTAAATTGAGGAACATACCAAATTAAACTTCCATAAATGAAATTATTAAAGTAAATAGTACCTATAAGCATTTAAATAAGGACTATCATTTAATTTATTATACGTTCACTTTCAGGACAAAGTCATTCCACTGTGGTAAATTAATTTTTCCTAAAGCCTGGCACGCAGATCGAGCTAAATTTAAGCTCCCATATACATTAAAAACAAAAATTATCCGAGCTAAAATGTATCCCTTATCCCATACAAACATTTTGAATTATTTCAAAAGCATTAATAAAATCAAAAAATTTGTGTTTCCAAGAATTTACTTATTTTTTCTTGCTCTATAGGCAAATGTTGGTTTCGTGTAAAAAAATTCGAGGTCTTAATCAAAACCAACATTACGATGATAAAAAAAAGGAGGTTTCGTCGGTGTGTCCATCTGAACAAGAAGCTGCAGCCTAAACGGGAGGATGTTTTTTTCGTAATTTCCAAGGTTGTTTTTTAATATCTCTTTTAGAAAGTGTACATCCCATACAAAATGTTTGAGTAGTTAGTTGCAATTTTCTTGAAAACGGCTCTAACGATTTTGATTGAATTTGCTACACGCTATGCTGTCAGTAATACTTGTTCTCAAAAAGAAAAAAATACAGATAATGGAAACACATTATGGTATTTACTTTTTTTTACCGACTTCCAAAAAGGAGGAGGTATTCAATTCGTCTGTATTTTTTTTTTTTTTTTTTTTTTATGTTTGTTACCGCATAACTTTAGACTGAGTAAACGAATTTTGATAATTATTTTTGTATTGGATAGCTGGTGGCTGCAGTGTGGTCCCATTTCAATTTCGTTCACTTTTTGCCATAGGAACTATTTTAAAAACCATAAACCCCAGTTTTGATCCATGGAAGTCGGTTTTGTTTTTTGATAAAAAAGATTATTTAAATCGCTGATGTCGGCACTTCACGTACATCTTTAATGAGCTATTATAATTTCCTCGAAAACAGCTTTAAAGATTTTAATCAAATTTGACACATAATGCTGTTAGTAATTTTTACTAAATTGCGGTTTTAGTTTTTCCTTTTGAAGAAAACGTTTCTATGACAGATAACGTTAATAACGGTTAGAAACGGTTCAGTTCTGGCCATAGGAACTATTAGAAAAACCATTAACCCCAGTTTTGATCCATGGAAGTTTGTTTTGTTTTTTTGATAAAAATGATTATTTAATTTTAAAAGTGCGTCGTTATTTGTGAAAGTTCACACAGAGATGTGAGAGAAAATTATTTTTTTTTATTTTGATTATATAAAATTTAAATTTCGCCTCTTGGGAATCAACCAAACTCTTAACAACCAAGTTTGAAGAAAATCGCTGAAGTAGTTAAGACTTTAGTTCAAGATATAATATGCAGGGCCAACTTTTTTCTCATTTTTTCCTCTTTCGCAAGTCAAGAAAAAAAGGTTATCATTTAGTGTAGTAATTAATAATGATTAATAAAACGGAGTGAAAAAGAAATTGCATTTTTTTTCCTTTCTCACACATTAGTTCATTCAGTAAAAAGTTTAATTAAAACACAAAATAATTTTATGAATTTCACACAGTTTATTTTTTAATTTTTGATATATTGTTTTTCTTCTTCAATAGTTCGCAATAATTTTTGTATTTATTTTTTTTAAATTTTATTTTGTACATAGACATCTATGTAACATTTATATTCTTTTTTTTATATTTGTATCTGCTAATTTATTTTATTTATTTAAGAGTTTACTATGAGCAGTGTTTTTGTTTTTAATTTATTCCCATTGCTGTTTCGATAAGTCGACTATTCCGAATTTCACTTAAAAATAGTTTCTTTTTTCTCATCCCACAAAACTATTAGATTTCGTTTTATTTTAATGCATTTCCATCATATATAAAGCAAGATATTGAGGTTTTATATAAAATAATTTGTTGGACATTTTGATTTTAATTAAGAATGAATATAAATCACGAAAAGATAAATTAAACAAAAAAAATATATAATTTAAATATTTGCAGAGGAAACATAGCGACAAATATTAATCCGTTGGTCTTTTCTCACTATTTTTTCTTGTATACTCTTCGGCGTTTTTGATGAACTTCTTACGGTCCTTGAGATACTCTTCGGCAACGTCAGCTCGCAGAGGATGCTCTGGCTCGGGATCGTTCACAAGTGCTACTAACGCTTGGATTACTAAAATAAAATTGTTTTTGTTTTTTATTGATATTCATTTTTATTGTATTTTTTTGTTGAATGGTATGTATGTATTTATGATTTGATGTTTGCTTAATTTATATATATCTTTCACTTAACACGGTATTTTATTGACTTGAGAGTTCAAAAACAGATTGACAATTTTTACCTATAGTGCAATGCAAATAACTGCATCAAGCGAACGCTTCTAAGTATGGTTGATTGTGTGAAAAAAAATCGGAAGTATAAAATTAATCTTTATTGTGTTTTGCAATAAATTGCATGTTCACAGTTGTAGTTGCGGCATTCAAGCCGTGAACACAAAACCTACCAAATCGAAATACTTGAACAACAAATGAGAATGGGCGTCTTTTTCCAATGCTGGAATTTGTGGCAATTTTATAGACTTGTCAATTTCACCCGTGACGTTTAAGCAGAAGTACTGATATTATTTCTTATTGATATATCCACTCGAAGAAATTTAAAGTGGAAATAATTTCCGATTGGAGCTCAAATTGGTCGAGAAATCAAAAGAATTGAAGCATACAACCGAGTTCATTTTCACAACAAAAAAAACTATGACAAGATTTAAATCCTGTAATGATAGGAATAATTTTGATATCAGAAAAATGCCTATAATACCATTCTGAACGAAATTTCAGAAAAATCCATTTTAGTAGTTTACTTAATCATTTAAAATTTTGCGCTTTAAACAGTTTTGCCTTTTTTCAAGCTTTTGGTAAAAACTAACTATTTCGGTAAAATTCACCTATTTGTAGTACGACTAAAACTGATAAGGTGGATGCTTTTTGGTAAAGATAAGAGCTGTCATAAAACCAAAAATACTTGGTTTTGTTTTATTGAACCCCCTATAGATTAATATGTTATGATTTCAAAACTTCATAATTGGAGCCCTTGCTCCAATGTTGAGAAAAATCACAACTTGAGCAACGACTATGAATTCCGCTCTCCAGCCTCCACCACCTATACATTTTTTGTATCCTCTTGCGAGGATTTGACAAAACCTCGAGGAGAAAAAGTGCACCTCTGATCGGACACTGCAGAAAATTGTAGGTATCTTCAATTCTTGCAAACTGATTCCGTGTGCACAGAAATGGATGAAGGTTGTAAGTCAACGAGCCTCGTCCCTTCATGGAGTCGTGAACGGTTTATTGATTGTTAGATTAAAAGCCGAGGAGACAAAAATCCAACTAAGAGGTGACGGATAAAAAACACGACAGAAGCATTCAATAACTCATCTGTAAAATAAGACCAACGGAAAGCTTCTCAGTACCATCTGCCCGATTTACAAAATTGAACCTAAGTATGCGGTTTCAGTACTGGAGAGTCCAATTTTCACAAGGTATCAACACTGTTTCGGAGAAGATCAAAGAAACCAATATCACCACCTTTTTATCTATTTCAAAGTCGCATATAATAGTGTTAAGTCCACTGAATATGAATTTGTTGTTTATATTGAAGTGAAAATTAGATGCGAAATTGGAGATGAGTTACTAAGATACTGGGAGAGACAATTGAACTATTCCTTGAAGCACTAAGCCCACCAGTGCTATCATGAGTAATAGACTGGGCCAAAAAAATAAAATATTTTTTTTTTTTGAAAGTTACTTCGAAAATCTTGTTCAGGATGATGAAAAAAAAATTTGGTGAAAATTTGAGCCGTTAAAAAAAATTTTAAGAGGTCTATCATCGGTGTTTTTTATTTTTATACATGATATGATGTTTTACAACAGAACTGCTAGACGATCAAAGTAAAAAAAATTTCTGTTAATTTTTTCTTATATAAAATTAAATTTCCTACAAAAAAGATCTAAGTGAAAATTTTCGTCAGACGAGCCGTATTCGAGTAATTAAGCTTTTAAAATCGAAGTGTTTTTTCAATTTGCCTGTTTCACTTTGGAATTTTGTGATGAGCAAATAAGTGAATAGAAAAATAAAACCTCGACAGATTCTTATAGGAAATTTAATTCTCTACAAAAAAGGTCTTGTAGTAATTTTCCCTAAATTGAGTTTTGAAGAAGTTATTCACGATTTAAATCGAGAAAAAAATTAAAAAATCAATTTTCAATTTCAAAATTTTCTAATTCACTGAAAATTCAATATTTTCAAATTAGCAAGATGTTTTCTTGTAGGGAATTAAACGTTCTTTAAAAAGTTCCTTGGCAGCAAATTAATTGCTTTAACCGTTTAGAAGATAATCGTATTCAAATCGCAAATGCATACTTGTCATAAGAAAACTATTGAAATCAGTGGGCATTGGTTTTGATACGAATATCTTCTTAACGGTTAAAGCAATTAATTTGCTGCCAAGGAACTTTTTATAGAACGTTTAATTCCCTACAAGAAAACATCTTGCTAATTTGAAAATATTGAATTTCAAGTGAATTAGAAAATTTTGAAATTGAAAATTGATTTTTTAATTTTTTTCTCGATTTAAATCGTGAATAACTTCTTCAAAACTCAATTTAGGGAAAATTACTACAAGACCTTTTTTGTAGAGAATTAAATTTCCTATAAGAATCTGTCGAGGTTTTATTTTTCTATTCACTTATTTGCTCATCACAAAATTCCAAAGTGAAACAGGCAAATTGAAAAAACACTTCGATTTTAAAAGCTTAATTACTCGAATACGGCTCGTCTGACGAAAATTTTCACTTAGATCTTTTTTGTAGGAAATTTAATTTTATATAAGAAAAAATGAACAGAAATTTTTTTTACTTTGATCGTCTAGCAGTTCTGTTGTAAAACATCATATATCATGTATAAAAATAAAAAACACCGATGATAGACCTCTTAAAATTTTTTTTAACGGCTCAAATTTTCACCAAATTTTTTTTTCATCATCCTGAACAAGATTTTCGAAGTAACTTTCAAAAAAAAAAATATTTTATTTTTTTGGCCCAGTCTAATGAGTAAGTAAGTAAAATACTAAGACATCTTTATTGACTGAATTCAATTCCAAAAAGCTCGTCATCTACAGATGGCATCGTTTTTCTGGATATAGAAAGTTTATCAGTTTCCTTTATGCAAGTATTATTCATTGATAGTTCATAGGGAGAAAGTTTTATTGATAGTAAGCAGTATTCTGTTTTTGAAGCAGAAAAACTGATCAGCGCAACAGTAAAGTGGATTAGAAGTATTACACAGAAGGTCATCAATATAAATGAGGAAGGGAAGTCATCAATATTAATGAGGAAGGTAGTTGGAGAAAGAACAGAACCCTAGGACACACCAACGTTTATTTTGCGGCCATCCAATACGAATTGTATTGGACGTAGACAATGATTATTCCCAATTATGCTCCCAATTATACAAAAATTAAAGATATTGATTAATTAGTGTTTTAGGTATTTTTTTAATAAATCGTCGGTCTCATAAGGAAATCTCGTAACTCCCAAAATCAAAATTTTACAGGAGAGACGAAAGAGTAAACAAACAACAGAGTAGTTGGGAAGAAACGCGATGTGCAAAATTTGAATTTAGGTCTATTTAGAGTATTCGGAATGACCCCATGTGGTGCTCCGCTGACATATTTTCTAAAGAATGGCATTCAAAAGTAATTTTTGAAAAAAAGTGGAGTTACGAGGTTTCCTTATGAGACCGACGATATGTACATACATAATATATTCAAAAGGTCATTAAAGTTACGCACGATTGTTGCCGTTACAAATGACCGCGCGCCCACTTGAAGGTTAAGGAGCTTTTGTTTTTCAAGACATTTCTTAAGCTGGTAATTAGCCAGCTCTTCCATCATCTTAGAAAGAAGGAAAGATGAAGCAATCGGCCGATAGTTGGATGGTGAAAAGGCACAAATGGTTTTTTACATCTACTCGAAAAGAGATTTGTAGAGTAGGATGGATAGAAAGCCTACGCAGTAGTTTTGCAAGCGTTGAAGAACAACTCTTTAGAACGATTGAAGGAATACTATCCGGATCAGATGATTTATGCGAAAGAAAATTAGTCCCATGGAATCATAACACTTTGAAGAACAGGAGGAGCTATGTTACTGCGTTTTCAGCGAACTGCCTCACAAGAAGTTTAGCTTTGTTAAAAGTGCTAAAAAAAGGAAGACGAGCTTTGGGACCGAAGAAGTTGTAGTGTTTCGAATATTTTTTTAAAAATCACCAAAATGTTTTACTTCCTGTAAGACATTGTATTAATTTTGTGTTTACAGGTCGAATAAAACCATGAATTCGCTTTTGGCTGGATAGTTGTTATCCTATTCGGGATAATTTTTTTTTTCATTCCAGACAGAATTTAAATTGTGATTGTAACTATCTGCGCTGGAGAGTTGGAATTCCTGAAGAAATTGTTGAGCCAAACAGTTCTCTTAAGAATTTTTACTTAACTTGAACTGGATTTGATTGAAACGAGAAATTTGGAGCAATGACACAATGGTGTGATGTGTCTTTACTCCGTCCGATAAAAATTGGCAGTACAGGGACATGGTATAAAAAGACAAGGTATGATCATTAGAGCCGCCATCTTACAAAATGGGGTAATTAGGTTTGCATGTTTAATATTTGGCAAAGTCAAAAGCAACAACAATTTCCAAGACAAATTTGTTTACAACAACGATTTCAATGGGCAGCTGTCAAAACCTTAAGTAGCCATTTTTAAGTTTTGACAGTTCTCGATACAGAGTTTTTTCTAATGATCATACCTTCTCTTTTTATACCATGGTACAGGGAAGATAGGACGTTTGCTTCTCACTCTACTTCACGAAATCTGCTTCTGCATATATCTAACACAGCCATGCCGTATTATCAATAAAAAATGTTTCAAGTTTGGTCGAAAAAGTACCAGAGTTACGTTACCATCTTGTCGGTAAAATTTCACAATAACAAATCTTTATATCTAAGAAAAATATATTTATTTTTTTCACACCAAAATAACAAAACATAAAACTCAATCTTTTAAGACGCAGCCTGACGCTGCGCCCGCGTAACAAAATTTTCCTAAGTCGATTGCGGGGCATGTTAAAATATTGACGTTAACTATTTTCATAAATTTGACAAAAACAATAGGAAAAGGAGTTTTTTATGAAAAAAAAGCTTCCTAGCAAACATTTTTCTGAAGGTTCGGACTTTCATCACCAAAAAAGATTCAATTAAGTCAATGAATTATGAATTCCTACCCAAAACTCACTTTTCATTCATTTTTCATATTTAAGTGAAGGAATACTGAATGTTTACCTTCATTTCAACGAATTATAATGCAATCATATTCAGGATTCAGAAATGATGTGAATGTATTGTATATACTTTTAATATACAACTTTTATGATTAAGTTTCATTTTGCCACCGATCGTGTGGCAGATAGGTGGTGGGGGATGTACGTCGCTCAATAAAGAAGTGACAACAACAATGCCATGGCACGTCTGTGGTTTTGTTTTGTGTTTCAGGGGCATATTTGTTCGTGAATTGCTTTTGGGAAATCGTTAGGTCCAACTGATTTTTAAAGAGCTCTCCTATAAGGCCTGTGTACTGCTATTTTTTATGGGACAGAGTGTAAAAGCGATAACACATTTACAGTATATTTATCAGGGTCAGATGTGAAATACAAATATAGAATGTTTCCGTCTCGATCATTAACGTCTGAAATTCGAGTTGGCTCATAGCTGCTTTACTGACTGAACACAATGGTGAAGCAGACGCTTGTGGTACTGTCAAAGTTGAAAAGTACGAAAACATTACAATGCGGAGTTGAAGCCGAAGCGCAAGTTGAGTGAACTTTAACTTTAGACTTAATGCCGCGCAGATTTTTGACATTCCGTCGCTTGGATGCTATCTTGTTCAATGTCCATTTTTCAAAATTTTGGGAAATCGATTTTTAAAGTTCAGAATGAAAATTTTTGTTGATATCAGAAAATTTTTGTTTTTAAATGATTTTTTTCTGCAACCCTTGACAATTTTATATTTAAAACAAGTAGTTTTTCTATTACATATTTTAAATTAGTTATAAATTAAAATCAAAAACAAGTCATTTTGGATATTGGACAATGGCATATGGAGTGAGAAAAAGTTTTCAAAATATGTTGGATATTGAACAAAAAAACTCAATATTGTACAACATAGAAGAAAACACAAACAAAAAAGAAACATAAAGTGGATTGAGTAATATTGAACAAAAATAATGGTTTTATGATTTAAAGCTAAAAGGAATTTTGAGAATACTTAAAAGTCAAACACTGTTTTCTTTTGGTTCGAATCAAAATAATATGTGTTTATTTAAACTTATTTTGATCTTTCTAACAGTAACATTAAAAAAACACTAAAAAAAATAATAAAAAAAAACAACAAAGTAGACATGAGGGAAGTTCATACGCATAGTGAACAAAACATAGAAATAGAAATTATGAAATTCTTTTTTTTTTTAAGTATACTTCCATTTGTTCAATGTAACACAAAAAAAAATAAAAAGGAGTTTATTGAACAAAAATGACGATATGAAAAAAAATATCGAATTGAACAAAAAAGTTCTCTGTAAGTTGAAAACTAATGTCGTTTTCTTTTACTCCAATGAGAGTAACCTTTTAGTACTAATTTTTGCACTTTTAAAGGTTTTGTGTTCTTTGACGCCACAAAAGTGTAAAAAAAAATTACTCCGGAGTAATTTTAGTACTACTACTATTAAGTAAAACTAATTCCGCTTCTACACGAAGACGCAAAGCGCGAGACGTACAGTGGCGGTCAAAAAAATAGCAGTGCATCGAAAAATATTTTAAGTAAAACATAAAACATCAAAAGAGTTTCGATGTTGGATTTATTTTTTAGTAAAACTATTTTAGCTACATTCTAGATTAATTTTTAGTATGAATGAAATTTAATTTATTGCTAATAGCTAAGCAATAATCCAAAAACAAAATAAACCTAAAAATTAAGCGGTCAAAATAATAGCAGTGATTTTCTTTTTCTAGTAAATTTAAATAAAACAAAGGCACAAAAAGTTCAAATAAACAGTATTTTACTTGGCAAAAGCTAGCATTTGCTCCCTTGACCTTTATTTTTAATTAAAGCTTGGCAAAAACCTTTTATGGGGCCGACAAGTCGCTGAGATCTGTGAGGTGTTTTAGCTCACCAAACCTGCTCAACAACGGTCCATAACTGCCGTTATGTTTGGGTTTTGCTTTATAAACTTCTTTTTTTATATCCTCGCAATGATACTAGAAAAGATCGAGGTCCAAAGACTAAGCAGTCCACTCCATAAGCTAAATCTTAATGTTTTGAAACCATTGTTTGGCTAATCTCCTGAAGTATTTTGTGTTATTATCTTGTTGGAAGACCCATTTAAGCGGTATTTTGAAGTCGACGTATAGCAGCATACTGTTTTACAAGATATCCAGGTACTACTGCTGGTTTATTTTAGTTTTAATCTAATATAATAGACCAAGTCCCTATTAGGACCAAATTCTTATACTGGACCCTGGAATATTCTCTGGACTGATGAGAGCAAATTGATTCCGCATGGTGGCAAAGGGTCTCGGTAGTACTACCAAACACGAAATATAACCCTAGGTATAGCAGAAAAACTATTAAACACGGAGGATCCAGTACAATGGTTTGGGGGAACTTGTCATACTACGGACTTGGTCTATTATATTAGATTAAAACTAAAATAAACCAGCAGTAGTACCTGGATATCTTGTACCATTTTTGCCTTGTCACACACACAATTACAAAAAAAAATTACTCTCATTATGTTCTTTCACTCCAGAAAAAGGAGTAAAAATTTAGAGTACTCCTTAATATCGTTTTCCAAAATTCCGGGAGTGAATCACTCCTTTTTCGTGCAATTTTGGAATTTGTTCACGAAGAATTTGACAATTGGAGTGATTTGACGTTTGCTTTGCATGTGTTTGTAATACGAAATAATGAATAAAATAATAACACAATCTTTTAAATTCACTTTTAGTGATTTTTTACAATTCTTTATTGAATTTTTTTGTAAATAAATATAATTTCCTTCACAAAAAAAAGTTAAAACAACCACCCAACAATTTGACAAGCAGTACATGAAGTCAAATGTAGAAGTATTGGTAATCACTCCGTCACTCCCTCAAAATTTTGGGAGTGAAGAATTCACTCCAAAAATTCACTCCTTTTTCAATTTTGGAATTTGAAATCACTCCTTTTGGAGTGATTATATAGCTAGGAGTGTCGCTCCTTGAATTTTGGAAAACGACATAATAGAGTGAAAGAAAACGACATAAGAAAGATAGAACAAAATGGCTCTCGCCAAACGAGAGAGCGTCGCAAAAATATGACAGGCCGCCTCCACAGGAGATAATTTTTGTCATGTTGACGTGTCTTAACAAGAAATGTCTTGTGGAGGCTCGCCATTTCTTGTTATGATTCAATGTTAGACAACCGTGTCTCCGATTTTGTCTGAACACGATTGTCTAACATCGAATTTGACAGATGTGTTTTTTTTCTTTTGGAACTGTCCTCTCATGAAGAAGGTTGTCTCCGTAGTAGCGGACGACAAAATATATTTGTTTGTTTTGCGAATTTTTGCATGTTTTATATTGAAATGTATTAGATTTAATGAAATGGTATTGGTATATACTTTTTGAATTTATTTAACAGGTATTAGGTATAATTAATTTTTATAAAAATAAATTGTTTATTTTTTGGAAGGCAAATAAAAAACAGACCAAGCAATGGGTACATGTATAAATTGAAAAAAATTTAAAAAAAAAGTATTCATACAAAATTGACCATATAAAATAAATTTTGTCCGCAAAAAATCATACATCATCCTCTGGCGAACGAAGCATATGAAATGAATTGTCCGAACAAAATTTGCCCAGCCAAGAAAAAGAAAATTGTGATGTTGTAGATGTTAGACATTGAGTTAGAGAAAAATATCTCCTGTGGAGGAGGGGTGTGAAGACTGCAATTTAGTAAAAAATTTAGAACAAGATCATAGTATAAAAAGACAAGGTATGATCATTAGAGCCGCCATCTTACAAAATGGGGTAATAAGGTTTTGACGTTTGGCATTTGGCAAAGTCAAAAGCAACAACAATTTCCAAGACAAATTTGTTTACAACAACAATTTCAATGGGCTGGGCTGTCAAAACCTTAAGTAGCCATAAGTTTTGACAGTTCTCGATACTGACCCTTCAAGCAAACAAGTCCGACCTCGTCTGAATCCGCTCCGTATCAGGCGGAGCTGAGTCCGACTTCGGCTCAGAAACGGGTCCGAAGTCGGCTCAAATTAGTATGGAAATTAGAATCACCGCGGACCCGATTTTATATGTATTGGTTTTTTCACCACGATTTCTCCTTCGACTTTGTGTTCATATACAAAAAGTTTCAAGTGTGTGAGTGCAACCCCGTCTTTCGCGGTCGGAGGTCGGAGTGTCTTTTCTGAACTCCGTTTTCTTGCTTGAAGGGGAGTTATTTCTAATGATCATACCTTCTCTTTTTATACAGGAACAAGATAGCATCCAAGTGAGGATTTGCTAAGTTTATATCAAGTTGAACAAAAATGTGATATAAAATTAGGGTTGGTGATGAATGACCAAAACCCATAATCCCAAAGAGAAAATCCCCAAAGCCAAAATCCCCAAGACAGACCTGGGTATAGACAAAATCTCCAGGAAAAAATCTCCAAAAAAAAAAATCTCCGAGCAAAAATCCCAAAATTTCAGATGCGCAAGTTGTGTATCAAGCAATCAAATCGCGCGCGCGATTTGATTGCTTCATACACAACTTGTGCATCTTCATTTTGGAAAGACCTATTTTTACTCATATTTAATTGTAAGCTGTGATAACTTGCCTCAAAAGATTATGCTTAGTTCAAGTTGCTGTATCCTTCCAGTATTTTAGAATCATTGTTAAGGCACACGAATGGTAGTTCCAACAACGAAGGTTCAAGTGACGGTTGTTTACATAATTTATTTTTTGTGTTCCGTTTTAAAAGAGGAACCTTTATGATTTTAAAATTGTCGTGTTTAGACCTGATTTTACTTTGCCTTACAGTGTTTTTTTATCATTCTATTACGTTTTTGTTTTTGCTATTTGGAGATTTTTGGGGATTTTGAGAAAATGGGAGAAAAAATTATTTATTGGAGATTTTGTCCATTGGATCCCTTTCCCCATGGAGATTTTGTCCATGGGGTCAAAAATTTTCTGGAGATTTTATCCGATTGAGATTTTTTTTTTGGAGATAGTGTAGGTTTCCCATAAAATTATTTTAAATGGAAAATATTGGATTTATTTCAAAGTTATTAACTCATTTCCACAATGAAAGAACAATAACTTCAGTCAGGAGAGACGAAAGAATAGAGAGACAACAGAGTAGTGTGGGAGTAAAGTGCTGTGCAAAATTTGAATTTAAGTCTATTTAGAGTTTTCGAAATGACTTCAAATTTTCTAGGTTGCTCCGCTGACATATTTTCTAAAAAATGGCATTCAAAAGTCAAGTTAAGCGCAACACGTAGTAAGTAAAAAATCCTAAATCCTTTGAAAGCTACAAACACAAATTTATTGAATATTTCAACGGAATTTGTAGGTTTTCTTAAAGAAGGACAAAGTAGTGCGCGAAAATACACCGATAAAGGTCAAGAGAGAAACTTTTCATAAAATAAATTATAACTCGTGCAACATAAAATCGTACTTGAGACAAAGTACTCTACAAAAACGAATATCAAGTTAAAATGATGAAGATGATAGCATTTTTTGTGTTCTTTTTTTTTTTTGTTAACTCACCTTGATCTGTTCTTGTTGCAGGCTTCCAGTTTTCCGTGCTAATTATTGGCAGACACACTTGACCCTTCTCATCGATATTGGGATGATAAATTTTTGTTTTGAAATTAATTTTCGGTGGCTTGAACGGGTATTCAGCTGGAAAATTGATTTCAATTCGAAATGCTCCCTTATTGTATGGTGGGTTTTCCTGCAAATTGCAAAGAAACAATCAGAATTTTTTAAAACAAAAAACTTACACAGAAATTTGAAATTCTCAAATAACGATGATGATGTTGACGATGATTCATTTTCATATCGCGCTAGACTTTTCTGGAATTTATTTAACTTACGGGCACAATCAGTCCGGTCCAACGCAATAGATTTTGATCCTCTATAAGGACTTCTCTGAATGATCTTAGTCCAGAAGCTTGGAGATCAGTAAGTTCCTGAGAATGAAAATTTTTATCAAAAAATCAATTCGGAGAAAAATAAACGATACCCCCTCCCAAGTATTAAAGTCGAGTAGTATAAATTTAAAAATATAAGAATCATTTAAAGTGTTCTTTGACTTTCAAGAATTTCGCGTTATTATTTGGGAATTGCAGTTGGGTTATCTTCTTTTAATAATGCAATAATGAAATTTGATATTGACTCACTTTTTTAAGCCTTCTTGTAGCTGCCATTTTTTTAAGTTTTTACTTTCGTATTCTTCGTAACCTCCAGCAGCAGTAGCTTCTTTCTTCGACAACCAAAAACCAATTTTTTTTTTTGTGAAGCTCGAACTGAAATGTCAAAATTCTGTTTTATTGCGGAAAGTTGGTATGAATTAAATTGGTAGGCGACGACATCTGCAGTTTGGAGGTTGAAACTTAAAATCACGTTCAGGTGAGAAAATAAAGAAAAGAAATTTTATTTAAAGCCTGGTACGCTGCTCGCGCTAAATTTTAGCTCCCATACAAATTATCGAAAATTTTTAGCCGAGATAAAATGGATCCCATACAAGTTATCGATAACTTGTATGGGAATTTTATCTCAGCTAAAATTTAGCGCGAGCAGCGTACCAGGCTTAAAGCCTGGTACGCTGCTCGAGCTAAATTTTATCTCAGCTAAATTTTATCTCAGCTAAAATTTAGCGCGAGCAGCGTACCAGGCTAAAAGCCTGGTACGCTTTTATCTCGGCTAAAAATTTTCGATAATTTGTATGGGAGCTAAAATTTAGCGCGAGCAGCGTACCAGGCTTCAGCTAAAATTTAGCGCGAGCAGCGTACCAGGCTTAAAAGATTAATTTCTTGAGGCTTAACTACATTGGCCACTTTTTGCAAAGGTACAAAAGTGAAAATATATCTTTTCTCACTAGCGCAATTTGTTTGTAAATAAAATGCACGACTGGGTCGCACGAACTTGCTCTTAGAGTTCAAGTTGCTTAAATTTTCAAGACTTTTTAAGGCTTAACTACATACACCACTTTTTGAAAAAGTACAAAAGTGAAAAGATTTTTTTTCTGGCTATCGCAATTGTTTTGGGATAAAGAGTATGCAAATTGATTTTTAGACCAAAAAATAAGCTTTCTGCATCATTTGTTTTAATTGTTCATCCCAAAAAACTATACAAAAATGCGTTTCAAAATTTTCACTTTTGTACTTTTTCACTTTTTGAGCCAATGTAGTTAAGGCTTTAAGGCATAACTACATACACCACTTTTTGAAAAAGTACAAAAGTGAAAAGATTTTTATTCTGGCTATCGCAATTGTTTTTTAATAAAGAGTATACAAATTGTTTTTTAGACCAAAAAATAAGCTTTCTGCATCATTTATTTTAATTTTCCAGCCCGAAAAACTATACAAAAATGAGTTTGAAAATTTTCACTTTTGTACTTTTTCACTTTTTGAGCCAATGTAGTTATACCTTTATATAAAAATTTGGAAAATGTTGGTACGTACTATAGGTAAAAAAAAAATTAATAAAAAAAAAATTAAATTCGTTTTTTAAAAATATAAAATAAAATATGAAATCAAATTGCCCTCCAAAACAAGAAGGTATGCAGTTTTGATTGATATATAAAGGTGCATTTTAAAAAAAAAATTTTCAAAATCGTTAGAGCCGTTTTTTAAAATACTAATTTTCTAATAATTTTTTGGAAAAAAAGTTTTAAAATAAAATTGGTATGCCATTTTGTAGAAATCAATAATCAACACCTAAAAACAAAATTTCAAAAAAATTCAATGTCCCGTTTTCGAAAATTTGATTTTTCAAAAAAAAAAATTTCAATAATTTTTTTTTTATTTTGTTTTTGGCTTATATTAAAATTATATAAATGCTTCTTCAAAAAAAGTTTCGTTAAAATCGAATAAGCACTTTCGGAGTAAATCGGATTTGAAAAAAAGCAACGGTTCTATGGCAGGTACCGTTAAAAATGATTTTCAAAAAAAAATTATTCGAAGATAGACCTTGTCTTAAAACTTATATTTGAATTTTTTAAACAAAATTGTTGGAGCCGTTTTTGAGCAATTTTAATTTTACTAAAATCGGTATATGACAAGTACCGTTATTTTTGGTGAAAAAAAATTTACTAAAAAAACGCCTTTGGAGAGTCGCCAAATAATGCTACATACATCAGTTTGACATCAATCGGTTCATCCGTTTAGGCTGCAGCTTCGTTTACAGACAGACAGATAGACAGACAGACGGACTTCCGGGACCCACTTTTTTGGCATTCTCTATCATCGTAATGTCATGTACGAATGCATAACTTGATATATAGTACCTATATCGCAAGTAAAAAAAGAGTATGCATATTCTTTTGTTGACCAAAAAATAAGCTTTCTGCATCATTTGTTTTAATTCTTCAGCCCGAAAAACTATACAAAAATGCATTTGAATATTTTCACTTATGTTTCTTTTCTTTATGTTGTGCGAAGTGCGAAAGGAACAAATATAGAAAAACAGAGAAAGCACTACCTTTTGACAACAGATGTCATTCATAAAAACTTTCCTTTTTTCGCCGTCAATTTTTGTATGGAAAAGTCACACGAGACACGACTAGAAGTCCATATATAAGGCGTGTTTCGGTGGTACTCAGAATTTTACGGAGTAAATATTTTCTGCTGTTAACAACAATAAACTATTACTTTAATTTATTATTAACAATCTTTTATTGTTAAAGGGCCACAAATGAACAAGTTTATAAAAAAAATTTCTCTGTAAACCGACAAACAAAAAACTTTTATTTATCCTTAGTAATCATTTGTTGTTGCTTCCCGTGCTAAATTTTACTGAGCTAAGTACTGAGTAAAACAGCCATAGTAGGTCAATGGATTTTACTTACTCATTTTCATCGAAAAAAAAATTTTATTTTAAATTAATTTGTGTTTTTTTAATATTTCGTCTTGAAATACATACATTTTACATTAAAAAAAAAATAATAAAAAAATATTCGGCGACAAGACTCGCACCCATGTGCTGAATATGCAGTTCATCGCCCTAACCACTGGGCCACCACATCATGCTTTCGCACGTTGGCCAGTTTGTCTTCTTATATTTTCTTTTTATTTCTCTATTAAAATTGATAATTTGGGTGTTAGTAACTAGAGTTGGGCACTTTAGTTCATTTGAGTGATCGATCAGTTTAGTTCAAATCACACTAATGAACTAGTTCTGAACTAGTTCATTTTAGTTCAATTTATTTTAATCACTCCGGTTTTGTTAGAATTAAAAACAAAACTGGTTTGTACAAACTGTATCCAAATTTATGTAAAATTGACGCATTCTACATAATAAAACAAATACAACCTAAAAATAACAGATATGTACATATTTTATTTTCTATAAAAATTCTTAATTTCGTTCATATACTTGTCGAGCTTTCTGGTTCCTGACAAAAGTCTAGAAGAAGTACGTTTTGCTTTCATTAAATGGAAATCATAGTAATGCAAGGACCAAAATGCTACTTGTTTTTTGTTCTTGCTTCGAAATAAGAGTAAGGGGTGCTTGAAGAAGAAACGCTGATACTGGCGCAAGCGACCTTTTGTTTTACATCTAAATCTTGAGGTAGAGCAGAAGAACTGATTTCACTTAACAAAGAATTGGATGCAATTTCATATGCACTTTGGTTTCTGCACACCTTCTTTAAACCTTTTTTTATGTTAAAAGGGCGCTGTCGTCGTATAAGACAAGGAGACAAGGACCAAATTTGAAAATTCTCAATTCAAATGAGACTTCCTTTCACCCAAAAAATATATTAAAAAAATGATAATTTAAGGTGAGCGCAAGCTGTTTCGTAATGTCATATTACGACTGCTTTAGGTTGCTGTTTAGTTTGTTGAAACAAATCTTTTTCGCTATTCGCGAACTAAATTGAACTAGGTAAGTGAACTAAGTTCACTAGTTCACCAAGATGAACTAGTTCATTGAACTAGTTCGTTCGCGAACTACACAAGCCTATTAGTAACACGTTAAAAAAAGGATTAAAATTTTCGGTCAGTTACTAGGTGTGTTTTTTATTACAACCGGTCTTAACTGGACAAAAAAAAACGCAGTCTGGGCTAAGCAATTTACATGTTAAATACAACAACACCTTAGCCCCTTGGGCTTAGTTGTTTAGCCCGGAGATTTCTCTGGGCTTAACTTTTTGAAGAGTTTTAAATCTGTGCTACCAAACTCATTTTTTCATAAATTGTTTAGAATTTGTTTAAAAACGTGAAAGCTCATGTTTGGAAGGACAAAATGTATTAAAACAGTTTTGCTAGCATACATTTTTGTATCTCTTTGTAAAACATACATAAAAAATACAAGAAAATGACGAAAGCGAAAAATATGACAACTCTAAATTTTTGTTGTGTCTGCTGTTTTCGGAACATTCAATATACAGTGCTGCCAAGATTTCAGGTTAAGCCCCGAGGCGTTTTTTTTGTCCAGTTAAGACCGGTGGTAATAAAAAACACACCTACTATTACTTAAATTTTTAACTAGTTATATGATAAACTCTTAGGGCCAGTTGTATAAATATTTAAACCGTGGTTCAGCAACTTTTATCTTCTGAAATCGGTGGTAGGGTTCCGGTTTAGCACTGCACAGTGGTTACCGCTATAGGTCAAAAATAAAAAAAGTAAATGTCAGTTTTTTAAAATACAATGATTAAACAACGTTCTACAATCTCCCTTCAAACCAAAACCAAAAAAAGTTGGACGGTTACACCTTTTTTACTTGCGATATAGGTACTATAGGGCAAGTTTAGGATTCGTAAAAAAAATCGAACTCGAGATAACAATTTTACATGACATTACGATGATGGAGAATGCCAAAAAAGTGGGTCCGGCAATTCTGTCTGTCTGTCTGTCTGTGTGTCTGTCTGTGTGTCTGTCTCTATCTGGAGCTGCAGCCTAAACGAGTGAAGTGATTTTCTTCAAACTTGGTAGTTAGCAGTTTTTGGTGATTCCCTAGAGGGGAAATTGAAATTTTTTTTTTATGACCAAAACTAACGGTACCTGCCATATAACGGAAATAGAAAAGGTAATTTTTTTCAAAAACGGCTCTAACGATTTTGATTAAAATTTTTGTGTGTAGTACTACACATAAGGACCAACTTTTTAAATAAAAAAAATATTTTTTGTACCGTTATTAACGGTACCTGTCATAGAACGGTTTTTTTCGTTTCTGAATATCTCGTACAAAATTAACCCGATTTAAATGAAAATTTTTATACAAAAGTGTGTAAGTAAAGATAATATTAAAATTTTAGAAAATTTTAAAAAAACGCATTTTTGGTTTTTTAAAAAATATTTCAAAATTTTTTTTTGAAAAATCAATTTTTTGAAAACGGATCAATGAAAAATTTTGAAATTTAGTTTTTATGTGTAAATTAATTATTTCTTCAAAATGGCATACCAACTTTTTTTTTGAAAAATGTTAAAAAAATTTTATATATAAAAAATTATTTTTTTAAAAAACGGCTCCTACAATTTTCAAAATTTTTTTTCTAAAAATACCTTTTTATACGAGAAATAAAATGGCATATTTATTTTTTTTTTTAAGATATTTTAAAACGGAGTTTTATTAATTATAAAAACAGGGGCCAAATCGTCGCATCCGTTGACGAAACCTCAAGCGTACGACAGATAATTTTGTGATACATTAAACGAGCACAGCGATTGGGATGACGGCATACGTTAGAAAACAGAACGAAATTTTTGGTAGAATGTACAACCTATGCGAGGATGGCCGAGTGGTCTGAGGCACCTGACTCAAAAAACAATGTTGCCTTCTAAAGATATGGGAGCGTAAATGACATGGGTTCGAATCCCACTTTTGACAAGAATTTTTTTTTTATTTTTTTTTATACATTTTAAGAGTTTTATTATTTTTTTTTGGCTAATCACGTCGTTTTAGTTTTAAAATCAAATTTTTTTTCCATATAATTCTAATTTGAGGAATTATTTTTTTCTTAAATCATTGGGGGTTGGTGCTGGTGCTTTGAACTCTTTTGGTGAAATTTTATTTTGTTAATATATGCCCTAATGTATGTTTTCGTGATTTCAAACAGTTTGATTATTTTTAAAATAAGATATTCTTATATTTTCATTACTTTTTGAACCCATTAACAATTTGTTCGAAAGCTTCAAACCAAACGAATGACATTCCGTTCAGTTGAATACGAAGTCGTTTGCTGTACGTATGACATCATGCCAAATGAACAGATTTCGTTAACGAGTTACTCGTTAACGTATGCGACGATTTGACCCCAGATTTAATTTTTTTATACTACTTATGAAATTTCTTCAAAATATCAAATTTTAAATTTCTTGAATAAAAAGCTTTAACATTATAGTTACTTTAAGCATAAGAGCAAGTACGTGCGACCCCAGTCGTGCAATTTATTTCATTTCTTAATAGCCATTCAAAGTCAAAATCTTCGTGCGACCAAGTAATGCATTTAATTTAACTTTGAAATCAATTATTTAAAAAACAATTGGTTGAAATATATTGATTTAAAAATTACAATTAAATTTACAATTTTGCCCATGATTATGAAAGTGGACTGAGTCACTTTTGGCATTGTTTGAAGAAAAACTTACATAATAATATTCTTATAACGATTTAATTATATTTCTTTTATGAAATCACTAGAGGAGCAATAAAGAAGTTTATTTATTGCGATTTTGCTTATGTGAATTGCGTTAAATTAACCCCCTTTAAAATTTTTGACACTATTGAGGTGAATAAAAAATAATCACCTGTTAAAAATTTAATGGGCTCTGGCTCTGTTTTTTTTTATTATTAAAAAGGAGATTCATGGCAGAAAAAAGGCAGACAAAATTTTAAACAATAATCCATACAGCTAAAATTTTTTTATTAACCTCAATAGTGTCAAAAATTTTACACGGTGTTAACTATTTAATGCAATTTACACACGGCCTAAATGATTCAACAGTAAGTGCTGCCGTTGTTTTTTAATATTTTTTTTTTATTTTATTAATTTTTTTTTAGAAAATTACCCTTCCCTCCTAAAGGGGGGGAGATAGACACCCTCCCATAGTAAAAAATGATTGTATTGAACTCATCTACAAAAAACCTTTATCAAATCCTGGCGCCCAAGTTATCGTTCCACGTGCCAAAGTAACATTTTTGTTCGGTTCCTAAACGTTCGAATTTCTGTATCTGGGTTGAAATCATAAATTTTTTTTTCTAAGCCAATTTTGAGCTGATTTTCATAAAAAATACCTCGTTGGATTTGGATATAAATATTTTTTATGAATTTATTTTAAAAACAGCTTGTTGTTTTGAAAACATATCGTCGCTGAAGTTCTAATACCTTGTAACCCAGAAAAGTCTACTTTTCAGCAGAGCCAAAAAACTAAGTATGAAATGTATGAGAATCAATTAAAATGATCTGGTTTTGATTAAGCGTAGCTCTGACAATATCGATGTTAGGCAAACAGGGTCTTTTCTATTACATGCGGATAATTGCTTCATTAGTTCAAAATCGACTTTTTGTGGGTTACGAGGTATTAGAACTACAGCGACGATATATGTACTTTAAATTGATGTCGAAGTTGGGGAAATGATGAAAAAAATGGAATTTTTGAACTTTGAAAGCTTATAAACTCTAGGTGGTTTATCCGAATCACATGTTTTATACATTTTTGAAAAGGTATAATTAAGTCTGTTCACTGACGCTGTGCTGGACTGTTCTAGGCAGAAAAGTACAGCTTTTTGCTGTTCATTGAGATTTTTTCTGTGCTGAACTGTTCTAGTTTCCTGTTCATTGACAAAACTAGAACAGTTTAGAACAGGATTTTCTGTTCTTGGTTTTGAGTAAGACCAGGTTAGAACAGACTCGTGAGAAATGTCAAAAGCAAAGCTGTCATTTTTTCTTTTTGTTTTGATTTAATTGTGCGAATATTTCTCGGGTGCTCGTGGTTTTTCTAACTAAAAACAATCTTTAATTATATTTTGCGCAGTAAAAACTCAAAAAATAAATAAAACTAACGAGAACCAATAGCAAAAAATTCATATAATTTACAATTTGTTTTTTTTTTTTTTTTTTAACTTGACAACTGACGTTTAAATGACTGTTCTAACTTATTATCTTCTATCAGAAACTATAAAATCAAAAATGGGTAAAAATTTGACGAAGCTAGCATTTTTTCAATGGGTGAAGGTCCAAAAAACTCTCTAGCGACGGATACCTCGCTAGGGCCCAATAGCTTAAGAAAACTCCGCTGAAAAACAAAAATCTTCACCTTGAGTTTTTTTGGGTTGAGTTTTACCAAAGATCATATAACTAGTAAAGATGTCGCACGTAGAACAAACTTCTGTGCTTGAAATTTTCTACCATCAGATTTTACCCATAGGTCCAAAACATGTATCCAAGAATTAAATTGTTGAGAAACATTTTAAAATTTTTTGATGACTGCGTAGAAAAGAGAGGGTTGATTTTTATAGATGAATTTATTTAATGGGAGGAAGCGAGATAGTAGTTAAATGTTGATACGAATAAGGAAAAGAAAAAAAAAATACATTTGTCTGCGAGAATGTACCTATGAAATAATTTTTTTTTGTTAAATTATTCAGGAAACTGATATTAGGTGTGTTTTTTTGTTTATCTATATAGATTTTGTGCAAAAAAACGACATCGGGATTTTTGAAATCCATGCAAACATTTGGCACCACTGTACATATACTTTGGCAGCTGTCTGTCAAAAATGTTGCTTTTGTTTTTTTTTTATTTTAACTCCGAAGCGGGAAGGCCATTACATCCATGTTGGATGCAAACAAAAATTTTCATATGGCCATGGCATCCATGTTGGATTCAAAAAAATTGTTTTTTTCACAAAAACCAAAAATTATCTGTATATTCTTAGCTACATTTTAAGACCATGACCATTAACATTAGTTGCGTCGTTCTTGTGTTATAAGCGTTTGAAGGTAGCCATATTGAATTTTTTTTCGATTTTTTAAAAATCAAATGTGAAAACTTTTTTATTTTTATTTCTAATTTTTCGAAAAAACTTTGGTAATTTTATATACATATCTGTTCAACAATCTTATCAGGATCCATTTAAGACTTTTATCTGAAAAGTGTATTGCGTATATCTCGAGATATTAACATTTCAATGCAACCATGTCAAACAAATTTTTGATTATTTTTTTCTATGAGAGTTTTTTTCAAACCTCGTTTTCTCCGCTTTTTTTTTTTTGTTAACATTTTCAGATATTTTTGTATGAACACAACAAATAAAGTACCTTGGCACTACTGTTTTTATCGAGAGAAAGTAAAATCTGGATAATTATCTGGATTTTTCAAAAATCTATACAGATAAAGTTTTTGTTGTTTTTAACACGTAAATTGTTTTGATTTCAAAAATCTCGATGTCGTTTTTTTGCACAAAATCTATATAGATAAACAAAAAAACACACCTATTAACACATGATTCAAAATAATAATTTAAATAAGAATAATTTTAGATATATATATGACAAGAGTGTATGAGCAAAATTGTGTGAAAATGAATTTCAACCCTCAAATTGTCAATAGGTCCAAATCATTATAATGCAGAAATCCTTCGCAACATTAAAAAAAAGTTCTTATCATGAGTGGGAAAGAGAGTTATTTTTAATAGATTTCTTAAATGCGAAGGACCGAGATGTAAGTTGAATAGGAACAAATGAAAACAAAAAGGATCGTTTTGCCGTGCGGGTATATATTTTTTTTCACAACTGGATTGCTTCGCACAAGCAGGGCGAAGAAGAGATGGCTAGTTTTAAAGATTGATGAAAAAAAGAAGCAAAAACAACTTTTGCAAGTGACTGGTGTGCTTGAGGTGGGTAGGTATAGGTAGGTGGTATACGTGTAAGCAGAAGAAGGTTGATAATTTTTTTTTTGGTTTTAATTTTTTTTTCGATGGTAGTTAGATATTTAGATATTTTTTTGGTTTTCTATTTCTATATTTTTCTTTCCTTTTTGAATAGTCGCAAAGGCACAGGCGCATTGCTTTTAGGTGTAAGTACACACGTAATATGTAGCTAGGATTTTTTTCCTTTGCGACAGCAATCGTCCTTGAAAAATGTAGTTCATTGTATTTTGGTTGGAAAAAGAAATTCAAACAAGTGGTAGGTAGGTAGGTAGGTAGGTAGGAAGTGATAAAAATGATCATTCTTGGTTTGTTGTTATTTTCTTTATATTAGTGAGGTAGGTTATGTAGGTATCTATTGATATTGAAAGATTTATTTAGTGTGGATCAGGGCTGTAAAAAATTCTATTTAAAAATGCATTTGAAATTAAAAAAAAATCATGTGTGCAATTCACACTTGGTAGAAGTGAAACCTTAAAAAATCATTTTTCTTCAAAAAAAAAATCGAAAAAATCTACCTTTTTTATTCCATCACCTTTAAATCCATATCTTTTATATGACAACCTAATAAATTAAAAAAAATAATAAATTTTAAATCATCGGAAAGCTTATTATTTCACCTTTTATTTGACTTTTCAATCATGTTTCTACCATGCCTACAAAAAAAGTAAGAATTTTTTAAAGTCAACCATCTCGAAATTTAAAACTGAGATTACGGAACTTCCTACACTGGTGGCTGGTCATCGGCAACAGATCTCCACAGGTGTTTTGAGGTATTATTAATTTTCTTTCAATTTAAGATTGTGTAACTTTTAGAGCACCTACCGTTACGTGTGATATATCAAATAAAAGGTTATGTTATCAGCATGCGTATTAAAGTTAAATCAAATTTGTATGTGCACTAGATCAAAAGATAAAATGTGTGTAGAAAAACAACATCTTTGTACCGTTATTTCAGAATTTTGAATATGAAATTAATTGAAATTTTGTGCAATTATAGTTTATTTAATTACCTATCTACAGTGCAAATTTCATTCATCTATCTATTAAAACAAAAATGTTATAACAAGTTGAAGTCGTGTCGCGTTTTCGTTTCATCTTGTTTCAAATCACTACGATACTAAAGAAGTTTTCACTTCAAAAAAATTATTGCAACCAAAAATATTTTGCATAAAAAAATGTTATTGCAACTGAAGAATACCTATTTGAATTGAAAATTCAATTTTTATTGCAACTGAAAATATTTTGCACACAAAAAAAATTAAAAATGTTGCATTAAATATTTGTTCATGATCTTAGGCGATTATCTTTGCATTTATGTTATTTTGCAATTATTAAAAATATACTATTGGAGATACATACAAAAATCTTCTATAACTTATTTGAATGGTAATAATGTAAAGGTGAATAGGGTCAATGTGGGTAAATGTAAACAGGGGTAAATGAAAACATGGCTCATAACAAGCTTCAGTTAAATCTATTTGATGCATACATAAGTACAAATCGCGGACGCATGTATCTTTTAACTTATACGTCAAGCTCATTGCTGTCAAGAGAGAATTCATTCGACGAGCGTATTTTCCGTGAAAGATAATTTTTTAAAGTGCCAAACAAGTCGTTAGTCTTTCAGAAAAATTAAATATATTTGCAGATTCAATAAAGTCAGTATAATTTGCAAATATTTTTTTGTTTTTAATTTTGATGTAGATTCTATGTGATACAAGCAAATTTTAAAATACAGGACATTTATGTCGATTTGCATGTGTTTACATTTACCCCAGAATATTTTTCATAATGGGTAAATGTAAACAACGTATTCTGGGGGTAAATATAAACATACATTTTTGGTGAAATTATTGGTTTTAATAAAAATAACATATTTTTAGTCAATTACTACTGCTAAAGTGCCGCGGAGTCACATTTTAAAGTAGCCAACACCATCATTTTCAGTGGATGATGTTGCAAAATCGGCCTTTGACGTAAAAAAAACAAAAAATATTACGTTCAGAGCTGCTCAGGATGCATATTGGGCGCCTATATAAAGAATCAAAGGAAGAAAACAAAAACTTTTATTGGAATTTGAAAAAGTTTTTGTCAAATACCTTCTTGAACGTTTTTCAAGTTGTTATCCATATGATAAAGAGGAAATTCTAAATTTTATACCACCGTTTACATTTACCCCGAATTTGCAAAAAAACACAAACATGGTGGGGTATTTGTAAACATGCCATATTTGACAGTAATGTAAACAATTTGGGAAATATTTGTTTATATTTATAAAGAAGAATTGCCATCATTTCATATTTGCATTTGAAGATACCATTCAAGTTGTTCCGTGAAAACATAAAAAAATCTAAAGTCGAAAGAAAAAAAAGACATGAAATTGTTTACATTTACCCACATTGACCCTACCACAAAAGGATTCTTAAAAATTCAATCATTAAATAGGGTAAATAGGGGTAAAACGAAATTGCAATAAAGTGACTATTTTCTAAAAGCAACGTTGTAGAAAACTGATTTTTTTTTTAAATTGGTAGGTACATTTATTGGAAGGCTAACGAAGGTATTGAAAAATTCTAGAAAATTTCAAAACTAAGTTATAAACGATTTTCTTAAACTAAAACATGAAGTAGACCTTTGACATAGTTGTAGGTAGGGACATTTTTTTGACAATTTGAAAAATGCCATTTGAAAGATAATGAAACAAAATTAAGGGTCTCTGCGTTTCAAAATATGAATTTTTGAAAAACTAAAAACCTTTTTAGATTTTAGCCACACGATTTCTGATTTTTTGAAAGCTCCGAAAAATTGCTAAACATTAAAAATCACCCAAAATACCTGCCCCTAAAAAGGTTTTTAGTTTTTCAAAAATTCATATTTTGAAACGCAGAGACCCTTAATTTTTTTTCATTATCTTTCAAATGGCATTTTTCAAATTGTCAAAAAAATGTCCCTACCTACAACTATGTCAAAGGTCTACTTCATGTTTTAGTTTAAGAAAATCGTTTATAACTTAGTTTTGAAATTTTCTAGAATTTTTCAATACCTTCGTTAGCCTTCCAATAAATGTACCTACCAATTTAAAAAAAAAATCAGTTTTCTACAACGTTGCTTTTAGAAAATAGTCACTTTATTGCAATTTCGTTTTACCCCTATTTACCCTATTTAATGATTGAATTTTTAAGAATCCTTTTGTGGTATTCACCTTTACATTATTACCATTCAAATAAGTTATAGAAGATTTTTGTATGTATCTCCAATAGTATATTTTTAATAATTGCAAAATAACATAAATGCAAAGATAATCGCCTAAGATCATGAACAAATATTTAATGCAACATTTTTAATTTTTTTTGTGTGCAAAATATTTTCAGTTGCAATAAAAATTGAATTTTCAATTCAAATAGGTATTCTTCAGTTGCAATAACATTTTTTTATGCAAAATATTTTTGGTTGCAATAATTTTTTTGAAGTGAAAACTTCTTTAGTATCGTAGTGATTTGAAACAAGATGAAACGAAAACGCGACACGACTTCAACTTGTTATAACATTTTTGTTTTAATAGATAGATGAATGAAATTTGCACTGTAGATAGGTAATTAAATAAACTATAATTGCACAAAATTTCAATTAATTTCATATTCAAAATTCTGAAATAACGGTACAAAGATGTTGTTTTTCTACACACATTTTATCTTTTGATCTAGTGCACATACAAATTTGATTTAACTTTAATACGCATGCTGATAACATAACCTTTTATTTGATATATCACACGTAACGGTAGGTGCTCTAAAAGTTACACAATCTTAAATTGAAAGAAAATTAATAATACCTCAAAACACCTGTGGAGATCTGTTGCCGATGACCAGCCACCAGTGTAGGAAGTTCCGTAATCTCAGTTTTAAATTTCGAGATGGTTGACTTTAAAAAATTCTTACTTTTTTTGTAGGCATGGTAGAAACATGATTGAAAAGTCAAATAAAAGGTGAAATAATAAGCTTTCCGATGATTTAAAATTTATTATTTTTTTTAATTTATTAGGTTGTCATATAAAAGATATGGATTTAAAGGTGATGGAATAAAAAAGGTAGATTTTTTCGATTTTTTTTTTGAAGAAAAATGATTTTTTAAGGTTTCACTTCTACCAAGTGTGAATTGCACACATGATTTTTTTTTAATTTCAAATGCATTTTTAAATAGAATTTTTTACAGCCCTGATCCACACTAAATAAATCTTTCAATATCAATAGATACCTACATAACCTACCTCACTAAAGAAAATAACAACAAACCAAGAATGATCATTTTTATCACTTCCTACCTACCTACCTACTAGCCCAGTAGAATTAAACATTTCAAATGGAAAAAATTAGATCGTGCAATTTTTTTTCATAGGATGATAGAGGGGATCACTGAGAGCTTAAAACCAGTTTTTCGGGAAAATCGACCTTGTGCTTAAGCCGCCATCTTGGATTAAAGGTAAAACACGTTTTAGTGAATAACTCCGCCATTTTTGATTTTTGACAAAAATTATATGTATAAGACTTGTAGAAAATTTTATTTTCTATAACTTTTGTCTTAATAATTTTTTCTATATGACCTATATTTTTCGAGTTAATTTGAAAAACTATACCCCTACTTAGCTTAAACTTTATACCCGCTTTGATTATAGGTTTTAAGATCAACGCAATATGGGAGTGTTTTTATATGTTTTTGGGGATGATAAATCTAGCTGCAATGTTAGTTTTTGCAAATTCATGAAATTTTATAAACAAAAGGAACTATCTCAAAATCGGTAAGAGTCGTTTTAAACAAAATTAGTAAATATTATAATTGATGTCTAGCAAGACAAGCAAGTCTTTGAATTTTTTAAATCGGTTCATTAATGCCTGAGATATGACCAATTGTTTATAATAAAAGCTTAAAAGAGAGAGTGAGTTATAAACAATTGGTCATATCTCAGGCATTAATGAACCGATTTGAAAAATTCAAAGACTTGCTTGTCTTGCTAGACATCAATTATAATATTTACTAATTTTGTTTAAAACGACTCTTACCGATTTTGAGATAGTTCCTTTTGTTTATAAAATTTGATGAATTTGCAAAAACTAACATTGCAGCTAGATTTATCATCCCCAAAAACATATAAAAACACTCCCATATTGCGTTGATCTTAAAACCTATAATCAAAGCGGGTATAAAATTTAAGCTGAGTAGGGGTTTAGTTTTTCAAATTAACTCGAAAAATATAGGTCATATAGAAAAAATTATTAAGACAAAAGTTATAGAAAATAAAATTTTCTACAAGTCTTACATATATAATTTTTGTCAAAAATCAAAAATGGCGGAGTTATTCACTAAAACGTGTTTTACCTTTAATCCAAGATGGCGGCTTAAGCACAAGGTCGATTTTCCCGAAAAATTGGTTTTAAGCTCTCATTGATCCCCTCTAGCATCCTATGAAAAAAAATTGCACGATCTAATTATTTCCATTTCAGCTTAATTTTTTGTACATCCCGACTGGGCTATACCTACCTACCACTTGTTTGAATTTCTTTTTCCAACCAAAATACAATGAACTACATTTTTCAAGGACGATTGCTGTCGCAAAGGAAAAAAATCCTAGCTACATATTACGTGTGTACTTACACCTAAAAGCAATGCGCCTGTGCCTTTGCGACTATTCAAAAAGGAAACAAAAATATAGAAATAGAAAACCAAAAAAATATCTAAATATCTAACTACCATCGAAAAAAAAATTAAAACCAAAAAAAAAATTATCAACCTTCTTCTGCTTACACGTATACCACCTACCTATACCTACCCACCTCAAGCACACCAGTCACTTGCAAAAGTTGTTTTTGCTTCTTTTTTTCATCAATCTTTAAAACTAGCCATCTCTTCTTCGCCCTGCTTGTGCGAAGCAATCCAGTTGTGAAAAAAAATATATACCCGCACGGCAAAACGATCCTTTTTGTTTTCATTTGTTCCTATTCAACTTACATCTCGGTCCTTCGCATTTAAGAAATCTATTAAAAATAACTCTCTTTCCCACTCATGATAAGAACTTTTTTTTAATGTTGCGAAGGATTTCTGCATTATAATGATTTGGACCTATTGACAATTTGAGGGTTGAAATTCATTTTCACACAATTTTGCTCATACACTCTTGTCATATATATATCTAAAATTATTCTTATTTAAATTATTATTTTGAATCATGTGTTAATATCAGTTTCCTGAATAATTTAACAAAAAAAAATTATTTCATAGGTACATTCTCGCAGACAAATGTATTTTTTTTTTCTTTTCCTTATTCGTATCAACATTTAACTACTATCTCGCTTCCTCCCATTAAATAAATTCATCTATAAAAATCAACCCTCTCTTTTCTACGCAGTCATCAAAAAATTTTAAAATGTTTCTCAACAATTTAATTCTTGGATACATGTTTTGGACCTATGGGTAAAATCTGATGGTAGAAAATTTCAAGCACAGAAGTTTGTTCTACGTGCGACATCTTTACTAGTTATATGATCTTTGGTTTTACCCTTAAAAAAGTACCGTTGCTAAACAATTCTTTCCATACCCAATATTGACTTTGAAAACAATAAAAAAAACCACCACGCAGCAATTAAATTTCGCACTAAATTTGGAATTTTATTTTAACCAATTTGCAATCCGATGTTTCTTTGTGTTTTTTTTTATGAAAAAAGAAAAATAATAATCTAAATAATTATGAGAGAGGATGAAAGCTACAATTACACAACACGCTTCACTTCGAAGAAGCGTTTTAAGTAGTACACTTGTCCTACAGTCATCACGACCAGCACGAATGCCTCGAATGTTGACCACAAAACCACACGGGAGTTGGTGCTCTCATTGACGGATCGATGAATCTTGTCGCGCACCTAAAATTTAAAAATATTCCATTAAACTTGTTCAGTGCGTACTTCAAATAGATTTTACTCACGTGCATGTATTCCTGTTCATGTTTGACGCTAGTCAAAGTTCCAGACAACTCCCTAATCATATCCTCTAATTTGGTGTGACCGACTTCATCTTCACCGGGAGCACCGGGAGATCTTGGTGCTGGCTCACCCACATCGATTGTGAACATAACTACTTTTGGGGTCATACTGGACTTCTCGTTGTTGAAGCAGACAGTATGTATACCGCTGTTGTGGGCGGAGAAGGTTAGCTTGCCAGAGGATTCTTTTTCGCTTTGATGTATGACCTGCTGATCGGGGCCTGTGATTTTGATATCGACATCTAGGAAGCCACCCTCGATTACTTCAAATGTGAGTCCTGTTGAAATGAAAATGGGATGGTGATACGTTGGCAGAAAATGAAAGTTTTATATGAAATACCTAGCTTTGTGCCGCTTTCTGCTCGCTCGAAGAAACACTCTTCATTGTGCGCGTCTACGGTGACTATAAAGGAAGAAGTTTTGTCCAGTAATTGGATAAATAGTATGCTGCATAATGTAAAATATACGGAGAAATTCATTTTTGTTTTATTTGCGAGAAATTCGGTAGAATTTTCTAAGGACGACTTGTTTGATAAATATTTCGTTATGTGGAGAGGCCACGTATTCTGTCAAACAGATGAAATGAAGTCGAATGACAGATAAATTCATCAAAAAGGTTGGCAGCAATGGGTGTCAAGTGTAGTCGGTAGTGTAGTGCTGAAAATACCTTATGTCGAATTCCTTTCAATTTTTTGAATCGCCTCAAAAAAATCGAATTTTTGGTGTTAAAAAGGAACATGAAAACAGACCAAATTCTTTTTGCGATTGTATGTGTGTCATTTGACAACAATTTTTACACAAACGTCAAGCTGAAACCAAAACAATTTCTGCAAAATAAAACCAGAGATTCCTTTGATCAATAATTTTGTTTATTTTCTTCGGTAATATAGATTTATTTTAATCAGAATAGGGGGGTTCACATTGACCAACTTACCGGACAGACCAGCCGCCATTTGGTCTGATCTGATGCTGTTTTGATAATGTGAACACCCATCCGACAGCCTGTCCGGTTTGCCGGATGGTTTTCAAAAAATTTTGATTTTTTGGTGGTCGGACCGACATGTAACAGCCCTATTCTGGCAAACCTCACTGATGCCTCACAAGTCACAATAACCTCACAACTCGAGTTGAACTCAATTTTGTGACTTTTTCGTATTCTAACGAAAACCTCACAGATCCACAGTCCTCACAAGAACCTCATAAGGTGTGGTGAGTTTGATTTTGTGAGGTTTTTCGTATTCTGGCGTTCCCTCACAACTTGTGAGCCTCATAAAAATTGTTAAAATTGTGATCTCCTTTAAAGCAGGTCACAACTCACAAATTATTAGAGTTTTGATATTTTTTATTTCCTAAAATATTTTGAGAACAAATTAAAGTTTTTTTTTATATGTGATTTAACAAAAATGCAATTAGACCTTGTTTTTTTGCATTTTATTGCAGAAAAAAGTCAAAATCTATAAGCAATTCCAAGAAGACTTATCCCAAGGAATGTGTCCCAAACGTCTGCCATTGGATGTTGTTGCATCTGGAGATAGTTTCTCAGAAGTCATCGATGAATATTTGCGACATGGCTTTCGTGGGTGTTACTTTGGACAACGATATTTTTAATCACAGCATAATAATTTTATGCTTGAGACCGAAAGAGAGCTGTAGTAGCTCAGGTAGTGGCCATATCATTCATCACCTCACTCAAATCGAAAAATAAAGCGAAGTTCACAGACGCACAACGAATGAACCATGTTGGAACCACAGGATTTCTTTGCATTTCTTAAATTTAACACCAACCCTATCTTATGATCCCTTCAAAAATTCTGACATTGTAGTCGAAGCTGTTAATATTAAATAAAGGAAGGTATCAAATAATGGGAGGCTGTCGTGGCCAAATTGTATCATTGCAACCAACACAAGTGTAACTTCTATCACAAAAATATAGCAACAGGTAACTCTCGACCAAAGTTTTTAGTATGCATTAATTCTCGTCAGTGGACATTGGACAGGATGGAATTGCTAAAAATCATCACACATTCACGAACTTTAAAGGACACAGGAGCAGCTACTGTTGCTTGAGGATCCCACATCGCTGTAGACTTATGAAAAGTAAGCAAGTAAAAATCACTTCGGTTCAGTTATTTATTTTGTTTCTTTTTAATTTCAAAGCATTTGGTGACCGATTCAGTGGACGCAATGTAGAAGTTATGCAAGATCAACTTTCCAAAATCAGCCTCCAGTTGAGAAAAGATACAAATTAACTTCAATTCACGATAATTCTGTTTACATAAGCAGCGATAACGAATCCAACTGCGTCTGCAAACAACATCAACAAAAAATAATGCAACTACCAGACAAACAATGTCCGAATTTCACAAATCATTTGTAGTCTCAGTCTTATTTTTACCGAGACTTCACCGTAATGCACAACAAAATTTTTATTTGTAAAAATTTTATTTGTATTAGATATAAAAAATCTTTCCCGGAGTAAATTCTAGAAACTAAATAACTTTTATTATTTTATCTATTTTTTATTATTTAAAATACATATTTTAAGAAAAATGATTATACATATTAACATGCATCTAAAAATAAAAACCATAACCACAACCAAAATCAAAAACTTGTCGTGTATTTTGCATTCTATTCATAAAAGGGAGACGAACAGCAGTTAAAGAGGAGACAAGCTTTCTACTCCCTTTGTCAAGCAAGTAAGTTAGCTACCATCCGGTGCAAGTGTTGTTTATTTTTTTTTTATTTTAAGCAGGATTTTTCTACGATCAAATAAATATCATGTAAATTAAATAAAAAAGAAATTGAAATTTGTACCGAGAGCCGGATAATAATGTTTGTTGCTTGTGTTCTTTAAAAAGCTTTTGCCCATTCTAAATGCAAAGAACTACCTCAGAAACCATAATGACACCATAAACCCAACGTAGTCGCCTTAAAATTCAAAACAAAAAAAAAAAATATGTATAGTTAAAAACTTTATTAGTTTTCAATTTTACTCAAAGAGAGTGGAATAAATAATTAAGAAACAAAAAAATTCACCGTCTAATCCCGATATAATGATTTGGTGGAGTTTAAAAAGTTAGATATTGTATTTGATTTCAAGAATCAAGAAATCCGGATTGAATTTGTCTGGGATTCCACGCACCAAAGAGTCCAATACTTTGGGCCTTTTGGTCATCTTCCGTTTGACAAAAACTCCGTGCAGCCTGGATATGTTATTGCTCCAAGTTCTGTTGACAAAAAAAAAAAATAACTATTACTATTTTTAACATTGCATATTTTAAAAACCGAGAAGAAAAACATTTTAACATTGTACAAAGTTCGAAACAACAGAATAGAACACAAGTTTAAACTGAGCTGGAGACATATTCAAAATTACCTTAAAACATTGGTCATTTGTTGCCTGAAGAAGTCTACAGATGCAGCTATTTGAAAACATCTATTGTTCGAGAACTTTTGGCCGAGATTTTGCAAACCTAAAAAGATTTAAAAACAAAAATATTAAAAACGATTTATCTTGCAAAAGTGTGTATGTCAACTTAACCTGATATGAACCAAAGGTTAATCAAGATTCTCTTGCGATTCAACTTCATCCGGTATTGTTGAGTAGCTGGAGCAGTTTCGTCTCCAACAACTGCTACCTCTGAATCATTTTCCCTATCCTCATTCATTTTTTTCTCCATCGCGATGTACCAATCCATTACCAACTTTGACAAACAGTCGAGTGTTAGGGCATAGCACTTCTACTGCATGTTTTGTATCCACATTTAAGTTGACCACTGTAAATAAATTAAATTTTATTAGATTTTTGTTTTGCAAAATTTTGTATATTAAAAGCTTACATGAAATCTTCATTCAGAACTCCATTGTCTGTTTCAGCACATATGCTTTCTGCATTTAAATAGATTTATGTATAGCTCCTTTCGTTTTGTTTGGCTAACATAAGAAGTTGGTTCATTGTGATGACGAGTTTTTGTTTTAGAGAACTTTTTTCTTGTTTATATGTTAAAAAAAAATTATACTTATATGACTTTAATAGCATTGTCCTGTGCTTGATCTGGACATGGATTAGCAATTCGAGCAATACACATCTTTAACAAACCAAACGAGATAAAGAGCACTGTCTGTGAGATAATATCTGTTTCAGCAACAACATGTCAATGTAGGCCAAGCCTGAAAAGATATTGTACAGCTTCAAGCAATTCCATATGAGCTGCGACCGAGACTCTTTCAATGGTGTACGACTTCTCTATGATTTAGTTAATAGAGTTGCAGTTGTTGTTTTTCTTCTCTTTTACTTGTAAAGGGAAAAAGTCTCCTGACGCACAACTGAATTTTATCGATCCTGGCTTGTTTCAACCATCAATGATTGAGATGAGCCATTGGAGAACTTGCTTTCTTGAATGTTCCATTAAACTCGCTAACAAACGGTTCAACCTGAAAAGACAGTTTTCTTGTAGTTATTTCAATACAAAGACACGATCCTAAACTTACGATAGAGGAATATCAATGCAGAAATCTTGCAATTCCAAGCGCTGTGCCTAGTGTTCAATGTTCACGTCGCAACTACCACCTCCATTTTCTGATGGCCAAGAGTAGTATTAAATGATGTTTATTTGACTTGTTAAGGGAATACCTGAATCATTTTGGATGGTGTTACGCCATTTGAGCACTCCAACGTATGCATGTGTTCAATAAGAATTGGAAATGGCATGTGTGGGTTAAGTCCGATTTGTGAAAGGTTTCGCCTGGAGTTTTCAGTGTCAGCAAACCAGAGAATTCAAGTGTTTGTAGTCCATTTTTGGATGGTACAGCTTCTAGTAGAACACGCAGAGAAGCATTATCATCGGTGACCAGGCGATCGTCTTTTGAATCTGTGTATTAGATGGAAAATGACATCTTTCAGTCGATATATTTATTTATAAATGCCATCTTTTTTTTAGCCTAGAAAATTTTATTTTATTAGCAAATGTACGTAGACAAGAAAATATATGTTTTTACCATTTTCAATTGTTTTTATTTGTTAAATTCGAATCATACAAAATATTATGCACATTGTTTTGTTTTTACTTGATTTGTTTTGACAAATCAGCTGGCTGTCTTAAAACTCACCTCTTCTATGGTGAGTTTGTTGTGAGGTTTCTTATGAGGTTTTCCGCAGAATACCAAATTGTGACAACCTCATAAGAAACCTCACAAAAATAACCTCACAAAAAATTGTGACTTGTGAGCATCACAACTTCAGAATAGCCCTGTAAGTCAATTAAACGACATGTCTGTCCGGCAGACAGTGATAATCCATTCTCTCTTATTTGAGAACAGAATAGGGTAAAGATATATTAAAAATAAGCTGAAAAATGGGTTTTGACGAAAATTGTCTGAAGAGTGTGAACGAAAAATATAATTCGGCCATCAGGCCAAATGACAACCGGTCTGTCCGGTAAGTTGGTCAATGTGAACCCCCCTAATCAAAGGGAAATTGCAGTTATTATTAAGATCTGAGTGAAGATGAAGTAGAAGGTTATTATTTTGGCCGTATGCTGTGGTTTTACAGAGAAAAATTTTTCTGACGATAATTACGAGAAGAAAAGTCAGTAATTTGACTTTTTCACAAGAACTATGCCAGGAAAAAATATATTTTGATCGCACATTGTTTTTTTTTATTTATTTCATATTTTTCCGCAATAAAAATACGATATTCAATTAAAATTTTCTCTTTATTTGAAGTTGGTGTTCTCAAATAAACAAACAACACGAAGAAAACTTTCAGCTTGACGTTTGAGAAATGTCAAATGTTCCAAGTGTGTGTGCAAATCCGTGAAAATCTCTCAAAAAAGAAGGATTTAAAAAAATTCGAATTCTGCTTCGTTTGAGGCGAATTTTTTTTCTATGGAACATGATTTTCAGAAAAAATTCGCTTCGAGATCGCCGAAAATTCGATTTTTCAATTGAAAGGAATTCGACATTAGAAGGAGAACCAAAGAGTAAAAGATTACGTCAGGAAAAAAAATTGTCGTATGAATAGTAGGTGTGTTTTTTTGTTTATCTATAGCTCTGTTCCATTGGAGGTGGTAGTTTACTCATGAGTAGATGTACTACAAATAACACACGATCTTCTACTCGAGGAGATACGAAAGTGTAGTTGTTGTAGTAAACTACCAACTCCAATGGAACAGGGCTTATATTGATTTTGTGCAAGAAAACGACTTCGAGATATTTGAAATCAAACAATTTACATACGTGTTAAAAACAACAAAAACTTTATCTGTATAGATTTTTGAAAAATCCAGATAATTATCCAGATTTTACTTTCTCTCGATAAAAACAGTGGTGCCAAGGTACTTTATTTGTTATTTGTTATTTTATACAGAAATATCTTAAAAACAAAAAAAAAACAAAAAGTGGAGAAAATGGGGTTTGAAAAAAGCTCTCATAGAAAAAAATAATCAAAAATTAGTTTGACATGGTTGCATTTAAATGTTAAGGGTAAATTCACAAACGTCAAACTTTTTGGTAGTGATTACATCACTGCTTTCTTGCGATGCTGATCGTTGCTCCAGGTGATTACGATGCGATGGCGATTGACAAAAAGTTTTACGTTCTAATCTTTGTTGTAATTAAAATCTGGAGCCACACATTTTAACTCTCAAACAGCTTTCCTCCACAATACTGACTTCGATTCAGTTTCACCTTCATATTTTAATCTGATTTCTATAAGTAGTTTAATTTGTGCGAGTTACAATTAAGAGGGATGCAATTTTTCATAATTTGTATGTATTTTTAAGTATGTTATGGGCTCTTTTTATTTTTTATTCCAAAAAACAACAACAAAAAAGATTTATTTTTCTTTTAACTTACTTCGACGCCATTTTTTGTGTGTTTAATTTGACGTTCACATAGTCAGCTATTACACAATCGTGTAATAGTAGGTACTCGCCTCACAGAATGATTATCAAAAGAAAATTCGAAAAAAGAGTCAAGCCTCTTGAGGCTTCGTGTAATAGCTGACATATAGGTCAATTAGAAGTATGATAATGCAGAGGTAGAGCGAAAGTGAATCGAATGTGTGAATCGAATGAGATTCACGTGAACAGCAAAATAGGGCTGTATGTTATTCGGGCTCTAGTGAAAACGGGCTATAATTTTAATGTGAATTATATTATTTTCGAGGGCTTCAAAAAAAGAGTTAAATTTTTTTGTTGGATCTATAAATAACTTTCACACAGTTCCTATATATTTGAAGGGTCCAGGGGAAAAACAGCACTATAGTCCATTCCAACTCATTTCGAGAAAAACGCATTTTACAACTTAGTGCCAGTATCGTCGCGCGAGAGTTGTTTTGTCGTAAACGCCAATTTTGGAATTTTGGGAAATCGCATTTTAAGGTTTGAGCTCCTATAAAAAGTAAACCGGCCGATAGAACTTTTTCAATTTTTAATAGAATATTTTGTGCGATATCTTCTTCTTATTTATGTTGTCAAAACTGTCACATCTGGTTTGGTTTTCAAATTATAAAGGTTTTTACCCAAAATCAGTTTGTCGTAAACGCCACCAAAATCAACTTTTTTTCCATCCCATACACGTACGACAAAGTAGATGCACGTACGACACTCCAATATACTAAGACACAATTAAAAAAAGTAAATTTTCAATTTTCTTAGTTCGTTTTTGTTTATTAATTAAACATTACAAAAATAGTTTCTTATTACATAGAAGTAGTATTGGTTTGTCTTAGAGGCTTAATTATTAAAATAAATAGATTTAAAACAGAGAAAAAAACAAAATCGGTCATCCTATGACGATAAACATAAAAAAAAAATTAAAAAAATAAATTTTTTTTTAACATGACTATAATGAAAAAAATAAACAAAGACCATAAATAAAAGCAAAATTAAATAAATATCAAATTTAAGAATTTATTCTAATTTGATGAATATTGATGCGCTTTTATATTCCACTTCTGTAATATATGTATTTGATAAATTTAATTTTACTGAATGGAATAGAAGAGAAGTTAAACTGACCAGCTTTAGCAGAGAATACTTTGAAGTCTCTAGGCAGCATTTAAATTAATTTTAATTTAACGTTTTTAAAATTCATATTATTTTTGAGATGTCACAAGAGAGAAAGCTGACTAAATACTTCTAAGTGCCAAAAGTACTTGTCGATGGAGCTATGGACGCAGTCTATTTCTTGAATCAAGGAATGTGCAGGATCCAGGTTCCGAAAATTTTTGTGTTATTGTTTTTAGAGACATTTTATATTGCAAAAAAGAAATCAAAGCAGTAGACATCACTTTGTTTTTGTTCTGGGGGACACAGGAACCACTCCAAAGAGTAAAAGTTTTAATGAAAGGGTTGTCGGAGAATATTTGACCCAAAATTTAAAAAATGGAACTAGCAATATCGTCATCACTACGACCGCTGTGTAACTCATAACTCGTTCCAAATAGCACAATAAGTGGTTTTTGGCTTTCCTGGTAAACAAAGTGTTGCTGTCATATTATATACATTTAATTTTCGTTACTCTCTCTGCCTTCATCAATGCCTTTTCAGTTTTGTGATTGTTGAACTCACTCTTTTGATAAATACTTGGGTTTGTGTTTGCCTTGAAAATCTAACAGCAGTCGCACTGATCCTTTTTTGGCTTATAAAAGTTAAAACTGTTATTGAATTTCCGTCAGTAAATATGTTGTTTGACGGGATTATATGAAGATTCCTTGTAGAGCCCTATATTTTATTTACTTATATTTAAGTGGCTTTCAAAATACTTCCTGCTTGTACTAGCCCTGCAATAGTGCGAGTCTATTATAGGAAAGCTTGCTATATGGTCCCAAACGCCTTTATTTCGATAGAAGATCAACAAGTGTACATATTTATAGGGCACACCCACTTCCATATTGTGTCAGACCGGTACTTGCGACCTTGAGGATGAGGTCTAGTATCTATAGCGGCAGGAACAAACAACAAGAACCATAACAAAATTAAATACAACATTTGAGATGTCTCTGAAATGCACTTTTTTCTTCCTTTCTTATAAATTGCACCTCTAACTTCAAATACTGCAGAGCTTAATGCAGCCCATTGTTTTTGGATTCGTTGTCCTTATAGCACATGAAGTCCTTATTTTCAATAAATACTTTTCTAGTCTTGGTCTTAGTTGTTTAGCCCGGAGATTTCTCTGGGCTAAACAACTAAGCCCAAGGGGCTAAGGTGTTGTTGTATTTAACATGTAAATTGCTTAGCCCAGACTGCGTTTTTTTTTGTCCAGTTAAGACCGGTTGTAATAAAAAACACACCTTATGTAGGCTTATGTCCCAAAGAGAATATAAACTAGAAAAGTATTTATTGAAAATAAGGACTTCATGTGCTATAAGGACAACGAATCCAAAAACAATGGGCTGCATTAAGCTCTGCAGTATTTGAAGTTAGAGGTGCAATTTATAAGAAAGGAAGAAAAAAGTGCATTTCAGAGACATCTCAAATGTTGTATTTAATTTTGTTATGGTTCTTGTTGTTTGTTCCTGCCGCTATAGATACTAGACCTCATCCTCAAGGTCGCAAGTACCGGTCTGACACAATATGGAAGTGGGTGTGCCCTATAAATATGTACACTTGTTGATCTTCTATCGAAATAAAGGCGTTTGGGACCATATAGCAAGCTTTCCTATAATAGACTCGCACTATTGCAGGGCTAGTACAAGCAGGAAGTATTTTGAAAGCCACTTAAATATAAGTAAATAAAATATAGGGCTCTACAAGGAATCTTCATATAATCCCGTCAAACAACATATTTACTGACGGAAATTCAATAACAATTTTAACTTTTATAAGCCAAAAAAGGATCAGTGCGACTGCTGTTAGATTTTCAAGGCAAACACAAACCCAAGTATTTATCAAAAGAGTGAGTTCAACAATCACAAAACTGAAAAGGCATCGATGAAGGCAGAGAGAGTAACGAAAATTAAATGTATATAATATGACAGCAACACTTTGTTTACCAGGAAAGCCAAAAACCACTTATTGTGCTATTTGGAACGAGTTACGAGTTACACAGCGGTCGTAGTGATGACGATATTGCTAGTTCCATTTTTTAAATTTTGGGTCAAATATTCTCCGACAACCCTTTCATTAAAACTTTTACTCTTTGGAGTGGTTCCTGTGTCCACCAGAACAAAAACAAAGTGATGTCTACTGCTTTGATTTCTTTTTTGCAATATAAAATGTCTCTAAAAACAATAACACAAAAATTTTCGGAACCTGGATCCTGCACATTCCTTGATTCAAGAAATAGACTGCGTCCATAGCTCCATCGACAAGTACTTTTGGCACTTAGAAGTATTTAGTCAGCTTTCTCTCTTGTGACATCTCAAAAATAATATGAATTTTAAAAACGTTAAATTAAAATTAATTTAAATGCTGCCTAGAGACTTCAAAGTATTCTCTGCTAAAGCTGGTCAGTTTAACTTCTCTTCTATTCCATTCAGTAAAATTAAATTTATCAAATACATATATTACAGAAGTGGAATATAAAAGCGCATCAATATTCATCAAATTAGAATAAATTCTTAAATTTGATATTTATTTAATTTTGCTTTTATTTATGGTCTTTGTTTATTTTTTTCATTATAGTCATGTTAAAAAAAAATTTATTTTTTTAATTTTTTTTTTATGTTTATCGTCATAGGATGACCGATTTTGTTTTTTTCTCTGTTTTAAATCTATTTATTTTAATAATTAAGCCTCTAAGACAAACCAATACTACTTCTATGTAATAAGAAACTATTTTTGTAATGTTTAATTAATAAACAAAAACGAACTAAGAAAATTGAAAATTTACTTTTTTTAATTGTGTCTTAGTATATTGGAGTGTCGTACGTGCATCTACTTTGTCGTACGTGTATGGGATGGAAAAAAAGTTGATTTTGGTGGCGTTTACGACAAACTGATTTTGGGTAAAAACCTTTATAATTTGAAAACCAAACCAGATGTGACAGTTTTGACAACATAAATAAGAAGAAGATATCGCACAAAATATTCTATTAAAAATTGAAAAAGTTCTATCGGCCGGTTTACTTTTTATAGGAGCTCAAACCTTAAAATGCGATTTCCCAAAATTCCAAAATTGGCGTTTACGACAAAACAACTCTCGCGCGACGATACTGGCACTAAGTTGTAAAATGCGTTTTTCTCGAAATGAGTTGGAATGGACTATAGTGCTGTTTTTCCCCTGGACCCTTCAAATATATAGGAACTGTGTGAAAGTTATTTATAGATCCAACAAAAAAATTTAACTCTTTTTTTGAAGCCCTCGAAAATAATATAATTCACATTAAAATTATAGCCCGTTTTCACTAGAGCCCGAATAACATACAGCCCTATTTTGCTGTTCACGTGAATCTCATTCGATTCACACATTCGATTCACTTTCGCTCTACCTCTGCATTATCATACTTCTAATTGACCTATATGTCAGCTATTACACGAAGCCTCAAGAGGCTTGACTCTTTTTTCGAATTTTCTTTTGATAATCATTCTGTGAGGCGAGTACCTACTATTACACGATTGTGTAATAGCTGACTATGTGAACGTCAAATTAAACACACAAAAAATGGCGTCGAAGTAAGTTAAAAGAAAAATAAATCTTTTTTGTTGTTGTTTTTTGGAATAAAAAATAAAAAGAGCCCATAACATACTTAAAAATACATACAAATTATGAAAAATTGCATCCCTCTTAATTGTAACTCGCACAAATTAAACTACTTATAGAAATCAAATTAAAATATGAAGGTGAAACTGAATCGAAGTCAGTATTGTGGAGGAAAGCTGTTTGAGAGTTAAAATGTGTGGCTCCAGATTTTAATTACAACAAAGATTAGAACGTAAAACTTTTTGTCAATCGCCATCGCATCGTAATCACCTGGAGCAACGATCAGCATCGCAAGAAAGCAGTGATGTAATCACTAACAAAAAGTTTGACGTTTGTGAATTTACCCTTAACATTTAAATGCAACCATGTCAAACTAATTTTTGATTATTTTTTTCTATGAGAGCTTTTTTCAAACCCCATTTTCTCCACTTTTTGTTTTTTTTTTGTTTTTAAGATATTTCTGTATAAAATAACAAATAACAAATAAAGTACCTTGGCACCACTGTTTTTATCGAGAGAAAGTAAAATCTGGATAATTATCTGGATTTTTCAAAAATCTATACAGATAAAGTTTTTGTTGTTTTTAACACGTATGTAAATTGTTTGATTTCAAATATCTCGAAGTCGTTTTCTTGCACAAAATCAATATAAGCCCTGTTCCATTGGAGTTGGTAGTTTACTACAACAACTACACTTTCGTATCTCCTCGAGTAGAAGATCGTGTGTTATTTGTAGTACATCTACTCATGAGTAAACTACCACCTCCAATGGAACAGAGCTATAGATAAACAAAAAAACACACCTACTATTCATACGACAATTTTTTTTCCTGACGTAATCTTTTACTCTTTGGTTCTCCTTCTAAGGTATTTTCAGCACTACACTACCGACTACACTTGACACCCATTGCTGCCAACCTTTTTGATGAATTTATCTGTCATTCGACTTCATTTCATCTGTTTGACAGAATGGGAAACCGACAAAGTTACGAATACCAGAGTTACGGGCGACAGAGTTACGAGAGTCAAAGTTACGCGAAACCGAAGTTACGAAAAACTAGGGTTACGAATTCTAAAGTTATGTTAAGCTATGACATGTGATTTTTGGGTTGGCAACAGTTGCGAGGAACGATATGGAATTATGGAAATACAAATAAGAGATTAACATTTTTCTCATTGGTCAGAACTAAATGAGTAAAGCGTAAATGGGTGTTATTTAATCTTGTAAAATTTTGATTGGATAGGTATAGATATACATATATATTGTTTTGTTTTTGTGAGAAGATCGCAAAAACATTGAAATAGAAAAAAAAACATAAGTATACTTATGTAAGTTTGGGGGACATAATTGAAATTAACTTCTTATTTGTCCAACTAATATTGCACCTAAGTATCAATATTCTCTTATTTATGTTTCCATAATTCCATATTGTTCCTAGCAATTGTTGCCAACCCAAAAATCACATGTCATTGCTTAACATAACTTTAGAATTCGTAACTCTAGTTTTTCGTAACTTCGGTTTCGCGTAACTTTGAGGGCCGTAACTCTGTCGCGCGTAACTCTGTTATTCGTAACTCCGTTACCATTTCTGACAGAATACGTGGCCTCTCCACATAACGAAATATTTATCAAACAAGTCGTCCTTAGAAAATTCTACCGAATTTCTACAATTCTACAATTTACATGTTAAATACAACAACACCTTAGCCCCTTGGGCTTAGTTGTTTAGCCCGGAGATTTCTCTGGGCTTAACTTTTTGAAGAGTTTTAAATCTGTGCTACCAAACTAATTTTTTCATAAATTGTTTAGAATTTGTTTAAAAACGTGAAAACTCACGTTTGGAAGGACAAAATGTATTAGAATAGTTTTGCTAGCATACATTTTTGTATCTCTTTGTAAAACATACATGAAAAATACAAGAAAATGACGAAAGGGAAAAATATGACAACTCTAAATTTTTGTTGTGTCTGCTGTTTTCGGAACATTCAATATACAGTGCTGCCAAGATTTCAGGTTAAGCCCCGAGGCGTTTTTTTTGTCCAGTTAAGACCGGTGGTAATAAAAAACACACCTATAGACAAAACAATTTTAAAATTTCGTTCGAAATTTTCTACCGTATCTGTTTTGTACGACGTACGACAAACCAGCACTGAAGAAAAAAAAGCTGAAAAATACATAGAATTTTTGTCGTAAACGCCAAAAGCTGGCGCTTACGACAAACCAAACCTAATCCGATGCTTATTTTGTGGATATACGACAAAATGCATACTAATTATCTCAGTAATGGTAAACGATAGGACAAATCTGATAACGGAAATGAAAAGAGAACGTTCTAAAACATATAACTGCATACCCAGTTTAAAAAAGTGCATTTTGGCGTTTACGACAAAACAACTCTCGGGCGACGAGTTGTACAAACGAGGGTCAACCTTGGTTCAGGAATTTAACCCACCGATTTCGACGGATTAGCTGTGGGTAAACTTCGGTTCAAGCATGAATGTGGCTATTTCGACATATATGAACCTTGAACCAGTGCTTAACTTCAGCCTTGCTACCGATTTCAAAAGATAAAAGTCGCTGATCCACGAATTAAATATTTGTACAACTGGCCCTTAGTACTAAAAGCACAATTTATTAATTTTTTCAGCAAGGCCTAAATTTGTTTTATAAAAACAAGGATGCCATCAGATAGTACTCAGTAAATACTTCAAGACCTCATCATTAGTTTATTTTTGACAAAAAGTGGACATGTGCCGTTTTTCCCCTGGACCCTTCAGTAAACAAAAGTCAAAGTGCAGATTTTAAAGATTTTGACATTTCTAAGGCCAAATATTTTAAATGAGAAAGGGCACGTTCAGGAAATATTAGGGACTAGATATTTAGGCAAAGTCATTTTCTGAACGGAAATTTGCTCAGATTGACTTAATTAGTTTGGATATGATGTTATTGTCAAATTCAGAAATTTACTTAAGAATTTTTTTTGATAGCATTGGACAGACACAAAATTTCACTTCACTTTAATAAATAAATAATATTAATTATAACCGATAATGCACTTTTTACTCGTTTTTCACACAAATAGATTTAATTTTGCTAATGTAATTTTATAATTAAAAACAATTAGTTGACAAAAAAAACTTTCCTAAACTTTAAGGGAAAATTTTCTTGCCTAACTTTCCAGTCAGCTTTCCAATAAAATTACCTAAATTGGAAAGATTTTTTCTGACAGCTGACCAATCAGAGAACAAGAAATTACCTAAATATTTAGTCCCTAACGTTTCTGAACCTGCCCAAAGTCTTTTGACTAATTTTTTCTTATCATGAAGTGCAAGTTAGAAAGTAGCACAGTAATGTCAAAATGAGAACGGTTTTACAATAGTAAAGAAGGTTTCAATTGCAGAAACTGACATCTTTGGCATTGCGAGGACTTCCACAAACACTTGGATAGTATTAATCTAAATCGATGCTTATCATTCTGTCAACTACCTAAATAAATTGTTCATGTTTGATGTCATATGAACCAAGCGATATGTATGAAGAAGAAAAGGTTCTATTTCAATATGATTTGCCATAGGTATACAAAATTTAATTCAAACGAAGAAATTCATGTTTACAAACGTCATTATCATTAGTGTCAAACCACATGTCAAAATGACATCTTTTTTCCACTGGAAATGAAAATGAACAACACTTGATTCTAGCTCTTGTTGTTTTGTGAAGCTAACTTTGGTATTTGTTCTTAGCGCATAGGAATGAAAGTCAAAAAACACACTGACCCCAATTAAACCAGCTACTCTCTTTTCTCCAGGCAATTGTTTTCATTCATATTAAAGTGTGTAGGTACCTACATGGCGAAGTCTATCATAATTTCAAGAAATCGAAAATCTCTTCTTGGCAAATACGTCGCCGCAATTACCGCTGCACAATGGTTTCCATTATTTTGCATTATCGAGAGAATTCTTTTGATACACAAATAAAATCATTCAAACTACAAGGAGTGTTGTCACATGGAAAACGCTTGCGCTGTTTTCTCTACACAAATTGGGGACACGAGAAAATACCACTTTTCAACGACTCCTACTATATAACCGAAATGAAATAAGAGACATGTGCAGACCATATTCCCGTGAGAGAATTTGGAGCACCATTACTAAATGCATAGAAGAGCCAGAACGCCGCCGCTCTGTGCAGACATTGAATATACACAGTTCGCAGAACTCTCGATTAAATTTTTTCATTTTATAACACCGTGCCATTCCAGCTATAACGTCTCTGCGGGGATACAGATCCACGTTACGCGTTTTCAACCCAGTTTTGTACCTCTGTTCACATCCGCTGGACCACTGTTCTGTTTTGAATATAAAACCCATTTTTCTAACCGGATGAATTGCAAAAAACTAACCCGTTTCATTAATTATTAAAACAAATTAAAGTTAAAATAAGAAAAAAAAATACAACTCCCCATTTTTCCAATACGGGTGACCAAAAATTCGATCTCTTTCCATAAAAAAAATTGCCATCTTTTGTGTGAAAACGTTGGGAAAACCACCCCATTCTTCAATTCTTCACTGAAAAAGGATAAAACGGATACAGAAACTTGTGACAAATAAAAATTCTCCAATATTTATGTAGTTGCACAATAATAACATATTTTGTTTCCGTTCGGGTGTTTTTCGTTCAGTGAACCACGTAAACAGTGAAAAATTTCCTACCTCTTAAAAAAAATCCCAAAAAAATTGCACAGTTAAAACCGCAGTCAGTATACCTACAATTCTACAATCTACACATAACCCTCCTTAAATGTGTGTTTACACTTGCATGCATGCATTTGGATTAAAAAAACAAGTACCTACGAGTGTCTATACAGAAAACCAAAACCATCATTTATATTAATCGTGTGTAGTGTACCCACAGGTTTTAATCTACTAATGGTGTTCTAATTATTATTATCTGTTCCACATTTTTGGGATTATAAAATGTTTTCAACTTCAAACACGGATCTACTTCGTTTTTGCTGTCGTTGTCATCAACACTATCGCAGTCGCCACCATTAACCAAATGCAAAACGTTCGTGTACCTACCGTTATTATTCGTCGTCGTTAGTGTCGTCGGTCCTCGTGACGTTCAATGGCACACACAACTAATGGATGTTAATTGAATTTAACTAGGATTTTAGCAAAAAAGAAAACACACCACCACCCGGTGAAACAGCGAATCGGTAAGAAGGTGGGGAAACATTTTCTTGAAATTTACTTATTTTTTGCATGATCCCGAAACCCGAAGTGGGTGTTACTGGCCTGTGTGTGAATGTCGGGTGGGAGGTGAAAAACTTATGAGATGGCCTCTTTCGAAAAGGACATAATATCCTTGGGTAATTTATTGATGTCTTTTAAGGGTTTAGGAAAACTTGATAATGGGATTTGGAGAGGAAAGCAGGCGTTAAGCTTTTATAATAACCGTCTACATCTCGCGAGTTTCACGAGCACATAAAACATTCGTTTAATGTGCGTCTTCAGGGGAGAATTTCCGCATGGTTTATATTCAAAAATATATGTAGGGAGTAGATATGTACCTTCATTTCTTTATTCAAGGACCTTTGTGGATAATACGACATCACAGAATGCGAGAGCACTCTGAAAAATAATGGTTGGTTTTGTTGCCATTAATGATGGATCATGTTTTCAACATCAGAGTCTACTTGACAAGATAATGCCGGGTATTCTAAAACGTATTTACCTAATTAATGGTCTGAGCGCCCCCTCAAGTTTCTTAAATCCCACAAAACGAGGCATATAAAAACATAAGTTTCCAACATCAACCATACTCCCAACTCTCCTTGCTATACATACATCCTTGTTTTTTTTACTCGCTCTAGATTTCCCCCACAGGTTTTTGATTTTTTTTTTGCGTTGTACATATAATGACATAGCATTCTTTCTGTCACAGAAAGTCAACAAATCTTCTTCAAGGACTCTCATTCTATCAAAATACTTTCATGCTCAACTCTTCCTCTTCAAAAAAAAGAAGAATATTAGCATGTAATCCCAAAAAAAATATCCTGTCTTTTCATGGCGGAAAGAGATTATCAAACGGTTGGTGTGTGTGACGTGACAGAGCAAATCAAGGGGGAGTTGGTGATTCTTTTTTGTCATTTTGCATATTTTCTTTTCATATGTATAAATATAATATCTTATATCTACAACAAGGAGTGCTCAGTAAAAGAAATATGATTTTGAAAACTAAGAGAAAATGTTATTTTTTCGATCAAAATTGTTAAACATAAACACAGTTCAAGTATATCCAAACAACTTTTCAACAGAAAATATTTATGTAGCATGTATGTACCTTATCTATACTGATTTTATACCTGTAAAAGAATTGACTGTTTAAAATAAAGACTGGTGTGCATAGGGACCGGAAGTACCTACCAAACAAATGCACATTACAGGTTCATATCAACTGTTGTTTTGAGCATATACCAGACAGAACTATTTTTATTGATTAAATTATTTAAGACAAATGACAGCATTTTATAATTTGTGCGACATATTAACTTGTCAGTAGTTCTTTGATTACCTACCAAAAACGACGACATGTCGACCTTCCCTCATCGACTTCTACTCTTTAATTTTTTTTTATGGGAAGCATGTATGGTCAAAATGAGCAAAACACTGCCCAATATCTTGGCATAACTATTTATATACATATATAATATATCAGGTGATTGATTTTATACGAGTATTCGTCACTCATAGAAATTCACTTTGTAGGTTCACATTATAGAAATCAAAACTATTTTTAACAATTATGAGAACTAGATGGTACCACTAGATAATTTAATTGACATTTTTGTCAAAAAAGTAAATTTTCACTCTGTAAAAACGTCGGAAAAGAAGTAGAACTTCAAAAAATCAATTTTTCTTCTTTCTTTTAACCGCGCTCTTGTTTTTGTCACTCAAGAATCTCTTAATAATTTTTAGTATTTAAATTCCTAATGAAAACGTTTACCTGACGAACAGTTTCTTAGTCACCGAATTTGGACTTTATATTGCCCTTTTTGGATATTATCACTCTTATTAAAATAAATTCAATTTATGCACAGAAAAAAAAAACAAAAAAAAAAAAACAAGTATACGCCATAGTGAACAATATTTAATACTTTTTTGCTAATGTTCATTACAGCTTTTGGGAAAAAGTGCAACAAATTGTTCATTTATGTTCATTGTAAAAATAAAAATTTTATTTGAAAAAAAAAATGAAATAAAAAATGAAATGGATATTATTGGCAATCCAAAGCAAAATAGGTTTTAATCACACTTCGAAGTTGGTTTTATTCAAGTATTTCAGGAATATTTTGGAATTAAGAAACAATTGAAGCATCATGCTCCCATACGTAATCACCTCAACATTTGTCGCGTTTTTACTTAACATTGTTTGATTTTCGATTTTTATAATGAGCCATTTGAAATTTAAGAAAAAAGAAATAAACGACCCACGGGCCCATTTAAAGAAAGAAAAAAGGGTTATTTATTTTACGTTCAGCTACAAGTTTGAAAAAAAAAGATATTTTTTGTGTTACCTACCGTTTCTTAATTATTAAGGTTTTTGACCCTAGGGTAGAGTTGCCTAATTGCGGCCGTCTCCAGTTTTCTGCTACCTTGCGGAAAATCGTTATAACTAGTGATTTCGTAGGGTTTATTCCAAATTTTTGCTGTAATCTTATATGTTAGAACAGCATGAAAGCGAAAACTTGGAATAAACCCTATGAAATCACTAATTATAACGATTTTCCGCAAGGTGGCCGGAAACTAGAGACGGCCGAAAATACCTATTTAATGGGAATAGCGGACGGAGGGTATTTCCAGACTTTTCAAGGATTTAAATCGACTCCAATACCTGTATAAAAAAAATTAGCCTGTTTCATTGAAAAAATATATTTTCACAAAAAAGTTTTGGAAAATATAGGAACAAAGAGCCTCCTTACACGATATTAGTTCTTCCTAGGGTGCCAACGTTATTAAACAACTTCAATATAAACACCTTTCCCTTTTTTAAAAACGATGTTTATATTGGAGTTGCTTAGTAGCTTAGTAAGTCTTCTGAGCGGAGACTATTTAATAAAGTAATAAGAATTAAGATAATTATTGATTTTTTGCCATTTTCTTCTGGTAACTTAATCGAAAACCCAAAATGTTAGATGGCTAGTTAATACATATTTAAAATCAAAGGATAGCTTGTAATGAAAGCATTAAAATATAAAGTACGAGTAATTTCCTATACCTTTTAAAGCAAAATTTTTAATACCACATTAGAAGCTTGCAGTTTTTCCTGTCGTTTCCCTGCACAATATAATACAAAATAATTTGATTTATTGAATTTGACAGCTATAAATAAAAACCTTTCAGAACACAGGTTTTTCATAGGTATACAATCAATTTATTCTAGACACTCATGTTAATATTCAATATATAAGAGTTCAAAACAAAAGTTTCTTGCTGGAAACATCTATGGATATATGAAAGTATTTTTTTTTTTTTTTTTATCAAAACGTCAGAGCATAGTATTTATATATACAATATACATACACCTCTAACATAAATCTTTCATGCAAAGACGATGTGTTAACATACATACTCGTATTTCCTGTCACATGTTATTCCTGCTTAACTTGTTGAAGTGTAGGATTAATATTTAAGTAGTATAAATCCAACAAATGCCAAAAATAAAAATCTGTTTAATAAATCAAAAAACACATTACATCATCTTAAAAAAAATAAATTTTTGGCAGTTTGACGCACAAAAAAAAAAAATAAACAAGAAGATTTGTTCTATCAATTGAATTTCACTGCGCAAAAACTTAGTCAACTAAAATGGGTAAAAAATCCACTCGTTAAGCCTTGAATTTGTCACAAATCGGGCTCTGTTCAAACCAACAATTTTCCGCAATTTGTTTTAATTTAATATGACTTGTTTTCACAATGACATTGTGACTATAATGCATCGAGAATAAGACGAAATAGCAGGTGTAGAATATAAGTAGTTCATATTTCACACATAGAAAATTGAAGAAATAAATAAATTGATGTAAATATATCTCCTTGTCGTTGGTCTGGTAGGCCCGCCCTCTTAAATGGAACTTGTAAATTAATTATGAAAACTTTTACCTGACGAACAGTTAATTAACTACCGAATTCGGATTTTATATTGCCCTTTTTTTGATATCATCACTCTTTTAAAATAAATTCAATTTATTCACAAAAAACAATCCTAAAAAAAAAAAACAAGTATACGCCGTGCAAAAAATTGCTGATTTACTTAAGCTATATTGAGAATTATGTGTGCATTTTGTTAATATATAAAGTTTATTTTGAAAAAAAACAAACAAATAAAATGAAATGAATTACATTGGCAATCCAAAACATTACAGGTTTTTATCCACACTTTTTTGTAGTGTCTTAGATAAAAAAATAGGAAACTAAAGCTTTTTATCTACATTATGTTATAGGTTAGGTCATTCTATCAGCAGGAGAGCTGATACACTTAGACCATGATTGCTCCATTCTGATACCACAGTAAATCTTTAAAATTTTTCTTCCTAGTCGTTGACCCATTTGGAGGTTGTATTTGCTAGATCACTGAGATCGTTATAATGAATTCTCCTAAATGGTGTCTACGTTTAGTTCCAGTACTGGACAGATCTGTTTAGTCGCTATACATACATGTTGTGATATTATTCCACCTAAGGTTTGTTTTATTTTAAGCTGTTGTTTGAGCCTTAGTTTATACTTAGCGATGAAGATACTTATGTTGACCTTTGTTTAGTAATAAAGGAATCTGTGTTCCACTTTTGGCAAGTTTATCAGCTCTTTTCCTGAAATGTCTCTGTGGCCCGCCACCCAGCAAAGGTAAATGTTAAACTGCTGTGCCATCTCCATCAGAGATGATTGACAGTTAAAGACAGTTATTGTATTGGTAGAGACAGAATCAAGAAATTTAATGGCTGCATGGGTGTCCGAGAAGATACGGTTACATACGGTTTCATCCTATCTCTGAAACGAACTTACGACAGAGAACGAACTATTCAACGAGCGTTGGCTATTTCGTATCAGTTCTTAATAGCTAGGTCCTAACCTTTCCCAATTTATCCTATAGTTAGCTTTAACTTACCTAATAGCTTTAACTTACCTAATATTTCTCCTAAAGGGAAATTAAAAAAAATGTTGATGTTGATCAACCTGAAAAAGAAAAGTGTTTTGAAACCGTGCGGAGCCCTATGAAGGGTTCAATTGTATTAAGATGTGAGTATAATTTATATTCAAACTGTGTCTATAAGCATAAATAAAAATTAATTCTTAACAAATGGCAATCCTGACTTTTGCCGGGATTGCTTTGTTAGTTTTGTTTATTATCGGTTTGCATGTTCATTTAAGTGTTTGTTTATATTTTTTTTAAATGTCATAGTATTTTGTATTAAATTTGTTAATTCTCTTAAATTTAATAAAGTTCATCAGTGTTGCTCAAAGTCAAATTAACTATTTAAGAAAGCATATCTCAAAGTCCTTTTAGTACCAACTTAACCAAATAAACCTAATAAATAAGTGTGAATGTATTTAATAAAACCTACAGCTTCGTTGAGAAGTTATTGCTGACGTGAACACGGATCTTTAAATAAAAGTGGTCCACCAGTTATCAAACAGATAGAGACAGACAGGCATAATTGTCAAACTTCCTTAAGTCTCTATAAGTCGAACATTTTTTTTGATCACTTTGCGTGTACAATAGTTTTTGTTTTCATTTCTTTAAGTAGAAATTTCTCTAATTCGAATTTTTCGTCTTCCATTTTGATAGTTCGACTTATAGAAGTTCCACTGCTTTATGAATTCTATTATTAATTAAGACATCCCCAAAACATGGAGTATCGTACAAAAATGTTGAAGAAATTATCACTAGGTTAAAAGAAAACGCTCGGTCTTAAAAAATATTTCTCCTAAAATGTTTCCTGTTTGATTTATAAAAGCGTGAGATCAAACCTACATTGATTGGTTTCAAACGATTTTTCTTCCATTTTTTTATGAATTTCAATAATGGGCGTAAGTCTTCTTATATATTATATTCTCGACTAAACATACACTGATTAATAACAAATACTTTTACCCAGAATATTAAATGAGCACCTGATGTTCACATAAGGTTGAAAAACCCTTGGTCTTCTTTGCTGCTTCGGCAATTCACCAGGGAGCTGTCCGTCAGTTTTATTCTCAAAAAGTTAATATTGTGATAAATTGGGTTAATAATTTTATAGATTTTTTCTTGGTGGAAAGGATACCAAACAGGGATGGAAAATTAAATTTTTTAATTGTACTGAAAATTAAATTTGGATTGTACTGAAATGGATACAATTGTATTGAAATATATTTTTCACACGAGAAATTAATATAAAATTTAATCAAAATATTTTATTTACATAAAAACTCTAAAATTTTGAGTATACATTTCACTATTTTCTGAAAAGAGTAATTTTTATTTAATTTCGGTATGAATAAATATGGAAAAAAGTCCATATTCACAAAAGACTACAAGTAGGTTATAAAAAATTAAAAAAAAATGCAAATCGTAGGGACCAAAAGTGCAATTTTGGTTTTCAGGTAATAGCTCAGTTTTGAACTTAAAATTAGTTTACAAACTTAAATATTCGACAAGTACCAAAAATCTATGAAAAGACATAAAGAATAAAATGTTTTCTTTGATTTTGAAATTTAATCTACACTAACAGCCAACATGCTTTTTCCATATAAAAGTTTGCAGGTCTTCAGACTTAATGCTGTACTTTGAAAGTTGTTTTCATTTTCTTTTCCGAATTTATAACAGAGTGAATTCAGTGTTTTGCATTTCGACTTTATTAGTCTCTAATTGAATAGCATTTTCAATATTTGCTGATGAATGTAAAAAAAAGTTTACAATCAGTTTTATAAATATTAAAAAAAAAAAACAAGTCACTATACTCAAAAAAAGCTGAAACTAAATTAAAACTTAAACAAAAAGATCTTTCGTTTTAAATACTTTCGATTTCCTTTTTTTTTTTTAATATTAGATTGCAAAAAAATTTTTAAGACACAGATTAAGAAATTGTATCAAATTTAGACAAATTGTATTTTTTTATTCGAGCAAACCCATTTGTATCGAATTCGATACAATTGTATTGACTTTTCCATGCCTGATACCAAAACAGAGGAATTCGTTATTTTTTGTTCCACGAAATATTTGAAGAACATGTTGTGTATAAAAAAAAAACATGTTATATATGTATACGTATATACGAGTTTGTAAGTAAAAATTGATTTTAGATCGCAGGAAAGTTATTATGTCGTATTTACTTTTAGTATTTCTAGTCTAAAAGGATATTCAACAATGTTAAATCTTAAAGCATAGGAGGTATACCGTTTACGTGTAGGTACGTACATATATATGCGTATAAAAGCTTGTGTTTTCACTACCATGGGCGCCATAAATTGATAAAAAGAGCACGCCTACATGCATACATTATATTGACAATTTATAAAAACAAATTGATTTTGATTTCGGTATTTAAGGATTTCAAACATTTATTAATAATCCATTAAGAAAAAGAAGCTTTTGTAGACAATCAATTACGAATTTCTATAAAAAATCAACTTTCCCTTAAGAGCGAGAGAGACAGATACCAAACGCTAAACAGAATTTATGTGCTCCCATTTCGCGAACAATTACCTACTTATAGCAATCGTTTTGACGTTCATAAGTTTCACAATAGAAACACAATGAACTCTTTAATAAATTGAATGAGAATAAATAAAACTTATCTTGGTTTATAGGGGTGTTCCTATTCTTTTTAAATAATGTGTCTGAAAAACGCTAGAAAGAATAGCACAGTTAGAAAAAGAGTGTTTACAAAGTTTAATTTGTATTTTTTAGTTTTTATTATTTTTGTTTTATATTTTTCTAAAATTATAATAAAACATATTAGGAAATTTTTTGATGCTAGATATCTTTACCTTAACCCAAGGCAATCTGACTTCCCTGAAAAAAGTTATGCATGCAAAAATCTTTATAATTGGAAATCAAGAAACTTCATACCAATTTCCGGGGCTAGTTTTTTGAGAAAAAAAAAATTTAATTTTATCTACGATTGATGGCATTTTTATCAATACAGGTTTAATTTTAATTCAATTTTTCTTATTTTTTCTTCGTTATTGGTTTAATTTTAGTCTAGTTGCAACACGCAACTTGCCACATGCAACTTGCCATATGCAATTTGCCACATGCAACTTGCCACATTGTACTTACATATAAATCTATACTTTTTTTAATTTATACTTCTTTGTCAGTACTTTTTATTCTTGTCCAGACGTTAAAAAGTCGCTAAAATGTATAATATGTAGTATAGGGGAGAGTGGGGCAGTTTTGAACACGGGGCACATTTGAACACTGCATATAAAATATTAGTATATCAATCTTTTTTAGAAGTATTTCGATATTTGAACCCGTCAACACGATATCCATAAATGTCAACGACTTTCCATCGTTATCTCGGCTGACTTTCAGATTTATAGGTGGAAGGTGATTTTTATAGTGGTTGCATTATTTCAGTTTTTTAGTTGTAAGAGTTTAAAAAAAAATTGGTACGTGATTTCAAAAGGCAATACAATTTTTGTTAATGGTTAATGAATTTTAAACTAATTGACGGTGAATTTTTGAATGAATATATTAATGCTAAATATTTATTCAACATTTTATGTCGTTGACACAGTGGGGGCACTTTTGAACAAGTATGGTGGGGCACTTTTGAACATGTTCAAAACCGCCCCCGAGCAGTTTGTATCAGACATTTTAAGGACACTTGAATGTGTTTTATTTAATAAATCGTAATGTTCTTATAAAAAAAAATAATGAAACTAGCATTTGTGGGCAAAATTAAAGAAAAAATGGTAATATGAACAACATAATTGAAGATTTAAAAAAATGCCTGAATTCTTCAAGTTCTGCTAGACTGTTCTCGATGAGAACTCGATTATATACCGCTTAAGCGTTATAGAAATTAAAGTCAGACTACCTACACCAATTAATGCTCCTGGTACATGAAGAACATCAGCTTTGTTAACATTTGGATTTAATGTCTAGAAATATATCTATATATATTGAAAATAAATCTATTTTACTCTGAGAAGCATAAATGGTATGAATACCATTTTTCTAAGATATATTTTAAATGAATTTTTCTTGGTTTTTGTTTTTCTTTTGAACTTATAAATGTGATAAACTGATAACTATAGTTTAAATTTAAATGTTATTTGTTCTGAGTTTTTATTATTTGTTGGTTAATTGAATGTGATATAATAATCAATTTGGAGTTTTTGTATGTTCTTATTAAAAAACTAATAAAAAGTTAAGTTACAAAATTTTCGATTTTGATTTTTTTTGCATATTTGGCATTGTCTCTGATTTATTCTCATTTAGTTTTTTAGCCTAGGTCTTTAAATTAATCAGAAATTCCAATTACTTTTGAATTTTTTTTCATTTTTATATGCAAATTGCGGTATTTGATTTGGTGTTTTCCTCTATAACTCAGAATTATAAAAAATGTAGTTAGGGCCCTTACGAGATTATAGGCAGTATAAAACACTAAATGTGCCATAAAAATCCGAAAAATGCTGCAAAAATCCAAAATATTAAAAAAAAAAAAAACAACACCTATTTAAACAAAATTAAATAATTCAGTCTTTTATTAATGGAAAGTTTTCACAGGAATAAGTAAATAGAATTTACATAAACTTCATGGCATACAATTACGATAATATGTTAACGTTTTGATTCTAAATGTCTCTATCTTTTTCTATTGATTAATCAGTCAGACAGGAACAGTCAAACTTTAAAATTAAAAGTTAAAGACAGACAGACAGAAATATCGTAATATCATGTCTGTTTGTTGTCTTGAGTTCGATTTTTTTCCGAATCCTAAATCGCAGTTAAAAATGAAGCTAATCCAGCACCATTTTATTCTGGACAAAAATATCTTTAAAACAAATCAAAAATGTGTGAATCGTCTAGTTTAACTGAAAGCCCCTGTATAACTAATATATTTTTGTTGTCATAGCTCGTGTTCCATCTTCCATATATCATAAACTTTTTTCATACAAAATGAGCTCATCAGAGTCTCTTATTGACTAATCCTATGAGTATCGTGGTCCCATTTTTTGTTTGTTTTATTCTCTTTTTGCACTCCAATATCTCTCATTTCTCTCTGCCGTCTCTAAAGAACCCTGAAACTCTATAAACTAAAATTCAAACTCGAAACACCAATAAAAGATTCTTCGTTGGATGATCTAAAATTTCTATATAAAGAAGTCGAATTTAAATTCGAAAGTTTTCTCACAAAAAACTTCTTCAACAAATTGTGCTTTGCATTCGGTTGGTTTTGGTTGTGTTGCGGTCTTGGTTTTCGCCACCACCAACGCAACGTAGCTATTCTGTATCCTTGGGGACTCTTTAAGAGTTTCAGCAGTCCCATAGTAAAAGCGAAATAACTTTTTTCTTACTCAAATTATACGCTCGTGTTCCACTAGAGTATGTGAGCGAATTTTAAGATTATATGCTTTTCAAGAAAAACAAACTTCGAAAGGAAAAAAGTTTTTCTTTTAAACATAATACACATAGGAAATTGTGACCACGTAAAAAAAAAAAATGGATAACAAAATTGGCAATTGTCAATAAATCGTAGAAAAAAATAACATTTATCAAATCAAATCCATCCTTCAAATTCGCAAATGAAATGAGTTAAACTCTCTAGCATATGAGTATAATGATGGATGTTTCTCGTAAATCGACCACTTAACCTAAGTGAAGGCCACAATTATAAATCAAAATTTATATACCGTCACGTTATTAGTCCTTAAATCACCCCCACCAATCTGATCAGAGAAAAAAAACAGAAAACATACAAAATACAAAAAAAAAAAAGAAGCAAAATACAGAAAAATATAAGCTAAGAAAGGAAGCAATAAAAACGAGAACATTTTATAAGCCAACAGTATTATGTGTCTTTCTAGTAAAAAGAAAATTCATCGAATTTCAACAAATCAACCCAAAGTGGCCATGAGAAGAAACATCACGATTTCGACTTGACTACGGTTCCGACCTCTAGTGCTAGTGCCTAACTACCAAATCGATTTGTGTGGCGGCAATAAAAGATCCTAATTTAACACCCTCATCACGGACTTAAATTTTCGCTGCGGAGGGCTGTAACCAGTGCCGGGTTTGCCGTTTCAAGTTAATTAATTTGTAGCAAATTTAAGGGGCACAAAATTTAACTTTTTGTTCACAAAATGTTTACTCTTCTATAGAATCATTTACTTTTTTTAACCAAAAGACAATAAATGAAATACCTAAACGTCATTTCAGTTTCTTTAAAACTGTGCAAGAGCAAGTATCTGTACGAAGATGAAGATGCTTAGTGACACTTTCGAAAGTTATTAAAGTTGTTTTCCTTCATACAAAGTTTATGTAATCCCTGAACTATATTTTAAGCTCAAAAAGAAATCTAGAGACAAGGGAGAAGTTCTGATAAACAAACTAATTTGTTAGTAAGGCCGTGTGTGAATTTCGTAAAAATTTTTCACCTTGGTCAAGTTTTGACATTTGCGTGGTGAATAAAGTAGGTTAAAATTCATTCTGCTGTTGAGCAGGTTAAAATTTTAACCAAGGTGAAAATTTTAACCCAAATTTTAACCTAATTCACACGTTTCCTAAAAATTTGAAAATCCTACCTTCTATAACACAATCAAAAGATGAAAAATTTTACTAATTCCTTAGAGAATCTAATTGTCTTAGTCCGACACTGGTTATGCGCATGTCTTTGACAATGACAACCAATGGCAAGTGGAAGGAATTGGTGCGACAATATATCCCGTGTAATGAAATGAAAACTTTTAATTTGCAGATCTACAAAGTAGCCATTAATATATTTGTCGTCGATAAAATGTTCCTGGTGCCTAGTCAAGCGATACAGAATGACATCGTTGATTTTTCCTCCATTCTTGGCGAAGTATTGAATACATAAATAAAGCTGTGCTAATTGTTTGCTGTGTTTCGTCGCAGTGCTATTGACCGTTTTTATGTGGGATATAACATGAGAACCAGGCGGAGTAAGGAAGGAATACCGTAGCATAAATAATAGTTAATTTTTGGTTTGTCATCCCTTAATTTGTATATTTTATCTTATCACTGTCAATAGTGAATGTTTTTCAGGCTTTGAATTATTATAATCGTGCTAAAAACACCGCAGAGAAGATAACAAAGATGTGTTCAATAAAATTAAACATACATAATTTGTTTGTTTTTGTGTGAAGGAATTATAAAAACAAAACATGCATTAAATAAACAAACTTACAAATTTGTGTGTACGATTACCTATAAAATAATTTAATAAAATTAAAGAGATTTGTTTAAGTTAAAAAAAAATGTTTGTAATTTGAATGTTTTGTGTAAATAATACGTCTCTATTCTTTAATTCAATAAGCTCAGAGTTCCCGAATATATTATCTAAATCACATCACCCGACTTGGTCGCATGCACTTGCTCTTGAGGTAAAAGTAGCTCTAACGTTAATCTTTTTAATACGCTTTTATTAGCTTCACTTGTAACTAACTAACGGCTTCCCAAAGTAAAAAATCGTTTTTTACCAAGAAAATTTTCACTTAAAAGTGGCTTAAAAAATCGAATTATTGTCAGAAAAATTATTCCTTCGTTCATTACTTATCTAAGAAGATAGTGTGAAAATTTCAAACCGATCGGTTTAGCCGATTAGGAGAAGTTTTCTTCAACGACTTTGAAAACAACGTTTCGAGAAAAACGTGTTTAAAAATTGTAGGAACCATGTAATTTAAGTTAAAACGTCTTCATAAAAAGAATGATTTCTCCGTAACTAATTGCCGTATCAATGTATTTTTAATTTTTTTTTATTTTTTTCAAAATCACAACTTGATATAACCCCTTAATATAAATTCAGTGGGAGCGTATCGGAATCCCGCTTTTTAAAATCCCGTTTTTCGAAAATCCCGAAAAAAAAGTTTCAAAATCCCGTTTACTAAAATACCGCTTTTTTAAATCCCGTTTTCTGAAATCCCGCATTTTAAAATCCCGTCAAATCCCGAAAATCCCGTTTTTTTTACAAAATACATGCTTAATTCACAAATAAAAAAATCATGAGAAATAGACAGAAAATTAGTAAAACTGATTTTTTGCCCACACACAATATGTACCTTCAACACATTATGAAAACGGTATTTCTTTTATAAAAACATAAAATGATTAAAGCCTTGAATTGAGTTCACAAGTAAAAGAAATTTCATTTATTTAAATATCAAAATTGTTGAAATGCATCCAAATATAAGTTGAAATATATTTAAATGAAATTTCTTTGATTATGTAGTGTACTTAATTTAAGGTGTTGTGATCTTTTTATGTTATTATTAATCTATATATGGGATTTTTATAATACCGTTTTTTATTATCCCGATTTTGCAAGCAAAACTAGTTGTTTTATTTTAAAAAATCGCGCGATTTTTTAAAATAAAACAACTAGTTTTGCTTGCAAAATCGGGATAATAAAAAACGGGATTATAAAAATCGGGATTTTAAAAAGCGGGATTATAAAAAGCGGGATAGTGAAAAACGGGATTTTAAAAGCGGGATTTAAAAAAACGGGAATATAAAAAGCGGGATATCGAACCCAACCCAAATTCAGTAAAATAAATTCAATATTGTCCATAGAAACTATTTTACATTAACAATTTAGTCGTTTTCGTATCATTTGCCCAAATAAGACAAGTGAACCTATTCTATTGACCGGTGGAAAACGTCTTTTTTGGAAGCATTGCAATACATTGTATTAATTTTTTTAATAGTTTTTGGTCAGCTTTTTTTTTATAAATAAGTTAGAAAAAGGGATGTCCTTGAATATGTATTAAAAAGGTTATTCCTTCGTTTTTTGTAGGCGCAAAATTCAATTGTTTATCGTTTATAGGGTGAACATATTCTATTGACCGGCAGTGTATGTAGTTCAGATGACAACACAATATTTTGGTGGTCCGGACCTTGGGGAGGGGCATTGGGGGGGTCAAAACACTCCAAATAAATCTTTACCTACTTCCAATTATTGTATCGAACTGAATCTTTGTACATATGTATATGAAGTTCGGATGACAGCACAATATTTTAGTGGTCCGGATTCTGGGAAGGGGCATGGGGGGCCGAAACACCCCCAATCAATTTTAGTCTTGCAGGTACTAGCGAAAGAGAGGGCCTTTTGAGACTAATACAATCCAAGTCGAATTGAACCTACTCTCAATTATGATAAGACTAAAAAGTAAAAAATAAAATATATAATTAAAAAAACTCAAAATACGCTTTTATCACGCAATAAAAACTATAACATAATTTAATTGACTTATAGGAAATGGTTAGATCAAAAAGCGTAGAGCGCATTTTTGTTGCTTATAACCTACTTTTATAAAGTTTGAACAAAGCGCTCGACGCTTTTTGCGTGATAAAAGCGTATCATTATTTTGTACACTATGTATTTTTTTTTATGAATAAAATTAAGAAATATGTAATTAAAATTTGATTTCTTTAGAAAAATTTGTTTTAAAATTACATAAACATCTTTTTAAATAGTTTTGTCTTCCAAATCGTATAATTTCATAAATAACAAAGCATAGGCGGATACAGGGGGGGGGGGGCACGGGGGCACGTGCCCCCCCCCAGAACTTAAAGTTCATACTTAAAGGAAATCAAACTATAAGAGTTTTAAAAATATATGAATAATAACAGAAAGAACTTGAGTGAAACTCTTGTCTATTTCTGGCTGAAAATGCGAATTTTGTTGATTGTTGCATCCCTTTCAAATGAAAAGCTCCACCTCACAAATAAATAAACGGCTATTTGTTGGGTACACACGAATTTTTTTTCGATTTAAAAAAAAAGTGAATTTTCAAAGTGATTTTGGTGAAAAATTTTGATATGGACATCGAATGACATTGAATGATATAAAAAAAATAATTGTAGGTATATGCAACTCTATTTTTTCATACAGAGGGGTTAAAAAATTTGCACTTTTTTCGTTGTTTTTACTTGCGATATAGGTACTATAGGGCAAGTTTAGGATTCGTAAAAAAAAATCGAACTCGAGACAACAATTTTACATGACATTACGATGATAGAGAATGCCAAAAAAGCGGGTCCGGCAATTCTGTCTGTCTGTCTGTCTGTGTGTCTGTCTCTATCTGGAGCTGCAGCCTAAACGAGTGAAGTGATTTTCTTCAAACTTGGTAGTTAGCAGTTTTTGGTGATTCCCTAGAGGGGAAATTGAAATTTTTTTTTATGACCAAAATTAACGGTACCTGCCATATAACGGAAATAGAAAAGTTAATTTTTTTCAAAAACGGCTCTAACGATTTTGATTAAAATTTTTGTGTGTAGTACTACACATAAGAGCCAACTTTTTAAATAAAAAAAATATTTTTTGTACCGTTATTAACGGTACCTGTCATAGAACGGTTTTTTTCGTTTCTGAATATCTCGTACAACATTTACCTGATTTCAATGAAAATTTTTATACAAAAGTGTGTAAGTAAAGATAATATTAAAATTTTAGAGAATTTTCAAAAAACGCATTTTTGGTTTTTTGAAAAATATTTCAAAATTTTTTTTTGAAAAATCAATTTTTTGAAAACGGATCAATGAAAAATTTTGGAATTTAGTTTTTATGTGTAAATTAATTATTTCTTCAAAATGGCATACCAACTTTTTTTTTGAAAAATGTTAAAAAATTTTTATACATAAAAAATTATTTTTTTAAAAAACGGCTCCTACAATTTTCGAAAATTTTTTTCTAAAAATACATTTTTATACAAGAAATAAAATGGCATATTTATTTTTTTTTTAAGATAATTTAAAACGGAGTTTTATTAATTAATAAAACAGATTTAATTTTTTTATACTACTTATGAAATTTCTTCAAAATATCAAATTTTAAATTTCTTGTATAAAAAGCTTTAACATTATAGTTACTTTAAGCATAAGAGCAAGTACGTGCGACCCCAGTCGTGCAATTTATTTTTTTTAACATTAGTGTTTTTAAAATAGCGGAACACGTCACAAAATTGCATAAACCATATATTATAGAACTGCTGGATATGTAGAACAAACTTGCATTTCAGAAGTTTGCTCAAGTTTGCACCCCGAAAATAAAGACCCCTTGAAAAAAAACTCCTCAAAAGCGACCCTTATACTTATAGATTTTTTAAATATTATTTTATTGAGAAAATTTCTCCAGGGATACCTCTAAAAATATGTAAAAAAAATAGTGTTCCAAATTTCAAAAGAATCGGTGCAGTAGTTTTGAAGTTATGAGGAGCACCGGCGTTGAAAACATTAGTTGTGGGGATAACGATTTAAAATTTTGAACTCTGGACTAAAAGACTAAAACGTTCCTAAGGGAAGTATTAAAATACTCATAACTTGGTCAATTTGGCTCCAAGAGACCTACAATTTGAACACAATATTCTTGAGGTATAAAACAATTTAACCCCTTGTAGCCCCATGTGACATTTCTGTAATAAACCGAAAAAGATTGCATAAAAGCTCTACAAACTATTTTTTTTTTTCTTTTGAAGCTTCTAATATTATAATCTTTAAGTATTGCTTTATCGAAATAGTACTTCAAATTTCTAATAAATAGCACCAATAGTTTTTAATTGACAGTTAATGTTGAAAGTTGGGCTTTTTTTGAAAATAAGCAAATTTGTGTAAAAACAACGAAATTCAGAAAAAAAATAGTTTTTGTTAGTAAACCCCACGGGGTTTTATTTTTGGATTTTAGGAAAGTGCCTAAAAATTAATATTAGATAGTTTTTTGCTTGAATTTTTGCATTTTTATATAAAAATAAATTATTTGAACTTTTTTTTTACTCCCAAAATATCGAAATAACTAAGTAAATAATGACTTTATTGAATTTTTAAAAAATACGTGTTTTATTAAAGATAAAGGCCAATCGATTGACTTATTAATTTTTAAATTAACGACCTTGGGTTACAAAAGGTTAATGCAAATAAAAAAAAAAAAAACAAAACTGGGTTTCCCGGCAAAAAAGTATGATTCAGTTTTTTTTGTTATTCTTAGGAACTTTAATATTTATTAGAATTAAGTCTTTAGTATTTGACTAAAAACTACTAGGTCATTAACTAATGGTATAATTATGTCCATAATATTGCAAAATTTTATAAAAAATCAATTAAAAAACGTAAACATTTTTTTTTTTTTAAATTTCATCTTTAAAACTTAATTTCTCAAAAACTATTTGGTGAAACAACTTAAGTCAAAAAATTAAATAAAGAATAGATTACTAACTTTAATATAGCACAGAATTGTACGTGCATTTTCTGATTTTTTATATTTTTTTTCTTCCGGCTAATCCAGGAGTAAGAGGGTTAGCACTTAAGTGGCTTTTACTGTAACAAGAAAATGAAAATTTTTCCTTCCGAATAACTTTTTGGTCATTTGGTACCTATTTGATGTGGGAAATGTGCCTAAATATTTTTGGCCAGGTTTTAGACCACTGTGGGTCGTTAAAATTTTCTGCTTGTTAGTCAGTCGTATGGTACTTCACTTTATTTCTAACTGTTATTGCTGTTTTTTTTTTGCCAATCCGTCCCTTGTGCCCCCCCCAGAAAAAAATCCTGGATCCGCCCCTGTAACAAAGTATTTTTTGGATAAAATATTGAAAAATCGTTTAAAAAAAGTTATCAAAAACTAAAAAAATTAATTGATATGCCTTAAAAATAGAAATATTAATCAAAACATAAAAACTAAGTTTAAAAAAAAATCACTAGCCCAATTTCAAAAAGTTGATTAAAAAAAAATATTTTAATTCAAAAATATTTTTTTTATTTGTTTTTTTTTTTTTTATAATTTGAAACGTAAGGTTACTAAAATCGTCGTTATGGATACAGTCAAACAAAACGGTTCTATGGCATGTACCTACCGCCCAAACATGTTTTCGAAAAAAAAAACTTTTTCCATTTTGGTCTTTTGGCAAAATTATGTCTAGGAAAATATGAAAAACAATGTTTGAACTACATCAATTGTTTCAGTGGTTAGGCTGCAGCTCGAGATAGAGACTGATAGACAGCGAGACAGACAGTCCTAACATCACGAAAACATGTTAAATCAACAAGAAACGGTATGAAAGTAAATCCATAACTAAACAATGATGAATTATATATTTTTCTGTTGATGTCTGATTGTAGACAAAATCAAACACTTTTTTATGTTAAAGCTGATTTATATTAAATGTATTCAGTATTCATATTCATACTATTGATATGAGGTTTTTTTTCATGGCCACACCTTAATTTAGCTTTACCTATGTACTTCCCATATTATCTGTGGATATTATATGTACATACATATATGTATATTTCTTCCCAATAATTCGAGTATATCCCTTCTTTATTATGTAAGAAAGATTCCATTGAACTTTGAAATTGAACTTTATAAGAAGGAAATACGCATAGTTCTGTGTACTATCGTGTGTAGTATCGTGTACTACAGTTTAAAGTGATGCGCTTCTATCTTCCATACAATATCGAAGTGGGCGAATCTATAAATGTATGTACATATTTATAATATATAGGATATTTTGATCGAAAACTGTAAGGACATTCATTTCTGGGAATTTTTTTTCAGACGAAATTTATGAACAGGTATGTATAACCAAGGTTTTGGATTGGGATTTGTAAGGTAAACACTTTCTTTTTATTTTTCTAACATTTTCTCATGCATGTCTCAAATTATCTCAAATTTCTTCGAGCAGGGCCAATTCGAGCAACGTATGTTGTATGAGTTTATATTTTCCAAATTATTTATTTATTTTATGTATTTTTACTTGCGATATAGGTACTATATATCAAGTTATGCATTCGTACAAAAAAAAAAGTTGAGATAACATTTTTCCATGACATTACGATGGTAGAGAATGCCAAAAAAGTGGGTCCCGGAAGTCCGTCTGTCTGTCTGTCTGTCTGTCTGTCTGTCTGTCTGTCTGTCTGTCTGTCTGTCTGTCTGTCTGTCTGTCTGTCTGTCTGTCTGTCTGTCTGTATAAGGACCTACAGCCTAAACGGATGGACCGATTAATGTCAAACTTGGTATGTAGCGTTATTTGGCGACTCTCCAGAGGGATTTTTGGAATTAATTTTTTTGGACCAAAATTAACGGTACTTGTCATATACCGATTTTAGTAAAATTGAAATATCTCGAAAACGGCTCCAACGATTTTGTTTAAAAAATTCAAACGTTAGTTTTAAGTTAAGGTCTACCTTTTAATGAAAAATTTTTTTTTGGAAAATCATTATTAACGGTACCTGCCATAGAACCGTTTTTTTCAAATCGGATTATCTCCGAAACCGCTTATTCGATTTCAACGAAACTTTTTGTGAAAAAGCATTTATATAATTTAAATATAAGCCAAAAATAAAATTTTGAAAAAAATAATTTTTGGATTTTTAAAAAAATTTTGAAAATTTTTTTTTGAAAAATCAAATTTTCGAAAACGGGACATTGAATTTTTTTGAAATTTTGTTTTTAGATGTTGATTAAAGATTTCTACAAAATGGCATACCAATTTTATTTTAGAACTTTTTTTCTAAAAAATTATTTATAAAAAATTAGTTTTTTAAAAAACGGCTCTAACGATTTTGAAATTTTTTTTTCTAAAAATGCATGTTAATATATCAATCAAAACTGCATACTTGTTTTGGAGGGCAATTTGATTTCAGATTTTATTTAATTTTTTTAAAAAACGAATTTTATTTTTTTTCCAAATTTCTATATAAAAAGTCTTAACAATTTAAGCAACTTTAACTCTAAGAGCAAGTTCGTGCGACCCAGTCGTGCATTTTATTTTTTTCCTATTCGTCTATTGGTTAATAAATTCAATACTTTGGGGTTTAAAAGGTTTTTTGTTATCTTTTATTTATCAAATTTGCTACAGAATCTTTTTCATAAATACATACTCGCTCATCTAACAGAAAAACAAAGAAGAAACAGTAGGTAATTTCCTTTCGATGTCTTAATATCTTATAGAATTTATGACAGTTGACACTTTGACAGCTCCTCGAAGCAATTTGGCCTGCCATTATTGCGAAAAGAACACCCACTTATTTCCGGTTCTCATTTGGAATACAATTTTATGCACACACATAATTTTATATCATTTCCTTAATTTGACTTAAATATTAAGTGCCTTTGTAAAAAAAATAAACAGTTAAAGCGATACACGCACAAATATGTACGTTAAAATTGATATACTCATATGTACACTTATTTTACATATACCGTTATTATTGTCAATGACTTTTCATGTTGATTGTTCCAATGTAAGGACATCAGATCAGAAAAGATACAATGTGAAAAATAATTTCCTCTGTTTTTCCTGAAAATGAACGCGAATATTTTACGAGTCGAGGAGAGGTCTCGAAGCAGAGATTGAGAGATTGAAAGGTTGGGAGGGTCAGATAAGAAAAATCCATACATAAAATGCTTGAGTATGAGACTATGTGCGAAATGCGGAATGTTGTGCTACTAATGATTGGGCCCTTAAAATTGTGTAATAAACAACGAATTGCATTTCCAATGAGTTATTGATGGGAAGTTATAAGATGGACTTTCCAAGGGCAATCAACACAGAAAAAAAAAAAATAAAAACCATAGAAATGGATGGGTGGTGTTTCTATAAATTGTGATAGCAATATGTATCTCTATTTTACATAAGACTTGATTAGAGGGTGGATTTTGTTTATTACGGTGTGTGTTGTATTATATGGGTTCGACGTAGTATTCAAATGGGGTAAATCTGCGCTTAAATAATAAAAAAGGGATGCGACGACCTTGTGTGTGTGTGTTGTATGGCCTAGGATTGATAACGTCCTAAAACGAATAAAATGAGGGATTTTAAGTTGTCCATCGGGATTTATTTGTTTATTTTTTTTTTTTTGAAAATCAGGGCTCGATATATGGAATACGTGTTTGGGAATTCATTATACAGAGGCTGTGAAAAAGACATTTACACTGGAGATTTGTTGTTCGTGTTTGGTTGGATGATGACTCGAGTACGAGTTTATTGAGAAAGATGGTTTAGGATGAACGACTATATCTGACCTACATTGTCGAAGAATGCTTTATTGTTTTATCCAAGGTTTAAGAAGATAGCTATAAATAAAAATGTGTAGGGATATTTTTCTATAAGAATTTTTTTAGGGAGGATATTGAGAAAGGAAAGGTTATTTAATTCGGTTAAAATTGTCTGAAGTGTTTATTTTACGAAAATCACTGAAAAGTTTATTTTTTCCGTCAAGATTATTTATCTCTTGGGCAATTAAAATTAATATTTCAAACAATTACTTCAATTGGTGGTAGTGAAAACGACGTTTGCACGTTTTACAGTCAAGGTTATATTGACTTTTCTTGAACCAAGACAAATACAAATAAATACTTAATTTTGTATACAATTGCAGAAAGTTATAGTTGAAATTACGGAATTAACGTACTAACCCAATTAGGAAATAATTGCACAGTTTTTATAGTATTATGCATGTGACCTTGAGATGGATAATTATACACAGTGATATAGATAAGCATGAGGGTGAAATAAAAAGCTAATAGAAGAGAATGAACCTTGATTTCTATGTAATACCATTGAATTTTATAACAGCTTACTCGGTCGTCGGTACAATCCGATTTCAAGTTCAGCTTATTTCAAGTAATAATTTATTGAATCAACACATAACTTTTTCTTTCGGTACTAAAAAATTTGACATGAGTTATAAAAGGTCAGAAAATGGTCAAAAAGAGTCAACTCGTTCGATAAAGTGCACAAGAATAGAATTTGATTATAGCGTTCTGATTGTTCAATTAAGATAAGTTCCACATAAGCTATGACCCAAAGCTAAATCGTATAAAATGAAAGAAAAAAAAATTATAAAATGACTGACTGGCAGAATTATACAGTTATTCAACCTAAAATTAACTAGAGTTGTTGGAAACGGAGTTTGTAAGTACTTAACCAGAAATTTTATTAATGCATTATAAGTACCATACTGTCAGAGGCAGACAATGAGCTGCCGGAACTCCAGGGCGTGACTACCTTTCCCACTGCAAAGAAATGCTTTGTATAAAGTCCCTTCATATGACAGAGTTACAAATAACTAATTTAGTAGTTAAAATTGACTATTTAATAGTAAGTTTTTGTAAAATACTTTGATCGACTATTAAAATAGTCACAAATAACTATTTTTCACTATTTAAACATTTTAAAATGTTTTAAATAGTTATACATATACAGGGTGTCTCGGAATGAGATAAGAAGTTTTTGAAGGATGATTCTTAGGTATATTCTAAGAAAAAAATTCTTCTTCAGTAACTCTCTATCTGCAAAGTTGATATCGTTTAGCGATGATTTAAGAAAACGCTTACTTTGGTATGCCTTAACTCATGTTAATGTTAATAACTCCGTTAAGGGGTAATAACACCTTGTAAACCACGAAATCGAGCGTCATTTTCATTAGCCTATAAAACAAAGAAGAAATATTATTTTCTTTTGGTGTTTGTCTAGTTTGATTAAGTATATTAATAGGTAACAGAATGGGCTAATGTTAAATTTTTAAATGATGTGAAATTTTTTAAATGGCTCAGGATGATAGTAAAATCCTGTGCTCCCATCGGGCGACCAACTTACTCCTACAGTTTTTAACCGATTGGGCTGAAATTTTGTGTGGAGCTTAAAAATACTATTCTCTAGTGAAGTACGTAGGATTTTTTTGAAATATTAATTTTTAAAGAAATGGCATTAGTTTGAAAAAATTATTTCATTCCAAAAACAAAATTCGTTGAAAAAAAGACCATAAAATCGTTAAATTTTAATATTTCAAAAAAATCGTACGTACTTTACTAGAGAATAGTATTTTTAAGCTCCACAATCGGTTAAAAACTGTAGGAGTTAGTTGGTCGCCCGATGGGAGCATAGGATTTTACTATCATCCTGAACTACACCGCCATTTAAAAAATTTCACATCCTACGTACTTCACTAGAGAATAGTATTTTTAAGCTCCACACAAAATTTCAGCCCAATCGGTTAAAAACTGTAGGAGTTAGTTGGTCGCCCGATGGGAGCACAGGATTTTACTATCATCCTGAACTACACCGCCATTTAAAAAATTTCACATCATTAAAAAATTTAACATAAGCATATTCCGTTACCTAATAATATACTTAATTAAACTAAACAAACACCAAAAGAAAATAATATTTCTTCTTTGTTTTATACGCTGATGAAAATGACGCTCGATTTCATGGTTTACAAGGTGTTATTACCCCTTAAAGAACTACATTTATCAGTGTATGGAATTGATGTACTAAATAAGAAATAAAATCGTTTGTTCATTATGTAGGTACTCGTACGAAATGATTGTTCATTCCTTTCATTTCAATATTTTCGCTTCCACTATTTATGTAGGTATCTGCATTTTAATTACATACACCTATTTCAAAACTATTTCTTAATTATTTTTTGCAATTCAAAAATTCACTTTCTGTGGTTTGTGTATGTATTCTAATCAGTAAACTTCTTTTCTTCTTCTTTTCTATTAAGTTTAATTTTCAAGAAAAATACTTTTTTGACTCGGATATCATATAAGACAGTATGGTGAACTGTCATCGTGCCTTTAATGCTTTTTCAATGTAGGTACACATGACAATAATACACTATAGGCATATTTGCATATCTTTAGCATTTAATCCTTCGGAAGGTTTCCAGAATAGTTTTTCTTCTAAAGCCTAAGACTCTGTTCTACTATTACGATTCTAAACAATCACATTTATGCACAAAATTTACAATTTCTTCCATCAGACATAATTTCGTTTTTATCAAGCATAATCTTTGCTATTTATAGGTATCTTCAAGGGATCATAAATATTGCTTCCTCGGGGCAAAGATATACATTTTTTTCTACATTGTAACAAAACTCTGTCTACATATTACATAAGGAAACAAGGAAACGTATTCAGGGCATTTCAATAACCATTACTCATTGAAGAGGATTACCCACTTCTTCCGAAATTTAATGCAATTCTCTTCTGTGGAAATACATTTTTCAACACAAAATCGTATTTAAACTGAAAAACCAGCACGAAACTGTGAAATAAATTCCAGTAAATAATTCAGGTGCTTTTAATATAACCGGATCAATTGAGTATAACACCCATAGTACAATAAAAATGTATTTATTCCTTGTCGATTCGGAGTAGAATTGTCACGGATATATGTACAGACATATTTTGAGAATGAGTGTCTTTAAGAGAAGAAACATTACATAACATGAAAAATTAATGCCAATACATTCATTTACCCATTCTTTTCATACCAAATATTTTAAAGGATGCAGAAGCAGATATGACAACGAAAAACATAATTTCTGTTTTTTTTTTTTCTTAATCGAGATCTCAATCAATACCCTTGAAAAATTGCCTTTTGTGTCATATATTATGTACAATGTACATGAATACAAGGAAAGTAGACTAGATGAGATAGGAATAGATAATGATAATGAGTTATTAAGGAGATACCTTAGCAAAACCAACCTAACTGGTTAAGAAGAATGATTATTTTGTTCTATTGTTCGTTGGGGCTTGGACGGCAAACCATGCATATGTGGTAACTTATAAAATAAAGATTATTCTTTAAAACTATTCAATAAAAATGATATAATATTTTGCTCAACGTCAATGCGATTTTTTTTTTGTTTGATGCATCATCTAATCGGTAGAAAAAATTATTAAAAAATAAAACAAAACCTTAAAAACTTGAAAATAAAAAGTGGGAACGCTTAGTTATAAAAAAAAAAACAATATTAAGGAAACTTCTTCCAAACAAATTCATTGAATTGGACATTTCAAAAACAAAAAAGGGTTGGAGCATTTTAATGCAGACTAGCCGACCCCGCCCTCGAAATTCGAGCGCCAATTTCTTTATTTTTTTTTATTTGCAACAACTTTAAACACAATTATACCAAAATAGTTTCATTATTTTGTATAGTATTTGTTGTTGCGATTAAGTACACTTGCGACAAAATACACAGGTACCTATATATAATATACCTACTTTTTGATATTTTTTAAACCTGATTTAGATATTGTTGAACTACGTTTTAACTGCACTCAACTACGTAAAAAAAGTATCGAAAAAGAAAATGCAAAGTGTAATCGCCTTAATGCATTGTGTTTGCACCTTGCATTTTCCGATTCAATTCAACCTGTTTCATGTTCCATTCATTCAAATTCCATCATTCAATCATTCAACTTCCACCAACTTCACTCAAATTTGTCATTCACATCATTGTATACTTTGTAGGTTCTCGTCTTAGCTTAGCTTGTAGAAGTTTAAATTTCCGGAAGGGAGAGGGCGTTATTTATCGCACTTCCAGTTTGGAATGATATTTGTGGTAAGGTTTCCATTTAAATTTTAATGAATGCGTTCAGATACTTATTAATGATTAAAGATAGGTTCACATTTATTAAAGGTGCGTTCACAACAACGTCGCACAACAACGTTTTTTTCATGTTAAAGCCATAACTACAATGACCTAAAAAGTGAAAAAGTGGGAAATTTACAAAATTAAATTTTTTTTAAATTTTTCTAGCAATATTTGTTTTTGTAAAAATTTTTGGAAAAAACTACCAAAAAATTTTTTGGAAACCAAAAAATAAGCTTTTTGCATCATTATTTTTTATTTTGTCGTCGTAAAAACTGTCATAAAATGAGTTTGAAATCTATCACTTTTTGACTTTTCGCAAAAAGTTGCCGTTGTAGTTATACTTTTAAAGCCTTAAGGCTTAACTACAATGACGTAAAAAGTGAAAAAGTGGGAAATTTACAAAAGTTAAAAAAATTTATTTCTTTCAAGCTCCATTTGTTTTTGAAAAAAAACTACAAAAATTGTTTTTCAGACCAAAAAATAAGCTTTCTGCATCATTATTTTTAATTTTTTGGTGGAAAAAACCATCACAAAATGAGTTTGAAAATGTTGACTTATTGACTTTTTGCATAAAGTGGCTTTTAACTACATTGGCTCAAAAAGTGAAAAAGTACAAAAGTATGGTTTTTCGGGCTAGAAAATTAAAACAAAATATGCGGAAACTATATTTTTTTTTGTATAAAAACAATTTGTTAAAGGTATAACCACAATGGCCTAGAAAGTGAAAAAGTGGGAATTTTACAAAAGTAAAAAATGTTTATTTCTTTCTAGCACTATTTTTTATTTTTGGAAAAACTACAAAAATTGTTTTTTAAACCAAAAAAATAAGCTTGCTGCTGGAAGGTATAAGGAAGAAAAAAGACGTTCTTGTTAGTTTTCCCTGAACCTCATAAGAAAAACGCTTTGCCATGTGGCGATAAAATATTAGTGACTTTTATTCAAAAATGTAAACGTCTAAAAGTGAAAACTTGGTAAAATGGTAAAGGAACTGTCAAAGTCAGCTATTACATGAAGCCTCAAGAGGCTTGTCTCTTTTTTCGAATTTTCTTTTGATACACAGCCACACAAAAAAAAATAAAAGTTCTGACCTGGGGTTGCGACTAAGTTTTTCATATAGTTTTTCAGTTTTTGGGTCACTGAAACCGAATCCGGAGTCCGTTTTGCCCCATCACGTCAGGTTTTCGAGATAACCTCAAAAAATGTCACGAAAACAAAAAAAAATGTTCTCTGATCTGGAAGTGCGAATATGTTAAGCATATAGTTTTTGGACCGTTGAATCCAGATTCGAAGTCAATTTTGCCCTATCACGTCAGGTTTCTGAGATATCCTCAAAAAAATGTCAAAACCAAAAAAACTAAATTTCTTATCTGGGGTTGCGTCTAGGTTTTTCATATAGTTTTTGGGTTGCTAAGACCGAACTCGAACTCTATTTTTCCGTATCACGTCAGATTTTTGAGATATCCTCAAAAAATGTCAGATTTTTTGAGTTTAGACATTTTTTGAGGATATTTCAAAAACCTGACGTGATACGCCAAAATAGACTTCGGATTCGGTTTAAGCGACCCAAAAACTATATGAAAAATTTAGTCGCAACCCCAACTTTTGTTTTTTTGGTTTTGACATTTTTTTGAGGATATCCCAGAAACCTGACGTGATAGGGCGAAATTGACTACGAATCGAATATTCGCACATCCAGATCAGAGAAACAATTTTTTTGTTTTCGTGACATTTTATGAGGTTATCTCGAAAACCTGACGTGATGGAGCAAAACGGACTTCGGATTCGGTTTCAGCGACCCAAAAACTATATGAAAAATTTAGTCGCAATCCCAGGTCAGAACTTTTATATTTTTTTGTGTGGCTGCCCTACTAACAATTTTTCTTCTATAATGCTTTAAAGAAGCAAAGCTTTATAGCTTTATAGAACCAAAATTGTTTGTCGGGTGTGTAATCATTCTGTGAGGCGCGTACTATTACACGATGCCTCTTGAGTTAAGGACTCAAATTTGACATTTATCTTTTGAATTAAAATTTGTTGTTGTTGTATTGCACCAAGAAGCAAATGAAATGTGAGGGAATGTTGAAAAAAGAAAAAGTGGAAAAAGAAACGTCAAAAAAGAGTCTCGGACTCACGACCAACGACTCTCCGGTCGGATAATTTTTTCTTTCATCTTTTTTCTCTTTTGCACTCATAATGTTTAAAAAGAGTCGCACCTCTTGAGGCTTCATGTAATTGCTGACAAATTCTTATGTTCTTTCAAGAGAGAAAAGGACGAAGATAGACTTCATTGGTATCAAAAGTGTTTACAAAAGATTGGACCTTAGTAATAGATTTGATTTTTATAGAATTCAATTTTAACAAAAAAATTCATGGTAATAAAACAAACATCTTACTTCTGAGCTTAGATTACTAAAACAATGAAAGTTAACCATAGTTAAAACAACACACCAATGTGAAACCACCTTAATGTTTTTTTATTTTCGCTGAATGCTTTCATTCATTCATTCATTCATTCAGTCATGAATGACATTTCATTCCAGTCGATTGGAAATTTTCCAATAGATATTCCAGTTGTTTTTGTTTTTTATTTTTTTTTTTATTTTGTATCGAATTTTAATTTGTTATTTCGGTTAAAAAAATGTTATTCTGCACATCTACGCGTCATTCTCTTTCGTTCCGTGTATAATTTATGCCCCTTCGGTTTTTGGGGGCCCGTTAATTTGTACCACAAAAACCATGCTCGCCGTTTAATTATATGATGATATGAAAAATCAATTTTCAGTTTAACCAACATTTTCCAACTCTTCTTTTTGCAAATAAGCTGAAAATAGATAACTACTAAAATTCGAAATAATACCAAATACGATGTATTCGATACTAATTTACATATACGACGATACGAATCACTTTTAAAATACGAATTTTATTTGGCAAAAAAGTACGCATACGCCCGAGTGTCTATTCAAACAAAATCAAATACCTAAAGACTTATTAACAAATTTAACAAAAAGCAGAGGAAAATGTTCTAAGCAATTTCCATTCCTAGATCAGTTCCGGATCCCCACGATCGATGCAAGGAATAGAAAGTTTGATGTTCAATTTAACAGTATTCTTTCAATTTTATTGTTTTCTAAACATTTTTAATGAAAGAAACTTATATTAAGTATATTGTACATAGCATGTTATAACTATATGTTTATAACATGCTCAACAAGCAGAAACAAAAACAGACAGGGCTTCTCAAATATATAACTTATGCTATGTTTGAAATTATAAACAAAATTACATGACGTTACTACTACAGTCAAACATGAATGCTATTTAACATTAACATATAATTTGGTATGAATACTGTTTTTTTTTTTTCCTAAATGGATACGAAATATTTAGGAAGTGGGTCAAAATTGCTTTCTAAGATTTGATTACGTTGATAGTTATTGTAGTGAGTTACAAGTGAAGCTAATAAAAGCGTATTAAAAATTGCCTAGTTACATACTGATGAAAATTCGAAAAAATAATCCTAGAGGTCCCCTTTAATTATGTTTAGTATAGGTATGTCTATCGTCTATGGTTATACGATTGTCGATAGTCCAATACTCAATATTTAAATTCGTGTAATAGTACAGGAAAGTTAGTAAAAAAACAAGCATATTGTGGAACGAAATATAGGACTGCTGAATTTTTCAAATCTGAAAGAGGGACATTAGAAAAGCTTAAGTCCTGGTTTTCGGGACGCCACCCCCCTGGCGAAATCCACCATTTTGGAAAACGCGAATCGCTCTATATCTCCAAAACTATTAATCCTAGAGAAATGATTATCAGACCAAAGTTCTTGGAAATTTAATTATCTTTTTCTTTGTAATACATTATTTTTCTGAGCGGGCAATAGTTTTGAGGTTATGTTGTTTTAATTTATTTTTTTTCGGTTTTTTTAAGATTTTATCATTCCCGGTATTAGTTACATAAATTTTTAAACAGTTAAAGTTATAGACCATCAAATTTCCAATAATTTGGTATATTTTTGAAAGTCATGCGATGTATGAGTCGAAAGTTATTGATCTGAAAACTGTAGTCTAAGTATAGGAAAGTTAGTAAAAAAAGAGACAATTTGTAGAACGAAATAAAGGGAGGCTGATTTTTTCAAATCTGAAAGAGGAGTATTAGTAAAGCTTAAGTCTTGGTTCTCGGGACGCCAAGCACCTGGAGAAATCCGCCATTTTGAAAAACGTGAATTGGTCTATATCTACTAAACTATTGGCTTGACCGAATAAGTTACTTAACCAAAGTTGTAGGTAATATAAATATCTTTTCTTGTACATGCACTGTTTTGCAACTTCCTCTCATATCATATGTTTCTTGTTCTTACATTACGTACACGATTTAGTATTTTAGGTATGAACCTTATGCAAAAACATATTAGTATATTTTTAGAAAATCAATGCTATTAAAATTCCGTATCTTTGGTTTGAAAAATCATTTAATCTTCAAAAGTAAACCAAATTAATGGAATATTGATGTTCTACAACTCTAATCATGCTTAAAAATTTTTTTTTTCTATCATAGACAATGAGAAAAATAACCTTAAAAATGTTGTCCTCGCAGAAAAACAGTGAATGCACAAGAAAAGATATTTATATTACCTACAACTTTGGTTAAGTAACTTATTCGGTCAAGCCAATAGTTTAGTAGATATAGACCAATTCACGTTTTTCAAAATGGTGGATTTCGCCATGGGGTTGGTGTCCCGAGAACCAGGACTTAAGCTTTTCTAATACCCTTTTTTCAGATTTGAAAAAATCAGCCTCCCTATATTTCGTTTCACAAATTGCCTGTTTTATTTACTAACTTTCCTGTACTTAGACTATAGTTTTCAGATCAATAACTTTCGACTCATACATCGCATGACTTTCAAAAATATACCAAATTATTGAAAATTTGATGGTCTATAACTTGTACCGTACTATTACCGGGAATGATAAAATCTTAAAAAAAACAAAAAAAAAAAAAATTAAAACAACATAACCTCAAAACTATTGCCCGCTCAGAAAAATAATGTATTACAAAGAAAAAGATAATTAAATTTCCAAGAACTTTGGTCTGATAATCATTTCTCTAGGATTAATAGTTTTGGAGATATAGAGCGATTCGAGTTTTCCAAAATGGCGGATTTCGCCAGGGGGGTGGCGTCCAGAAAACCAGGAATTAAGCTTTTTTAACACTCCTCTTTCAGATTTGAAAAATTCAGCCGTCCTATATTTCGTTCCACGAAAAAGTCTATCTTTCCTGTACTATAAGATTATTTTGACAGAATTTTTTCTGCAAAGCTGTAGGTAAACATATATCGAAATCAATTTTAGATAGGTATAGAACACATAATTACAAAATGCTGAAGAGGTATTACACAGGAGAGACAGAAAACTTATACGTTATACCTACGAGTATTCACAACTTTTTGTTTTAGTCGTCTTCAGGTGAATGTGATTGAAATGTTGGCTTCCAGGAATAGGAATGAGAATTTGAATTTGAATTGTGTTATTTCTAGTTAACTATTTTGGAATTTAATATTTACGAAGAAATATACATCTCTATAGACTTTGTGTTGGGGTTGTTCTTGGTTGTTAGTATGTTAATATGCTTTTGGATTATTTTGGGAAGGGTTTGGTTACATTATGCCTTAGAATTGTTGTTTAGATTTTATATACAGATACCTAAATAGGTATGTAATACAGTAAAATAGGGAGAAAAAAGGGGTAAATCTCGGAATGAATGTTAGTAGAAATTTTTTTTGCTCAATATCTTCCTTTTGCCATTCTATAACATATCTCAAAAGTCTAGAAAAATCTCATGTCCGCTTGTCGCGATTTCAAGGTCAAATCGCGAAATGGAGATTTTCAAAATTAGCAGAAATAGGCTATGGTACTATATACACATATGATACATGATGTCAAGGTATTTTTTAATGCTGATTCCAAAAAATCTAAAATCAAGACAATCTGACGTCTCTGGAAAAAGTTATACCTGTTTTTCATCTGTCAACTCATATTATTATAACAGTTGCAAACTTACTGCCGAAAAACCCTTAAAAGTTATGGTAGATGAACCAAATTTTGCATGAAGATTTTAGAATCCATCATTATTAAAAACCAAAACAATCCATTACAAAAAATATATATACCTACGAAATAATGGTATTTTTTGATGGAGGGGCAAATTTTAGGATATGCACTAAAGAAGATTCTTGTTCATCTTAGGAATAAGTGCTAATAGGCTAATTTTTTCATTTTAATCTTTGTTTGGATATTCTTTAACTACCCGCAAAAATCTAAAAAAATCTCATGTCCGCAAGTCCTAATTTTCTTGGTTTGAAAATAAGGTGCAGATTTTAAAAAATTAATAAGAAAAGTTTAAATTTTTATATGTATACCAACATAAGCGACATGATTTAAAGGTATTTTTTAACACTTATTCCAACAAAACTCACAAACAAGTCAACCTGACCATCCCTGAAAAGTAATGCACCTTATTCATGTTGATCTGACACAAATATCTGAAGTGTAGTTTTTCAATTTTTTAAAATCTGCACCTTATCTTCAAACCAAGAAAATTAGGACTTGCGGACATGAGATTTTTTTAGATTTTTGAGGGTAGTTAAAGAATATCCAAACAAAGATTAAAATGAAAAAATTAGCCTATTAGCACTTATTCCTAAGATGAACAAGAATCTTCTTTAGTGCATATCCTAAAATTTGCCCCTCCATCAAAAAATACCATTATTTCGTAGGTATATATATTTTTTGTAATGGATTGTTTTGGTTTTTAATAATGATGGATTCTAAAATCTTCATGCAAAATTTGGTTCATCTACCATAACTTTTAAGGGTTTTTCGGCAGTAAGTTTGCAACTGTTATAATAATATGAGTTGACAGATGAAAAACAGGTATAACTTTTTCCAGAGACGTCAGATTGTCTTGATTTTAGATTTTTTGGAATCAGCAATAAAAAATACCTTGACATCATGTATCATATGTGTATATAGTACCATAGCTTATTTCTGCTAATTTTGAAAATCTCCATTTCGCGATTTGACCTTGAAATCGCGACAAGCGGACATGAGATTTTTCTAGACTTTTGAGATATGTTATAGAATGGCAAAAGGAAGATATTGAGCAAAAAAAATTTCTACTAACATTCATTCCGAGGTTAAACCCTTATTTGACTGGATTAATGTTGGATTGTTGAATATATTGTTTTCGGATGGAATGAAAAGTCCCATATCTTATGCTATGTTGAACAATTTTCATCTCTGAAATATTTCAATATAGAGACTAGAGAGAAGAAAAATTTCCAAAAACTTCTTATTTAAATGTTGTTGTTGAGAAAGAATAAGTTTCCATTGTTTGAATTCCTTGAGGAATACGTAACCATTATTGAACTTAACTGAGTTTATGATTTTCCAGCTTAGTATTTACTTAAATAATCAACTTTTATGTAATCACCTGTGCAAAATGAGGTTTTTAGTTGAATGGTAGTTGTTGTCAAATTGACTATGTTCTTGTCGGTTTTTTCATTTATCAGAACTGGGAAACTAAAAAAAAAGGATTTTAAATGCATAATAAAGTTTATAATATAGTTCGAGGGAAAAGTTTATATTTATATTATAAGTTTCATAATTTACTCAGATTTTAATGGGTTTATCTCAAATATTTATAAAAATACTGCACTCTTTGGAACTTACTTTTGAAAGGTTATACAATTTTGACTTTTTATGGTTTTCCAAGCCCTAAACAAAAACACTTTATGAGGCCTCTTCAATATGCACACAAATTAATTATGACACTAATATAGTAATAACTAATTTATAGAATATTTGAAAATCAATCAAAAAAGAAAACATGACGAAATTTATGTTTCATATTTATTCTTCGAAGTAAATAGGTAATAATTACAATTGAAACCATCAAAATAAAAATTAAATAAAAAAGAAATATAAAGGAAGAACAAATTATAAAGTAATTTATTACGGTTTTCCTCCCTTTTGAAATTGGAAATTTAAATGTCAAATAAGTATTTTCACAGTTATTGTTAATCCCTTGCAATTTCCGAAGAAAATCACTGAATATAAATTACATATTTATGGTGGTCGTTTTAGCAATTCAAATTCATTGCAAGGCTTAAAGCTGAAGTTTAACATTGTTAAATGTTTACAAAATAATCTATGAATTATTTTGTGTTCAATTTTTTTATTATTTCGTGCAGTTTAATTTCGATCAGCAAGGGTTTTTTTTAAATATTTTTTTTTAAGATGAGAAGGACAATTTCTTTTAAACCGGATATTCACTAATTTTGAAATTTAACTTTACCAAAAACCTGCCAGGTGTGTTTGTGAACAATGGGCGTGCAGTATAGGATAAGACTCCCATATGTTGCTGAAGGGAAAATTTTTTCAAAAAAATTGGGTACGTAAAACTGGTAAAATTAAATTAGACCACACTGCAAGTCTGTTATTGAGTAAATTGATAGCAAGTAGAAAAAAAGCGATCCATTTATGCATTTAAATTTTTACTTGCTCTATAGGTAAGGCCAGTATTAGTTTCTGGTATAAATTCAAAATTTCTAGTTGAAATTCTGTTCAAATGTCAAAGACCCTCTTTTTAATTTTGTTTCTTAATTTTCTTTAGAAATGATAACTCCTATATATGTATATACTATATATACGGGCATTCGCAAAAAACTGCTTAAGCTTTGCATTCTATCGATGAGGGACATAGACCAAATTTAACTGACGTAGATATTTTACAGACAGAAAAACATTATAGTAAGAGAATGTTAAATCATACAGACAATACGCTAAGATCAGATTGTGAAGGACCTATTATATTTATACCCAGTTTGTTCAAATGAATATTTTAGATTAATTTTATATTGTAGGCTATATTTGATAAGAAATTTCGAATTTGAAAGTTTTAATATTTTTATATTTTCGAGACTTTGAAATTTTTGAACTTTGAAATATTTAAAATTTGTTAAAAAACCAAGATTTAAGATTAATTTCATTAGATTCATTAGATCATTAGAAATTGACACATTTTTCGGTCAATCGCGTTTGTATCTCCTCATTACCAGAACTTCTTTTATTCAAAATTTATCATTTTGAGGTTTAAACTTATTTAAATTTTCAAAAAATGGAACAGAACAATAGATATTAATTTTTTAAAATTTTTCTCGGAAAAGTTTACCTAAAACTTCAATTTCCTATAGTTAGCTGTGTTTGTACAATCCAGTCGTTCATAGGATGAAAAAAAAATATTTCGGAAGGATATGTTTTTTTAAAGCACTCGGATCCTCGGAAGTTAGTTCATTTTGCAAAAGAATAATCTTGAGTAAACTCAGAAGCATGTATAAGTATATTGAAAAATTAATTATCTCAAAAATATTATGGAATTTCGAAATATTGGCACTTTAGAAGATGGCGGGTTATATATTGCAAAAGGTGTTGTAGTTGTCATCTTGTTTCTTAAAGTGAAAAGTTTGTCCCATAGTGTGTAACTTCAGATAGATTTTTTTTTTCGGGAGTTAGGTCAGGTTTAAACACGAAACCAGAATGACCTTGACTTGAAACAATATAGGCTTTATTTATGTGTACGATATTCTCAATCCGATTTTACTTAATGCATTTATGTATCAAAAAAGAATTTATATTGAATCTCTGAATACAAAACCCTCCAAAAATATTTTTCAGCTAACTATAAGGTACTAGGTACAGACCACTTAAAAAAACCTTATTTATTCAATGTTGAACCTTCATGTTGTAACCAACGATGAACTTTTAAAAAAAAAACTTAACCTTACATGTGGTTTTGAACAGATTTAAATTCAAACACTGCCCTTTCAGACTTATTTATATATCTTTTTTTATGATTTAGAAGAACGAAACCAGATCATTAAAAAAAGTAGGCCAAGCTAGTGTCATCTAAATTAGTCCCTATAATAGTTGTTCACATATAACTAAATAAATACTCCACCTATACATTCCACCTAACATCCCAACTCAACCATCAAATTTCTTAAGTCATAATACACGAAAGGTATGTGTGCTGTTTTAGTTTATATGAATCTAAGAGTATAAGTGTGTATGTTTTTGAAAGACAACATTCTTAGTTTCTTGTATAAATTTGCGGATACCTAACCACACTTTGTACAAAAGCATGCGAATGTACTTTGCATAGCAAATAAAGTGCAATATTTTTCTTTTGGTTTGCCTTGTTACGTACATAAATACATAAATATCTATTCTATATGTCTTTGCTTTTATATACATGAGTAGTGTGTTGTTTGCTTTGAACACACAAACACCCTGTGCCTTTAGCTATTTTCTTAGACAATTTTGACAACACTTCTCTTATAGGATATAACGTACACGAGTATACATATTATTTTTCCCTTGGAAATAGTCTGAATAGTGACTTTCTCCCTCCTCACTACCCACTATCTCTATACATAATCCTGAAGAATAAATATCCTTGTTATGTCGATGAAAGGCAAAATAGAATATTCCATTCTATATTCATGTCCTAGAACTTAAGGCGAAGAAAAATTAGAGCATATATAGAATGAGCTATCTAGAATTCAAATCTGGGGCACTTAACACCCTTAATGCCTTTAACTTTGGCAAATGAAACACAAAGTCACATATCACTGTTTCAAACTCCTAATCCTACAGGTTGCAACTCTAAGTAAACTCTAAATTGTTATATATTATAACGAGTTCGTATAGAGGAAAGAAGGTATACAGAATTTCAAAATTCATTTTCGAAATCAATCTTCAGATATGTCAGAAATGCAAATGAAACGAATAGCTTTAGACTTGTATACACTTTATCAACACACAGAACACACGGTTTTTTTTGATTTATGACTCGTCATTGGGGTGGCCAACTGGTAACACTGACGATGGCGTGTCGCAGTCGTAACGTGGTGACTGTCAAACGTTTTACCTGTCAACATATAGCTACTTAAGCTTTTATTTATTCAAAACCTAAACATAAACTCCAACCGCATTTATACAAACGGGAAAAAAAATTGCCAGAAAATAAAAAAAAAAAAACCAAGAAATGAAAGACTTTCTTTAAAAGTTGTTTATATCCTTCCTCTTTGGCTTTTCATAAATATACGTTGGTAACGTGTATTCTTAACTTAACCTTCAGCACAATAACTTAAAATTCATTGCATTCCACCTTTTATGAGTGTGTGGTGGGTTGGCTGTTTTGTGACATACACCATATCAAATCCATTACCCCGGATTTTGTTTGTCTCTCTGCTTAAAACGTTTCCATTTGAAGTTTGATAAATTTCATTATGCGAAATATTGTTTCCCCATTCCACTTGCCCTCCATAATAAATCTAATTTTGACTTCCAGTGACAGGAGAAGGTAAAAGGAGCAAAAAGATCAACAATATATAATCATGACAAAAAAAAAAGAATTTGTAAATTCAAACGCCTACAAGGTTGGGCTTGATCCTGGCAAATATTAGGAATCTACATACATACTATATCTACTATATATGTATGCAGCAGATAGTTACAGTACTGTGATATAAACGAACCAAATGTTAAAATTGCATTATTCTTTCTATTCTTTTTTCTTAGAATACCCAATAGGTACAGTTAAGAACTTGTTTTATTTTCAGGAATACCTAATATAAAAAGAAACAATAAATTTTGTCCCTTTTTTTTCAATTTTCACTTAGTTATCTTGTTTTTGTTTTTCATTTTCTATAAAATAAGTGTTGGTCTTATGCCACTTAAAACTTGTTTTAAGGATGTATGTAATTAATTAGACATTTACTAAAAAAAAATAAAAATAAAGAAAACAAATTTAATACCTACGTAGTACGTAGGTAAAACGTAGAACGAACTTCTTAATAGTTTCCTTAAAAACTTTTCTGAATTAATAGGCCGTAGGAATGAAATGTACAAAGTTTTTGTTACATTATGAAGAAGCTTTTTTCATGATAAGTAAGCTTCTTTATTTTGCATTTAAAAGAAATAGGTTCATTAAAAATTTGGAGGTCGATTCTTGTTCTTTGAATAGGTAAGTGAATTGAAAAGATTTCACCTATTTAATCCGGTTCACGTTGTGTAAAAAAAAAAATGAAATCTAGCTTCTAATATGTATGTTATGTACTTTCATATTAAATAATTTGCTTTCATGATTTGAAGATTTTTGGAAGTGAATTAGAAAGTGTTTTTACTAATCCAATGCATAAAAGATTTAATATTCACTCTCATGATATGAAACTTCAATATTTGATAACCTTATGAAATACATAGTTATCTTGACAGAATGGAGTGGAGTAAAAAAAAATCACACAGAAGTTCATACTCTAAAAACTAAGTGCTATTACCAAATAGGAACTTGATTAATATACCATTATCCATGAGTTACGACTCAGGGTAGGAACTATTTCGGAGATGCAACTCAGTTTTTCATTAGTCTGTCCACAAGTTTAATCAATGGAGTTCCTTTTGAGGGCAGGAATTTGAATAGTTTTTATTTACCTAGTATTCTTTTCCATGAGAGAATTCACCCAGCACTGCACGGTTAAAAAAAAAATTAATTGAAATGCCAGTGCAGAAGTTAAACCACAATATTAAAAGTTAACTGATTAATATTTAAAAATACCAGTTTTCCTTATTTAAGGCGAAATTTGTTATATTTAGCACAGCACTGTATTTATATCTACTTACAAATATCTGAACTGCTACTGATAACATTAAAAAGACTTTTTTTTGTTGTTTGGCTCGCAAGGGATATGAATGGGAGCGAATATGGTTGTGTGTGTGTTCATACGTAAACCACTTCATGAATATTGGGGTGTTATCTACATTATGATAATCTTGTTTCGTCCTCGTCCTGTTTGTCAACTCAGCAGTATAGAAGCCAAAGCTGAAGCAGGAGTTAGCGCTATGGAAGAGAACAAAAAGCCAAAACCAAAGCCAGTGAGTTAGCCTTTTTTAACTCGAGAACTTTCTATACGGGCGTATTTGTATGTGGTGCATAAGGGACATATAGCCACTCTGGGGAGAGGATATAAAATTAAATTGTGAAAAATGAAAATTTAACTTAATATGACATGACATTCGTCCTTTCTGCTGCTCTACATACGTTGTCGCCACCCACGCACCGCGTCTGCCCGCCCCCCCCCCCGTTGCCATATCCACCGCTTCCGTTGTGCCGCAGTGACAAGTCCTGTTGGTGATATGTATAACAGGGATTCTTATTCGCATTCGTATTCGCATTTGAATTCGGATTCACATTCGGCATGCAAACAATTATGGAAATGTCTGTAAAGACGACACGACAACGAACAAGGGTGTATGCGAGATATATGTCTTGAAATAATTTTAGAAAATATGCATTTGCATCAGTCCTGCCTGCTTGCTTGCCTGCGCTTCTCCTGATGGCATTAGAATGTGACAAAGATGGAGAGTTAAAGACTGCCATAGAGTTCTTGAGACGACATACACAGAAGGAGCATCACAACAGGCTTTCCCTCCATCCGTTTCTATGTTGAATGTGAAAATGCCAATTCGAATACGAGTACGAAGGACTCGTTGTCAGGAAACGACAATGAGAATGAACGGCAGCATTGCATTTGTCCACTTAATGATTTCCCATTTGCATTCACAACTCGTGCTTGCCATTTGTCATTAAAATTGAAATTCAGAATCGTCTTACTTCTTTCTCCGCAATGATTGTGCCCAAAAATTTCCAGAAGCGGAAGCGGTATGATGATCTCGAGTTGAAGGACAGAATGAGGTCTTTGTCGCACTTCAAAGCCTGGACTAGGACTCCTTATCTTAACAAAAGAGGGCCCATATTAGTATGAAATTAGATTTGTACATGTTTACTTGTTAATCATTTTAAAAAGGAATGGACTCAAACTATACCTAGAATTCAAAAAGTTTTCTTATATCCATTGTTTCGGAATGGCTCCATTTTGTACAGATAAGTTGGTATGTTTTTTTTTTCAAAATGGTTGGGGAAACCATGATTCAAATGTTTGTTAAACATGTTTCATACAGTATTTCATAATCATTTGGCAAAATTATGATTTTGATGATATTAAAGTGAAAGATATATTTTTAAAAATGGATCCGTTTTGGGAGCTTGAAGAAAATACCTGATCTTATGTGATGTTTTCTCTTTCAAATCTAAATTTAACGACTTTCAAAAGCGAAATATTGTTTGATTTAAGGAAGTTAAGTATAATTCCGGTATGACACTTCTGGGTTCATTCTTTATTTAGTATTAAATTGGTATGTTATTTATGGCTTCTTTATTCCTTCTTTCTTTCTCAATTCCTTGTATAGAACCGCCCACTTGTCTACGTAAATACAAAATTGAAATTCTTCTTAAAGAAGAATAAAAGAAGTCTTAACTATTTCTTTAAGAAATTCTGTGCTATTTGTGCTTCCATTAAGATTCTAATAAATACAAATAATGAACAAGTTAATCATTGGCAATGACTTTTTTTTGTTAAGCTTTATAAGAGTAAAAATAATACAATATTTTACAATATTTTTTTTTCCATAAAGTGTTTAGGTTTGGCAATAAGCCGTCTACCAGATTGACATTTTTGTATTGTGTTACATAATAAAAAAAAAAATAAGATTAAGATTCCCCAGTATCTTATCCAATAAAAATAAAATGCACGACTGGGTCGCACGAACTTGCTCTTAGAGTTCAAGTTGCTTAAATTTTTAAGACTTTTTATATAGAAACTTGGGAAATGTTGGTATATAAAAAATAAAAAATAAAAAAAAAATAAAATTAATTTTTCAAAAAAATAAAACAATATCTGAAATCAAATCGCCCCACAAAACAAGTATGCAGTTTTATTTGATATATAAAGGTGCATTTTTAGAAAAAAAATTTTCAAAATCGTTAGAGCCGTTTTTTAAAAAACTAATTTTTTATAAATAATTTTTTAAAAAAAAAGTTTAAAAATAAAATTGGTATGCCATTTTGTAGAAATCACTAATCAACATCTAAAAACAAAATTTCAAAAAAATTCAATGTCCCGTTTTCAAAAAATTGATTTTTCAAAAAAAAATTTTCAAAATTTTTTTAAAAATCCAAAAATTATTTTTTTCAAAATTTTATTTTTGGCTTATGTTTAAATTATATAAATGCTTTTGTATAAAAAATTTCGTTGAAATACAATAAGTAGTTTTGCAGAAAATTCGATTTGAAAAAAGCGGTCCTATGGCAGGTACCGTTAATAATGATTTTCAAAAAAAAATTTTTTCTTCAAAAGATAGACCTTGTTAAAAAACTAACACTTGAATTTTTTTAACAAAATCGTTGGAGCCGTTTTTGTGAAATTAAACTTTTCCGAAATTTTTGTATGACAGGTACCGTTATTCTTGGTCCAAAAAAATTAATTCCAAAAACCCCTCTGGAGAGCCTCCAAAAACTGCTACATAGCAAGTTTGGAGTCAATCGGTCCATCCGTTTAGGCTCTAGTTCCTTATACAGACAGACAGACAGACTGACAGACTGACAGACTGACAGACTGACAGACAGACGGACAGACGGACTTCCGGGACCCACTTTTTTGGCATTGTCTATCATCGTAATGTTATGGAAAAATGTTATCTCAACTTTTTTTTTTTGTACGAATGCATAACTTGATATATAGTACCTATATCGCAAGTAAAAAGTGTATTCTTTTTGAAAACCACTAATTTGTTTAATTTATTTGAAAAAAAATTAAGCTTCGCGAATGGCGAACCTATTGTGTTTCAGGCCTCGAAAGCCCTAATCTGTCAATGGTTAGTTCCCTTGGATCCAAAGTGTTTGTATTCGCCAAATATCTAGTTTCTTTTAAGTCTTGTTAAGATAAAAGATGTGAGCAAAATGCATTTGCCGTTATATTATGTTTGTTTAAGTGTATATGTGTGTTAGTTCGTCTTTAGGTTTCATTTGTGTAAAAATGTTGCTGTCGAGAACATAAATGCCGAGTTAGCTTTTTATTGACCATTGAAATTTATTGCCGCCGTCTTTTTGCAATTAATTTGGCGCCTGAAATTGAAATGTAATGGCGGATGCAACGGGACAATAGAGAATTCAAGTGGGAATTGTTTTTAATGGTACGCCATTTTTTTTTATTTTTTTATTATGGTTGGCATTGAAACTTGTGGGTGACACTAGTTAAGTGCCGAAATACAAATAAAGAGCTTAGAATGCTTCAGAGAGATAAATACAATACCAAGTACCTAACTACTTTTTGTGGACAGGACATAGGTACATGCATACATATGTATATTGTATTCTCTTTCTCTCTTGATATACCTACATTACATAAAAAAAATACATAAAATACATAAAACCAATTTAACTCTGGTTGCAGGAAATGTACAAGGACGACAGAGAGATTGATTTGACCCTTTGAAGCGGGGTTGGCATACATAGAGTGCGGTTCGCGTTGCTGTAACCGTTTTGGAATGAATTTCTCTGTTCACATTTTGATGGTTTCTGTGTTGCAGTTTTCAGGACATATTGATTAATTAAACTAGTATGTCATGATGTTATACTCATCTATATTCTACATACATAGATAGATAAATTGGAAAATTAGCAAGGAATTTCAATTTAACATTGTTTAGTACTCAAGTATATTACATAGGTATGTATGCATGTGTATTCCATTCGAACAAGGGCATAATATGCATGTATCCATGCATAAAAGTGCAGTATTGTAAAGAGCGCTGACGTGGACATAAAAGTTTGATCAAACGATTGATTTTTTTTTTTAATTTTAACGCTTGCACATTCCAAGATTTTTTTTTCTTTTTTTTAATACAATACAAAAATAGCAAACATTTTATCGTGATTGGGAATAAAAGGGAAAAAAAGGTTGAATGTGTTTGAACTTTATAAAAAAAGGAAAATGTATAGATATCACATGCAAAGTTATCTTTTTTGTGTTATATTTTGATTGAAGATAAGTATCGATCAATTGAAGTCGATTTTGTTTCCAATATTCCAGTTTTCCTTGATGAAAGATTTTAAGTAATGAAAACGAGCCCTACGAAGTTTTTATTTTTTGCGTTTAAAATGAGAAATGAGTAGCTACTGAGTATTAAAACGTAAGGCTGGATGGACCATAACATAAACGGCTCAACGTTTATAAATTGGTGGGTAACTTTGTGGGGTCGCTTCCTAAAACCAAAGAAAAAAAAAATTATTGGCTCCAAAAAAACAACTTAGTTTTTTTTCACTCAGCTACTCGATTTTAAAATAAATCGAGTAGCACAGCAAACAAACTATTTTGTTGCTATGGAATTTTGAATAAAAATTCTGAAAAATTTCAAATTTTCAAGGCATTCAAGTGGTGAAATTCAAACAGGAAAGAACTTTTATAAAAATAATAAAAGAAAATATTTAAAATTTAGAAAGTTCGAGAATAGATTCTTGGTTAAATTTGTTTTTGCATATCCCTGGCCTAAAGTAAAACTAGAAAAGTTTTTGAAAGTTTAAATTTGTCTTTTATAATATCTTTGGCCAAAAGAAAAAGTGTGCATTTTGAAAAATAACGAAAAAAAGTGGATTAAACGTTTCGTTTTTCCTTCGCTAAACTTTTTTTAATAAAAGAAAAGAATAATAAAAACTATTATTCTCCAAAAGGAAACGATAAGGAAACAGGAGCACTACTCAAGTAGCACAAAAGTCTAAGATACACCAAAATATTTGGTGTATTTTTTGCACTTTCGTGATATGCATTTTGAATATAAAAAATACACCATTTTCTCGTATAAAATAAACTCCGGTGGTTAAAAAAATATACCGATTTTGGTGTATAAATGGCACTAGTGGTATATTAAATGATCTGTTTTTGGTGAAAATTATCCCTTTGAAATTGAAAAATACACAATAAATCTATGGATAAAATACACCATTTAAATTATTCTGATTTAAAATTTGAACCAAAGTTTATTTTTTATCTCAAACAGTTTGATGAATTCTAATTCACACCATTTCTTATGAAATAAATGAAAATGAATTTTTATTCAATTTCATAATATTGCCATAAGAAACCAATGGTTAAATATGATTTTGTTTGCCAAATTTTAAAACGAAACACATTCTATCTACTAATTTTAGATGCTACCCCCTCTAAAAATCGAGCGCCTCAAAAATGTCAGTGAATTAATGATTTTTTTTTCGATTTTAAGAATCCATTTTTCAAAAATTATAATTTTTGTGTTGTTTTACATTTTTTTAAGAAAAGTTATTTTATAATGAATCGAAAAAACTAAGAATGCGGGACTATTAGGTCGATAAATATACTATTTTAATAAAATAATTAATCGCTGTCTTCTATTTTTAAATGGCGTCCATTGAAAAATATGGCGTCTCCCACATATGCATTTTGGTGAATTTTATGTCCACAGGGTGTGCTTCCTACACCAAACAGAGTGTACAAAATAAACCGTTTTGGTTGATTTCAGAATCAAATAATTTTATGCACCATTAATGGTATATTATAAAAACAACTGAATATCGGTGTATTTTTTGCACGGAATCTTAAAAAAATGTTGAAATTTTGTACAGAAAAGACAGTGGTATAATTTTTATACCACTAATTTTAAGAAATACACCATATTTTTTCAATTTTCTCAATTTTACACCAAAATTAATGAATTTACACCAATTTATACACAAGTGTGCTACTTGAGTAAGCAGTGCTGATATTCCTGAACCTGATATTATTTCCACAAATACTAAAATATAGTGATTTCTGTTTGGCTGTTTGAAAACGCATATAATAAAATTATACTAAAAATTCCAAATATCGAATTATATTATCATATGAACTATATATACAAAGGGAACATCCGATTTCAAGAGGAAAATTGATTTTCAAGATCCTTTCAACTTTTTTTGATTCCTGGTGTTAAATTTTATTTTATTAAGTCCATCCTATTCCTAATCCAGTTTTATAATCTTTTATCTGTGTTAATAATTTAAATTCATGTTCCTTAATTAAATCTAATTCTAATTTTGTTTGCTCCTATATGTTTTGTTTTAATTAATCCTTAATATAGTATTTGTTTCTTTAGTGCTATTCAAATTTTTTTTTTCTTTAATATTGTTCTTTAATATCTGTTCTTTTATCTATTTGTATCGTTTCTTAATTTTACATTTTTAATAATAATCTAAAAATTTGGGTTTATATTTGTTGGATTGTGCGGGAATTCACTCGGTGTGTGAACTTGTTAATTTCATAAATTCAATTCTATAATACAGGTAATCACATATAAGATCCTAACAATTGTGCGCACAAAGAAATTGGATTCAGGTATGAGATTATTCTTGCTATTTGTTATTTATATTACTAATTTTTTTTTGTTGCTTAAATACAATATTGAGTGATTTTCAAGTAAACTTTAACATATCTTCCATATCAATACTAATTTTCATAATAATAGAAACCATGTAATAATTTTTAACAAAAATCATAATTTTATAAGCCAAACAATTTTAAGAAACGTAAATTGACATTCCCATTCAATAAAAATTAAATTGTTCGATAATGAAATGAACGTTTATATGTTTTTATTTCGGTATTGGAACAAAACTAAAATGAATTTATAAATTTCATGAAGGGTGGCTGATGGTAGATGGGACATGAGGGTCCATTTTGACATTTGAGTATCCGCAGGTGAGGCTAAGGCCTTGTATTAGGGGCTGTCGCACAAATCTGAGCACGCGGCAGCCAAGGAGCCTTCTCAGAAATGAGTTAGGCAGAGGGAGGGAATGCTCAAGGGTGCCAATTCCACCAATGGTGCCCGTGCATTGTAAGGACAAGTAGGTTGATCAGTTTAAAGGTTCTTCATTCACTTCCTCATATCGTTTAAATATAATTTAATGTAAAGTAGCTTAATTTTACTAGTCCATGTTGTCTGTCTGTAGTACTCTTATTTGTTCTGTCCTAGTTTATTTCAATTTTTACTTTTTTTCTTGCTTTTCTTACTAATTTTCTTCAACCAGGCATGATATTATATGCGGTAGTCCAGGTAGGCGGGTCAAAAAGAACCCACCCCACAACCGGCAAGCTAAGCAAAGCACTTTAAACATGCCTGACCTGGCCCTGCTTACTGGACACCCTTCCATCTATGGTTTTGTGTAAGATCTGTACTTACAGGATGGAAGGGTGGACTATATTCTCACTATTACTGGTGGGAATGGTCTTATACCGTTACAGATGGCGCCCAGAACGTGGGGCAAATTTTTTTTAGGGGTACTTTATTGTACTCTTGATAATTTTTGCTCAATTTTTTTGTTTGTTTATAGTTTCTTGTTATTTAGAATTTTCTTGGGGTATTTTGTTCTCGTTTCTTCATATAGTTAATTTTTTTTTATTCGCGATTTAAATTTCAAATTTCATTTTTAACTTTTTGCCCACATGTTTGGAAGTGGATGAACAATTTAATCTTTCAATGATTCTGTTTGACTGGGGTTCTCTGTCCAACAGTGGATATTATCATTCGGTGTTTGTAGCAGAGTTTTTAGGTTGGGGAGAGTTGTTGAGAAGAAAAGATAATATCAGGTGTCTTTAATTGGTATTGGTCTTGGTATTCTCGGCTCTGGTTTAAGATATTGCAAAATCGTGTTTTTGCTGTCCGGAAGAGGGAGTTTCCGTACCTCTTTGTCAGCTGCTGCAGATACATCCTTGCAATTTCTTAAACTATTTCGGTTCTTGGTTTGATATCTTTATGGTGGAAGCATGATATTTGCTGTCCGGGATAGGGAGAGCGAAGTACCAATCCGTCTGTTGCTGCTTATACTTTTGCAAATACCATAGGTGTTTTATCGGGTCAGGAACTGAATCATTCTGATAAACTGAAACTTCTTTCAATGCACAAGCGGAGCTCAATTTGTCGTAGGGGCCCAGTTCTTAATGTCATCAGCCACTCTAATATATTATAACATTGAACACTAAAATTATTTTGAGTAATTAAAATATTTTGAATAATAAAGATATTTTTGAATAATAAAGTCATAGAGCAAACGAAATTTAAAATGTCTGATCAGCCAAGTGGATCAAAGAAACCATTCAACCATTTTAAGGATTTGGGACTTAGGATGGATAGAATTTTGAATTCAACACCGTTAGATGATACTGAGTCTATTGGTCCGAGGATTGCAAAGAATCCTAATTTTTCATTCACAAATCCTTTTATTTCAAATAGAGAGATAACACCCTTTCCGAATCCCAATTTTCATGAACAAAAAACACCGGATCATGCTTCAGAGGACAATTTTGATCCTTCTAAGTTCGAAAATCAAAATGTTCTCAATAGTTTTGTGAAAAAAAAACAGTAGCATCGGCTATTGAGGCCCACAATGCAAATCTATTGCTTAGTTTAGACAAAAAAATGACCTTAGAGCGAGAGAAATTTCGAAAAGAAGTTCTGGAAGTTTTTCAGGAATCACTTCCAACACTGGAGGAGCATATAAGACAACGACAGGAGACAGGTGTAGCGTTCGCTCTATTTAGTAAAAGACGACCTTTCAAGATGAGTTCAGTTTATTGACTGTCATAATCTACATACTACTGTAATAGATAATAATCTATAGACAATATGGTTATATAATGAGTGAGGGAGTCAGATATACACTCCACATCTCCCTTTTTACTTTAAACAACATTATTATTATAAATACGTTATGTAAATCTACTTAGTTAAAGTTAAAGTTATAAATTCATATATTCATTAATTCATTAAATGATTATTTTCTAAATTTATAAGTGGTTAAGAATTCATTATTGCATTTACAAAATCATTTATAAATATGATAAATCTTATTTCGCAGGATAGGTCCATCGCTCGGGTTGTTTTATCATCCTTCCTGCTCTTGTCGTATAGTTACCTGTAGATGTTGTAGGTGGACATGGTTTTGTCGTGTAGTTACCTGTAGATGTTGTAGGTGGACATGGTTTTGGAGCCTGCGATATAATTTCAGAATGCACCTTTATCTCCCCCCGCGAAGATTTTGAATTGGAAGCTCGAAGCTCTCCTTCAACTACTTCTTCTGGTTTATAAGGAACATCATTTCGATGTGCATTATTTAGATGGAAAATGTTTCTTCTGTAGACTCCTGTGTTAGTTTGAACATAAAAAGACCGAGGAGTATCGGCCTTGGATTGAATACGACCCCATTGTTGGATATCGCGAACCCATACTACGTCACCAATTTCAAAGGTTCTGGTGTCACAAACTCCATGTCGTCTATTATAGTTGGTAGCTTGTTGTTGTCTTCGTTGTGTTTCGGCCTTTGTAATTTTGTCAATATCAACGGGTTTTGGCTCAAAACGATCGCTTGTCATCGGAACTATTGATCGAATCTTACGACCCATTAAAAGTTCCGCTGGACTTGATCCGTTTGCAAGTGGTGTAGCCCTGTACTCTAATAGAGCTAACTGAGGATCTTCTTGATTTTTCTTTAAAAGCGTCTTCATTATTTTTACAGCTGACTCAATGAACCCGTTGCTTTGAGGAAATCGAGGGCTTGATGTTATATGCTTGAATCCCCAAGATTGTGCAAATTGACGAAATTCTGATGTTTGCACCGTGGCAAACTGAGGGCCATTGTCCGTTCGTACTATTTCTGGTATACCAAAGCGAGTAAAAATCGATTTCAGGTGCTTAATGACGCATCGTGATGTTTGACTTTCCAATTGTACTATTTCTGGAAATCTGGAAAAATAATCGCTTATTACTAGAAACGTCTTACCATAACAAACGCAGAGATCCATCGCAATCGTATGCCAAGGGCGCTCTGGCATAGTGGAACTAATGAGCGTTTCGTGTCTAGGAACCAGATATTGGACACAAGTGGAACAACGCTGAACAAATTCTTCCATATCTTTTGATGATCCAGGCCACCACACTGACTGACGCATTCTGGTCTTACATTTAACTATGCCCAAGTGTCCCGTGTGCATCGTTGTTAGCATTTCTCTTCGCATAGTTGGTGGAATCACTATTCGATTACCATGCATCAGTAATTCGCCATTGATTGCTAGAGATTGGCGATCGTTGTAGTATACTCTTCCTTCAGGCGATATTTTAGAACGATGAGGCCACCCACTCTGGCAAAATTCCATGATTTCTTTGATGATCGGATCATCTTTTTGAGCCTTTCGAATAATATTTAATTTATCGGTTGACGCTGGCAGGTCTTCAATGATACAGTTGATGAATGTTTCTATTTCATCACCATCTTCCTGTTCTGTTTCTTGAATGGGATGACGGGATAGTGCATCAGCCGCAATAAGGTCCTTTCCAGGTGTAAAAATAATATTGAAAGTAAGGCCCATCATTTTCATCCGAAATCGCTGAATTCTAAGTGTTAGGTCGTCGAGATTTTTCGTCGTAAAAATGGGAATCAACGGCTTGTGGTCCGTTTCTATTGTAAAATGGATTCCATAGATGTAGTCCCGAAATTTCTCGCATGCCCATTTAATGCCTAAAGCTTCTTTTTCAATTTGTGCATACTTCTTTTCGCTGTCAGACATGGTTCGAGACGCGTATGCTACGGGCTTAAGAACATCGTCCACGTCTGTCTGAAGAAGAACGGCACCCAGTCCGAAAGATGATGCATCGGAGGACACAATTGTCTTGTGTGTTGGATCGTATGCCTTTAATACAGGAGCTGACGTTAATGCTCGCTTTAATTGCAAAAAAGCTTCTTCTTGTATCGGAGTCCAAAGAAAATCTATGTGGGATTTCAAAAGCTCATTTAAGGGATAGCTTACTGAAGATAGATATGGAACGAACTTACCCAGGTAATTGACTAATCCTAGGAACTGTCGCAGTTCCTTAACATTTCTTGGATGTGGGAACTCTTCAATTGCCTGGATTTTCGAGGGGCCTGGATGTATACCCTCTTCATTAATCTTATGTCCGAGAAAAGTGATTGAAGTCACTCCAATTTTACATTTGGATTTGTTTAAAGTCACTCCACTCTGCTCCAGTCTCTTCAATACAGCACGTAAATTTTGGTCATGTTCCTGCATGTTCTTCCCTTTAACCAAAATGTCGTCCATTTGGCAGATGACTCCATCAAGCCCTTCGAGAATTTGCTGCATTTGTTTTTGGTACAACTCCGGCGCCGTACAAATACCAAAGGGAAGCCGTTGAAAGCAAAACCTACCAAATGGGGTGAGGAAAGTTGTAAGGGTCTGTGATTTGGGAGACAACCTTATCTGCCAAAATCCATAATTAGCGTCTAACTTAGAGAAAAACTTGGAACCTTCTAGCTGTGCTAATGAATAATCAGCCACTGGCATTGGATGAATGCCCCGTTGAATTTCTAAGTTGAGCTTTGCGAGATCCACACAAGGACGTATGTCACCGTCGGATTTCGTGACAATCACCATGGGCGCACACCAATCTGTTGGCTCATCAACACGCCTAATCACCCCTAACTCTAGCATTTCGTCCAGTTTTGCCCTGAGTTTTGCCTTCAGTGGTATGGGTACTCGTCTTGCTGTAGTTATTGCAAATGGCTTTGCGTTGGGTTTTAATTGAATTTCATACTCGGTGTCCAAACAACCGAGTTTGTTAAACAACTTTGGATTTTCTTTTTCAATTATCACAGAGGATTTTTTATTTTCAGGTGCAGTTGTATTAAAAGCATTAATCCGCTCTATGATTCTTAAATTTTGACAAGATTTTAAACTCAAAAGTGGTGATTTTAAATTATTCACAATATAAATATCGGATTTGCCATAGTGTTGGCCATATTTTAGATCAGATTTCATTATACCCGCGACTTCGAGACGTTCGCTAGATGGACCACATAACTTTTTGGTTGATTTGCTAATTTTCGCGCGAGGAAATTTGGTTTTAAAATCATGTAGTGGTAAAACGTCAACCGGTGCACCCGTATCTAACATGAAATTAATTTGCTCTCCATTAACCGTAACCTCAGCTGTCCATCTCTGAACATTCAAATCTTCGTCTGTCACCGTTCCAATAAACAGAGGTTCGTCTTCCTCTTCCACATTAAAAACGTTGTTGCTGCTTTTTGTTTTCATTTTGCATACACTGCTGAAATGGTTCCATTTCTTACAGGAACGACATTGTTTGCCTTTTGCGGGACAATTTTGCTTACCATGTTGTCTTTGTCCACCGCACCATGCACATTGCGCTTCCTTCATTTTCTTTTCGTCTCGTGTCTTCCGATAAATGTTTTGTGTGGGTGACGTTTTTTGTTTCTGTGAGCGAGAATTTCTAACATGTAGGGTGTTAACGTTAGTTGCAGTAGATAAATCTACTTGTTGCCTTCTCACTGCATCGTGTTGCCTTACCGTTTGTATGGCCTTTTCTAACGTTAGCTCTGCTTCTAACTGCAGTCGTTCTGACAAACGTTTGTCCCGCACACCTACCACTAGTCGATCCCGTAACATTTCATCGCGAAGAGTACCATAATTGCAATTTTCTAACAGCAGATAGAGAGCCGTTATGAAATCTTCAATGCTCTCTCCATCTAATTGACTTCGAGAATTGAACTTAGCTCGTTCATATATCACGTTGTGCTTCATGACAAAGAAATTTTCAAAGGCATTTAAAACGGGGTTAAATTTCCCTTGATCCGCGACAGACAGATTAAACGAAAGAAATATGTCGTCCGCTTGATCACCCATGAGGTACACTAGGGTGTTCACCTGTTCGACCTCGTCTCTATTATTTAGCCCCGAAGCTATTCTGAATCGATCAAATCGTCGTTTCCATCGCGGCCAATCAGTTGGGCAAAACGAAAAATGCTCCGGTGCTTGAACCGTAAAATTATTCGTGGATAAGGCTTGCCCGTCATTAGCCATTTTGTCTTTAATTTAAGCGAACGACCGAATGCTAAAATACTGACTTCGTATACCGACACCGCTGCCACCATGTAGCGTTCGCTCTATTTAGTAAAAGACGACCTTTCAAGATGAGTTCAGTTTATTGACTGTCATAATCTACATACTACTGTAATAGATAATAATCTATAGACAATATGGTTATATAATGAGTGAGGGAGTCAGATATACACTCCACAACAGGGACTACAAAAAGACAAGTACAAGACAGACAAATACACACACCAGACATTTCTGAAAATAATCCTTTTCGTTTTCAAAACGTTGAAAACATAAATTCAAGACCTTACCAACAACATTTTCAAAATTTTAATAGCTATCATAGAAACTCAGCGAGCGACTTTCAGAAGTGGGGTCTTAAGTACGACAATCACAACATGACCGTTGACGACTTTCTTTTTCGATTGGAGCACCTACGTGATTCGTATAATGTTGAGTGGGAAGAAGTCGTTCGTAACTTCCATCACTTTATTGACGGCGAAGTCAGTAATTGGTTTTGGATTCATTTGAAAACCCATCCAAGGCCTGGCTGGTGTGAATTAAAAATGGCTCTGGTGGAGCATTTTAGAAGTTTAGAGACCTAGGTAGAAAAATGGACGGCCGAAAACAGGGTTTACGTGAGTCTTTTGATTCTTTCTATTCAGATATTTTGAAACTGAATTCAAGACTTAGAAACCCTCGTGGGAATGAAAAGCTTATTTTTCTTCTTCGTAAAAATGTATGTCCGGATATAGGTGGACAACTTCTAACTTTTAAGACAGAAAGTTTACCTGAGATGGTATATACGTGCAGACAGATTGAAAAATATATTTTAGAAAGATCAGGCTCAAATCCATTTAACAGACAGCAACAATTTCATAAACGTGTCCATGAACTTGATATTGAAAGTCCCGATGATGCCTACAATGAGTCACTAGAAGCCGTAGGGATTTCAAATCGTCCAGAAACAACTACCTTGAAATGCTATAACTGCAAAATGCAAGGTCATACTTTTGTCAAATGTCCCAACAAACAGTTTTCTCTGTTCTGTTATAATTGTGGACATCCTGACACTATAAGTACTCGTTGCCAAAATTGTTCGGGAAACCGATTGAGGGGCAATATGCAGTCCGGAGAGAATTGCTCCCAACCAAAGAGGCCGGACAATCCGTTCAGAAGACAAAATTAAATAATAACGACTCGACCAAACTGACTGACGTAAAACTAATCCCAACGCCAACAAACATTCTAAAGAGACCAGACCAAACACAATTTCATCCAGATTTTCCCAAGCCAGAACAACCAAGGCCAACACTCCATGAACGTCTTCTTAATTATGAAAGAGTTCGTGCTCGGATTTTCAATGAAAGTCCAATTCCTTGTACCTCTGACAAAAACAAAAGACTTCGCGAGCGCTTTGCCGAAAAGAAAACTCTGTATCGAGCCATTGAGTCTACTACTTTGCTGAATAGTGACGACCCAAGACCTTATGCAAGTGTACAAATAGGCAACACCAACATTCTTAGTCTTTTAGACTCAGGTGCGTCTGTAAGTTGCTTGGGTCATGGGGGTTTAGAATTCCTTCGGGAAAACGGAATTCCATGCAAAGCATTTTCATCGGAAATTAACACTGCAAGTGGTGAGAGGCAGGCAATTATTGGCTCTGCTACAGTTAATGTCAAGTACAAAGGATTGGAAAAAGAAATGCGAATATTCGTGGTTCCGACCTTAGACCAGAAGCTCTACCTTGGTGTGGATTTTTGGAAACTGTTCAACATAGCTCCGCAAATAATTTCTGAATTAAGTCAGATTCCTCAGACTCCACCAAAAGATCCAAATATTCACCAACTGTCCCCAGAACAATTAGGAGCATTAGAGGAAGCAAAGGCATTGTTTCCATCTTATGCGGTACATGGCCTAGGACGGACGACATTTGAAGAGCATCATATTGACACCGGTGATGCTGCACCAATTAAACAACGGCACTATCCCGTTTCTCCGGCGGTTCAAAAAATTCTCTATGAAGAGGTGGATCGCATGTTTCAGCTTGGCGTGATTGAAGTAAGCGACAGTGCTTGGAGCTCTCCTGTTGTTCTAGTGAAGAAGTCAAACGGCAAACACAGACTCTGCCTAGACTTCAGGAAGGTCAATTCCGTCACGAAGAAATTTGCAGGTCCGGTTCCGAATATTGAAGGTTTGCTAAGTCGTCTATCAAATTCGCGCTTCTTTTCGAGTGTGGATTTGAAAGACGCCTTTTGGCAGATACCGTTAGAGAAAAGTTCACGGGAAAAGACGGCATTTACTATACCGGGAATGCCTTTACTTCAATTCACCGTCATGCCGTTCGGTTTGTGCAACGCAGCACAGCGTATGTGTAAGCTGATCGACAAGGTTGTACCGCATCAGTACAGAGAAAATGTTTTTCCTTATGTCGACGATCTTCTAATTGTGACGGAAACATTTGAGGAACACATTCGGATGCTAAAGATAATTGCGGGCCGTTTAACAGAGGCTGGACTTACTATTAACGTAGAGAAGTCCAAGTTCTGTTTTAAGGAGCTCAATTATCTTGGCTATGTTGTTGGGGAAGGTTGTTTAAAAACAAATTTGGAAAAGATTTCGTCCATAATGGACTTTCCGATTCCAAAGAATTCACGCCAAGTTAGAAGGTTCCTTGGTTTATCTGGTTGGTACCGGAGATTTGTAAAGAACTACTCAGGGATTGCTGCTCCTATTACCAACACGTTAAAGACGGGTACGAAATTCGAGTTTGGTCCTGACGCAATCATTGCGTTCAACCAACTCAAAGAGGCACTAACCACCGCTCCACTCCTTGTAAATCCTGATTACACGAGACCTTTCATAATCCTTTGCGACGCGTCGAGTACTGGAGTCGGCTGTGTATTGTGCCAGGAGGATGATGAGGGTGTGGAACGACCAATATACTATTATTCTCATAAGCTAAATAAGTCCCAAAGAAATTATTCAGTAACAGAACAGGAATGTTATGCTGCAGTTTTGGGAATTAAGAAATTCCGGCCTTATGTGGAAGGGCACCCCTTCAAAGTTGTGACTGACCATGCAAGCTTAAAGTGGTTGATGAACCTGAAGGATTTACATGGTAGGTTGGCTCGATGGAGTTTTAAGCTTCAAGGGTTTGATTTTGATATTGAACATCGCAAGGGTTCTCAGCACGTTGTTCCCGACGCGTTATCGCGAGTATACGCTGTTGATGCCCTTAGTGGTATGTTAATATTAGAGGATCTCCACCAGGACGTGCTTCACATTGACCTTAATGACCTGAGTTTCAAGTCAGAGGAATATGTGAAGTTAATTGAGACAGTCAGAGAAAATGAAGACCAACTTCCTGATCTTCAAATATCTGATGGGTTTGTGTACAAAAAAGTCAAACACTGTACAGGTAACCCAGTCGAAGACGACATGGTGTGGAAGCTGTGGGTCCCATAGAAGTTGACTGGACCCTTAATCATTCTTGCACATCAACCTCCTAAGGCTTCGCATGGTGGTGTCACTAAGACTTTGTACCGTCTCCGTGGTAGGTTTTACTGGCCTAATATGGCGGCTGAGGTAAAATCATTTATTGCGGGCTGCGACGTGTGCAAGGCTTCGAAGGCCCCTAACACAGTTCTAAGACCGAAAATGGGAAAAGCTTATATAGTAGAGAGGCCGTACCAACACATTTTCATTGACTTTCTGGGACCATACCCACGATCGACAAAAGGAAACACGCATATCGTCGTCTGCTTGGACCAACTAACAAAGTTTGTTCATATTCATCCCTTGCGACAGGCAACTAGTGAGAATGCCATACGATTTTTAGAGGAGCAGATTTTCTCAGTGTTTGGAGTACCAGAGTCCTTGCTATCCGATAACGGGAAACAGTTCGTGAGCAAAGAGTTCTCCAAATTTTTGCTCTCGTACGGGGTTACACATGTTAGGACTGCAGTGTATTCTCCGCAGGCGAATGCTAGTGAAAGAGTCAACCGTTCTATTCTCAGTGCTATTCGGTCTTACCTAGACAAAGATCAAAGGCACTGGGATAGGCATCTTGCCTCTATTGCTAGTGCTCTCCGAACAACGTGTTGCGGACGCCTGTTGCTGCTGAAAAAAAAATTTTAGTAAACAAACAAACCAAACTATAAATATGCGACATAAAATGAACAAACTTACCTTAAATGACGATTCCTGTTCTTTGGTATGGAGTACCTGAAATAAATAGAAAAAAGAAAAAAAAAAAAAAAGGGAAATACCTCGAAAATAATAAATAAAATTTAATTCTTACCAAATTGCTGCCATCTTGTCCTTCTTCTTTGTCCGTGTTGTTTTCAATGTCAATCATGAATGTCAATGTATAGACCTTTGACAATTTATTTCATAGATTGGTTGGCACCGTAAAGGTAGCCAGAATGTTGTACCGGATACTCTTTCTCGGGTACACGTAGATTCTCTGGACTTGGAAGACGTTGCCCCGTGGATTGACTTAGAGTCAGAAGAATTTCAGTCGGAAGAATATTTAAAGCTTATTAAAACTATAAACGAGCGTAAAAATGAACTTCCCGATTTAAAAATTGAAGAAGGATATGTCTATAAAAAAGCTTTTAGAAGGTTAGGCGAAGAAGAAATGTTAGAGCATTCTTGGTTGCTTTGGGTTCCAACCGAATTAACTGAAGGAATCGTTTATAGGGCACACGATCCACCGAAATCTGCGCATGGTGGGATTTCGAAAACTTTGAACCGTATTAGGCAGTTTTTCTACTGGCCTAATATGACGGTGCATGTGCGTGATTATGTTTCTAATTGTAGTGTGTGTAAACAATGTAAAGCGTCTAACCAAGTATCTCGTCCCCCGATCGTGACCTCTTATTGTAGTAATCGTCCATTTGAAAAACTGTATATAGACTTTTTAGGACCTTATCCGAGGTCAAAATTAGGAAATGTATACGTGTTTGTTGTTTTAGACCATTTGTCCAAATTTGTTTTGTTGAAAGCGTTAAGAAAGGCAGATACGATTAGTGTGTTAAAATTTTTAAAAGAAGAGGTGATTAATATGTTTGGAGTTCCAAACATAATCCACTCCGATAACGGAAAACAATTTTGTGCCAAAGAGTTCCAAAATTTTGTTTCAAAATATGGCATAAGACATTTTAGAACTGCGAACTATGCACCGCAATCGAATGCGTCAGAGAGGGTTAACCGCTCATTGCTAGCAGCTATCCGATCATACCTCAAAAATGATCAAAAAGATTGGGATTCCCACCTTGGAGATATTGCTTGTGCATTAAGGAGTGCAGTTCATAGCTCCATTGGTGTATCACCTTATTATGCTTTATTTGGTACTAATATGATGATGCACGGTAGTAGTTATGAGCTTGCAAGAAAGTTGAACGCGATAGACGACAATGAGTTGTTAACTCTTCCCCGACAAAATCGATTGCAGTGCATAAGGAATCAGATTCGCGAAAATATTATGAAGGCCAACGATAAATCCGCGAGGACATATAACGTCCGAACTAAGAATGTTCGTTATATCCCTGGACAAGAAGTGTACCGGAGGAATTTCGTACTGAGTGACTCGTCAAAATATCTTTCGGCGAAACTGTCACCTAAGTACATAAAGTGCCGAGTAGTAAAACAAGTTGGCAATCACATGTACGAACTTGAAAACCTTAATGGCAAACGAGTCGGTATATTCCATGCGAAAGACCTCAAACAATGAACAAATTTTATCTATTTATCACCAAATGCAGAGAAGAAAAAAAAATAAAACAAAACAAAATAAACCTCATGTTGGAAACACCCGGTTTCGAAAAAATTTCCCAACGATGTTGATATAAAAGATTAAAAAAATATTTGCTGTATTAAATTTATATGTTTATTGCATGCCTTTAAATTATTTTATATGTTATGGTTATTTTATGTTTACTGTTCAATGTTATTTATTTATTAACTTTTAAATTAGGTAGCCAGAATGTTGTACCGGATACTCTTTCTCGGGTACACGTAGATTCTCTGGACTTGGAAGACGTTGCCCCGTGGATTGACTTAGAGTCAGAAGAATTTCAGTCGGAAGAATATTTAAAGCTTATTAAAACTATAAACGAGTGTAAAAATGAACTTCCCGATTTAAAAATTGAAGAAGGATATGTCTATAAAAAAGCTTTTAGAAGGTTAGGCGAAGAAGAAATGTTAGAGCATTCTTGGTTGCTTTGGGTTCCAACCGAATTAACTGAAGGAATCGTTTATAGGGCACACGATCCACCGAAATCTGCGCATGGTGGGATTTCGAAAACTTTGAACCGTATTTGGCAGTTTTTCTACTGGCCTAATATGACGGTGCATGTGCGTGATTATGTTTCTAATTGTAGTGTGTGTAAACAATGTAAAGCGTCTAACCAAGTATCTCGTCCCCCGATCGTGACCTCTTATTGTAGTAATCGTCCATTTGAAAAACTGTATATAGACTTTTTAGGACCTTATCCGAGGTCAAAATTAGGAAATGTATACGTGTTTGTTGTTTTAGACCATTTGTCCAAATTTGTTTTGTTGAAAGCGTTAAGAAAGGCAGATACGATTAGTGTGTTAAAATTTTTAAAAGAAGAGGTGATTAATATGTTTGGAGTTCCAAACATAATCCACTCCGATAACGGAAAACAATTTTGTGCCAAAGAGTTCCAAAATTTTGTTTCAAAATATGGCATAAGACATTTTAGAACTGCGAACTATGCACCGCAATCGAATGCGTCAGAGAGGGTTAACCGCTCATTGCTAGCAGCTATCCGATCATACCTCAAAAATGATCAAAAAGATTGGGATTCCCACCTTGGAGATATTGCTTGTGCATTAAGGAGTGCAGTTCATAGCTCCATTGGTGTATCACCTTATTATGCTTTATTTGGTACTAATATGATGATGCACGGTAGTAGTTATGAGCTTGCAAGAAAGTTGAACGCGATAGACGACAATGAGTTGTTAACTCTTCCCCGACAAAATCGATTGCAGTGCATAAGGAATCAGATTCGCGAAAATATTATGAAGGCCAACGATAAATCCGCGAGGACATATAACGTCCGAACTAAGAATGTTCGTTATATCCCTGGACAAGAAGTGTACCGGAGGAATTTTGTACTGAGTGACTCGTCAAAATATCTTTCGGCGAAACTGTCACCTAAGTACATAAAGTGCCGAGTAGTAAAACAAGTTGGCAATCACATGTACGAACTTGAAAACCTTAATGGCAAACGAGTCGGTATATTCCATGCGAAAGACCTCAAACAATGAACAAATTTTATCTATTTATCACCAAATGCAGAGAAGAAAAAAAAAATAAAACAAAACAAAATAAACCTCATGTTGGAAACACCCGGTTTCGAAAAAATTTCCCAACGATGTTGATATAAAAGATTAAAAAAATATTTGCTGTATTAAATTTATATGTTTATTGCATGCCTTTAAATTATTTTATATGTTATGGTTATTTTATGTTTACTGTTCAATGTTATTTATTTATTAACTTTTAAATTAGGTAGCCAGAATGTTGTACCGGATACTCTTTCTCGGGTACACGTAGATTCTCTGGACTTGGAAGACGTTGCCCCGTGGATTGACTTAGAGTCAGAAGAATTTCAGTCGGAAGAATATTTAAAGCTTATTAAAACTATAAACGAGTGTAAAAATGAACTTCCCGATTTAAAAATTGAAGAAGGATATGTCTATAAAAAAGCTTTTAGAAGGTTAGGCGAAGAAGAAATGTTAGAGCATTCTTGGTTGCTTTGGGTTCCAACCGAATTAACTGAAGGAATCGTTTATAGGGCACACGATCCACCGAAATCTGCGCATGGTGGGATTTCGAAAACTTTGAACCGTATTTGGCAGTTTTTCTACTGGCCTAATATGACGGTGCATGTGCGTGATTATGTTTCTAATTGTAGTGTGTGTAAACAATGTAAAGCGTCTAACCAAGTATCTCGTCCCCCGATCGTGACCTCTTATTGTAGTAATCGTCCATTTGAAAAACTGTATATAGACTTTTTAGGACCTTATCCGAGGTCAAAATTAGGAAATGTATACGTGTTTGTTGTTTTAGACCATTTGTCCAAATTTGTTTTGTTGAAAGCGTTAAGAAAGGCAGATACGATTAGTGTGTTAAAATTTTTAAAAGAAGAGGTGATTAATATGTTTGGAGTTCCAAACATAATCCACTCCGATAACGGAAAACAATTTTGTGCCAAAGAGTTCCAAAATTTTGTTTCAAAATATGGCATAAGACATTTTAGAACTGCGAACTATGCACCGCAATCGAATGCGTCAGAGAGGGTTAACCGCTCATTGCTAGCAGCTATCCGATCATACCTCAAAAATGATCAAAAAGATTGGGATTCCCACCTTGGAGATATTGCTTGTGCATTAAGGAGTGCAGTTCATAGCTCCATTGGTGTATCACCTTATTATGCTTTATTTGGTACTAATATGATGATGCACGGTAGTAGTTATGAGCTTGCAAGAAAGTTGAACGCGATAGACGACAATGAGTTGTTAACTCTTCCCCGACAAAATCGATTGCAGTGCATAAGGAATCAGATTCGCGAAAATATTATGAAGGCCAACGATAAATCCGCGAGGACATATAACGTCCGAACTAAGAATGTTCGTTATATCCCTGGACAAGAAGTGTACCGGAGGAATTTCGTACTGAGTGACTCGTCAAAATATCTTTCGGCGAAACTGTCACCTAAGTACATAAAGTGCCGAGTAGTAAAACAAGTTGGCAATCACATGTACGAACTTGAAAACCTTAATGGCAAACGAGTCGGTATATTCCATGCGAAAGACCTCAAACAATGAACAAATTTTATCTATTTATCACCAAATGCAGAGAAGAAAAAAAAAAAAATAAAACAAAACAAAATAAACCTCATGTTGGAAACACCCGGTTTCGAAAAAATTTCCCAACGATGTTGATATAAAAGATTAAAAAAATATTTGCTGTATTAAATTTATATGTTTATTGCATGCCTTTAAATTATTTTATATGTTATGGTTATTTTATGTTTACTGTTCAATGTTATTTATTTATTAACTTTTAAATTATTCTAAACTAACTGTGATATTAGGTTATAAATAGTAATTAGTATGAGCATCTGTGATTTCTAGATTTAAGTTACTAATCACTTGCCCTGTGATATTTTTAATTTTTTTTATAATCGACTGATAGCTTAGGTACTAACATTAATACTGTGATAATATTTTTAATTTTTTTATTTTATTTGTATAAGTTATTTTAATAAGTTTACAAAAAGTATAATCTGTGATATTTAGTATAAGTTTAGTTTAATTACTTAATTTAATCAAAATCTGTGATATCTACTTTTATTTAATTTATTCTAACTTAGTAATTTTTACTTATTTATTTAATTTTATGTTCTTTATAACTTTGATACAAGTCCAGTGTCTTTATTATTTATTTTTCTTGTACCATTGTAGTTATGCGCGATTTTTACTTATTTATTTAATTTTTGTTCGTTATAACTATGATACCAATCCACTGTGTTTTTACTAATCATTTTTCTGGTATCATTTAAGTTATGCATGATTTATTGTTAAATGTAATATTAGATTTTTTTAAACCAAATACATGACCTTTAAATGTCAGGCCAGTTCGTATAATTACTTAAAATAAAACTTATAATTAACACTCACCGGGTTTTCTCTCCACTTCTGCAACGTAGATAGGGATTAGCTTCTTATGCTGCGACTATATTTTCCTATGTTAAAATAAGGCCTTGAATTCTTGATCCTGTATAAAGTTGTCTGCAAATAGAAAAACTATTATAAATAAAGCTAATAGAAAGAAATAACAGCACTTACCTGAACAGTTATGTCTGTGTCATTTTTTGTTCACAATTGAAACTGCCAAGCCTAAATTTAGCCCGGCTTTTAACATGGGTTGCTCCCCACAGATATAAATTTAGTTCAACCAATTCCAAAAATTTTAGTTAAACAATTTTTTTTGTTTGGCAACAAAACCATTTCGCATGGATTAGGGTTTCATTATAACGAAAAAAAAAAAAAATCAATTTTCACCGGCCGAGAATTTTCTTTTGTTTCCACAATTTCACCGGGTGAGAATGTTCACCACGATGAGTATCCCTGTTTATAATTTTAAGAACTTTCACTTCCAAACTACAACCACGTGCTCTGAGTCCATGAGAAACATGTTCATTAATGCGATGCTGTAAATCCAATTAGAAAATTATCCAATTAAAATATTAATATCGAAATGCTAATTCCATTTTTCTTACCTTCGGTACTGAATAATCCTATAGAAATCTAATTCCCAGGCGACCTTTTTGTTCCTCCCTCGAAAATTTTACGAAATTTTCTCCGAAGAAATTTTGTTGCGGAGGCCTGTTGCTGCTGAAAAAAAAAAAATTTTAGTAAACAAACAAACCAAACTATAAATATGCGACATAAAATGAACAAACTTACCTTAAATGACGATTCCTGTTCTTTGGTATGGAGTACCTGAAATAAATAGAAAAAAGAAAAAAAAAAAAAGGGAAATACCTCGAAAATAATAAATAAAATTTAATTCTTACCAAATTGCTGCCATCTTGTCCTTCTTCTTTGTCCGTGTTGTTTTCAAATTTCAATGTCAATCATGAATGTCAATGTATAGACCTTTGACAATTTATTTCATAGATTGGTTACCCATAGATAATAATAATCGAGATGATTAGTTTTCCAATACTGGAATATGATTGGTGGGAAGGGTAACTCGGTGAAAAATGTAATAGGGAGAAAAACTATGGTTAATGACACAACCGAGGTTAAATTAAAGGTATCAACTATTTCTATCATCAAAAATTACATGAGAACCGTTTTTACACCAAAAGGGGTGAAATAAGAATTCGTTTGCTATAAGTGTTATATTTTTGTTATAACTTTTATATTCACCCGGTTTTATACGTCATATTCTGTTTATTTATTTAAATCGTACGTCTTTAAAGCTATTTCATCGTTCGGTCCAAGTTATTTTACGTTTACACGCGTCATCTTTGCTGTTTACACGTGACGTTTTGTCTTGTCAGCCTAAATATAACTCCGTTTTATGTGTTTTCGCGTTTCTTTCGATGTTTTTACGGATAATAGTTGTCATTTCAAGTCTTTATTACGTGTTGTGTCAATAAGCGTGTTCTGAATGTTTTGAAAAATTAAAAGTTATAAAATTGATGGATACGCATGGTTAACTGTATGTGATGATAGAAATGGTTTAATTCGCAGTTTATATAACGCTCTAGCTGCAATAAATTGTATTTAACCAAAAATACTGGTGGTTAAAATATTTGTTTGATCCTAGCGCCATCTTCACACGAGAGTAAAAATAAATCCATCGCCTGAACTACACCGTCAGTATTTCGGAACACACCCCGGCTGAATAGACAAATGAATTAGAATTAAAACAGAGAGGGACAACTATATATCGAGTTAAAATTATATTTTGTATGATGGTATAGGTATGGTTTATGTAAAAATATAGACAACGGATGATGTTTTGCCGTTAAGAAAATCATACGATTAATTTTTTTTAACTTTGCAATGATAGTTTCTATTCAAAATATACTCGTCTCTTTCATACTTCCTCTGAGGTGAACGAAAAAATGCGAATTCTTCTCACATTTCTCAAACGTCATTCAAATTAAGAAGTACAATTTAAACCAGTGGTGAAAAAATAATTTAAATAATTTTTTTAAGAAAATAAAAGAAAAAAAAATAAAAAGTGGATTTTTTTTACTCCAAAGAAGCGAAAATCGCCAAATAAAAAGGAAATATTGGAATTTTTGCAAAGGAAATTGTGGTGCGTAATAATGTTTTTTTTATTTTTTTTTGTGAATAACAATTTAACTGTCGTGTCCTTTTTGGGAAATTATAGGAGACTTTCCTTACGTATCCTAGGACGTACCTAAATTGAAAATTGTGGAAATAAAACAAAATAAGAATAGTGGTGAGTTTATTTTTGAAATTTCAATTTTTAGTATATACAAAAATACAATGAGGTATATTACTAGGTTGGTTTTCGGCGGTCCAAGATATCCATCTTAGAGCTGGGCCGCCACACGTTTTTTATTTATTATCAAAAATTTTGGATTTTTTTTGTACTGGATAATCCATACTGGCCGAACTGTGACTTCTGTGCCCAAACTTTATTCATCGTTTTTTTTGGATCTGGACAAAAAAATAAGAGAGGTTGAGACTCCAACGAAAGAAGGTCGGATTCTGACACAGTCATCAGAGTCACCAGTCCACCGGAGCACCTCGTCGTCATTGAGCCCCAGCTGGCTGATTAAGTCCCCAGTAAAGATCCTGCAAAAAAAAAAAAAAAACAATTGAAAAAGGTCGCAGTGAGTTTTTTTAAACTTATACAGAATTTTGATAACTACAAAAAAAAAAGTCCTAAGACAATCAACCCCCATCTAAAGAACGGAAAGGAGATTTTTGTGTTTGTGTTAGTCCCTTGATATTTGTATACCGTGTAATTCACAGGCGGAAGTTTATAATGTTTTTTCTGATTATATCTTTAATTTTTAATTGGTTCCATTGGTTTTGATAATTTTGATTTTGTAAAGTGATTTTAAAAGTTTTCTCAGTTGTCTACGGGTTTCCCTTAATTTGTTTTTTTTTTTTTCTAAGCGCATATTTCAGCTACCTCCAAAGAGCTCTCTAGGGGTAGGAAGAATTTTTGCCATTTTTTTGTTTCGTTTTGACTGTTAGTGGTATGAAAGGGCCCTTAAGGGGTGCTCCATTTTTTTGTTTGTAATTTTCGACATTTTCTTTTTGGGAAGAGTTTTCTAATCACTATTTAAGACTTTATCTTGTTTTTATATTATAATTTGTTTAATTTTTTTTCTAATTGTTTACTTTTTGTTTGGTTTAACGTTTCACTTTTAAAATATAATGTACCTTAATTGTAAATTGAAAGAGTTAAAAATTAATCTAGATCCAGAGTGTCCAATAACTTGAATAAATAAACTTCAAACGCCTAAAGAGAATTGACATGAGATTGTTTCCTTGTTCCAAAAGTGGAACATGACTTTTTGAAGAAAATTTTCAGGGGTGCCACGGTAGCGGAGTTTCAGTGAAGATGATATGATCTGAAACCGATCATCCACCATATTGGGGGAATCCAAACATGGCCGCGGATTTCCATGGTTGGGAGGGAATAGGCCACACTGCACCAACATCCGCAGTGCCCTTGAGATGATGATAGTCCGTCTGCTGTCACATCTTTCAAAAACGGTTTTTTTTCGATTTTTGTTCTCGGCCTGATCTATGTTTTTGTTTGCAGGTGAGGTTAAGTTTCGGGGGCAAGATCCCCCCCATCCGGCGAGCTTATGCCGTGCATCGCAAGCAGGCCACGTCCTCCGGAACTTAGCATTCCTTCCTTTCCAAACACTTCCTTTTCTAATTTCCTACCTCATCCTATTTCCTACCTTACCGACCTACCTAAACCTCCTCCGCTCCTCTTGCCTCGCAACAAACGGTACACTCAGCCATAGACATGTCCCCTTATGAAGCATTGTTTGGACAATGCAAGGTAGAACACGGCTCTGACTACAAACTGCTGAGATCACTCCAATCCGTAAATAATCCTGAGTTTTCATTGTTGCCAAAGTCGTCAAGGAAGAATATGATTCACAACCACTTAAAGGACTCCCTTGAACGTGCACATAAAGTATACGAAAACACGTACAACACCCGTAGTAAAGATGTGCAATTCAAAGTGGGTGATATTGTGTTCAAACGTGTTAATGCCAAGCTTTGTCCAAAGTTTGTAAAGGCAATTGTAAAGTCAGTTCGTGGAAATAGTCTTTACGAGTTGGAAGATTTAGTCGGCAACATCTTGGGAGTATTTCATGCTAAAGACATCCGAAAATAACGTCTACTTCAATTACCAGCTCTTTTTCCATTTCATTTTTCGAACGCTGACATTCTTCAAAATTAAATGTTTTGTGGGGTCGCTTCCTAAAACCAAAGAAAAAAAAAAAATTATTGGCTCCAAAAAAACAACTTAGTTTTTTTTTTCACTCAGCTACTCGATTTTAAAATAAATCGAGTAGCACAGCAAACAAACTATTTTGTTGCTATGGAATTTTGAATAAAAATTCTGAAAAATTTCAAATTTTCAAGGCATTCAAGTGGTGAAATTCAAACAGGAAAGAACTTTTATAAAAATAATAAAAGAAAATATTTAAAATTTAGAAAGTTCGAGAATAGATTCTTGGTTAAATTTGTTTTTGCATATCCCTGGCCTAAAGTAAAACTAGAAAAGTTTTTGAAAGTTTAAATTTGTCTTTTATAATATCTTTGGCCAAAAGAAAAAGTGTGCATTTTGAAAAATAACGAAAAAACGTGGATTAAACGTTTCGTTTTTCCTTCGCTAAACTTTTTTTAATAAAAGAAAAGAATAATAAAAACTATTATTCTCCAAAAGGAAACGATAAGGAAACAGGAGCACTAAGCAGTGCTGATATTCCTGAACCTGATATTATTTCCACAAATACTAAAATATAGTGATTTCTGTTTGGCTGTTTGAAAACGCATATAATAAAATTATACTAAAAATTCCAAATATCGAATTATATTATCATATGAACTATATATACAAAGGGAACATCCGATTTCAAGAGGAAAATTGATTTTCAAGATCCTTTCAACTTTTTTTGATTCCTGGTGTTAAATTTTATTTTATTAAGTCCATCCTATTCCTAATCCAGTTTTATAATCTTTTATCTGTGTTAATAATTTATATTCATGTTCCTTAATTAAATCTAACTCTAATTTTGTTTGCTCCTATATGTTTTGTTTTAATTAATCCTTAATATAGTATTTGTTTCTTTAGTGCTATTCAAATTTTTTTTTTTTCTTTAATATTGTTCTTTAATATCTGTTCTTTTATCTATTTGTATCGTTTCTTAATTTTACATTTTTAATAATAATCTAAAAATTTGGGTTTATATTTGTTGGATTGTGCGGGAATTCACTCGGTGTGTGAACTTGTTAATTTCATAAATTCAATTCTATAATACAGGTAATCACATATAAGATCCTAACAATTGTGCGCACAAAGAAATTGGATTCAGGTATGAGATTATTCTTGCTATTTGTTATTTATATTACTAATTTTTTTTTGTTGCTTAAATACAATATTGAGTGATTTTCAAGTAAACTTACACATATCTTCCATATCAATACTAATTTTCATAATAATAGAAACCATGTAATAATTTTTAACAAAAATCATAATTTTATAAGCCAAACAATTTTAAGAAACGTAAATTGACATTCCCAATCAATAAAAATTAAATTGTTCGATAATGAAATGAACGTTTATATGTTTTTATTTCGGTATTGGAACAAAACTAAAATGAATTTGTAAATTTCATGAAGGGTGGCTGATGGTAGATGGGACATGAGGGTCCATTTTGACATTTGAGTATCCGCAGGTGAGGCTAAGGCCTTGTATTAGGGGCTGTCGCACAAATCTGAGCACGCGGCAGCCAAGGAGCCTTCTCAGAAATGAGTTAGGCAGAGGGAGGGAATGCTCAAGGGTGCCAATTCCACCAATGGTGCCCGTGCATTGTAAGGACAAGTAGGTTGATCAGTTTAAAGGTTCTTCATTCACTTCCTCATATCGTTTAAATATAATTTAATGTAAAGTAGCTTAATTTTACTAGTCCATGTTGTCTGTCTGTAGTACTCTTATTTGTTCTGTCCTAGTTTATTTCAATTTTTACTTTTTTTCTTGCTTTTCTTACTAATTTTCTTCAACCAGGCATGATATTATATGCGGTAGTCCAGGTAGGCGGGTCAAAAAGAACCCACCCCACAACCGGCGAGCTAAGCAAAGCACTTTAAACATGCCTGACCTGGCCCTGCTTACTGGACACCCTTCCATCTATGGTTTTGTGTAAGATCTGTACTTACAGGATGGAAGGGTTGACTATATTCTCACTATTACTGGTGGGAATGGTCTTATACCGTTACAACTTTCACATTTGTTAAGATATTGAATGAAATAAATTTTAATATTGCTGGCTTCTTATTACTTTTTATTTAAAAAAAGCATCAGTTCCGATTTATTTATTTTTTTTTTCGATAAAAAAAAAGTTATAGTTTTTCAAAATAACTTTACTCCTTAGTTTGATTCAATCTCAATCCAAAATAGAATTTAAAAAAAATAAAATTTTTAGTCTGGCTAATAGTAGAGTAACTAAAGCAAATTATTAGGGAACCCGGCCGAACAGCTCTGATTTTGACGATTTTTTTTTTTCAAACGTAGGTAATTAAAAATACTTTAAAGTCTATAGATTAAAAATTGCCGGTGTTGCCGTATTGTTTTTTAAAATTAAAATTAATTTTTTTTTTAACAAAACCATTTTTTTTGATTAAATTTCATAAAACAAATGATAGCAAAAGATTCTCTAGGTAATTTAAGGAAAATATATAACAGGCAGTAAGGGACAATCTTTCATCGTTTAAGCGATAAATGCAATTTTCTAACATTCTGACCTCAAACACAAAAAAAAATATTTTGAAAACAACGGCAACACCTACAATATTTTAAAATACATTTTTAAAAAGCCAGAAGCTCATTCTTATCTCTTAAATTTAAATCCACTAAATTTAATCAAGACTTTTTGAAAAAATGGTCCTCAAACTCAGAATTAAAAAAAAATGTTATTAGAAAAATTTAAAATGACTTTTTTCCAAACTTTTTCTAATAAAATATGAATTTATTTAAAAAAAATGTTTGGCCATAAATATAATCAGTTGAATTTCGAAGCAAAAAATGTAAAATATATCACACTTTTGAAAAAAAAAAAATGAAAAATTACTTCAATTTCAATGTTTTTTTTTTTTAACTGAATTTTTGCATTGAAATAATTAATTTTCTCAAAGACTGTGGTAAATAGGAACTCTAAATTTTTGCTATTTAACTTTCAACAGTAAGGGTTATTAAATGAATAAAAAAATAATTTTATGTTTAGATGTTGAACTTTAAAAAAAAAATAAGTTAAATTTTTTTTCAAAACTTTTATTAAAAAAAGTTCTTCGAAAATGAAATACTTTTTAAATTTTTTCATAAACCGTAATACATATTGACATTTCCTTTTATAATTTGAAATCATAATAAATGCGGCCAAAAAAATTTGAAAATAAATGCATTTTATATTACGACCAAGTTTAAAAAACGAAATGTTAAAATTTTTTCAATAATTTTTTTTTTCAAAAATCTGAGTTCAATTACCATTCTTTCAAAAGCCGTTCATTCAATTAACTTAATTTTAATTTAACATATATGACTAAGCTTCTAGCTTTTAAAAAATGTATATTTGAATATTGTAGGTATTGCCGTTGTGTTCAAATATTTTTTTTTGTGTTTGAAGTCAATTAATAAGAAAATTGAATCTATCGCTTGAACTATGGAAGATTGTCCCTCACTCCCATATATTTTTTTTTCCTTGAATTTATTAGACAATCTTTTGGCATCAATTAATTTATGAAATTTAAGAAAAAATTTAAAAAAAAATTTGTTTTTGTTCACAAAAATCTTCAATTAAATTTAAAAAAATCAAAACGGAAACACCAGCAATTTTTTATCTATAGACTTTAAAGTATTTTTAATTACCGACGTTTGAAAAAAAAGATCATCAAAATCTAAGCTGTTCGGCCGGGTTCCCTAATATTGCCAATTTTTGAGCTTTAGTTACTCCACACACAAAACAAATAGGTCGTACTATAACCTCCAAAATTATCGTTTTTTCTACTCTCTAAATAACAATTGCTCAAATTTAGAAATTATAAGGTCGAATATTTTAAGCCTTGTTTATTAACTAAATAATAAAATTTATTTCGATGAGTTATTTGACCAAGTGATTGCTTATTTAAAGATGTTTGAGAAAATTCCAATTTGTATCTCATCGGCTGTTTTGGTCGTAATGGTTATTTAATGAAACAACAATTTCATTAGTTTCCCGATGTTTCGATGGTGATTGCCATCCTCTTCAGGGGATCTTTTATTTACAAAATATATAAATTGAACAATTATAAACATTGGAACAAATATGGTGAAACAAAGTGATTGAACTTACAATTTTTAACAATTATTTGAATTTAGGTAAACATAGCAAAAATAACATACATTTAGTTGAATAGGTTAAACTGTAAACATATTTAAATTTTATAATATTATTTGATATTATTTAAATTGAATTTAATAAAATTACTTTTTAAAAATTTATTTGTTTTATTTAATTTACACTTCGAAATGAAGCTTATTCCGGCTTTTTCCCTTTCACAAGTGAGTAGTCAACGGATGAAATGTTTTGGGTATCTTGCTTGCGGTTCATGTTGTTTTTGTTGTTAATTATATGGAGCGTTTCCAAAGTGTACCGCTTCGAAGTATGTCTTCCCTTCCCGTCAAAATCTGGTTTATGTCCGCGTTCGACACTGTGACACGCTAGTGCTGTCTTGCCGGTGCTTTTTTGGTTGATGTCTGATTTTTGGTTGGAGATTCGTTGACGAAGAAGTTGTTTTGTGGTGCCGACGTAACATTGGTTGCAATTTTCTTCTGCGTTGCCCAGACAGTTTATTTTGTAAACGACATCAGTGCGATTATCCTTCTCTGTTTTTGTTTTCATGTTACTAAAAAGTGATGCCAGGGTTTTTGTGGATTTATACGCTAAAGATACGGATTCAACCTTCTTCTTTACAATTTCTTTAAAATTTTCGGATAACTTGGGGACGTACACTATACTCCTATAAACACATCTTTCTCTTTCCATGCCGCTATCGATAGATAGCGATGAGAGTACCTTGCTATTAGCTTGCAAAATATTTGGGAAAAATATTACAGTGAGTGACGAAAGATTCGGTATACTCAGTTAAAAATTCTTTTGAATTTAAAGAAAAAACTAAAAATTTGAGTATTGAACCAAACGAGGTTTTAGTCTCATACGACGTCGTTTCCCTATTTACTAATGTTCCAGTACAACTTGCGACTACAATTATAAAGAAAAAATGGGATATAATTTGTAAAAACACCAAAATGAGCCAAGCCAAATTTCTGGAAATGTTAGATTTCTGTTTAAAAGAAAACAATTACCTACAATACAAAGATAGTTTATATAAACAAGTTCATGGAATGCCAATGGGCAATCCACTTTCTCCAACTATTGCTGACCTAGTTTTGGACAATCTTTTAGATGAAAAAATTAAAGGCGAAAACAAACCGAAGTGGATAGTAAAGTACGTTGACGACATTTTTGCCATTACAAAAATAGGGGAAGTTGATAACATTCTACGATCTCTGAATGATTATCACGAAAAAATTCAGTTTACGGTCGCAAAAGAAACAAACAAAGCTATAACATTTTGAGATGTCAAGATTGCTCGAGTAGAATACCGCCTCTCTTTCGACTGGTATCAAAAAGACACGGCATCGGGAAGACTCGTTAATTACAGATCCAATCAAGCGAAACATATACTCATATACACAGCCTCGAATCTAGTTCATAAAGTTTTTGCGTTGAGTGACCGGGAATTCCACTCCGCCAATGAGAAAAAAGTTACTCAAATTCTTTTGGACAATGGCTATCCAATTAACATCATACGGAGCCTCATAATATGAAAAAAATACAAAGCTCCTATCGATAGCGGCATGGAAAGAGAAAGATGTGTTTATAGGAGTATAGTGTACGTCCCCAAGTTATCCGAAAATTTTAAAGAAATTGTAAAGAAGAAGGTTGAATCCGTATCTTTAGCGTATAAATCCACAAAAACCCTGGCATCACTTTTTAGTAACATGAAAACAAAAACAGAGAAGGATAACTGCACTGATGTCGTTTACAAAATAAACTGTCTGGGCAACGCAGAAGAAAATTGCAACCAATGTTACGTCGGCACCACAAAACAACTTATTCGTCAACGAATCTCCAACCACAAATCAGACATCAACCAAAAAAGCACCGGCAAGACAGCACTAGCGTGTCACAGTGTCGAACGCGGACATAAACCAGATTTTGACGGGAAGGGAAGACATACTTCGAAGCGGTACACTTTGGAAACGCTCCATATAATTAACAACAAAAACAACATGAACCGCAAGCAAGATACCCAAAACATTTCATCCGTTGACTGCTCACTTGTGAAAGGGAAAAAGCCGGACTAAGCTTCATTTCGAAGCGTAAATTAAATAAAACAAATAAATTTTTAAAAAAGTAATTTTATTAAATTCAATTTAAATAATATCAAATAATATTATAAAATTTAAATATGTTTACAGTTTAACCTATTCAACTAAATGTATGCTATTTTTGCTATGTTTACCTAAATTCAAATAATTGTTAAAAATTGTAAGTTCAATCACTTTGTTTCACCATATTTGTTCCAATGTTTATAATTGTTCAATTTATATATTTTGTAAATAAAAGATCCCCTGAAGAGGATGGCAATCACCATCGAAACGTCGGGAAACTATTGAAATTGTTGTTTCATTAAAACACCATTACGACCAAAACAGCCGATGAGATAAAAATTGGAATTTTCTCAAACATCTCTAATTAAAATTTATTTCATTCAATTATCTTTACAAATGTGAAAGTTATCCACCAATTTATAAACGTTGAGCCGTTTATGTTGCGGTCCACCCAGCCTTAACTGCATTGATCAATTTTTTTTATAAAGTAAAGTTTATTTGTGCGTTTTTTTTCAAAATCGGCGCCGATACAAGCCGACAGACTTACATGTTTGTGTTTTGAAGTAAAACTATAAGGAATAAAGTTATTATAATAAATATTGAAACCGAATCGATTGAACGAGTAAGGACCGCACAACGAAATATTTTTGAATTGGTTTTTTTATTTTAAGATTTTGAAATTTTGTTACACAATACCTTTTTATTTAATAACACTCGTAAAATATTGAGTAAAATGGGTAAAATTAAAAGATACTACACGGTTAAAAATTCTGGAGTATTTTTAAATACAGCTCTTGTATTAAAGCAATTTTCAATGCAAAAAATATTACATTTTAATACTTCCAAAATATTAAAACTATTTTTAATCTTTTTTGTATTAAATTTCAATAATTATGTATTAAGTTTATTATTTGTAATACAAAAATTATTAGAAAATAACCTCCGTGGGTTAAATTCTAATCTTGTATTGAATATTAATACCACTGTATTAGATTTTAATATTTTTGTATTACATTTTAATATAATTGTATTAAAATAGAATACAAATTTATTAAAAACTAATATAAAAAGTATTTCATTGTAATACGAGAATATTAAAATTTAATCAAACGTCAGCAGCCACAGTACACGTGTCAGGTCTTCCTTTAATTTTTATATTTCAATCGCAGTTAACAGGAGTTTTTTTTTGTTTTAATTTAAAAAATGTCATTTGAAAAAATTATAAATTAAAAATAAACAAATTTTCTTCTTGTTTCTTCGCGGAAAATGGTGAATAATTTTTAAAAAAATTGTGGTGTGCGTGTTTTTTGATTTTTGTGCGTTTTTCGTCGGTAATTAAAATAATTACGGTAGCTGACATTGGTCGACGAATTGATTTTTTCCATGTTTTGACAATTTGGCGACCAATGTCAATTCGGAATATATTACCTTTTTATGTGTAGTGTGGACGCCAGCAGCCATTTAAAAAAAGAAAAATCCATTGTTTGAGGCACCTTTTCTAAAAAAAAAATTAAATCAAAAACTGTAAATTTGTATTAATTTGAAGGCGCTTTGTGTTTTTTCGAAGCAAAATGCAAACATTGCAGATGAATTTTGATCGGCAGTAAGATTTTACATGCCACAGTTTGTGAAACAGATAAAATAATATCACCTTTAATATATTATTTAATATATTATTTATGATATTTATTTTCAGTAATGAATTTATAAAAAGAATACATATATTCTTCTTCTTCTTCCTTTTTCTCGGCGCTGTTATGATCTCGATGTCGAGGGGATCATAACCTTCCCACGTTACTGCTTCACACTAGTGATCCGCCTGTGGGGTTCGCCGGGTTGACCTCAGAAATCGGCGGCAAGCCTCCCGGTTTTGTATTGTTCCGTTTCTGAGGCCAACTGAATGCTGGTGTTTTTGCATTTGCTTGTACCAGGAGTTTTTAGGCCTACCTTTCTTTTTATTTCGTGTTGGAACGTTATATGATATTGCTTTTTTGACGGGGTTCTCAGGATCTCTCCTTTGAACATGGCAATACCAACTGAGTCGGTCGTGTTCAATTTTTTGGGAGATGGTATTTTTTAACATGAAGGCTTCCTCGGATCTTCGTACTTTTAATTCTATCAAGCTTTGTTACTCCTGCTGTCATGCGAAGCATCTTCATCTCAGCTGCCGTTAACTTACTCTCATACTTTTTGTACATTGTCCAACATTGTGAACCGTATGTGAGTGCTGGACGCACAACTGCGGTGTAGAGCCTTCCTTTCAGCTTAGGGGGCATTTTTCGATCACAGAAGATAGCAGAATTTTCCCGCCACTTCATCCACCCTACGCTTACGAGATGATTGATATCGTCATCACAAGTACCTTCGTTATTTATCATAGACCCCAGATATTTAAAACTTTTCACACTTGGGAAGCACTACACCATTCAAATAAATGTCAGGAATAGGCCTGTGTGGATCAGAAAATGGGCAGCATAGGTATTCTGTCTTTTTCGCGCTTATGCGGTACCCACTACCTTCTAGAACATCCACCCATACATCAAGTGCTCGTTGCAGGGATATCGGGTCTTCACTTATGATGGCTCCATCGTCAGCAAAGAATACATATATTATTAACTTTAAATACATTTGGTATTGAATTGAAATATTTTTGTATTGACTTAAATAAAATAATTCTTATTAGGAATTAATATAAAAAGATTAAATTTTAATATGTTATACTTGAAATTTAATACATTTTGTATTAAATTCTAATGTATTCTGTTTTAATACAGCTATATTATATTTTAATACATTTTGTATTAACTAAAAAATTTTAATATTTGTCATGTATTAAATTTTAATACATTTCTGGTGTAGACCTATATGTAACCCAAAAAATATTAAAAAATACTCCAGAATTTTTAACCGTGTATTTTCACTGCTTAAAATGTTTCAGACTTATTGCCTATAAAAACTGGTAACTATACCAGGCATTAAATTCCCAGATGAAAGATAAAATTATTAACAATGGTATAAAACTACATATTTGTCATGTAATGGGTTGAATTCAATAGATTCCAGGTAAAATTGACTTGTGTTCTTCAAATTCTATTTAATTGTTGCTGTTTCTATCTTGAAAGTTTCACAGGATTCTTCCGCAAATTTCAAGGTGAAATGAATTACAATACAATACATGAGTTATGAAATTTATTATTTCGCATTCAAAAGTACCTTATACACTATAAATACTTTTAATTTACGATTGTAGCAGAATAGGAATATTTTATTTTCTACATACTAAACCAAAGAACATTTTATTTTCATACTTAGGATATAAAGCTCAAAGTACCAACATTTAAAAATATTTACATTTTTGTTATTCAAACTTACTTGTATAACCTATAAATGCCAGACGAGAGCCGATTAACCACAAAAATATTTTGTATTTAATCAATGGTGATAGTTTCAGTTTATTTCTTATAATAAATCTTTTTACTGTGCAATAAAGAATAAACTTTTAAATGTATTGTAGCAATTATCTTCATTTAACAATTCAACAGAAATAAATGAGGTCCTTTGTTTTATCCCGCAACAGCCTAAGCACAAAAGGACACAAAATTATTTTTATCAAAAAAAAATTTAATCAAAACTGTTGAAGACAACAGTTTTGATTAAATTTTCTTTTTCTTTCGCATACAAGCACAAGGTTGTAGGTATTTAAAAAAAAAATTATATTTTTTGAAGCATTATTAACGGTGCCTGACTTTGAACCGTATTCTTCATATCTGACTTTCTTATATATACGACTAAACATATTTAAACAAAAAAAAATTGAATACAGAATAAAAATATTAATATTTTAAAAATGTATTTTCCATTTGAAAATCGTTTTTTTTTTTCATTTCTTAAACAACTTTAAAAATACATAATATAAAAGGTACAATGTTTGTAAACCCATAAATATGATGTATAGACGCTTTCAACATTTGTATTATGAACATATTTGCACACGCAAGAATACAAACATTTTATACCTAATATTTTTTATTCAAAAATAAAATTGAACTCGTAGTTTTCCTAAACCCCTTCTCTCCTAACCATATGTTTGAAGACAGAAATTTCCAACTTGTTCATGGGTTTATTATCAAAAAAAAACAAGAGCGACAAAATATTCATACTTATATAACAAATGTTAACCCAACAATGGACTCGGTAAAAAAGTTTTCAAAATTAAACAATCAAAGATGTCACCAAAGTCTAATGCATTTGGCCCCAGTTTCTTTGAAGAGTTTTCTTTCCGCTTCCACTTGTTAAACTTTTTCCCGCTCCCAATCATTTTATTAATCTTTATTTTTTACGTGAATATAAAATGTGTTTCTTCGAAATACCCACCCTCAAGGTTTGGTATCTAAAATGTGCTTTGTGCTGGTTGCTTAACAAAAAAAAGTCAAACTCATTCATCAAATACTTGAACTTTTTGAGTACTTCAACTTTCCCCCTTGAAAATTTGAAAATTTTGTGCCACTCATTTACCTACTAATACATGTGAATTTATCTATATAAGGTATTGAATTGCTGTTAAGCATTTTGCATAAGTATTTAGTGAGAATGGAAACTGACATAGACACTGATAGACAATATTCTGACATTTCGGCCTTCGAATGATGACGATGATGCTTTTAAGGCATTTATATTACCCATTTTTTTTTTCGATTATTCTATTTTTGGTATTCAAACAATTCTGATTCATAGGATGTGCCTCCTTTTATTCACAATGCCATAACACTTGAGTTTTGCTACTATACTTTACTTAGCACTTAAGAAAAATAGGAATACGACTAGCCTTTTATTCAAACAGTTGGGGTATCAGGATATCCTTCTCATCTGTCTGTTCTTTCAGGAGGCAGAAATTCAATCAACTTCCGACACAGTTTACATTTCAATTAGAAGAAAGCTATAAGGTTTCGAACATACGAGTGACTGCCCAGCCAGCAGGCCCACCTTTGGCCGTTTGGGACATGCTGCGGGATTTTGCTTATCTAAATTCAAGTTAAATGTGAAATGTTTATCTGATTAGATATCCCAAAATGAATTCAATAGTAACGCCCTCGTCATCTTCACCTTCGTCGTCGTCGTGTATTCTTGGGATTGTCCCAAGTCCCATGGTGGGTTGCCGCACAGGTAATACTTTACTACTTTCTTATGCACACAAGTTTAAATTTTTTCGAAAGAACGCATAAATTGAAACAGATCCCTTCGATTGAATTGAGGTTTAGATTTCGTTTCTTCATTTTTTTTTGTTGGTACCTTTTTGAGGGTGTGTTGTGTTTTTTGTTTGTTTTTCTTTTCAGGACTCTTTGTCCTTATCAATATGGCTCACACGTTCTGGGTTGTAGGTACTGAATGTTTACCGCATTTGCTTAAGATTTGTAGTCAGTACTTCTCCTCCTTCCGAGTTGGAACGAAATACGATATCTTACGTGTCATTGGGGCTAGAATTGTAGCAGGAGTTTCACAGGACCCTCCAGGATTGAAGCCAAGTCCCTGGCATATACACATATCTACAAACACATATAGTGCATCTAACCCCATTCAATTGATATTCTAGTTTGGTACGGCATCATGATACTTTACACAACAGCAATCGCCCCACATTTTATATTGAATTTTTAATGCAAGGATTCCTTATCCGTTATTTTGATTAAAGTTTCATATAACACATTATCCTGTTGGTTTGGTTTGCTACTCCATGTGAGAGAGTTGTGTCCTAGTCTTGTGTACAAAACGTTTAGAAGAAGAAAAAAATACTGTATTTTGCAGTTTATACTTCTTTTTATCACACCCGTGTCTAGGATTTTGTTTGGGTGGGATGTGGAGTGAACAAATTCTAAATTTTAAGTAGAAGCTAAAAAGCTGCTAGTGTTTCATTTCCTTCTTAAAGGCTCAATCAAAATAGCCCAAAGCAAACGGAAGCGAGTCTCTAAGCTGAGCGAAAAGTTTCTTTCCGTTGTTCTGTTAAATGGTAAAGTGCCCATTACTGCTTACCTTAAACGGAAGGATTTTGAAGTTCACTGATTACAATATCAATATTTACATATTTTAAACTTTTAAATTTGTTGGTCTTGTGAATTATGAATAAACAGAAATTAAATTCAAATTACAATACAATTTAAAATGAAAACAATTTAATAGTTGAAAACACAATCAACACAACAATTTTTTGTTTCGCTTTATGAAACCATAGAAAGTGAATGAGAATACACATAAAGCAATAGCCCTGTTCCATTGGAAGTGGTAGTTTAATACTAGTAGATGTTTTGGTTAATCTAGTACTATCATCTACTCATGCTCTTTTTCCCGAGTAGAAATGATTTGTATTGAATTCGTTGAAAGTGCGTTTCATTGAAAATCGCTAGTAAACTAATAGTAGTACTTTGCCACCTCCCAATGGAACAGGGCTAATGTTAAATCCGCAGGTGGCAATGGCATAGAGGAATAGGTGGGTGACTGAAGAGCCTGTGGCGCGACGCGTCGTGGGTTCGAGTCCAAGGGTCGGCTCAGAAGTTTTTTTTGATCGCCAGTTTACTTGAATCCAACTGAGCGATAACATAGAGAATTTTCTACTATGTCTCGTGTTCTGTGCCACGTAGCTCCATGTAATGGGTTCTTTCTTAGTTTCTATCTGTCTGTCTCTTGTGTTAATGTTTTGTGCTGTCTCAGACAATGGTTTCAGTCGCCAGTGCTGTTAAGTGTCTGTACTTCTTACATTTGTGTGCGTTGTACTGTAGTAATCCTTAATTATTTTTCAAAAGGTTCAGCTTCCAAAAATGAAAACTTTTTAGCGAATCTGTGTGGATTTTATGTTGCATTTGATTTTTTTGACGCAAACATATCAATTATGTATTTCCCCTTCTGTGATTTCTACATGGATACGTGCATGACTGAACTGACTATCCGCATTGCCAAAATGGTTGCTGGAGGGTTTTCTAATATAAACCAACCAATATAAAACTTTCCAGTTCGAATAAAGTAAGTTATTTTATTTATACATCAAAATCGACATAAAATAAAAGTTTTACGTAACGTTACGTAGAGCATTAAACCAAGTTCAAAAAACATTTTGTATTATTTTCACAGACCAAAATAAATATCAATTTTATCAATAAAAATAAAATATAAAACTGAAAACATTTTCTATTTTAAAATTCAATAAACATGTATCTCTCATCCACTCATACTCTCTTTTGCTATTATTTTTCATTTTCAGTGTTTCCTGTAATTTCCATCGGATGCTTCAAACAGCACATTTCCGCATTACAGCAGCAGACGAATAGACGGTCGAGTTGTATAGTGTGAATGCGAATTCAATTATGGTCGGCGAATGTCGAATGGAAATTACAAATTATTATTTATCGCGATGTAAGAAATTTTAAATCCAAATCGAAATGAAAGCGAGCGAGTGAAATTGCAATCAATTTGTAACGGCTGTGAAACGCATTGAAGAGGAAGTGGCGGAAAAAAAATCGAGACAAAGATTAAATATCAAATTTTGCTTACGAGGAACTTTTGGTAAAGACTCCCCCCCCTACTTAGCATATTTTTGTGCTTGGAGCTGGTTTAGGTCCTATGAATGCGTGAATGGTAATGTTATAGGAAATTAGAAAGTCAAAAGGATGATACAAAATCCAACCCGTTATGCTTAGTAGGGTGTGTTACGTTACGTGGCATCAGAATTGATTAAAAGGGAAATTCAATTTCACGTATGGTGAGCGATTCTATGCCAAAAGAGTTTAATGGTGAACTGGATATACCGTGGAAACGTAAAGCAGTCATTGTGCCCGTGAAAAGGTTCAGATTATGAACAAGAAACCTCCACCGCCTATTCAATTGACTACATTCGTTGGTAGCGTCAAGAATCCGACAAGTCCTTCAATGTGTTTTCCATCGTCGAAGAACGAAAAACAACGTGAACATCATCCTGGATTATGCGGGTGTCAACGGGCGCCCAAATCACATTGTATATCCGCTACTGGTAAGCACAAATTTTTGTATAAATCTTACTTTTAAATAAACAAAAAATAATGCACTAAACCACAGTTTAAAGGTTCAATCAGAGCCAGTTACGTTAGCATTTAGATTGTTTTCTTAGGACAAGCAAAGTTTATTTAAAAATTATCAATTCAGTTTAAACCCGTGCGATAAAATTTCATGTTTGAAAATTTGCAGGTATTATTAAAAAATCATCTATCAAAAAATTTAATTAAAATCCAACAAGATATTCAGGGGGGTCATTCCGTAATTTTGAAAACGATAATCGAATCGATGATAATCGTTTTACAGTTTGAGAATCTTTAAAGCTATTTTAAGTCAATTCTGATTCAATATTTCCTAAATAGTTTATATAAACAAAAGTTTTCTTACCCTGAGAAGTCGTATTAGTCTAGGTGATTTAGTAGTTGCCTCTTACTCGGGTGTCCGAGGTTCGAATCCAGAAATTGAAATTGTTTTTTTTTTTTGTATTTTCTCAATAATCGTCAATAAATAAACGATAGCTAAATAGGTCTCGTTTTTGGAGAATTTATTCGTTTTTGGATGCAATATTTGATTTTTTTTAAAGTGTTTATTGATTTATTCCAATCACCGATTAATTTGCAAACTCCACAACCAAAAAAAAACATTAATGATTAATTTCTACAAATAACCATAATGTTAGAGTTAATTATTTTAATATGTGCATCGAAAAACTATTCGTTTTTTAATACAAGATATAGGCGGAATGTACACATGTTGAACGGCGCGCGGCCCTTGTTTAAATTAAAAGTTTCTTATACTAAAACGAACGCTTCTTTGGATAGGCGAAAGATTTGAAAAAATCTGTGAGAATTATTATCAAAATGGCCATGTACACTTACATATGCGTTGGAAGAGACAAAGGATTTGATTTGTCTCTAAATTGCCTTCTTAATCGTATCGTACCTATATAATTTTTGAAAATTTTCATTTTCCAAAATTAGTGCGTTTAACGTCGAAAAATTTTGCTATAGCTGGATCAATATGAATTTTTTGAATGACCCAAAAGTCAAAACTTACATACATATGTTACACATATTTAAATAATTTACTCTAACATTATGGTTATTATTTGTAGAAATTAATCATTAATGTTTTTTTGGTTGTGGAGTTTGCAAATTAATCGGTGATTGGAATAAATCAATAAACACTTTAAAAAAAATCAAATATTGCATCCAAAAACGAATAAATTCTCCAAAAACGAGACCTATTTAGCTATCGTTTATTTATTGACGATTATTGAGAAAATACAAAAAAAAAAAACAATTTCAATTTCTGGATTCGAACCTCGGACACCCGAGTAAGAGACAACTACTAAATCACCTAGACTAATACGACTTCTCAGGGTAAGAAAACTTTTGTTTATATAAACTATTTAGGAAATATTGAATCAGAACTGACTTAAAATAGCTTTAAAGATTCTCAAACTGTAAAACGATTATCATCGATTCGATTATCGTTTTCAAAATTACGGAATGACCCCCCAGATTTCACATTTTTTTAAGCATCAGGTATTATTTAGAGAATATAAAAATTAAAATTCGTGGTTTTTCCATTTCTTTTTGGAAAACCACCAAATGTAACAATAGGTATGTGTATAATCAAGTGAAAATTAAATGACCAAAGTAGTATTATGAAATTGAGCTCTATTGTGAAATTAAAAAAACAAAAAATGGTCCACAAAAAAAACAAAAAACCGAGAACATCTTTTAAAAAAACTTCGTGGGCAAATTTTTTTTCCGCTTCGCATTTCAACTTCTGGATTAAATTCAATCTACTTATATAAACTCAACTTAATTTATTTTGAACTTCTTAAATTTATTCTAATTGTTACTTATTCCTTCAAAATGAGTGCAGCAACTTTGTTAAGTAGAGTATATTTCCACATAAAAAAGACTTTTTCGAAAAAAAAGTCGCTTAATCAAGGGGCACGGTAGTGCCCAGCCAAGTTCTCTAGCAACTTTGGCACTACACCCTTATTTACAGGAAACAACTCAGGCCATTTTCGACCCCCCTTTAACTTCCACACCAAATATGCCAGACATTTCAAACTCGCTACATTTGTTGAGCTGGCCGAACCCAAATTCCTCACAAAATTTCAGGTTCTTACGATGAGTAGTTTCTGAGATATAGGACTTCAAAAATCGCGAAAACCGTAACTGACTCATTGACTCACTGACTCACTGACAGATCATCAAAATTATGGAGAACTTCCCGCTATCGTAGAAACTTGAAATTTTATATGGTGATAGGACTTGTGGTGTATACAAAGGAAAAAATCGAAAATTTGAGATTTTCAATTCAGGGGGCGTGGTAACCGCCCATTTTCGCCGAGTTTTCATCAATTATTATAGAGCACTTCTCACTATCGTAGAATCTTGAAATTTAGTAGAATGATAGAGCTGGTAGTTTATACAAAGGAAAAAATTTAAAATTTGAGAATTTTCGCCAGGGGGCGTGGTAACCGCCCATTTTCGCTTAATTTACATCAAATATTTTAGAGCACTTCTGATTATCGTAGAATCTTGAAACTTGGTAAAATGGTAGATCTGGTAGTTATTACAAAAGAAAAAATTTAAAATTTGAGAATTTTAGACAAGGGGCGTGGTAACCGCCCATTTTATCTGAATTTTCATCAATTATAGAGGTTTTAATTTCTACAGCAAAACCTTGCTGTAAAATTTTGGTTGTTTACTTGGCAATTTTTCAAATAACTTTAAAAATCGGTAATTTAAAGTTAAATTGCCAAGGGAACAACCAAAATTTTATTTATACAAATTTAAAGCCAAGCTTTAGAACTTTGTACACTTTTACATTTCAGTACTTTTTGTGCTAGCATAATTTCAACATAGGAGAACTTGGCTCTTTTTTTAACAGTAATGTTTTTGTTGTGATACATTCTTACGGGAAGGTATCGATGTCTTACTTAAAGTGAACTTATTTCCCACTCTCACTCCTCATAAGTAAGTTAACATGAATACTAAGCAAGATTTCTCTTCCTTCGGAAACTATCTCAAATAAGGGCAATACAAATTTAAAATCTAAAAATCTTTGCTGTAAAAGAAATTTAATAGCTTATTTTAAGGATTGATACCATTTAAATAGATATATTTTTTTTTAAACAAATGTTATATTTAATTAAAATTAAGTATAATATATATACGGTTCATAAATATAAACAGATGAAGTTAATTCATTTTAACACCTTTTGATTTTTGTATAGTTTATCTTGGTACTCTTCCAACCGCTTTTTATGTAATCAAATACAAGATACCTGGAAAACAATATAACCCCGAGCTAAAAACCTTCCTACAATAAATTTAAGAATATATTCATACTAATCAATTGATTCGAGTTTTTTTTTTTTTTTGTGTCAACAGACAATAATGCATCTCAAATAGCCAATTAATATTTAAATATAGAAAAATTTCAACTTAATTAACTTACAATAGTGTTGTTCACACGGCAAAAATATAGTGCCCTATTAGCTAATAAAGAATTCATTAAATTGCAAAAGTATTTTTAATTGGCTTATTTTATGTTTGAAATATAACAATCAATAAAAGATTAAAGTGTCTATACATACCTACATAGTGTGTTGTCAAATTAATTTCAATAGCTGACACCATAAAACACTTTGGTTTCCCATACGAAGTTATTATAAACTTTTGGTTATATCAAATTAATACCAATTTAATGGTATACTATCGGGGCAAATATGTAATTGACTACGAGGTCAACAAATTATTTCTGTGTACATAATATAAATAAGTATTTTCGTTCATTGACAGCACGACTGAAATATTATACAATTCGAGGGTATTTCATTATTATTTTTCGCAGGACGGGTACTAGCACAAGCAATCAATGTGAACTCATTTCTCAAATATGTAATCGTATTTAGAAAATCTAGGACAGAATTTTATATTTTGTTTGGTTTTTTGGTGTAAAGGGCCCAACCCATAGAATCCGTTTTTTTTTTTTTTTTTTTTTTTTTTTTTTATAATTAACGCGCACATCAAGGGGTTATGAATACCCTTAAAATGTTATAAAAACACAGTGCGAGCTTTTAGGAAAAGAGGAGAGGATTAAGTAGGAGACACCGATGTACATTGACTTTAAACCTTTGTAGATTGTAATGCGGAGGAAAGACAGAGCCAGGTAAAGCATTCCACATGCGAGTTGAACCGCTAAAAAATGAGTCTCTATACTTAACTGTACGGCGACGGATCGGAAGGAGTCCGACGGATTTGAGGGAAGAAGTAGCCCAACTTTCTACTTTTTCATCCGTCGTATCATTTGACATTGGTTGTCAACAATAGATCAGTTCGATTTTCTCGAATTTCAGAACTAAGAACTGTGTTCTTTTCTTCTCCGATTTTATGAATTGTGAACTTTCATTGTTCATTTGTGAAGACATTGTAATAAAAGTAATATTTAATGATATATCTATTCTATTCTATTTATAGTTCAGTTTTACAATGCCACAGTTAACCAACAATTCATAAATTCATAATAAAGTTTGTTATTAAAATTGTTTTTAATTATAGAGCAACGATAATAGTTGACAATTTTTTGCATCAGAACGTTATAAGTGCACATTCAGCGATAAAATATCGAACACACCTTAGAATTTGAAGTGAGCTGTCAAAAAGTAATCCGTCATGCAACGTATTCTATGGGTCACCCCTTTCTGTCCCATCCTTCAACTTCAACGGATTGATTGACGCAACGCACGCATATTTTCCATACAAAAATAGCACAACGAAATCTTGAACGAAATTTAGTTTTTGTTTTGTTTTTGTATAAAAAAACCTTGTTTTCTGATGTTTTTTCTTGAATTTTTTGGTACATACGAGTTTTTATTATTTTCACTTTTACCTAAAACTCGATGGTATTTTTGTTTTAACCAGTTCGCTACAAAATTAGCTCGAATTTTTTGAACCCAATCAAATTTCATCAAAAAAAGCAAGAAAATCAAACTTTGTTTTCTTCCATTTCCTTAATGTCGATTTTTTTAGAAGACAACCTATAATAATTTTTACCGACTTCCAAAACGGAGGAGGTATTCAAATCATCCGTATTTTGTTTTTTATATTTTTTTTATGTTTGTTACCTCACAACTTTGGACTGAGGGAACCAATTTTGACAATTCGTTTTGTATTTTGTATAAAAGCTGGTGGCTGCAGTGTGGTTCCATTTCGTTTAGTTCTGGCCATAGAAACTATTTGAAAAACCATGGAACCCAGTTTTGATCCATAAAAGTTGGTTTTGTGTTTTGATAAAAATGATTATACATCCATATATTACCTGGAAGCTAATTATTTCAGCTTTATTAATCTTATCTGTACGATGTCTACAAAAAAAATAAAAAATTTTAAAGCCAACCATGTTGAAATTTCAAACTGAGATTACAGTACTTCCTATTCCTACACTGGTGGCTGGTCATCGACAACAGATTTCCACAGGTGTTTTGTGATATTTTAGAAGTTTTTCAATTTAAAATTGTGTAGCTTGTAGTAAATGTACCGTTATGAATGATATATTAAATAAAAGGTTTTATTATCCGCATTCTCAATAAAGTTAAATCAAATTTTTATTCTAGATCAAAAGATATAACGTGTTAAAAAAAGAACTTTATTTTACCGTTATTTCAAAATTATGAATACGAAATTGATTGAAGTATAGTCCTGCCAATTATCTATCTACAGTATAAATTTCATTCATTTATCTGTTAAAGAAAAAAAGATAAAAATAAAAAACGGTTAAAAACGGTCAAAAAACTTGTATTCCCTTTATTTAGTCAAAAATCATTTAAAAAAAATAAATAAATAAAAATACCCCTAAAAAAGTAGGTGTTTTCAAAAATTCGTATTTCAAAATGCAGAGACTTTAAATCGTCAAAGGTCTACCACATGTTTTAGTTTTTTTTTTTTTTATAATTTTACTATATGCCTGTAAGACCTAAGGTCTTTTAAATGCAATTGCACGGCCATAGTTAGAAGGAATAGAAAGATAGGAAAGAATTTTTGTTGGTACAGTGAATTGAGAATAAGATGATTAATATCTCATATAGTCCCACGGGTGGCTTCCAAGCTGGGGGATTAAGAAAAGAATGCTGCCTGAGGTAGGGCTTAAACCCACAACCTTCAGGTTAGCAGTCAAGTACTACATCCACTGCACCATTGCCATAACTTGGTTTTGAAATTTCCTAGATTTTTTTCATCATATATATGTATGCATTCGGGTACAAAAAAAACACTGTATACGGGTATAAACAAAATACTTAGTTAGTAGGCATATTTCAGCGCGTTTTTGTGTATTTTGATAAATATAAGGTTTTTGTATGATTTATAGAACTTTTTAATATGTAGAAGTAAAAAGTAACACATTAAAATATGTCATAATTACAAAAAAAGTACATGTAACCACTGAATATTTTTAGTATATTTTGATGTGCCAAAGCCCTAGCTTAAAAATCACCTTTTGAGAAGTTAATATACCTAAATATTTTTTTTTTTTTAACATAGAAAAAGATTTTTGATACAGATTTATAGACAAGAGAAATACCTTTCATTTGTTATCAATATTTTATTTTTGTACATCCATTATTACGCATTCTGCGATTAATTGTTTGTAAAAATAGCTGAAATCCGAAACTTCAAGCTTAAATATCTCCGAAACCCCACCAACGAATTTGAAAAATATTTTACCCACGTAATGTGCTTATCATCACCTTTCATTTGATACTAATTTCATTAGTGCACACACTGGGCCCAAACTCCATAGAAAAATGTGCCATCTCCAAGCATAAGAAAGGTGTTTGGATTGATTCAAAATTTTTAATTTTTTTTTGTTTTGATCGACTTCCCATTTGAAAATTTGAAGCAATTCCACTTATTTTTTTCACTTCAGATTCTTTGATGTAGTAAGCTTAGAACAAGCTTTTAACTACAATCAGAGGCTCATCATAAGAGCATGTTAGTGGTTAGTAGACAAAAAATACAACCTCCCACATGCACAATATAAAACAAAATAATTACGAACAAATTTACAAGTTATAAAATTATAAGTACAAAAAATTTCCCTACATCTGGAAAAAGTCATTCCTCACTCCTGTTTTCAAGAAGGGTGATAAGACAGATATAAAGAATTATAGGCCTATTTCGAAACTATCCTGCATTCCAAAGGTTTTTGAGCAAGTTGTTTGTGATAGTCTAGCATTCATCTGATAAGTGAAAAGCAGCATGGCTTTGTAAGAAAAAGATCTACTACAACTAATCTTCTTAGCTTCTTAAATAAATGTTCAAATGCATTAGAAAAAGGTAATGAAGTTGACTGCGTTTACACTGATTTTTCAAAGGCATTTGATCAACTTAGTCATAAAATAATAATCTTCAAATTAAAAGCTTTTGGTTTTCCACGTATTTTTATTGCCTGGGTAGAATCTTATCTTAACCAAAGATCCTATCAGGTCAAATTTAGAAACTGTCTTTCAGATCTTTTTATAGCCAACTCTGGCGTCCCTCAGGGAAGTCACCTAGGCCCATTTTTATTCATTTTAGCTATAAACGACGTAATCTCGTGCATAACTTCAAGTGATATTCTCATATTTGCTGATGATATGAAGATTTTTAAAGAAATTAAGTCTGACAATGACCGTATCCTTCTTCAAAGCGATATTAACAGCTTTAATGTTTGGTGTGGTAAAAATGGCCTTTCACTTAACCCAGCTAAATGCCAAACAATTACATTCTCGAGAAAACGAGTCATTAATATTTTTGATTACTACATCTTGCATCATAAGCTATGTCGAGTATTTAGCTTCAAAGACTTGGGTGTCCAAATTAGTTCAAATTTAGGATTTACTGAACACATCAATTTTATAGTAAATAAAGCGAGCTCAATGCTTGGTTTTATTAAACGTTGGGCAAAGGAATTTGATGATCCATTTGTTACTCTATCTTTGTTCAACTGCTACGTTCGACCCCATCTTGAGTACGCTTCTCAAGTATGGAGTCCTTTTTATGAAGTTCATAAAAACCGAATCGAATCTATTCAACACAATTTTGTACGCTTCGCTCTAAAAGGTCTTCCTTGGACCGAATCTTTCAACTTGCCACCTTATGAACATCGCATTCAACTTCTTCAGATACAAACTTTAGCACAGAGACGTGTAAATAATGATTTAATCTTTCTTCATCAGCTTATTAATTCCCAAATTGACGCCCCTGATCTATTAGCTTGTATTGGTATAAATTATCCGGGTGGATCTCACCTCCTACGAAGATTTGAACCTTTGCATATCGACTTTCATAGAACAAACTATGGTATTAATGAGCCTCTTAGTCGCATGAGTAAACTTTTTAACTTGAACCATTCATCCTTAGACTTTTATTTGACAAAAATGGGTTTAAAAACATTGTTTCGAACCAGTGCTCCACAATCGTGACTGTTAATCAATGTTTTAAATAAATTATACATGTTGGATTTTTTGTACTTATAATTTTATAACTTGTAAATTTGTTCGTAATTATTTTGTTTTATATTGTGCATGTGGGAGGTTGTATTTTTTGTCTACTAACCACTAACATGCACTTATGATGAGCCTCTGATTGTAGTTAAAAGCTTGTTCTAAGCTTACTACATCAAAGAATCTGAAGTGAAAAAAAATCCAACATGTATAATTTATTTAAAACATTGATTAACAGTCACGATTGTGGAGCACTGGTTCGAAACAATGTTTTTAAACCCATTTTCGTCAAATATAAGTCTAAGGATGAATGGTTCAAGTTAAAAAGTTTACTCATGCGACTAAGAGGCTCATTAATACCATAGTTTGTTCTATGAAAGTCGATATGCAAAGGTTCAAATCTTCGTAGGAGGTGAGATCCACCCGGATAATTTATACCAATACAAGCTAATAGATCAGGGGCGTCAATTTGGGAATTAATAAGCTGATGAAGAAAGATTAAATCATTATTTACACGTCTCTGTGCTAAAGTTTGTATCTGAAGAAGTTGAATGCAATGTTCATAAGGTGGCAAGTTGAAAGGGTCGGTCCAAGGAAGACCTTTTAGAGCGAAGCGTACAAAATTGTGTTGAATAGATTCGATTCGGTTTTTATGAACTTCATAAAAAGGACTCCATACTTGAGAAGCGTACTCAAGATGGGGTCGAACGTAGCAATTGTACAAAGATAGAGTAACAAATGGATCATCAAAGTACCTTCGTAAACTTTTATTTTGCTTTTCGAAATACATATCTAAATCGAAAAAAAATGCTAGAGTTTTTTTTTTTAGAAATTTAAGGACATTGTCGGAATTTGAGAGTGATATAATAGCTGTCGATAGTTTTCTTAAACGTTTAAAATAAGTATGCTCAAACAAAAAAAAAAACAACTTTAAACAAGATAACATCGAATAATTTTTACAAACACCATACCTATACCATTGACGAAACCCAAATTGAAAAAAGTAGAAAGAATCTTTTTTTTGTTGAAAAAGTTTACCAAAAACAAATTTTTTTCTTGATTTTATCACAGGTAGGTAATACCTACAATTTATCTTAACAATTACACTGTGATAGTTCAAAAAACCGACAGAGAACTCTCATGTCTACTAAAGATAATTCGAGTATGCAGAACACGATGGCGTTCTTAGTTTTTATGGATTTAGGTCAAATAAGAAAGATTTTTGCGTTTGAAATTTTGTTTGCACATGCCAAAACTGAGGGTATAAAACACCATATATTTTCCAATTTTTGATTTTTATCGATAAAAAAATGATGGAAAATCTATTTTTTTTGGAAGTATTATTTGAAAAAAAATCTGTCGAATAACTATTTAAATCATTATTTTTTGGCAAAAAAACGTCGATTTTTCTTCAATTTTTCTTACATTTTTTAACTACAAAGGTACAAATGTATGCGAAAACTCAACATTTTTTTGTACACACCTTGTATGTGTTAGTACTCTGGAATATTATACATATGTAGATGTAGATATTTAATTAAAAAATCAGGCATGGTATCAATATTTTTATTTAATTTTTGTTTAAGTTCAAAAAATCATTTTTCTTTCAATTTGTTTTAAAATTAAAACATATTTACTATTACTTCCATCTGCATTATATGAGCTTACATACACAACACATAATATATTTGTCACAGTCCCCGTTTAACTGAAGAAAATATTTAAAGATCAGAAACGTGTTTCAGATAAGCGGGTTTTTCTCTAAAGAGGGTTTCTCTTAAGCGGGTTTTTATGCTACTTGATCCCATGGGCGTTTTGCCCCCACTTCCCCTACATATGTGTGTTGCATTTAAACTTTTTGTAATTTTTTTATTTTATAAACTTAAAAATTAAAAAAAAAAACAGTGTTTTACTGCTACTTTTTCACTCTTAAGCTTAACCAATATTGTAGATAGGTAGGAACTGCCTATTCGTATTTGTAAACAAAGCCATATTCTATCCTGAAATACAACATCAAATCGTTGCCACCGAGTGCTGCATTTAAATTTAAGTAATACGAAAAATATTAGAAAAATTGAAGAAAAATCGACGTTTTTTTGCCATAAAATAATGATTTTAAATGTCATTCGGCAGATTTTTTTTTCAAATAACTTCTTTTACTAATAATACTTGCGAAAAAATAGATTTTCCATCATTTTTCATCGATAAAAATCAAAAATTGGAAAATATATGGTGTTTTATACCCTCAGTTTTGGCATGTGCAAACAAAATTTCAAACGCAAAAATCTTTCTTATTTGACCTAATCCAGAAAAACTAAGAACGCCATCGTGTTCAGCATACTCGAATTATCTTTAGTAGATATGAGAGCCCTCTGTCGGAAAAAAAGTTCCATTTTCGAACACAGTGTTATTTATGCAATCAAACCGAATTATTTTCTCCAATAGTGTTAGCAGATTATTTGTTTTTTTTTTTCAATTATATACCTTCAATCTCTAAAAACATTTAACATTAACGTATTATGATAAGAGGGGTAAGTAGCTATACGTAACATGACTTCTCTGCTTAATGTTGTATTTTATGGCTCATATCATCCAGAAAGAAGCAGACAGAGTTACAGATACAAAAATCTATTAAAACAGGTTGTCAAATTTTACCAAAGAAAAAAAAATTGTGCTACACGTAGGCCGATGTGTAGGTAAAACATAAACATGCAAAAGGAACTTCGTGGGTTTAACATAAATAACACGTTTAGTTAAGGTACTAGGTACCTTACTAATTTCAAACACATACTCATAAAAGTGTGAGTTTAAAACAATGTAAAAAAGATACAGTTATGATTTCAATAACTCTTGTGGTGAACTTTTTTATTGTTGTTTTATGAGAACAAGGGGGTGGCAAAAGTGATTTGTGAATTGTTTTTTTTAGTGTTATCCTTATTACTGTTGTTTTTTGTTTGTTTTTGTTTGGATTAATTTGATCTTTAGTAGAAGTCATAAAAGTTTTGACCAGTAATATGGCCCTTCAGTGGTCCCGAAATCCATTATGTGTTTCAAAAGGATGATGCTTTTATCAAGAACATTAAATTCTGCTCTGCTACCTGATACCTCCATGGAAGGCCACAGACGGATAATTAAGGAGAGCTTCGTACCATGTTACCAAGTTAACATGTTGTTTTTATACTTGTCGCAAAACTATAAATTAGGATGATGCAGGTATAAATGTCTAAAAAATAGAGAATATTATTTTTCTTTAATCCAAATGGAGTCACTAAGGTTAATATATATAGTTTAGTTGTGCATGTTGCATATAATCTTAATTTGTGATATGTTCATTGTTCACACAAAAATGTTGTCCAAAAAAAGTATTTTTCAGACAAGTGACTTTTATAGCTAGACCTTACCAATTGAACAGTACAAGTAAAAGAACAAGTACAAGGACTTTGCTCTGTATATAGTTCATTGGAAACTAAAGACAGTTAGAAACTACAACGGAAAGTGTCACAACTAAAAAAACACGATTTTTCAGCAGAAGTATAATAGTACGGGAAATGTAGAATTTATTATATATGGGGTCTGGGAAAAAACTCCAAATGCATTTTGACTTCAGGAAAAGCCAAAAATAACAAACAAAAATAAGCACCATTTTCTCGACTGTTGTTTGTTTATTTCTTTGAATAAAATCCTCGATGATTTTTGTTTGTTATTTTGCTGTGAAAACCCCTTTTTTATGCACTCAAATTGTAATATCTTTCGTTCTACTTTCAACTTTGGAAATATTTATACATTTTTGAAAACTGCAAGTTTTGAAAATAATAAACCAGTGCCCCACCATACACATCACATTTTTTTCGGGATGTTGCTTTCAAATAAAAGTAAGAAATTGAGTTTTTATAAAACATGGAACTGGTAATTAATTTGCAACAAAATGGCGTATGAAATAAAAAATATTTTGATTAATTAATTATTTCTTAGTATTAGTCAATGTTTTAGTGAAAAAACAAAAATCAATTATGAGCGGAGGAAGCAAAATACTGTTGCAAAGTCGGGATTTTTCGAAATTTCACAAAAACTCTATTAAATCGAAAAACGTAAGGATTTGGGATGAACAAGTTACCAAATTCTGAGAGCCCAAAAGTATATGTTAAATTACTTTTTCGAGTATCCCTTCGGTTTAAGAGTTAGGATGGGTTTTTTGAAACACGTCAAAGTGTGATTTTCTTACTTTTGTCATATCTCTTTTATTTGAGCTAAATGAAACTAAACCAAACGGTGAAAATTTAACTACCCTAAGCTACGAAGTCATCTTATTTTATTCTAATCTTAATTCAGTGAAACAGTTTTACGTTTTTTGAAATAATTTAGTGAGTAAGTGAACACGTCGTTAGGCACGAAATATGTATGTATTATGAATGTTGTAAGTCTTAATTATCCAAAAAGAATTGTTACAAATTTGTATGAATGGGTCACTATGGTGTATACGTAACATTTTTTTTTAGTTTCCCATAAATTGAACTAATTGTTTTTGTATCATCATTTTGTAGGTTTCCTTTTAAATGTGTATCCTTTTCGTTTATGCAATTTGGTTAGGTTCCAATTTTTTCAATATAAAAAGAGATTTATTTATGGTTTCATTTTTAATTTTCATAACAAAAACTGCGGAATTGTAGCTATTCATTTTAGTGGATGGATTAATGTTTGTTATTTAGCTGTTGATGATTAGTTTCTGTAAACGTAGACTAGCTAGATCTTACAGTTTGACGCTTTTAGACTATATTGCATGTAAATACATTAAGCAACCGTGATCTGATCAATATTACATTCGCAACTCCAAATATATTTCCGTGTAGAGTCATTTGTGGTAAATTTGCGCGCTTTTGACTTTGAAGAAGGGTTACAAGTAGAATTTCAAGTAAAAAATAACAATAATTTTTAAAACCAAATACATTGCTGTGAGAAACCTACAAAAGGTCGTATTGCGTGCACTTGCTTCACTTAAAAATGGAAGGCTAAGAGCTGAAGTGAACCAAGTCACAAAAAGTGAATTCGGATACATAACGAGTTAAAGTAAATACGTTTCTATTGAATCTTTAGTCTTTAGATGTCATAACGAGTTAAAGTAAATACGTTTCTATTGAATCTTTAGTATTTAGGATCATGGATACAGCGGTTTGCTTCAAACTTGATAATTAAGGATTTTGTGTTCGTTATAAGGTCTAAATCATTTTTTTTTTGTGCAAAAAGTGAAGTGACCGAGAGCCCACAGCAAATTTTGGGAGTGGAGGTATAACTAAAATGAGAGTTTGCAGTTTTATAGCCTAATGCATTCTAATAACGAAGTCAAAAGTGTGGCAGCTATAATTCGCGGGTTTATATGATTTTCACCAGTTTTCCAATTAATGTGAGAAGACTAGATCACATTCTGAAAATACTGATGGTCTGTCATTTTCCCGAAGCCTGAATAACTCAAACTCGGCGATATGTGACAAATAGAACTCAAGTATATGCCTTTTTAACTAACCATATCGGCTCTATTCTTGGCGAGTTTTTAATTCAAAATAGCAAACGAATAATTTAACAGAAAAGTCTCCAAAACAGAGCTGCTTATATAGCTTGTCTTCAGGCTTATGGGAAATGACAGAGCATCAGTTCCTGTTTAAATAATATGATATAATGTGAATTTAGCCCACTTATATGAATTGGAAAACTCATGTTTTTTTAACCCCCTGAAATAAATATATGGCCGCGATAGATTTCTAATACAAATAACGGTCTGTTAAAAAATTAAAATAAGAAGTAGACGAAATTTTTGCTGATTGTGCTTGAATATTTTTGAGCGCAAAAAATACCCAAACGGACCTAATAATTATTTCATAATACGAAAAAGTACTTGACGCAACCTCAAAGGCACTTAAATAACACACTGCATAAGCTTAATATTTTTTCATCTAAATATCCTTGAAGTGTCAATTAAATTTCCAATCAAAAATTTCATCATTCTTAAATTTTAACGTCCCTGAATTAAAAAAAAAATCATCTCCGCATAACTTAATATTTGCCAGCGTCAACCATTTTTAAAATTGACTTACCTTAATAAACACGCACTTCTTTCTGATTAGAAGGAAATTCTCTGTCAAAAAAAGTAAAAAGAAATGACAATGTTTTACTTAAAGTCCCAGGTAACTTTGATATTCTCCATCTAATTGGAGAGTTTATAATAAAATTACCGCACTCAGCGACACGGTGCTGATGCTGGAGTACATATAGCACCATTGCTTATAACGTTATCGCTTTCACTTCCGTTTCGGCCCTTGTTTTTTATTTAATTTTATTTATCTACCTTGGCTCTGAGCTCTGACTGACCTGTGAGCTGTGACTTTGGTGTTTTGTGGCCGGAACCCCCTCCGGTGGTAATTCTATTAACTTAATTTTATCATTCTTTTATTTTTTTTATAGGTGTCCTAATATTAGTACTCCTGTACACCGCAATGGGTTCGATTATTTTCGTAACACTCGAGGGTGAAGTTGATGATAGCAACTCCTTGGAAACTGCTGTGGCCGCTTCAAAGCCATATCCCAGGACAGAACTGGCGAATGCTGAAATAAGATCAAGGTGAGTTCTCCATGCTCTTTGGTAATTCTGAAACTATCTATTTCTATGCTATGACAGGGTAGCAGTGTTCCCTTGGTGATGTTGTATTGTGTATGTCATTAAATTTTATTTTCTTCAATTCGTCGTTGTCGTTATCGTATCCACCCGTCGTCGTCATCATCGTTGTAGTTTGATGGAAACGAAGTAGAATGGGGACGACAAACAAACACAAAAAAAAACTCCTTCGACCGATAAGCAGGAAGCCGTCTGTTGCTGTATTCTATTCATTTATCTATCTTTTCATCTATGTGAAGTGGAGAGCAGGTCTGTAGCATTCTTTGTGTATATCCGGATCCGCTTTTCGAATGCCTTGACCAATCACTGTCTGTTCTGTTGATTTAAAATTTGTTTTTCACTACTTTTGTTCCTTTACTGATTCTAGTTGTATGTGTATGCAATAGTTGCATCCATCGTCTGTTGTGTTGGCCCACGCAGTCGAATTCGACTTCTTCTACAAACGGAAACTATTGTTTGTATTTTAGGAAGGGAAAAATACACCTGTACTGTCCTGTTCTGTTCTTGGCAAATATGTTACGTGCTGTTATGGCAGAAGGGAAACTTCTAGTAAAGAAAAATAAATACGCACCATTTTGTGCTGATGTTGATGCTGATTCTATTGCAAGGATTGCTGGGTAAACGTTTTTCGTTCCCGTTTTATAATGAATTCTTTCCTCCTTTTTTTTCCTTTTCCTCAAACAGGAAATAAACCGTAAAAAAAGGTATATCTACAAGTTTTTTCTTCATTCCCTTCAGTTCTTTTACGTTTCAAGACTTTGAAACCGAAGATTGTGTGTTTTTCTTAGATTCCTCCATTTTCTTCCTTGGCATAGTGGCACAGTGGAACATAATATTCCTTAAGACTAAATCAAATTGAAAAACAAGCAAAGACAAGAGTTAATGAATCCGTATTAAAAATATGCGTCAAATCTAGATCTGTGTTCTAGAGCGAATCCTGATTCACAAACGACGAGACAAGAGCATTGTGAGAGTACTGTTGACGATTTTCATAATGCCAAATCAATGGGACAACACACAATATTGCGATTCTCGTTGCGTTGAATTTTCGAAAATTTTTCAAAAGGACGCACGAGACGACGATTTTTTGAAAATGAAAATGAAATATTATTACTGTAATGAATATTATTCTTGTAATGAAAGCTTTCTTAATTTGAAAAGTCGTGTTAGCCTAGTTGACCTCGCTGGTCAGGGCTCGTATTCCAGAGAATTTTAATGTTTTTACATTAATAGAATACAAAGAATCGCAGTATTGTGAATTGCCTAACGATTTTAAAACTTTCGTTTTTTTAAAAGAAAAGGTCGAGAAAAAACGCAACGCTCTCATCTCATTTCTTCGTCTCAATTCTGTGAATCATGTCTGACTTACAATAATGCGAGATGACAAGATGAGAGCATTGCGTTTTTTTTTTTATCAACGTTTCTAAATGACATTCCTAAGGATATTTCATGCTGTACAATTAGTTAAGTTAAGAGTTAAGTACCGAGTTAACAATCCTTTATCATTATTATTATCATCATGAAGAAAATAGAAGCCGGTGTACCACAAGGAAGTGTCCTAGGTCCTACCCTGTATTTACTATACACAAGGGATATCCCAGTTGGGAATCACACCATAATGGCTACTTTTGCAGATGATACCGCAATTTTGGTACCCGACAAATGTGTCTCTAGGGGAGCAGTAAAGCTGCAATATGCCGTCGACACAGTCAGAGATTGGACCGAAAAATGGCGTATCAAACTCAATGAAACAAAATCTTCACATATAAACTTTACAAATAAAAAGATAAACAATATTCCAATATTCATTAATAATCAAGCTGTACCTTACGCCAATACGGCCAAATACCTTGGAATGACTTTGGATGCAAAGCTAAAGTGGAAAGAGCACATCAAAAAGAAAAGAGAAGAACTAAACTTGAAATATAGAAAAATGTACTGGTTACTTGGTAACAACTCTGATTTATCAACCCAAAACAAAATAATGCTGTATAATCAAGTACTAAAGCCTGTTTGGACCTATGGTATCCAATTATGGGGCTGTACAAAGAAAACAAATACCGAAATCATCCAAAAATTCCAAAACAAAGTCCTTCGTGGAATAGTTAATGCACTTTGGTACATAAGAAATAGCGATCTACATCGTGACTTACAAATAGAAACGGTTACAGAAGTTGTTAAAAAATACGCTGTATCCCATAATCAGAGACTGAATGTCATACCAATTCTGAAATGGTGTCCGTCTTGAATACCAGAAACCATGTTCGGAGATTAAGAAGAACCAAGCCTCATGAGCTTATGGTCTAAAAAAACATGGGAAAGTATTAAAAGTTTAAACTTCCCCCAAAGTGATTTTACAAAGTTAAGAAAGAAAAATCTGATGTCGATCTCTCAAGATTGGTCCTGATAAAGAGGTGGTTTTAGTGGTTAAGAGTCCCACACTACTTGGTGTCGAATACTGCCAAGTGTCTTTTGAAGATTTCCTCCCGTCAAAAAAAAAAAAAAAAAAAATTATTATTATCATTACTATCAAAGCATTGAAAGAAATAAATAAATTGAATTAATAGTAATTCGACCAATTATTTTGAACTATGTATGTTTATGTTGAATAGGGCATTTTTGGTCACTTCCTTTTTAATGCAAATAAAAAATTTTATTTCATACTTTTTCCCTACGTTTCGTCGTAATTTCTCGACTTCATCAGAGGTATTTTATTAAAGTTGATGTCCATGTTTTACCACATTTAAACTGCACGAAGGCAATTAAAATTTTCCGCTAAACTAGTTTCTTATGTCACCGAAAAAAAAGAAAAGAGCTCTTCGCCCGGAACTTACAATACGGGAAAAGTGAAATGCAATTTTTCCAGGCAGAATAAGATAAAAAAAAAACAAACGATTGAAGAAGTTCTCCAGATTTTGAACAAAATCAAGAGTGACTTAGAAAAATGTACTTGAAAAGTTCACATCCGTTTATTCTGCGAATAAGAAACTTGAGAGAATAGATAATGAAATTTTGTTATTAGATGGGGTGCCAACCAAAAGCTCCCTGCAAATATTGAAGTGGGTTATTTTAAGTGTTTCAATTGGACTCCACTCGTATCTGCAGATGTAGAGATCTTTCAGCTCTTTTAAGGCGCTGTTAAGGGATAATCACACATTTTTCAAGAGACTGCAAATTTAAAACAATAAAAAAAAACCAGCTAAAATGTAAAAAAGGAAAGGACTTGTCTCCAAAAGATTTTGTTTATAAAACTGCGATCAAATTTTTGCACGGTGGTGGCACACATACCTATCTTTTGCCTCTGAAAGCATAAATCCGAAATAAATTTTCAAGCACTAAATTAATATTCTAGATCGTAGGCTGCTATTGCGATATCCGCTTTTAATATCTCTGCTCTTCCACTGATTAGTGAATGGTTGCGATTGCTCCTTAATATTCATAGCTGCTCATAGCAGAACTTTAAAAATGTTCGATGTTACTTTAATGCTCTTTTTCAGAAAATGTTCTCGGCTCCTTAAAATTTCACAGCTTTTTTGAAAGCATTCTGTTCTTCATACCAACAGAGAAGTTCTTTTTGAATAATCAATGTTTCAGTGCATGCCTTCAAGAAGTTACTTCTTATTAAGAAATCGAAAATTGTAATTTACTTTAGATATATTTATTTTGTATTCCATATTTTCAATCAAATCAGAAAGAAATTTATTGAGTAATTTCCGGCTTTAACGCTATTTAACGATTGATTAAATAGCAGTATACGCTGTTCTTTAAAAATCGCTCTTTAGCACATCCCAATATTAAATCGCAACTCCCCATGCTACAAATCTTCACCTCTTCTCATATAATTGAGTATACTAATTTGTATTATATTTTATTAAATCGGAGTCGGATTACGGATTAATGCCAACGATTTTTCCAGCAACAATAATTTTTCTTGGTTGCTTAAGAAAACTTCTAAGCTTTTCTTTTCGTTGGGTTTAATCCAGCTTTGAAATTATTTTGCGCCATTGTGCGTTTTCGCTGTTGTCTCTCACGAAATTCCATCCAGTTGAATGTCAGGAAAAGTACCAATTTCTCTATCTATGCAATAAATTTCAGATTTTCTTTATTTTTAAATTTTATTCAAACAACACGAAGTAGCAAAGAAGAAGCGATAAAAGTTTTCTTTCAACAAAATTAAAATATTTTTTATCTTCATTGCAGGACCGTCGATCGACTGTGGTCAATTACTGAAGATTTGAACATCTTGTATAAGGAAAATTGGACGCGATTGGCTGCCCAAGAAGTGCAACATTTTCAGGTAAGTTTAACTTGGGAATTGCCCTCATTGCAGGAAAACGTAACCATCGCATCGCGAAGTTATCAGTGCGGTGGTGTTAAGGGTAGTGGCAAAGATGAAAGCTGCCAATTCAGCAGCACATAGTAGGGAAATTGTTAACTCGAGGGTAAAAGGTTGGGCGTCAGCTATAAGGTGTTTTGTTTGCAGTTTGGCAGAGGCCAATGTTGTTTTTTCTTTTAACGAGACAAGTCAAGTTGGCTGTGTTTATCTTTCTTCCCTGGTACCACTTTGGTTACCACTTTGATTGTTCTCTGGGGGTTGAAAGTTGCGATGGCAGTAAATCAATGTTTATTGGAAAACCGCACGTTCACCGACCAGAGAGAGAGCACTTCAGTGGGCTATGATGTAGAAAACTCTTTGAAGCGTGTAACATGTACTAATGCGGTGGGATAGGTTCTTATGCATGTTGGATGACTTGAAGGAATAATAATGTATGTTAGTTTTTGTATAAAAATGTGGAAGTCATGTTGGTCAATGGACTGAGTATTAATTTATGACTCAAAAAGTCTGGACAGATAAATTCTTTCAATTTATATGAACAAAAGTAATACCTATCCTGATGTTGTTTTGAATACATACTGCGAATGAATAAGTATTTAAAAAGTACTTACACCTTACGCAAAACAAAAACAATTTATTCAATTTATTTGCTGAATCGAAGCTTAAGTAATTTATGTTGAACATAAACTCTTATTCTCTACTTTAACATCTGCGTAAACTGTCACATAAGAATTTATGTTGAACTTTAATTTCGATTCATCAAACGGCTCTTAAAAACTAATATGTTATCGAAAACAGTTTTAACCTCGATATCATATTTTTCATATTTTTCGTTTTGGTTTTTTTTTTTTTCTCAGAAATAAAATTTATAATAAATAAAATGCACCACTGTTGTCGCACGTATTTGGTCTTATGGTAAAAGTAACTCTAATGTTAAAGCTTGTTACTGAACATTATTAGAGAAAATTTAAAATTTGTGTTTTTTGAGGAATTTCATTAAGTAATGTAAAAAAATAAAATCAGTTTTTATAATTACTTCATTAAAAATTGTTTTAAATGATCTTTCACACAAAACCAAGTATGCCATTTGAATTCTTGCATAAAAAGCAAATTTTAGAAAAAAAATTTCTAAAATCGTTAGTGCCATTTTTTTAAAAACTGATTTTTTACTAACAAAAATAGTTGGTATGCCATTTTTAAGAAAATATTAATCAACACATAACACGAAATTTCGATAAAATTCATCAACCCGTTTTCTTAAAATCGATTTGAAATATTTTTTTTAAATCCAAAAATTAGTTTTTTGAAACGTTTATTTTAACGTTTCTTTGAAAAAATTTTGATTGAAATCGGCTAAGTCGTTTGCGAGAAATTCATAGATCAAAAAAACCGTTCTATGACAGGTACCGTTAATAACTGTACAAACAACATTTTTTTTACTCAAACTTCAAATTTAAAAAAATCCTGAAAATCTAAATTTTAAAATTAAATTTTCTATTGCATAATATTTTTTTTTAGAACTCTTAGGCTTGCCATATATGTAAACAGGGTCGCGAAGTCAAAAAACTAAAAAAATGATCTTTAAGGCTTGGCAACCCTATGCCTTGACAGGATATCGCTAGGCAACCCATGTGCAAAATGTTTCTTTAGACACTACTTTTAGGAATATATATTTTTCAACTGGTATAACGACGTGGATAGGCCGTCCTATGACGGTATTTTCTCCTTTAATAAATATATTGACATACGAAAATAAGTACCTACTTTTTCAAAAAAATCCCTCCGCAAAAACGGTAAGTTAAATTAAAATTTTGACAGATACGTGTCAAGTTATTTTATTTTTTCTAACTTATCAAATAAAAATTATTTCAAAAATTTTTCATTTTGATTTTGGGTGAATTATTTCTCAAATATCGAATTTATTGGGGGCGTTGTCGAGAAAAAGCGCATCAAAAGTTTAGGTTAGGTTAGGTTAGGTAGCAGTGGTTGTCAGGCAAGTTACCCGACACACTTAGACCCTTGTGGATCCATTGTGATACCACAAAAAACTTTTTGAAGCCTTAGCGACCAAGCGACGACTTTTTATTCAAAGCGACCTTTTCACCAATTTTATTATAGCGATTTTTTTTTTCTAAAAATTGTATTTCTTTTTTACCTCTCAACATTTAGAGCTTCAAATTCTTTTTTCGTTCTGAAAGTATTCTGAGATTCGGAATTTCGCTCATCTGTCAGTACCAAACGAACAAAAGAAAATACAAAAAAATATCTCCTAAACCGGGTGTGAAGACCAAAACAAACCAAATTCAAGGACGAGCGCAATTTTAAAGAACTGTTTTTTGTAAAAAAAAAACTCATACAAATCGATTTCAAGTGTTTTTTTTTTGGTAATAACGTTCTACTATAACTTAATTTAGCGTCTAAAAATCGAAAAAATTGCGGAATTTAAAATATATTTCTTGCTGTACTTTTTGCTTTTTTTGTTTTGTTGGTTTGTTTTGGTTTTCGCCGAGTTTAAAACGTCAAAATTGTAACTGTTAAAAGAAAGGGAAGACAAGGACAAATGTTCGAACTTCCCTATTGTTGAAAGCGCGATCGATGGACTCAGAATATGTTATTTTATACTGATCGCGCTCTGAGCAGACCGAGTTGAATGCTGAACAAGCATTTAGCAATATAAATTGAAAACAAATTTCAAACAAATAAAATAATGGTGCAAGAGTGCAGTAGTCGGTCTAGTTTTTTATTTTAATTTAAAAAATTGATTTAATGGCTTGAAAAGATAAAAAAGATTGAACTTTTTGCTTTTTTTGATGAAAACTGATTGGATTCAAAAAATTCTAGCTCTTTTTGTAGATGTCGTACAAACATGGTCTATATTAATATTTTGAGCTGAAATAGTAGGCTTTCAGATGGTATAAATTTATTATAAATTGTCATTTAAAAAAAGTGGACTTCAAGGTAATTGAAAAAAAAACGAAGTATGATTTTGTTGCTTTTTTTGATGAAAATTGATTGGGTTCAAAAAATTCTAGCTCTTTTTGTAGATGTCGTGCAGACATGGTTGATATGAATATTTACAGCGGAAACAATAAAATTTATATAACAAAAATGGATTTTTTACCTTTTACGCATTGTAAAAATCTAAGTATGGCCTTATTCCTTAGAAAAAATATTAAACTTTTTAATAGCGTAATTTTTCTATAAGTTTTTCATATACAAAAATTGGTATAATGAGAAGAGAAAAAAAAGGTATTTAATTTAGCTTTTTCTTGTAAATTATGATAGAATTCAAAAAGTTATTCCGTTTTTCCACAAATCATACAGTTATACATATATATGTTAGGTCTTAATCTTTAGTTTAAGTACTTTACTATAAGATTTATTATATCTTATAATTTTTTTTACAAGAATGTTGGCAAATAAATAATTATTAGATCATATTTTTATAACAAAAGCACATGACCTGTTTTCTTATGACGTATAACGTAAAATCATCGTCCGTAAACCGGCTTTGCAGCGACCAGTTTTTAGTTTCTAATTTTGTTAATTTTTTGTTGTTAATAAAAACTTTGTTTCAAGAAAACTTGTGTTTATTTTTCTATGTAAAAACATATGAAAACGGTTTAGCCACTTTTTTTTCATATAGCGACTTTTTCGACAAAAAAGCGACTTTTTTGAATTTTTTAGATTAGCGACCTTTTTTTACTGAAAGCGACTTTTTTAGCGACCTTTCAAAAATTTTCAACGGTAACGCTGCTCTGAGTCCATCTGAGGTTGGTTTTCTCTAAAGCGTCCTGCTTTGGCATAATTTTGCATGTAGCCATAGGTGTTCCTATATTGTTCCTTTCTGGTTGTAGAGGAGTGATTGTTCCTTGTTTGGCAAGTTCGTCTGCCCTGCAATTGCCTCGAATGTCACTATGTCCCGGCACCCATAAGAGTTGAATGTTAAACTGCTCAGACATCTTCCTTAGAGATGTTTGACAGTCGAGGACCGTGATTGAATTTGTAGTGACAGAGGCAAGAGATTTAATAGCTGCTTGGCTGCCCTAGAAGATCCGAATATCCGTGTTGGATATTACGTTTTCTTGGAAGCTTGGAACCCGCTACATTAGTCTGGTAGGCGGAAGAAAAGACTGAGATTCAGTTTTTCCGAGAATATACCACTTCCTTCACCTTCGCTGGTTTATGAACCGTCAGTACCTATAGAAGTGTAAAGAGTCATTGTCCAGAGTGCTAAGGTCCTCCCATTCAGTTCTGGAGGGAATAGAGTTCTGGAAATTATTATCGAACACCAATTGAGGTGTGGTATAGTCTAAACGATCCGGAATGAATCCGAAGTTGTTTATAATGTAAGTGTGGCCAATATGATTACTGGTCCACTGAAGGGTCGCTTTTAGACGAGTAGCTGAGCTTGCTGCTACTTGTTTGCTGAAAATGTCTAGGGGTGTGAGATTTAGTAGTATGTCGAGGGCGTCAGAAGGGGTTGACCTTAGAGCACAGCTTATGCACATACTAGCTGACCTTTGGACTTTGATAAGCTTGTTTAAGTTTATCGCTTTGTCCAGTGCAGTCCACCAGACTACCATCCCGTATGTAAGTATTGGTCTTATGACCGATATGTATAGCCAGTGTGCAATGTTAGGAGAAAAGCCCCATTTGCCGCCAATGGCTTTTTGGCATGAAAAGAGTGCCACGTTGGCTTTCTTAACCCTTTCTTCAATATTGAGCTTCCAGGTCAGTTTTTTTAATCAAAAATGAGTCCTAGTTATTTAGCTTGATCGGATAGAGTAAGTGTTACATCTTTAATTGTAGGGAGTTTGAAGTCTGGAATCTTGTATTTCCTCGTGAAGAGGACAAGTTCCGTTTTGTGGGGATTAATATCCAATCCACATCCTCTAGTCCATCGAATTAGTTTGTTTAAAGCTGTTTGTAGCAGTTCTGCAAGTGTCTGTGGGTATTTGCCCGAAACGGCAATTGCCACATCATCCGCGTAGGCTATAACCTTAAAACCTTCTCCTTCTAGGTCTAGCAGCAGTTCGTTGACTACCAAGTTCCATAGGAGAGGTGATAAGACCCCTCCCTGAGGGGTCCCTCTGTTGGCTGCTCTACGCTTTTTGAAGTTACCCATTTCTGAACTGATAATCCTGCTGCTAAGCATGATGTCTATCATGTTCTTAAGTGGGTCTTCTATTTTGAGATTGTCTAGAGCATTCATGATTGCTGAGTTCCTGACATTATTGAACGCACCCTCTATGTCTAAAAAAGCGACAGAGTGTATTCTTGGTATTGTAGGGAATATTCAATGGTACTAACCAAAGAATGGAGAGCTGTTTCCACCGATTTCCCCTTAGTGTAAGCATGTTGTGCCTTAGAGAGCAGACATTGTTCTATTTCCTGTCTTAGATGGATATCTATCATTCTTTCTAGAGTTTTAAGCAGAAAGGATGAGGGGGGGGGGGGGTAAGCTCAGACCAAATAAACCTGTAGCGGTGGACTCCCTGATAGCAAAAACACCCATGGCAGACATTTTGAATGGGGCCAAACACCCGGCAGACGCTCCCGAAAATGCAGTGTTTCTGAAAATGTATTTATTTTACTTTTTCACATAACTCGCGCATTATTGGACCTAGCAGAAAAAAATGTATAGCAATCTTGAAGATAATTTAATTTCCTACAGAATGGGTGTTTTTGTTATCAGGGAGTCCACCGCTACAGGATGCGACTAATTTCAAGTGGTTACCCTAAATGAATCAATTTTCAGAAAAACTGCATTTTCAAAACCGTCTGCCGAGGGTTTGGCCCCATTTAAAATGTCTGCCATGGGTATTTTTGTTATCAGGGAGTCCACCGCTACAGGATGCGATTAATTTTATGTGGTTATCCCAAAGTCTAAAAAAACGCAAAAAAACGGGACAGTCTGCCGGGGGTTTGGCCCCACTTAAAATGTCTGCCATTGGTATATTTGTTATATTTGTTGTGGCGTTGGTTATCTATAAATTTTAAGTGGTTACCTCTCACGCAAGAAATCTGCTCTTGGCTCTCGGTCTATTAGACTATCAGAAGAATAAATGTCAATATAAAAAAAAAACTTTTATTCCTATGAATAAGCTCTATCTAAGGTTTATCTGACTATTGAAAAATTAGCCCTTACTCACAAATTTCTATTTTTATCACTTACATCTAAATGTCCTTTACAACAACAGAATTTAATTTAAAAACTGTTGTTCTAACTTGACAGATGTCAAAAAAAAAAACACCAAAATGATTGATAAATGCTACTTGATGTTGGAATTCACTAATTATGTATTTTATGTGCCACAATCTTATCAAATAAATTGTTCGTTATAATAGTTTTTAATTTTTAATCAGGTACCAAAACCCACAAAACTTTCCAAACAGAAATATATTTTGACATACCTAATCATTAAAATTCAAAACAATAATCCTTATTAAAGAATATAAAATCGCATTATACAAAATGCCATGTCTGCGTTAACTGCTATCTGTAAAATTTATTGTTCAGGTAAGAAGAAGGATTAAATCAATAAAGTTTACTTTAAATAAAATTAACGAAAAATTCGATACGGTTTCCCGCAAAGAAATTAATGTCTATTCACGTCAAAAACATTTCAAAACTTCGTGTTGGAGACGAAACTGATTTCGCTAGTAGTTGTCGTCATCAGCTTCCTTCGAAATACCGATTAATATCTAATACAATTGCTGGAAAAATTTCAAGAAATCTCCTGATTGAATGAATTCACAATTAAAAAGAATGAAGTTGGAATTAAAACATCTTTTAGTATGACGGTAGATCCATCTTTTTCTTTTTCGAGTCGCAAGCTTACATTCTTTTTTTTTACATCTTTTTTAATGACAAGTAAAATTAAACTTTTTAAAAACATCTCCATTTTATTTTCCAGGACACTCTTCTCCGTGCTGTGCGTCAGTCAAAAGTGCAACAACCCGGTGTCCAATTGATGCTGCCTACAGGACACAAATGGTCTTACGCTTCAGCCTTTCTCTACTCACTCACTCTTATCACAACCATTGGTAAGTATTAAATCCAATCAGTGTTTTGTTTTGTGTTTCTTGTTCTTATTGTTGTTTTGCTTTCGTCATTAAGAGTACCCTCTACTCTACCTCAGCAGAAATTTTCTTTGTTCTTAGGTTTATTTAGAAAATGCCTGCCACTGCTGCCATAAATATTGATTTTTATTACCGAAAAACCCAAATTTTATAAAATTTCGATTTTTTTCGATTTTGTTATTTTAATCTTATAACAACTTCCTGGAATCCGTCCAATAAATTCCATTCTTCCTGAAAAAAACTGCCCTTTTGCGTTCTCTTGTGTGCTCTTCGTCTTCATCAAACCCATTAAGAATGCACTCTCCCTGACTTCTATACTATACCTATACTGACTCCCAGTTCCCAGAAGACCGAATAAAATTGAGGAGGAAAAGTCATCTAGCGTTTTTTTTTATATTTGAGATTGGAGGACTTTCAACAAAGCAGAGTCGGATTTGTACAAAAGCTCTGAAAGTGTAATCTCCTGGGAGATCAGATTATGTCTTTTTTTTACTTTATTTTTTAAATCACTGAATAAAATATAAGATCCAAACACTAAACATCAGAAAATGAAATTAACATTCGCTTGATATTGATATTGATTAAAGGACATCCTTTGGTGAAAAAGTTTTCGATATATTGGAAGCTGGTATAGTGACCACAAATTAACAATTAATTTGTGTTCTCGAGGCCTATGCTTTCTTAATTCCAACTCTGAAACTAAGGCATGAGCCTATATTATAAACCCCAGTTTCTTCTGAGCAGGCTGACATCCTTTCAAGCTCAAACTGATGATGATTCTTTCGTTTGTCGTCATAGTCGCCTTCCTTTTTGTCTTTTTAAAAGTTGAAGTACTAGTTCATTTGATATCCCTAATGATGATGACTGTCGTTTCTGTGTTCTTAGCCATCTTCCTTATATATTTTCTTTTATTTTTCTTCTGTCATTTTTCTCTAATTGAAATACAAACTACATTCAACTAGAAGCAAAAAAAAAAATAAATGAAAAAGCTAAGATTCCTTTGTCAAATTCTTAGTGTGTGTTAAATATTGAAATATATGTCAATGGTGTGCATTTGTCAACATGTCGAAGATACAATGCCCTCTAAAGAGAACAATTTCCACGCTTAATTTCCACACCCTTGTTTTTTTTTTGCTTCTCTTTTTTGGAGTTCTTGTGTGTCGTATTCGGATTTTCGCTTCGTCTCCTGCTTGACTTTATGTGTTCTAATTTATTTTCTGTTTTCCCGGAACACCAATAACAGCAGGAGCTAAAAATACAAAAGCAGCAGGAGAAAGGACCCTAACAATGTCAAACCGGAAAAGTATGATTCAATAAATCTACTGGTAGAATAGTCTTTTATGGGTGAACAGACCCGAATGCTTCTATTCTATATCATTCGCATTTCTTTCTCAAATTTATGTACGAATGTGTGGAAGTGTGTCACTAAGTGCAAAGTCAAAATGCCTACGTTAATAGGGGAAAAGGATACGTTTTGGGACCGTTTTTTTTGTTTTGTTTATATAGGTATGTTTTGGTTATAGTGATAGTTTAGTTTTTTAATTCATTTTTCTTTTTGGAGAGGAACGACTTTTATAATTTATACATACGAACCATTTTAAGATTCACATCATTTTTATAAAGAAGACGTTTGGAAAGGAGGATCTCAAATGTTAGAGCATGTATGTTGGGTCAAGACAAGAAAATAATCCTAGGAGATGGGGGTCTATTCTCCTTCGTCCAGCTAAGAAAGGCAGTTTTTCTTGACTTAGTTAAAAAAAAAAAAAAAAACAAAATATATAAGCCAATATAAGTTCTTCTTTTATTTTGTTTTTTAAAAAAAGCTTTTTTGAGGGACAGTTTTTGAAAAATATATTTTCAAACTCAAAATTTTGAAAAAAAAAAATGTGTATTTTTATGGATATTCATCTTATACATACATGTATGTATCTACTATGTATATTGTATATGTACAAGTACATTGTACATATGGATATGTATTTGCCTACCTACCACCTACACATACACTTATGATGAGCCTTTGATTGTATACATGTATACAATATGTTGCAGCTTAGTCTAAGCTCACTACAACAAAGAAACTGAATTGTAAGAAACAAAAACAAACAAAAAATACAAACAATTATTATAAGTACAATTATGTCAAATTTAAGACTTGGCTGTTTGTTTGCTCAAAGGTTCGCTATCCTACTCTTTATATAAAAATTGTAGAAGCATTATTATTTTCACCTCAAAAACCACAAAAAATATTTTTTCCTTAAATGTAAAAATCGTTGATTTATCACTGAGGATAAAAATAGTACGCATACACCACAGTGACCCGATTTAATTTTTAAGGTGAAATAAAACAAATCAACTTAAGCTTCTTAACATAAATGTTATGTGGACAACATTCAATCAAGTAAGAATTCTAAGTCAAATAAATAATATTTGAGAAGCAGTGCCCACACCAGTGGACTTATTTTTTTCCAAATTATAAATTAAGAAGGTCACTGTGGTGTATGCGTACCTTTTTTTTATAAATCTTTCCATAAATTTTTAAACTAAGGCCGTGTGTGAATTGGGTTAGATATTAAGCCGGGGCTAAATTTTTAACACTAAAAAAAATCAGCTGTCAAAAATTTACCCTGCTCTGAGACCCGGTTAAATTTTTATCTTCAGAGGATACATTTTTTGCAGAAGGTTTTATTAATTTTTGTTTAATAAATAATCAAAAACTGAAAATAAAGAAAGATAATTGGGAAAGTAATACAACATTATGAGTGTGTTTTAGGGAAAATCAATATTTTTCATTATTCCACTTTATTGATGATGAAAAAAAATTGTTATTGAATGTAAGCGCAAAAATAAAATTCACATTACATCGCTTGGTGGATGCTTGTAAATTGTAAATATTTTTAAAAGTCTTAGACGCCATTAATTCTTTTGTATTGCAACTTAAAAAAAATATTTTGCCATTTCAGAAATGTATCCCAATTCACACAGCTAAATTTAGCCGAAGATACATTTTTTATTCAACAGACATACAAATGTCAAAATTCACACATGGCCTAAGGGTAGGATAGCGAAAATAAATCGGTCTGCGTAGGGTGATTGTCACATGTGATTATCACATTTTTATGACTTTTTCTTGTGACACCCATTTTGCTATCACTTTCATACAAAAATATACTTTTCTCTCAATTTCAAAGCCAAAACACAATTAAATAAACAAATTAGTATTTAAATCTTTTATTTTAATGTCGTATGTGGTATGAATTCATCAATACACAATTATTATTATTATTACTTTTATCTGCAAAACAAGCACCTAAGATGTTTTTTTTTGCTGCAATGCATTTCAAGACTGCCTTTTTTCTCGTCGATTTTTGGTTAACCATTTGAGTTTTGAGTTCATTTGTTCAAATCAAATCCTTTGAGATGCAATAATCGCAAATTTTGGTGAGTTTCAATAAATTTTTTTTCAATGATGTTTTTTTTTCATTTACGTAGGTGTATTTTTTTCTTTTCTAAAGAACACTTCTTATTAAACACATATTAAACGCTTCCGTACTTGTTAAATGTTACAGTCGACAAAACAATTGGTAATAATTTAATTATTGTTAATTAGTTCAATAAAACACAAAATAAAGCACAAACTGAAGAAAAACAAAACGAGAACACAATAAAATTAAATGCACGACTGGGGTCGCACGTACTTGCTCTTGCAGTTTAAAACACTTTTATGTTAGTTTACTTGTAGATTTTAAGAGCTGCCTCTGTATAAAATTAAAGAAATTTTGTTGATGTTGGGGAAGAGCCGAAAAAAAATGTTTTTTTATTTGACTTTTTTTGAAAAAATAAAAATGCAGTTTTATTGCAATTGCTTTGAATATTACATTTGTAAAGTTTAATTAAAGTCGTTAGAGCCATTTTCGAGTTATTTTGTAAAATTTGAAAAATTTGTATGGGAGGTACACTTTTTTGACTTTTTTGAGAAAAACTAAATATGCAGTTTTGTTGCAAATTCTCCGAATATTACGTCCGCAAAGTTTAATCAAAATCGTTAGAGCCGTTTTTGAGTTATTTGGTTTGAATTGAAAAATTTGTATGGGAGGTACACTTTCTAAGCGAGATATAGAAAAAACAAAAAAAACAACTTTCAGAATTCCATAAAAATCATCTGTACCAAATTTGAAGAAAATCCGTCCACCCGTTTAGGCTGTGGAAATGTGTACAGATGGACGCACAACCGCACAGACGTACAGACGCACGGACGGAATTGCGAGACCCACTTTTTTTTATTTCTCCATCATCGTAATGTTGGTTTTGATTAAAACCTCAAATTTTTTTTTCTCCATCATCGTAATGTTGGTTTTGATTAATACCTCAAATGTTTTTTTCGACACGAAACCAATTTGCCCTATAGAGCAAGTAAAAAATTGTTTATGAATGGAAATTTGACAGAAACGTGTGCCATTTTCGTACATTCGAGTGATGCAAATTTAACAAAAGTTTTTAGTGATCAGTTTTGATTACATTTGATTATCACAAATTCGGCTACTGACTATCAATTTTTACGATTCCACCCCTGGGCTTACTAACGATTTTAATTTTTTCGGTTTCTGAAATGAAAAAATTTTTTTTTTTTAACTTTTGAAAAAATGTTGGGATTTAGTTAAAAAATGTTGGGCTAACGTTGGGCAAACGAGCAACATCGAAAAATCAACGATTCTTACACTGAACTAAAAAATTATTTTTTGTGGTTTTAAGGTGAACAAAATTAAATAAGTTATTGTATTAAAAATTGAAAACTAAAATTTTGAAAAAAAAACAAGTTTTTACTCTGTTTATTTGTGTTTTTTACCAATAATAATTCCGTAAAAGAAAATACAAGGATTGAGGTTTTGCTTTTTTATTAATTTTATCATATTTATATTCAAAAAAAACAAATCAGATGCTGCTTGACACTTCTCATTCATTTGTACTTTTCCAATCTTTTCTGTACTTTTATGTCTCGATCAGATTCATTAAACAGACCTATTGGCTCATAGTAGTAAAGTTTAGTAGTTTAATAGTTTCGACATCTATTTGGTGTTTTTCATTTGTCCATTCATTAATTATTATTTGAGAGTTGAAAAACTTCCCGGGAAACACAAGTCAAATTCTAAATATTTTAAAATGTTTTGTTTGTTTTTTTTTTTATAAAATGTTTTAAACTTTCCATCCATCTAGAAGTTATCGATATGTAATACAATTTAATATGAACATGTATGTACTTCAAATAATGAACGGTTCATTATAATAATTAACTGGTGGTCACCGTAACTATGGGCAAATTTTAGATTGGGAACAAAATTCTGTATGTCGGAAACAATTTACCTCAAACATCGTAGTTAAGTGTTTTTGGTGATTCCATATGACAAAAAAGGACAAGTATGTTTGTTTTAGAAGTGGCATGCTGTTGCAAATAAGTTCTGCAAAAACTCTTAAATTTTCCATTAAGATACATTTAATTATTTTCTGCGTAAAATTGAAATATTTATTTAATTGCGGTATAGATAAATATGGGGAAAAGTACTTATTCACAAAACACTATGTATTAAAAAAATTGAAAAAAATGCAAAAATCGTGGAGACCTAAATTAAAAGTGCAATAAAATTGTTGTTTTTAGGTAATGACTCACTTTTGAACTTAAAATTAGTTTTACAGACTTGAAATACTCGGTAATTACCACAACTTTTTAAAAAGATATAATGTGAACACATTTCCAGCATAAAGACAAACGTGTTTTCTTTGAAGTTCACGAACTTTAATCCACACTAACATGACTATTCCATTTAAAAGTCTGCATTTCCTGAATTTATAAGATAGTGAATTCAGTTTTTGCATTTCGACTTGATAAGTCTCAGATTCCAACAACATTTTCAATATTTACTGATGAATGTCGAAAAAATAGAACAACTTGATCAGTTTTATAAATATTTTCAAAAAAACAAGGTTGAGTGTAGTCTCAAATCGCAACATTTATTTTAATTCAAAAAATCTGGAATTCAATTAAAACTTAAACAAATAGATCTCTCGTTTTTTTAAACTTTCGGTTTCCTCTTTTTTTAAATCTTAGATTGATGCAAAATAATTGTATCGAATTTAAACGAATTGTATTTTTGTACTCGAGCAAACTCATTTGTATCGAATTCGATACAGTTGTATCGACTTTTCCATGCCTGGTACATACCTTTTTCTTTTAGTTAAGAACAAAATCGTTTTGGGATTCATTCAACTACAAAGCGTATTTTTTTCTTTCTCCACCATTATGCGATTTTCCAGGATTATGCTATTCTTCTTGTTTTTCATATAAGCCCGTTTCGTAACTTTATCACAACGGTAACTTTCAATTGCCCGTTACTCTAATTCACCCTAATATTAAGCTTTGGCGACAGTTTTGATTACGAGTTAAGGAATCAACGTAAAATACTTAGGCAGGCAGTTTTTATATAATCTCCATTGTGCAGTAGCAGACACCGAACACCGCCCAAAGGAATCTGTGCATAACTGCATAAATTGGTACTTTGTATGATGATTTGATATAATCTTAATTTATGCTTATTGATTGTGGAGTTAATTTCGTTGTATAGTGGTCCAGATACATGGATACTTCGAACACAAATGACAATGACGACACACACGACAAAGGACGACATATGAAACACGCACATTGTCGATGGCAAGAGAAAAGCATAATCACACTGATAATATGCCAAAATGTGGTCGTTTTGTTTGGCCGTTTTCTGCTTGTCATTGGAAGTAAGGACATTGAATACTTCTGCTTCTAGCTTTGGATTTTGAACGAATTTTTGTTCAGGGTTGCAAACACTAGCAACTACATAGCATACAATAAATAGAATTACGAGCCGGAAATGTTGAGCCAATAATATCGAGGGAAACAACAATTTGTTGGTTTGTGCTTTTGCCTATATAATCACGTTTAATTAAATTTTGAAGTTTTGCAGATGAAAGTATTATCATTTGCATTTTGCATGCGTAATTTTTAATGAAATTTTTGTTAAGTGATGACGACTAATGGGAGATTTTATCTTAGAGATTAAATTGTTGGTATAAAAGGAAATTTGAATTTGTTCTGTTTTTTTTTTGTGTTTTATTTTATGTTGTTTGTTGTTAATATAGTTTGTGGCAATAATTTGGGTCAAACTAATTGAAACATATGGCGACAGGAACCTATCCATAGGCTTAATCGCATTCTATTAAAACAATTTATTTTGTGAGTCTGTGTGTGGCAGGAAAAGCACTTAACACATGAGGATATATTATTGGTCTCTAAAAAGAAGATAAACATTTTATCGGCTGGCCTTATGGTGCACTTAAGTGGAAAGAGATATCATCACGCAATAGTTTGTCTTCTTCAGGCCGAAGGGAATGAAAAAAGTGTATTGGATAGGGATCTATTTGGATATAAAAGTGGGTTTTAAGGACCTTTGATATTGCTTTTTTTTTTATAAAGCGTTAATTGAATTTAAATAGAAAGAATGAATGGGTTTAAAAGGAAATTAACTTTTAAGAAAGAAATCCAGATTAATTTCGCACGAAAAAAAATTCTTTGAAATTGAGGCCGTTATTCACATTAACTTGATATAAAGAGAAATACAGTAGTCCCTCGATAATGTGAATTACCGATAATGCTAATTTCTCTAAAATGTGAATCGCCAAAAATTTTCAGTATCATCTCTGTAATGTGAATTTCGAAAATTTTTAGACTCTATAATGTGAATTTCCTTTGCAAAAGCTTGCATGTTTTTTCTCGTTCGTGCACGCAATCTTTGTATAGGTCTGAAAAGTGGATAACTGTTATTTGTCTTGACATTTCTTAAGATATTGAAAGCAGCTGCAGGCTAGAGATTTTTGTGCTAACATTTTAAATCTTTTTATACGAAGTTTTTTAACGTTTTTTTTAAGAAGAATTGATTTTAAGGATTCTTATGATTTTTTTTCAGTTTTCGAAATGGAGTTTACCTCTTATTACTTGTATTTTATTTAATTTTTCTTTATTCAGTACAGGCTTAAACTGAGCTAAAAATAACTGTAATATTGATTGGTTTTAAGAATGTTTTAATCAGTTAAATGGCAATTGGAAAAAGTTCCAGTAATGTGAATCCCTCTAAAATCCGAAAACGCCTTGTTTTAATTAGTTCACATTATCGAGGGACTACTGTATCTTCAAATCAATGACATGCCTCTCAGGGGAGTATCTATGTATCAAAGAAATGTCTGTTCAAAAGAAAATTAAAGTTTTTTTTTTTAATTTTCTTCAAATCAATGTGATGAGACCTCGAAGGCAGGGAAAAAGAAAATAAACTGACATAAAAGTTATTTGTTAATTTAAATATTTGAATCCAAATAAAATCAGTTTTTAAATAATTGGTAGAAATTGTCTTATCTTAATTAAAGGCTTGCATAATATTACTTCTTGTTGCTAAACTATTAAAATTCAACTAAAGATTTGAACTCGTACATATTGACTTTCATAGAACAAACTATGGTATAACCGAATGAGCAAACTTTATAATTTAAACAATATATAGACTTTATTATGAGCAAGATTGTCAGTCAATGTTTAAAATCAGATTTTTGTAATTTAATTTATGTTAATATGGACATCATTTTTAGACGAATTAAAAAGTATCCAAAGGCATGGATAGCACTTGGTCTGCAAGAAAGGATCAAAATTGAATTAATATGAATCTTCAGAAAATTCTTAGATTTTTCCAAGCCAAGAATTTTCAAAAAACATACATATGTAAGGGAAAGCAACTTAGATGTCAAATGCAACAGTGACTGATTCCCATGGTAGTTTTTCTTTGTAAAAAATCCAGTTTTCATGTGTATCAATATACAAACAGCATTGGAACCAAAATTGAAAAATATTTTACTTTTTATGGACGAAATTTAACACTGACAATGGCATAAAAAACATTGTTGAAAGAACTACCTACTTCATTTCGACAATATTAATGATATTTGAAAAGGAATATATTTGTAGCCATAAAGTCTTACCTAATCTGGCTCAAATTAAATTTTATTAGCTTAAAAGCTGTGATACATTATTTTTGTTAACAAATAACTAGCTAAAATCACCAAAGACTGACCAATTCGAGTATTAATTTGAATGTTTTTTTTTTTTTACATTTTTTGCAATATTATTTTTAACATTCGAATTCGAAAAACAGGATACGTTCATTGTTATAAGTGATACCATTTCCGAAAGGTGAAATTGTACATTTAATTTTAATTTTTAAATCAATATATTTCAAGCAATTGTTTTTGAAATAATCGATTTCCATGTTAAAAATAAGCGAAACAAAATTTTAAAAAAACTCATTAGTTACTATTTTTGTCCAGAATGTGAATTTTAATACAAAATTTAGTCATGCAGAAAACTGCCTCAATTGATTCCATATCGAACAGTACACTGAGGGAAAAAATAATTTGAAGTTGAAACGTCTTTGTTTCAAAGATGAACTACTTTGATTTAGGTGACTTTAAAATACGAAACCATAAAAAATTGACCTTTTTACTACGTTGATTTTAAAATGTTCATCTTCAACGCAAAATCATTCATATCATAATAGTTAAATCAATGTGGTTTTCATTGATTTTATGGTGGCTTTTCGCTCAGTGTAAAAACTATATGTTTCTATGCCTTCTAAGTTTTGAGAAATTTGAAAAATAATTTTATCAGATTTTTCTTTTTCAAATTATCTATTCATTTTTCAATTTTCTCAAAACCTAGGAGGCATAGAAACATATAGTTTTCACTGTTCGATAAGGAATCAATTGAGGCAGTTATCTGCATGACTCAATTTTTTTTACTAAAATTCATATTCTGGACAAAAATAGTAATTAATGAGTTTAAAAAAAAAATGTTCGCCTATTTTGAAATCGATTATTTCAAAAACAATTGCTTGAAATATAATGACTTAAAAATTAAAATTAAATGTACAATTCCGCCTTTTGAAAATGGTATCATTTATAACTGTAAGTGTTGCAGTTGTTTTTTAATAATTTTTTTTATTTTAATAGACCCCCCTATTATAGTAACAAATGATTGTATTGAACTCCTCTACAACAAAACGTTATCAAATCCTGGCGCCCAAGTTATCGTACTATGTGTTCAGGAATTTCTGTATAAAATACAAAACTTCTACAAATGCACTAAACTTTAGACTGCCATCTTTGTTTTGTTAATACATACGAGTACATTAGTTTTCTCAAAAGCAGTGTTGAAAGTATTAGACAAAAATATTTGTTATTCATTTACATATATGTATAAGTATATGTATTGTATATACATATAATATAATCAGTAGGTTAACATAAAAAATTCCAAATACTATGATCCTATAATGGTTTATCCGTTACACATCTTTTCCACAAAAAATCTTTAAAGAAACCTGGCAAACAATACCTCCACTTAACTTTTTTAAATAGCTTTTCTTGCCAATTTTTTATTTAACTTCACAAACTTCCATTAAAACCTTCAAAGTTGCAAAGTTACGTTAATTACATTTTCATATAGTAAAAAAAACTTCTCCCTTTAAAGGAAAAAAATCTCAAATCCTGGAAATAAATCAATAGATTCTGGTACCTGTCGGGAAATTTGTAGAACTTAGCAAAACCAATTTGTCTTGGTCCCAATCACAGACAAAAAAAAAACCAAAATACTATAATTTGTCTCTTTTTTACGCAACAAAAAAGTCTTGAAAAAAAGCCATGAAACAAAGTTGCAAACGAAAAATTTCTTAACTCCAAACCAATTTCCATTATCTGTCTTCTTAATCGTTTTTCGAAGATTTTCATTCTCTTTTTTCTTGTCTATTTCTTTTTATTTGCAGGCTATGGCGGTGTATCTCCTCGAACCCAGTGGGGTCGGATAGCCGCTTTAATCTACGCCCTCTTTGGCATCCCTATTATCCTGTTGTATCTCTCTGCTATGGGCGAGGGATTATCTTCTGCAATGCGTTGTCTGTTCCGGAAGACTCGGTCGAAAAACTCAGGTGGCACCGCTGGAACGAAGGCACCTCCACAGGATACATCCAGCAGTGCGGCAGCCAATCACTTTGCTCATCATACAGCAGGCAAGATTCATCATTACACAATGCCATCATATCAACTAGCCACTTCGCCTAGTGTACCAATATCCATATGCATCATGGTTCTCATATGCTACGTCACCCTGGGAGCGGTTATATTTCATAAAATGCAAAATTGGAGTGTCCTAGAGTCACTGTATTTTTGCTTCACATCTCTCGGTACTATCGGTTTCGGTGACCTCGCTCCCACGGGCAATCTGAGTCTCTACCTGGCATCTGGTTATATTCTCATAGGGATGGCTGTAGTTGCTATGTGCTTCAGCCTTATCCAGACAGAAATAATTCTTTGGCTACGCAAATTTAGTGTGCAAGACCATGTTCTCCCTGCTTCAGATGACGTTGCTTTGGTGTCTGTGTCGGTGACCCCAAAGTCCTGACAGCGCCAAGCCGAACTCATGCCCAATAACCATCAAAATCCGCTGTTTGCTCAGCATACACTTACACAGTATAGCTCTCTGCCGAGACGTTCGTCGGCCTTCCAACGCAATACTCCAGTTCGTAGATCAACTGGAGTACCTGAAAATCACATGGAATACTTTGTGCCCCGTAGCATAAGTGAATTCAATCTATCAGGTGTAGGAGATCTAGCCCTGCCACCGCCAAGACGTTCGCCAATTCAAGTTAGTAATACCAGTCATAATTTGCAGGCTCAGACAATTCTGTGCGCCCCACCTCCACCGCCCCCACCACAAATCCTAATGAAACCTCGCGAAAAAATGGTTACATTCGAGGACGAATCCAGCGGCAAAGGGACAACTTGTCCGCATGGCGTGCCAACGACACCCAGAAAGGTGACAGGTCCGGTTAGTGGGGATGTGTTTATGTGACGTGAACAGTTGTGACCATCCGAAAATATCAACGACGAAGAAGTTGTCGAATACAGGGTGGTTGAGGGTAAGGAAACGTGTAGCCTTGAAGATGGCAATGATCTCAAAAGCTCATCGCCTGGCGATGTTATATGTGTATAAATTAGATGAAAGTATTTATAATGTATCTTTAAGATGTATGATGCTTAGATCTAAGAATATGTTATTAAGTGTAGATGTATGGTTTATACGGCGCCAAGAAAACTTTTTTATGCTTTCATAAATGTAGCATTTTTTATATAACAACACTTCGGGTCATTTAATTCAAGTCACATTGTTTTAAAATTTGTTTTTTTATTTATGAACATAAAACTAAATACATTTCTAAGGTTCGTAATGAAGTTTTATACCTACAATAAAATATAAATATGTAACTCAGAGTCTACGATTTAAGTAATCAGAAATTTTTTTCAACCGTTATTTCCCCTCTTTTAGTATTGTAAGAAGTCCCAAAAAATTGAAGAAATTAATTGTATTAAAAGATTTAAAAAAAAACCCAAATAAATACCGTCTCGTAAGCACACCCAAGGTTAACCAAAAATTGTATGGAGTAGGGGGTCGTAAAGTTACTCTTCAGGAACTTTATAAGACTTCGTGTTAAGAGGGGGTGTCCTGTCACATAAACGGCTCAACGCGTTGCAACGTTTATAAATTGGTGGATAACTTTCGCATTTGTAAAGATAAATCGAATGAAATAAATTTTATTATTTAGTTAATAAACAAGCCTTAAAATATTTGATGTTATAATAATTTGAGCAATTGTAATTTAGAGAGCATAAAAAGCGACAATTTTGGTCGTTGTTTTAGTACGACCTATTTATTTTGTGTTTGTTTCTTACTCAGACTAAAAATTTTATTTTTCTTAATACTATTTTGGATTGAGATTGAATTAATCTAAGGAGTAGGTTAAGCTATTTTGAAAAACTAAAACTTTGTTTTTTATAGAAAAAAATTCATCGGAACATCATATAATAAAACGGCGAACGCGAATTTTGTGGTACAAACTCCGCGGCCCACAAAAACCGAAGGGACATAAATTATATACCGACCGATAGCAAATGTTCCCTAGATGCGCAGAATGCATAATTAATAAAGTTTTTATTAACCGAAATAGGTAAATTGATTAAAATAAAATTCGATATTTTAGTAAAAAAAAAAAACAACAAAGCAAAACAAAAACAACTGGGAATATCTATTGGAAAACTTCCAATGGACTGGAATGAAATGTCATTCATGACTGAATGAATGAATGAAAGCATTCAGCGAAAATCAAAAAACATTAAGGTGGGTTCACATTGGTGCGTTGTTTTAAGATCGCATGTAAACTATGGTTAACTTTCATTGTTTTAGTTATCTAAGTTTAGAAGCAAGATGTTTGTTTTATTACCATGAATTTTTTTGTTAAAATCGAATTCTATTAAAATCGAGTCTATTACTAGATCCAATCTTTTGTAAACACTTTTGATACCAATGAAATCTATTTTCGTCCTTTTCTCTCTTGAAAGAACATAAGAATTTGTCAGCAATTACATGAAGCCTCAAGAGGCGCGACTCTTTTTAAACATAATGAGTGCAAAAGAGAAAAAAGATGAAAGAAAAAATTATCCGACCGGAGAGTCGTGGGTCGTGAGTCCGAGACTCTTTTTTGACGTTTCTTTTTCCACTTTTTCTTTTTTCAACATTCAATCACATTTCTTTTTGCTTCTTGGTGCAATACAACAACAACAAATTTTAATTCAAAAGATAAATGTAAAATTTGAGTCCTTGACTCAAGAGGCATCGTGTAATAGTACGCGCCTCACAGAATGATTACACACCCGACAAACAATTTTGGTTCGATAAAGCTTTACAGATGCAATTGTTGCTTCTTTAAAGCATTATAGAAGCAAAATTGTTAGTAGGGCAGCCACATAAAAAAATATAAAAGTTCTGACCTGGGATTGCGACTAAATTTTTCATATAGTCGGTCGCTGAAACCGAATCCGAAGTCCGTTTTGCTTCATCACGTCAGGTTTTCGAGATAACCTCATAAAATGTCATGAAAACAAAAAAAATTTTTCTCTGATCTGGATGTGCGAATATGCTAATCATATAGTTTTTGGATCACTGAATCCAGATTCGAAGTCAATTTCGCCCTGTTTCTGGGATATCCTCAAAAAAATGTCAAAACCAAAAAAAAACAAAAGTTTTTATCTGGGGTTGCGACTAAATTTTTTATATAGTTTTTGGGTCGCTGAAACCGAATCCGAAGTCTATTTTGGCGTATCACGTCAGGTGTTTTAAATCACAGTACACATAAAAAGGTAATATATTCCGAACTGACATTGGTCGCCAAATTGTCAAAACATGACAATTTGGCGACCAACGTCAGCTATCGCATTCTTAATTGTTTTAAAATACCGACGAAAAACTCACAAAAACCGAAAAACCACGCACAATACTAATTTTTTAACAATTATCGACCATTTTCCGCGAAGAAACACCAAGAAAATTTGTTATTTTTCAATTTATAATTATTTTAAATGACATTTTATAAATTAAAACAAAAACAAATTTCCTGTTTACTGCGATCAAAATATAAAAATCAAAGGCCGATTTGACAGATTGGTGCTCATTTTTGACAAACAAATTTTGACAACGTTCGGAATATATTACCTTATTATGTGTACTGTGGTTTTAAATATCCTCAAAAAATGTCTAAACTCAAAAAAAAGTTCTTATCTGACATTTTGGAGCTTGAAAGAAATAAATTTTTTTAACTTTTGTAAATTTCCCACTTTTTCACTTTTTACGTCATTGTAGTTAAGCCTTAAGGCTTTAAAAGTATAACTACAACGGGAACTTTTTGCGAAAAGTCAAAAAGTGATAGATTTCAAACTCATTTTATGACAGTTTTTACGACGACAAAATAAAAAATAATGATGCAAAAAGCTTATTATTTGGTTTCCAAATTTTTGGTAGTTTTTTCCAAAATTTTTTACAAAAACAAATATTGCTAGAAAGAAATAACAAAAATTTAATTTTGTAAATTTCCCACTTTTGCACTTTTTAGGTCATTGTAGTTATGGCTTTAAGCCTGGTATGCTGCTCGCGCTAAATTTTAGCCAAGATAAAATTCCCATACAAGTTATCGATAATTTGTATGGGACTCATTTTAGCTCGGCTAAAATTTTTCGATAATTTGTATGGGAGCTAAAATTTAGCGCGAGCAGCGTACCAGACTTTAACATGAAAAAAACGTTGTTGTGCGACGTTGTTGTGAACGCACCTTTAATAAATGTGAACCTATCTTTAATCATTAGTAAGTATCTGAACGCATTCATTAAAATTTTAATGGAAACCACCACAAATATCATTCCAAACTGGAAGTGCGATAAATAACGCCCTCCCTTCCGGAAATTTAAACTTCTACAAGCTAAGCTAAGACGAGAACCTACAAAGTATACAATCAATGATGTGAATGAAAAATTTGAGTGAAGTTGGTGGAAGTTGAATGATTGAATGATGGAATTTGAATGAATGGAACATGAAACAGGTTGAATTGAATCGCAAAATGCAAGGTGCAAACACAATGCATTAAGGGGATTACACTTTGCACTTTCTTTTTCGATACTTTTTTTTACGTAGTTGAGTGCAGTTAAAACGTAGTTCAACAATATCTAAATCAGGTTAAAAAAATATCAAAAAGTAGGTATATTATATCTACCTGTGTATTTTGTCTTCAAAAAGTGTAGTTAATCGCAACAACAAATACTATACAAAATAATGAAACTATTTTGGTATAATTGTGTTTAAAGTTGTTGCAAATAAAAAAAAAATAAAGAAATTGGCGCTCGAATTTCGAGGGCGGGGTCGGCTAGTTTATGTTATTTTTCTTGACCTTGCAATGTTTGGACAGGTGTAACTTCTGCATACATCAATATAATTCATCAAAATAAAAAGTTTTAAGAAGCTTGTTTATTGTTTATTAACTAAATAATAAAATTTGTTTCATTCGATTATCTTTACAAATGCGAAAGTTATCCACCAATTTAGTTGAGTCGTTTATGTGACGGGACACCCCCTCTTAAGTATTAAAGAACTCTTATAAAACATTAGTAAAATATTAGCTTTCTACAATAAAGGGTCTTACAGTCTTAGAGCGAAATTCAGAGTCGTCACTCAAGTAAAATTTTTTCTCAAGCACAAGTCTGAGATGAGTTTTCTGAGTGTTTGCTCACGCATTTACTTCAAAATTTCCTCAGTTGGTATGCATAAGCTAAAATTAATGAAACCCTTAGGTTTTCTTAATGTAACAAGTAGCTTAAGTTGGCCAAACGCAAGAGCAAATGTTCACGTGAGTAAAATTTTTACTTGAGTGACAACTCTGAATTTCGCTCTAATCCATCATGACCTAAATTAAATGACGTGAAGTTTAAATCAAAAGTATTTTTTTTTATCGAATTTCAATTCTTTTTTCTTTAATTTTCTTTTTATAAAAAATTCCGGCAAAATAAATTCATACATGCCAAAATAAAATAGCCAAATTATAAGCCAAAAAATTAAACTTACAGTACGATTTAAATAAACTAAAAAAGATCAAAATACATGTATTAATAACCTTTTGATACTTTAAATTAAAATAAATAAACTTTTATCTAATAGTTGTAAAAATGAAATATTCAGGCAGTGTTTATGGATTAGTATTCACACACATACACAACTGTTGCAATTTTGTTTTATCTCAAACAGAACCAAAAGTTTCTATATCAAAAAGCCTTACAAATTTGTAAATATAAACAAAAAACAACAACAACTCATCAACATTACTTTTGTTAAGTTTTATCAATAAAAAGTAATTTATTTAATATTAAAAAAGATATAATTGAATGAATTTTATTTATTGATTTTTGACCTTATGCATATAAAGGAGAATATATGTGTAGAAAATATGTTAAAACATCTAAAACTTGAATGTGTTTTAGAAATAAATAGACAAGGCATTTGCCAATTCGAATAGTATTAACATTTAAGCATAAAAACCTTGCTATTTATAAAAAAAAACTTATTCTATTAACCCTAACAACAAAAATGTATTTTTTTCGTGAAAATAAATTAGTGACTAAAATGTATAGAAAAAAAAGTAAAACTGTAATGCATGTCTTTAAAAGAAAAAGAAATTACGATTTTTTTTTATAAATCGAATTCGTAAAATGACCTTGTAAAGTAGCAAATTTGTAAAGATTAATAAAATATAAGTAAACAATGAAATCTTGAGATAAGTAAGAAATGTAATTTTGAGAATTTATATTAAAAAATAATAAATAAATAAAAGAATTCTAGGAAACAAGTTGTGTAATAATGATTGGTTAAGAAAAATTATTAAACAAATTTTTGATGATGTTTTGAACAAATCAATAAAGAATGAAATTGAAATGTGAAATGAGAGTTTTTTTCTGTTGCAGACTTTTTCAGGGTGATGCAGTCTTTTCAAAGTATGTAAAAATGGTATAAGAAACTTAATTTTGTACAACAAAAATAAACTGCGAAATATTGCTCACACGGCCTGTGTGAATTGGGTTAAATATTATGCCGAGGCTAAATTTTTGGCACCATTGAGATGAATAAAAACATTTTCAGCTGTCAAAAATTTACCTTGCTCTGGGACCCGGTTAATTTTTTGTCTTCAGAGGATTAATTGTTAGCAGAAGGTTTTTGTGTATTTTTGTCAATAAATAATAATCAAGCACTGAAAATAATGAAAGAAAATTGGGAAAGTAATACAACATTATATGTAAGTGTATATTAGGGAAAATTAATAAAAATGTTTAGTGAATGTTAACGCAAAAATAAAATTAAAAGGACAACGCTTAGTGGAAGTTTGTAAATAATACCTACCTACTTATAAATGCTTTAACCACCATTAATTCTCTTGTTTTGCAACTTAAAAAAAATATTTAGCCACTTCAAAAATGTATTCCAACTCACACAGATAAATTTAGCCAAAGATAAATTTTTTATTCAACAGACATACAAATGTCAAAAATTAGTCCTCGGCTAAATATTTAACCCGATTCACACACCTTCTTAACTTTATTAACATCAGTAAGGGCATTTTGAAACCTACAATAAGACTATCTAAATTTACATAGAAATTGGAAAATTTTATCTTATAAGTTAACGTGAGTTTTTCAAGTAGTATTTACAAAAAACTTCAGATCAATAATTAATTTTAAAGATGTGCTTAGTAGAAAGTTATTTTTTTTAATAGTAAGGCTTTTAGGACTAGGGGTATTTTGTCGCCAAGCTGAAAACAAATTAAATATCGTCGGCTTAGAGTGTAAACCTGCTAACTCCACATTTGGGCAAAATTCAGTTAGGTATGCATTTTGAATTGTCTTTGAAAGGCGCATCGTCTGACATCAGAATTTCTCTTCAACTACACTTATAAGTCAGCCAAATTGCGTGATGAGTAAAACAGCTAACTCCATTATTCCCAAAGAATTCCTGCTAACTCCATCAAAACTTCTTAAATTAACTGTTATCTCATTGATAAATAAGAAATAAGAGTACCTATTCTCATAATATGTAAGAACAACTGCATTCTTGATTACATGGTTGACATTCAAATCACATGAAGTTAACATGAGGCTGAGAGAGATGATCAAAAAAACCTAATGCAAAAAAGTCCGTCTGAATAAGAACCGCATTATGTATCCAGTTCCATTCTGTATTTGACACTGATACGTGTTAAAATGAACTTCACATTATTATTTTATACTCTTCTTTGTGTCAATTAGCCCTATTGCAGGTTTTACATGGAGAATTTTCCACGCAAAAATATTTTGTTCTTTCAAAATTTTGATTTTGAAAATTAATTTTTCAAAAACTATTTCATAAAACAGCTTTAAACAAGAAAATAGACGAGATTTTTGGATAAAAGGTACACCACTTTATAGGGCTGGTAAATACAATCTCTACCATTCTACCAAATTTCAAGATTCTACGATAATCAGAAGTGCTCTATAATATTTGATGAAAATTCAGCGGCAATGGGCGGTCGCCACGCCCCCTGGTTGAAATTCTCAGATTTAAATTTTTTTCCTTTGTATAAACTACCAGCTCTACCATTCTACCAAATTTCAAGATACTCCGATAATCAGAAGGGCTCTTAAATATTTAATGAAAATTCAGCGGAAATGGGCGGTTGCCACGCCCCCTGGCTAAAATTCTCAAATTTTAAATTTTTTCCTTTGTATAAATTACCACCTCTACCATTCTACCAAATTTCAAGATTCTACGATAATCAGAAGTGCTCTATAATATTTGATGAAAATTCAGCGGAAATGGGCGGTTGCCACGCCCCCTGGCTAAAATTCTCAAATTCTAAATTTTTTCCTTTGTATAAGCTACTTGCTCTACCATTCTACCAAATTTCAAGATTCTACGATAATCAGAAGTGCTCTATAATATTTGATGAAAATTCAGTGAAAATGGGCGGTTGCCACGCCCCCTGGCTAAAATTCTCAAATTTTAAATTTTTTCCTTTGTATAAACTATCAGCTCTACCATTTTTTCCTTTGTATACACCACAAGTCCTATCACCATGTAAAATTTCAAGTTTCTACGATAGCGGGAAGGTCTCCATAATTTTGATGATCTGTCAGTGAGTCAGTTACGGTTTTCGCGATTTTTGAAGTCCTTTATCTCAGAAACTATTCATCGTAAGAAGCTGAAATTTTGTGAGGAATTTGGGTTCGGCGAGCTCAACAAATGTAGCGAGTTTGAAATTTCTGGCATCTTTGGTGTGGAAGTTAGAGGGGGGTCGAAAATGGCCTGAGTTGTTTCCTGTAAATAAGGGTGTAGTGCCAAAGTTGCTAGAGAACTTGGCTCGGCACTACCGTGCCCCTTGATAGAATCCATTTATTTTTTTAAGAAAATCATATTATTTTTAGACTTCAAAACAAGTTGTCTTATATGAATAGCAGATATTTGAACTTTTCATGCGCTTTTTTTTTTTTTTTATTTTGCAGCAACACTGCTGCAAAAAAACGTAGCTATTCATTTTTTTTGCATTTCAAATGTTTATTCCGTCTGTATACAACGTATTGTTGATGTGCGCGAATTTGTATAAATCAACATACGACATGTGACAAGTGGCATATGCATAACAATGTAATGCCTAACTCTGACAGATATCTTAGTTTCCAAAACCAAAACTTTGTAATGGTCTAATGGCAAATTAAAAAAAAAAATCTTATTTTTTACTCTCACGGATAGGTGGTCACCGGTTGAGCAGACAACCTAAAAAGAAACACTGACCGAAACCGAATATAATTTTTTTAGTAAACCTGTTATTGAGAGATCATAAATAAAAATCTCAACAAATAAGACCTTTGAAAATGTTGAGATTTATTTTCGACCTATGGGGCATTTCACGTGAAACCAGCAGCGAAAAATGTGGTGGGTCGCCAAATTTGTTCATATTTGGTATATGTATTCCTCAATCGAATTAAAAAATACATCTGGAAGGATTTTGAATTTTAAGCCTTGATAGCGGAGTTATGGGCTTCTAAAGTTTTGGAAAAATGTGGGAAGAGTTTATTTGAAAAATTTATATAAATTATACGAAGGGGTAACAAAATTATTTTAATGATGGATCATATGCAAAATTAGACGTGCTTTTCAAATATGAAATCTAAACCGGAAATAGATTTATTTTTTCAAAAGAAAACCGGAAGTTGGCACTTCAAATCCAAATTTAAGATACTTCGACCATTTTGATATTTTTTTAAATAGTCTTAAAATAAAGCTTATACAATTTAGAAACTACATGCCAAATTTCAGAGTGGTATTTCAAGTCGTTTAGAAGATACATAGGTTTTAGTGAGGGGTCTTCGTGCATGTAAAACCGGAAGTACCCAGTTTTCTCTGCTCTGACCCAGCAGTTTGTACCACCCCCAAATTTTTTTTGCCCATTCGATAGAGCATTGGCTGAATATCATTATCCTGATTTTTCGCACTCGCGAAATTCACCTTTCAGCCGCCATCTTGGATTTTAGTTTTTGTTGAATATCTCGATTTCTATTAATCCTACATAAAAGTTGTGTATACAAGAAACGTAGGAAATGAAATTTCGCGTCTTTTATGTTAAGAAAACTTTTTCGATATTCTTAATATTAAAAAAGTTGCAAGCCAAAAAAGAAAAAAAAACGAAAAAAATGACAATTTTAAAGTTTTGAGCACTTTTTATCAAAATTATGAAAAAACCTTCCGAGAAAAGATTATTCACCTTAAAATTCTCTACAACTCTCCTATATAACTTTTTCTTGTAACGCTATAAACACAAACGTTATTAAACTTTTTTTGTTAAAAAATGCTCTTCTTTGTTTGTGTTTTTATCTTTACTTTTTTCTTAATTTTTTTTTTACCAAATATTGAATTTTAAATGATTTGTAAGTATTTTAGAGATTTGTTACAAGAGAAAATTCAGGACCTTTTTTCATAATTTTGATAAAAAGTGCTCAAAACTTTAAAATTGTCATTTTTTTCGTTTTTTTTTTCTTTTTTGGCTTGCAACTTTTTTAATATTAAGAATATCGAAAAAGTTCTCTTAACATAAAAGACGCGAAATTTCATTTCCTACGTTTCTTGTATACACAACTTTTATGTAGGATAAATAGAAATCGAGATATTCAACAAAAACTAAAATCCAAGATGGCGGCTGAAAGGTGAATTTCGCGAGTGCGAAAAATCAGGATAATGATATTCAGCCAATGCTTTATCGAATGGGCAAAAAAAATTTGGGGGTGGTACAAACTGCTGGGTCAGAGCAGAGAAAACTGGGTACTTCCGGTTTTACATGCACGAAGACCCCTCACTAAAACCTATGTATCTTCTAAACGACTTGAAATCCCACTCTGAAATTTGGCATGTAGTTTCTAAATTGTATAAGCTTTATTTTAAGACTATTTAAAAAAATATCAAAATGGTCGAAGTTTCTTAAATTTGGATTTGAAGTGCCAACTTCCGGTTTTCTCTCGAAAAAATAAATCTATTTCCGGTTTAGATTTCATATTTGAAAAGCACGTCTAATTTTGCATATGATCCATCATTAAAATAATTTAATTTATATAAATTTTTCAAATAAACTCTTCCCACATTTTTCCAAAACTTTAGAAGCCCATAACTCCGCTATCAAGGCTTAAAATTCAAAATCCTTCCAGATGTATTTTTTAATTCGATTGAGGAATACATATACCAAATATGAACAAATTTGACGACCCACGACATTTTTAGCTGCTGGTTTCACGTGAAATGCCCCCTATGCTAAAAACGTCATTTTCAAGATATTTTTGAATTTTTTATTGAATATTGTTTTTTAAATATACATAGTACAACCAAAGCAAAAACCAAGCTAAAACTTTTTAAAGAAAGGTCCTAAGATCAAATGAATAACAAGTTAAGAATAATATTTTAGCATTTACTATAGCATTTTTAGGATATTTGTTTTAATTTTATATAAATTATTTACTTCCTATATATTTTTATATTATATGTATGTATATTTTAAATGTTAAATGAATTAAACTTTATAAGGATACAACCAAAATTTGAGGACATGCATTTGACAATTAACTATAAAATTATAGTCCAATACAATACATCCCTGTTTACAAAAACACATTTGAAAAAAAATGCCAGGAACTCAATATAACTTTTTTATGCTTGACTAGGAAAAAAGGGAGGGATTTGAGAGGATATACCGATGTACATTATGTTTGAAGTTCTGATCTTTGAAATGGGATGGAAAAACAGAGGCGGGTAACGCGTTCCACATTCGCGTAGTGCGGCTGAAGAAAGAATCTCTGTATTTTTGATTTGATTTGTTTATTTCATCAAGCAGAGTAACATCTCTTATAGACTAATTTTTAACAAATTAATGTAAATAATATTAAATAATATAAGTAAATAATGATAATATATATATATTATATACTATAAATATAATTTAAAATTTAAAAATTTAAAAATACAAATACATACAATTATTAGAAAACTGAGGTGGAGTAGATAAATAACAATAAATATTACATCAGTTTAAGGAAACTATTGATAATATTGTAAGACCATCATCAAATTCTTTTTGAAAAATTCCCTGGATATGTTTCCAAAAATATCAATATTATCAATTGCAAGGTTATACAACGTGCAAGAGGTTCGTTTCTGCCATAATTGGTTCTGTAAAAATTTTCACGAAAATGAAAGTTAACTCGGAGATTTCTAGATGGAAAATAGAAATTTATACGCTCCAACAACTGAGGACAATTAGAATGGAAGTTGATTAAATCTTTGATAAACATTATGTAAAAATATTTTCTTCTTAAATCAAGCGTTTGAACATTGAAAAGCAAGCATCTTGTTGAATATGATGGTGTTTCAATATTCCAGTTCAATTTAAAGAACAATAAATTTGTAAGTCTTCGTTGGACTCTCTCAATCCTTAAAGAATGGGTTTCATAATAGGGATTCCAAATTACACAACAGTATTCTAGTATCGATCTTACGAGTACGTACGATGGTACGTCCAAAATTGGACTCAAGGGTAGATGATGAGCATTCCTTGAAGCGCGAGTGTTACGGTTGAATTGTTTGAGGAATACAACTAGCTATTTCTTCTAAGCATTGCTTATAAAAATAACGATAGAACAACGTAAGACATGAGACGTTACGACGTTGCTCGAGAGACATAATTGTATCAGTTATTGATCTATTGACCTATATCATTTTTTTAAGCTCTCTTTTTTATTCTATCCCAGACTTGTGTCATAGATCAGTCCATTGCATTACCCATTGCGGGACCAGGGTACTACAAAAATATTTAATGCATACAACTTAAAATCATCTTAAATCTGGAGCAAGTAAATGTGTTGTTAATTTTATTTCTTGAATTGGCCTTTGTTTTGTTTCATTTTTTAAAATACTAGCTGCCAAAGTGCTCTCATATTTCTTAAAAAATCATCATAAATACTTCAAAAAACACAATCGTCTGCTTAGAGTGAAAACTAGCTAACTGCCATTTGGTAATTCAAACAAAAATGATTTCAAAAATTGATTTAGGTAAAAATTTTACCGTAAAATACATAAAGCCTGCAAAGTATATCAATTCCTTGACAATAACTTCTTTAAGAATAACTCTTCATTATTTATTTTTAATATTTCCTTCAGTACAATTGTAAAAGTGGAGTAATCTGATTTTCACTCTTAGCCAACTTTATTTATATTTTAAGTTGTCTTTTATTTACACAGAATACTGAACTTATTGAATCTATAGTTAATTAAGTAATGAGACAATGCAAGAATCATCTGAGATCTGATTCAATTTATTCTTGAGGATAGAAGGACGACTGATGCTTTGGATTTGTAGTACAAACATTATACCGATGATATAACAAACATTCGTTTAAAGTTCATAAACAAAAGTTCAATCAGTGGTTAGAAACTTTTTTGTTTGCAAAACAAATACAATTAACTAATGTGGCTTGTGCATGACAGCAAAAGCCAACAGGAATGGACCAATGAATGGACACAAATATAAATAAAATGCACGACTGGGTCCCACGTACTTGCTTTTGCAGTTCAAAGTGCTTTTACGTTAGTTTACTTGTAGATTTTAAGAGCTGCCTTTAAAAATAAACTTTAAAGAAATTTTGTTGGGGAAGAGCCGACATTTAGGGCAAAATTTTGTTAAGTTTGTTAAATGAAAATTTTTTTTTGTTATTTGATGTTTTTGAGAAAAACTAAAAATGAAGTTTTATTGCAATTGTTAATCAAAAATTTTAATCAAAATCGTTAAAGCTGTTTTCGACGCATGGACAGAATTGCGAGACCCACTTTTCTCCATCATCGTAGATAATGTTGGTTTTGATTAAAACCTCAATTTTTTTTATTCGCACGAAACCAATACTTGTCCTATAGATACGGTGACCATATTTCTGGAAGCGAAACCCGGGACAGATACAAAATTCGTTGGATCGTTTTGAAAATATTGATTTAAAAAAAAAAATAAATATTTTTAAATGAGTTTTCATAATTTTTCCTTGTGTTGATATCAAGATTTTCTAAACGATTTTATGGGAGCGTTTTTGTTGAAATCATTTAAGTCGTTTACGAAATCAGAAATCAAGAAAATGGTTTTATAATAATGTCTGTTAATAACTTTTTTTTATCAAAGTTTTTTTAATCAAAATCGGGAGAGATGTTTTTTAACATTTCAATTTTATTTCAAATGATTTTGAAATTGTATGATCTTTAACACAAAATGACCTTAACAGTTTTTCAACTTATCTGGGATCTTTACTCTTCCATATGTTGTTCTTTATTCGTTTTTACCTGGTGTAGCAACCTAACAAAGAGAAGCTGGAACTAAATAATTGACGAACATTTAAAAAAAGCTGAAGCCTAGTCTAGAAGCGAAACGAAAATGTTCATACAAAACCAGCACAACAAAATCGTAAACGAAAATTTTGCTTTTCGTTGCACAATGCGCAGCTAAGGTAACGAAATTCTTACCTTTGCAAGAATATATGGAGAGTTTTCAATCGTTTGTCACTCCCATTTATTTGTCCAGGCAATTTTTCTTGCAGCAACAGTTTTTTGACTTTGGAGACTTAGAAAAATTTTCTTTTTGCTTCAGCAGCGTACTAGGCTTTATCCGAAAAATTTTAATTTCCAACCACTTTTTTATTGTTTTCCGTACAAGTTATTTAAAATATTGAATACAAAAATCAGAGAATGTGCAAATACGGGACAATCAGGGGACAAATTACAAAATACGGGACACTTATACGTCCCGAGTTGCTTAAATAAAAACCCGGGACAAGCTGTAGAAATACGGGACAGTCCCGTGTAAACCGGGACGGATGGTCACCGTACCTAAAGAGCAAGTATCTAAAAATATTCCATTAATTCCTTAAATAAAATCAATGTTCTCAAAGAGATAGGTAATGTTTCGCAGGAGATCAGTTTTTTTTTTTTTGGCTGAAAGTATTGTTTGATTTCTTAATTTTATGAAATCGTTATTGTTAGGTATTCTGAAAAATGTATTATATTTATTTCAAGTTGCATGGCGCAAGTGCTTTGCAACATGCATTGCTCATTTGCTACCATACATTTGAATACAAATAGGAAACTCATCATAATTTCCAAACAGTATACATAGGAAGGTTTTTTCATAATTTTGATAAAAAGTGCTCAAAACTTTAAAATTGTCATTTTTTTCGTTTTTTTTTTCTTTTTTGGCTTGCAACTTTTTTAATATTAAGAATATCGAAAAAGTTCTCTTAACATAAAAGACGCGAAATTTCATTTCCTACGTTTCTTGTATACACAACTTTTATGTAGGATAAATAGAAATCGAGATATTCAACAAAAACTAAAATCCAAGATGGCGGCTGAAAGGTGAATTTCGCGAGTGCGAAAAATCAGGATAATGATATTCAGCCAATGCTCTATCGAATGGGCAAAAAAAAATTTGGGGGTGGTACAAACTGCTGGGTCAGAGCAGAGAAAACTGGGTACTTCCGGTTTTACATGCACGAAGACCCCTCACTAAAACCTATGTATCTTCTAAACGACTTGAAATCCCACTCTGAAATTTGGCATGTAGTTTCTAAATTGTATAAGCTTTATTTTAAGACTATTTAAAAAAATATCAAAATGGTCGAAGTTTCTTAAATTTGGATTTGAAGTGCCAACTTCCGGTTTTCTCTCGAAAAAATAAATCTATTTCCGGTTTAGATTTCATATTTGAAAAGCACGTCTAATTTTGCATATGATCCATCATTAAAATAATTTAATTTATATAAATTTTTCAAATAAACTCTTCCCACATTTTTCCAAAACTTTAGAAGCCCATAACTCCGCTATCAAGGCTTAAAATTCAAAATCCTTCCAGATGTATTTTTTAATTCGATTGAGGAATACATATACCAAATATGAACAAATTTGACGACCCACGACATTTTTAGCTGCTGGTTTCACGTGAAATGCCCCCTATGCTAAAAACGTCATTTTCAAGATATTTTTGAATTTTTTATTGAATATTGTTTTTTAAATATACATAGTACAACCAAAGCAAAAACCAAGCTAAAACTTTTTAAAGAAAGGTCCTAAGATCAAATGAATAACAAGTTAAGAATAATATTTTAGCATTTACTATAGCATTTTTAGGATATTTGTTTTAATTTTATATAAATTATTTACTTCCTATATATTTTTATATTATATGTATGTATATTTTAAATGTTAAATGAATTAAACTTTATAAGGATACAACCAAAATTTGAGGACATGCATTTGACAATTAACTATAAAATTATAGTCCAATACAATACATCCCTGTTTACAAAAACACATTTGAAAAAAAATGCCAGGAACTCAATATAACTTTTTTATGCTTGACTAGGAAAAAAGGGAGGGATTTGAGAGGATATACCGATGTACATTATGTTTGAAGTTCTGATCTTTGAAATGGGATGGAAAAACAGAGGCGGGTAACGCGTTCCACATTCGCGTAGTGCGGCTGAAGAAAGAATCTCTGTATTTTTGATTTGATTTGTTTATTTCATCAAGCAGAGTAACATCTCTTATAGACTAATTTTTAACAAATTAATGTAAATAATATTAAATAATATAAGTAAATAATGATAATATATATATATTATATACTATAAATATAATTTAAAATTTAAAAATTTAAAAATACAAATACAAATACATACAATTATTAGAAAACTGAGGTGGAGTAGATAAATAACAATAAATATTACATCAGTTTAAGGAAACTATTGATAATATTGTAAGACCATCATCAAATTCTTTTTGAAAAATTCCCTGGATATGTTTCCAAAAATATCAATATTATCAATTGCAAGGTTATACAACGTGCAAGAGGTTCGTTTCTGCCATAATTGGTTCTGTAAAAATTTTCACGAAAATGAAAGTTAACTCGGAGATTTCTAGATGGAAAATAGAAATTTATACGCTCCAACAACTGAGGACAATTAGAATGGAAGTTGATTAAATCTTTGATAAACATTATGCAAAAATATTTTCTTCTTAAATCAAGCGTTTGAACATTGAAAAGCAAGCATCTTGTTGAATATGATGGTGTTTCAATATTCCAGTTCAATTTAAAGAACAATAAATTTGTAAGTCTTCGTTGGACTCTCTCAATCCTTAAAGAATGGGTTTCATAATAGGGATTCCAAATTACACAACAGTATTCTAGTATCGATCTTACGAGTAGGTACGTACGATGGTACGTCCAAAATTGGACTCAAGGGTAGATGATGAGCATTCCTTGAAGCGCGAGTGTTACGGTTGAATTGTTTGAGGAATACAACTAGCTATTTCTTCTAAGCATTGCTTATAAAAATAACGATAGAACAACGTAAGACATGAGACGTTACGACGTTGCTCGAGAGACATAATTGTATCAGTTATTGATCTATTGACCTATATCATTTTTTTAAGCTCTCTTTTTTATTCTATCCCAGACTTGTGTCATAGATCAGTCCATTGCATTACCCATTGCGGGACCAGGGTACTACAAAAATATTTAATGCATACAACTTAAAATCATCTTAAATCTGGAGCAAGTAAATGTGTTGTTAATTTTATTTCTTGAATTGGCCTTTGTTTTGTTTCATTTTTTAAAATACTAGCTGCCAAAGTGCTCTCATATTTCTTAAAAAATCATCATAAATACTTCAAAAAACACAATCGTCTGCTTAGAGTGAAAACTAGCTAACTGCCATTTGGTAATTCAAACAAAAATGATTTCAAAAATTGATTTAGGTAAAAATTTTACCGTAAAATACATAAAGCCTGCAAAGTATATCAATTCCTTGACAATAACTTCTTTAAGAATAACTCTTCATTATTTATTTTTAATATTTCCTTCAGTACAATTGTAAAAGTGGAGTAATCTGATTTTCACTCTTAGCCAACTTTATTTATATTTTAAGTTGTCTTTTATTTACACAGAATACTGAACTTATTGAATCTATAGTTAATTAAGTAATGAGACAATGCAAGAATCATCTGAGATCTGATTCAATTTATTCTTGAGGATAGAAGGACGACTGATGCTTTGGATTTGTAGTACAAACATTATACCGATGATATAACAAACATTCGTTTAAAGTTCATAAACAAAAGTTCAATCAGTGGTTAGAAACTTTTTTGTTTGCAAAACAAATACAATTAACTAATGTGGCTTGTGCATGACAGCAAAAGCCAACAGGAATGGACCAATGAATGGACACAAATATAAATAAAATGCACGACTGGGTCCCACGTACTTGCTTTTGCAGTTCAAAGTGCTTTTACGTTAGTTTACTTGTAGATTTTAAGAGCTGCCTTTAAAAATAAACTTTAAAGAAATTTTGTTGGGGAAGAGCCGACATTTAGGGCAAAATTTTGTTAAGTTTGTTAAATGAAAATTTTTTTTTGTTATTTGATGTTTTTGAGAAAAACTAAAAATGAAGTTTTATTGCAATTGTTAATCAAAAATTTTAATCAAAATCGTTAAAGCTGTTTTCGACGCATGGACAGAATTGCGAGACCCACTTTTCTCCATCATCGTAGATAATGTTGGTTTTGATTAAAACCTCAATTTTTTTTATTCGCACGAAACCAATACTTGTCCTATAGTCCTAAAGAGCAAGTATATAAAAATATTCCATTAATTCCTTAAATAAAATCAATGTTCTCAAAGAGATAGGTAATGTTTCGCAGGAGATCAGTTTTTTTTTTTTGGCTGAAAGTATTGTTTGATTTCTTAATTTTATGAAATCGTTATTGTTAGGTATTCTGAAAAATGTATTATATTTATTTCAAGTTGCATGGCGCAAGTGCTTTGCAACATGCATTGCTCATTTGCTACCATACATTTGAATACAAATAGGAAACTCATCATAATTTCCAAACAGTATCATCCATTTATTAAGATACCAGGTTTCGAAAAATAAAGCCAACAAAAGCAGTCCCTTATTACCTTAAAGAAAACGTTGAAATTTTACATACTGAACTTTAATTTCTTAAAAGTGATTGATGATGGGATATACCACCTACTCCATAATAATTTTTCCACAAATATTACAAAAAACTTTCGCGGTGACGTTGAATAAAAAATGATTATAAAAACAATATTTTTAAAACAAGTCCACAGAAGCAAAATTCATTTAGGTGCTCGAGTATCTTAGTGGAAGAAGAGGAAAGAAATCAGCATAAGGCTTAAATAATGTTTTTTTTTGTTTTGTTTTTGAAGAAAGGGAAATTATCTATTTTTTCAATTTTTAGGTTGAGTATGAATGCATGAACAGAACATAATTTAGATAAACTATTTTACTGTTGAAATCATGCGAATTATTTTATTAAACACATTTTCTATGGAACTGATAAAATGCTTAATATTTTTTTTTCAAAATAATATTATTTCACTCTAATTGTTATATTATGGAGAAACAAAGGTTTTCAGTTATAGAATTTAACTCGCAGATGTGATACTTACCTTTTATATGAATAAGGATCTGTACCTATTAGTGGAGTAACTAAAAATACAAATTGGCAATATAAGGAACATTAGATGTAGGTACCTACTTTTATTCAAAGGCTGAGGTTTATCTCCCTGGTATATCCAGGATGTAACTAAAGAAGTACTTTAGTTGAAAAGGTCGTTCATTATTTTTTGTCAGAAGATCTTAAATTATGTCACAAATTCTAAAATGTATATGGTTTAATATAAGTTATGAAAAGTCTCCTTCTCCTGACTCCCGGTTTGTAAGTCCTAGGTTTTATTTATACTGGTTTTATTCCGGCCATAAGCAGTGCTGGTCATTCCTCAAGCGGTTTTCAGGTTGGGATTGATATACGGTCCCAGCAAATCAACGGACGAATCCGGTAAATCAGGGGATGAATTCGTGAAATCAATAGGCAAAACCCGGAAAATCAACGGACGAATACGGCAAATCGGTGGACGAATCCGTGAAATCAACAGGCCAGTGTTTTTCAAAGTGTGGGTCGCGACCCTCTGGGGGCACAACCTAATGTTTTTACAGCTATTTAAGAACACTGACATATTATTTAGTATGAGGGGGTCGCCAAAATATTTTTCCTCTCAAGGGTGTAACGAACTCCAAAAGTTTGAAAAACACTGAATCCGGCAAGGGTTAGTTTTAATAAGACTTCTTAAACCTGGTTGGGGCTTGGGGGAAAGCCTTATGGTTAGTACTTATGTTCTTGAACGTGATTTGACTCGTCAAAAGTTTATACCAGACAGATTTTTGGTCGATCGCATCTGGTTTACTACTATGTGTATCAACTGGCTGTGAATTGTACGAACACAAAGTGTAATTTCCTATATCAACAACGTCACTCTATTATAGTAGTATGAAGTTGGTGATTCTTTTAGGTGCAATACTATCAGAAAGGTAGTAAAGAAAGTAGTGATACAACTAGTAGTACATAATATATCGTCGTATGTTGAGTAGTTACTTAAGCAGGAGAGGTAATATGTTACGTAATGGTACATTAAAAGGTTTTCCCAAGTATCATTAAAAAAGTAAACTACTTCTTTGTTAATTACTGTTTTATTTATAAGAATAAAATAATAAAACACTAGATACTTATGGTTATGACGCAGAAACGTTTTCTTAAATCATCGATAAATTAAAAAAAAAAATATTACCATCATAAGGGTGGTGGGAAAATTTAGGATAAATGGTAGGCATAAAATTACATACAAACAAATTGGGGTGCACAGTGGGTACCCTTCCATAAAAAGTGTGGTCAAAAATAAGATGCTTTCATTATTTTAAAGAAAATGCACAAAAAACTCCAAAATATTTGAAAAAAATGGTTTTTAATAGTTTTTATGCATTTTTTGAAAATGAGATTTTTCAAGAAAATAGTTTTCTTATATAACAATGAAAAATTCCTTAAATCAAGCATAATAAATGTGCATCAAATTGGGTAATGTTAATTTTTTTTTTTTCTTAAATGTCATTCATTTTACACATTTTTGAAAATTTTTTGATACCTATTTAATTATTAATTTGTCATATCAATTTTTCATCCCAAATTATTGAAAAATATTAAATAAAAAACTCTTAATTTGTATTTAAAGACGCTTTGTGTCTTTTCGAAGTAAAATGTATAAATTACTGAGAAAATTTGCTCTTTTGCCCTATCAATTCTTTGCTTTTTTGTATTTTCTCTGACCTCTCTGCTAACATCCAAATGAACTTTCTTTTGACTATTTTGATATGGCGAATTTAAATTTGGTTTGTTGTTTTTGTCAAAAGAATTTAATTCGCATAGTGCCTCTTGTAGGAGTGCAAATAGAGAAAATAATCATCATATAATTAAACGGCGAGCATGGTTTTTGTGGTACAAATTAACGGGCCCCCAAAAACCGAAGGGGCATAAATTATACACGGAACGAAAGAGAATGACGCGTAGATGTGCAGAATCACTTTTTTTTAACCGAAATAACGAAATTAAACAAATTAAAATTCGATACAAAATAAAAAAAAAAATAAAAAACAAAAACAACTGGAATATCTATTGGAAAATTTCCAATCGACTGGAATGAAATGTCATTCATGACTGAATGAATGAATGAATGAATGAATGAATGAAAGCATTCAGCGAAAATAAAAAAACATTAAGGTGGTTTCACATTGGTGTGTTGTTTTAACTATGGTTAACACTTTTGATACCAATGAAGTCTATCTTCGTCCTTTTCTCTCTTGAAAGAACATAAGAATTTGTCAGCAATTACATGAAGCCTCAAGAGGCGCGACTCTTTTTAAACATTATGAGTGCAAAAGAGAAAAAAGATGAAAGAAAAAATTATCCGACCGGAGAGTCGTGGGTCGTGAGTCCGAGACTCTTTTTTGACGTTTCTTTTTCCACTTTTTCTTTTTTCAACATTCCCTCACATTTCTTTTTGCTTCTTGGTGCAATACAACAACAACAAATTTTAATTCAAAAGATAAATGTCAAATTTGAGTCCTTGACTCAAGAGGCATCGTGTAATAGTACGCGCCTCACAGAATGATTACACACCCGACAAACAATTTTGGTTCTATAAAGCTATAAAGCTTTGCTTCTTTAAAGCATTATAGAAGAAAAATTGTTAGTAGGGCAGCCACACAAAAAAATATAAAAGTTCTGACCTGGGATTGCGACTAAATTTTTCATATAGTTTTTGGGTCGCTGAAACCGAATCCGAAGTCCGTTTTGCTCCATCACGTCAGGTTTTCGAGATAACCTCATAAAATGTCACGAAAACAAAAAATTTGTTTCTCTGATCTGGATGTGCGAATATTCGATTCGAAGTCAATTTCGCCCTATCACGTCAGGTTTCTGGGATATCCTCAAAAAAATGTCAAAACCAAAAAAAAACAAAAGTTGGGGTTGCGACTAAATTTTTCATATAGTTTTTGGGTCGCTTAAACCGAATCCGAAGTCTATTTTGGCGTATCACGTCAGGTTTTTGAAATATCCTCAAAAAATGTCTAAACTCAAAAAATCTGACATTTGTTGAGGATATCTCAAAAATCTGACGTGATACGGAAAAATAGAGTTCGAATTCGGTTTTAGCAACCCAAAAACTATATGAAAAACCTAGACGCAACCCCAGATAAGAAATTTAGTTTTTTTGGTTTTGACATTTTTTTGAGGATATCTCAGAAACCTGACGTGATAGGGCAAAATTGACTTCGAATCTGGATTCAACGGTCCAAAAACTATATGCTTAACATATTCGCACTTCCAGATCAGAGAACATTTTTTTTTTGTTTTCGTGACATTTTTTGAGGTTATCTCGAAAACCTGACGTAATGGGGCAAAACGGACTCCGGATTCGGTTTCAGCGACCCAAAAACTGAAAAACTATATGAAAAACTTAGTCGCAACCCCAGGTCAGAACTTTTATTTTTTTTTGTGTGGCTGTGTATCAAAAGAAAATTCGAAAAAAGAGACAAGCCTCTTGAGGCTTCATGTAATAGCTGACTTTGACAGTTCCTTTACCATTTTACCAAGTTTTCACTTTTAGACGTTTACATTTTTGAATAAAAGTCACTAATATTTTATCGCCACATGGCAAAGCGTTTTTCTTATGAGGTTCAGGGAAAACTAACAAGAACGTTTTTTTTTTTTTCCTTATACCTTCCAGCAGCAAGCTTATTTTTTTGGTTTAAAAAACAATTTTTGTAGTTTTTCCAAAAATAAAAAATAGTGCTAGAAAGAAATAAAAATGTTTTACTTTTGTAAATTTCCCACTTTTTCACTTTCTAGGCCATTGTGGTTATACCTTTAAAAAATTGTTTTTATACAAAAAAAAAATATAGTTTCCGCATATTTTGTTTTAATTTTCTAGCCCGAAAAACCATACTTTTGTACTTTTTCACTTTTTGAGCCAATGTAGTTAAAAGCCACTTTATGCAAAAAGTCAATAAGTCAACATTTTCAAACTTATTTTGTGATGATTTTTTCCACCAAAAAATTAAAAATAATGATGCAGAAAGCTTATTTTTTGGTCTGAAAAACAATTTTTGTAGTTTTTTTCAAAAACAAATGGAGCTTGAAAGAAATAAATTTTTTTAACTTTTGTAAATTTCCCACTTTTTCACTTTTTACGTCATTGTAGTTAAGCCTTAAGGCTTTAAAAGTATAACTACAACGGCAACTTTTTGCGAAAAGTCAAAAAGTGATAGATTTCAAACTCATTTTATGACAGTTTTTACGACGACAAAATAAAAAATAATGATGCAAAAAGCTTATTTTTTGGTTTCCAAAAAAATTTTTGGTAGTTTTTTCCAAAATTTTTTACAAAAACAAATATTGCTAGAAAGAATTAAAAAAAATTTAATTTTGTAAATTTCCCACTTTTTCACTTTTTAGGTCATTGTAGTTATGGCTTTAACATGAAAAAAACGTTGTTGTGCGACGTTGTTGTGAACGCACCTTTAATAAATGTGAACCTATCTTTAATCATTAATAAGTATCTGATCGCATTCATTAAAATTTTAATGGAAACCTTACCACAAATATCATTCCAAACTGGAAGTGCAATAAATAACGCCCTCTCTCTTCCGGAAATTTAAACTTCTACAAGCTAAGCTAAGACGAGAACCTACAAAGTATACAATGATGTGAATGACAAATTTGAGTGAAGTTGGTGGAAGTTGAATGATTGAATGATGGAATTTGAATGAATGGAACATGAAACAGGTTGAATTGAATCGCAAAATGCAAGGTGCAAACACAATGCATTAAGGGGATTACACTTTGCACTTTCTTTTTCGATACTTTTTTTTACGTAGTTGAGTGCAGTTAAAACGTAGTTCAACAATATCTAAATCAGGTTTAAAAAATATCAAAAAGTAGGTATATTATATATAGGTACCTGTGTATTTTGTCGCAAGTGTAGTTAATCGCAACAACAAATACTATACAAAATAATGAAACTATTTTGGTATAATTGTGTTTAAAGTTGTTGCAAATAAAAAAAAAGAGTGTGTGTACACTTGTACACGTGACTGAAGTTATACTTCTCACTCAGTATATTAAATGAATTGTGTGTGTTTTTTTTAACGTACTGCGGCGTACTACATTTTTAAATACTAAAGTAGTACCAACTCTAAAGGTGAAACGACAGCCCTGCTGCCCAATTGTCTCGGAGATGGCGATCGCGTCATAATCCCTTTGACATTCTTGTCAAAAAACAAATTTTCATACCCACCGTCCCATAAGAAGTATAACTTCAAAAAATAAAGAAATTGGCGCTCGAATTTCGAGGGCGGGATCGGCTAGTAAAAATAAATATAATAGAGAAAGTAATATCACCATTAAGATATTTATAAAGAATATTCATATATCGACGGTTAAACTTCATAACCTCGTAAGTCGAGTGTGTGAAGTTAGCCCCCCTTTTTTTGAAATTGTTATTTTTGAAAGTTGTTCCAGGTTGTTCCCGATTTGTTCCGGATTGTTCCAAATTTTTTTTGAAAAATTTTCAAAAATGGAGGTTTTAGAGCCAAAAAACCGTTTTTGACCTAGCCTCCCTTTTTTCGAAAATTGAAATTTTGAAAATTGTTTCGGGTTTAAAAAGTTGTTCCGAACATTGTTCCAAATTTTAGGACCTCTAAGATCAATATTTAGAAAGTTAGGGGCCAAAAACCAAAAAATTCTAGACCCCTTTTTTCGATTTTTTAGGTTTTTATATTTTTTTTAGCTTTAAAAAGTTGTTCTAAACATTGTTCCAAGAAATTGAGGTCCTAAAGTTTGTATTTTTAAAGATATGGCTTTGGAAACTTTTTTTCAAATAACTAAAAAAACGACTTTTCCAATTATTATTTTCCAAATTTTTTTTCTGAAGTCGAATATTTAACCATACATACATATTTGGAGTGAGTTTCAGTCCTCTACAGTAAGAGTATCAACTCGAAAATGCACTTTCAAAATAAATCGTGATGTTTTCACATTTTCAAAAATTTCCATAGGCCCCCCTTTTTCGAAAAATAAAATTCCAAAACTTGTTCCAAGTTGAACATTAATATTTCTAAAGCCAAACCAAAAATCGTTAAGAAAAACAAACAACTAGCCATTTAAACTAAAAAAAAAAACGATTTTAGTAAACTCTTGCCCCAATTTTGCTCCCCTTTTGAAAATTTCAAGATCCAAAAATTAAAACAAATTAGTATTCTGATTTTCTTTAACGTGTTAAAATATAATATGTTTCAGAGATATATCAACCCCCCAAAATAATAAAAAACCCCCCACCACCCCCCAAATTCGAAAACCGAAAATCCAAAAACACACACATATGTATTATTATGAAAACCAAAATGTTCCCAAATTTTATCAAAAAATAATGAAAAATATGGATTTTAGAGCAAAAAAACTATTTTTACGATATTAGAAAAAAATTCTTATTGAACCCCAAAAATTTTCAAAAATTAAATTTTAAAAAACAATATTGTGATAATATAGTCCTTACAAATTAATTCCAGTTAAAACATAAAAAAAAAATGTATATAAGTTTTTTTCGAAAACGTGCTCCCCCGACCCCCTTTTGACCAAAACTGAGAATATCAAATTGAATCATATAATAAAACGGCAAACACTTATTTTGTGGTACAAAATACGCGGCCCACAAAAACCGAAGGGGCATAAATTATATACCGAACGATAGGAAATTTTATCTAGATGTGCAGAATGTATACTTTTTTTATTTTTTTTTACCGAAATAGATAAAAATAATAAATTAAAATTGAGAAAAAAAAAAACAAAAACAAATGTGCTGAACCACGCCCTCTCCCTTCTGTAAGTGGAAACTTCTAAAAGCAAAGACGAGAACCTTCGAAGACATTCTCGAATTTCGAATAAAATTAAGTGTTGCATATTCTTAGTAGTAAATAAAGTGATTTATATAGTGTGCTTATTTGAGCATAAAAAAAAGTTACAATTGGCACTCGAATTTTGAGTGCGGGGTCGGCTAGTACTTATAAAAACCCCCACGTTAAAAAACACTATACGAGTTTCATACCATAAAACTTAGACTTAGATACTTTAAAAAATAAAAAAAAAATTTACGATATAACAAAAAAAAAATTCTGGCTCCCCCTTTTCGAATTTCAAAAATCCAAAACTTGTTCCAGGTTGTTCTAGGGCTCTTCTAAATTGTTCCAGACTTTCGCTTCTTAATATTGATTTTTAGTATGAAAAATTTCAAAAAAATGCTCCCCAATCCCCCCTTTTGACAAATCCAAAATCTAAAAGTTGTTCCAAGTGCACAATCACTCAAATCCAATTGTTCATTCAAAAATATTCAAAACTGAGCATTTTAAGCCAAAATTTCATTTAATATGGGAAAATAATGTTAAACTTGTTCTGGCTCCACTTTTTCGAATTTCAAAAATCCAAAACTTGTCCCAGGTTGTTCTAGGGCTCTTCTAAATTGTTCTTAAGAAGCGAAAGTCTGGAACAATTTAGAAGAGCCCTAGAACAACCTGGGACAAGTTTTGGATTTTTGAAATTCGAAAAAGGGGAGCCAGAATTTTTTTTTTTTTGTTATATCGTAAAAATTTTCTTTAATTTTTTTAAGTATCTAATTTTAAGTTTTATGGTATGAAACTCGTATAATGTTTTTTAACGTGGGGTTTTTTTTATAAGTATTTAATTTGATATTCTCAGTTTTGGTCAAAAGGGGGTCTGGGGAGCACATTTTCGAAAAAAACTTATATACATTTTTTTTTCTTATGTTTTAACTGGAATTAATTTGAAAGGACTATATTATCACAATATTGTTTTTTAAATTTTAATTTTTGAAAATTTTTGGGGTTAAATGAGAACTTTTTTCTAATATCGTAAAAATAGTTTTTTGCTCTAAAATCTATATTTTTCATTATTTTTTGATAAAAGTTGGGAACATTTTGGTTTTCATAATAATACATGTGTGTGCGTTTTTGGATTTTCGGTTTTCGAATTTGGGGAGTGGTGGGGATTTTTTTATAATTTTGGGGGGGTTGATATATCTTTAAAACATATTTTATTTTAACAGGTTAAAGAAAATCAGAAGACTAATTTGTTTTAATTTTTGGATCTTAAAATTTTCAAGAGTTTACTTAAACCGTTTTTTTTAGTTTAAATGCCTAGTTGTTTGTTTTTCTTAACGATTTTTGGTTTGGCTTAAGAAATATTAATGTTCAACTTGGAACAACTTTTGGAATTTTATAGAACACTGAAACTCACTCCAAATATGTATATATGGTTAAATATTCGATTTCAGAAAAAAAATTTGGAAAATAATAATTGGAAAAGTTGTTTTTTTAGTTTTTTGAAAAAAAGTTTCCAAAGCCATATCTTTAAAAATACAAACTTTAGGACCTCAATTTCTTGGAACAATGTTAAGAACAACTTTTTAAAGCTAAAAAAAATATAAAAACCTAAAAAATCGAAAAAAGGGGGGCTAGAAATTTTTGGTTTTTGGCCCCTAACTTTCGAAATATTGAACTTAGAGGTCCAAAAATTTGGAACAATGTTCGGAACAACTTTTTAAACCCGGAACAACTTTCAAAATTTCAATTTTCGAAAAAAGGGGGGCTAGGTCAAAAACAGTTTTTTGGCTCTAAAACCTCCATTTTTGAAAATTTTTCAAAAAAAATTTGGAACAATCCGGAACAAATCGGGAACAACCTGGAACAACTTTCAAAAATAACAATTTCAAAAAAAGGGGGGCTAACTTCACACACTCTCGTAAGTCTTGTTTTTGAATGGGATATATCAATACGAGCTTTTGAATTTCGTCATTCCTGAAAAATGTTCAAAACAACATTGTTGAACTGAATATACCAAAAGATAGCTCTGAATTTTCTGAATTGTTTGCATTAATAATATTTTTTTCGAATTTTTCGACTTACGAGGTTATGAAGTTTAACCGTCGATATTGTGGTTGTATCCTGTGTATCCTTTACTATTCAAATAAAAACGTCATTTTTATTTTAAATTAATATTATAATTCAGCAAAACAAAATAAAAAATATGAGAATATTCACTTTCAGTTATGTTTTGTTTCATTTTAAAGAAAAATAAAAGAAAATACCTACTTAAATTAATCAAAAAGAAAGAAATACCATTTTAAAGAAAAAAGAAAGAAAATACTTAAATTAAGAAAAAGAAAAAGAAAGAGAAAGAAATATGTATGTGTCATTGTAATAAACTGAAACGTAAAATCTAGTCAATATTGATATTTAAATTGTAAAAGTGAAATTTTCATTATCAACCTGAAATTGAAAAATGTCATAATGATATGATAATACCTAATATTAAAATTGATATTTTAATTGTTGGACGACTTTTGTCACTCAAAAATGTTAATTTGATAGCTGTTACTATCAATTTTTACTTGCGATATAGGTACTATAGGGCAAGTTTAGGATTCGTAAAAAAAATCGAACTCGAGATAACAATTTTACATGACATTACGATGATGGAGAATGCCAAAAAAGTGGGTCCGGCAATTCTGTCTGTCTGTCTGTCTGTCTGTCTGTCTGTCTGTCTGTCCGTCTGTCTCTATCTGGAGCTGCAGCCTAAACGAGTGAAGTGATTTTCTTCAAACTTGGTAGTTAGCAGTTTTTGGTGATTCCCTAGAGGGGAAATTGAAATTTTTTTTTTATGACCAAAACTAACGGTACCTGCCATATAACGGAAATAGAAAAGTTAATTTTTTTCAAAAACGGCTCTAACGATTTTGATTAAAATTTTTGTGTGTAATACTACACATAAGGGCCAACTTTATAAATAAAAAAAATATTTTTTGTACCGTTATTAACGGTACCTGTCATAGAACGGTTTTTTTCGTTTCTGAATATCTCGTACAAAATTAACCCGATTTAAATGAAAATTTTTATACAAAAGTGTGTAAGTAAAGATAATATTAAAATTTTAGAAAATTTTCAAAAAACCCATTTTTGGTTTTTTAAAAAATATTTCAAAATTTTTTTTTGAAAAATCAATTTTTTGAAAACGGATCAATGAAAAATTTTGAAATTTAGTTTTAATGTGTAAATTAATTATTTCTTCAAAATGGCATACCAACTTTTTTTTTGAAAAATGTTAAAAAAATTTTATATATAAAAAATTATTTTTTTAAAAAACGGCTCCTACAATTTTCGAAATTTTTTTTCTAAAAATACCTTTTTATACGAGAAATAAAATGGCATATTTGTTTTTTTTTTAAGATATTTTAAAACGGAGTTTTATTAATTATAAAAACAGATTTAATTTTTTTATACTACCTATGAAATTTCTTCAAAATATCGAATTTTAAATTTCTTGAATAAAAAGCTTTAACATTATAGTTACTTTAAGCATAAGAGCAAGTACGTGCGACCCCAGTCGTGCAATTTATTTTATTTTTTTCTGTGATGATAAAAAGATTCACAACTTCTACTCAACTCATTTTTTATATAATCTCAAAAAATGCAAAAATAGGGTAAAGTCGGGTGATATGGCACCACGGGTGATATGGCACCCTATCAATATCTCCCACTTAATGACTACTTTTCAAAGCAAAAAGAGCAAAATAGAATTCAGTCTGACGTAAGCTTTCAGTGGATGCATCCGGATCCGCAGTAACCATTGCCACTTAAATTTAAAAAATGGACAAACAAAAAAGTGAGTTCAATTTGAGCGAAAAGTTTTTTTGTGTAAGGTATTTGACGCCAAGGGTTCATTTTAACACAAAAAGAACGGTAACGGTTGTATTTTTGTGTTTCCCCATTGCAATAACTAAGCAAACGTGATAATTCGTGTCATTTGAAGAAAACAGAAGTGTAGTCAAATGGGGGATATGGCACCCAAAAACCTCGGGATATATGGCACCGGTGCCATTTCCCCCGCATCTACTTTTCAACCTATTTATTTTTGAACTGACAATTGTATTTACAAAAAAACTCCAGCAAACCAGGCCAAGTGGGCTAAAACCCAGCTCACAGCAGCCGTTGGTTCTGCTGAATGTCAAAAAAGCAGGACCTAAGCATTTTGCGATTCCCCTCATACTTAACTACATTAAAAAGGCTTCTTAAATGACCAGAACCTAAAAGTTTGCCAAATAGCTTTCAGATTGGCTGAAAAGTGCGGAATAAGGCAGTAATCATAATGTCACTTTTGGTCTCATGATTCGAGTACGTCTTTCAACAACACATGCAACAAGTGTCACAAAAAAATATCAAGAAGAAATAGGGTCCCATATCACCCTCGATTAGGTGCCATATCACCCTCCATTTTTTCAATCATGTTTTTTTTAATGTTTTTTTTATTTTTGCAAAAAATAACAAGAAATTATCTTTAAATTAAACTTATGTAACTATTTTGTATTTAAGAAATAGTTTTAAAATAAATCTGCTTTTGTTTGAAATAGAAATCTTCTTTATTTCTCAAGTAATAACGAAAAACGAAAATGGGTGCCATATCCCCCGACTTTACCCTACATATTTCTTGTTTTTATTTTTATCTTTTACAAAAATAGTTTTATCAAAATTTGGTTTAAATTTACTATGGTATGTGTTTTGTTAATTTTTGTAATTTTTCGAGTTTAATTTATCCTATTTTTTTCAATCAAAAAAGGTAACGAAAACATTTTTCATTTTTGGAATATTTGGGATGCCGTGTTTTAGATAAAAACATTTTATTGTAGGCATGAATGTAGAAAAGAAAGAACATAACAAAAAGGTTTTTATAAAGAGGTGCACATAATCTACAAGTTTTTTAAACACAACCGTTTAAGAATAATATGGAAAAAACGTTATTTTCGACATTTGACACATTTGGCACGCTAAGAAATAACCTCGAAAACTGGTAAAAACCGGAATTTTCGATTTTCTAACGGGAATATCTCAAAAACGTGATAGAATTTTTATAACTTCGGACTCAACGCACAAAAAACCTATACAAAAGTATATCCTGGTTTCTGTAACAAAAATCTTGTTGACCAGTGTAAATAGAAACCCAGAAAAAAAGATTCTTGTATCCACCAGTGAAATAATTTGTTAAGTATTATTTAATAAAAAAATAATTGCTATTATTAGTTTTAGAAAGCGACTACGTATACGGTTAAAAATTCTGGAGTATTTTTTAATACAGCTCTTGTATTAAAGCAATTTTCAATACAAAACATATTACATTTTAATACTTACAAAATATTAAAAATATTTGTAATCTTTTTTGTATTAAATTTCAATATTTAAGTATTAATTTTACTACTTGTAAAATAAAAAATATTAGAAAATAACCTCCGTGGGTTAAAAATTCAACCCACTGGTATTAAATTCTAATCTTGTATTGAATTTTAATACCGCTCTACTAGATTTAAATGTATTTGTATTACATTTTAATATGATTTTATTAAATTTTAATACAATTGTATTAAAATATAATTCAAATTAATTAAAAACTAGCCCAATACTATTACAGTTCAATCCTTGCATACAAAACAAAAAGAATCAAAGCTGAAACACAATCACGCTTTGCCGTCGATTTTGACAACTGCGAAAAGTTCAACTATAGGAAATCTGTGTATCCTCACACAATGACGCTTTTCTTACGTACGCTTTTTTTGACAAACGTAAGGAAACGTAAGAAAGCGAGCAAAAGTTCAACCAGACTGAACTTTTGCTCGCTTTCTGACATTTAACAGACATAGTTACAGTCACCCACATTATTATTGCGCCAAATGTGAATAAAAAAAAATAAATTATTGAAAAACTATGTGTGTTTTTTAATTTCTCTATATAGATTTTGCACAAAAAAACGACATCGAGATATTTTAAATCAAAACAATTTACGTATTAAAAACAAAAAAAATTTAATGATGTTTTGGACTGAGTTTTATTGTTAAAAACAATATATTTTGATTGGTTTTGTTTTTATAACTATAGTATTAAAGAATAAACAAATTTCTATGCATTTTTTAAACACATTAATATCCTTTTTCATTTTTCCACAATTAAATCAAGATAAAGACTTGGCCCAATAATTTTGTGAGTGACTGTGTTTTTTTTATTTGACAACAGATTTTATGTAGCAATCAGCTGTTCAAAGTCAAAGTGACAGAAGCGCGCTTTGAGGATTTCTCAACGTAACGCAACGAAGCGACGCACAGTGCGGCACTCCTTGGACAAAAAGAAAAAAAAATATGTGCGATTTTTACAAAAGTAACGGTTACATCATATAGTCTATTAACCAAACCATTGGAAAACAAAACTTTTTTCCCATTGGGCAGAATAGTGTTTCGGCAAAGTCTGCTGCAACTATGCATTGGTTACAAGAAAAAATTCATTTTAGACAGCCTGGTTTGGTAAGTCCGAACGATTATTCTTCCTAACAAGTACGGGTAACAGTTAAACAAAAATTTTTTTTGGGTTATCAAGAAGGTATAATGTTTTATTATATACAATATTTTGGAAACCAATTGGAGGCTTTTAAATTTTTTTTTTTAATTTTGAAAATAACCATTTAATTTTCTTTTTTGAAAAAGTTCAGGAACTTTGAATAGACGTAAAAAATTAACGGCTCAAAATATCCTGTAATTTGTACAGAAACGCATATACCATATGTTTGGCTATATGCCACTGTATAAATTTACTGCTACAAACTGCTACACTATTTTTAATGATTTTTTAACATCGTAGATCAAACCATAAAAAAAAACATTCTTGTGTAAATAAAAGTTTTTTAAATTTTTGTTTTAATTAAATTTTTGGACAGCTGTCCCATATAAGATAAGGACAATTTAAGGGGTGATTCTTGGGTTTATTCTAAGAAAAAATTATTTTATAGTAACGCTCTATCTGCAAAGTTGATACCACGTTACGATGATTTAAGAAAATGCTTACTTTTGTATACCTTTACTCATGTTAATGATGATTTCTCTGTTAAAACAATTGGCAGAAACAAAGTTAAGATTTTTGTTTTTAGAAAATATGTTATTCTTATTATCTTTTTTGGTTGCTCGGATATTGATTTTTAAAGTCTGTTCATTTTTTCTTGTCCATGATAATTTTTGACTTAGGCCAATTTTCTTCGAGAAATGTGTTTTGAACGTAGCGTTTTATTAATTTATTTTTGTGGAGGAAGCAATAATAAACAAAAATGTTATACACAAGTTTACCAAAAAACTTATATGTATGTACATTTTATGATACTTAGGAAAACCTGCTCCACGAAAAATCTTAAAAAGATTTGTTTTTCTTACAAAAAATATTTAAAGTCCCTTACTTGATTTGGAAAAAGTTAGATCAAAGCATTGCATTTATAAGTTGCCATTCGAGTTTTCGAAGTCTGGGAGCCTTATTTATAACTACTCTTTGAATATAATACTTCAGGGTAGAAGTAGGACTACACGAGTTTTGAGGTATGTAGATATGCAGCATTATGTTATTCTATATTGTAAAAACTTGAGTCAGCATACATTTTTAAAGATATTCAATAAATCAAGGGACATGATTTTTTTGCGGCATCCTTTGGTCTCAAGTAGCGGCTTTTTTGCTCTAGCAACCAAACCAAAAAAGAAAAAAAAGACTTTTAAGCAATGAACCAAACGGTACCTACTGGCAAAAAATCAAATGCAACTGCATAAGCCAAACAAAAGGAAAATAATAACTTAGGTTATACCTGATCAAAAAGAATTTCCGTATTTTAAAAATATTTATGAAATCAAAACTTGTGTTTTATCTTAAGAAATTCTATGTTAAGCTAATTTTGTACAAAAAAATAGGAAAATGTACCTATAAATTGAAGAAAATGATTTTTGTCCAAATTTTGTTCAAAAGGCCGCACTGTGCGACGCCCTAAAGCGTAATTGTGTTTCAGCTTTAATAAGTTTTAATACAAATTTGTATTGAATTTTAATACCGCTGTATTAGATTTTAATATTTTTGTATTACATTTTAATATAATTGTATTAAATTTTAATATAATTGTATTAAAATATAATTCATACTTATTAAAAGCTAACCCTAGTATTGGGTTAAAGAACAAAGAACAAAGAACAAAGAACAGAACAAAGTCATTTCATAAAAGTCATCATGGAGGTCGGTCTTTTATATGGTACGTTTATCAAAGTGAGAAATTTTTACACAAAAAAAATTAGCTTTGTGGAAATAAAAAGAAAAACTGAAAACGAGAACGAAAATAATGAAGTGGATGCAGTTGACCTGTTACTTTCAGGTAAGTTAAATATTATATATGTATATACAAGATAGTTTTTTTAAGGTAGCTTAAATTTTTTAGAATTTTTTAAAGCATCACTTTAAAAGAGCTTATATGCAGTTTTCTGAATTTTAATTAAGGGAAAACAATTTCTTTAATTTTTTTTTTCTTTTCATTTTCCAACTTTTTTAAGAATTAAGCCTATTGCGCAGATGAAGTGAAACGAAATTTTCCATAAAAAATTTCGTTAACGAAATCTTGAACGAAATTAAATTTGTTTTGTTCTTGCTTTTAAACATATTTTCTGATGTTTTTTCTTTAATTTTTTTTATTTGTATTTTATTTTTTTAACTTTGCTTCTAATACCCGATGGTATTTTTTTGTTAACATGTTCGCTGTTGAATTGGAGACTTCAAAATGTTTCGTTTCGCTTCAGCTGCGTACTAGGCTTGCCCCTATTCTGGCAAACCTCACAGGTTCCAAAATCCTCACAAGGTGATAATTACTCGATTTTGTGAGGATTTATTTCTCACTAACTTCTTACTAGCAAAATTTCAACTCGGAGTTGTGACATCCTTCGGAGCAGATCACAAATTCGAAAGATTTTGTGACGCGAAAACCTCACAAAATCAAATTCAGCTCACCTTGTGAGGTTTGCAGGAATAGGGCTGTTAACTTCTTTCTTTTGATAGATAGCTAGATGAATGAAATTTATACATAAGATTGATAGTAGGCAGGACTATATTTATACAAAATTTCAATCATTTAAATATTATAAAATGATTTTTATAAAACACATCTTAATGAAATAAATCAAATTCTATACTTGTTTCGAAGTGTTATTTGATTTAAGTTCTAATATGTTGTTTTTTTATATTGAAAAGCGAATTTTATGTTTTTTTTTTCATAAACATACCAAAATGTATAAAACAAACTTTTGTGTAGGTACTCATGTACCTACACGCGTTAGAAGTTTTAATTTCTTTAGACATTCTCTAAAATTTAGTCGACCTGAAATAATAAAAAATTTGTTTTTAATTTGAATACCTACATTTATTCTAACATAACATAGCGTTCGTTGATAAGTTTTACTTTTGGTATATTTTCCATTAAAGCTGAAACACAATCACGCTTTAGGGCGTCGCTTCGTTGCGTTACGTTGAGAAATCCTCAAAGCGCGCTTCTGTCACTATGACTTTGAACAGCTGATTATATTATATTTATTATTGGGCCAAGTCTTTATCTTGATTTTATTGTGGAAAAATGAAAAAGGATATTAATGTGTTTAAAAAATGCATAGAAATTTGTTTATTCTTTAATCCTATAGTTATAAAAACAAAACCAATCAAAATATATTGTTTTTAACAATAAAACTCAGTCTAAAACATCATTAATTTTTTTTGTTGTTTTTAATACGTAAATTGTTTTGATTTAAAATATCCCGATGTCGTTTTTTTGTGCAAAATCTATATAGAGAAATTAAAAAACACACGTAGTTTTGCAATAATTTATTTTTTTTTATTCACATTTGGCGCAATAATAATGTGGGTGACTGTAACTATGTCTGTTAAATGTCAGAAAGCGAGCAAAAGTTCAGTCTGGTTGAACTTTTGCTCGCTTTCTTACGTTTCCTTACGTTTGTCAAAAAAAGCGTACGTAAGAAAAGCGTCATTGTGTGAGGATACACAGATTTCCTATAGTTGAACTTTTCGCAGTTGTCAAAATCGACGGCAAAGCGTGATTGTGTTTCAGCTTTTACGCTCCTGATCGGTTTTTTTTCAGCCTTATTGACTAGTTTATTTTTATATTTTTAAAATAAAACTATCCCATCGGCCCATTATGGGATTTCGATGTTTTTTATGAAGACTAATGGTTTATTCGGTTTTCAATTTGGTTTCGGAAAAATGTTTAAAAACTGAAGAATTAACGAAAATAATGAAAGAAAGAAATCTGGCGGAATAGTTATAATATGATAGAAAATATATTCATAATGATTGTTTTGTTTTTGTTAAAAACAAAAGAAGAACCACTACGTATTTACATTTCAAACAAAAATTTAAAATGTCAAACTTCAAATTCATAAGGGGGGTTCACATCGACAAACTTACCGGACAGACCGATTGTCGGATGGTTTTCAAAAAATTTTGATTTTTTGGTAGTCGGACGCACAGTACACATTAAAAGGTAATATATTCCGAACTGACATTGGTCGCCAGATTGTCAAAACATGACACTTTGGCGACCAATGTCAGCTACCGAATTCTTAATTGTTTAAAATACCGACGAAAAACGCACAAAAACCGATAAACCACGCACACAACTAATTTTTAAACAATTATTTACCATTTTCCGCGATGAAACACGAAGAAAATTTGTTATTTTTCAATTTATAATATTTTTAAATGACATTTTATAAATTAAAACAAAAACAAATTTCCTGTTTACTGCGATTGAAATATAAAAATTAAAGGCCGACCTGACAGATTGGTGCCCATTTTTGACAAACAAATTTTGACAACGTTCGGAATATATTACCTTATTATGTGTACTGTGGTCGGACGAACATGTTAGTCAATTGAACGACATGTCTGTCAGTGATAATCCATTCTCTTTAATTTGAGAGCAGAATGGGCGAGAGATACATTAAAAATAAGCTGAAAAATAGCTTTTGATGAGAATTGTCTGATTAGTGTGAACGAAAAATATTCGGCCATCAGGCCAAATGACAACCGGTCTGTCCGGTAAGTTTGTCAATGTGAACCCCCTACTGGAGTGAAGGAAAACGACATCATTCAAAAACTATAAAAAATCACTTGACGTCTGGGGAACTTACAACGCTTGTCAGTGTAAGAAAATAGTCAAAAGAAAACAGAAACAAATTACAGTTATAGCTGGGCTGGGGAAGACATAAGCAAACAATAGAATGCGCGAATTGTGACTGAGTTTTGTGAATGATGTTTCTGATATCTACAACAGGGATGTGATGGAGTATATTTTATTTTATTATTTTTGTTTTTTTTTTTATCTGTTCAAAAATCTTATCAGAATCCATTTAATACTTTTATCTAAATAGTTCATTGCGTATATCTCGAAATATTAACATTTCAATGCAACATGTCAAACAATTTTTTGATTATTTTTTTCTATGAGACCTTTTTTTAAACCTCATTTTCTTCGCTTTTTTTTGTTAATATTTTTAGATATTTCTGTATAAATTACTGACAACACAACAATTACGTGAATTGTTTTCATTTCAAATATCTCCATGTCGTTTTTTTGTGCAAAATCTATATAGAGAAACAAAACAACATACGTTTTATTAAATCTAATAAAACAACCACATTATTTTTCTTTGAATTCATTTTCATTTGAGGCAAACTTATAAAAGGCATGAGACCGCATAGGTTTATTTAAAAATCTAACGAACTGCTTCGTCATGTTTCTGAAAACATGAGGATGAGCCATTATGAATATACGCGACTATAGAGCTTTCTTTCGAAATTAATATTTTTACTTTCCATTTTTTTTGTAAAAATAAACCTTGAATTATACAAAAAATATTTTAAAGACTGTTTTTATTAAATTTCCAATTCGCTAATCACATTTTATAAATTGAAAATTAATATAATTTTTCCATCCCTCTTGCATCCATGTTCTTTTCATTCTTTTTTGAGAAATTTACTCAATATGCGGTACAGCGCACGGCATATCCTTTACGAAAGTTAAGGAATCGCGCATATGCGCATTATGGCTATCCCATAAAAATTGTGTATGTTCGACAACTCACTCATGCCATTTTGACATAGGCCCATGCGGCCTATTGTAAATGGGCCTTTAGTGCACCGGTTCACTTCAACCACAGTACACATAAAAAGGTAATATATTCCGGAATGACATTGGTCGCCAGATTGTCAAAACATGACACTTTGGCGACCAATGTCAGCTACCGAATTCTTAATTGTTTTAAAATACCGACGAAAAACTCAAAAAAACCGAAAAACCACGCACAATACTAATTTTTTAACAATTATCGACCATTTTCCGCGAAGAAACACCAAGAAAATTTGTTATTTTTCAATTTATAATTATTTTAAATGACATTTTATAAATTAAAACAAAAACAAATTTCCTGTTTACTGCGATTGAAATATAAAAATTTAAGGCCGACCTGACAGATTGGTGCCCATTTTTGACAAACAAATGTTGACAACGTTCGGAATATATTACCTTATTATGTGTACTGTGCACTTCAACTCCTATTTCCCGGATCAGAAATAGGCGGAAAAAGTACCCTTCAAGCAAGAAAACTGAGTTCAGAAAAGACACTCCGACCTGCGACCGAGAAAAACGGGGTTGCACTCAGCCACTTGCAACTTTTTGTGTATATCTAAACACAAAGTTGTGGTGAAAAAACCAATACATATAAAATCGTATCCGCGCTGATTATAATTTCCATACTAATTTGAGCCGCCGTCGGACCCGTTTCGTATTCGAAGTCGGACTCAGCCCCGCCTGAGGCGGAGCGGACTCGGACCGGGGTCGGACTCGTTTGCTTGAAGGTAACCTCACCAAATACACTTCATCACATCCCTGTTGTAGCTGTCATTATAGTGATTCTGAAAAAAAGAAAAAGAGGCAAACATTTTCATACGCATTGCGCTAGTTACTTAGTTACAGTTATAAAACCAACGCGGAGTTAAAACTTCGAAAAGTCTTACAAATTTTACTTACAAATTTTAGCAGCTTGAAGTCTTTTGTAAATTATTGTGATTTTGATTTTCAATCTCAAATAAAATAAAGTTATCTTTATATTCTATTCATCAAGAGGTAAATGCAACGATGCTTGTTAAACTTTGAAGGGTGAGTGCACCAATTCTCGAACAGTTAACGGGAATTCAAAAAAATCTTAATAGCACACGATTGTAAAAATTTATGGTGTCCGGAATAAGGCACCTAGTGTTCGCCTTCTGGTGGAAACGACCTTCCTTCGGTTTCTTTTTTATAATAAAACCTTTATACTCATTGACTTATTCTTATTTTTTATAATAAAGTATTTTTGCACCCTGAATGCAATGGTGTAGCTGTGGCTGTAGCTTGAGGGAAACAACAACAAAAGTTGGCGGCAGCTGAGCAAAAAGTTGAGAATTCTTCAACTTGCGCTACAAGCTACAGCCACAGCTACATCATTGCATTCAGGGGGTTAAAACGCTGTAAAAAATTATGTATTGAAGTTGTAAATGAAGTGCATTTTTTATGAAATATGAATAACAATTTTTTTTAAATACCTATTTGTACATTTCGCTGCCTCAAAACTATAATGTTCTATGTCGAAGAAATGGAAAAAAATGACTTTTTTTATATCAAAATTTTCGTCTTTTCAATGGTTACAAGACTGTGTCCACATTTTATTTATTTTTGGCTTAATACAATATTTATGGCCAAAACAAATATTCAATTTTCGGATATAATGGCTTATACTCAGTACTATAAAGTTCTTAGTTGACATAGAACAATTTGCCTCATTTGAACCCCATACAAAAATGACTACTTTTAACTTGCATAGAACATTTTACATTTAAAAATTAGCTGCCAGACTCCAAAATAAAATCCTTTAAAGCAATATTGAAAGGTCATACGGCAAGTCGATTATGGCTTTTTTGAAAAAGTTACTGACAGTAATCAGCAATATTTTGTAAGTAAGTTTCACTTGAATGGATATTTAAATAATTGCTGAGTAATTATATTTTTTTGCTAATTTCTTGGTAAATACTAATTTGAAATCTTTGAACTTGCTTGGGCATGATGCACTTCATTAAATTTATGGTTTTTAATAAAAAAAAAACAACAAAAAGCTTAAAAAGCAATATAATTACTCCAAAAATATTGTTTGTCTTGACTGTAAGTTGGTTATTTTCATATACCATACTCATTACTATAATGTTGTATGTCGAACATAGAACAAAAAAATCAACTCGAAATGCAAGGAAATCAAATAAATGTTCTATGTCAAAACAGAAAAACGTTAATTAAACAGATTTCCAGCATCAAAAAAGAAATTCAAGCATTTGAATTGATAGATTATCCAGCTACGGTAGTTAATTTTCTATTTTCATGCAAAAATACATAAATAAAGGGTGAAATTCTGATACTCCAAACTTTGTAGTCGATTTTCTCGAAACACTTTTTTGAAACATAGAACATTGTAGTTTTGAGGCAGCGATTTGTATAAATATTTATAAAAAATATATAAAAACGAAATTTATAGCAGTGGTGTTCGGGAAAATGAACTCATAAAATTTGGTTTCCTATATCATATTACCGAATAGTTTAAAATAGGAATAAATGAAAACAATTTTCAACAAAATTCAATAAAAACACCGCAAGTCGAAATCTTTGACATTTGAGTTGTTGATTGTTTCCCCCTATTTCGGACCTTAGAAATCGATTGGCATCATTAGTTTTTCGATTTTTCGGTACGACTTCGAACAAAATTTTTTTCGGAAGTTTTTTCAATAATTTTAAGCATTTTGCCCGGTTTAAAGTCATTTTTCGTGTTTATATTGCTATTTATTCTGCTCAAACGTTATTTACTGCCAGCATAAAACAAATAAACAATTTTATGCAATATTTAACAATTAGCAAGTTTTTGTTGAAAAAATTCAAAAAATTTTGATTTTTTTGCATTGTTATCGTTTTATTATGTTTTAGTGGAGTAACTAAAGCAAATTACAGATCCAATTTTGATATTTTCTGTTCTCGTCGGTAATGAAAAAAACTTTAAAATCTATGTGTTAAAAATTGTCGGTGTTGCCGTTTTGTTTTTTAAACTAATAATATATTTATTTTCAAAACTTTTTTTGAAGATGTATAAAGATTACACGGTGTAACACTCAAAAAATACGCGGGCGGAGACCTATCAGGTTTTGTAGAGCTAGTCGCACTGAATACGAAACGGTATTTGAAAATCCCCTAACACCCCCAAAATCTGGAGTTACGGGCAAAAAACGGTTTTTTGGACCTTCACCCATTGAAAAAATTCAAGCTTCGACAATTTTTTACCCATTTTCGATTTTTTTACAGTTTCTGATAGAAAATAAATATACCTTTTTAACAATGTATAAAACATGTAACTCGGTTAAACCACCTAGAATTTATAAGATGTCAAAGTTCAAAAATTCAATTTTTTTTGTCACTTGCCCAACTTCGGCATCAATTTAAAGTATATGTTTTCAAAACAACATGCTATTTAAAAAATATATTCTAAAACTATATCTATTTCCCAATCGATCGAGGTATTTTTTATGAAAATCACTTCAAAATTGGCTTAGAAAAAAAAATTTTTCGATTTCAACCCAGATACAGAAATTCGAACTTTTAGGTATAGAACAAAAATGTTGTTTCGGCACGTAGTAAGATAAGTTGGGCGCCAGGATTTGATTAAACGTTTTTGTAGAGGAGCTCAATACAAACATTTTTTTTCTTTGGGAGGGGGGTCTATCTCCCCCCGTTTAGGTGGGAGGGGCATTTTTCTAAAAAAAATTATCAAAATAAAAAAAAATTATTAAAAAACAACGGCAACACTTACAGTAATAAATGATACCATTTCCAAAAGGCAAAATTGTGCATTTGGTTCTAATTTCTAAATCAATATAATATTACCAATAGTTTTTGAAATAATCGATTTCAAAGTTAAAAATAGGCGAAAAAAAATTTGTAAAAACTCATTTTATACTATTTTTGTCCAGACTGTGAATTTTAGTAAATAAATTACTTAGGCAGAAAACTGCCTCTTAATTCCTTATCGAACAGTGAAAACTATATGTTTCTATGTCTTCTAGTTTTTGAGAAAATTGAAAAATTATTTTATCAGATTTTTCTTTTTTCAAAATATTTTTTGTTTTTATTTGTTTTTATTTTTCAATTTTCTCAAAAACTAGAAGACATAGAAACATATAGTTTTCACTGTTCGATAAGGAATTAATTGAGGCAGTTTTCTGTCTAAGTAATTTATTTACTAAAATTCACAGTCTGGACAAAAATAGTATAAAATGAGTTTTTACAAATTTTTTTTCGCCTATTTTTAACTTTGAAATCGATTATTTCAAAAACTATTGGTAATATTATATTGATTTAGAAATTAGAACCAAATGCACAATTTTGCCTTTTGGAAATGGTATCATTTATTACTGTAAGTGTTGCCGTTGTTTTTTAATAATTTTTTTTTATTTTGATAATTTTTTTTAGAAAAATGCCCCTCCCACCTAAACGGGGGGAGATAGACCCCCCTCCCAAAGAAAAAAAATGTTTGTATTGAGCTCCTCTACAAAAACGTTTAATCAAATCCTGGCGCCCAACTTATCTTACTACGTGCCGAAACAACATTTTTGTTCTATACCTAAAAGTTCGAATTTCTGTATCTGGGTTGAAATCGAAAAATTTTTTTTTCTAAGCCAATTTTGAAGTGATTTTCATAAAAAATACCTCGATCGATTGGGAAATAGATATAGTTTTAGAATATATTTTTTAAATAGCATGTTGTTTTGAAAACATATACTTTAAATTGATGCCGAAGTTGGGCAAGTGACAAAAAAAATTGAATTTTTGAACTTTGACATCTTATAAATTCTAGGTGGTTTAACCGAGTTACATGTTTTATACATTGTTAAAAAGGTATATTTATTTTCTATCAGAAACTGTAAAAAAATCGAAAATGGGTAAAAAATTGTCGAAGCTAGAATTTTTTCAATGGGTGAAGGTCCAAAAAACCGTTTTTTGCCCGTAACTCCAGATTTTGGGGGTGTTAGGGGATTTTCAAATACCGTTTCGTATTCAGTGCGACTAGCTCTACAAAACCTGATAGGTCTCCGCCCGCGTATATTTTAAAACCTCATTTTTGTAACACCGTGTTATTTACAGAAAAAAGTTATATGGGAGTGAAGGAGGAGGAGTCTTATCCTCGACTTCCGAATTCGGTTTTATTCACTCCGAGTTGACGTTTTGATTTTAAACTCGAGAGTTGATCAACTTCCGTTTTCTCAACTTCCCTAAAAAAGTAGAAGTTTGCCGACCAAACTAGAGAGTTTGCTTCAGATTTTTTTTTTTTTATTTTTCTCTCAAAATTTTGTTGGCAGTTATTGTGTTAACAAATTAATATTCCAAAGCAAACGAAAATCGAAAAAAATGACAGTTTTTGTTCCATATTTCAAAAATATCCCAGTGATAATTTTCAAACTTCAAATTGGCCAACTTTAGGACTTCAGCTGGAGAGTTGAGAAAATAATAAGTGAATAAAAAGAAATTACAACTTGCGTTTCAACTCTCGAGTTATAGTCAACTCTCAAGTTTGCAAACTCGAGAGTTTGCTTCAAGCTGAGCAATAGTGAAAAAATGTCCCTATGTCGTTTAGGCGGTAGAAGCAATTTTCTCACAAATCACAAATACTAAAGGCCATTTTGTTCAATATTGCTCAACTTCAAGCAAACTCTCGAGTTGACGAACTTAAGAGTTGCCTTCAACTCGAGAGTTAAAACAAAAGTTGGCCAACTTTCAGTTTATAAAATATCCCTGGGATATTTGTGACAGTAAAGACAAATAATGCCAGTTTATAATCATATTTTGAATGTTTTTTATGTGTTTTATTTTTGGTGTTCAAAATGTCGAAGATTTGTTATTTGTTATTAGCTTAAACTATATTTTCCTTCAAATAAACACTATTTCATGTGACCACTTTCAATTTTGTTTTATAAAAAGAATATGATTATTTCACGCATCGAAACCTTCCAACAAACTGAAAGCTGTTTGAATAAGAAAATATAAATTTATGAGCGAGATATCGCAAGGAGTGATTTAATATAGAATATGGATTCTAGTTAAACCGGATTTTTAATTCTAACAGGACAAAATATTTTGTTTTTACATATTTAAGTGAAAAGTGTTCGGCTACTGAAGCTGTTCGGAAATAATTTCATCTACCCTTCCACATCGGCTTATAGCATTAGGGAGATTTTCGCAAAGACTATTCCGATAATTTTTAGTTTTTTTATTAACACGTCTTTTTTTTGGGACAGTCCTTTGTGCAGCACCAGTGGTCACAGGTGAATTCACCCTAACAGATCGTGACGGGGCGGAAATCCCAACAGAATTTTTAAAGGCTTTTGTGATGAAATACTCCAATTGCAATTATTTTTTGATTGAAATTGTTCCAATTGAGGAAGAAAATGTTCCTGATGTTGATATAGTTCCTGATATTCAAAATGCTCCTGATGTTGAAAATGTTCCTGACGTCAAAAAAGTTTCTGATGTTCAAATTATTTCTAATGTTCAAAATGTTCCTGATCATCAAAATGTTCCTGATTATCAAAATGCCACAAGACAAAATGCCTGTATGGGCTCACAAATGCTGCTCTATAAAGAGGTATCATTTTGAAATATTGAAAGCGTTAACAAGCCATACAAAAATACACCAACTAACTAATACGCAAAACACAAACATAAAATTTAATTTTGGTAGATTGTAGTTAGTGTTTAAGCCTAGTATGCAGCTGAAGCGAAACGACAAATTTTGAAGTCTCCAAAGTCAACAGCGAACATGTTAACAAAAAAATACCATCGGGTATTAGAAGCAAAGTTAAAAAAATAAAAATACAAATAAAAAAAATTAAAGAAAAAACATCAGAAAATATGCTTAAAAGCAAAAACAAAACAAATTTAATTTCTTTCAAGATTTCGTTTCGCTTCAGCTGCTTACTAGGCTTTACTAGAGAAACTATCGCCCGCTTCGCAGAGCGTTTTTTTTCCTGAAAAAATGGTATTTTAAAATATTTTTTTTAAATAAACCTTCCCCTAACAAATTCTAAGAGCATGCAAAAAGAATAAAGAATAAATTTATTGAAAATAAGATGCTTAAAAATAGTTTTATCGGAATATACCAATCAGAATAACACATCTTTAAACTTTAGTGAAAAAAGCACTTTTGTGGAGCACTGTATATAGATTTATAGAAAATTTGCGCTGTAGTGTATACTTTGAAGTATAGTTAGCGATTGAATCTTATGATAGGTAAAATAAGTAAAGTAATTAAAGCAAAGAAAATGCCAATATTAAGGAACCCGGCCGAACAGCTCTGGTTTTGATGATCTATTTTTTCAGAAGTCGGTAATTAAAAATACTTTAACCTCTATAGATTAAAAATTGCCGATTTTTTTTTTAATTTTTAATAAAACCATTTTTTTTTTGCTTACATTATATAAAATAAATGATACCAAAAGATTCTGTACGTTATTTAAGGAAAAAAAATATAGGGGGTAAAAGACAATCTTCCATCTTTTAAGCGATAAGTGCAATTTTCTCACAAATTGACTTCAAACACAAAAAAAAATATTTTGAACACAACGGCAACACCTACAATATTTGCATACACGTTTTTAAAAATCCAGAATCTCATTTCTATCTGTAAAATTTAAATCCACTAAATTTAATCAAGATTTTTTGAAAGGAACTCAAAATTTTGGAAAAAAACGTCATTGAACATTTTTAAACTTTTCGTAGTAAAATATGAATTGACCATAAATATTATCAGTTGAATTCCGAAGAGGAAAAGGTAATATATTTTATAGTTTTGAAAAAAATTTAAATTACTTCAATTTCATAGGATTTTTTGATAAAAACTGAATTTTTACATTGAACTAATTTAAATTTCCTCAAAGACTTTGTCAAATAAGAAATTTAAACTCTTGCTATTTAAATTTCAACAATAAAGGCTATTAAATGAACAAAAAATGACTATATTTAAATGTTGCACTTAAAAAAATTTTATAATTTTTGCTATTTTAAAAACACAATAGAAAAATTAATTCAATTTCAACATATCAATACACCTAAATCGGATTATAATATCAATTCCGAACAACCATTTATAATCGCCGTGGGTGCCAACACCCAGGCAATTTCTCAATACTATATCATTGTAGATAACAAAATCTTACAGGTACCTCTAAATTTTAATTTCATTGAAACATTTGATTTATTATTTAAATTGCATTTCATTTTTAATATTCAATACCATCCTAATCTTATAACTTTTTATAATTTTTTTGCGTATTCCATATATAAAATAGGAAATTTCAAGTCCAACAGAATAATTGAAATTTCTTCCAAATTCATCAACAAATTCAGTGTTCTAAATTGATAAATTTTTAAACTGTTCTTTTAAAAATTTGAATTTAAATTTGAATTTCAATCAAATCTTATCAAATTTACATGAACTAATATATTTAATTAAATTTACATGAACTAAGGTACATACAAGGATATTTTTGTTCAATGTACTTTCCAGTACATTCCTATTCTTGAAACATTAAACTCTCTTTTTTTAAATGAGTCCTTTCAAAGTGTCTATTTTTCAAAAGAACATAATTGTAATGATGAAGATTTGAATAATTTTTGCTGTGCAAAAGCATTTAAATCGAACCCTTTTTTCTTAGAAAACCCTAATGCCATACAATTACAGTTATTTTACGATGATTTTGAAGTAGTCAATCCATTAGGTAGTAAAACAACAATACACAAAATTTTGGCAGTATATTTTACTTTACTAAATTTAGGTTTCAACATAAATTCGCGAACAGAAAATATTCATCTAGTTTCACTTTTTTATGCAAACGATATCAAAAATGCTGGGTGCTCTTTTAACACCATTTTTAAACCAATCGTTGATGATATCATGATTCTCGAAAAAGATAGCATATGTACGTATTGATAACAACATAACTCTAAGAGGCTCATTAGTAAGTCTGAGTCATGACAATTTAGGTGCAAATTGTGTTTTAGGCTTTGTAGAATCCTTCAGAGCAACATATTTTTGTCGTTTATGTTCTATGACTCGAACGGACACTCAGCTATCGTTTATTGAAAATCAAAGTCTTATTCGTTCGTCAGCAGATTATAGTGAAATGTTTAGTTTAAATAATAACACTGTGCAAGTCGAAATTCTTGACAGGCGCGCGATTAACTGTTTCGCCCTATTTCGGACCCGAGAAATCGATTGGCGTCATTAGTTTTTCGATTTATCGGTACGACTTCGAACAAAATTTTTTTTGAAAGATTTTCAATTATTTTGAGAATTTTCCACTTTTTTTAGTCATTTTTCAACCAAAAACAATATTTATATTGCTAAAATTCTGCTCAAACGTTATTTGCTACCTGTTGAAAGACATTATAAACAATCTTGAACAATTTATTTGAAAATTTAGTGATTTTTTTTGAAAAATTTAATAAAAATCGAAATTTTTTACATTGTTTATCGTTTTTTCGCTGTTTTTGTTCTCTTTTGCACAAATACATTGCATGTTTTCCATTAAATATTAATTTTACTGTTAATTTAGTGTTGGTTAAACTTCGACAGTCTATCGATAGCATCGATAACAAAAAAATATCGAGTATATCGATACTTTACAAAACTATCGATAGTTTCAATACTTCCAAATTAATTTACCAGAAGGCTACCGATATTATCGATAGCTTTGAAATTAATTAAACACAATTTGAACTAGAAGTTAAGTTTTCGTTTGACATTGGATATAAACAACGAATTAACATAGTGTTTGGTAGATATCGATAGTTTCCATTATCGATAGTTTTGAGAAAAAAATTATCGATAATATCGGTAGCCTTGTGGTGAAATAATTTGGAAGTATTGAAACTATCGATAGTTTTGTGATGCATCGATATACTCGATATTTTTTTGTTATCGATGCTGTCGATTGAAGGTCGAAGTTTAACCAACACTAAATTAACAGTTAAATTAATTTTTAATAGAAAACATGCTATGTATTTGTGCAAAAGAGAACAAAAACAGCGAAAAAAACGATAAACAATGTAAAAAATTTCGATTTTTTAAATTTTTTCAAAAAAAATCACTAAATTTTCAAATAAATTGTTCAAAATTGTTTTTAATGTCTTTCTCCTGGTAGCAAATAACGTTTGAGCAGAATAATTAGCAATATAAATATTGTTTTTGGTTGAAAAATGACTAAAACAAGTGGAAAATTCTCAAAATAATTGAAAATCTTTCAAAAAAAATTTTGTTCGAAGTCGTACCGATAAATCGAAAAACTAATGACGCCAATCGATTTCTCGGGTCCGAAACAGGGCGAAACAGTTAATCGCGCACCTGTCTCAAAAATTTTTTTCAAAAAACTTGCACAGTGTAATCAAACATATACAGAGTATGGTGAATCTAAAGGTGTAAAAAGATATTGCCTTTTGAACAATATCCAATATTTTAACATCTTTAATAACCCTTCAGTTGACATCATGCACGATATCTTGGAAGGAACCGCACCTTTTATCATGCGAGCATTTTTAAAGAAGCTAGTTGAAAACGGTGTTGTTAAGGAAGACCAACTTAACATTAAAATTCAATCTTTTCGGTTTGGTTATTTGTTTAGGAAAAGTTTACCTTCGAATATTAGTTTAGAAAAGAGTCCTACCAACTTAGGCTTGACAGCAAGTCATAACCACTGCTTAATTCTTCATTTTCCATTAATATTTCATGAGTATATTGACATATTTCCACATTTGTGGGAGGGAATTACATCGATGCTAAACATAATCAACATAGTTTTTGCGCCCCAAACCTCAATATTATTAGTAGAATCATTAAGAAACATGATTGAGAAGCACCTACGTTGCATAGTAGAACAATTTAAAATTAGTCTTTTGCCAAAACATCATTTTTTGACCCATTATTGTCGTGTTATACAAAATATGGGTCCTCTGATTAATATGTCTACCTGTAGATATGAAGCGAAACATCGTTATTTTACAAAATTGAATGCAAGCTTGAATAATTATATAAATATTTGCAAAACACTAGCTGTCAGGCATCAGCAATACTTTTTTCATAACTGGCATGATAAAGTGTTTGATGAAAAACCAACTTATGGAACTCTTACACCATATCAAAATCTAGCTGAAGATTTAGTTCACCTTCAGGATAAAACAGTTATTGAAACAAAATTTGTTGAATTTTCCAACGGTTTTCATTATAAAAAAGATTTTTTTCTTAAAAAAAACTCTACAGAATTCCTTAGAATCAAACATATTTTTTTACTTAATTCTGAAATATATTTTTACTGCCGAGAATATAACAATAGTAAATTTGACGATACGTTTAATTTGTGTTGTGTTGAAAACAAGACAACAAATACTCTAACAGCTTATAAAGATCTGATATACAAAAAGCCTTTTGAATGCTATTACTTAAAAGGAATGACATTTGTATTAGTTCCTTATATTATACAATAAAATATCCTTTAACAACCACTTTTTTTTCATTGAACTATTTTTTTTTTCTATCGATTTAGATGTGCATCAAATGATACTGGAAATGTTTTTTTTTAAGTTTATTTACAATAATGTATTTAAAAAAATTAATAAAACTTTTTGTATTTATTAAATAAAAATACTACCTATGCCCTGTACCTATTTATTTATACTCACATGTGAGCATTAATAAAACTATTAAATTGAAAAATGTTTGTGTTTTTAGTTTTGTTTTTACTTTAGAACATGGGAAAATTTCAGGAATTGCTTTCATGAGGTTTATCAGTAACCTTGGCATTTATAAAAAATTATAAATATAAGGTACTATGTATATGTATCTATTTTCTATAAACAATTAACTAAAATAATACTACAAATACAAAAATATATACATACATATTTCTGTATTACAATATTATAATATCCTTTAGCTATGTGTGTTTTCTTTAAATCCGTTTAATATTTTTGCATAAAACGTTTAATATTATTTATAATACTTTTCGTTATAATTGGCTATATAGTTTTACCCGTATTATTTTATTTATATTTTTTGCATTATTATAAGAATTACTTTCCCTTGTATTTTTCAATACAAATGTATTAAAAACCATGGAAACATCAGATATAACATTCAATATATAGTTCCAATTAAAAGGAAAACGGACTAGATTGAAATACTTTTGTATTACCTTTTAATACAATTGATATTAGAAATGAATACTATATATGCGAATTTGAATACAAAAAGTATTAAATTGTAATATACAATAGTTGAAATATAATACATTTGCTATTAATTTTGTACTACCTTTAAATCTTATATATAAAAAAGAGTTCGTTAACTGTGTGTGGCCGATAAACTCGCGTTTGGCTGGTCCGATTTTGGTAATTTTTTTTTTGTTTGAAAGGTATTAATGTGTAGATGGTTTGTATAAAAAAAAATTAATACCTTTTCTCCCATCTTTACATAGCTGTCAATTTGTACGAGTGATGAAACACTCTCGCTTTTTAAAAAATTTAACTTAGCTTAATTTGTAAACAAATTAATTCAGACAGGATTTCAAAATTATTATAATTAATATCGTTTAAAGCTAGCCCCATCCGCTTCGCTAAGTGCATTTATAATAAAAATTTAACCTGTGTGAAAACATTTTAAAAGCGAAAAGTGAATTTATATTTAATGCAGTGAACATTTCTCAATTTATTCTAATGTTTTTTGGTTAGATCAATACCTCATATTTTCAACAATGGGCTTTGCGCTTTATTTATGGTTTAAGCGAACGTAAGATGAACACAAAATCAAAAAAGCAAGTCTGACGGAATCATTTAAATTCGATGAAGCAAAACATCTTTGTCTTTGAATTTTCCACAAAAAATGGTAGCTTCAATCAGAGCTGCCATTAAATTCCTTACGGGAAAACTGGTATTATTACAAAGTTTTAGGTAGGTTGATATTTCGGAGCAATATATTTGGTGCTCCTATTGCGGAGTTCCTGGTTAATCGAAGGAATTCAATAACTCCGTCGGGTAATTAACTACATCGTTTTCACTTTTAATTGTGTCAACTGATTTGTGAAGGTTGATATATAGGTAGATACATTATACCAGAAGAAGCACGATCCAGTGCTTTTTATTTTTAAGATGTTTTCCCAGTACCAAAAGTTAAGAATTAAAGAAGGTATGGTCATTCAGTGTTTAGGTTTGTGTTTTTCATATGCACCTGGTTTCTGATGGTACGGGGAAAACATCTTAAAAATAAAAAGCACTGGATCTGGCTTCTTCTGGTATAAAGTATCTATATATATCAGCGGCAGAATTTTCTAAGTAGGGTTATTGGACAATAATGCCACTTGATTCTGAAGGCCAAACTACAATACGAACGAATTTTTTTTGAAATGCAAGTTCGAGGAATGATTTGATTCAAACTGAGTGTCCAAGCATACAAATTACAAAAATCACGGTTCGTTAAATGAATAAGCAATAAAAGCAAAAAGTTTCTAAAAATCATAGTAAACTTTAGCACGATGCGATAGCCCAGTAATTTTAGGCATTTTTAACCCCAATCTGCGGAAAAATTCCTACTGGGCTGAATTTGGGTATACACCTTCGTTACGACGTTGTAATGAAGATGTGAAAAATCGACATTGATATCGTGCCGGCGTTAGAAGTTATAGAGGTCAAAAGGTCACGAAAATCAGTTTTTCGCATATATCTCGCGACGTGTTGCTCAAAGGTCAATAGGGGTCTGTAGTAAAATTATTTGTCATAAAATTATCTACAAATATTGCCTTATGCATTTTTCTGTAAAATCAACCGTTTTCGAAATAGACGCTACCATTTTTTGTGGAAAATTCAAAGACAAAGATGTTAAATGATTCCGTCAGACTTGCTTTTTTGATTTTGTGTTCATCTTACGTTCGCTTAAATCATAAATAAAGCGCAAAGTCCATTGTTGAAAATATGAGGTATTGATCTAACCAAAAAACATTACAATAAATTGAGAAATGTTCACTGCAATGAATATAAATTCACTTTTCGGTTTGAATATATTTTCACACAGGTTAAATTTTTTTTATAAATGAATCATTATTTTTAAAACATGATAAGTCCATGATTTTAAATTTTGCAGGAGAAGAAAAAAACGTTCTATTTTCTTTTGATGTGTGTAGCAAAATTTATAAATTTTGTAGAACTTTTGCCTAGGTACAAAATACCGTTTCGTTTTTAATTTTTGGAGCGATAGTTCAAAAGATAAAAAATAAAAACGCTTTTGGACTTATCATACTTTGAAAATATACGGATGTGAAATTACTTTTAAAATGGGTACACAATTTTGCTTTCATCTCCAGTCTATCACAAAATTGTATTTTAGATTAAAATATAATGTATATATAATGTCCGGAGTGCTTCTTTAACTTTAAAGAAGCTTTAAACTTAAGATTTTCAGCCAGTAGCTTAATATAGCATTTACACATAAAAAAGCTGTTGTTTATTTTCAAAAGATGATAAGTCCGGGACTTATCCTGTTTTTGATACTAAAAAAATATTTCGCTTAGCTTTAAAATCGGATATAGATGGAGTAGATACTACATTATTTTGAAGATAGACGTGGTTATCCCTAGAGTAACAATTTAGTCAAAAAAACGAATTTTAAACAAAAAGGGAACTTATCATGTTTTGAAAATAAATGATTCAAATGCACTCAGCGAAGCGGGTGGGGTTAGCTAGTACAATATATATTAGAAATTAATACTACCTAAACGAATTTTAATATAATATAAAAAGATTAAATTTTAATATGTAATACTTGAAATTTAATACATTTGGTATTAAATTCTAATATAAACTGTATTACTTTTTAATCCAATTATATTGAAAAGTAATTCAACTGTATTATAAAATATTCTTCAAATATATTAAATTTTAATACATTTTGTATTAACTAGAAAATTTTAATATTTGTCATGTATTAAATTTTAATACATTTCTGGTGTAGACCTATATGTAATATTAAAAAATACTCCAGAATTTTTAACCGTGTACGACCTGGACTAACGTTTTAAACATTGATTTGTTTTGTATGTTGATGTTTATTCAAAGGCATTTTTTGTGCATAGTCGGATTTAAAGTTAGTAACATTTTTAATAAAGCAAAGTATTCATACCCATCTCCCTTTCGCGCATCACGTATTTCGAAAAGTTTTCAGAAATAAAAAAACATAATCCTTTCTTTTGTTGGGAATGCGCTGCTGAAATACGGTTATCTGCTTTTATTTAATATTTCTCAGATGTGTGTTGTAGGTTTATGCGATGAAAGAAAAAATTCCACAAAAAATCACTATGTTGTATCTACCTCACAAAAATATACAGTGCGGTTCACGGTTCTTTTACTTAAATTTTATTTTTTTGTAAGTGTGTACAGGAATAACCAAAAAAATTGTATTCATTAGAATGGTTACTTAGTTCTTAATAGAAAAACAAAAAGAATTAGTGGGTGAGTGGAAGTTAGCGGTACTTTTTACTCCTTCTTGTCTCTGATGTAAGAAAAAAGGGCACTTTTTTTGGTTCACATTATTAAACGCACACCTTAAATTACTTAGTTTGGCGAGATCTATTGCGCTGATTTGATTAAATTTGGAAGATTAAGCATCAAGGAGTATTTTTTTAGTGAATTTCATTCAAAATCTGTAAAAAAAAGTTCTGAGCGCAAAAGAAAAATGGTAAAATGACACGTTGGATTCCAAAGGTGTTTCCATAAGCACCATTTCCAAAAAAATAGGACGAAGTTACCATTTCTAGAGGATTTATTTTTTAGACAGTGCCTCCTATGGTAAAAACTTCAAGGGAGGCACCAAAGAAGCTTTAGCACCTCAGGAAAAAAGAAAATTTATAAGAAAAGCTTCGAATTCAGCCCTATCCACGAGCAAAATTAAAGAAATAGCTGGGATAACGGAAAGAACATCAACTTTTCGGCAAATTATTTTGAGTGCCAGACATCCTTCGTTAAAATAAAACTTAAAAATAGTCTCTAAAAAACGCTGTTTGAAAAGAAAAGCGGTTGGAGATCGCACGTCTTCACATAATGTATGAAACAAGTTTTTGAAGTTTTCTAAACTGGCCAAATGTGTTTTTTTCTAATGAAAAAAAGTTTAATTTGAATTGTTCTCATGAGTATTAACACTACTTTCACGATTTTCACAAGGAGGAAAAGTTTTTGACACTCCACAATTCAATACAAGCAGGTGTAATGGTTTTGGGAGCCATTTAATACTACATTCGATTTGGTTTTCATTTCAAACTGCTATTCTTTTCAAACAGCGTTTTTTAGTTACAATTTTCAGTATTATATTAATTAAGGATGTTCGGTTCTCAAAATAATTTGCCGAAAAGTTGATGTTCTTTCCGTTATCCCAGCTATTTCTTTAATTTTGCTCGTGGATAGGGCTGAATTCGAAGCTTTTCTTATAAATTTTCTTTTTTCCTGAGGTGCTAAAGCTTCTTTGGTGCCTCCCTTGAAGTTTTTACCATAGGAGGCACTGTCTAAAAAATAAATCCTCTCGAAATGGTAACTTCGTCCTATTTTTTTGGAAATGGTGCTTATGGAAACACCTTTGGAATCCAACGTGTCATTTTACCCTTTTTCTTTTGCGCTCAGAACTTTTTTTTACAGATTTTGAATGAAATTCACTAAAAAAATACTCCTTGATGCTTAATCTTCCAAATTTAATCAAATCAGCGCAAAAGATCTCGCCAAACTAAGTAATTTAAGGTGTGCGTCTAATAATGTGAACCAAAAAAAGTGCCCTTTTTTCTTACATCAGAGACAAGAAGGAGTAAAAAGTACCAATAACTCCCACTCTCCCACTATTTCTTTTTGTTTTTCTATTAAGAACTAAGTAACCATTCTAATGAATACAATTTTGTTGGTTATTCCTGTACACACTTACAAAAAAATGAAATTTAAGAAAAAGATAAATGGTGTGTCTAACCATGTGAACCGCACTGTACATACATATTTAAACAAAAAAACAAGAATTTGTCATTTTTAATCAGAAACTAACACATCAGGAATGTGTTACAAACCCATATGGTGAAGATCGATTCTAAAGTCAAATAAAAAAATCTTGATGTAGCTTCAAACTGACAATTTAGAAAGCGTTTCAATATTGTGAAAATTAGATTAAAAAAACATATTTTGATTAAAAACCGCACAAAATTGAATGCTGGGTTTGAAAGACACTTTACACAAATCGAATATTTGGGAATGTAAAAAAGATTGGAATGCAAGTTTCATTGCGCACAAATACGTATGCAATTAAATAATAAAAAAATGCACGACTGGGTCGCACGTACTTGCTCTCGTAGTTCACAGTATCTTTATCTTAAATATCTATTGGAAATTTAAGATTTTGTAGAAAAAAAATCAAAAAAAAAAAAAATCAAAAGTTTAAAAATTAAATTAAAAATTTTTTTTTTCAAAAATGTTTTTAAAAATATTTTTTTTTAACATTTTATACTTAATGATCTCCGAAATTTTAAATAAAATAACTAATGCTTTGATGAAATATATGAACTTAAAAAATATGTCAATTTTTGAAAAATGGCAACGCCATATTTCCGTTCTCCGCATTTTTTGAGAAAAACTAAAAAGGCAGTTTTGTTAGAATCAATAAGAGTATTCCGCACATCAAATTTGATCGAAATCGTTAGAGCCGTTTTCGAGAAATTTGCAATACCTCGAAAACGTTATATGGGAGGTATGCGTTAAAATGGAGATATTAAAAAAATAAAAAAAAACGGGTCTAGGGAATTACGTAAAAATCATCTGTACCAAGTTTCAAGCAAATCCATCCATCCGTTTAGGCCCTAGCTCGATGTACAGATGGACGCACACACGCACAGACCGACGGACGGCATGACGAAAACCACTTTTTTGATCTTCTCCATCATCGTAATGTTGGTTTTGATTAAAACCTTGATTTTTTTTTCTACACGAAACCAATACTTGCCCTATAGATACGGTGACCATCCGTCCCGGTTTACCCGGGACTGTCCCGTTTTTCTACAGCTTGTCCCGGGTTTTTATTCAAGAAACCCGGGACGTATAAGTGTCGCGTATTTTGTAATTTGTCCCGTGATTGTCCCGTATTTGGATATTCTCTGATTTTTGTATTCAATATTTTAAATACTTTGCACGGAAAATAAGAAAACATTGGGTGGAAATTAAAATTTTTCTAATTTTTCGGATAAAGCATTAAGCCTAGTACGTTGCTGAAGCAAAACGAAAATTTTTCTAAGTCTCCAAAGTCAAAAAACTTTTGCTGCAAGAAAAATTGCCTGGACAAATAATAAATGGGAGTGACAAAGTATTGAAAATTCTCCATATATTCTAGCACAGGTAAGAATTTCGTTACCTAAGCTGCGTTTTGTACAACGAAAAGCTAAATTTGGTGCTGGTTTTGTATGAAAATTTTCGTTTTTTTTTAGTTTTAGTTTTTTTTTAATGTTCGTCAATCATTTAGTTCCAGCTTCTGTTTGTCAGGTTGCTACACCAGGTAAAATGTTTTCGAATAAAGAACAACATATGGAAGAGTAAAGAACCCAGATAAGTTTCAAAACTTTTAAGGACATGTTAAAAGTTGTGTTTAAGATCATACAATTTCAAAATCATTTAAAATAAAATTAAAATGTTAAAAAACAACTCTCCAGACTTGATCAAAAAAATATTTTTTTATAAGTTTTTAACAGACATTATTATAAAACCCCTTTCTTGATTTCTGATTTCGTAAACGACTTGAATGATTTCAACAAAAAAGCTTCCATAAAATCGTTTATTAAATCTTGATATCAAAATAAGGAAAAATTATGAAAACTCATTTAAAATTTTTTTTTTTTGAAAAATCAATATTTTCAAAACGATCCAACGAATTTTTTATCTTTCCCGGGTTTCGCTTCCAGAAATATGGTCACCGTACCTATAGAGCAAGTAAAAAATGCAGAATATAGAGAGCAAGTTCAAGATTTTTGTATGACTTATCTTGAGAGCGTGTTATCATGTAACACACATAAAACTAAAAATATTATATTAGTTATTAGGGTAAATTCTTAGAGCTTAATATTCGAGGTGTACTGAACTTACAAATTGAAAAAAAATTTGTAGGCATATCTACATTTTTTTTAACAAAACTCAAAAAGGTTGATTTTTAAAAACTAAGGAGAAAGATAGAAATGGAGTAACTGAAGCACATCATTTCGGAACCTGGAAACATACCTACATATCGTCGCCGTACACCAAAATTGTTCTAAGTCACAAAAAGCAAATTTTACAGGGCACGATTTTTAAGTTTCAAATTGGTTTAAAGCGACAATTTTCTGCTCGTTTGCCATTCAAGTTATGTTTTTTATAACGTTTGTTCTTTTCTCTTGAATAAAATATACAAGTTTACCTCATTAGTAGGTGCATACTATTTTTAAATATTTTTTAAAACTCAAAACACAAAATTGGACATAGAACAATTCCTATACAAGTACGGTTTTTCCTTAAATAAAAAGTGGACTTAGAACAAAATCTGATGGGACTTAGAACAATCAAGAATACTCTGGGTCATTTTCAAAAGGCTAATTTCCTGTTTTTATTGTTCTATTTCCCATGAAATTATATTAGTCGGTATATTATATAGTCGGTAAAACCAGAAAAGTGTGTAACTCCATATTTTCTGAAAATAAGATTTGAATGCCGCATTATGTTACCTTAAAGTTCATAGATTATTCTATTATCTATTTCAGGGCTAAGTACCTAAAGTTTGTTTAAAACAAAAGATGGGAATATGTACATTTCTGGCTTTTTAAAAACGTGTATTTAGCATTCTGATTCTTGAATAACATTGGCAATATTTTGATATCATTTAATTTTTTGAAATTTAAACCAAATTTAAAAAAAATGCTCTGAAAAGTCTTAATTTCAAAAATCAATCCAGCAACCACGAAAATTTTAAGTTTATGGAGGTAAGAAGAGTATTTTTAAGAGCCCGACATTTGAAAAAAATCATCAAAATCGAATCTGTTCTTCTTTGACCACGCTGCAAAGTTTTTGGGTTTTCTACTTCTGATTTTGGCCACTATCTACAAGGCATACAACCATCCCTCTCCCATATGAGCTGGAGCTCCTTCTTCTTATTTGAACCTTTTGGATTATATACGAAATAACAACATTCAAAATGATGACCGCGATGAGTCGTTGAGTCTATTAGATACTTCACGTGAACTCCTTCGAAAGAATGGTCAAGTGGGGCAAATGTGGATTTAAGTCTTTTAAATAAGACCCTATCAATGAATAAAATAAACACTGATATAATCCAGTTAAATAAGGGTTTAACCTCGGAATGAATGTTAGTAGAAATTTTTTTTGCTCAATATCTTCCTTTTGCCATTCTATAACATATCTCAAAAGTCTAGAAAAATCTCATGTCCGCTTGTCGCGATTTCAAGGTCATATCGCGAAATGGAGATTTTCAAAATTAGCAAAAATAGGCTATGGTAGTATATACACATATGATACATGATTTCAAGGTATTTTCTAATGCTGATTCCAAAAAATCTAAAATCAAGACAATCTGACGTCTCTGGAAAAAGTTATACCTGTTTTTCATCTGTCAACTCATATTATTATAACAGTTGCAAACTTACTGCCGAAAAACCCTTAAAAGTTATGGTAGATGAACCAAATTTTGCATGAAGATTTTAGAATCCATCATTATTAAAAATCAAAACAATCCCTTACAAAAAATATATATACCTACGATATAATGGAATTTTTTGATGGAGGGGCAAATTTTAGGATATGCACTAAAGAAGATTCTTGTTCATCTTAGGAATAAGTGCAAATAGGCTAATTTTTTCATTTTAATCTTTGTTTGGATATTCTTTAACTACCCTCAAAAATATAAAAATATCTCATGTCCGCAAGTCCTAATTTTCTTGGTTTGAAAATAAGGTGCAGATTTTAAAAAATTAATAAGAAAAGTTTAAATTTTTATATGTATACCAACATAAGCGACATGATTTAAAGGTATTTTTTAACACTAATTCCAACAAAACTCACAAACAAGTCAACCTGACCATCCCTTAAAAGTAATGCACCTTATTCATGTTGATCTGACACAAATATCTGAAGTGTAGTTTTCCAATTTTTTAAAATCTGCAACTTATTTTCAAACCAAGAAAATTAGGACTTGCGGACATGAGATCTTCTTTAGTGCATATCCTAAAATTTGCCCCTCCATCAAAAAATACCATTATTTCGTAGGTATATATATTTTTTGTAATGGATTGTTTTGATTTTTAATAATGATGGATTCTAAAATCTTCATGCAAAATTTGGTTCATCTACCATAATTTTTAAGGGTTTTTCGGCAGTAAGTTTGCAACCGTTATAATATGAGTTGACAGATGAAAAACAAGTATAACTTTTTCCAGAGACGTCAGATTGTCTTGATTTTAAATTTTTTGGAATCAGCATTAAAAAATACCTTGAAATCATGTATCATATGTGTATATAATACCATAGCCTATTTTTGCTAATTTTGAAAATCTCCATTTCGCGATATGACCTTGAAATCGCCGACAAGCGGACATGAGATTTTTCTAGACTTTTGAGATATGTTATAGAATGGCAAAAGGAAGATATTGAGCAAAAAAAATTTCTACTAACATTCATTCCGAGATTTACCCCTTTTTTTCCTTATTTTACTGTATTAATAGTGCCTAGCCTGTTTTTCACTAAATCCCAAATGAGGTCGCAAATTATTCCATTTCAAATGTCAAATCGTTTAGGAAAATTTTTAAAATTGAAATAAGAACTGACATAATTTGCGAAATTTTTATTTTTTTTATTTTTTATAATAATATGCAACTAACAGTTTAATAAAACCAATTATAAGATGCATTAAAATTCAATAAATTAAGCACAGTAAATTTAATAGAAAAAAAAAATAATAATAATATTCAAATAATAAACTAAGGAAAAAATTTATCTAAGCATAATACTTATAATTTGTACAAAAAGAATTTTCATTAAATACATATGTTTACTTCATATTGATTTTTATAAAAGTAACTTTTTTTTTTTTTTTTTTTTTTTAATAAGAAAAAATGAGAAATTAAATATAAAAAAATTAATTGTGAGAAAGTAAAAAAGGAAAAATAAAGCAAAGGCAAACTAAAACTAAAAGTGGAGAAATGATGTCGAGGAAGAATGACGTGGTACAATTCTCAATAACTGGGATTTAACATTAATATCACTTACACCAATGTCAAATACATCAAACGAGAAAAAGTAGCGATTGTGATAAACTTGCATTCTTACGATTGGTGACTTTAAGTATATATTAGTACGAGCGCGAGGTGGTAAAAATGATTGCAGCGGCTGTCTACTAGGTCGAGATGAAAAGCGTATATATATTTCATTTGGGAGTAAAGACGATCGCACTTTTCCTACAATTATTTGTCTTAAATATGTTTCCATTAATATTAATCGGCGTTGAGATAGAGCATACATTTCAAAAAGATCTAATCTATCCTCATAGCTGCTGTGATTGCGATATTATTTGTATTGTAAATATCTGGTGAATTTTCGTTGCACAGATTCTATAGACAGTGAGTGGGTACTATATATGGGAGACCATACAACTGCCCCGTATTCCAGGATACTTCTGCACAACAAGTTGAAGAGTTGGATGAAGGTTTCCGATTTTTTAAAATGTTTACCCACTCTAAAAATGAAACCCATGGCTTTTGATGATTTTTTAACGATAAAATCATAGTGGGGTTTAAAAAGGAATTTTGAGTCAAATAATATTCCTAAGTCTTTGTGTTCAGATACTCTTTTCAAATAGTTTGTATTGATGGCATAATCGAATTTAATTGTATTCAGTTTTCTAGAGTAGATCATTATTGAACATTTGCTTATGTTGAGATGTAAATTATTTTTCATTTGGGGTCTAGTGAAAACAGGATAGGTATTACAGAAAATTAAGCTTAGGTACTAAAAACATTAAAACGTACATTTTCATAACATTTTAACAAAAGCCAATTATTATTGCTTAAGATAAAAATAAATAACCGAAAAATTTGCAATATATATCTAAAACATTCACACTTTTTTCAATGAGAAAGGTAGCTACTATTCCCATTAATTGCACCGGCACACAAAAAAAAAAAGTGTCATGAACCAGAAACCAGACCTATCTTTCTATATGTTTTTGGGCACGCTGAATCCGAATTTGAAGTCCGTTTGGCCCCATCACCCTCCAGTTTTGAGCTGTGAGTGCATTTTGTTTGAATTTTTATGACTTTTTTGGAGTTTTTTGCATTTTTCTCAAAACTGAAGGGTGACCGGGCAAAACGGACTTGAAAATCGGATTCAGCGGTCCCAAAAACATATAGAAAGATAGGTCTGCTTCCTGGTACATGAAACTTTTTTTTTTGTGTGCCGGGTATGACAGCGACATGTCGCGACAGTGCTAGCACACAAAAAAAAAGTTGTATGAACCAGAAACCAGACCTATCTTTCTATATGTTTTTGGGACCGCTGAATCCGAATTTCAAGTCCGTTTTGCCCGGTCACCCTCCAGTTTTGAGAAAAGTGTAAAAAAGACCCCAAAAACTACCTTTTTTTGAGTTTTTTGCATATTACTCAAAACTGGAGGGTGACAGGGCCAAACGGACTTGAAATTCGGATTCAGCGGGTCCAAAAACATATAGAAAGATAGGTCTGGTTTCTGGTTCATGACACTTTTTTTTTTGTGTGCCGGTGTTGTTAAAAACACCAGTTTTCGACAATTTTTCCATTCTAAGCTTTAACATTTTCCATTCAGCGCACGTCGAGAAAGATAATGTCACAACTCAAAAAACACGATTATTCAGGAGAAGGAGAAGAAAATCATAAAACTAAATTTATTTAAACTAGCCGACCCCGCCCTCGAAATTCGAGCGCCAATTTCTTTATTTTTTTTTATTTGCAACAACTTTAAACACAATTATACCAAAATAGTTTCATTATTTTGTATAGTATTTGTTGTTGCGATTAACTACACTTTTTGAAGACAAAATACACAGGTAGATATAATATACCTACTTTTTGATATTTTTTTAACCTGATTTAGATATTGTTGAACTACGTTTTAACTGCACTCAACTACGTAAAAAAAAGTATCGAAAAAGAAAGTGCAAAGTGTAATCCCCTTAATGCATTGTGTTTGCACCTTGCATTTTGCGATTCAATTCAACCTGTTTCATGTTCCATTCATTCAAATTCCATCATTCAATCATTCAACTTCCACCAACTTCACTCAAATTTTTCATTCACATCATTGATTGTATACTTTGTAGGTTCTCGTCTTAGCTTAGCTTGTAGAAGTTTAAATTTCCGGAAGGGAGGGCGTTATTTATCGCACTTCCAGTTTGGAATGATATTTGTGGTAAGGTTTCCATTAAAATTTTAATGAATGCGTTCAGATACTTACTAATGATTAAAGATAGGTTCACATTTATTAAAGGTGCGTTCACAACAACGTCGCACAACAACGTTTTTTTCATGTTAAAGCCTGGTACGCTGCTCGCGCTAAATTTTAGCTCCCATACAAATTATCGAAACATTTTAGCCGAGCTAAAATGAGTCCCATACAAATTATCGATAACTTGTATGGGAATTTTATCTTGGCTAAAATTTAGCGCGAGCAGCATACCAGGCTTAAAGCCATAACTACAATGACCTAAAAAGTGCAAAAGTGGGAAATTTACAAAATTAAATTTTTGTTATTTCTTTCTAGCAATATTTGTTTTTGTAAAAAATTTTGGAAAAAACTACCAAAAATTTGGAAACCAAATAATAAGCTTTTTGCATCATTATTTTTTATTTTGTCGTCGTAAAAACTGTCATAAAATGAGTTTGAAATCTATCACTTTTTGACTTTTCGCAAAAAGTTCTCGTTGTAGTTATACTTTTAAAGCCTTAAGGCTTAACTACAATGACGTAAAAAGTGAAAAAGTGGGAAATTTACAAAAGTTAAAAAAATTTATTTCTTTCAAGCTCCAAAATGTCAGATAAGAACTTTTTTTTGAGTTTAGACATTTTTTGAGGATATTTAAAACCACAGTACACATAATAAGGTAATATATTCCGAACGTTGTCAAAATTTGTTTGTCAAAAATGGGCACCAATCTGTCAAATCGGCCTTTGATTTTTATAATTTGATCGCAGTAAACAGGAAATTTGTTTTTGTTTTAATTTATAAAATGTCATTTAAAATAATTATAAATTGAAAAATAACAAATTTTCTTGGTGTTTCTTCGCGGAAAATGGTCGATAATTGTTAAAAAATTAGTATTGTGCGTGGTTTTTCGGTTTTTGTGAGTTTTTCGTCGGTATTTTAAAACAATTAAGAATTCGATAGCTGACGTTGGTCGCCAAATTGTCATGTTTTGACAATTTGGCGACCAATGTCAGTTCGGAATATATTACCTTTTTATGTGTACTGTGATTTAAAACACCTGACGTGATACGCCAAAATAGACTTCGGATTCGGTTTCAGCGACCCAAAAACTATATAAAAAATTTAGTCGCAACCCCAGATAAAAACTTTTGTTTTTTTTTGGTTTTGACATTTTTTTGAGGATATCCCAGAAACAGGGCGAAATTGACTTCGAATCTGGATTCAGTGATCCAAAAACTATATGATTAGCATATTCGCACATCCAGATCAGAGAAAAATTTTTTTTGTTTTCGTGACATTTTATGAGGTTATCTCGAAAACCTGACGTGATGGAGCAAAACGGACTTCGGATTCGGTTTCAGCGACCCAAAAACTATATGAAAAATTTAGTCGCAATCCCAGGTCAGAACTTTTATATTTTTTTATGTGGCTGCCCTACTAACAATTTTGCTTCTATAATGCTTTAAAGAAGCAACAATTGCATCTGTAAAGCTTTATCGAACCAAAATTGTTTGTCGGGTGTGTAATCATTCTGTGAGGCGCGTACTATTACACGATGCCTCTTGAGTCAAGGACTCAAATTTTACATTTATCTTTTGAATTAAAATTTTTTGTTGTTGTATTGCACCAAGAAGCAAAAAGAAATGTGATTGAATGTTGAAAAAAGAAAAAGTGGAAAAAGAAACGTCAAAAAAGAGTCTCGGACTCACGACCCACGACTCTAAGGTCGGATAATTTTTTCTTTCATCTTTTTTCTCTTTTGCACTCATTATGTTTAAAAAGAGTCGCGCCTCTTGAGGCTTCATGTAATTGCTGACAAATTCTTATGTTCTTTCAAGAGAGAAAAGGACGAAAATAGATTTCATTGGTATCAAAAGTGTTTACAAAAGATTGGATCTAGTAATAGACTCGATTTTAATAGAATTCGATTTTAACAAAAAAATTCATGGTAATAAAACAAACATCTTGCTTCTAAACTTAGATAACTAAAACAATGAAAGTTAACCATAGTTTACATGCGATCTTAAAACAACGCACCAATGTGAACCCACCTTAATGTTTTTTGATTTTCGCTGAATGCTTTCATTCATTCATTCAGTCATGAATGACATTTCATTCCAGTCCATTGGAAGTTTTCCAATAGATATTCCCAGTTGTTTTTGTTTTGCTTTGTTGTTTTTTTTTTTACTAAAATATCGAATTTTATTTTAATCAATTTACCTATTTCGGTTAATAAAAACTTTATTAATTATGCATTCTGCGCATCTAGGGAACATTTGCTATCGGTCGGTATATAATTTATGTCCCTTCGGTTTTTGTGGGTCGCGGAGTTTGTACCACAAAATTCGCGTTCGCCGTTTTATTATATGATGATGATGTTAATGATGATTTGATAATGCCACATTTGCTCTAACGGCCAGCTTTGCAAATAGAGTCACGCCCTTTGTATATAAAATCTATAGTACTATCATGAAAAAAAAACAGCGCCACCAAAAAAGTAAGCTAGCGAACGAACTAAAAAATATGTCAAATTTCAAACAGAAATTTATATCTCATCTCCTTACTCCCATTATTAATTCGATCTAAGCGCCCTCGCGACCACTCAGGTAACGAACAAACTAAAAAATTGCACTTCATGATAGTACTATAGATTTTATATACAAAGGTCACGCCTTTTGGTACGATTGTACAACTTAACCTTGCGAACTCAAAATCGCCACTTTTTTGAGTTGTAACACTATTCTCAACGTGTGATATGTAGTATAACATAAAAAACAAGTTTTAAACTTCAAGGATTAAAAAAAAAAAACGGAATTCTTTAGAGGCCAAAATCCATTGAATAAAGTGAACAAAAAATCTGAAATTCGAACGCAATGCAATTATTGAAGAATGTTATTCAATAAGCGAATGGCAAAACCTCACGTGTGGGTTGATTTTGTTTCTCATGTAAGAAAAACACGACATCTGTCCCATGTTAATTGATATTACCTCAATATACTATCCACCTACCTCTCATATATGTACCTACATATGTATGTTATGACTTATGAATGATTTCATTAAAGAAGCTGGTCAACGATTTATTGATTTTTATTCTTACCACGCTGCTTGTTTATAGATACATACTCGACTCGTATATAATGTATAACAAATTTTCTGCGGCACATTAAATTCAAGGTCCTTTCTGAACCGAAAAAGAAGTAAATTTGAAATGTCAACTGCACGTCCAAATGGGAATATGAAAATACACAAACCAAGAGTTAATATACGTCCCTTTATTTTTTTTTTTTTTGTTGAAAGAAGCCCCTTTTCTGGAGCGGGAAGGGAGGGGGGTGGAGAGGAGGAGTTGTTTTAAGGGCTGTTGCCGGGAAGTTCTTACATAGCTGTGTGTGGTAGTTTGTCATTTCGCCGTCTCGTAGGTCGCAGATAAGAGAGATTAATGTGAAGAAGATAAATATCGCTGGTGGGCTGCAACAGGGACTGAATAATAGGATTTGGGATAGGGATAGGAACAAGGACACAACTCTTAAAATTACATTGTGTTTATGAAATAAATGGGATGAAGCCAATAGATAAATTATTCAAAGGTCACATATGTGAGTGAGTCAATGGAAACTTCGTCGTACTTTTTGTCTAGAAATTAATTTAAAAATATAACTAAACTGAAAATAACCTTAAAAAAAAAAGTAAGAGTGTCCAAAGTGTCAACAAAAGACAACATATTATGCAAAGAATGCGAGACAAGACACAAATAAAGTGGCGCCACATCCTCATGTAAAATTAATCCCAGTTCAACGGCCTTGGATACATTGCTGATTTTAAGTTGAATTTGCTCAGCATTCACCACAGAATACAAACCTAATTAAGCTTAATATAATTTTTTGAAAAGCCAGCCAGCGTAGGATGAAAGGTCAAAGTGATTATGTATCGAAGTGTCTGGAAGGAACTTGAACAGAAGATTTAAGAGTTTATATGTGAGAGGTTAATCAATTGCGATCGGATTTGGCAGAATATTTTAAGGGTAATTCATATACAACACACTCCCACGTTAAATTTTTTGGAGTAAGGAGAGTCAACAATTATTTTAATTGAAATAAATATGATAGCTGAGATAAATTAACATTTTGGAATAATATAGGTCAAATGACTTTGATGGAGGATTAATACGTGCAAAAGTTAAAAGTCAGTTCCAGCTTCCAAACCTTTTAACTTAAAGGTAGTGAACATTGATTTGTTCAATATAAATTGTTCGCTATAAAGATTTCAAAATCTTTGATTAAAATACCTATATACATATTCTTTTTCAGTTCAACGAACTGACTAAAACAGTTTTAGTTGACCATAACATTTAAACTCGTTCAAATGTAACTTTTTAATGAAAAAAAGTCTACTCTCTTCCATTCTTTAAATCCATAATACATCCTTTCGTCATACTTGCACTCCTAGAGTCTATATTAATCTTAAGGTGATAACACAGGTATATTCCAGCTGTCATTTGAAGGCCCAACATATAACTTCTTTGCAAAATTGTTTCTTTAAACAATACAGTAAAGATTCAAGTGCTTCCATATCAAATAATGTCAAGAGAGATCAACATTTCCCACCAAGGTATCACCCTTAATTCAATAGAAAACATGCAAATGAAAAATGAACAAAAGAAAATAAAAAAGGTAAAAAGCCCGCATAGCATACCTACGTCACAGTTATGTATCAAGATTGATTTTTTCGATATGACCAACCAATTGTTTTTGCGCCCACTTTATCGCACACCCGGAACCCGGAAATCTAAAGGAAGTTGTATACCTTTTCAAGCAACATAGCAGATGGGTGAATACCGACAATTACTTATTGTTTTCAATATAAAAAACATTTTATTTTTTTTTTTTGTTTTCGATAACTACAAACAAATTGACACAATAAATTCAATCACAGCACGTTTTTATTTTTATAATTTTTATTCTGAGTTTTTGAATTGGAATCAATAAAGTATTGACAAGCACTCACTGTTGTTCCATCGTGAAACAAACTGCTGCAACCAATTAACAACGCATTGTCTCTGAGAACAACAGTGGCATCGCAACTTGCACTATCATTAACCATTGAGTCCATGAATACATAAACATACCTTTTCAGCTAAAACCTCACGGCTGAAATCAATAGTTACGGTTGAGCTCGAAATTTACAAAAAAAAGATGCACAAACCATCAGTAATTCGTTTGGATGGTGTCATATGGACATGGTTGCCACTTGAGGAACGAAGCTTTTGCTTTGGGTACATAGTTTCAAGTCGACAAAATTTCTTGGGATTTTGAAAAAAACTAACAAGCAATAGCATAGGTAATTTTTTGGATTCTAAAGCTAGGACATATTGGGCCATATTCGTAAACGCTGTCTAAGTTGCTACTTAGAAAGACTTTAGTTTATCCTATTCAAATAACATTGGATAAACCCCAGTCTAATAGCCTGTTTTCACTCGATCCCAAATGAGATAATTTCGCAAGTTATCTCATTTCGAATGTTCAATCGTGTAGAAAAAAAGAGTTTGTGTACACACGTACACGCGACTGAAGTTATGCTTCTCACTCAGTATATTAAGGTCCAAATTTTTCAATAGTCAGATAAACCTCAGATAGAGCTTATTCCCAGGAATAAAAGTTTTTTTTTTATATTGACATTTATTCTTCTGATAGTCTAACGATTAAAAAATCAGGGCTAAATGAATTTCATTTGATATTTTTATTATTTTTGTTTTATATTACATACATATTATAAAAATAATCAAACAGCGTATTTTTTAACAATCTCAGCTTAGGAAATATTTTGATGCTATCTCCGTACCTTAACCCAAGACAATCTGACTTCCCTGAATATAGTTATGCATGAAAAATTCTTTATAATAATTGTAAATTAAGAATCTTCATACCAATTTCCGGGGCTAAATTTTTGAGAAAAAATATTAAATTTTATATACGATTGATGGCCTTTAGGTATATCAATACAAGTTTAGTTTTAGTCTATGTTGTTTTCTTTTCCTTTTAGGTATTTATGAGTATTTACGTTTTTGTTTTTTGTGGCAACTTGCAACATGCAACTTCCCACATGCAACTTGCCACATGCAACTTTCCACATGCAACTTGCCACATGCAACTTGCCACAGGCAACTTGCCACATGCAACTTGCCACATGCAAATTGCCACATGTACAGTGCAACATTCAACTTGCCACATGCAAGTTGCCACATGCAACTTTCCACATGCAACTTGCCACATGCAACTTGCCACATGCAACTTTCCACCTATTGCATACTGAATGCCACATGCCTCATGCTACTTGCCACATGCACTTGCATCATGATTCATGCCACATGGTACTTTCCACATGCCACATGCAACTTCCGACATGAAAAATGCAACTTGCCACGTGTTGTGGTTTTTTTTTACCGTACTGCAGCGTCCTGCATTTTTAAATACTAAAGTACTACCAACTCTAAAGGTGAAACGACAGCCCTGCTGCCCAATTGTCTCGGATATCGCGTCATAATCCCTTTGACATTCTTGTCAAAAAGGGCTAAGTATGCGTAAAAACACTGTGATTACACTGTGTGTGTTTATCACATTTATTCACGAATACAAAAGAAATTACAACAACACGAAATAAACAAATGGGTTTTGGGGGGTAAAACGTACGAAAGTTTCCCATCTCCTTTGTGTATCTCTGATTCGAACTATATGCCTGCGCACCTGCGCTACAAGATTTTCACATTATCCATCCTCATCTTCATTCGTAACCCGCGAGCAAAGCATACACATAAAATCTTTCTTGGATGAATTTGTAGTAAACTCGAGCGACGGTTTTCTGTGCACGGGCAGATTTTTTTTCTTTTCCTTTGTATTTGTTATGTTCCTTTTCTATAAAGCTTCATAGATGAAAAATGCATTGTATAAGGCTAAGCGCACATATGCGATTATAGTCGCGCGATTTTTCAGTAGCGAAAATGGATCACATGGATTTCAATGCCTGTGAACACACATGCTTCCCTCGATTAAAAATTTGAAAATTGTGTCTACAGTCATTGAAATTCTTGTCATCTAATTTGCGACTGAATAATCGCGCGATCAAAATCGCATGTGTGCGCCTAGCCTAAGATCGAATCTCGTGCAAAAAAAGCAATGCACGAGAGTCTGGAATGTAGTTTTGTTTTCTATTGTAGATACAATAAGGGCATTCGTTGTTGTTTTTTTTTATTTGTGTCGATAAAACAATGAAGAGGACGTACAAAACCGACTCCCATGTAGGTACCAAAACTGGGTTTTGTGGTTTTTCTTATAGTTTCTATAGCCAGAACTGAACGAAATTAAAATGGGACCACACTGCACCAGCTTTCCAAAACAAAAAGAATTATCAAAATTGCTTCACTATTGCTAAAAAAGGGGAATTGAATACCTCCTGCTTTTTGGAAGTCGGTACAAAACAACCTTATTCTTTTGAGGAAACTAAGTAAAAAAGTTATTTTCGAAAAAAATGTCGCTAAATACATTCTTACGGCAAGCTATCGATATGTAGGTAGGCATGTATATAATTTGCAGGAATTAAATATCTCATGCTGCTAGGTACATACATACATATAAGTTGTCACAATTATACATAGATATAGATACATATTAAGGGTCCAGGGGAAAAACGGCACATGTCCACTTTTTGTCAAAAATAAACTAATGATGAGGTCTGTAGTATTTACTGAGCACTATCTAATGGGATCCTTATTTTTATAAAACAAATTTAAGACTTGCTGAAAAAATAAATAAAATGTGTGCTTTTGGTACTAAGTTGTATGGAGAACAAAATTTTAAAATGGGTTTTTCTCGAAATGAGTTGGGATGGACTTATGCTATTTTTCCCCTGGACCCTTCATATTGATTGGGAGCGTATCGGAATCCAGATTTTCGGAAATCCCCAAAAAAAATGTTTAAGATCCCGTTTCTTAAGTACTGTTTTTTGAAATCCCGTTTATATAATAATACTGTTTAAGCAAAATCTCATCTCTGGAAAGCCGGCTTTTTTAAACCCCTTGTATACCGCAAATCCCGGTTCGTACTTTCATAACTGCTACTCAATATGGTACACTTAAATAACCTAGCAGTTTCTCAATGTGAAAAAAATGAAGAAAAAAATGCTTTGAAAATAAAATTTTTATTGCAAATAAAAAAAAAAATTGCATTAAAAAAAAAATTCCAATGGAAAATTAATGTGTTAAATATTTTTTTTTTAAATTCGTACATTTTTTACATTAGCTATTTTAACTATAATAATAAAGCTAATGTAAGGTCAAATAGTCAAAATTGTAAAAAAAACATCGAACACTAAACAAAAAATATTTAATAGTTTCAACCATAAATCTGTGAATAGATAACGGCTAAATCTCTTTTAAGTTGGATTTTTGGAAAAACTGTTGTTTGAGAAAGAATGAATATTTATAATTATGATTAAGTGTCGAATATTCATGTGCAAATTGCTAAAAGTTTATTAACCTCTCGTTTTTATAACCCCGCTTTTTGAATCAACACAAGGTGTTTTATTTTAAAAATCGCCGCGAAAGCGGGGTTATAAAAACGGGAATTTAATAAACGGGATGGTAAAAAACGGGATTTTAAAAGCGGAATTCAAAAAAAGCAGGATTTTAAAGAACAGTATTAAAAAAAGGGATTTTAAACAACAAAAAAAGGGATTTTAATTACAGGAATTAAAAAAACAGGATAATGAAAATCGGGATACTGAACCCAACCCATATTGATTACATGTACATTTTTTTAAGAAAATAAGTTTCAATTTTCGGCTTTGCTTTTTTCTAGATTTCAAAACGATACCTTGAGTTCCAAATATTGCTTTTCGATTTTTATACATATTTATTCGAAAACATTATTATTTCATCAAAAGAGGCTGTAATTCATAATTTATATTTTTGAATATTAACATAAGTGGCAAAAAGAACTGCGAAGCCATTCCACATTCTTGTGGTGCGGGGTGCGGCTTTTGAAAGAATCTCAATAATTCGTTTGAAATCAAGTATCAAGCTCAAGTACTCACGAATGAATTGTTTCTAAACGAATTGTTTTAGGACAACGTATATTTTGTAAATTCCAGTAGGATCAGAAATTCAGTAGAATTTCTTGCATCGACAGAGGAAGCCTAAAATATAAGTTTCCAAGATATTGCTTTTCAAAAATCGTCAATACCGTTTTAAATACAATAGTCCATTTAGTAAGCATTTCGCGCTTCAAAGGGTGAATTCTTTTCAATTTTTTTAGGGGAAAGTGGTTTAAAGTAGCGTACTGTAAAAAAGTGAACGTGAAAAATATGTAACCTTGTTGACTATATACGCGTATATAGTCAACAAGCTTACATATTTTTCCTTTGCTTGGAAAAAAATCTCCCCAGACCTTTCTGTTCTTGTCGGTTGCTCTTCTCTTTAGTGTAGTTTTTGGAATTCCGAATGTTTTGGATGCTTATTTAAAAAAAAAAAAAAAAAAATACTACGAGATCCTATGAGTTAAATAAACAAAAATAGAAGCTTTTTTTAAAGAGAAATAAACAAACAACAGTTTGAGAAAATGTGTTTATTTTTCTTTGTTTTTTGCTCAGAAAAACGCTGTTTTGTTGAATTCAAATTGTAATATTTTTCGATCTTACTCCAACTTTGGAATCTTTTATACTTTTTTTGAAAACTGCAATACAAATTGAGTTTTTATTAAACTTGGAATTTTTAATTTATTTTCAGCAAAATGGAGTATGAAATGAAAAATATTTTCATCAATTAATTGATTCTTTTATGAGGCAATGTTTTAGTGAAAGATTTGTAAAAAACAAAAAATCAGGTAGGTATCGGCGGAGGAAGCAAAATATTGTTGCAAAGTAAGGATTTTCAAAATTTCATAAGAACTGCATTTAATCGAAAACCGTAAGAATTTTGGGTGAACAAGTTACTAAATTCTGAGAGCCTTTAAGTTGCCCTATCAGTATATTTCGTTTGATCTATTACTTTTGGGACACCCTGTATAGTACCAATAGTACCAATATCGTAACTTAAAACAACTTTGGGACCTATATATCGAATGTTTGATTGATTAACAGAATAGATTCAGATAACAGAATATTTTTCTTTTAATACAGTCAAATAAGGTGAAATAAGGGGTAAACCTCGGAATGAATGCTAATAGAATTTTTTTTTGCTCAATATCTTCGTTTTGGCATTCTATAACATACCTCAAAAGTCTAGAAAAATCTCATGTCCGCAAGTTGCGATTTTCAAGGTCAAAGCGCGAAATGGAGATTTTCAACATTAGCAATAATAGTCAATGGTATTATATACACATATGATACATGACTTCGAGGTATTTTTTAATGCTGATGCCAAAAAATCTAAAATCAAGACAATCTGATGTCTCTGAAAAAAGTTAAACCAGTTTTTCATCTGTCAACCCATATTATTATAACAGTTGCAAACTTACTACCGAAAAACCCTTAAAAGTTATGGTGGAGGAACCAAATTTTGCATGAAGGTTTTAATATCCATTATCATTAAGAATCAACACAATGCAATGAAAAAAACATTCATATCTATGAAAAATTAGTATTTTTTGAGAGAGGAACCAAATTTTCTAGACTTTTGAGGTATATGTTATAGAATGCCAAAACGAAGGCTTTGAGCAAAAAATATTCCATTAGCATTCATTCCCAGGTGAAACCCTTATTTGACTGGATTATTTAACTTTTTGTATCATTAAATTAATTAGGGTAAAAAAATCTTAGTGCTTTTGAAGGTTTACTATTTAGGATGCCGTATGTGTGCAATTGCTTTCAGTTAACTGTTGTACTAACTAAACTGGGATGGGGATACAAAAGGTCCTTTTTAAAAATACCTTGCCAATTTTTATTAGTCAACTAAGTGCTTCTGGTGACTTTGTAAATGCAATGGTATAATCCTCAAAAGAATAATTTAAATTTGTAAAATTCATCAAACTCCAGATTTAAACTAGTTCCGAAATACCCATGACAAAGGAAAAAAAAAAAACAAAGTATCCCTGCAGTTCCACCTGACTCTTTGTATGTCTGACTGTACAATGTGCATGAACCAACAGCCTAGGGCACTCACTTTGAGTAGTTCCCTACAGCCTTTTTATTTAATTTTTTTGTTGAGTACTTAGCAGTTGTGGTATAGTTTAAAATTACAAAAATGGTAACCGTGCTCATACAATTTCCGCACACACCAACCACGACCAATAACTCACCAGTCTGTAATCCTTCCCACGAGGCATTCACTTAAGCACCCAGTCGTGCAGCACGCTTACATAATCCCAATATAAAGACCACGTGGAGGATGAAACAATAAATCTTGTTTTTATTTTTAATTTGGAATCGCATTTTTTTTTATTATTTTTATCACCCTAACGAATATTTTATTTTAAGGTGAATGAAAAAAAAGCTTAAAAATGCCCGCAATTTCAATGTGCAGCACAATCCCTCTGTTTATAGCTTTAGAATATTACTTGAAATTATCCGCACCGTTATAACTTAAACGTAAACCAGCTCTCTCTTGACATACAAATAACTAACTTTTGCGGGACAGCGACCGGTGTGTTTGGAATTTGTTGTGTCTCAACATAACCTGTGTGCCATATCATTACAATTACATCCCAACCTAAGAGAACATGCATGAATCTCGAGCTTATGGTTTCGTGTTTAAGTGGGATTTTCCTTTCTAATGTGAAGGACTACACAAAAACAGGAGAACCATAAAAAACCTCTAAATTCTCGTCCTGGAGAGAAAAATATACTTTTTTTTAGGGGAAAATGGGCTTTTAGTTATTTATGGTCAAATTGGGTTTTTTTTTCTGAAATTCGGGTCTTAAGAACAAAATGAGAGTTGATATATATAGGGGATAAAATGATGTGCATAGCTGTATCCACGGCCTTTGTAGTAGTAGGAAATCGGCAGATTTGAGCTAGGTTCAGCTCCCATTTCGGATGCTTTCTCCCGATCAATCAATTCTGTTGCTTCGCTTAGGTTAGGTTGAGTTTCTTGGCAGGGCCCAATGTAAACAGATTTTTAACTAAAAAGTACCTTGCCAAGCAACTTGGGTTCTCAGGATTTAACTACCTTTTAGGGTCCTATGTATGTTCTGCTCACGTAACTTCGCAATTTTGTATTGAAATCCAAAGTCTTGGCAAAAATAGTATTCAATGTGCTTTATAAATTTTTTTTTTTCACAAATTTTGACTTTGAGATCGATTATTTCGAAAACAATTAATTGAACTACTTTTTCAATATAGCAAACGTAGTTCAAAGTAGTTTTATGTACTAAGCAGCAGATAAATGTTCCAAAAGGAACAGATACCTATTATTTATTAACTTAACATTTTTCACTTTATCATCCACTTTGATAATCACCTTACGTGAAGGTAGGTAGGTATAGAGATGGCGGTCAAGGCAAACCATGTTTGATTGACCCAATTAGCGCAGGATGCGCCGTTTTGATACCAAAACTTATGAAACCTGTGAGTGATAATTGGATTTATTTGAAATACATTTTTTAATTGGTTTTAAAAAAAGGGAAAAACAAGTGTTAGGCAGTCCTAAATCCACTTTGTTGCATTTAGGAACGAGATCAAGTCTTTGATCCTTGATTTTGAGATGTTATCTATGACATTAAAGAATTCGCTCCCCAGAGAGAGTGCTCTATTCCTAGCAAGGGCGGGACATTGACATAGGAAATGGAAGACCGTTTCTTTTTCTTGCTGGTCCAAGCAGCTGCGACAGTAGGTATTGTGTGGTACACCCAACTTTGCTGCATGTTCCCCTATCGGCCAATGTCCTGTGCACACCGCAACGATTCTGCTAATATCTTTTCTGGGTCTAGAGATTAGGTCATGTGTTTTGGATTTATTATAGGTGGGCCAGATTTTTCTGGATATGACGCAGCTAGTCAAGTTGTGCCACCTATTGTTAGCTTTTGTTAGGTATTTTAAGAAGATATCGCCCTTCATGACTCCTATGGGAATGATAACTATTTCTGCTAGTGACTCATGAAGGGCTGATCCTTGCCTGGCCAGTTCATCCGCCTTTTCATTGCCTTCAAAACCACTGTGACCTGGGATCCAGATGAGAGTGATTGTGAGGCTTCCACTCAGCAATGAGAGTTCCTCTCTGCACTGCTGAACCAATTTGGAGGATGTCGTGACCGAAGCAATTGCTTTTATAGCTGCCTGACTATCTGTTAGTATAGCTATATTTTGGTTTTGATTTGGATATACTCTAAGTAATTTGCAAGCTTCTTTAATTGCCAGCAATTCCGCTTGGAATACACTGGCAAAGTTTGGTAGTCGAAGGGATTTTGAGATATTGAGGGATTCATAGTAGACACCCGAACCGACCCCACAGTCCATTTTTGAGCCATCAGTGAAAATGCAGGTGTCGAAGCCTCTCGTCACAATGCCCTCTTCCCAGTCTGATCTCGACGGGAAGCTGACCTTGCAATTCATTACAGTATTCAAAATAGGGGTGCAGTAGTCCGTGGGTGTCAGAAGCATATCCGATGGTATTAAATTTGTTGTGTCACTGTGACCAAAAGATTTTGCCTTCCAACTACCCGTTTCTTTTAGCCATAAAACGCTACAAGAGACCTGGTATTTGATATGAAGGTCTATGGGTAAGAGGTGCAAGAGAACGTTTAGAGCCTCCGTGGGGCACGACCGGAGGGTTCCAGTCGTCTCTACGCTTGCTGTTCTCTGGATTTTCTTAAGTTTGTTGATGTTATAAGCTTTACTGAGTGCAGGCCATCAAACAATGGCGCCGTAGGTAAGAATGGGTCGTACAACCGCTGTGTAAGTCCATAGAATCATTTTTGATTTAAGACCACATTTTTTCCCAAAGGTTTTACTGCAGGCATAGAAAGCAATGCTCGCCTTTCTAACCCGCTCTTCTATATTAAGCTTCCAGCTCAGTTTAGTGTCCAAAATTACACCTAAATATTTGGCGCTAGAAGAAAGTGATAAGATTTGGCCATTGAGCTGAGGTAGAGGGAAAACAGGGATTTTGGTTTTAGTTGTAAAAAGCATCAGTTCCGTTTTACTTTGATTAACTCCTAGGCCACAGCTTGTAGCCCAGTTGCTAACTTTTCTGAAAGCCGTGTCAGTCATTTCACTGATCACAGGTAAAAACTTTCCTGATACAAGTACAACCAGATCATCCGCATATGCCACTGCCTTCACTCCACTTCTCTCAAGCTTCACGAGGATATTGTTCATGACAAGGAGCCATAAAAGTGGGGAAAGAACGCCACCCTGAGGCGTACCCCTATTAACGCATTTAAAACAGTTTGAATTTCCTAAGCTTGCTTGAATTCTTCTCTCTTTTAGCATTGAAATAATCTTCTGATGTAGTCTTCTACTTCAAAAGTCACTAGGGCTTCGAGAATAGATTCGGTTAGGACACTGTTAAAAGCTCCCTCTACATCCAAGAAGGTAGCTAGGGTATATTCTTTAAAGTGTATCGAGTTCTCAATTGTTCGAACGACTTCATGGAGGGCTGTTTCCGTAGATTTGCCCCTCATATAAGCGTGCTGCGAACTGGCTAGAGGACATCTTTTAAAAATGTCTCTAATATGAGTTTCTAAGATTCTTTCTAAGGATTTAAGTAGGAAAGATGTTAAACTTATTGGCCGGAAATCCTTCGCGGATTCATGTCCTCTTTTGCCCACTTTGGGTATGAAAACCACGCTAACTTGTCTCCAAGACTTGGGCACATGATTAAGAAGAAGGCAGCCTTTAAAGATTTTTTCAAGCCACTGCTATCTCTTGCTGACTTTGCAGCATAATGGGCAGAATACCATCAGGGCCTGGGGATTTGTACGGAGAGAAAGTGTTAATAGCCCAAGCTATATTTTCTTTTGTTATCAGGGGGTTTACTTGCTCAGTCGTAACTGATAGCAAAGTGGAATTTGTGTTCACTTCAGAGGTGCTATCAACGCACCCCGGAAAATGAGTAGTCATTAATAATTCTAAGGATTCAGCTGGAGATATTGTCCAGGATCCGTCAGACTTTTTAAGAAACGAGGGATTTGAGTGTTCCCTCGATAAAACCTTGCTAAGCCTGGCAGAATCCTTAATATCTTCTATGGAGTGACAGTATTCCTCCCAGCTTTCCTTTTTGGCTGATGCTATGCTACGCTTGTAGACTCTTAAGCAATCTTTATAGGGTTCATAGAATTTGTGTTTATGGCAGATGTTGAAGATTGTTCTAGTCATTTTCCTCAGATTAGACAGGTCTTCGTTCCACCAAGGGGGAAATATTTTGCTACTATGTCTCACCGGACAAGAGACTTTAAAGGCAGTGATCATTGCTCGTTCAAAGGTCATTACCTTTGATTCGAGCTCATCCACCGAATCTGTATTTATATTGGGTATATTGCGTAACTTTGCACTAAAAACTTGACCGAAATTCTTCCAGTCAGTTCTTTTGGGATTTCTATAAGGGGGTGGGATTTTAGTTTCAAACTTAAGTTGGAACAGAATCCAACTATGGTCTGAAAAGGATTTTAAAGGGGATACTCTCCAATTTTCAACCTGCAAATTGAAGTTGCTATTTGTAATAGTGATGTCTAGTACATCCTCCCATCCTTCATAGTTCCTTGAACTAGGAAACGTGAATGTTGGAGTAGTACCTCTATTGCAAAGAGTGAGGTTATTTTCAATGATATAATCAAATAAAGACTCACCTCGTTCATTGATCTCAGAACTACCCCAAAGAGTATGACGTGCATTTGCGTCACACCCGATGAGTTCGCTTGTCTTCATTGTACTGGCTTGAGTTGTCAGCCTACGTACTTCCTCCGGCGGTGACTGCTGGTCATGTGCCATGTACGCAGATGCCAAAAGTAGTCCATCAGTATTTGAACCCTCTAATTTGACAACGGTCAAATCAGAGGTGCTAAGATTGGGACACAAAAAAGCTTTTAAGTGTTTTTTAGCTAAAATACATGTTCTTGGCTTACCTTGGCTCGAACTGACGAGCTTGTAAAAAAGGTCATATTGGCTGTCTTGGAGACCTCTCACTCGGTGGCCATTAATCCAGGGCTCTTGTATGATGCCCACATCAAAGTTTTCCTCCCTTAGGAAAACTCTCAGGTTATCTGAAGCACATTTAGAGTGCTTCAGATTAACCTGAACGACGTGCAGCATGTTTTTAATTTATATCGGATTCTGCATCGTCAGTTACCAGCCTCTCGCCGGAGAACCCTGCCTCTTTGGGGGTATCGTCATCCTCGACGATATCCTCAACTAGGTTAGAGTCCGCTTCCTGACTTTGCAGAATCTTTATTTTGGCATTCAAAGCGGAGTTTAAAGTCGGCTTTTTCGAGAGCCCCACGACTAACCTCGCAGATCCTCAGAAGGTAAGACACGCTGTTCTTTTGCGGCTCTTCAGTCTTAATGACTGCCCAGTCATGCATCGGAATCAGCGGGTTTAACCTCTGGAGACTGCGGATCAGCTCCGTTCCACTTGGCTTGATACTCATGAGGGGAGCCAAATGCGAGCCAGTGGTTGTTTAGGAATCTCCTTAGCTGGGATAAGATTGAGCTTCAAACCATCCCATTTAGTGCTGATCTCATCAACACTTTTACTAAGGAAATCCCTAGAAAACCCATCCTCGCACTTAATTACCCTGTATCCCCTGAGCATCTCACCAGAGTCGAAACTAGGGTAGGGACCCTCATTTGCCGATAGGGTGTAGAGGAAGACCATCTCAGATAGTTTGGCCTCGATGGAGTTCCACACTGACATCAGACCTTTGTTGTCAGTGGAGAGCTCATCTACAATCGCCACTTGAAGATCGTCCCTGACGATCTCACCTTACGTGAAAGCAAAAGAATTTATTGTGATGATCAACAATCAACAATAAATTTAGCCGGTTCCACTCCAGATTCCTTGGACTTGATCATATTTATATTGAATTTTTCAATTGTGAGTTATTTTCCTGACTGTCAAATTTGATAGGTAGATAGGTATTTAAGTAGGTACCTAATAGGTCTGTTTAATGAAGAAAAACTGGAACAGAATAGATCAGAACAGCGCACAAATACGTGAAAACTGTCAGAATAAAAAAAATCATTTTGTCTAAGAGCCGATTTTTCAATCTTCTGATAAACAGTCAGTTAACTGTTCTACGAATAAAGTTATTAGGCTCATAAACAATCAGATAACAAAATTGAATTTTTAAATCAAGAAATACAAAAAATATTCAAAATTAAACGTAATTTTTATTCATAATTATTTTTATTTTCTTGTATGCCCTTGCATTTTTTAAACGCATTGGTCTTTAAATTTGTGAAAAAAAGTATCTTTATAATTTATATTCTCAAAGAAATCCATTTTATCAATATTTTCTTCAAAACAGCGTTGAAAATACAACTCAGTTCACATAGACCGCCTTGAGAGCATCCAAAGAAGGTTCATGCGTTTTTGTCTACGCTTTCTCCCGTGGTCTCCAGGTAATAAATACACTTCCCCCGTACGCAAATAGATTAAGGTTAATCAATCTTCCGTTACTAACGTGCCATAGGCAATATTTACAGTTATGTTTTATTTTAAAATTAATAAATGGGTCAATAACATCTCCATCAGCTCTGGATCGTCTAAATTTCAGCTACAGTCAAGCTAATTTACGTAGACAAATTATCTTATGTCCAATATTTAGCAGAACAAATTATGGTTTAAATAGTCCCTTAAATCAACTGATTTCAGTCTTCAACAGATACTATTTTATAATTTCTTCATTTAATGTTAATTTTAAGAGTAAGAACTTCAAACAAAATTTCTTTAATGTAAAATTTTAATGTACATATATGTAATAGGTATTGTATTTAATGTTTTTCTTTAATGTTTTTTTTTTTTAGTATATAAATTTAATATTTAGATGTAATGTAACGTTAGTATTTAACGAATTAAATAAATAAACTATGAAAATTGACACACTATTTTAGTTGAGATTATTCCTTGGAATAATTTTTATTCGTCTCTGAAAGAATCAGATGGTTTTATTTCTCTATTAATGTTTTATTCCTAGGAAAAAGCTTTATCTGACTGTTGAAAATTTAATTTTTTCTCTATCTGGGGAATAAGTACTAACTGACTGTTTATATTTGGCCCTAAATAAAACAAATCAGCTGCTGCTTGACACTTTTCACTCATTTGCTCTTCCTTAAAAGTAAGAGCAGGAAAATTTTAACTAAACTGTGCTGGAAAATTTTATGGAACACAAAATAACAGACTGTAGAACAGTGTGGGGCAAGGTTTTTCTTCATGAAACACACAAACCTGTACTTTTCGGATCTTTTCTGTTCTCTTCTGTGTGGACGGGTTCATGAAACAGACTAAATATCTACTCATTTCATACTTAAAACGTTGAAGAATCTTATATTTAAACTTTGTGCGGTCCTCATAATTTTCTCGTTGCAAAAAAAAAAAAAAAATAGGCTTCACTTTACCTTGTTTCTCCTACACAAACAGCTAAACAAACCAGAGGGAGGTGTGATTATAAACATTTCGTAGGATTATACGTATTGCAATGTCCTCCGCCAAGGTACTCAAGAAAAATAAGAAAGTAAAAAACTCTACCAACTTCTAACGTCCTAACAGCTCAACGATGTCGAAGTCGACGACAAAAACGTCCGTCTGACGATCTAACAGAAGGAACTTTTGACAGTATTGAGATGAAAAAAAAGTAGACGAAGAAGAAAAAGAAACACAATTATGTTTCGTCATAAAAATGCTAAATACGCTAATTACTTTTTTATGCTGCTCCTCTTGCTTGCTGGTCTTTATGGAAAAACGAAGAAAAACGTATCCAACAGTTGGAGGTAATCCTCATTTTACCATTTTGCTTTAACGGGAACCTGAAGTGATGGTATCTCATCTTATATGTGTGCCTATTCTTTAAGAATTTGGACCTTCTTGATGTAATCCATTTTCTCTTCTTCTTTCTTCGTTTTTATATGTTTTTTTTTTTTGTTTGTTTGTTTGTTGTAGTTGTTCGAGTGTAATTTATGACAGTTAATTTCGGGGATAAGGACGAACGTGTACCGTTGATTATGATGACAAATATACGTACCCAAACACGTACATATCGAACGAAGGCGAAATGACAATTTCTCTCGAGGCAGTACTTTTACTGAAGATTATTATGTATATTTGAATTAGAACCAAGGACGACAAGAGCAAAGGCCAAATGGACCTTGGTCCTTATGTTCAGTTCAGGCACTACTTTTTTTTGTTTCACTTGTTTTTGTTGTCTTTTTCTGGTAGAAAACACGTTATTGTTTGGAGTACAATCACGGTTGCCACTCGCATAAAAAATTTCCTACCAAAGTTTCCAAAAAAACCTACCAATTCAAAGAAAAACCTACCCAACGAAAATTTTCGATTTTAAGAGAATAAATTCTTGTTTAAAAAAATAACAACAGCAATTTTATACTGATATTTTATTGAAAAAATAAAAACATAAATTATTGATTAATATTAATACTAATTCACAGTTCGTTTTTTTATTTTAATCACAAAATCAAAACTAAGTCTAATAATTGAATCATAAATTATTACAAAATTAATACTTATTTGAATTCAGTTCTTTTATGTTATCACAAAATCATAGTAAAGTATAACAAGGTACTTATAAAAAATAAAATAATAAAATCAATAACAAACTTAAAATTTTATGTTTGGTACTCAAAACATATTAATAATAATAAAAATAAATTAAAAATTGCCACAAATAAGGAGAAACCAATGTTTATACAATGTAGAGTAAAGTACATACATAAAAAGGCAGTATTGGCATTTAAAAATAGTGTTTGGCTGACCAGACATAATGCGCATCATTTTTATCCTCAACAACCAACTCTTTTGCCAGCATAATGCTGTTAATAACATTAAACCCCAGTTCATTTCTAAGCTTGTACAATTTATTCAATAATATATTTACCTATCCATGTTTTGTTTGCAACAAAATCCAATCGAATGAAAATGAAGAATGTGAAGTTAGTGTCAACACAAAACATGAAAATGGATGAGTTCAGACACCAACAATGAGGATACTGCGTTTACATACACTAGTTAATATTATTACTCTCGGTTTAGATGGGCACATTTGTTTGGCACAAATATTTTGGGTAGATTTGACATAATTATAATTTTTTTTGTCAATTATTAAAAATAAAATTATTCTAGAATTTAGAATATTGGAAAAACCTACCAAATTGACTTCAAACCTACCAACCTACCCAAGATAAAAAAAACCTACCCAGTTTGGTAGGATCCTACCCACTCCGGCAACCGTGAGTACAATTACAATAATCAATTGGATTGGTGGTGTCTACTCGTGTTTGATATAAAATAACAAACAGGACGACTGACTGACAGAAAAAGTCAATTTCTTCAAAGAGGGATCTTTGAAGAGCTGTTGATTAACAACAATAACAGCAGTTTAAACGATGAGTGGAATTGCTAGAGCAAAAGTTGTCTTGTCTAGCGTCTACGAGGATACATATGTATATTTTTGGGTACTTACGCTACATACCTTTATGAAGAATAATATTTTAATAGCTTGCTAAAATGACAGCATCTATAAATACGAACTTTGATGTGTTTTTTTCTTTTCTTCTGTTTTTTGTTTTATTTTTATAATACTACAGATACAGCAAAAGCTCTTATAGAGACAATTTTTCGACGAAAAGTTAGTCCTGAGAAAACTTAAGATTATTTAATCCGGCGAAACAGAATCCCAAAGATAACTCTTTGGCTATTTTTAGTAGGTATATAACAACTAGCTTTTTTTAGGTTGTGAAAAATGTATGCTTATCATTTATCAATGTGCAAAAGTATTTTATGACAGAATAGCATGCAACAGCTGCCAATTATTTGATCTCTTCATTTATTATCCAATGTCAACCACCAAGAATTTTGCTTAAAATGTATATGAGTTAATATTTCAACAACTACACAGGTATATAGAATTTGGTGTTATTTCATCTTAAGAACTCAATAAATATAAATTTATATAACTGTGGCAATAAGACAGAGTAGCTTATGTCGACTTAAGAAATTTTTGAAAATTTCATTTTCAATTTGATTTCTGAAAAGTTTTTAATTTTAATTGAGCTGAAATTTTTGTCTCTACATTTAAGCATGAATCATAGCTTAATTTCTGCAATTTTGTTTTTAAATTAAAACTTGTATGTAATGAGTAAATGCAGATAAGAGTTGATTGGTAAAATAAGTGAAAATATTAACTTCCAGGTACAAAAAAAAAACTTTCGTATTTTCGTGAAATGCACTATAACCAGATTTGTTAAAAACCTTTCAAACAAATTTGGGGTCCTAAGATTTATTTTTAGTTTTTATAAAGTGGAAAAAAGAAACTTAATTGATTTATTTGATTTAAATAATTATCTTATGAACTAATATAATTATTAAAACAATAAATCTACTTAACAAAGGGTGATATGCATAAAAAAGTAGTACTTACTTAAAGTAAAAGGTGGAAGTTAATACTATAAATTCTAGTAAAAGGTAAAATTCATAGTATTTACTTAATTTCGTATGCATAAAAAAAAGTACCTGCTAGCAGGCAAATACTTTAAGTAGATAGGGGGAAGTGGTCACCCTTCGTACACGGTCACCCTTCGTACAGTGAGCATAAAACAAAAACTAAACGGTATTCAAACACGTGCTTACTAGTGTGCATAGACATAGTAGGCGCCGAGCTGCTAGATAAATTTTGAATCCTAAGTGCAACGGATTCGGTCGCCACAAGACTTTTAGTGTTTTTTAGTGCTCTGAGTAATTTTTTTATGTACATTTGATGTCATGTTGTGTTTAAGTTAAGTATGTTTTTGGCTAAACATTAATGAAGAATTGTTGATTAAAGTGTTAAATTTGTGTTTTAATTATAAATATTGCAAAACCTCAGTACATTTTTTCAAAAATCGATTTTTCTGCATTATGTACAGCTTGGGGAGCATTCGTACAGTCAAAAATGGGGCACATTCGTACGCATACGTATGCCCGCCAATAAATTTTCTTGAGCAGATAACAATCAAAACACGGAGTTTCAGTTTTATTGAAATGAAATTTAAACCTCTATAAAAAGTTTTTCGCATTCTATAGTAAATTAAGGTTGGTTTTTTTATAATATGTAAATAATAATTTGTTTCAGAATCGTCGAATCGCTAAAAATTAAGTTTTTTATTTGTTTTTGTTTTTTTCTGAGTCAAGTTCAATTAATTAATAAATTAATAAGTAATTAAGGCCCATTTTCTTCACTATTGCTCAACTTGAAGCAAACTTCAGAGTTGGTGAACTTGAGAATTGACTTCAACTAGAGAGTTCAAACACAAGTTGAACATTTGTTTTCTTCACATTTTTTTCTCAACTCTCGAGTTTAGAAAACAGAAGTTGGCCAACTCTCAGTTTAAAAAAAATATCCTTAGTATATTTGTGACAGTTTATATTTAAAAAGCAATTTATGTGTCATTTGAATGGAATCTTTGTGTTCAAAATGTCAGCTTTGTTTTAAAAATAATTAAAAATCTGTATTTCACATCGTTAAATTTTGTTTTTCGAGTGGTAAAATGATTTTTAAACAAATGAATTTATTTTAAAAATGTGTGTGTGCCGCGTGAGGTGTGATAGCAAACATTTTGAAGTAATATAAAAAAATCGGCGGGTCTTGTGTATGATTTATTTATTGATAAATTCTTTATCTCTCTTCAATTGGAGAATCTGTTGCACATCCTCATTAATTAACTTTGAAGTGCAACAAAAAGTGATTTGAATGTAATTGTTAATATACTTGGATATTTTTCTTTTTACAAATCTTTTTGGAGCCATTTTTTTTTTTCATTTATTTTAATTAAATCCTAAATTTTAAGTTAATTGTTCTTGTAAACGGATAGGCATTTCATTTTTCATCAAATTAAATGCTTTAAAAGGAAATAAAAAGAAAAAAATATGACATTTTAATGTAAAATCTCAAGTTTGCTCTCTCAACTTCTATTATTTCTCAAGTTGAGAAAATCTGAAGTTGATGAACTTGAGAGTTGAGAATCAAAAGTTGAAAATGTCAACTATGATTGAAGAAAAACAAAATCACAAGTTGAGGATAAAAATCCCTAACTTGAGTTCAACTTTTAGTGAAGAAAATGGCTCTAAATGTTTTAAAACTCATATTTGGCATTTGACAAATCAAAAGTTAGTCAAATTAACGTTTTAAATATCCTGTACGAATGTACCCCATGTGCTGTACGAAGGTACCCCACGGGTGGGGAGGATTCGTACAAAAATCTAATCCCAGTAAAATGGCTATAACTATTTAAGCCTTTGACTTAGAAGTGTCAAATTTTTTTGTAAAGTGTAATAATATACATATTACAAATAAAGTCCATTTTCTCGAAGCTGGAGTGAGTAAATAAATAACTAAAAAAAAATAAGTAAAAACTGTACGAAGGGTGACCACTTCCCCCTACTAAATTCAATCAAGTAAATACTAGAATTCACCCAAAAATGATAGTAAATACTTTTTTTTTAAATGATTGCTATTCGATTCGAATTTAAGCCTGGTACGTATGCTGCTGAAGCGATACGAAAATTTTCTTACAAAAAAAAAAACACAACTAAATTGAACGAAAAATTATTTTCAGTTTAGCCAACGAAATTCTTAGCTATGTATGCCCGCACATTTGGAAAAATTAAAATCATTTGTCACTAGCATTTAATTGTCCAGGTCATTTTACTTGCTAAAAAAGAGTTTTTTTGACTGTGGAGACCTAGACAAATTTTCGTTTAGCTTTAGCAGCGTACTAGGGCTTACAAATAAATTGTTCTGAAAGTTTTACCGTGTAATCCAATACAAATTTGTACTGTTTCTAAAATTTGAGTTTGTGATGTGAACATGTTCGTTCTTTTTTTGTGAGTCAAAAGTGAACTTAAGAGCAGCATAAAAAAATTGAACTTGAGATAACAATCAGATATTACATGATGGCTCTAATGATTTTCTTTAAAAAATTTAATATTGAAAATATGGACCGTAATTAACGGTATTCCCCATAGAACCGTTTTCTAGTAAACGACACCACCCATTTTAATAAAAAAATATGAACAAAAACTTTTTAGTGGCCTTAACATTAAAACAAAACAAAATTTTCAATAAAATCATTTTTGGATTAAAAAAAGATCGAAATTTTGTATGAAAAATCTATTTTGAAAACGACTCAATGATTTTATTGAAACTTTATTTTATTTATCAATTAATATATCTTCTTTTTAATGGAATACCATTTTTATTTAAAAAAAAAATTGTAAACATTTGTATATGAAAAAAAACTTCTTTTTAAAAAAGCGGCTCTAGATTTCCAATTCTTTGTGATGCATTAAAAAAAAAAACGTTATTTAACTTTAAACCAAATTTTATATTATTTTAAAGTATTTTTTATATTTTTTAAAAATAATCTTTTATGACTTTGTAAAAAGCTTTAATATTTTAAGCAACTTTTGACATAAGAGCAAGTACGTGCGACACAGTTTTGCATTTTTTTTTTTTCATTGCGAATTCCTTAAAATATATTATTCATGGCTAGTAAAGTTAATACATATATGCTTCTCGGGAACTACAACCGAGAGCGTTCCAAATCATGTATCAGTCTAAGTAGGAACAATCTCAGGTTAATCACTGATGGGCTCCTCACGGGCCACTGTAAGTTAAGAAGGCACCTACATATTTTGGGCTTAGTAAATAGTGCAACATGTAGATTTTGTAGCGAAAAAGAAGAAACACCAGATCACATCCTGGGTAGTTGTAATGCACTAATACACCAAAGATTTAAACACATGGGTCGCTACCAAGTCGAAGAGGATAAATTGCACTCTTTGAAAATACCCCAAATAATCAATTTCATGAAAGGAATTAGGTTAGAGGAGGAGCTATAAAATGAGGTACTAACTCATAAAGCTTAAAAGGGGGGTACAATAGATCTTGTAGGTCGCAGTACAGCTTACACCCCAATATCAATCAATCAATCAATCAAAGTTAATATAGATATTGTTGGCAATTCAAATATGATTCAGAGTTGAAATTATCTCAACAGTTTTGAAACTTGATATAACTTAAAATAAAAACTTATTGAAAAAAAATTACAATTCATTTACAATTGATAAAGTTTTTGTAAATTTAACTCTGAGCCCGATAATCGATCATTCTAAACTTTTTGGTAATTGATACATAAAAATTCTGCCATTTCGACAAATATTAACAACGATCCATTTTTAAGAAATACCATGAAAAGATTGCGTCAAAATATGACTCAAGACTGCTATTCATAAGTTTCATGGCTTCATAATTGCGGTTTTAAAACAAAAAAGTATATACTATCAATTTTACAAGTTGGTATTTTGTAACCTTGAAAAAATCTAGTAATTCCTAAAGAAAATAAGTACTTTCTAGTTTTTATGCATATGGAATAAAGTATTTACTGAAAAAGTTCATCCAAAAAAGGAGTTACTATGAATGATAGTAAATACTTAATTTTCAGCATTTACTTGATTTTTATGCATATGAAAAATAGTATATACTTGAAAATTCTCTAGTAAAAGCATTTACTATTTTTTATGCATATCACCCAAAGTCTATAGATAAATCCGAGTGTAAATGAGAATCGAAAAAATTGTTTAGCTCTTATCTTGTTTTGTTTCTTTTTCTGTTGAATAGATAAAGTGACGAAACATACATAATTCATAATACAAAAAGAATAATAAATATCTCTTAAAACAAATACTCATGAATAATTCAAGCAATGTTATTTATTAAATGATTCCTGCAGACTACTTCTGCAACTTAAGATAAAAAAAAACATAGTAGAGACCAGTAAAGCTAACATACAAAAAAAGTAAAAACAAAAAAGAACAAAAAATACTTAATGTATATCTAAGGATATCGGCCAAAGTCGAAAGGAAACGGAAGGCTTAACAAGACGGTGATCCCAAAAAATATTTGGTTGCAAATGAACACTATTCCGTCTATATATACTTGATGAAACAAATATATTCTGCAAGAGAAAGTGTACATATAATACTATACTAAACATACAAAGTCTAAAATGAGTATGGTAATCAGATGCAGAAAATTCATCATCTTCATCAATGCAGCATCTTGGGACCACCCACGTATTCATTTCTTGCGAATATTTTTTGACATTGGAAGGCAATTCAACTTTTCTAGCTGAGCAATAAAAGATACAGATTGTTCAAAGGGGAATATTAGCCATTTTATATTTTTGTTTTTTTGAGAAACGAACAATATTAAACAGAGCCCCGCGTTGGGGCAATTGAAGAAATTAGACGCATTCATAAATCGAAACTTCCGGCCTTGAATATTTCCACGTTAAGGACATTTCATCGCCCGATGAAACTTGAAATAGAATAGCCCTGTTTTTTCCAACACTCAGCAGCTAATCATTCTCAATTTTGAAGGAAATAAACAAATTAAATGCACAGACAGACTGACGGACTGACTGACAGACAGACAGACAGACAGACAGACAGACAGACAGACAGACAGACAGACAGACAGACAGACAGACAGACAGACAGACAGACAGACAGACAGACAGACAGACAGACAGACAGACAGACAGACAGACAGACAGACAGACAGACAGACAGACAGACAGACAGACAGATAGTATGTAGCGTAAGTCTGACAGACTGACAGACGGACTTCTGGGACCCACTTTTTTGGCATTCTCTACCATCGTAATGTCAAGGAAAAATGTTATCTCAACTTTTTTTTTTGTACGAATGCATAACTTGATATATAGTACCTATATCACAAGTAAAAATAAACGGAATAGTAGGTATTTTCTTTTGCCAATAAAACAATTACACTTTTATGACCAAGCTTTTTGGGCTAAGCTTGTAATTTATTATGTAAACCAAGTGATTCTTGTTTTTTTAATGATTTTTTATACTTATGAGTTATGATAGAGAATATCAAAATATCTGTTCAGTGTTTTCTTAAAATCATATTTTTCTATCATCACTAAAATTTTGAATTCAATTATAATTAACTCAATAACTCTGAATGCCAAGATGAATGATCTGCATGATCAGATCATTAAAATAATAATTGTTAAACGAATCAAAACTTTGAAATTAATTTTTTTATCCAAAAATACCAAGGACCTCACGGTTTAATAAAATAGTTTAATTCCACTTCCAACATTCAAGCTATTGAATTATAATGCGTTAATATTTTTAAAATATATAGGAGAATTGATTGAGTTAAAGCAGAAAAAAAAACGAAAAAATTTAAAATTTCACAATCTGTAACAATTTTATATTGTTCACAAAATTAGTAAAATTATTAAATTAATCATTTTTTCTTTTTGATTGAAGTTTTCTGAAAAGGAATGTACACATAGTAACAATGCAAAAACAATCGCAATCCAATTTTATATATTTTGATTTAATTTCTATTTAAAGCCAAATTTTTGGGCAATCCCCTTGCATAATAAATTGGGAGGAATAGACCTTGGAGGTATTTTCTTGTCGTACCGGCTATGGGTTCAGTACATCAATCGCATTTTAAAATTCCTTTACTAAAACCTCGCATCACGAAATTTCTTAAACCAGATGCTAAAATGTGAATCAGTTTTTTAAAAAATTTATTTTTAAACTCAAAATTTTCAATATTTATTTATTTTTTTTTACTTGATTTATTTTATCAAGCACTGCTTTTTGTAATTAAATTCAATTTCTTCACTAATTTTCAATCAAGTGTTGAAAACCAAATGCTAAAACGTCTTTTACTTTTGAAAAAATTCTAAAATAAAGATAAACACTTTATTTTTACATACAAAAAAATTTTATTTTGTTCATACTTTAATAAAAACATTTGTTTTTGTTTTTATTCGCAAGTTCAATACTTGATAATTATTTTTTTATATCATAAGTTATTCTTCATGCCATACAAGATATTCAAATCCATTAAAAATCGAAAATAAATCTTGAATCCAGAAAAAATCTGAAAAGTTGTTAATCGCCGAACGTAAAGTCTGAGTGAGATTTCAAATCTCTCAACAAAAATTACAACCAGTTTATCCCCTAAATTTCTTCTAAAACAATGCCTGATAATGCCTCTTTGCAACTCTTTAAAACATTATACCTCACAGATAACACAGGTCTACAAGGTTTTTTGTGCCGAGACTATGATATACTTTTCTATAGGTTTTCGGTGTGCTGAAATCAAATCTGAAGTCAGAAATATCAACACACCGAAACCTTCAGAAAAGTATATTTTGGTTCATGTGGGGAAAATCTTGTTAACTCCAAAATAAGTCGAAAAATTATTTTTTCGAACTTTCTAACGGTAATATTTCAAAAACGGGAGCTGATAGGATATTTCTGACTTCAGATTAGAGTTCAGCACATAAAAAACCTATAGAAAAGTATAAAAAAATGTAAATTTTGTAGACCAGTGAATCGACGTATTTTTGATTAATTAAATGGAACTAAATTAATAAACAATTAAAGGTTGCTGTTTTTGAGTAAAAAACCAACTTATAAATTCAAAAATAGAGCCCATCCAGTCTGCTTTCTGCCATTTTGAATTCTGTCAGAAACAAAGTTGCAAAAAGAGAAATTTCGTAGTCAGGTGGTTTCTGAATCTAATATAGGTATTACAAAAAATGTATATCATCTAAATCGGAGCAGTTCCTGCGGTCTTCCAAGTAAAAGCCTTAATTAACTTAAATCAATCATTTCTTTATGCTAAAAGAAAACAAGGCTTGTTGAAATTTATAAAAACAATGTTATATTGGTAAAGAATAATATAAATATTAAATTTAAAAGATATGTTCATAGGTACTTGAGCATGCATATTCTGAGAATTATTCATGGAATCATTTTATAGTAACTTCGAAACGAGTTACAATTTAATGAAAAAACAGCTAAATTAAATGTTTCCAATTTATTGCCTTACTCTTTTTAATGAAAAAGATGATGTTTTTTATTTCCATTCAAGTTCAAACAGACCGAGTCACTACGGCGTATGAGTGTTATTTTGTATTGCATTTGAAAAATATTGATTTCATGAAACATCTGGATTATATTTTGTTGTTATGTTATGCGTTGTGCATATAATTAATAAATGATATCTATTTGACTGTAATTTTTAGCAAATATCATGACCAGAAGACAAAAACTTTTCATGAACAATTCTCTTACGTAAGTAAATCTTTTTAATTAATTATTTTTTTTTTTAATTGGCAGACAAAACTCTCTATTCAATTTGCTCTATCATGAAACACTCTTCACCTGCCTCCATGACATGTTCTCCTGTAACATTAAAAATTAATGATAACCATTGCGTTGCTAAAGAGTTTGATATGTTTTGTATGTGTGGATGTATAATTTGTAGAAATGAAAAACCGCTTAACCTAGGAATTTTAATATGAAAATTAAAAAAAAGTCTGAACACATTATTACATACCTACTTTTGTATGCTCTTACGATGAACGGATGACATAAATGCGACAGCGATTGGCAGTCGACTTTTCAATATTAACACTAGACTCATTTTTGTGCTCACTTAAAACAATGTGTTTTGCATGAAAAAAAATACAAAAATAAAAGAGCAAACCAATACAACAAAAACTCTGAACTTAAATTGCCCATATTTAAATTTTAATTGCAATTAATGTTAAACGAATGTTTTTCGTTGATTTTACTCGTCTGTTCAAAAAAGTTTCTCCAAAGCTTTTAAACGAACGTCACTGCGTATACAAAAGAAAAATTAATCTCTGTTAAATTCGATTAAGCAAAACCAAAATTAAAACATTCAGTAGGGTCTGGTCACGTCATGTTCATTCGGTATTTATGTATTTTATTTATAAGTGATTTCCTTTTAAAATGATAATACAAAAAAAATATACTATTTGAGTATATGCAAAAACTAATTATTTTGATTATATATTTATATTTCTAGTTAGACCTTATTCTCGTTAATGAATTACAAATCATAGTTATTGACCACAATAATCAATTTAAGCTTTCAATTTACAGTAACACTTTAACACCTTTTCAAAATAAAACAAGGCTAAATACAATCAAAGAATACTCATTCAAATGCACATATTTACTATACATATTTGAAATGAAACTTAAACCGCAAACTTAAATTTTACTTTTATTAACTTTTTTACTATAGCCTATTAATTAAAGCAAAAACCTTTTAAAATGATGGTAACTTCAATCAATGGTGGTCACTTCATTTAGAACAGCATAATTTATTTCAATGCTCATATTCCTTCATTGAAAAACACACTAGACCATATCTAAAAGGCAACCCCTAATTCGCAGGGGAATTATATAATTTTCAATGAACCATATAAGGACTTTAATGGTCCTCCATTATTTCATTCAAATTTAATCACGCAACATTTAAGTGGAGGGCGGTGGTTCGTCACGATTGTTGAGAGAGAGAGAAGGTACGTACAAAAAAAATTCCAATAAAATTTAGCCTTATACATCGAATTTTTCGAGTCATCTGTTTATACCAAAGTTTTAACCTCGAACAGTTTCTCTATGTTAAAAATTAATTCTTAATTGCAACAGTTTCGAGTCCCTCAGCAAAAGGAGTGCCTAATGATCAAAACAGCTTTGTTTTTAGCTCTCTATTTATATTTGTCTCTATTTACATATGTCCAGGTCCGGTTTGTTCCATTTTCATATTAATATTCCGGTTTTAAACTTTACAATAACTTTTTTTTTAATTGCTAGGAACTAAAACGTGATCGAAAAAATAATACTTTAACAAAACCAAATTGCATATTCATTAAACTCCTCATGCATTCATATATCTTAGCCAAAAAGCTATTCTATTAAAGGCGACTTGATAGTCGTCCGTTTTGTGGAAAAATTTAAGAGATTTAGAGGTCGGGCGAAATAAAATTCAGGACTTGGATGCAATAGATCCGGATAAACTCAATGCTACTTTTTTTAAATCTCAAAGATCGTCCTTTGCAGTTCTGGTACCCTCTGATAGAATCTACATTGATTGATACAACATTTTGTTGACACAAAGGGGGCCTAACGCTCATCCAGTATATCCAAAGCACAAAGTAACCTAGGTTCGAGATGTCTTTGTGGGGTTGTCATACTCATCGGTTAATTGGGCTGATTGGCGATGCTTCTGACAAATTACTTCACCGATTTCTTGCTTCCTTGTAGAGTCACTTGTTGCTATAGTATTTCTGCCGCTGTCGATCGAAAATAAGTCCGGTGCACATCCTCAGTATTTTCTTCTCGAACATTTGTAGTTCCTTCATGGCTGTCTTGGAGATAGTGTACCATACCGGAAAGCTGAAGGCAATGACTGGTCGCGAGTTTCGTTGATTGACTTAATCCTGATTTATTTTTTCAACAGAGTGTGAAGGCGATGAGAGGCAAAATTGGCTTTACACCAAACGAGAGTGAATGTTGAATCTCAGAAGCTCGTTTAAGTTGATTCCTAGGCCTGGCTGATGATTCTACAGCTTCCAGCTGATCGACTGCCTCCTCTTTCTGCTCGTCTAAAGCCTAAAGCCTGCTGATGCGAAACGAAAAATTTTCAAGTCTCCAAAGTCTACAGCGAAAATGCTAACGAAAAAATATCATCGAGTATTCAGATAAAGTCAAAATAAAAAAATTCAAATTAATTCAAAATCAAGAAAAATCAACAGAAAATAATTTTTAAAGCAAGAAATAAATGAATTAAAAGTGAAAAAACCGTCAACACTGCTCTTGGAGTCAAGAAAAAAAAGTAAGTGACAAATGAGTGAAAACTCTCCAACTTTTCGCTAGAGCTGCGTACAGAAAAACGGAAAGCAAAACGAAATTTTCCGTTCAGGATTTCGTGAACGAAATTTTGTATGGTACTAGGCTTAAGGCACAATACTGCCCATAATCTCGTAAAGGCCCTAACTACACTTTTCTTAGTTCTGAGTTATAGAGGGAAACAGTAAATGTAATATCGCAAATTTCATATAAAAATGAAAAAAAAACAATAGTTCATTTTAAATTTTCTGACGTATTTGAAGACCAAGACTAAAAAAATAAATGAGAATAAATCAGAGACAATGCCTTAACTCAAAATATGTAAAAAAATCAAAATCGAAAATTTTGTGGTTAGGGCCTTTACGAAATTATGGGCAGAATAGTTCCGACTTATATGAGTTATTTCGGATACCCCATTTACTGTGAAACTCATACAGTATCCGAATGTGAGCTATCGTTAGCTGCCAGGGAAGTCGAAATACTGGATTTTCGGTATTTGAGTGAATTGACGACCCTTGGATATCAAGAGGAGTATGTGAAAAGACAAGCAAATGCAGCAAACGATTTCATGATACACGTTAAAACGGTGAAGCATGATGGTACGAAACTCATGCTTTTCATACAACGGGGTTGGCTCCATTTATTCCATCAAGGGTATAATGGAGTATTTAAAAATTATTGAGGAGGTTATGTTACCCTATCCTGAAGATGAAATGCCGTTCGTTTGGGTATACCAACCCAAAGCATACTTCGAAACGAGCAAAATTATGGTTTCAGGAGAAAAAGGTATGCGTTATGGAGTAACCTGCGCAATGCCCTGACCATAAGCCCATTGAAAACTTATGGGGGATGTAAAGAATGCGGTCCATGAAGTGAAACAGAAGAATTAGAAAGAATTGTGAGACGTAGTGCGAAATTCGTGGAACTCAATACCATTTCAGTTATTACAAACAATGGTTACTCCACAAAGTATTAATTGAAAGCTTAAACAATTAAAACACTTTCATACAACTTTTAATAGTTTTTCTTACTTTTATATATGTATATGATTTGAGTAAACTGTCATAAAAAAATATATTTTTTTTTAACTATTCGGTATCGGATTGATTTTCTTTTTGTCGCGATTTAACGATATTTGAAAATAAAGAAAAAAATATTAAAAATCTACGTCGTCATATTTAAAAAAAGTTAGAAGAAAACTTAAACGTTTTTCAAGCTTTAGATTGTCATAAGTGCGAACTGAAGAATTCCTCAAGTAAAAATGTCTCCTCATATTTTGGCTTGACTGAGGTCTATGAAAACGGCGCATCCTGCGCTAATTGGGTCATCAAGCACGGTTTGCTTTGACCGCCATCTCTACCTAGGTCTATGAATAAGGATTCACTATTCACTTGAGGGAATGCTTAAGATATTTCTCAACTTGAGTGACTACAGTGAATTCCGCCCTTAAATTTTTTTTATCTGTTACAAAAGTAACAGTAAAAAATCAATTTTTTTTTTTTTTGGTAGGTAATATATGTAAATGAAATAATTTAATTTTTAATTTTCCGAAATATATTATTGATAATGAGAGCCCTTTTTTTTGGTAAGCACTGCTATTTTTATGAATCCAACTGCAGTTAATTAATCTTTATCTTAAGCCTAGTATGCTGCTGAACCAAAACGAAAAAAAAAATTCTTAATTGCTAAAGTCTGAAACGAAAAACATAACAAGGATTTTTGTTTACGATTTCATTGACAATTTTCGTTCTTGCATCAGCAGTATAGTTGGCTTAAACATTTTGAGAAATAACTATTATATTCCATTATTTTGTTACCTGTAAACATTTAATTTGGTTGAAAAATATTATTTCATGTGATATGATGTAAACTAACAAAGTCTTGCACTAAATTTTTAAACGAGCTAGAGTTACTCCTTTCAAATTTTTAACTCACGCAATAGTCTGTAACTTAATTGAACTCCATCGTCTTTATTGCAGTTCTAGTCCTTATTGTTCCTATACAAATACAAATGTTCCTATACTTTCCAAAAGTAGCGCCAGATGCTGTCAACGCAATAATCTATAACGATATATTGCCAAATAATAATAATAAAAAACACAGTAAATATATTCCAATATTTGTCGTGATTTCTGTCAACGACACGCCTTTGGACAAAACAAAAATTATACAATTTCACCATGCACACCATCATAGTCGAACAAAGAACCAATTAAATACGAATATTTCTGAAGCTAAACTTTTGACTTCGATTTCATTTGTAGAACAGGGTACGCACCCAACATCGATTTCAAATGATAAAATAAAATAATTCAAAAAGCAAAAGTTTTTGCCATCCCATCACCCCAGAAACCAGATCCCACTAGGACTACAATTTGACTTTCCATAGCTCGCCCGCATACCCCACATAGATATGTCATCAGAGCACAAATAAACAAGACCATAAATTACCACATTTTGCGCCCGCCGACCGACGGCGCACCAATGGCTCTGCTGTGCTCACCTCATCCTGTAGAAACATTGCCATTGAGTAGTGTACACACACTCTGACTATGTGGCAAAATGCAATGCTTCGAAGCAAGGACATCTATTCAACCACAGACTAGCACACAGGGTATGAGAGGGGAGGGAGAGGGATTTAGGTTCGGGTCGAAAAATCGAATAGCCGAAACAGTCCGAGGAGTCTGGATAGTGGAGCATGCTTGTGGTGCTAGTTCTGCTATAGTTGTATGTAACTACTAACACCTTCCACAAGACTTAACTTTATTTTTTCTTAAATTACTTTTTCCGCACCACATATATTGTTGGTTGCGGGTTTGCAGAGCAGATCCTTTTTCATTTCGTTTCTTTCCGTTTGGACGGACTCCTTGGTCAGAAATTCATAGAATTTTTTCCGTTGGTGGTCGTAGAGTGTCAATATGAAAACAAACATTTTTTTTCTCTTTTTTTCTTTTCTGTTTAATATATATATTTCTTTTATTTTGAGAAAGAAGAGAAAGGCATTTCATTTCAAAGCAAAGTGGGTCGTTCTGTTTAGTTGTTAAGGTGGACTTGAACGAAGTACTAAATTTGTGGTGACCGTTATTTAACTTTGTATCTTAATGTCTTCTACTAAGTTGAATTCGTTATTAAAAGCTAAGAATAATTTTCTTTATGGATAAATCATTAAAACAGGCAACTTATAAAGTTTATTGTAAAATAAATTTTTAACTGTTTTTATATAATATTATTCGTCTTTTTCCTCGACACTGCGCTGGCCCTGTTCTGATATCGTGTACCTACAATTTGGCAAACTCGAAGCAGAAAAGTAAAACTCAATAAAAAATACCTACATTGTTTTATTAAAAAAACGGGTAAATGGTCACTATAACCTATTTAAAAGTCTAGTACCCAGCCAATACTTTTGATGCTATACAAGTAAACAACAACGTGGGTAAGTGTGGGAGCTTTTGAAACACACGAATGCATTAAGTCTTGAAGACTTTTTAGAGGTCATTAGTTTTGAATGGAAGATGTAAATTGAGGCCGTTCACCCCCTCAACCAGGAAAGAAGTCCTATTTGCATTGTTGGTGTTTTCTTTGAATTTTTTTTTTTTTTCTTCATAGATACATAAATAGGGGGTATCAAAAAAAAATCTAATTTCAATTCAGAACCAAGCATGTGCGTCCCTTTTCTTTTTGTTTTTATTTTCTTTTTTAATCAAACTATGTGGAATCTTGTAAATAGCTTTTGACCCGACCACCACCATTGCATAACTCAAAAACAACAAAAAAGGATAGATAGATATATTCTATGACAAACGATATTGAAAGTGATAAAGTTATCCTTGTTAAGACTATACGATACCTATAGCAAGTCAAGTTTTCGGAAAGATTTCCAAACGTTCAGATTGAATCCTTTTTTGCTCTGGAAACTTTTTACATATTTCAACTTATTTAACTCGTCAAAAAGTTTTTTTTCTTCAACTTTTTGTTTGTTATCAGTTCATTGTTATCCTTCATTTTGTTCATTCATCAACTGATTTGTTTTGCTTTTTTTATTATTATTGTTTATTTTGTTGTCTACTTTGTATGTGATTTAAAAGTTAACGGCTTTCAATGTTCGTTTTGATTCATGTACGTGCATAGAGATTTATAAACTTTAAACATAAATTGAGAGAAATTAAAGTTGGTGCCAATTTTTTTACAAATTAATAATAAAAAAAAAGTTGGATGTTCAAAGTGCTTTCTTAAGACTATGTAGTGTACTTCTAGCACAAATGTTTGTATGTGTAAACATTTTTTATGTTTGCATGTTGTTAACCTACTCAACAAGTTTTGGACTATAAGTTGTTCTTTTCTTCAGCGCTATTTTCGTCGCCCTAGGGACACACTGGTCACCCTAAGTAAGTAAGTAATGGGGACTTTTCACGAGTCGATTTTTGCCGAGCGGCGAAGCTTTTCGACTCGTGTGAACGTAAGTCGCAGGCGACTAAAGTGACATCCCCATAGAAAAATCGTAGTCGACCGGCATATCGTGCGGCTAAAATCTACTCGTGAAAAGTGGGCATAAGGTACACAAAAACGTATCCGAAATTAGCTTTTGCAATTTTATAGATTGTACATATTTTATAAATTTCCCTTTAAAGCAAAAACATTTCAACAAATATTAAAAAAAAAAATTATAATATAGTCGAAAGTGTACAAATTTTAAAATTTCCTGTTTTAAATGAGGACTTTGAATTTAATGGAGTGTGAATAAATTTAGGCCTAAGTGATTCTAATACAACTGCATTTTTAGTTCTTCCAAAAAAAAAAAACAGTGTGTGTACACATGTACACGCGACTGAAGTTATACTTCTCATTCAGTATTATGTAAATGAATTTAATTTGATATTTTTAATTTCTATTATGAAGTAATTAATCCACACTTAGTTTTTTTACATTTTTATCAAGTGAACAATAAATTAATTCTTTCATCCTCCTTGCGTCCATGTAGTTTTCAATTTATTCTGTGAAATTTACTCATGTTGTGCGGTTCAGAACGTACGGTATATGGTTAACGAAAGTAAATGAAAGTGAGCTGAGCTACCGGTGAGCTGAGCTGTTGGGTGAGCTAAGGTAAAGTGAGCTGAGCTGAGCTGTGATTGGTGAGGGGATACATTGATTTTTATTTGGAAAGTATAATGAAATATGAAGATATTTTAAACTTTTATAAAACACCATAGCTTAAGATGTTTGGTTCTAGTTTTTAAATGGAATTATTTTAAAACATGGATATTTTTATAAATAAAACAGATAATTTTTCGTGATCTTTTTTCTTGGTTTTTTTTTAATAGTAAATATATTTCTATTTTTTAGTAAAATATTTCTTTTTTTATCATAAAAAAATTCCGGTACAATCCGGTTTTTCGACTTTTTTCAAAATTCCGAGAAAATCGCGTTTGAAAGTTGGGGTAAATTTTTTTTTCGAAAAATCCCCGAATCTTTGAACGGTCCTCGAAGCTAAACCGCTTGAGAGCAATTTTTGGGAGTGATGCCACATGATAGCTTGTGTCATGGGCCTACGCTTTGCACATTATCAGATTTTTAAAAAATCGCCTTCCATGTTAAGCCACCACATCATGCCTTTTTTTTCAGAATCGTGCCTATTTTTTTTTTACTTTTAAGTTCTCCCGGTTTGAGAACGCGTGGACCTACGGGGATGGGAGTTGTACCCAAATGTAGGTTAGAGTCCCCGCTACCTTTTGGCATAAAAATTTTTATTTTCATTTTCTTCAAAATTCCGCGATATAGGCGTTGGAAGTTGGGGGCGCGAAAAAACTTCTGGGAGCTGAACGCTTTGATCTAGAGACAGGGGAGTGGTGCCATATGAAAGCTTATATTCTCAGCTACCCGATAGTGGTATAATCCGGTTTTTCGATTTTTTTTTCAAAATTCCGAGAAAATCGCCTTTGAAAGTTGGCGTAAAATTTTTTTTCGAAAAATCCCCGAATCTTTGACCGCTCCTAGAAGCTAAACCGCTTGAGAGCAATTTTTGGGAATGATGCCAAATGATAGCTTGTGTCATGGGCCTACGCTTTGCACATTGTCAGATTTTTAAAAAATCGCCTTCCATGTTAAACCGCCACATCATGCCTATTTTTTCAGAATCGTGCCTATTTTTTTTTTACTTTTAAGTTTTCCCGGTTTGAGAACGCTTGGACCTACAGGGATGAGAGTTGTACCCAAATGTAGGTTAGAATCCCCTCTACCTTTTGGCATCAAAATTTTTTTTTTCATTTTCTTCAAAATTCCGAGATATAGGCGTTGGAAGTTGGGGGCGCTCACTTTCAGCTCAAATGAGCTGAGCTATGGTACCTAGCTCAAAAGTGAGCTAGCTCAAATTTGAGCTGAGCTGTGAGCTGAGCTGAAATGTGAGCTTTTTGCAACCCTGGCAACTTGCCACATGGAAATTACCACATGCAACTTGTCACATGCAACTTCCCACATGCAACTTGCCACACGCAACTTGCCACATGCAACTTCCCACATGCAACTTGCCACACGCAACTTCCCACATACAACTTGCCACATGCAACTTGCCGCATGCAACTTGCCACATACAACTTGCCACATGCAACTTGACACATGAAACATGTAACTTGCAACGTGTTGTGTGTTTTATGTTTGCCGTACTGCGGCGTACTGCATTTTTAAATACTAAAGTACTGCCTACTCTAAAGGTGAAACGACAGCCCTGCTACCCAGGGTGATCGCGTCATAATCCCTTTGACATTCTTGTCAAAAAGTAAATTTTCATACCCACCCTCCCATAAGAAGTATAACTTCAAAAAAGTTCGATAACGTTGCTAAAATCGATTTTTCACAATAATTTTTGGAAAAAAAAATAAAATAAATTTTGATACTTATCGGTCTTAAATTTAATACAATTGTACATGCGACCCATTTATGCATTTTTGTTTTACAAAAAAGCTTCAATAGTTCTAATCAACTCTTGGAACTTTGGTTTTAATATTACCATAGTTCCATATCAATCATAACATCATATGCAGACGTACAAAATGTAATATTTCGAAAAGCTTCCGTTGTGTTTGTGTTTTTTTTTTTTTTTTTTTATTTGAAATACAAACAGAAAACCAAACAAAATTGATTTAATCTCAGAATCAGATATAAGACAAGAAATTAAATTCAGGTACATGGGATTAAGAGTTTAACAGAGAAGCAAATGAAATTTCGTTGTCCTTACAGCCTTTCCTTTATGAATTTTGAAAAACAAAGAACCATAATTTCTGGGAAAACCAACATTTTCCATTACAATGGAAAAATTCTTGTTCACCATGTATTTTGAATGAATGTTCTTAATGTTATTTTTTATAAGACCATAAGGCAATCATTTTTTATTGTTTTATTTTTTTTGTTTTTTGTTGCTCTGCAACATTTTGTGAATGCACACACACACAAGGAACCACGCGAATATTACAAATTTTATTCCATTTGCTTTGTCCTTTGTTATACGAGGATGACTACCGCTTCGGGTCATTTAAAGAAATAAAGCGTGGACATCAGGCTGGTTGAGGAGAAACACATTCAGTTGCGCCATCGCCAGTACTCGTATATAATATAGCTTAATTATCGTATTTTAAATCACCAACAGATGGTGATTATGCCATTTATGGCTTACTTTGAGAATCAATTTTCGATTCGTTTCGTCAGTCCAGTTGGTCGGGCGTTGGACAGTCGTTCTTCCATTTTATCATTCCATATTCAATTAATTTTTTTTAAATTTTTTTATATCCAAGCCGATGACCCTGTGTCAATATATACTCTGAGAGCATAGAGTCACCCGTCTAGGGCAATCAATGGACCAATTAAAACGCCCTCAAGCAAATAAAATCCGATCCACTTGTGGCAAGTGTAATAATTAGTTCATTTCACATGCATACGCCTGAACCCTGTCCCCTCAGATGCAGCAGTACAGCTGCAGCAGTTCTCTATTACCTGGACCTGGTGCTGGTGCAAGGGAAGATTTGTTGCACAGCCATCAGCATCACAGACAAGGCGAGAATTTCTACCAAAAAATTTCATACTCAGTTAAATATTGATGAGGATCACCATCAGGCCATCAGCTACAACAGCAGAAACAGAACAGTATGAGGTGAAAACTCCAACCGCATGCAATAGCCATGTCCATGCGATGCTATCGACTCTCAATTCAACTCGACGACGACGAATACGGCGCACGGAGCCATTCAATTTTAATCCAATTCCATTCGAATGGATTCCATGCAGAAAAAGCAATCATCATTATATCCCATATAGGTTGCAGATCCAGCACCAGGTAGAGGGGTAAAAAGCTGGGGCGGCAAACTATTTTCATTATTCCATCACTTGGCACAAATCGATATCGATGGACAGGACACACCGGAAAAATGGATGTGGGTGGTCTGGTCTTGCTTCTAGTTCTGGGTCTAGATATGTTTGAAAACGGAATAGTTTGACCCAGTCCGGTACATACGAATGCGTTCGGTCAGGCAGAGTAGCTGAGTGGCAGTGGCAGTCTTCCCTAAGCACTCCAAACCCAACATCCTGATAAAGCGAAAACAACAATACATGGCACATCTGCTACCCGTAAATTTCAATTTGATGATGTTCGATGTTGCATGCGATGATGGCAACAACAACAAGCCTCTATTCTCACATACTACAATCTAGAACTATAACAGCATACACCATACAGCATCAACCATGCCGACTCTCAAGAATTGTGTAGAAAGAAAACGAAATTCAAGGTTTACACACTGCCAATCTAGTTTACAACGGCTCCAGCTTCACGTTAATAAATAATTCAATCTCATCCTTGCCCCTCTTCTCTTACCTATCTAAATCGATCCACGGAAGGAGATAATAAATCTAGTATGGTGTACGAGTTTTACTTGGTATAAGTAAGTGTGTGCTCCGGCTTACACCCGTATCCCCATCGCAGTTCGCAGAAGGAAAAAACACATTAACGGATGAAAAATTGCTAGCAAAAGTCGGGCGAAATATGCTTTTCGCTTTTCAAATATCCAAAGGCGAGGATATAAAGACGACAGGCGGGATTAAAGGTGCTTACATAGTTCACGTATCTGTGAGGACACAAAAACTTTAGTACACTGTGCGTATTTTACGACACAAACTACCTACTACTGCCACCTTCTGTTGAAGCCGAGTGTATGTGACTATGTGATGTTATTTGTAAACTTCTGGGTGTGAGAAAATGTTCTAGTACCATACCACGAGTACTGCATGATATGAATATTGTGATGTAGGCTTATTCTATCCAATTGGATGATGATGATAAACCAGAACGCAATGAATATTTGTTTGTAGTAAAAATAATTGGACTTTTGCACTAAGTTGGGTTAGGTGCTGTCTGCTTCTGCTATGCGAATTCGGCTGGCCAAAACGAAATTTGACTTGTTGACTTTGATTTTAGGAATGTTATGGGTTTGCACTTTGGAGCTTTAAGGTATAGTCAATAGTAAATTCATATCTGCGTTGCACTTAGGGAATTGTTTTTGGGGATACAAAAATGCTCATTTATTTCATTTATTTGATGCAAAGTTCCCAGATCCAGATATTAAAGTATTTATCTTTCCTTTGAGAAGTGAACGATCAAAATTCGATTAAAATAAAATGCACGACTGATCATAAAGGTTTTTATAAAAAAAAATTAAGGGGAAAATTATAATTTGATTTTATTAAATCATATTTTAAATGATTTAAATTTATTTGAAAAATTATGAAAAGGAATTTTAATAGCCGTTAAAAAAAAAATTAAATATAGGTACATAAAAGAATTTTATTGCATTTTTCAAAAACAAAAAGTTGGTATTCAGTTTAAAAAAGAACGAAGTTTCGAAATATTAACTGACCCATTTTCAATAAATTGGTCTTTCAAAAAAATTGAAACATTTTTTAAAAATCTAAAGGCCTTTTGCTGAAATGAAACCTAAATATTTATGTAGAACATAAACTAATTTTTCCTCTGCGTAAACTGTCACATAAGGTTTTATGTAGAACATAAATCCTTAAGTTTCGTTTTAGCAAACGGATCTAACAATGTGTCTGTTGAGAGTTTTCTAAAGTTTTAGTATTACGATTACTAAAACGCTTTTGATTTGCATTCCCAGGTACTTACAGAAGGATAGACAGACAGAATTGCGTGACCCACTTTTTGGGCATTCTTCATTATCGTAATGTCATGTCTGATTGTTATCTAGAGCTCGATTTTCCGATTCCTTAACTTGCTCTATAGTACTAATATCGCAAGGAAAAATTGTTATTTTTTTTAATTTGATTAACATTTTCAACCATTTTGGTATGGGAATAAAGTAATTTCTTTAATATTATGCTTATTAGGAATGATTTTTTAAACTCTATTTGTTAAAAACTTTTCTAAATGAATTCTAAATAATCGTACAAGGATATAATTATGATTGTTCTTTCCCAAAACTCTTTTTTTTCAAATTTCATTTTGGTCTATTAGTCAAAAACCTAATTCTCCCCATCATCACTGATATCTCAAAGTTCACACAAATTTCTTCCACATTATACATTACTTTTGAATACATAAAGCTTTTGTCGTAAAGACTTTGAACTTCATCGATTAAAATGTTCTTTAATAAAAAAGTTACGTATACACCACAGTGTCCGAAAACCAAATTTATTTTATTTTTTTATTATTTTAATAACAGATGTCACTCCAAATAAATATAATTAAAATTTAAGTGGTAAATAAGTTTTAATTTGACACAATTAAGCTAGATTATGGAATATGTAATGTATGATAAATTCTGTTCGTATTATGAAGTGCAGAAACATATTTTTATTCCGATAGAATCCGTCATCATTGGTACCGGTTCTCCATAGCAATGAAATCTTAGACTGTCCATAAAATTTATGTAGGTATGCTCATAATATATGATTTTTCCTAGCTTATATATGTTGTGTAAACAAACATCGACCTCATCTACATAAAAAATTGTATCTAAAAGAAGTTTTTTTTTCATATTAGAAAGTGAAAAAATTGTAATTTTTTTTTTGTGAAATAATCGCTAGTTTAAAACCGTGGTTTGTTTGTCCAGGGTAAGCCCTGGATAGTCCAACTTTTATTTTCGCTATCATTTGCTGAGTTTAAAAATTATGGAAGAATTAGTTTTTATTCACAACACCAAACCAAAAGTACGTATACACCACAGTGTCCGAAAATCAAATTTATTTAATTTTATTTTTTTATTATTTTAATAACAGATGTCACTCCAAATATATATTATTAAAATTTAAGTGGCAAATAAGTTTTAATTTGACACAATTAAGCTAGATTATGGAATATGTAAAGTATGATAAATTCTGTTCGTATTATGAAGTGCAGAAACATATTTTTATTCCGATAGAATCCGTGTACCGGTATCATGCAGTACCGGTTTTTTCCGGCCAGATTTTTTTTTTTTTTGGAAAAAACGACAGAATATTTCTTTTGGTCAAAAATGGAAAAAAACACCAGAAAATAGTTTGGAAAAAAAGGCAGAAATAGGTATTGTAAATTGTGCCGGACAGCTATGGAAAAAGAGTTGGAAATTGAAATGGAAATTAGGCCAGAAAATAATACATTTTGGCTTAATTTCCACATTTTGTTTTGGATAAAGAGCCTGAAAATTAATAAACTCTGGTTTATTCTCCATTTTCATTTTGGAAAAAAGGCCAGAAAAGTTTTTTTTTTAACTTAAAAAAAAAAACTGAAAAAATAATTAAAAATAAAACTAGCTGTAATTTGAAGTGATCGATTGTGTGCGGGGGGAGGATGGGGGACCGGGTCGTGGTTTGCAACTACGTTGGTTTAAAATAAAGACAAAATTATAAACAGCATTTGTTTGTACTGCATTTTGAGACAATAAATTAACGCCCCGGGGGGAGGGGGAGGCACGTGGCTCGCCGCCGATGGTAGCCGGACTCGCGGCGCGGCGCGCAACATCCTGCCGCGGCGCAATCACGCTTCGCGACAATTATGTATAAGATAACAAGCGGGATGTTCTATTAAAAACGATATGTATTTAAACTTCCTTCGTTCTATTAATAAAGGCAGCTGAAAAGAGTTTTTTTTATGATATCAACCTATTTGCACACTAAAGCGATGTGTGTATATGTGGATAATTCTGTACCTGCTTAGTACGAAAAACTAACAACCATTTGAATGGTTGTTGTCTGATACTAAGAAGACCAAACACGGTGTCGGTACTAGGACCACAATTCTTACAAAAAAGTTAATAAATTTCAATCTCACTGTATGTACTACTGCATACTGGATTTCTTTTCAATATTCCTGTTAGAAGTTAAAATAATCTGAATTTTAAATTGATATTTGATATTAAACCCACCAAAATACTTTTCTGACGCGTCATAGTCGTGCACGTGGTACTAAAGCTTCCACAACACAACACAACACGGAACATGCGAAAGCAGAATCCGATTCCAATAACACATAATGAGTTTTGCTACCAACAAACCAAATATTATACTCCACATCACCGGGGGAGCACTAAAACTACAACCAACTTCAAAGCAACAGCTACATCTCCTGTGACACCATTAACCTTTAATTCCACGACATATTCCATCGACGCCAAATTACTTTGCTCGTTGTATCTCTCATCGATGGCGGTAACGGTAACAACACCACAACCTAACCTCCACCGTTGAGTTGTGTAAAATTTTCTCACCCCAAAATGGTTACAATCAAAATCAGTTACCACAACAACAACTCAACAAACTTCAATTTGCGTTTAATATCCTTTTGGTATGTATGTACTCAACGCAGGGACGCTATATTTAACGCTACAGATGGGCCAAGTTGATGACTAAACTTTTATTCTTGAATTTATTTTTTGGTACATATGTTGTTTTAAAAATGTTATTTGTTTGCAATAAAATTGTTTAAATGACCAAAAAAAAAAACAAAAATGTCTGTGTCTGTCTGTTGAAAGAAAACATTTGATTAATCTCATGTGTGGATGGTAAAATAGGACTCTGGTGAGGCCTATGTACCGTATAATTATTGTAATTTAACATTAGGTAATGACTGAAAAAAAGTTTTGTTGTGTAAACATTCAATTCTCGAGGGAAAGCACTGTTCGAAAAGTTTACGTAAAGTAAGATCACAACAAAAACATTACTGTTAAAAAAAGAGCCAAGTTCTCATATGTTAAAATTATGCTGGCACAAAAAGTAGTGAGATGTAAAAGTGTACCAAGTTCTAAACTTTGGTTTCAAATTTGTATCAGTAAAACTTTGACTTAATCCAGTCAAATAAGGGTTTAACCTCGGAATGAATGTTAGTAGAAATGTTTTTTGCTCAATATCTTCCTTTTGCCATTCTATAACATATCTCAAAAGTCTAGAAAAATCTCATGTCCGCTTGTCGCGATTTCAAGGTCAAATCGCGAAATGGAGATTTTCAAAATTAGCAAAAATAGGCTATGGTATTATATACACATATGATAAATGATTTCAAGGTATTTTTTAATGCTGATTCCAAAAAATCTAAAATCAAGACAATCTGACGTCTCTGGAAAAAGTTATACCTGTTTTTCATCTGTCAACTCATATTATTATAACAGTTGCAAACTTACTGCCAAAAAACCCTTAAAAGTTATGGTAGATGAACCAAATTTTGCATGAAGATTTTAGAATCCATCACTATTAAAAATCAAAACAATCCATTACAAAAAATTTATATACCTACGAAATAATGGTATTTTTTGATGAAGGGGCAAATTTAAGGATATGCACTAAAGAAGATTCTTGTTCATCTTAGGAATAAGTGCTAATAGGCTAATTTTTTCATTTTAATCTTTGTTTGGATATTCTTTAACTACCCTCAAAAATCTCATGTCCGCAAGTCCTAATTTTTTGGGTTTGAAGATAAGGTGCAGATTCGAAAAAATTGAAAAACTACTCTTCAGATATTTGTGTCAGATCATCATGAATAAGGTGCATTACTTTTCAGGGATGGTCATATTGATTTGTTTGTGGGTTTTGTTGGAATCAGCGTTAAAAAATACCTTGAAATGATATGGGTTATGTTGGTATCTATATATATAAGAATCTAAAGTTTTCTTATTATTTTTTTTAATCTGCACCTAACTTAGTTTAACCTGGAAAATTAGAACTTGCGGACATGAGATTTTTTTAGATTTTTGACATAAATTATAGAATATCCAAACAAACATAGAAACCAAAAAATTAGCCTATTAGAACTAATTCCAAGATTGTACCTGGATGTTTTTTAGTGCACATCCCAAAATTTCCCCTTTTCTCAAAAAATACCATTTTGTCATAGATATGAATGTTTTTCGCATTGCATTGTTTTGATTCTGAATGATAATGTATCTTAAAACCTTCATGCAAAATTTGGTTCCGCTACCATAACTTTTAAGGGTTTTTCGGTAGTAAGTTAGCAACTGTTATAATAATATGGGTTGACAGATGAAAAACAGGTATAACTTTTTCCAGAGACGTCAGATTGTCTTGATTTTAGATTTTTTGGAATCAGCATTAAAAAATACCTTGAAATCATATATCATATGTGTATATAATACCATAGCCTATTTTTGCTAATTTTGAAAATCTCCATTTAGCGATTTGACCTTGAAATCGCGACAAGCGGACATGAGATTTTTCTAGACTTTTGAGATATGTTATAGAATGGCAAAAGGAAGATATTGAGCAAAAAAAAATTTCTACTAACATTCATTCCGAGATTTACCCCTTTTTTCTCCTTATTTGTCTGTATTAACTTGTAATAATCTGATTTGCTGAATCAGAGAAAAAATGTTTATTTACAAACTGTTCCAAATTATAAAAAAAATCATTTTTTTATCAAGTTCCTTTATAATTATTTAAAATAATAGATATATGAATATAAAGTTATTGTGTAAAATATGATGTCACCTCAAGCAAAAAAAAATCGAGTTAGAACAGTCTTGTAATACTAGATAATTCAATTTTGTTTTTATTGAACTTGTTATTTACAATTGACTTAAAATTAACTTATGTCTAAGATTCATTGATAGATACAAAATTTTGTTGGCACAGAGGGGGCCTAACCTTATACAATGACTAAGTTATAAAATATAAATAAATATTATACATGGATAAACTTAATTTAAAGTCTGCTGACTAGGTTGTCCTCGGGGTGTTCAGACCCGGATGTCCAGTTGTGGGGTTGGTTGAGTTGGGTTGGTTTGGTTGGCGTTAGCCACGGTAGTAAGCCGACTGGGTGTCGGCGTAAAAGTTAACTTCTTCGTTGTCCATTGAAATTATGTTCTCAGCCAGTATATCCAAAGCGCAAAGGTACTTAGGTTCCGGATGTCGTTGTTGGGCTGTCATTCTTCTCATCAGTTGATTGGGATGGTTGGCGATATTTCCTACCAGTACCTTCGCCGATTGCAGTAGATACTTGTCCAGTGGTATGATTTTTGCTTCCTCGTAGAGTCGCTTGTTGCTATAGTACGTAATACTAGATATGTATATTGTTTGAAGTAAGACAATAACGATTGAACTCACAGTACCTAAGGAGACAACGTTGTCATGGCTGTTTTGGCTAAAACAGTGTTTCCAGGGAGGCAATTTAATTTTATAGGGGTAATTGAAATTTTATGTTCCTTACACTATTTTTCCAAAAATTTATAATTCTTGAGTATCCGCATTTAAGCAGCTTCAAGGGTAAAACAAAACTCTTGTTAGAGCCAAAATAAAGATCTTTGCTTTCGTTAATTTCATTGAACTACACAGAGAAAAATATGACCCGCTAAAAACTAACAGATTGCCATATTGTTTTACCGTCCATACATTTCATATGGAAATCTTATTAAAATCAACGATTAATAAGGTTTTTTTTAATGAGATTTCTTATTATTTTTATAGAGAAAATCTTATTAAAATTTGACTGAAAAGTTGATTTTTTTTGCAACTTAGCACTAGAACAAAAATCGCGATCAATAATTTCATGGCAGGTTGGTTCAGGTGGTAAGGTGGGCGACTAATGATTTGAAGTCTCCAGTTCGATTCGTTTTTTTTATTTTTTTGCAGATTTTAAAACAATAAGGAAAACCCGATTGTTTTAATAAGGTTTCCTTCTTGGATGAAAACCATAGAGAAATCTTATTGTTTTTGTTCTATTTTATGTGGTCTATTTTTCTCTGTGTATGCCAGAAATACATTTTGAACAATACAAATATTTTGAAAGTTTTCCTTGGCTACAAAAAAGTAGTCACTGATAGAGACAGCTATTTTCAACCATTTGAAAAATTTATCGAAAGATTTTCTGATTTAAAACAAATCAATTTCCCAAATTGGATGTGCAACCGATGCGAGTAATTCTTTCTGATATTCCAAACAAAGAGTATCAAGAAGAACTCATGGAAATGCCAAACGATGACTCAATTAAAACTTTATTTTGCATAAAAGGAACGATGACTTGGGTTTCTGAAGAAGCTGAGTTTTAAATACCCCAACAAAACATGCTAGAAAACTTTTGCTACCTTAACAAAAACCTGTTACAAAAAAAACGTGATCGTCTCGATATTACAAAACGGGGAGACTTGACACTGAAACTTTCAGGACTTGAACCTAATATTAAAGCCATCTGCAGGAGGCACCAAACACAAGGATCTCATTAAATTTTAAAAATACCTACCTACTATAAAATAATCACATAATAAAATATCTTTTAACAAGATGTGTGTTTATTTTTATTTTCTATGTATATTTTCATAATTCCAGACAACATTTTTTTTTGAAGATTTAAGATTTCAAGATGGCTAAGAAACGAAACAATCATTGCAGATAATGTAGGTATGTAGTTTATACATATGTATTTCTTTAGAATTATCATATTGAAGAACAATGAGGAAATACATAATATCAAAAAGGCCTTTAATTACCATTTAGTAGGTACATAAATGTAAACCAAATGTGAATTTCGACCGACAAATCCCAAATAACCACTTTAATTGAGGACCATTACCCAATTTATTCGCTGCTTAAGTTGGCACACCAAAGAGCAAACAAACAAACAAACACAAGCAAGCATCAGCAATCCTCTCAATATCCTGAATCCTGATATAATTGACATCAAACAGAATAATGAATATTTCCGCTCACTGAACCAATGACCAGGCAATCAGCCCGAGCTTAACTTTTTGTTGCTGACTGTTTTTCTTGCTCTTGTTGTTATTGTTAATGCTGATACTTTCTCTATCCCTCTTGCAGTCACTCTCTCTATCTCTATATCTCTCTCTCTGTCTCTTTTACGGTTTCTGGTAATTCCTTTTATTAACTTTAACGAACCGTTGCAAAGAGCAATTTCAATTAAGGATGATTAATAGAATTTCTATCTGTATCTATTTTAGATGTCTTTGTCTATATTTTCGAGTATGTATATTCTATAACAGATTTGTTTTTTATACAAAACCATTTAAGTCCTAGTTTTGCAACATCATTCTCCCTTTATCTCTTTCTAAATAATATGTATATGTATTTGTAAATAATTGCATAGCATCTGACAGACACACACACATACGTTCCTTGTACCATGAGCGGCGGCATACATCCCCGAAAAAAAAAATAAACATAAATAAAGGAAGCGAAAAATCCTTAACTTTTTAATTACAATTAACATCAATTACATTAATTATACTAAAAGCAATGTTAGAAAATGAAATTCATCTTTCATCCAAACAAAAATAAAAATTATGAAGCACAGAATTGCTGTAGACACGCAGGAAAACCGTAACTGAAACCCAAGGATCCAGTGCGGTGGGTGGCAAAGTCAGTAACAGAACCCCGCCAACGTAATGGTGGGAAGGACGAAACAATATCCCTTGAAATTTTTGATTAAACTCAAGTTTTCGCCATCAACAACCCACAAAAAAGGAAGCACCAAGGAGCAACGCGCAGACGAATAAAAACTTTTCTCCAAGCTAAAGCCAAAAGAAAAGGACCTGTCCTCCAAAGTTAGGAGCTTGCGACGAGAGTAATCCTCAAGAAAATTTATTGTAATTGTTAAGCTCCTGATTCATACACCTTGCCCATGTGACACATGCTATCTTGGATGCCTTCGCTACTGTTTCTCCCACCGCCTACGGCGGTTGTCTTTTTTTTTTGTCTTTCAATTTAAACGTATGTATGGCCTTCAGGGTTTCCCTTTCTGTGGGTAGACATATCCACCTTTATTCAAACCACAAACATTGTAATAATCATAATACACAAACACTTTCAACAAACAGAAATACGCACTGTCATTATATTTACCAGAACGATTTTCAATTGCAAAAGGGAAACGGATTTTTATAAAAACCGAACAAAAATTTCTCGATTCAATGACTTTGCTATTTTGTTTCCTTTTTCAAATGATATTTTTTGTTGGAGGTGAAACCATTTCATCTGAATTGATTGATATTTGATTTGGGAATTGATGAAGCTTAGGCTTTTCACAAGATACAATCAATGTTTCTTTTAGGTATCTACACTCTTTACCCAGACTGTTACATACTCGTGTAACACAACTCTTCAAGCCTAAGTAGTTGTTTTTTCATATACTCGTACATTGATACATATCTTCTTCCAGAGCTGTGTTCTTTCGGATATTCGAATACATCTTGCCTTTTATAGAAATGTTTGTTTTCAATAAAATACATTACATTACATTACATATTAAACTAGTCTGAAGATAAATCTAAGGACTAGAAACACTGCAGCTTCGGAATCTAGGTCCATTTTGCTGATACAACACAAGACATTAATACAACACAGAAAGACAAAGAGAGAAAGAACGAGAGAAGAACATACAACACTGAACTACGTGGCACAGAGGAGGAGACATAGTTGAAAATTGTCTCATGTTATCGCACAGGTGGCTTCAGTTAAGCTGGCGATTTAGAAAAAACTTCTGAGCCGATATTCAATAAAATAGATAATTAACGATATATGGTATAAACCTATTGATTTTTTTTACTGAAAGGTTCGTTCCCAAACATCAATTGAAAATCAGGTGGTATTTTTATTTTAAGAAATAAAATATCTTATCCTCAAAGACATCACTACTCATTGATGGTGATTATCGTAAAGTACATTTTAATTTTACAAATTGATGTATACTGTACCAAAGTGAAGGTTCGGTGACGTATTAATCGACAGGCACTACCCCGGATAGAGTAAGTGACACTCATTGGCGGAAATTTTGTCTCCATTTCAATAGTGTGTACTATAACTCCTTTGGGTACTAGTATCGTGTAACTGAACTTAAATTTCCAAAGATTTGTTTTAGTTAAACCAAAACCTGGTTTAAAAAGAAAACACTGCAAAATCCTAAGCACACGATGTTCCATATATCCTTATTGAATACAAGTTTTCGAAAAACAAAATTTCCAGAAGCTTTAGTTTCAATGCAAAAAATTAAATATTTATAGACTTACTAACAAGAGAAAACTTGTAAATATTAGGTGCAACGTTACACAACTTATGTCTAAAGTTTACAATATAAATCTTTGAAAAACACAATGAGATCATAAATTTGAATTAGAAAAAGATACTTTGAATTTTCTACATTTGAAATTTTCATTAAAATGATGAGATAAGAAAACTATTGAAAATCAATTGGTTTAAAGGATTATTCACACCATAGTTTGTTCTACTGAATATAGGAAATTAAGGTAACTGCCTCCTTATCCTAGTTTGACTGTAATTGAAATTCAAACGAAACAGAGCTGATGGGAACGTTATTCTTATTATTGATCGATTTAATTTCATAATAAACTTATATAATATATACTGTCTATGTTTCGAGAGAAGACAAAGATTTATTAGGTTTAGTCTATGTATGTAAGGAGGTTGCATTGATCAAGGAAGAAAACGAAGACAAAAACGCATGAACATTCGCTGAATACTTTCAAGTCTGACAATATATGAACTGAGTAATATATTGCCCATACTACGCAACCATATTTAACCCTCGGTAGGCACACCTCTTTTTTGTGACGTGATAGGCACACGGGTGCGAATTTGGTTAATACTTTTTCATGTCGCTAAAACTTTTTTTGTTCACAATATTTTATAGAGAATCAAGTATGAAATTGATGTAGAATATTCCGAGGAATTCGAATATTGTATTCACAATTCCGAACAAAAATATTTTCACCCTTATAAAGATACTTATTTGTGACCACTTTTTTGAAAAATCGTAATTTTTTATTTTTGTCCTGCCAAATTCGCACCCGTGTGCCGACAGAGGGTTAAGTACTTACGAAGGATATCCTTTTGGAAATAACGGAAAGTTTAGCAATAAGGCGGTAATTTGCATTTTTCCATCTTAATTTCTGCATGGTCTGCAAGAATTTCGAATCTTATACATACTCATCTAAATCAAAGAACCATCCAAGATATCAATCATGTTATGTTATAACCCGAATCCACATAATTCCAGTGGGTTGTCTATCATGTGCATTTTTACCAAAAACAAGCTAACAGAATCATTTAAAAATCAACCTTAGTTTATGGCACATCATCTGAGGGTATTTTTCGATGCTGCATCTCATGGAACTAAAACGAAAACAATCGGACTTCCCTACATATATTTTCGGGCATTCTCCTGTGTTACTAAAAATATATTTTCGGTAACATGAAAGAGGAAATATTACATTACATTACATTTTAATATAATCCGAAGATAAATCTAAATAAATTTGAAAGCAATCGAATGAGTAGTTTCCGGGGTCTCGAAGGTAACAGGTCAAAAAGTGTAGTTTCGAGATAATCGCAAAAGAAAGTAAGACAACCGACAGTAGTGGGTCAATCTTCCTTTCGAAAAACTTTAACTTGGCCAATTTTGAATGTTTCCATACGCAATAGGTCTTAGTTTGTTCATTACAATTAAGGGGATAATTAAAAACAAATTAAAAAAATGAACAAAACAAAATTTTAGGGTGACCAGACCCCTTAAGCAGGCCAACGTTCTGCAGAATTGGTGAATGCAACAAAGCAGTAATACGCGGATTGGGGCCATTTATTAAAACACACAACGTGTGATAAACAAATTAGTATGTTCTAAAAGATTTGTTCATATGACTTCTTCATCTAAAATTATACCACTGTATGATAATAACTTTTTAATTTTGAATTTTGTCAGAACTTTAACATCATACCAATATAATGTTTACAAAAGTAATCCTGTACCTGAGCTTTATTCCATTAAATCTTTTCTACTGTATGTTTAAGGAAACACTGATTTCAGTATTATTAAAAGAAATTCAAGCAAATGAAAAATGTTCGTACATAAATTAAGAAGAAAACCCAAAAAACTAAAATTTCAATCCCAGAGATAAAACCACAAACATTTCTGACCTCCATTGAGTAAATTCGCTGAAACAAAAATGGCTTCATTGAATTGATTCGAAAACAAAAATTACACTACACATAATGCTCTTTAGTGATTAAGTTCGGTTATGCCACCATCGTACAAACTATGCATTTAAATGGAAAACCTCAAGTGAAAATGTTTAGATACGGCACCCATCAAAGGACTTTCAACCGGACCCACATCAATGTGGCAACTAAGCCCAGTAGTCCATAACATATTCCCCTTCATACATAACAAAGCATGTTAAATACCTATTTTGCTGTTTCACTATTGATATTAAGTTCTCTGTTTTGTTATTTTAAGAAGGTTTAGGTATATTATATAGGTATACCATATCCCAAGCCATCGTTATCCTAAGTGATTTATTGTAGTTTTCCTGCAGACCCTTTTGACCAACATCCTTAAAACGAATATTAGGATATTCTTTCCTGGCAATTTTCAACCTGGTATTGCATATTTGAAATTACTATCAAAAACTTCTCATAGTTAATCCACACTGAACCAAATCCTTACGTAAATACAACGAAAAAATTCGTTGAGCCAACGAAAATTTCATTAATTTTCAGCCGATGAAAAATTTAATTGGCTCAACGAAATGGCTTTCATACGTTAATGAAGAACTTCATCAATCAACGAAAACTGTAGTATTTTAATGAAATTTTTCATAAAAATTTTTGATCGAGAGTTAATTAATTTTTACATCACTTTACGAAATGTTTCATCGATTAACGTAAAATTTAACTAACCAAGGTGATATTTTTCGTTAGTCAATGTATTTTTTGATTAATTTATGAAAGAACTTTCGTTAGCTAACGAATTTTTTCGTAAATTTTATGAATACTTTAGGTAATTAAATTAGGAAAAAATATTCGTTAGCTAACGAAACTTTTCGTTGTATTAATTATTTTTTTTTTTTTAGTAGATTAATGTATTTATTTATTGGACTTGTTAAATTATTAATTTACAGTCCAAACCAAAAATTGGCGTTTCGACAAGGTTGAGCTCACTTAAGTCAACTGATGAGTCCGACTTATCGTGAGACACCTTGTCAATACGCAAATATTTTTTATATTCAGCTCAACTTACATAGATTTTTAAACAAAAACCTAATGTGAACTATATAAAGCAAGATTAAATTTTTAATCATTAAAACAGAAATGCACCCAAGTCTACGTTTTTTTTTTTGTAAGGCCACGATTTTTTTCATTAACTGATGTATTTTTTCATAAGCCAATGTAATATTTCATTAGTATATGAAGAATTTTCATAAGCTTATGAAGATTTTCGTTAGTTAATGTTGAATTTCATAAGTTAATGAATTTTTTCGTTACTTAATTAAAACTTTGATAAAGTAAGGAAAAAATTCTTATTTTTATTCATTAAAATGAGTATGAAATTTTTCGTTAATTGATGAATCTTTTCATTGAATTGGATTTTTTGGCACTAAAAAGGGAGAAAAAGTGTATGAAACGTTTTCATTAATTGATGAAGGTTTTCATATTACGAAAAATTACATATTTTCGTTGAGCCAACGAAAGTTACGTTGGGCCAACGAAAATGTAGTGTATGAAAAGATTTTCGTAATTTTACGAAATTTATTATTTTCAGTGCATAATGGAATGTATCAATTTGTCCTTTCCTGCCGGTTAAGGATGATTCCGAAAAATTTTTCATAGCTCCTTATACATAGTTGTCAAGTGTCAAGAAAAGAACAATTCTAGATTTTGTACACTAAAGACGGAGAAAACATGTGAAAAGATCATTTCTCGGAATTTTTATCAGTAAAATACGAATGTAAAAGTTCGAACGGCACAGTCTAAGAGCCCAGAGCAGATTTTGGGAGTTTTTGGATAACCGAAAATGGGTCATATGTATGTGTAGGTAATAGCGTCCTGATGAAGAATTCGAAAGTCTGGCAGGTTTATTTCACGGCATTCTATGGTTTATGGGGAGTTGAAAAATGCATTTTTTCCGATTTTTGTGTCGAGTATATAACCACTTTAATTCATATAGAGCCGATAGGGGGCGATACCTTGATTGCAAAAAGTTCGGTCCCAGACGTTTTATTCGCGGCATTACCCTTGCCAGACATCCTTGAAGAGTCGCGAAATAGCGGTTTTTATACAAAAGTCGGAATATTATTTTTTGCAAGATGTATAACCGTCTGGTGGTACCTTTTAAGAAATCACCACTACCCCTTAACAGAAAATAAATTAGTGCCAGACGTTTTAACCACGGCATTACCCCAGCCAGACGTTCTTGAAGATTCGCGAAATGGCGATTTTCTAACAAAAGTCAGAATATTATTTTTTGCAAGATATATAACCGTCTGGTGGTACCTTTTAAAAAATCACCACTACCCCCTGATAGAAAATAAATTAGTGCCAGACGTTTTAACCACGGCACTACCCCCGCCAGACGTCCTTTAAGAGTCCCGAAATAGTGGTTTTCATACAAAAGTCAGAATATTATTTTTTGCAAGATATATAACCGTCTGGTGGTACCTTTTAAAAAATCACCACTACCCCTTGATAGAAAATAAATTAGTGCCAGACGTTTTAACTACGGCATTACCCCCGCCAGACGTTCTTGAAGATTCGCGAAATGGCGATTTTCTAACAAAAGTCAGAATATTATTTTTTGCAAGATATATAACCGTCTGGTGGTACCTTTTAAGAAATCACCACTACCCCCTGATAGAAAATAAATTAGTGCCAGACGTTTTAACCACGGCATTACCCCCGCCAGACGTCCTTGAAGAGTCCCGAAATAGTGGTTTTCATACAAAAGTCAGAATATTTTTTTTGCAAGATATATAACCGTCTGGTGGTACCTTTTAAAAAATCACCACTACCCCTTGATAGAAAATAAATTAGTGCCAGACGTTTTAACCACGGCATTACCCCCGCCAGACGTTCTTGAAGATTCGCGAAATGGCGATTTTCTAACAAAAGTCAGAATATTATTTTTTGCAAGATATATAACCGTCTGGTGGTACCTTTTAAGAAATCACCACTACCCCCTGATAGAAAATAAATTAGTGCCAGACGTTTTAACCACGGCATTACCAGCGCCAGACGTACTTAAAGAGTTCCGAAATAGCGACTTTTGTATGAAAATCGCTGTTTCGGGACTCTTCAAGGACGTCTGGCGGGGGTAATGCCGTATTTAAAACGTCTGGCAACTAATTTATTTTCTATCAGGGGGTAGTGGTGATTTCTTAAAAGGTACCACCAGACGGTTATATATCTTGCAAAAAATAATATTCTGACTTTTGGTAGAAAATCGCCATTTCGCGAATCTTCAAGGACGTCTGGCGGGGGTAGTGCCGTGGTTAAAACGTCTGGCACTAATTTATTTGCTATCAGGGGGTAGTGGTGATTTTTTAAAAGGTACCACCAGATGGTTATATATCTTGCAAAAAATAATATTCTGACATTTGTTAGAAAATCGCCATTTCGCGAATCTTCAAGAACGTCTGGCGGGGGTAATGCCGTGGTTAAAACGTCTGGCACTAATTTATTTTCTATCAAGGGGTAGTGGTGATTTTTTAAAAGGTACCACCAGACGGTTATATATCTTGCAAAAAAAATATTCTGACTTTTGTATGAAAACCACTATTTCGGGACTCTTCAAGGACGTCTGGCGGGGGTAATGCCGTGGTTAAAACGTCTGGGACCGAACTTTTTGCAATCAAGGTATCGCCCCTATCGGCTCTATATGAATTAAAGTGGTTATATACTCGACACAAAAATCGGAAAAAATGCATTTTTCAACTCCCCATAAACCATAGAATGCCGTGAAATAAACCTGCCAGACTTTCGAATTCTTCATCAGGACGCTATTACCTACACATACATATGACCCATTTTCGGTTATCCAAAAACTCAAAAAATCTGCTCTATGCTCTCGGTCTATAGATTTTGTGCAAATTGTGCAAATTTTGTGAGATTTTTGAAATGAAAAGAATTTACGTGTTAAAAACAACAAAAACTTTATCTGTATAGATTTTTGAAAAATCCAGATAATTATCCAGATTTTACTTTCTCTCGATAAAAACAGTAGTGCCAAGGTTGTTTAATTGTTGTGTTGTCGATAATTTATACAGAAATATTTTAAAATATTAACAAAAAAAAGAGGAGAAAATGAGGGTTGAAAAAAGCTGTCGAAGAAAAAACTAATCAAAAATTTACTTGAGATGGTTGCATTGAAATGGTAATATTTCGAGATATAGGTACGCAATGCACTTTTCAGATAAAAGTCTTAAATGAATGCAGATAAGATAGGTGAACAAATATAATTATAAAATTACCAAAGTTTTTTCGAAAAATTAGAAATAAAAATAAAAAAGTTTCCATGTTTGATTTTTAAAAAATCGAAAAAAAAAAATCAATATGGCTACCTTCAAACGCTTATAGCACAAGAACGACGCAACTAATGTTAATGGTTAAGGTCTTAGAATGCAGCTATAAATATACAAATGAATTTTGGTTTTGTGTGAAAAAAATTTTTTTGGATCCAACATGGATGTAATGGCCTTCCCAATACGGAGTTAAATAAAAAAAAAACAAAAGCAACGTTTTTGACAGACAGCTTCCAGAGTGTATGTACAGTGCTGCCAAATATTTGCATGGATTTCAAAAATCCCGATGTCGTTTTTTTCCACAAAATCTATATATAGATAAACAAAAAAACATGCCTACTATCACTTGTTTCGGGTTCTACTAACAGTTCCTATTAACGTCTTTTTTTTAAGGATGAACACCAATAACGTTAAGGTCCCTGGAACACCAAAGAAATGTTAATAATTGTATTAAGCAAGTTCTATTGGACCAGTTTGTATGATTTTTGACCATTTAAACATTGGAAAAATCTACAAAGAAAAAATTCAAGAAAACTATTTTGTGTTTACCTCGAGAATGGACTGGCTAATTCCGATGAAGAAATCAAATTTCTTGTGCATGGTTAAAGAGAAAAAGTACTTAAAAAGGTATTATGTTAAAAAAAATACACTTTTCTGTAATGAAAACAAACAAATCTGAATTTGTATATACTAATTTAAAGACGTGTTTCTTTCGAAGTCAAATGTATGAATAACTGATAAAACAAAAATAACATTATTATAATGTATATCCGATGAATAATCACTTTGATATTAATGTTTCGTCATATCATATAATAATAAACTCAAACTTAATATTTAACAAAAAATGCACAATTGCGAAGAAAAAGTTGAGCTTAAAGTTAAATGAAAAAAAAAAAAAACTAGACAAAAACAAGAATCTGAGTTCGAGAGTGAGTTTTAGAGCAATTAAAGAGGGTACTTTCGATCCTATTCTTTAAAAAAAAATACATATATTAATGTTCCCATGAACCTCTACAATGGCTTAAAATGATTGATTGAATAGAGCATTAAAATCATTCCACCCATGCCCTCCACCTCTTCAACACCTTAATACAATTCTAGATTTGGACTATAACAACAGTAATCTATATTCAAAAAATTCAGCCTTAATGAATTTCGTCTGCAATTTTATACAACTTTTTCTCAGCATATGCTTCATCTTATCAAAAACCTTTTTACTTGCTCTATAGGGCAAATATTAGTTTCGTGTGAAAAAAAAATATTTCCAAACCAGCATTACCATAGATATAGTGTACCTTTACCTTGCCATATTATTAAGCCCAAGCGAAAAAAATACAATTTTTTGGTTCATGTTATTGGATTTTTAAAGTTTATGTCGCAATATCTCAATTTTTTTTTGTCTCATTTACTTCCACTTATCATGTAGATACGGATTGACTAAAAAAAAGTTAAAGAATTAATACTTTTTCATAAAAAATTACGTACAAATGGGGAAAAGCTCCAAAAGACGTTTTCTATGGAATTCATGCTTAGAAAATGAAAATTTTTGTACCGAGGAATAACGTGACATTCTATGGAATAGAAAACGTCTTTTTGAGCTTTTCCCCTTTTGTACGTTATTTTGTATTTTTTTCTCTTGGGCCTTATAATATGGCAAGGTACTGTAAGTGGTTTTCGTGTTGGTATTTGTGCACCTGTGCGTGCACAGGTGAACGGGTTTTCTTCAAATTTGTAACTGATGATTTTGTGGAATTCATAGATAGAGATATTATATTTTTTTGTTTATAAGCTTTACTTTTCGAATAGCATTCTGAATGTTTTTTTTTTTTTTTTTTTTTTTTTGTTTTATGTCTCGCTTAGAACGTGCACCAGTGCACCGCCCATACAAACTTCCAATTTTCTCCAAAAAAGCAAAAACGATTTTGATTCAATTTTGCACACGTAATATTCAAACAAAATTTCTTTAAATTCTTTTACAAAAACTACAAGTTAACTGCAAGTTACAAGACTAAGTACGTGCGACCTAGTATTGTATTTTATTTGAATTTTCAGCATCAAGTTGGCTGATTTCATTCGTGATAAAATCGATTTCTAAGTGAAGAAGAATGAGATTTTACTCCATCTTTTTCCGATTCAGACTTTCAATGAAACAATAATCTTTTATTGTTAATTGGAGCTTAAAATCTGAAAGAGCCTCTTAAGAGTGAATTTTCGAAATACTTAATTTATTGTACCAACAAACGTTAAGGCGCGATTTATTCTTACATGCGTTTATTTCAAAGTGAGCTCGTATTCCATAAGAACATGTGGATGATGATAATAAGCATTGAAAATAAAATAAAAACTTTATGGCTTGTTAATTTTTGATTAAATGAAATGGAAAGAACATACTATTGCGTATTAAAAACCACGATTAATGTGAGCAGCTAAGATAATTTCAATGTTGCCATGATTGTTTCTTTATCCGTTGAATCGATTAATACTTTAATCTAAGTTCGTTTTATTTATTGCAGAAACCTCGTTTTGTCACAACCAGTAGGCTCAAAACTTATCAAAAGACTGCTTTTGGTCCGTTTTTTTTTAACAATATCACTGGTCTGCAAGGAAATCCTCTTTTAAATAAAACTATACTTTTCTAAAGAGTTTTTGTGTGCTGATTCCGAATCCGAAGTCAAAATTGGCCAAGCACGTCACGGTTTTTTTTGATATTCCCGTTAGAAAATCTTGAAAACTAATTTTTTTTTTTGCTGTTTTTGAAGCAATATTTTTTCGTAATGTAAACTTTTTCCACTAAACTTGTCACGGTTTATAAAAGAACTTATTTTTTTCTTTCAAATTCAGTTTCAGTCTTCTCAATATCTCATTTCTTATCCGAATATCTAAATTTAAGTAAGTTAAGTAGGTTTGGCATATCTTACTATAAAGAAACTGATCATTAAAAATTCCTATTTCTTTCTCCCAAGAACAAAAGTATAATATACTTTTCTAATTAGTCAAGTAAAATTAAGCATAAAATTTGTAAAATCTCGGAATCTAGGGAAAGTCGATGAGTGTGTAAAACGAGTACCTATAGGGCTGCATTATTAAAATGTAAAAAAAGAAAGTTCTCTCGATTACAACAATTTTTAAGGACCGTTTACTGAAAAATATATCATTCCGTATGAAATCGTTCAATCGGAATTGCTTTCATTTTAGATTTTGCTGAAATTTTGTCAGGATGTTCTCTAGGACTGTAAAGAAGCAAATCCATGATTATTTAATTTTAAGTTGCGCTACCCGCATTCGAATTTTTGCAAAACGTCATTTTTATGTTATTATGGTTTTGCGTCTATTAAAGATATCTTTTTGTTTGAAACGGCATTTTAAAGCTTATGCCCCTTACAGCTAGAAACCGCGCCCCAGAAACAATAAGAAAAATTCACAGGTCAGTTTTGAGGTGTTATCAATGAAAAAACTTATTAATTCTGGGTAAATCCAATACTGTGTCACTTTATTGTGTCCTTATTGAAATTTTAATGTTGAAAAAATAATAGACGAAAAGTTAATGTTTAGTAAATTAACTTACCAACAAGTTCAGCCACGTTAAAACAAGAAAAGGTAGTTTTGGTTTTTTATTAATTTCTCGAAAACGACAAGACGTTTTTGGATACGGTTTTCTGTTTTTTTTTTTTTTTTTTAATAAATAAGAGCATTGTATGTTGAAAAATTAAATAGTACTTAATTACATAAAATTTTGAAAAAAATTAGTTAAAGTTTTTTTTTCAATTTTTTTTTTTCGTAATTTTGATTTTGAAAGAAATAAACGAAATAAAGCATGGAAACTTTTTTTAAGAACCCTTTCCCCAGTTGATCACGCTTCTTACGTTGAACTATTTGAAGAATTCAAAACTCATTCAAAAAATTTGTACACCGACTACATGATTGAGAAAGGAAATTCCCTAAGAAAAGATCCAAAGTCATTTTGGAACCTTGTTAACTCAAAGAAAAACTCAGATGGATATCCGGCAAACTTCATTCATGACGATATTACATTACATCAAACATTTGACATTTGCAATGCTTTCGCCAATAACTTTCGTAATTCATTTGTTAATGAGACTGTTGATGTTGACGAAATCTATTTCAAAAATTTACATTCATATTCCGAAACGAGTTGTACGAACATCCCTGTACTGCAAAGTACTGTGTTAGACCTTCTTTCATCCTTAAATGATGATTGTTCTGCTGGCCCAGATGGTGTGCCACCAATAGTATTAAAAAACTGTAGAAACTCCCTAGTTCAGCCTCTAACATTTTTATTCAAACTTTCCATCAAGTCAGGAAAATTTCCCTCCATCTGGAAAAAGTCATTCCTCACTCCTGTTTTCAAGAAGGGTGATAAGACAGATATAAAGAATTATAGGCCTATCTCGAAACTATCCTGCATTCCAAAGGTTTTTGAGCAAGTTGTTTGTGATAGTCTAGCATTTTATAGTAAAAATCTGATAAGTGAAAAGCAGCATGGCTTTGTAAGAAAAAGATCTACTACAACTAATCTTCTTAGCTTCTTAAATAAATGTTCAAATGCATTAGAAAAAGGTAATGAAGTTGACTGCGTTTACACTGACTTTTCAAAGGCATTTGATCAACTTAGTCATAAAATAATAATCTTCAAATTAAAAGCTTTTGGTTTTCCACGTATTTTTATTGCCTGGGTAGAATCTTATCTTAACCAAAGATCCTATCAGGTCAAATTTAGAAACTGTCTTTCAGATCTTTTTATAGCCAACTCTGGCGTCCCTCAGGGAAGTCACCTAGGCCCATTTTTATTCATTTTAGCTATAAACGACGTAATCTCGTGCATAACTTCAAGTGATATTCTCATATTTGCTGATGATATGAAGATTTTTAAAGAAATTAAGTCTGACAATGACCGTATCCTTCTACAAAGCGATATTAACAGTTTTAATGTTTGGTGTGGTAAAAATGGCCTTTCACTTAACCCAGCTAAATGCCAAACAATTACATTCTCGAGAAAACGAGTCATTAATATTTTTGATTACTACATCTTGCAACATAAGCTATGTAGAGTATTTAGCTTCAAAGACTTGGGTGTCCAATTTAGTTCAAATTTAGGATTTACTGAACACATCAATTTTATAGTAAATAAAGCGAGCTCAATGCTTGGTTTTATTAAACGTTGGGCAAAGGAATTTGATGATCCATTTGTTACTCTATCTTTGTACAACTGCTACGTTCGACCCCATCTTGAGTACGCTTCTCAAGTATGGAGTCCTTTTTATGAAGTTCATAAAAACCGAATCGAATCTATTCAACACAATTTTGTACGCTTCGCTCTAAAAGGTCTTCCTTGGACCGACCCTTTCAACTTGCCACCTTATGAACATCGCATTCAACTTCTTCAGATACAAACTTTAGCACAGAGACGTGTAAATAATGATTTAATCTTTCTTCATCAGCTTATTAATTCCCAAATTGACGCCCCTGATCTATTAGCTTGTATTGGTATAAATTATCCGGGTGGATCTCACCTCCTACGAAGATTTGAACCTTTGCATATCGACTTTCATAGAACAAACTATGGTATTAATGAGCCTCTTAGTCGCATGAGTAAACTTTTTAACTTGAACCATTCATCCTTAGACTTTAATTTGACGAAAATGGGTTTAAAAACATTGTTTCGAACCAGTGCTCCACAATCGTGACTGTTAATCAATGTTTTAAATAAATGTTGGATTTTTTGTACTTATAATTTTATAACTTGTAAATTTGTTTGTAATTATTTTGTTTTTATATTGTGCATGTGGGAGGTTGTATTTTTTGTCTACTAACCACTAACATGCACTTATGATGAGCCTCTGATTGTAGTTAAAAGCTTGTTCTAAGCTTACTACATCAAAGAATCTGAAGTGAAAAAAAAAAAAAAAAAAAAAAGAAAATTAGTTTTTGAAAAACTTTATTTTAAATCAGCTTTATTTAAAAACAAGATAAAATAAAAGACGAGGGTTTTGGCTTTACAAAAAATAATATTTTTTTTTCCAAATTAAGTCAATTTTTTAGAAAATTGCCCCTCCCGGGTAAACGGGGGGGAATAGACCCTTCCCATCCAATTTTTTTCTTGTCTCGACCCAACCTACACGCTTCAGTTTTTTGGCACATTACTCCTGAATCACCCTTTATATAGCTATAGGTATTTTTGTGACCAATTCTTTCTTAATATCAGAAATGTGTTTGGGAATATCCCTTCACGTTGAATTTTATTTTTGTACAAATCCCATTCTTAATTAAACTTTCCTATTTAAAACCGAGCATCTAATTGAAGAAATTTTAACCAACCCCCGGCGGCGATTTAAACTAATTACAAGTTCTTCAAAATTCCGACAGACAATTACTATCAACTACTTTTAACGACACCAAACTTAATTTAAAATGAAAACTTTTCTTGACTAAGAAGGCAACACCGAACAACGAGCAACACACCGTTACACTGCACATAATAATTCAATGCATAGCTTTAGGCATAGGCCAGTCATTATATACATTTGGAAATGCAAAATGACCGAGAAAGCTAAATTTTGGATATGTTGTAGAGGATGCTTAAAAAAGCTTAACTTGAAGTTTTCGACCAAGATTTCCTATGAGCTTTTTCCGCCATTTTGAAAAAAAGGATAAAATTGGTTTTTTGACAATAACTCGGCTATCTGACGAGATGCGAAAATTTTACAAGAAACTTTTTTGTAGCTTTTAACGAGTTCTACAATTCATGCATACACATTTTTTGTGTATCATGAACCGTTTTCGAGATATCGATTAAAAAAGTCAAAAATTTAGGACATGCAATTTGTTTTTTGACGTAATCTATTTTTGGGTGATGAATATCGAAAAAATTATTAACATAAAAATTGTAGCCCACATTCAGACCTACTATGTTGTATTTTTATATTTTTTTTTGGACAAAAATTACGACTTCCAGCCGGCCGCAAAGTCGTTTAGTCCGCTCCCACCGCCAAGCAAGCCGCCCGTTCGGTTGTAAAAAAAACAATCATTCATGTTTTTTTTAATGTTTATATCATTATATCAGTAACACATACATACAAATGTATGTATTTATTTAATAAATAATGAGAAGAAGATGGTAATGGTTTTTTTGTTACCCCAATTTTATTAACCCAAATTTTGTAAATACAGTATACCGGCTTTTTGTGCATTTTGTAATTTGCTTCAATCTCAATATTATTTAATTCATCAAAATTGCAATTAGATCAGTGCCAATAATTTTTGAAAATAAAAAAATTATTAGCAGCATATGGGTGGTTGGAAAATTTAGGATAAATGGTATATGAAAGCGGAAAAATAAATTGCCCACAAACTAATTGGTGGAAAAGGGTGGGTGGGCGAAAAAGTGTTGGTGTCGAAAATCTTGGTTTTTTACGATTTCTGTCAAAAGTAGACCTCCTATCAACAAAAGTTAAATGCAAACGTTGTGGGTAATAAAAGTGTCATAACTTTTACTAAAACCATTTTATTTATATAATCTCAAAAATATTGAAAAAATGCAAAAAATACGATTTTTTTATTTTTTATTTTTATCTTTTACCAAAATGGTTTGATTTTAACAAATCTTGGTTAAAAATTACTTTGTTATGTTTTCTATGTATTTTAAATGTATTTTGAGCAAAAAGTTAAGTTTTTGATTTTTGACGAATTTAATTTGATAAAAAAGCCTATTTGTCAATCCAAAAAGTTTTTGATTTTTGAAAAGCTTGGAATGTAGTTACTTATATTAAAACCTTTTATTTAAGATTGTATGGAAAAACTATACTTTAGATTTAGAAAATATTGAGAAAAATTAAAAAAAAACGAGTTTTAAGATCGATTTTAGATAGAAACGAAATTATACATTTCTAATGGCCTTTGACCTTCTTAAATTCAATCTAGCATTAGAATAGCTCTAACGTGCAAAGTTGTTGAGATATTGAATTTTGAACGTTCAAAACACTATTTTTGTGATGTATACTTTGATTTCTATAAAAAAAAACTTTTTGACTAGTGAAATCGAACAAGGCATTCACCCGCCCCCTTTCCACCAATTAGTTTGTGGGCAATTTATTTTTCCGCTTTCATATACCATTTATCCTAAATTTTCCAACTACCCATATGCTGCTAATAATTTTTTTATTTTCAAAAATTATTGGCACTGATCTAATTGCAATTTTGATGAACTAAATAATATTGAGATTGAAGCAAATTACAAAATGCACAAAAAGCCGGTATACTGTATTTACAAAATTTGGGTTAATAAAATTGGGGTAACAAAAAAACCATTACCATCTTCTTCTCATTATTTATTAAATAAATACGTTTGCTTGGCGGTGGGAGCGGACTAAAAGACTTTGCGGCCGGCTGGAAGTCGTAATTTTTGTCCAAAAAAAAATATAAAAATACGACATAGTAGGTCTGAATGTGGGCTACAATTTTTATGTTAATAATTTTTTCGATATTCATCACCCAAAAATAGATTATGTCAAAAAACAAATTGCATGTCCTAAATTTTTGACTTTTTTAATCGATATCTCGAAAACGGTTCATGATACACAAAAAATGTGTATGCATGAATTGTAGAACTCGTTAAAAGCTACAAAAAAGTAAACCCGGGTAAACGGGGGGGAATAGACCCTTCCCATCCAATTTTTTTCTTGTCTCGACCCAACCTACACGCTTCAGTTTTTTGGCACATTACTCCTGAATCACCCTTTATATAGCTATAGGTATTTTTGTGACCAATTCTTTCTTAATATCAGAAATGTGTTTGGGAATATCCCTTCACGTTGAATTTTATTTTTGTACAAATCCCATTCTTAATTAAACTTTCCTATTTAAAACCGAGCATCTAATTGAAGAAATTTTAACCAACCCCCGGCGGCGATTTAAACTAATTACAAGTTCTTCAAAATTCCGACAGACAATTACTATCAACTACTTTTAACGACACCAAACTTAATTTAAAATGAAAACTTTTCTTGACTAAGAAGGCAACACCGAACAACGAGCAACACACCGTTACACTGCACATAATAATTCAATGCATAGCTTTAGGCATAGGCCAGTCATTATATACATTTGGAAATGCAAAATGACCGAGAAAGCTAAATTTTGGATATGTTGTAGAGGATGCTTAAAAAAGCTTAACTTGAAGTTTTCGACCAAGATTTCCTATGAGCTTTTTCCGCCATTTTGAAAAAAAGGATAAAATTGGTTTTTTGACAATAACTCGGCTATCTGACGAGATGCGAAAATTTTACAAGAAACTTTTTTGTAGCTTTTAACGAGTTCTACAATTCATGCATACACATTTTTTGTGTATCATGAACCGTTTTCGAGATATCGATTAAAAAAGTCAAAAATTTAGGACATGCAATTTGTTTTTTGACATAATCTATTTTTGGGTGATGAATATCGAAAAAATTATTAACATAAAAATTGTAGCCCACATTCAGACCTACTATGTTGTATTTTTATATTTTTTTTTGGACAAAAATTACGACTTCCAGCCGGCCGCAAAGTCGTTTAGTCCGCTCCCACCGCCAAGCAAGCCGCCCGTTCGGTTGTAAAAAAAACAATCATTCATGTTTTTTTTAATGTTTATATCATTATATCAGTAACACATACATACAAATGTATGTATTTATTTAATAAATAATGAGAAGAAGATGGTAATGGTTTTTTTGTTACCCCAATTTTATTAACCCAAATTTTGTAAATACAGTATACCGGCTTTTTGTGCATTTTGTAATTTGCTTCAATCTCAATATTATTTAATTCATCAAAATTGCAATTAGATCAGTGCCAATAATTTTTGAAAATAAAAAAATTATTAGCAGCATATGGGTGGTTGGAAAATTTAGGATAAATGGTATATGAAAGCGGAAAAATAAATTGCCCACAAACTAATTGGTGGAAAAGGGTGGGTGGGCGAAAAAGTGTTGGTGTCGAAAATCTTGGTTTTTTACGATTTCTGTCAAAAGTAGACCTCCTATCAACAAAAGTTAAATGCAAACGTTGTGGGTAATAAAAGTGTCATAACTTTTACTAAAACCATTTTATTTATATAATCTCAAAAATATTGAAAAAATGCAAAAAATACGATTTTTTTATTTTTTATTTTTATCTTTTACCAAAATGGTTTGATTTTAACAAATCTTGGTTAAAAATTACTTTGTTATGTTTTCTATGTATTTTAAATGTATTTTGAGCAAAAAGTTAAGTTTTTGATTTTTGACGAATTTAATTTGATAAAAAAGCCTATTTGTCAATCCAAAAAGTTTTTGATTTTTGAAAAGCTTGGAATGTAGTTACTTATATTAAAACCTTTTATTTAAGATTGTATGGAAAAACTATACTTTAGATTTAGAAAATATTGAGAAAAATTAAAAAAAAACGAGTTTTAAGATCGATTTTAGATAGAAACGAAATTATACATTTCTAATGGCCTTTGACCTTCTTAAATTCAATCTAGCATTAGAATAGCTCTAACGTGCAAAGTTGTTGAGATATTGAATTTTGAACGTTCAAAACACTATTTTTGTGATGTATACTTTGATTTCTATAAAAAAAAACTTTTTGACTAGTGAAATCGAACAAGGCATTCACCCGCCCCCTTTCCACCAATTAGTTTGTGGGCAATTTATTTTTCCGCTTTCATATACCATTTATCCTAAATTTTCCAACTACCCATATGCTGCTAATAATTTTTTTATTTTCAAAAATTATTGGCACTGATCTAATTGCAATTTTGATGAACTAAATAATATTGAGATTGAAGCAAATTACAAAATGCACAAAAAGCCGGTATACTGTATTTACAAAATTTGGGTTAATAAAATTGGGGTAACAAAAAAACCATTACCATCTTCTTCTCATTATTTATTAAATAAATACGTTTGCTTGGCGGTGGGAGCGGACTAAAAGACTTTGCGGCCGGCTGGAAGTCGTAATTTTTGTCCAAAAAAAAATATAAAAATACGACATAGTAGGTCTGAATGTGGGCTACAATTTTTATGTTAATAATTTTTTCGATATTCATCACCCAAAAATAGATTATGTCAAAAAACAAATTGCATGTCCTAAATTTTTGACTTTTTTAATCGATATCTCGAAAACGGTTCATGATACACAAAAAATGTGTATGCATGAATTGTAGAACTCGTTAAAAGCTACAAAAAAGTTTCTTGTAAAATTTTCGCATCTCGTCAGATAGCCGAGTTATTGTCAAAAAACCAATTTTATCCTTTTTTTCAAAATGGCGGAAAAAGCTCATAGGAAATCTTGGTCGAAAACTTCAAGTTAAGCTTTTTTAAGCATCCTCTACAACATATCCAAAATTTAGCTTTCTCGGTCATTTTGCATTTCTAAGCCGTTTTTTCCGACATAATGACTGGCCTAGCATTGTTTATCTGGAAGAGACGATAATGATGAACGCACGTTGGTAGCTAGGAACTTGTGTTTTATTATTTTTAGAATGCACTTTTAATATTGCATTAAGAGACATCTGATATAACGAGTACGACTGCGACGTGCTAAGTTGCTTCTGAATTTCGTGACTGATGTGTGCAATAATTTTGTAAATTAATTAAAAAATAAATTTAAAATCTTAAATGGGCTGTAGTTCTTTATTGACTTTTGTTTTGTCACAGAATCGGCCTGTCGTCTGTTGATCTTTGTTAGAGAAAGAGGAGAGAGGAGAACTTAATTACTTATATGATTGCACTATAATAATATCGCTCTTCAATAGCCTAAAATTTTCTAGCTCAAGTCGTTGAAAATCACCTTCAACCTGGCTACTACGCAGTACCTACTATTCCTTAATTGGTTCCACACCGAAAGAAGCAACAGTAAACAAGATTTTACCTATGATTGTTTTATCTGCTAATGTTATTTACTAACAGCTGTATCCAGATTGAAAATTTTCTTCGTCATCTTGAACTTATACCCATCGATTGCCATGTAGTAATCGAATAAAGTACCTTTGCAGTTTTTATATATTCAATGTGCCCTTTAAACGTACTAGGTAAAAAAAAAAATATTTTTATAACAACTATAAATCAAAACTAAACTATAATAAAAAATTTAGTTAAATCATAAATTTGGCAGATACTTGTGAAGTAATTTTATTTTTTCTCTCTGGTGCTTGTAAACACAAATTATTTCAAATAAGGGAGATCTGCTTAAGATGACGTACTTTTTCTATGCTGCCCATAATTTCGTAAAGGCCCTATCTACAAAATTTTCGATTTTGATTTTTTTGCATATTTGGAGTTAGGGCATTGTCTCTGATTTATCCTCATTTATTTTTTTAGCCTAGGTCTTCAAATACGTCAGAAAATTGAAAATGAACTTTTGATTTTTTTCATTTTTATATGAAATTTGCGATATTACATTTACTATTTCCCTCTATAACTCAGAACTAAGAAAAGTGTAGTTAGGGCCTTTACGAGATTATGGGCAGTATGAGTCTGAAAATAAAATAATCTAGGACTAATATCATTGAAATTGAAATTTATTAAAATTAAATACTATACGATCTGGTCCTTAACTAAAACAAAATATTCATAAAACACAAATTACTGTATTTATAAAATACTTCAGATACAGCATAGATAGTTCAAGTTCGATAGAACTTGTGATACAAAAAAAGTTTACGTGTGCAAAATTCTTCTATCTGCTGCTGAAGATACACTGTTGCAAACTAAGGAAAGTAACAAAAATTGAGAAACTGACATTTAAAAATGTTTATTTGGGCGTTTTTCAAAGTACCGTAAGAACTTTGGTTGCTGAGAAAATGCGACTATGTCGTCTTGTCTTCATGTCATCTTAAGCAGATCTCCTTTATCTTCCATGTGAATTATATCTCAAACATCGAATTTCACGGTTTTGACTTTGAAAGCTCCATAATATTGAGTTGCAGTTTTATTACATTTTTTGTTTGTAGATATGTATTTCTTTTATGTATTAGCACTATCCATCCATTCAAGTATCAATTTTTCTAAAAATTCTGAATATTAAAATTTTCAGATTACATTTTTTCTAACATAATATGTTTTTTACACCTCTTAAACTTACCAGGGTGGCGTAGTCGAAAAAAAGCTCATATAATAAACTTTAAAGAGAGGCAAACCCTATGTCTTGACCGGATGTCGATAGGCAAACTATTTGTAAACTGTTTCTTTAGACACTAAATTTATGAAAATACAACTCTCAACTGAGAGTAGCGGTAAGTCGTGCTATGGCGGGATCTTCTACTATTGTATATTATATTTGATCATACTTGAATTTTAAACAAAGTAATGTTTGTCGCATAGGGAATAGGGACCCTCTCCAGCGAGTTTTCGTATCCAACCCTTTTGGGCAACGAAAGACTATATTTTAAGTATGTAGCCCGGAATTGAAGAACAACCAACTTGATATGCGCAACTGGAGACATCTAGCTGGGGACGGGGACCTAGCTCGTTGGAGCAGTGTTTGGTGATGTGTCCAGAACATTTAAGAGGAAAGAAGCTGAATTTAAAAACTCTTGAAGCCAAAAATAGTGGCTTTCAAATAGGTAAAAAAGCATATAATTTTTTGTAGGAGATTTTATTTGTTTTATTTTCCGATAAGTTTTGCTTATCAGACTTCAAGGTTCAAGTATAATTACACTGTGCAAGTCGAAATCTTTGACAAGTGCGCTGTTGACTGTTTCAAAATTGGATCTGTAATTTGCTTTAGTTACTCCACTAAAACATAATAAAACGATAAGAATGCAAAAAAATCCAAATTTTTTGAATTTTTTCAACAAAAACTTGCTAAATTGTTAAATAAATTGCATAAAATTGTTTATTTGTTTTATGCTGGTAGTAAATAACGTTTGAGTCGAATAGCAATATAAACAAGAAAAATGACTTTAAACCGGGCAAAATGCTTAAAATTATTGAAAAAACTTCCGAACAAAATTTTTTCGAAGTCGTACCGATAAATCGAAAAACTAATGATGCCAATTGATTTCTCAGGTCTGAAATGGGAAGGGTATAGCCCGACTCAGGACAACAACGAGAGAATGTGATAAACTCGTTGAATTCTGACTTAAAGAGCATTGTGACATGGGATATGAAAAATCGCGTGGAACTTAATGCATCTAAGACACAAAACTGTTTGCTGTCGTTAAAGAGATATATTCCTCCCCTACTGTTGATGAAACTGAAAAACTTTAAATTCTTTGTATGCCGATAACCAGCCACTTCTTGTGGAACGACCTTTTATTATATTTTATATACCTACTACTAAAAATGAAGCGAAAGGTTTAGAATAAGTCAGGCGATGTACAAAAACTTCTTTTTCTCTTCTGACGCAGCTACAGTTTATAAGGTGCAAATACGTCCGAATCTAGAGTACAACTCTCATATCTGCATCTAAGGTACCAAAAACATCATCACCTCTTTAAGATAGAGTCCAAAACAAAGCATTAAAAGCTGATAAGTGATAGGCCAATCATGCAAGTATATATTCGTTTTATTAGAACATCGAAATGTCTCTTGCCTATTATTGTTTTACCGCTACCTTTTTTTGGGCAGTGCTATAGTGAAATAGCCAGATGCATATCTCAACTGAAACAGTTTTCCTCAGCGCAAGTTATGCGTGTTGCCAACCCCTTCAGCCAAAATAATGCCTCATTTAAAAAAAATTTATTCTTTTTCAATAAAATTATGCCTCATTTAAGATTTTTACTTGCGATATACATAATATGTATGTAGGTACTATAATATATCAAGTTATGCATTCGTACAAAAAAAAAGTTTACATAACATTTTTCATGACATTACGATGATAGAGAATGCCAAAAAAGTGGGGCAAAAAAGTTAGGCAAATAAAACGTTTTCACTTGATTTCTACAAAATGCTGTCGACACAGTCAGAGATTGGACTTTACAAATAAAAAGATATACAATATTCCAATATTCATCGATAATCAAAAATACCTTACGCCAATACGGCCAAATACCATGGAATGACTTTGGATGCAAAGCTAAAGTGGAAAGAGCACATCAAAAAGAAAAGAGAAGAACTAAACTTGAAATATAGAAAAATGTACTGGTTACTTGGTAACAACTCTGATTTATCAACCCAAAACAAAATAATGCTGTATAATCAAGTACTAAAGCCTGTTTGGACCTATGGTATTCAATTATGAGGCTGTACAAAGAAAACAAATACCGAAATCATCCAAAAATTCCAAAACAAAGTCCTTCGTGGAATAGTTATTGCACCTTGGTACATAAGAAATAGCGATCTACATCGTGACTTACAAATAGAAACGGTTACAGAAGTTGTTAAAAAATACGCTGTATCCCATAATCAGAGACTGAATGTCATACCAATTCTGAAATGGTGTCCGTCTTGAATACCAGAAACCATGTTCGGAGATTAAGAAGAACCAAGCCTCATGAGCTTATGGTCTAAAAAAACATGGGAAAGTATTAAAAGTTTAAACTTCCCCCAAAGTGATTTTACAAAGTTAAGAAAGAAAAATCTGATGTCGATCTCTCAAGATTGGTCCTGATAAAGAGGTGGTTTTAGTGGTTAAGAGTCCCACACTACTTGGTGTCGAATACTGCCAAGTGTCTTTTGAAGATTTCCTCCCGTCAAAAAAAAAAAAAAAAACTAGATTTCGGAATGCTACCGGACGCTTATGAACATCCAATCGAAAACGACATTAATTTTGAAAGATATATTGTTTTTGATCACATTGACAGATCATGCATTTAAAAGTACTAGCCGACCCCGCCCTCGAAATTCGAGCGCCAATTTCTTTATTTTTTTTTATTTGCAACAACTTTAAACACAATTATACCAAAATAGTTTCATTATTTTGTATAGTATTTGTTGTTGCGATTAAGTACACTTTTTGAAGACAAAATACACAGGTATATATAATATACCTACTTTTTGATATTTTTTAAACCTGATTTAGATATTGTTGAACTACGTTTTAACTGCACTCAACTACGTAAAAAAAGTATCGAAAAAGAAAATGCAAAGTGTAATCGCCTTAATGCATTGTGTTTGCACCTTGCATTTTCCGATTCAATTCAACCTGTTTCATGTTCCATTCATTCAAATTCCATCCATTGTATGTTTAAATTTCCGGAAGGGAGAGGGCGTTATTTATCGCACTTCCAGTTTGGAATGATATTTGGGGTAAGGTTTCCATTAAAATTTTAATGAATGCGTTCAGATACTTATTAATGATTAAAGATAGGTTCACATTTATTAAAGGTGCGTTCACAACAACGTTTTTTTCATGTTAAAGCCATAAGTGGGAAATTTACAAAATTAAATTTTTTTTAATTCTTTCTAGCAATATTTGTTTTTGTAAAAATTTTTGGAAAAAACTACCAAAAATTTTTTTGGAAACCAAAAAATAAGCTTTTTGCATCATTATTTTTTATTTTGTCGTCGTAAAAAATTTTTATTTCTTTCTAGCACTATTTTTTTTTTTAGAAAAACTACAAAAATTGTTTTTTAAACCAAAAAATAAGCTTGCTGCTGGAAGGTATAAGGAAGAAAAAAGACGTTTTTGTTAGTTTTCCCTGAACCTCATAAGAAAAAGGCTTTGCCATGTGGCGACTTTTATTCAAAAATGTAAACGTCTAAAAGTGAAAACTTGGTAAAATGGTAAAGGAACTGTCAAAGTCAGCTATTACATGAAGCCTCAAGAGGTTTGTCTCTTTTTTCGAATTTTCTTTTGATACCCTACCACACAAAAAAAAATAAAAGTTCTGACCTGGGGTTGCGACTAAGTTTTTCATATAGTTTTTCAGTTTTTGGGTCGCTGAAACCGAATCCGAAGTCCGTTTTGCTCCATCACGTCAGGTTTTCGAGATAACCTCATAAAATGTCACGAAAACAAAAAATTTGTTTCTCTGATCTGGATGTGCGAATATGTTAATCATATAGTTTTTGGATCACTGAATCCAGATTCGAAGTCAATTTCGCCCTATCACGTCAGGTTTCTGAGATATCCTCAAAAAATGTCAAAACCAAAAAAACTAAATTTCTTATCTGGGGTTGCGTCTAGGTTTTTCATATAGTTTTTGGGTTGCTAAAACCGAATTCGAACTCTATTTTTCCGTATCACGTCAGGTATACGGCTTGAGATATCCTCAAAAATGTCAGATTTTTTGAGTTGAGACATTTTTTGGGGATATTTCAAAAACCTGACGTGATACGCCAAAATAGACTTCGGATTCGGTTTCAGCGACCCAAAAACTATATGAAAAATTTAGTCGTAATCCCAGGTCAGAACTTTTATATTTTTTTGTGTGGCTGCCCTACTAACAATTTTTCTTCTATAATGCTTTAAAGAAGCAACAATTGCATCTGTAAAGCTTTATAGAACCAAAATTGTTTGTCGGGTGTGTAATCATTCTGTGAGGCGCGTACTATTACACGATGCCTCTTGAGTCAAGGACTCAAATTTGACATTTATCTTTTGAATTAAAATTTGTTGTTGTTGTATTGCACCAAGAAGCAAAAAGAAATGTGAGGGAATGTTGAAAAAAGAAAAAGTGGAAAAAGAAACGTCAAAAAAGAGTCTCGGACTCACGAGCCACGACTCTCCGGTCGGATAATTTTCGAATTTTAATTTGTTTAATTTCGTTATTTCGGTTAAAAAAAAAAGTAAAAAAAAATGATTCTGCACATCTACGCGTCATTCTCTTTCATTCCGTGTATAATTTATGCCCCTTCGGTTTTTGGGGGCCCGGTAATTTGTACCACAAAAACCATGCTAGCCGTTTAATTATATGATGATGATGATTTTTAAAAAATGTATAAAAAAATACTTTTACTAATTTTCATTATTTTGTGGAATGAAAAATTATGCCTTTTTCGTCAAAAATAATCCTCAATGCCTCAGCCAATGATATTATGCCTAAAAGACATAATTATGCCTCAGTTGGCATCGCTGCGTGTAAAGAAAATGATGGCCAACACAATCTTTTCATTTTAAAATAAACTGTGCAACCTTTATTTTAAATTTGATAACATTACATGACAATTGACGGACAAGCAGTTCTTATTTCAAGTAAAGTTTTTGACTTCTTCCTTGATTAATTTTTATTTTTACGAATCTGTAAATGGCCTTTTACTTTCCACCTGTTCCTACTTGAACAACAACAACAAAAAATACATTTACCAAGAAAAAGAAGAATACAAATACAACAAGGACGACAGAATTCATCCATTATTTAACAATATAAAGAAAAAAACTGCAAAATAGTCTCATCACCTCGTAAATATGGATGTTCTTCTGCACTCGAGGCCGCTAGAGCAGGTAATAAATTTCTCCAGCTTAACTCAAAACAGGTGAAGTTTTAATTCGTGTAAAGAAAGTATATCTATCTTACAAATCATTCTGTTGCTGTTCCTGCTATCCTGGTGCCTGTCCTGGGGGGTTCTTCTTACCGCCGCACCAGCCTTCTCTTCAACTTCATCCATTTCACACTCCACGCCATTGAAACATAAAAGAACATTAAAGAACTTTTTCACAACTAACGAACATTTATTCGGATATACACATACACAGACACACCTCTACACAAATACATATATGAAAGTACATAAAGTGAAACGTACAGAAGTGCAGGCGACTGAAAAAAAGGAAACACGTTGGAGCAAAATTTGAATTTGCTCCTTTTTTGACCAAAGAGTAAAAAAAAAACAAATTCAAAAAGAGAAGCGAAGCGAAGGGAAGGGAAGGGGAATTTTCGACTTTGGCCGGGCTATTTGGAATTTTCCGTTTCGGCATGTCTGCACTTTGAATATAATTTTGTTCCCCAGTCCTTGCATTCACCCCATAGAGAAAGAGGACAAAGCAGCATCAGGACATGAACCAACAACAACACATTCGACTAACGATGAAATACAATCCCGGTACGACAACAGTACGGAAATCAAGCAAGTCCTTGCATTTGCCTATACACGAGTACATACTTATATTATCATATACCAAACGAACCAAGGGCCAACCGATATGCTCTTGTTGGCTCTTCGGCTGCTAAGGCGACTCCTGTGTTGAGTTTTCTCTGCCTCTGGAATAATGCACGAACGTGACTTTTCGAAAACTGAATCCTTAGGGATAGATCGACCTAGCGACGCATGGGAGGCATGGAGCATAATTCCGATAAATATAGGTCGATGGAACATTGTTAGCAGTTGTAGGCCACGGATGTGGTTATGTTCATTTCATGTCCTATCAGCAAAATGAACTCTAGAGACTGCTCACTCTCTCCCAAGCAAAACATAGAAGGTTTCGCATACAAAGTGAGTTCTGAAAACAATTTCTTAGTCTGGAGAATATGAAATTACAAAAAAAAGTGATAAAATTAAAACTTAATCCTTTGACGCAAAATATTTGGACGACAGAATTATGATTTATCAACGAGAACATAAAAAGGATAAAGTGCGTGATATCCGGAGCGTGGCAGAGCGCGTGATAAATAACGCGATGAAATCAGCCGAAAATACAGTCAACAGTGGCAAGAACATTACAAAATCCACCACCCTTTGGAGGTTTCAACCATCAACAATAGAAATAGACAAAACAACGCATAGCACGCCGGCCGCCACAAGGTGGCATTGGGAGATCAAGGACTTCAGTTTGGCTCGAATAGTAGCCCAAATAAACGACTATGTTAATCTGTGGCAACTCTCGAAAGGGATCAAGTTTTGCATAAAACACATTATGTCCCATTTCGATGAAATTGCTATTGCTACCACCTCTACCGCTGACGCCTGCGACCCAAATGTAATTCCTTGCTGTACCTCTCCAAAGGATGACGATGCCGTCCCCAGAGACACTAGTAGACATACCATAGATGTGCTCTTCTCCAAACCAACAATGGTTTGCCCTAATCCTCTGGCAGTTGCCAAAGTGCACTTCATAATTTATGCAGTTGCGTTGAAGGAGGACAAGCTGCAACTTCAGCTTCAGCCAATACATGAGCAAAGCACCGACACCGGCACCAACCATCAGAAACATCCAAACCATCAACAAGAGGAGAAAGATTCGCCTTGCACGTTAGTCAGGGTGAAATATCAATTTGAAGGATTCAAATCTTGGCACATGGTTGATAGTGATCGCTTCGATTTTCAAGATGCATACATTCGATTTATATTAAACTCGAAGGCGAGGTTCTTTTTTAATGGTGTTTTGAATTAATGATGAAACCGAGTGAGTATCCTTGCGAATAAGAAGAGGAAGAATTCCAAAGCCAGCACTACAAATCTTTAACCTTTTTTCTACTGCTTTTTCTTTTGCTTGTACATTGAATGAGTTTACTTAGTAGGAGGCGGAGGTGAAGGCGGGGATTGCTAGAAGGATGAGAAAAGTGTCTCAACACACCATTACCATCATCATCAGTATCACTATACTATAGAACACATATGAATTCGTAATTCTCCTCTATTTTTTGTTGCGGATAGAGTCAAGTAAAGCGCGCGTTTATTTTTAATGAAATATCCTTGAGATGAGTTTGTTCTCCCTTGCCTCTTTTCCATCCCCATCTCCGACCCCGTCCTCCGTCATCATCTTCTACTTCGTCTCATGCCGTTTGAGTGTATAAAATAGATCCAATAAAATTCGAGAGTTTGCAAAGCACGATGGTTCTAGTTTTGATTTTGACAAACCTTACCATTAATTTGATTGGATTTTTTGTTTGGAAGGGTATAGGTAAACGTAGACTTAACCGTGTGGATCACTAATTTAATAGAGTGATTCTTTTATCGAAACTCAATCCCAAGTGGAAATTTCTATAATTAGATTTTAGTACTTTGAACAGCTTTCATTACAGATACATTTTAGGCACAGGTATTTCTCCACAATCGAACCAATTATGGAAGGGATGCAACAATTTTGACCATTGAAAAGGGTTTTTTTAAGACAACCAGACCTTAAGTTACTTTAATTTTAATTATGGAAGGTTAAAAGTTTAAAGGTAAGACCATTTATCAGCAAAGGTAACCAGTTTAATTCTAATACGGTTAAAATACTTTAAAGTTATTTTTCCCTCCGGGATTACTTTAACGCTTTTACATTACCTATGTATTTTTCAGAGTTTAACTAAATATTCAAAGAAAGTTTTCCTACAATTTGCGCATTTTTGCTAGTACCTACCACCTTCGAATATTTAATTTCTGACTAAATTGAAAGAAGTTTTGTTTAAAAAGAATTGCAGAAATAGGAATGACACCTACGACCAAAAATTAATTATACTAATGTTACATTACATTTTAGTATTAAATTTTCCTGCTTAAAAAACATAAAAAAAATTGTGCATTTAAGAAACTTTGTTTGAATTATTTAGTTTTAAAATTAACATTAAATGAAGAAATTGTAAAATATTATCTGTCGAAGACTGAAATCAGTTGATTTAAGGCTGGGTGGACCATAACATGAACGGTCCAACGTTTATAAAGATTGTTTTGCTTCACAATTGCCTTCAAACTAAAATATTTTCTACCTAGCCCGCTAGCCGACTATTTATTCGGCTGCCTGGTGCGCACATTAGGAGCCCAACCCGACTTAACGGCCGATAGAAAGTCTATAGTGTGCGGGGCTCTTACAGCTTCTAAATTTGAGCAATTGTAATTTAGAGAGTAGAAATCACGATAATTTTGGTCGTTGTTTAAGTACGACCTATTTGTTTTGTTTTTATTTCCAAAAATAAACGAATTTTCTTAAACTGTTGTTTGTTAATTCTCTTGTAACAAAAGGCTCTATTTTTTTTTGTTTTTTCTTACTCCGAAAAACCCTGTTTTGACGAATTCAAATTGCATTATTTTCGATCTAACTTCAACTTTGGAAACTTATATACTGCAATACCAAGAAAACTTTTTAAAATAATAAACTGTTAATTAATATGCAACAAAATGGCGTACCTATGAAATAAAAAATATTTTGATATATTAATTAAAGAATAATAAAAAACAAAAATCAATTGGAGGCGGAGGAAGCTAAATGCTGTTGCAAAGTAGAGATTTTTCGAAATTTCACAAATACTGCATTTGTGAAGGATTTGGGATGAACAAGTTACCAAATTCTGAGACCCCTTAAGTTGGCCTATCATCATATTTCGTTTGATCCTTTACTTTTGGGACACCCTGTATGTACAAAGATTCAGTTCGATACAATAATTGGAAGTAGGCTAAATTTGATTTGGGCTCCAGGCTCCAGACCTCCAAAATATTGTGTTGTCATCCCAACTACATATAATGCACAAAGTTTCAGTTCGATACGATAATTGCAAGTAGACTTAAATTAATTTGGGGTTTTTCGACCCCCCAATGCCCCTCCCCAGTGTCCGGACCACCAAAATATTGTTTTGTCATCCGAACTATTATGTACGTAAAAAGTTTTCGATTCGATAAATAATTGGAAGTGGGACAAAATTTAGTTCCAAGATTTTATTACATTATTGTTAGTTAAGTTAGTTACTTTGTTACAATTGAAGCTAATAAAAGGGTATTCAAAAAAAAATAAAAATTAAAAACAGAATTAAAAATTTGTATTTTTTTAAATCATTCTCACCCAAAAATACATTAAATAAAAATTTAATGATGGCTGTTAAGCTATTACCTAGGTAACTATTTTAAAATATTTCTTCTAACTTACTTCCAAATTAAAGAAAAAAAAATACAGCAGTAAAATATAATTTTTTTTTCGACAGAATACGATAACATCACATTTAGTGATATGAATTTAATGAATGAAACTGAAACCAAATGGCTTAGGTTTCATCCTTATCGTCACTTTTAGAAAATAAATCATCAAGTTGTTTATCTTTTCTCATCATAAATGGTCTAAACTTTTACAAATCAGAAAATTGTTCTTTATAGAGAAAACTCAGAAATGGACGACTTTATTTACGTTTTATAGCTCAATTTCAAAACAAGTAGTTTAAATACCTTCTGGTAAAATATTCTATCACACAAAAAAAAACTTTTTCTGGCCCTAATAGTTGTCGGTTCCAAAGTAAAAGGGAAAAAAGGATTTACAAAATATTATAAATGAATAGTTTCAACAACAGCAATTATTACAAAAAAGAGCTAGTAGGTACTCCTAACACTGAATTTTGTATAGAAAGAAGGGACATAATTTGGCTCTATCACATACGCACACAAACCAACAAGGGCTGGAATGATGTCCTTTACAAATATGAGATCTTAGAAAGGACAATTTATAATGAAATTAAGTTTCTTCATTATTCCGACTTTACCAACAAAGACAAACTCAAATCTTTTGATGATCTGATGGAATGAAAAGGGACAGTAATTAATCAAACAATGTATTCTACTCAAAATTTTGTGTCCTTTTAGATGTGGTGTTCACTCTAGTGGCTACCCCTTGTGAAACAAAAATTATGGGGCAATACTTTATCATTTATATACCTAAAGTAAATATTTCTTTTAGAAAAAAAAAAAAAACCTTTTCAACTCTTTAAAAAGCAGCTCATAACTATACAATTCTATCAAAAGTACATTTTTATTTTCATAAACAACTTTTTTTCCTTAACACCTAACGAGATTATTATCTCAAAGGTCATTATTCTCCAACTTTCCGCTACTTATTAAATCTCCCAACTGTAATCGTGCCGGCATGTCTTATCATTTCATATTTTTAGTGAGTAAACTCCACTCTTCTTCCAATTCATACAGCCTCACCCAGTAAAGCAATAGCCATTTGTCCTGCATGTTCTTTCTGATGCTACTAAACCCGCAAATAAGTTTAGCAATGCAGTTCTCATCGCAACCATAGTCTAGTCGAACGATGATGCGACGACGCACAGTGGGGCAAAAGTAGTGGTTTTGTGCGATAAATTATTTTGGACTTAGGGCTGTAGAAGGACAAAAAGTGTCATTTCTTTCTAAACTTGCCCCTTCAACAAATGCCCTCGATATCAAAAATTATGTGTCAGAAAAACTGGGAACATCATTTATAATAAATGTTGAAAAAATTCTGCATCGAAACCACGCAAAATATTCTTCTTTTAAGATACGTGCCCCTGATTCAGTTTTCCACGTACTTAACTCAACATCGTTTTGGCCAGTTGGCGTCATAATGCATGAGTTTGTGAATAGACCGAGCAACCGAGTAGGAACTCACAATCCTTTTCGTCAAAACCGGACAACGCTGAAACAACGTCAAAGCAGCTTAATCAGATATTAATATATTACCAAAATGTAAATGGACTTCGGACAAAGACCAATAAGATCTACAAAAATGCAAACAATCTTCCTCACGACGTCATTATACTGACTGAAACTTGGCTGAATAATTCTATACTCGACTCTGAGCTTTTGGATACCTCCTATCAAGTCTTTAGACGTGATCGTCACCATTTGGACGATTCCAACACTGTAGGAGGTGGAATAAAAAACTCACTTATTGGATGCGTGATCAACGACTTTAGATCAGCCAATATTGAAGCTTTGGGCATGAAAATTCAACTTGACTCTGGAAATTTATTCATTATAGCAGCGTACATTCCTCCGAATTCTAATACTGAAATTTATGAAAAATTGAATGACTGCATAGAAAGTATCTATGTGCTTTTGGAACCTGAAGATGAAATTTTGATTGTAGGTGACTTTAACCTACCAAACCTTGATTGGGTTAAAATTGATGACGATAACTTCTACGTTCCCGTAAATGCATCGAGCTCAACTGAAATTTCTTTAATTGATGGTATGTCATCGTGTGGACTAAGCCAGTTTAACGGAGTGACTAATAGTTTAGGAAGAACACTAGACTTAATATTTTTCTGTGATACCGTAAGCGCCGAAACTGCAGTCATAGCCTCGACTGTTAAGCTAACAGACGAAGATCGACATCATCCTGCATTAGATATTGCGCTTAATCTAAACTTATCTTCTCCTCACCATAACTCTATAAACGAACTCGAATTTAATTTTAGTAAATGTAATTATATAGAACTTTTTAATTTATTATGTACCATTGACTGGAATCAATTATTTTCTAGTTGCAATATTAATGATATGTGTAACCTTTTTTATGTTACACTCTTTGATTGCTTTTGTAAGACAATTCCACTTAAAAGAGGGCGTGGCAAATCTAATGTTCCACCATGGTTTGACTTACATCTTAAAAACTTAAAAAATAAAAGAAACAAAGCCTGGGTAAAATATAATAGTACAAGAACCGATGAAGATCTTGAAACATTCTTAATTATAAAACAATTATTTGCAGAACACTCAAATTCTTTATACGAAAATTATATCTCTAAAATTGAACGTGATCTAAAATCAAATCCTGATAATTTTTGGAAATTTGTTAATTGTAAGAAACAAACTAGCGGCTACCCAAACTCTATGAAAAATTCATCGTCAACTAGTCATGAACCCGAGGTTATCTCAAATATGTTTGCAAGCTTCTTTAAAGAAGCTTTCGAAGATTCAAATTCAGAGAACCCTTCTTACTTTTCTTCGGCTGAGGTGAATTTCTCTCACTTAAATTCTATAAATTTTAATATAAACAAAGATACCGTTGCACAAAGTATAATAAAACTGGATGAGTGTTTCAGTCCAGGCCCTGATGGTGTGCCAGCCTCTATTTTAAAAAAATGTGTTTCTTATTTGTCATATCCGTTATGTGTTCTCTTTAATAAGTCTTTAGAAAGTTCTCTTTTTCCTAATATCTGGAAAAGTGCATTCATTATTCCTGTGCACAAGAAAGGTCCTAAAAACGAAATAATGAACTACCGACCTATAGCTAAATTATCTGTGATACCAAAACTGTTTGAGTCAATTGTATGTAATGTACTTACCTTTAACTGTACGTCAATTATTTGTGATCAACAACATGGATTCGTCAAAAAAAAGTCTACCGTCACTAATTTATTTAACTTCACGTCCTTTTGTTTAGATGTTTTTGAAAAACGTGGGCAAGTCGATTGTGTATTCACTGACTTTAGTAAAGCCTTTGACAAGCTGTGTCATAAAACATTAATATTAAAATTAAGCAATCTTGGATTTAATAATAGTTTTTTAAATTGGATATCCTCGTATCTAAAAAATAGGCTTTATAGTGTTGTATTTCGTAATATGTGTTCGAACCGATTTGTCGTCAATTCAGGTGTTCCTCAGGGTAGCCATTTAGGCCCAATTTTATTTATTTTATTTATAAATGACTTGATCATTAAAAATTCGTCCGTCCTTATTTATGCTGATGACATTAAGCTTTTCAAAAGTATTAAATGTACTTCTGACTGTTTACTCTTACAAGAAGACTTAATTTTATTTAGGGAATGGTGCAATAAAAATTGTCTTGTTCTTAATGTCGACAAGTGTAAAACTATGAGTTTTACACGCAAAAAAGTCCCGTTTGTTTTTAATTATTCGTTTGATTCATGTCACTTAAGTAAAGTCCCCGTGTTTTCAGACTTAGGAGTTATTCTTGATCCTGAGCTAACATTTATAGATCATTTAAACTACATTATTAAAAAAGCTAATAAAATACTAGGATTTATAAAGAGATTTGCTCGCGATTTCCGCGACCCTTATGTGCTAAAATTGCTCTTTGTTTCTTTTGTAAGACCAATACTCGAATATAGCTGTGTAGTGTGGTCACCTTACTATGCCACTCATATAACAAGACTTGAAGCAATACAGAGACGGTTTTCGCGTTTCTGTCTTCGTTTTCTTCCTTGGTCACATGATAATTTACTTCCCCCTTACTCTCAAAGACTCAAATTAATAAATCTTCCTTCACTTACTGACCATAGAAAGTATTTGCAGTTTTGTTTTATTGTTGGAATTATTAATGGGTCAATATCATCCCCATCGGTTCTAAGTCGGTTAAATTTCAGTTATAGTCGCACAAGTATAAGGTTACGCCAACCATTGTGCCTTATTTTTAGTAGATCGAACTATGGTGCAAATAGCCCCCTCAATCAATTGATAATAATATTCAATAAACTTTACTTTTGTATCGAGTCTGTAAATGACAATTTTAAATGCATTAAATTCAAAACTAGGTTTTTCAATAGCTTAGAGTAATTAATTTAGATTTAAGTATTATGTATATATCTATAAGTATATTCACGTTAGTATTTAACGAATTGAAATAAATAAAAGAGTCTAAAGTGACTTTTTGTTTTAAATAGTTATGTAAAATAGTAAAAATGAGCTCAAATTTAATTTTTACTAAGAAAAGACAAAGTTGCTTAAACATAAACTTCCGTGTTTACACAGGAAAAAAAGGCACGAGTACGATAACTTAGGGGAAAAGAATTGATAACAGTATTTTGTAGAAGAGTTCAATACAATTATTTTTTACGATAGGACGGGGGGGGGGGGTCTATCTCCCCCCGTTTAGGCGGGAGGGGCAATTTTCTAAAATATGACGAAAAATAAAAAAAAAATAAAAAAAAATTAAAAAACAACTGCAACACTTACAGGTATAAATGATAACTTTTTCAAAAGCAGGAACTGTACACTTAATTTGAGTTTTAAAATCAAGTTATTTCAATCAATTGTTTTTGAAATAATCGATCAAAATTTTGTGAAAAAAAAATTGAAAAAACAAATTGAATACTGTTTTTATCAAGACTGTGACTTTAAATATGAAATTAATCGATGAAATAAACTGCCTCAACTAATTTTTTATCGAATACTGAAAACCATATGCTTCAATGCCTTCTAGTTTCCGAGAAAATTGAAAATAAGAAAATTACCTTTGTATCAGATTTTCATTTTCTTGGCTATTTTCGCTAATTTTAACACCTTTTTAACTTAACTCCCTTTCTGGGACCCTTTTTGTCCCGCATGCTATCCCCCTGCAACCCTCCTGCTTGGGCACAATATTAGATTTGGGGAGGGGGGGGGGGGGCGAGGTTGGGTATGTACAAAGTTTCTTTTGGATTCGAAAAACTTAAATTTTAAAGAAAATTTGAATACACAAAAAATCGCACCCACCCGAAATACTGTAATAGTGAGCCTAAGCAGGGGGGTTGCTAGGGGGCATACTGCTTGCAAACATTATGTTTATGTAAACACGAAAACAGCTAAAAAATACAAATCTGATAAAAAGGTAGTTTTTTAATTTTCAATTTTCTCAAAAACTAGAAGTCATAGAAATTAATTGAGGCAGTTTATTTCATCGATTAATTTCATATTTAAATTCACAGTCTTGGTAAAAATAGTATCGAATGTGGTTTTTAAAATTTTTTTTCCCAAATTTTGACTTTGAAGTTGATTATTTAGAGAACAATTGATTTAAATAATTTGATTTAAAAATTAGAATCAAGTGTATAATTCTGGCTTTTGAAAAAGGTATCGTTCATAACTGTAAGTGTTGCCGTTGTTTTTTAATAATTTTTGTTTATTTTTCGTCATATTTTAGAAAATTGCCCCTCCTGCCTAAACAGGGGGAGATAGAACCCCCGCCCCTCCCATAGTAAAAAATGATTGTATTGAACTCTTCTACAAAATATCGTTATCAATTCTTGTCGCCTAAATTATCGTATTTTCAACATCGCGAACACTATTTTTCTAAAATGAAAAAAAATATAGGCGGCAGAAGTTTAGCACTTCTGCTTTCACATTCATACTAATGAAGTATGTCTTAGTCTTCGCCAATTATTAGGTTTGCTAAACTTTTGCCGCCACGGAAAAAATAAATCTTCACATCTTTACCTTCCATGGACATATTTTATATTTTAAATGGCACAATAAATAACAAAGTTATTAAAAAAACAAAAGGAACTTATTTCTGTACTATTTCCCAATTGCAAATTTCACAACGAACTTGTCAACTTTGATCGCGTGTCTAACATAGTGCAAGGCATTTTTCATATCATAAATACCGTATACTTTCAGAAAAGAAAAAGTTTTTTCTTCTTTCGACAACATTTCAAAGTGACCTTTTGTGCACTGATCTCTATGGAGCTGCCCCAGTGTGCGACGGACGACCCGACCGATGATGTGGCCACACAGTGGTGCTAGAGCGGAAAGTTTTTTATTTTTATTAAAATTTTTAGATTTTTAAAAGCTTTCGTTTGGTTGCTTTGGAATTAATTTTTTCAGGAGACAAAATATTTCTCTCATATTAAGCGCTCATTTTTGACTTAAAGAGTTTTGGATTTTCCTTTTCACACATTTGCAACTGACATTTTAGTATGCCTAACTTTTTCTTAATCAAAAAGTGTTTTCTTGACGGGTTTTTAATTATTTATTCAATTTATATAAAATTTTATTAAAAATTTTTATTTTGATATTGCGCAGGTTCCGAAAAGTTAGGGACTAGTTTTAGTCAAGTTTCAAACTCAGGCCGAAAAAAAAACGATTAAAACTAGCATAATTATAATTTTAAGTTAAAACTTTATTTAAAAGCGAAATTACAGTAAAAGTGACTAAGTCCACTTTCATAATTATGGGCACATCTGTTTTATGAGAAGTAGGAAAACATAAAAATAAAAATAATGAAAATAAATTCATAGGTAATTGTTTGTATATGTCAATGGACTTTATGAATTTAAATCAATTAAAAAAAAAAATATTTTGTTTTCTTTCTTCTTATATTATCTTCTGCCAGACCGCAGGGGCAATACATTTTTGGGTGCACGAATTTATTAAAATTCCCCAAACTATTAAAATTCACAGTGTATTTATGCTGTTATTTTGACAAGAGTCGGTAAACATCGACACAAAATTTGCATCTTAGAAAGGGTACAATAACAACTAACTGATGAGCCCAACTGTTGTTGGGCTAAAAGTCACAAATATCTCTTTTATAGTAAATCCAATTTAGTTTAAAAAATATATAAAGATAGTTCTGATAAAATTAAACGATACGTTATCTTTATAAATTTATGTATTACATTTTGAATAGTTAATTAATATTCATATTTTTTACTTATTTGCTTTTGTTGTTTGAGGTCTTACGTCTGGCCAAGAAACTGGAATAAACTTTACATTATTTCAGTATCGACGGTCTCTGTTTAAACTGACCTATCTACAATGAAATATAACCATATTTTAATATTTTGATTGGGCTTTTAATTCCGAGTAAATTAGGTTTGCCTGAAGAAGATATAATTGCTCGTTCAATCTCAAATTCATCCTTATGAGGTGCAACAATGCAAATTTCTGACTTACAACAAAAAAACACATCTAGAGGCTAGAGTTGATTTAATTTAAAAAATTATTATGTTATGAAATTTACAAAACCGACCACTGTAGGTTGGATAATGCCATTGTCCTGTTTGAATCTTGTACAGAGTCCTTGTATTCATATCTAGTTCCTAGCTTTTTTTTTATTTCTTAGTTTGCAAATTATGTGTCTGGTTCTGGGCTGGAATATGGAGTTTGTTTCTCCAATTCTATTTGTGAACGAAAATGGAACAAAAACATTGCCACCTCCTTGCAAGAACATCCTAGTTGTTTCATTTTTACGAATACTGGAATAACAAAACACCTACCTATCGCAACAACTACATCACTTCGTGCCCCGCGGCTCACACTATCCACCATGCTTCTATAACCACCACCACCGCCACCGCGGCCACAAACATTGTTGCCGCCACGAAGTTATTTGTTTACAATGTCTACCACCCAAAGATGGCACGAGAAAGATGGCACTCTGAGCTCCATTCTCTTTGCCTCTTTTGTCTTTTGGTTTTTCTTCAATAGGAGATGGTAGATGCGTATGCAAATCCTTCCTTCGAATTGTAATACTCAAATGGAAATTTATTCATGTGCTCCAACGATTTACAAGGCGACAACGAACGACAACCGACTACGACGACATACACAATCGCATCATAACGCTGCTCAGTTCCCTTGGCGGGTGGGGGACCGAGGAAGAAAGTCATTTTTCTGCTGAATTGTACACGCCAAAGCCATCAAAACGCGTGCAAATAAAAACAGGATGCTCTAGAGTTGCGAACAACGAACCGCGTAAAGCTCTTCTTCTATACAAAACAAATTGTAAGTGTCCATTGTACGCCAAACGGGAACTCTATAAAAAGACCAAAAACCAAGGAGTCTAAAATTTTTCCTGCAGTGGTCTTCGTTGTTCGTCCAAGGTGATGGCTTTTTTTTTTCCCGTATAACTATGGCATACCTACCGGAAACCAGAACAGCACTCCCATCCATCCATAGAGGAAGTAATAACTTTTAAACAGACAATTAAGGACTTGTAAAATGGAAATTGGATGTATTACGAAGTTTGTATACAAGAAATATTCAAATATATATATTTGAATATTTCTTGCGCACAATGTAAATATTGGATTAAAAATAAACGGTATCCTCGCATATCTTAGGAAAGAGTAGAGTAGCTATAGCTATAGGTGGTCCTTTCTTTTCTGTATAAGTTATTATGAAAGCCTGGGAGGTGGATTGAATTTGATGCACGCTCCAAAAGATAGAAGGCCAATTACCACTTAAAATTTCATAACGATAAAGACAGTTGCCCAGACATATAGAAGGATAGCACGCAGAGGAGAGGACGTTCAAGAAGATGGAGGTATTTATAACTTTAAAGTAGATTAATTTTGCTTTTGCCAAGTGATTGTTCGTCTTTATGGAATTTTTTCAACCCCTAGAGCTTTATCTTTAACCGGTGGATATGATTTAACTCGACTCAACATCACTCTCATGCAAGCCTGGAGGATCAAAACGGATACTTCTTGTTTTTTAAATTTCTGTTAGAACTTCATAAAATATTGTATCTATCACAAAAAACATAATTTTGTGCGCTGTATTTTGTTGCCTTGTACAATCTGTTTCATCAAGAAGTAAATATTTAACCTTTTATTTAAGAGCAGATAATATGTATGAGAAACGCATGTGGCAACCCACCCATTGAACATTAAATAGTCATTCTTGTTATCTTTTTATCTGTACATTCTCAGTTTTGTCACTGTGTAGAAAATATTATACCTTTTGTTAAAAATCAGGTAGGCATACATGACTTAAAACATAGATTTTTCTCAAAATTCTAGTACAAATTACTGTTGATTGGATGAATTCTTAATGATCAACAAAATATATTTTGTTTTTGTGTTATGAATTTTTCTGTTAATTTAGTTGCTTATATGCACAACTCAATATGAATAATTTAAAAGCATTTTTGACAAGGAGTGTCGATGTTGAAATTTCATTCAGATTTATTTCTTGAGCTGAATAAACTTTTTACTTGCGATATAGGTACTATATATCAAGTTATGCATTCGTACAAAAAAAAAAAAGTTGGGATAACATTTTTCCATGACATTACGATGGTAGACAATGCCAAAAAAGTGGGTCCCGGAAGTCCGTCTGTCTGTCTGTCTGTCTGTCAGTCTGTCAGTCTGTCAGTCTGTCAGTCTGTCAGTCTGTCTGTCAGTCTGTCTGTCTGTCTGTATAAGGAGCTACAGCCTAAACTAATGGACCGATTGATGTCAAACCTGGTATGCAGCGTTATTTGGCGACTCTCTTTTATGAAGAAGCATTTATATAATTTAAATGTAAGTCAAAAATAAAATTTTGAAAAAAATAATTTTTGGATTTTTAAAAAAATTTTGAAAATTTTTTTTTGAAAAATCAAATTTTCGAAAACGGGACATTTATTTTTTTTTGAAATTTTGTTTTTAAATGTTGATTAGTGATTTCTACAAAATGGCATACCAATTTTATTTTTAAACTTTTTTTCCAAAAAATTATTTATAAAAAATTAGTTTTTTAAAAAACGGCTCTAACGATTTTGAAATTTTTTTTTCTAAAAATGCATGTTAATATATCAATCAAAACTGCATACTTGTTTTGGAGGGCAATTTAATTTCAGATTTTATTTTATTTTTTTTTTAAAACGAATTTTATTTTTTTTTTTTCCAAATTTCTATACAGGGTGTCCCACAGTCACCGCCCCAAACGAAAACCATGGATTCCTGAGGTCATTTTAAGTCGAAAAACTTATGAGGTAATTTTCTCGTTTTCGTCCCATTTTCGAGCTACCACGGTTCTTATAATTTTTGCTCTCTTGTCCTTTAACTGGCCTAATCTTTGCCAAACTACGTTTGATTTGAAAGATTTTTTTTACAATTAATCAAGAATTTATTACAGTTTTAGTTTGTCTCAAAACTTTTTTTCCGCGGACAACCGTTTCTCCACAATTTTGCATCAAACACAATTTTCTTCGTTTTTTAAGTTGTTTTTTACACTTTCATATCATTTGAGTAAAAAAAACACTTTAATGAGTATTAATTTTTTGTGCTTTTTATTAAAGCCCAGTTTATTTTCATAAATAACATAAGTTTTATTTCATAAAAAAGGCTACTCAAAGTAATTAAAAAAAATAAACAAACTGAGTGAATTAAAAAAAAAAATAATTTTTAAATACAAAATTAATTTAAATGAACTAAAAACTTTTTCTGAGCTATTGTGGTTAAGAAAAGAACAAATAGATAAAGCTCAGAAAAAGTTTTAATTCATTTAAATTAATTTTGTATTTAAAAATTATTTTTTTTTTTAATTCACTCAGTTTGTTTATTTTTTTTAATTACTTTGAGTAGCCTTTTTTATGAAATAAAACTTATGTTATTTATGAAAATAAACTGGGCTTTAATAAAAAGCACAAAAAATTAATACTCATTAACGTGTTTTTTTTACTCAAATGATATGAAAGTGTAAAAAACAACTTAAAAAACGAAGAAAATTGTGTTTGATGCAAAATTGTGGAGAAACGGTTGTCCGCGGAAAAAAAAGTTTTGAGACAAACTAAAACTGTAATAAATTCTTGATTAATTGTAAAAAAAATCTTTCAAATCAAACGTAGTTTGGCAAAGATTAGGCCAGTTAAAGGACAAGAGAGCAAAAATTATAAGAACCGTGGTAACTCGAAAACTGGACGAAAACGAGAAAATTACCTCATAAGTTTTTCGACTTAAAATGACCTCAGGAATCCATGGTTTTCGTTTGGGGCGGTGACTGTGGGACACCCTGTATAAAAAGTCTTACAAATTTAAGCAACTTTAACTCTAAGAGCAAGTTCGTGCGACCCCAGTCGTGCATTTTATTTAGTGTTGAATTTAATGATTGCATGAGTTTCTGACTTCTCAGGAAAAAATGAAAGTAAAGTGTTCTTTTCCATAGTAAATATTGACTAAGAACCATACAAGTTGGAAAGGAAAAAAAAACGAAATTAAAAAAGTACACACTAATCGGTCTAACACCTTTCACGAGAAATCAGAAATCCATACAATCAAATAATAAATTCCACAACAAATATATTGCATTGTATAGCATTATAGCTCTTTTAAAAAAAGTTTATTACGAACCTGCTACTTACCTAATACAAAAAGTAGGATTTTTTAAGAAAAACATTTTTGTTTCCGTTATTTGTGGAATATTCTCAACAATGATTTGCCGTTTTGCAAAGAGAATTGAATACGCCAACTTTTAAGGTTACTTGCTAAAATAGCGTAGAGCGTTTTTTACACTACTGTTTATTGAATTATAGGGTCACGAAAAAATGTTTGAGCACTTAGTGGGACGAAAAAGTGATTTTTTTCTGTAAAACTGATGCAGCTGAGTTAAAATTTTCCGTAGCAAAGAAAAAAATTGAGAGTTGTAGTCACGTGACACGGCAAATGAAAGACCGTCATAGGATGACCATTTTTCGATTTTTTTTCGAATACCCATAACTCACAAAATACAGTCCGTAACACATGGATATTGCCTCACCCATAGGACTGTTAAAAATCATCTTTTTTTGTACTTTTAAGATGCGACCTGATTGTAATTTTAATTCGGCAGCAAGCAGATACTACTGTGTCAGGGAGGTAGACAAGTTTTAATCGATTTTGTGAAGTTTTAGAACTTAGAACTTTTTGTTGAATGTCAATAAAATACACGTTTTTTTGTAACATCAGGATAGCCTCACCCCATTTTTTGTAGCTTAAATGAAAGTTTTTTTAAAACTTTTTTACGGAAAACATTTTTATTATTTTACAAAGTTAAATAAATAATTTAAGAGCTTCAAGCGCCCCCTATTTGTCAGAAACAGGGGCGTACACACCATTGGGGCAAGAGGGGCGGTGCCCCGGGGCCCCCGATGTGCCAGGGCACCGACAGGAGACAATGCAGAGAAGGCAACGAAGCAAAAAAAAAGGTATTTGACATAAATCACTTCGGACACAAGAGAGACAAATTAAATTCTTCAGTGTGATGCATAATGAATTGGTGGCCAGCTATACAGTTTCATCTCAAAAAAAATATTACCTCAGGGGTCCCAAAAAAATAGATTGGCTTTTTTATAAAAAAAATTACGTATTATCTTGGGGCCCCAAAAAATAATACTTGAATTGTCTAAGCGATCAACAAATGATAGGTACATCAGGAGCACCAAAAAAATGTTCTGTGTTACGTACTTTTTTTTTTCCTTATTTTCTATATCAAAAAACCCAAACCCCCCATAATTTGGTTTTGCCCTGGAGCCCCGACAGCTCAGCGTACGCCTCTGGTCAGAAATACGTCTATTTAAAGAATAATCAAGAAATTTCAACAAATCTGATAAAACGTTATCCCAGGGGGCTTGGAAGCCATCATTTGACGTCTCTTTCTTCAGACACAGCTTTTTATATTCTTAAACGGTCCATTTTATTTGATTTCACACATTTACCGTTACATTTAAAGTTGTAGGAACAAGAACAGAAAAAGAAAGTACTGAGTCATAAAAAGATTTTTCGTCCCTTGTTAATAGTCTTTTTTCTAGGAGTATTGTAGCTACTTAAAACAAATTAATCTGTTTGTTTATCAATATTAAAACAATTTCAATACAAATTACTTTTTAAAAACTTTGTAAATTGTTTTCATGGCATTAAAGGGAAAACTATTGATATGGGCAGAGAATCGTTCTATGACTCAGTACTTTCTTTTTCTGTCAGCTGTAAAGTAATGGCGGTAAAGACTTAAGTTAATAATAATAAAGAGTTCGAACGGTGGTTTTGATTAAATAGAAATATGTAGTTATATGTATGTAGTTCATTTATTACGTTACATGACACACAACAGAAAAAAAATTCCTTTGGGAACATTTATCTACTGTTTAGTACTAAAAGTTGCTTTGAACTACTTTTTCAATAGTAATAGCAGTTGAAAGCAAGTTTAAGTACTAAGCCCCAAAATAACGCAGCTAGTGTTGCCTGCTTTGAGCTATAGATTATTTACTTTTGCCTAGTTTAGAAAAAAAAAATTGGGACCTTGATTAATGTCTCGAAAATTTGTAAATACATTTCCGATAAAAATCGTTTAAACCCAGGGCAGCAGCGCAGCGCCTCCTTTAAGTAAATAAACACACGTATACACGTATGATACGGCACGTTGAGACGTCGGTCGCGTCGACGACTTCTTCAGAGTATGGCATTGGTTAGTTGACTTCATAAGGTGGAAAAGTTTTACAAGAGTCAAAAACCAAGGGAGACCACGAAAAAAGGAGTTAACAAGCAAAAAAAAAAAGTAACATCACTATGTGCCTCCATTGAAACAGAAAAGATAAAACGGGACGAGAAGAGAGGAGAATTGAATTGACGTTTAGGTTATCTTGCGGCAAACATGGCTTGGATTTTGAGATGCTTTCTCTGTAGATTAGAAATACACACGTACGCATACACATTTGTGAAAATGCTAGAAAAAGGGATTCCAATACGAATCTGAGAATCTGATAGAAACCACACATCCCTTAGGTTTTGTTTAGTTGGCATGTTGAGTTGTGGGCGCGTGCCTTGGGAGGGCTGATTTTTTTAGGGACTGGCATAATATTTGCTTGCAAACACACATATTTATATATGTACCTATATCAGTTGCGTACAGATGTTGGTATACACAATCACGTACTCAGAAATCTTGTTTGGCATTTCCGGTTCCTTCCACTTTCCTCCACACAAATGAACTAAAAAAAGAAACCAAAGGCATAAGAGGAAAGATGGAACATAACAACAAATAGTTCAAATGGAAACCTTAGTTGCAAGTTTCAATTGAGATCCAAGATGCCTCATCGGAAATCAATATCAACCCGCAAAACGTTGAACAAAGAAATTTCTTGATTGGAAAAACCTTGTGAAAACAAAATTTAAAAAAGCGAAAAATTAAAAAAAAATATATAATAGATCTATGTGATACCAAATGTATCCTTAAAAATGTATAAATACATATATTTATTTATGTATCTATCCCTTAAATGGCTAGCAGATGACCCGTCAACACAAGTAAGGACAGCGAACTTCTTACAGGAGCACAGGTGACATTGACATAATTCGATGAGAAAAGAAACCTGTCAGAAGCTGTTTTCGTTGGGATTAAACGCATAAAGGTGGAAATGTGGTAAGAGAAAAAGTAATGATGTTGGAAAAAAGGATAATCTTGAGTGAACGTCTTGAATCGACAGCCGCCTGCAAATAATGATGGGAGGAAAAAAATATATTTAAAGTAGTGGAGGGGTAGTAAAAGTAAAGTAGTTAAGGTAGCTGGTGTTAATAGTCTCGGGGCTATTATTCATACATAAAAATCTAAATATAACTTTGTTGTTTTGTTTATTCAACTCTTTTTGTTCATTGTGAAAGTGCGTCATTGAGTTTTTAGATGATATTTGCATCAAAATAAATATAAATGTTAAACACATCCATAAACTGATGTCTTATCAAAAACCAATCGCTTGTTGATGAGCAAACAATTTATCGAGATCCTGAACAAATAATGGAAAAAATATCGAAGGTGTAAGGTGGTTTTTAAAAACAAGTTAAAATCTAGTGTAGGCTGCGCATAATAAAGTCAAAGTGATAAAAGATGTGTAGTTTAAAAAAAAATTACCATTTAAATTTCTTGTTGAAACTCGAGAGTTATTTTGTTTAATTTGTAAATAAGACTCGAGTTAGAAGGTATATTATTAAATGCTGGTAGTCTATTAATTAAAGTCCTCGTGGACTGATTAAAGTCCGTAAATCGCTCTCCGACATTTTTGTTCATTCGTTGAAAATGTTTAGAACGTTTCGCAGTTTTATTTTAGATTCATTTATCGTTGCAACGCAGTACAAGGTTGCGTTGCGGTGTCGTCAGGAAACATATCTTTGATAGTGTCTTTTGTTTGTTGTATGTAAATATAACGTTTGTATTGTTCGTTAAAATTTGATTTTGGGACATTCTTAAATAATTCTTAAAAATTTGGTTTTGGGGCATTCTTAAATAATTGTACTGAATCCTTCAATGAGAGTCAAAATGGTTACATCAAAAAATGACAGAGGGGCTAATTTTCTATTTTTTTTTCAAGAACTTTCTCAATTGTGTTTTAATACCTATTTGATGTGAAAAATGTGCCCAATTATTTTTGACCAGGTTTAAGACCAAAATACCGCACTGTGCGTCGTTTAAATTTTAGATAAACCAAAGAAAAATTAAAAAAAAAATTAAAAGTTTCCAAAATTAAAAAAAAATTCATACCATTTTTGGATATTTTTCTTTTTATTTTTTTTTTTTTTTGAAAATTTTTGATATCGAACACACTTTGGAATTTGAAGTGATACGATTAAGTATCGGCCGATCAAAAAGTTTATTTTTCTACATAATTCCCTTCAAACGTAATTATTTCCTACCTAGCCGATTATTTAGTCGGCTGACTGTGTGAGTGCAGCCTCGAATATACTTGATATACCTAATATCACAATGTTGGTGAATAATACTGATCTTGAATTTTAACTTTTCTCAGGTAAACATTTGACAAAACATTCAGATTTATTCGCTTATAAATAGGTAGGTACGATCTGAAGTAAACGCTTGAGAATTTTTACACAATTCTCCTCAGATAATAATGAGTTTCACCCTGATAGAACGTGTTTCAAGAAAAAAATTTAAAACTAAACCAATTTTCTCAAAAAGTCCATAATATTACTTTTATCCACTAAAAATAATAGATTTATTATTTGTCAGTTTATTCGATACTAAAAAATTGGATACCTTCTAAATTTTTGTATTCATTATTATTTTTCGACGTAATATTTTACCGAGTTATTGATTTGCTCCTTAGGATAACGCAACACACGAATAGCTTGTTTGGGGCAGCCAACCATAATATTTATAAAAAAAAATCAATGAAAACTCTGGCTCCGTGAAGCCAGAACTGCGACCTCAAAATTTTTGAACCAAATTTGTCTAATTCGTTTGTCCACCGTTTGTCCATGTTTGTCCACCCAAAATTTTCGTTTGTCCACCCTTCAAAAAAATTTTAGAGCAAATTCTTTTTTTTATAGGAAGTCTGAAAAATTAAAAATCGTCTAAAACGCACAAATTTAGAGATAGACCAAATATTATCGTTTTTCCACCCCCCGTTTAGGAGCAATTTAAAAAACAAATTTTGCACTGAAAAATTAAAACTCCCCTAAAATCCCCAAAAATCAATTTTTATCAAAAATTCAAACTGCTGTCGTTTGTGCACCTCGAGTTCTTCACGTAGGGCGGTGGATAAGAGTGCGCAAGGCCATTTTCTACGGTTTGAAAGAGAATATAAGACTGAATGCACTTATTTTGGAAAGATTTAAATAAGTTTGATCTGCTGTCAAAATTTCATGCAAATGTGTTTGTAAACAGAGGTGCTAGTTAAGTTTAAGTTTTTTAGCACTTTTTTTTCCAATATTTCTTGCCAAACAAATTAAATTTTCCGCTTAACAACAAAAAATAACAATAAACAAAGTATGGGACATTAAAAAGTCGACAAAAAGAAACATTTGAGGAACACGTAAGACTGGTCATAAAGTGCATTGTGAAATATATATATATTCTTCGATTACATGTCTGAGCGTGTAAGAGTGCGCACCATGATGATGTATAAGAGTGCGCGGGTTATAAGAGCAGTAAATGCTATCCAAGGCTTCAAAATAACTGGCATTTGTCCATATACCAGCAAACAGCAGCTAGAAAAAGCAATTCCAACCAAAAAGAAACCAAATAAAAGTTTTACAAAAAACAAGCGAATGAGAGTAACTAGGAAATATTGAAATTTTCTCGGAACCATTAATCGAAGACTAAATTGATTGTTCCTCATGCAAGGAGTGATGGGTTGAAAAACACTCTGTTTATTTAAAGATAGGCAATTTTATTTGCGACTTTTGTGCGAACTTACACCTGTGAGCAGCTGCGCACTCTTACAAACTAAGCCGCGCACTCTTACACAATAGGATGTATAAGAGTGCGCAAATTTCCTAATGTGGTATTTTGTTTATAACTTTTGAAATAATACATTTTTGTTACCAGTTTTAAGTGTTTTTCGTTGCTTTGATTATAAACTAAAAACTATATATAAAAAAAGTAGTTAAATTCTTTTTGTTATTGTTTTATTTGGTATTTTGTCTAAAATGCGCACTCTTATACCACCTTACCCTATACCAAAAATCATCGTTTGTCCACCCTTTGTTTAGGAGATATTCCAAAAAGAATTTTTTTTATAGCAACTCTAAAAAAATAAATTGCACGACTGGGGTCGCACGTACTTGCTCTTATGCTTAAAGTGACTTTAATGTTACAGCTTTTTATTCAAGAATATTTGGGAAAATTAAAATAAAATAAAATCTGTTTTTATAATTAATTAAACACCGTTTTAAATAATCTTTTACAAAAAAACAAGTATGCCAGTTTATGTCTTGTATAGAAAGGAATTTTTAGAAAAAAATTTTCCTAAATCGTTAGAGCCGTTTTTTAAAAAAATTATTTTTTATATATAAAAATTTTCTAACATTTTTCAAAAAAAAAGTTGGTATGTCATTATGAAGAAATAATTAATTTACACATAAAAACGAAATTTAAAAATTTTTCACAAACCCGTTTTCAAAAAATTGATTTTTCAAAAAAAAATTTTCAAATATTTTTTAAAAATCCAAAAATGTGTTTTTGGGAAATTTTCTTAAATTTTAATATTACCTTTACTTGAACGCTTTTGTATAAAAATTCTAGTTAAAATCGGGTTAGTCTTGTACGAGATATTCATAAATCAAAAAAACCGTTCTATGACAGGTACCGTTAATAACGGTACAAAAAATATTTTTTTTATTTTAAAAGTTGGCTCTTATGTGTAATACTATACACAAAAATTTTAATCAAAATCGTTAGAGCCGTTTTCGAAAAAAAATTTACTTTTCTATTTCCGTTATATGGCAGGTACCGTTAGTTTTGGTCATAAAAAAAAATTTCAATTTCTCCACTAGGGAATCACCAAAAACTGCTAACTACCAAGTTTGAAGAAAATCGCTCCATTAGTTTTGGCTGCAGCTCGAGGTACTTACAGACGGACAGACAGACGGACAGACAGACAGACAGACAGAATTGCCGGACCCACTTTTTTGGCATTCTCCATCATCGTAATGTCATGTAAAATTGTTATCTCGAGTTCGATTTTTTTTACGAATCCTAAACTTGCCCTATAGTACCTATATCGCAAGTAAAAAGTACGCATATACCACAGTGTACCTCTACTGAAAATTAAAAAGTCCTCAAAAATTATTATTTTTCAAAAATTCAAACGGCAATCGTTTGTCCACCTCGAGAAATGTATACAAACAAAAAATCATCGTTTGTCCACCCTACGTTTAGGAGATATTCAAAAAACAAAATTTGTACTGAAAATTTCTAAGTCCCATAAAATCTCCAAAAATTAATTTTTTTCAAAATTTCAAATTTCTGTCGTTTGTCCACCTCGAGTTCTACACGTATACTAAAAATCGTCGTTTGTCCACCCTACGTTTAGGAGATATTCAAAAAACAAAATTTGTACTGAAAAATTCAAAGTCCCTTAAAATCTCCAAAAATTAATTTTTTTCAAAATTTCAAATTTCTGTCGTTTGTCCACCCTACGTTTAGGAGATATTCAAAAAACAAAATTTGTACTGAAAATTCCAAACTCCCAAAAAATCTCCAAAAATTGACTTTTTTCGAAATTTCTGTCGTTTGTCCCCACCTCGAGTCAATTTTTGGAGATTTTATGGGACTTTGAAATTTTCAGTACAAATTTTGTTTTTTGAATATCTCCTAAACGTAGGGTGGACAAACGATGATTTTTAGTATACGTGTAGAACTCGAGGTGAACAAACGACAGAAATTTGAAATTTTGAAAAAAATTAATTTTTGGAGATTTTATGGGACTTTGAATTTTTCAGTACAAATTTTGTTTTTTGAATATCTCCTAAACGTACGGGGTGGACAAACGACGATTTTTAGTATACGTTTAGAACTCGAGGTGGACAAACGACAGAAATTTGAAATTTTGAAAAAAATTAATTTTTGGAGATTTTATGGGACTTTGAATTTTTCAGTACAAATTTTGTTTTTTGAATATCTCCTAAACGTAGGGTGGACAAACGACGATTTTTAGTATACGTGTAGAACTCAAGGTGGACAAACGTCAGAAATTTGAAATTTTGAAAAAAGTCATTTTTGGAGATTTTTTGGGACTTTGAAATTTTCAGTACAAATTTTGTTTTTTGAATATCTCCTAAACGTAGGGTGGACAAACGACGATTTTTAGTATACGTGTAGAACTCGAGGTGGACAAACGTCAGAAATTTGAAATTTTGAAAAAAAAAATAAATTTTTGGAGATTTTAAGGGACTTTGAATTTTTCAGTACAAATTTTGTTTTTTGAATATCTCCTAAACGTAGGGTGGACAAACGTGTAGAACTTTAGTATACGTGTAGAACTCGAGGTGGACAAACGTCAGAAATTTGAAATTTTGAAAAAAATTAATTTTTGGAGATTTTATGGGACTTTGAATTTTTCAGTACAAATTTTGTTTTTTAAATATCTCCTAAACGTAGGGTGGACAAACGACGATTTTTAGTATACGTGTAGAACTCGAGGTGGACAAACGTCAGAAATTTGAAATTTTGAAAAAAAAATTAATTTTTGGAGATTTTAAGGGACTTTGAATTTTTCAGTACAAATTTTGTTTTTTGAATATCTCCTAAACATAGGGTGGACAAACGACGATTTTTAGTATACGTGTAGAACTCGAGGTGGACAAACGACAGAAATTTGAAATTTTGAAAAAAGTCATTATTGGAGATTTTTTTGGACTTTGAAATTTTCAGTACAAATTTTGTTTTTTGAATATCTCCTAAACGTAGGGTGGACAAACGATGATTTTTAGTATACGTGTAGAACTCGAGGTGAACAAACGACAGAAATTTGAAATTTTGAAAAAAATTAATTTTTGGAGATTTTATGGGACTTTGAATTTTTCAGTACAAATTTTGTTTTTTGAATATCTCCTAAACGTACGGGGTGGACAAACGACGATTTTTAGTATACGTTTAGAACTCGAGGTGGACAAACGACAGAAATTTGAAATTTTGAAAAAAATTAATTTTTGGAGATTTTATGGGACTTTGAATTTTTCAGTACAAATTTTGTTTTTTGAATATCTCCTAAACGTAGGGTGGACAAACGACGATTTTTAGTATACGTGTAGAACTCAAGGTGGACAAACGTCAGAAATTTGAAATTTTGAAAAAAGTCATTTTTGGAGATTTTTTGGGACTTTGAAATTTTCAGTACAAATTTTGTTTTTTGAATATCTCCTAAACGTAGGGTGGACAAACGACGATTTTTAGTATACGTGTAGAACTCGAGGTGGACAAACGTCAGAAATTTGAAATTTTGAAAAAAAAAATAAATTTTTGGAGATTTTAAGGGACTTTGAATTTTTCAGTACAAATTTTGTTTTTTGAATATCTCCTAAACGTAGGGTGGACAAACGTGTAGAACTTTAGTATACGTGTAGAACTCGAGGTGGACAAACGTCAGAAATTTGAAATTTTGAAAAAAATTAATTTTTGGAGATTTTATGGGACTTTGAATTTTTCAGTACAAATTTTGTTTTTTAAATATCTCCTAAACGTAGGGTGGACAAACGACGATTTTTAGTATACGTGTAGAACTCGAGGTGGACAAACGTCAGAAATTTGAAATTTTGAAAAAAAATTAATTTTTGGAGATTTTAAGGGACTTTGAATTTTTCAGTACAAATTTTGTTTTTTGAATATCTCCTAAACGTAGGGTGGACAAACGACGATTTTTAGTATACGTGTAGAACTCGAGGTGGACAAACGACAGAAATTTGAAATTTTGAAAAAAGTCATTATTGGAGATTTTTTGGGACTTTGAAATTTTCAGTACAAATTTTGTTTTTTGAATATCTCCTAAACGTAGGGTGGACAAACGACGATTTTTAGTATACGTGTAGAACTCGAGGTGGACAAACGTCAGAAATTTGAAATTTTGAAAAAAAAAATAAATTTTTGGAGATTTTAAGGGACTTTGAATTTTTCAGTACAAATTTTGTTTTTTGAATATCTCCTAAACGTAGGGTGGACAAACGTGTAGAACTTTAATATACGTGTAGAACTCGAGGTGGACAAACGTCAGAAATTTGAAATTTTGAAAAAAATTAATTTTTGGAGATTTTATGGGACTTTGAATTTTTCAGTACAAATTTTGTTTTTTAAATATCTCCTAAACGTAGGGTGGACAAACGACGATTTTTAGTATACGTGTAGAACTCGAGGTGGACAAACGTCAGAAATTTGAAATTTTGAAAAAAAATAAATTTTTGGAGATTTTAAGGGACTTTGAATTTTTCAGTACAAATTTTGTTTTTTGAATATCTCCTAAACGTAGGGTGGACAAACGACGATTTTTAGTATACGTGTAGAACTCGAGGTGGACAAACGTCAGAAATTTGAAATTTTGAAAAAAATTAATTTTTTGAGATTTTAAGGGACTTTGAATTTTTCAGTACAAATTTTGTTTTTTGAATATCTCCTAAACGTAGGGTTGACAAACGACGATTTTTAGTATACGTGTAGAACTCGAGGTGGACAAACGACAGCAGTTTGAATTTTTGATAAAATTGATTTTTGGGGATTTTAGGGGAGTTTTAATTTTTCAGTGCAAAATTTGTTTTTTAAATTGCTCCTAAACGGGTGGTGGAAAAACGATAATATGGTAACGATAAATTGCTATGTATATAGAACTCGAGGTGGACAAACGATTGCAGTTGGTTTTATACGTCTATCTCTAAATTTGAGCGTTTTAGACGATTTTTCATTTTTCAGACTTCCTTTAAAAAAAAAGAATTTGCTCTAAAATTTTTTTGAAGGGTGGACAAACGAAAATTTTGGGTGAACAAACATGGACAAACGGTGGACAAACGAATTAGACAAATTTGGTTCAAAAATTTTGAGGTCGCAGTTCTGGCTTCACGGAGCCGAAAACTCTGGCAACCCTGTTGCACAGGTCATACTTAATATACAAGTAAAGGCAGTTGCCGTTGAGAAAATATTTTAAATTATTTATAGGCTTAGAATGCATAACAACTTAACAACAGCAATGCATTGCGTTTCAATTTATGTCAATGTTTTTCTCTCTCACACACACTTCCTTACTTTGGTTTCGATGTCTTAATCAGAGATGAGTATTTACTTCATATGTAGCAGATCTACTTCATTAATTTATTTTGATGTATCTGCTACGTAGCAACCTATTTCTACTTCGTTTAAAAAATTTTTTCTAACGAACAAAATTTCATTTAAGATGTGTCATCTTGTTTCATTTTTTGTTAAAAAAAATGCATTGTTAGTGCTCTTTAGGCACTGCAAGAATTTCACATCATATACATCCAAATCAAAGACCCATCCAAGATATCAATTATTTTATGTCACCGCCCAGATCCACATAATGGCTGTGGGTCCGGTTATGCATTTTGCATAAAATAAATCAGACATCGGCTTTTAAAAAACAATCTTAGGTTATTATATGGCAGATGGCACATCTTTGCTCATGGAACTAAGACCAAGTCAATTAAAAATAATTTTGTAATAAAAAACACTTTATAATTTGAAATTACAAATCATTATAGCAATCACGGGGATGGCTTTTTGAGAAAAAAAATCATATTTGTTATTTACGAGTGATGCGCTTTCAAGCCATGCAGGTCTCATTTAAATCGGTGCTGGTTTTTTTTTTTTTTTAATATATTTATTTTTGGGCATTCTCCTTTGTTTTATATGTATATTTTTTTTTTTCATTATCTGCTACATATTTTCCAAATCTACTTCGTTTTTTTGGGCAGTATGTTTCACTTTTCGGGCTTAGCATTCTCATCCCTGGTCTTAATCCTTTAAAAACAAAACTATCATTTGACAGCACGTTGCACATGATTGAGCACTGGCAAATTCACCACCCCACACCACATCATGAAGTTCATCAACAACATCCTCGGCGCTTGACAAAGCCTAATAACTACGTGAGTTTGTGTGTAATTTATTTTAAACACAAGGTCATCGTGTATGTTTATATCTTTGTATGTGAATTCTCCACTTGAAAAGTCTAAAAACTTACTTTTGGTCTTGTGTATTGTATAATGTCCTTCCTAATAAAAGAAACAAAAATCACAAATCCAAGTTGGACCTGAAATGTTAATTAAAATCCTTACAAGGGTACAAACAACAAACAATTTACTGCATCAGTGAGAACTTAAAAGACGTAAATGTAGGTAAAATGTGTAAAAGGGTTGGCTCCATTCGATGTTTGGTTTAGTTGTTTGGTTTGATATTTTTTTTTAAGTATTCATCCAGCAACCCTCGGGCAGCACGTCACATTATGAAGATTTAGGGATTCCAGTGAAAATTAAAAGGTGTGCCCTCGTATTACGTGCTACTCAAAACAAAGCTAAAACTTTGCTGCATGACACGGTTTTTGGCATTTGTTGTCGTATTGGGCATGGCTCTCTCTCTCTCTTTTTTTATTTGAAAGTTGGGTATGGGTTCCTTGACAGTAGATGATGGGACTTGGCTTTTTGTTCGGTTTAATCAGCAAACTTTTTGCTTAATGACATGAAATTAAGAGATTTTACAATTATTTCGTTTTCAGCATTACAAAGCTGTTTGCCCTCTAGAAAGCCAACAAACCACTAGAACCACACTAGGAGCACTCTGGGCTCTGGTATTAGTTTTCAAGTTGGACGACCACAAAAACTGTTTATTTGTCTATTATTCATCTGTGAGTGTGAAGATACAAATACCTATACAAAGCAGAGTCTCCCCTGCGTTGACCCAGTTCTTTTTTCGCTTTCTAGTCCCTTCTAGCCTCAACGCTCAACATCATCAGAATACAAAATGTTTGTGTGTTTATTTAGTATTTTTGTTTCTAAAAGTGCAGCAAATCCTTTGTCCTGAGTGTGGTCGCCATCGTCGGTTTTGGGAGTTTTATTTTATATTTTTTTTTATGCCGCTACTGCTTTTGTTTATAAGCTTGAGCCTGTCTTAATTTGCTGCCAAAATAGGACAGGATGGGACAGAGATGAAATCTAAAGAATATCTTTCGACTGATTGTAGAGAATTTAATTTTTTGTGTTTTTTTTTTGCCTTTTTAAGAACCAATCCTTGCTCCTTAAAAGTAGAACTGTATACAATGTATTTGAGGTAAACTGAATTCAAAGCAATTTAACTCTTAAAAAGAGTAATAAATTGAAACTAAATGATGTTGAACTAGATTTCTGCTCAAATTTGTTTTTATAATAAACTATAAGATTTAAAGTAATCAAGCATATTTTAGCATTAATTAAAGTCATTTAAAGTAGTATTCTAAATTTTAAATGCAGGTACTTGGCATAAATAAATTAAAAGATTATTGGTGCGAGTGGTACTTTATACTCAAAACTCTCAACTACTCCCTACAATTTTCCGCCGAGTCCGAACGATAAATAAATTTGAATTAAAAACTTATTCTAAATAATAACCTAAATTATCACATTATCTTGGTAAGAATTGAATTAAATAGGTACCTACTTATCTTCTTTTTTTATACAAGAATTTTAAATTTAATGTATTATTACGATAAACGATAGCAGAATCCATAACTGAAAAAAAAAAACAAATAATCTTAATCATGGTTTTAGGGCTACCGTTACCAAAAAAAGAACCTATAAAAGTATTTTTTTTAATGCAATTGCTAACCCTCTTTGATAAAAAAAAATTAAAATGCAATTTAAAATTTATTAATTTCAATGAGCTATGTGATTTTTTCAAAGTGAAATGTATCAATTACTGACAAAATTTGGTAGGCAGTTAGATTTCACTTCATTTGGGGGTGCCAACTTCACATAGCCGTCAAAGTCCATGCCTCTGCACCAAAGAGTAGGACTGGTTGGCAAGAGCAACGGCGGATCCAGGGGGGGGGGGGCACGGGGGCACGTGCCCCCCCCCCAGAACTGGTTCATACTTTAAGCAAATCAAATTAATAGAGTTGTTAAATTATATGAATAATTACAGAAAGTACTTGAGTGAAACTCTTGTCTATTTCTGGCTGGAAATGCGAATTTTATTGTTTGTTGCATCCCTTTACCACCTCACAAATAAATAAACGAATAACTAAACACGAAATTTTTTTTCAATTTTCTAAGTGTTTTTTTTTTTACTTCAAAGTGATTTTGGTGAAAAATTTTGATACCTATGGACATCAACAACCAAGGTATGAATGGTGACATGGCGACTAGGCGACATGGCGACAAGGTGACATGGCGACTAGGCGACATGGCGACAAGGCGACATGGCGACAAGGTGACATGGCGACAAGGCGACATGGCGACAAGGCGACATGGCGACAAGGCGACATGGCGACAAGGCGACATGGCGACAAGGCGACATGGCGACAAGGCGACAAGGCGACAAGGCGACATGGCGACAGGGCGACATGGCGACAAGGCGACATGGCGACATAGCGACAAGGCGACATGGCGACATGGCGACAAGGTGACATGGCGACAAGGTGACATGGCGACAAGGCGACATGGCGACAAGGCGACATGGCGAGAAGGCGACATGGCGACAAGGCGATTGGCTGATTTTGCCAATCCGTCCCTTGTGCCCCCCCCAGAAAAAAATCCTGGATCCGCCACCGGGCAAGAGTAATCCTAACCATTTGATTTCAGCGCTGTTGTTATCTGTGTTTATAACCGCGGTGCCTAGATAGACGATATCCTTCATTACATTCATTAATTGTCCATGTTGACGTCTTGTCCAATACGTCGATTTTGAGTGTCTTTTTTTGAAGACAGCATATGAGTGGTTTTGCACTCACTGATTTCCACATGCGATTTCCTTAACATCATCCTTGTTAGAATAACAGAACTCTAACGTCAACATCAGAGGCACCATCTTTCAAAATTCCGTTTAGCAAGGTACATATACCAACGAAATTTATATAATATGAAGAATATAGCGTTGACGTTAGAGTTCTGTTATTCTTTCGAGGATGATGTTAAAGAAATCGCATGCGTTACCTTTTTTAAAACCTCTTTTTGACCTCAAAGGTATCTGTGAGGTCTTTGCAGATCCTGTCAGCTCAGCGTTCATTATCCATTTATAACGCTGCACATACGGATGAAGTCTTATGTTTGAGGTAATTTTACTGAATTATATAATATTTATACATAGTCCGCAAACTCTTCTTAGAAATTATATACTCGTGCATACATTTCAAATCCGTTTTTTTTTTTAGTTTTAAATATTCGCTTATTTGAAACTACTTATAAAGTTCCCGCACATGTCCATTTTATATTTATTCGTCATCATAAACCATTCGCTTTTTATGATCTTACTCGTTCAAAAAAAATTCAACAGAGATAAAAGGAAAGCAAGTCCTTTTAGAATTATGAGGTTAATTAAACATGTTAGTTTTCTGATTGACTTCGTAGCATCCCCTTTCTACATTACTTAGATTCCAATATAATATTTAAGTATCTGATATCCTCAGGGATGGAAATAAACTTTTGATTGATGCCATCAAAATATTAACATCGGAAAAAGAGGGAAGATAGAAAAGCTTTTAATAATAGGTACGAATTTTCCATAGATATTTGCAATTTTTTTTCTTCAGATTCTTCTTTAAATATTAAATTTAATAAGATATTGGATAGAAAAATCAATTTTTTTTTTCAGAGTATGCAAACAATAGAAACAGCAACAAAAAAAATCATCCAGAGATGAAAAGTTTATTCAAAAAGTTAAAAGCATCGGCATCAACAGTAACTGTAGAAGAAGCAAGACGAGGAAAGAGTTCAATGTAAATATACGAGTGTATAATGTGCCCCGATTATGAGAATAATCTGGGGTTACTTTATTTGAAGAAAGTCTCGTTACCAGGAACTTGGTTTTGTTGAGATTTGTATACTGGCCTGAAATCGAATTGTAAATCGGATATATTTCAATGTGTAGGTACGCCGATTTTGTTTTTGGTTGAATAAGCAGAACAATATACATGTATACTCAGTAAATACGAACCTATATAATAGATCTTTGTATGTTATAAATGTGTGTATATACCCGAATATGAGATAAGCATCTTTTTGAAATTTATTTTGGACTTGATTTGTTTCAAATTCAATGATATAACGCTGTGTGCTGTGGATGTGGATGTGGATATAAAGAAAAAAAAATCTTTGACGTTGTCGGGTTTTCAAGGTGGAAATCTTATATCATGAGGTAGCATAGCGATATGCAGAATCGGTGTTTAGTGGGATTGAATCCAATTAAGGAATTTGATATTGATTGTTGAAGGTAGAGAGTAGGCATATTAGGCATTCTTTGAAATTTAAATTCAAATAAATTGAATAAATACAATTCATTGAAAAAATTAATATCATTTTCTCAAATTACTTAACAATTAGGGGCAAATAAATATGGATGGATTTAAAATCATCGATATTCAGTTTATACAGAGTTATTCATTTGCAGTATGTTGGAATTTTATTAGAATTCAGTTATATGACACAATATAGGATTAAAACTGAATTAATACTTTTTTTTCATTGAAAACGCTTGAAAACTGACCTTTCATTTTTTTACTATGCCTGGGACCGCTGGCCCGCACGCGGCCGCAGATGGGTTCCGGTTGTAAGGACATTAAGACAATATATCATTATAAAACCAGGGCTGGTTTTCGGGGGTGGGCAAGCATTTAGGGGCACCCCGAATTTTCCCCAATTTTCATTCAATTTGTTTGAGTTCCGCAAATGCTTCTGTTTTACGTCCTATTCTTTTTGAAGATCGAAGGCGCTTGTTCTATTTATTTTACCTTTCACAAAGGCGCCCCTATTTTAGACCCTACCGTCTTTTAAGAACAATCCGCTCAAATGTGCCAGTATTTTTAGCCCTACCTAATTAAGGTGACAAATCACATTAATTTATTTAATCCGCAAATTAAAAAAAAAAATGAACTGGCAGCCACCGGGGATCAAACCTACAACTGTTGGGTTACTAGGCGAGTGCAATTATTTTTTTTTTTTTCAATTTTAAATTCATTTTTATTTTTCATCATCTTAAAACTATTTTAAAGCTAGACAAAAATAATAATTTTTTTACTTATTTTTAAAACTTACAAACTAATTAAAACTACTTATTAACTAGAACAGCCACAGCAAGCAATTTTTATTTTATTTATTATTTTTTTTGTGCCACCCCGACTGTTCCTACTTAAAACTAAAAAACTTAAAACTATGTAAGCCGGCCAAGGCATAAAAAACGAAGACCACTTTTACCTATACATTGATACTATTACTAAGCCACCAAAACTGGTTCTCCTGCCTTACCCTATCTCTTCGGTCCCGATCGGAAACAATCCTACTGAACCGAAGACGCCGAAGAGTTAAAATTTTTGAATGCACTTGTTAGCAGGGTTATTCAAGACTTCGTATCAAAAGAAAAATTAAGAAAACTTTAGATTTGTAGTCACGGCACATGAAAGATCGTCACAGGGTGACCATTTTTTCGTTTTTTTTTTTGAGTGCCCCATAACTCCCAAAATAAATGTCTGCGATTTTTTTTATTATTTTTCTGATAACAGTCACCACTTAACCTATCTACCGTTTTCATTTCGACGTAGACTTTTGGGACATCCTGTATAAAACAATAATAAACAATTTACCAGTTAACCAGAAAATGCATACAAATGGTAAAGCCTGTTTTTACTGCAGCCCAAATGAGATAATTTCGCAAATTATCTCATTTCGAATGCAAAATCGTGTAGAATTTTTTTTAATTTGAACTGACCTAATTTACGAATTTATCTCATTTGGGATCTAGTGAAACCAGGCTTTTAGTCTCAAAAAGCTAGGAATACAAAAATTATCATTATTCTTCGGACCACACGGTTCTTAATTATATAAAATTTTGAAAACAATCAAACAAGATAACAAAAGAATTAATTACGAATACTCTCCATTGATTTTAGATGCTCTCCGTCTCCGAAGCGATGTATGAATGTTATGCATATTTGGTTTAAAATGTCTGTCTTTTATTATTCTTTTATTATTTAATCAATTTTAATTTATAACTATCACTTTTATCTAATTATCAATATTGTCATATATTTTTTTAATTCATTTAAGTGAAAATTGTTTAACTACTTAACTTTAACAATCTCTAAGAGACCACTTGTTTTATTATATGAATGGCTTTCATTTCTTTTTTTTATTATTATTTATTTCAATAGATCCCTAAAGACTTTTAAAAAAGCTCTAGGGAGAAAACCTTAAGAAGGTTAAAAATCATTATTTTTTTAAGCAGGCTGTCAAGTGACGAGCGATGTTCTTCAACAATGAAAAATGATGCCGACAAGAGATTTTTCCTGAAAAGGTGTCGTGGTGATGATTTTTGTTTGCTTTTCAACTGATAAAATTGCAGAGTTGAATTTTGAAACGAACCGCTTACCATCACTGAACAGCGGTTACTCTCAAAAATAAAAAAATAAGTAGATTGGAAGAATGTAATGGAGGGAAATTTAAATAAATTACAAAGTCGTTTTTTAGAATAAATGCAATGAATCAAAAACTGAGACAATCCATTTGCCCTGAAAAAAGATTCGCGCTTATGAACTCCAAATAAAATAAAATAAAATAAAATAAAAAAAAAAAAAACAATTAAACCACAACATTCCATTTTAAATATTTGTACGGACATTAAAAATCAAAGTAAATGAAACAAAATAAAACAAACTTTATATCTTTTAAATAGATATCAACAGAAATTAAATCCTTTTATTAATATTTCTTGACTTCAAACAAAAATTAAGTATACACTTGAGGAAACTCAAGTTTTTTTTTTTCAATAACAAGCTATTATTGGCGTTCATACCATTGGAGCAGATGGGGTAGTGTCCCGGCCCGGTTTTGTTTTGTGATTGTTTTTAAAACAAATTATGAATGAAATATTTTAGTTCAAAAGCTGATTTCTCGCGAGAACAATATTTAAATAGTTATCTTCTGAGTTCATTTAAAAAAGTAATAGTTTTATAAAAAACAATGGAAGAACAAAGTATTAGCTTAAATCTTAATAATAATATATTTTCTATTTGCGACAAAAGAAACTGCCGAAGTAAGGTATGGGTACGGTGACCATATTTCTAGAAGCGAAACCCGGGACGGATACAAAATGTGATGGATCGTTTTGAAAATAATGATTTTCAAAAAAAAATAAAATTATTTAGAGTGAAATTTAGCTGGGTTCTTTACTCTTCCATATGTTGTCCATTATTCGAAAAAAAAACTTTTCCTGGTAGGTATAGCTTTTCAATCTGACAAATACAAGCTGGATGCGGAACGAAAATTTTCACATAAAACAAGCACAACGAAATCGTAAACCAAAATTTAGCTTTTCGTTGCACATTACGCACCTAACACAACTAAATTCTTACCAGTGCTAGAATATTTGGAGTTTTCTGTCGTTTGTCACTCACTGTCCAGGTAATTTTTCTTGCTTCAACAGAGTTTTTTACTTGGAAAAATTTTCGTTTTGCTTCAGCAGCGTACTTGGCTTAGTGGTACGAAAAACTGTTAATTTCCAACCACATTTTTCTTGTTCTTGTTTTCCGTAAATTTTTTTTTAAATTTTAATTTTAAAAAAATCAGAAAGTGTGCAAATACGGGACAATCACGGGACAAATAACAAAATACGGGACACTTTTACGTCCTGGGTTCCTCAAATAAAAATCCGGGACAAGCTGTAGAAATACGGGACAGTCCCGGGTAAACCGGGACGGATGGTCACCGTAGTAATTTTAATTTGGTTTTAATATAAAATAAGATAAATGAATAAATGCGTTTACAACTAAAGACATATTTGAGACAAAATTCTAAAACGCATTTATTCATTTATCTTATTTTATATTAAAACCAAATTAAAATTCATACATTCTTATCTGATATTTTTTAAAAATTACTTTAATTTTTTAAATTTAAGAGATTTGAGAAATTGATTTTTATGTAAATTTAAATTTAAAATATTTAAAATATTTATTATTTGCTTGAACCTGAAGATGGGAAGAATTCCCGAAAACGTTTGTTAAATAAACAACATATAATATATGAGTATAAGAAAATTCTTTATCCTTTATTTATTTAAATCCAATTTAAATATTTTTTTTTTCATAATAAATAAATATAAATTTTTGTATCTAGCATTAAGTTTTATTTAATTTTTCTTTTTTTTTCGTATTCAATTTAATTTTTTTCTAATATGTTTTTCTTAATTTCATTATCTTGTCAAATTAATTAATTTAAATAAAACAAATGTAACTTGCTTTTGTGTACCAAACTGACTCTCTTTTATTTATGCTACAAGAAAAACCACCCTCGAACACTATGAACATTTCCTTTCCAGTTCGAGTAATTTCGATCACATTGATCATAAACATTTTGTTCACGATTATTTTACTCGATTTTACTCGAACAGAAAAATGATCGTTTGAACTCGTTTGAAATGTAGGATTACTTACGAGTCATCATACTCCTAAACAGGAAAGCTCGAACATATTTGAGTTGTGTTGATTCTGTTTGTTCGAGATCGTTTTTTTCGAGTAAGTACTCGATGTTCGTAAACAATACCCGACTCGTTTGGTTCTCTGGTCCCGGGGTTCCCAACGGTAACAAAGCCCTACGGTAGATCCTGTAGAGAAGAATCCTGTTAATTTTATTATAATAACGGGCACAATTTCTTCGGACATCACACCATTATAGAGCCCCTGAAAAATATCTTAAGTATTGGACACACAAAACTAAATGAATTTTTTAAATTGTAAATATAAATTGTAAATTTAATAAAGTGTTTTGAGATAAACAGATGGCTTAATTGAAAGATAATAATGTTTAGTTACTATATTAGTACAAAAAGTTATTCAAATATCATACTTTTGGTTTTTTTCATCGAAAAAGGGCTATGTTTTAATGTAAATATTAGAAAACATGATACCTTTAATGATACCGTTAACCAAAATATACTTTTCTAATAGATTTTAGTATTCTTATTTCAAATTCGAAGTCGAAAAAAACTTATGAGCCACGTTTCGAAGATAAAAATTAATTGTGAACTTACTATATCTCAAAAACATGACATCAGGTGTTCATTTTGAATATAGTCAGTGCGTTGAAAGGGTATAAAAAACGGTGGTGTTGACATAAGTTTTAGATGATGTTGATTTATGTTCTTTGGATTTTGTGGGCTAATCCAACACAGTCTATATACCACCAGCACCAGTCAATAACTATTGAATGTAAAGTATGTCAGCATTGTCACGGCGTTTTTTTAATATCTGGTAAGAGTTCGGTAATGCGGTGTGGTAAGGTGGAAAATAAATTATAAATAAATAAATTATAGTATGTATTATTATTTATCCAAACAACTCCAGATAATATGAAGATTTTGAATCAAAATTTTTCTTAGAACGGTTACAATCAGCACTAGATTATTAATTTTAAAATTTTAGACAGTAGGCAAATTTATTGCCAATTAAGTAACCTTCACCCTATAATGAATTTATTTTCAATGCAACTTACTTATATCAAGATCAATGCCAAAACGATTTTGTTTACGACACACTACAAAATATCACGCTTCATCGTCGTCCACCGACCGGCTTTATTGCACAATGCAAACCTGTAATGGAAGTCTGAATGAGTTATGTGAAAATTCATACTTAAAACTATGAAAATTCAATAGCTCAGTGCACACACTAAATTACTAAACCAGGACAATTCTAAAATACCTACTGACAGGAAGATTCAATAAACTATACTTCCACCCACACATTCACTTCTATTGGTTTATTCACTTCGAATGCATTTTGTTCCAAACATTGATTTATAAACTCCACCACACCAACGTCACTGTCGCTACCATTGGTTATGCCTTATGCCGATGCCGAAGCCCAAACCAAGCTAAACCAAACCAAAGCACACCAAACTGCAATTGAACCAAATTTCCGGCTAAAATACTCAAACGGAAACGCTCCTTCGCCTCTGGCAATTGAAAATCCATTTGGTCGTTGCGCGCAATCAGACAGCCACCGCCTCAAGGATATAATTTAAAAATAATAGGATGATATTGGTTCTGCACTAGCTCTGGTTTTGGTTCTGGATCTGGAACATGGACAGGACTATACTATGCATGCAATGGTCTTTTATTTTTTCCACTACCACCACAGTAGCAGCAAAATTCAAACATACAAATAGTAAATAAAATGAATGAAACGCAATTGGCTCTGTTCAACAATCCATTAGCGTTCATCGAAGTCGTCGTCCTCGTCCTATAGTTGCACACAAGGATCTTGCTCTTAACTTCTTCCTCTATCCTCTAATGCTTACTGATAGGCTATTAATTTAATTCACGATTTCTTTCCTCTTCGGAGGATGTTTTCCTCCAAAGCTCATTTATTGACCTGATACGCGCTAGATAATGCTCTAGATCGACAAGGATGCCCTCACTCTCATTGAATCTATGTAGGTACTCCGTTATACTCGTACTCGTAATGACTGCTGGTGAAATGAAGGATCGAAGAGATACTGAATACACTCTTTTTATTTCCCTTTTAATTTTGTAGATTTGCTTCCCACTGCTAAATGCGCCACGCTACGCCGCACAGTGGTTCCCTTCTATGGAGTAAGTGGAAAAAACCTATAAAAACCGAACGGGTGGACTGATTTGATTGAAATTTGGTATATAAATTAAATGAAACGAGTTCTCGTCGTGGTTAAAAAATTGTGTGTCGTGCTTTAAAATTACTCATTTTTTTAAAAGTTGTATTGATTAATATATTTATTCTTTTTATTTCCTTTTTTTGTTCTTTTTTTTTTTCTTAAAAATGTAAATGTCTCTTACACTTTAAGGCAAATTAAAACTGAATACAGAGAAGGTTTTTCAGAAAGCAAAAAATTAAAAAGTTTCATAAGTATTATAGCACCTTAAATTTATACTTACTAAACTAGCCCAAAAAATTAAGGGAACAAAAAAAAAATTGTGATTTTTTTAGTGATTTTCGATAGATAATATAAAAATGATCGTATCATGACAAAACAAAAACCATTAAAAGCTACATTCCTCTATTTTTAAACTTAATATTTTATTTCTAATGGTAAAATAGCTAAATCTTTGGAATTATTCAAATACCAAAATTTTCCAATTTTTTTTTTTGTTTTTACTTTTCTCTAAAAAAAGCGAAAAAATGATTTTTATTTTTAGAACTATTTGGCCTTAAGATTCTTTTTGTTTCAAACTTCTACGATTTACGATTTAGATTGCAATATCAGTCATCACACCAAAAACCATACTTTTGACTTTGACTATCAATACAACTGATCTTTTTAAAGAGAATTTAAGGATACATTTGAAAATTTCATTTAATTCTCTACAAATAAATTAAGTTTAATTTGTTAAAAAAATGTTTTCTTGCATTTGAGATCATTTTAGAAAAGCTATCAAAAAAGGCCTTTTTATGGGTTTTTAGAAAATGTGCCGCTGTTTTATAACTATGGGTGATTATGAGCAAAATCAAATTCTTTTGAGTTTATTTGAACATTTTATTATTGAACACCGTTTAAATTTTAGATAAACCAAAGAAAATTACAATTTTTCAAAAAAAAGTTAAATTTTGAAAAAAAAAAATTCATATCGTTTTTGGATATTTTTCCTTTTTTGGAAAATTTTTTATTTTTCTTTATTTTTTGGCTTATCAGTGATGACTACATAGACCTCTTATAATGTAAAAAAATTTATTTTATCAAAAAAGCCGTTAAATTAGAAACGATAATACCGATTTCAAGTGCTGTTTAAGTGACACGCATTGCTACACTCAAGAAGCTCTTACGGGAGAATGGGTCAAAATGGGTCATTTGTTTTAACACCATAAATAGTATATATCATAAGCTTTAAATTAATACTAAAATGAACGTGGAGCATCGTGGAGCTTTTTTTTTATAGGCTGACAAAGAGTAAAAACTACTCGCTCTAGAGGTGTCTTTATATAATATTCTGGTTTTTCTGATTCAAAAGCAAATTCAACAAACGGTAAATGTAGACTTAAGGACAAATATACCATTAACAACACTACATACTTTTTTTTTTTTTAAAAAAGCTCTATTCTTTAAAAAAAAATCGTCAAAAGTTGCAGAAAAAAAGAACGAAATTTCGAAAATCTTAAAGAATCTAGTTTGAGCTAAGTATACTCGGGACCAGGGCTATGTAAAAAATTAAAATTGATTGCATTCTGTATTTAAATATATTGTTAATCGAAAAACCAAATCAAAAAAATTGAGAAAATTGTTTCACTTTTTTGGGTTTTTTCCATGAGGGAACCACTGTGCGCCGCGTCATGCCAAGCCGCACCGCGCTGGGCCCTCCATAATGTCTGCTGATAAAATTCCTGTCATTATTCACACCTTTTTCTATGGGAAAAATAAAGTGAAATTTATGTCTTCCCTGGGGGAATTAAAAATGGTAAAATTCCTTAAAACACATATATTCCTTTATTCTGTAAAATTCGTTGTTCTGGCTGTAGATGGGCTACCTATTTATGTCTATATGAAGGTATGTATGTATATGCATATACAAAAATAAAGTTAAGGTAGATGTAGTGCATGCAGTACATTTTACGAAGGATTGGATTCTTTTGTTCTATCATGATAAGGGTGCCACTAGGGGACTATTAATCGCATGTACCAGGGCCTGACTCAATAGATGTTAGCCGTAGCTTTAAATGTTAAGGCGATACTCACTATATGATTTCTTAAAGATGTTCTAGAAAAAAGTTAAACTACATAGTTAAAATAATATAATTATGTGGTTGGTCGAAATAATGTTAGAAATCAAACAAACCACACTTTATTTTATTATATATATCAGAAAAGAAGCTTTTGTGCATAAAACATGCTGCATACAGAGAAAAAAATAGTCATTTTTAACTAATTTTGACTATTTTCATAGTTAAAATCAGAATAACTATTTTAAATGTACAGAGTTAAAAATAGTTTTGTGACTATTTTCATAGTCAATCGAAGTATTTCCCAAATTAACTATTAAATAGTCGTTTTTAACTATTAAAATAGTTATTTATGTCTATTTAAATAGTCGGAGGAAGTAGGGGCTATGGGACTATACATATACATATACAATGCATTTTTTTACAGGGAGAGGGGGGCTTACATGGGGGGGAGCTTACGGGAGAGGAAATTATATAATATACCACTGGAAAAGAAAAAAATAGTTAGTGAATACTTTTTTTAATTAGAATCGTTTTTTTATACAGTAGCCCGTATGCATAAAAAATAGTAAATACTAGAAATGTGAAATTAATAAGTATAAACTAGGTTTGATATGCACAAAATGTGGATAAAAAAGTTCATACATTACAATTTTCCAATTAAAAACATTTACTATTATGTATGCATATCACCCAGTGTCCCAAAAAAAAATTGTATGATTTGACACTGGTTTTCCTCGAAAATAGAGACTTCTGTTTAACTATTTTCATAGTTAAAATCAGAATAACTATTTTAAATGTACATAGTTAAAAATAGTTTTGTGACTATTTTCATAGTCAATCGAAGTATTTCCCAAATTAACTATTAAATAGTCGTTTTTAACTATTAAAATAGTTATTTATGTCTATTTAAATAGTCGGAGGAAGTAGGGGCTATGGGACTATACATATACATATACAATGCATTTTTTTACAGGGAGAGGGGGGCTTACATGGGGGGGAGCTTACGGGAGAGGAAATTATATAATATACCACTGGAAAAGAAAAAAATAGTTAGTGAATACTTTTTTTAATTAGAATCGTTTTTTTATACAGTAGCCCGTATGCATAAAAAATAGTAAATACTAGAAATGTGAAATTAATAAGTATAAACTAGGTTTGATATGCACAAAATGTGGATAAAAAAGTTCATACATTACAATTTTCCAATTAAAAACATTTACTATTATGTATGCATATCACCCAGTGTCCCGAAAAAAAAATTGTATGATTTGACACTGGTTTTCCTCGAAAATAGAGACTTCTGTTTAAAAAGAATTAAACGAACTTGTCACCTTAATTTAAGGTAAAAGTCATCTTAGCAAAAAACTATACAGAATGCGCTTAAATTAAGGTGTGGTCCGCTTAATTCTATGTGGTCTGTTTTCTCCGTGTACAATGTACATAGTGTGTAAACCTGCTAGCTACACCACCTGCCAACTCCCACATAAAAATTATTAAAAATATAAAAGCTTTCAAATCTTATCAATTTTTTGTTTAATGTAAAATGAATTAAATAAGTTATTTTAATTTCGTTGTGTATTAAACAAAACATTAATTTTGATTATCCTATCAAATAGGGTTTTTAACACTTGCTACCCAGGTTGTGGTGTCCCTAATTAATATCAAAATTAATAGCAAAAAGGATGTATAACTCTTCTGTTCATGAGAAATTGTCAAATAACCAAAACATCAAAAACATCTTCTGTTAGGCTGCTTTTGGTTTGTAGCCAATAATGAAAAAAAGCAGGCTTGTTTCACAATATCTGATTTTCTTTAAAGATATAGGTACTACATATTAACTTGATTTTCAATTGAAACCAAAAGCAAATACATAGTATTTATGGTTTTATAATATTATGGTGTTCTTTGAAAGATTTCTTTACCTAAAAGCTTACTTAACAGTGTTCCTGGAAAATAACACGGTGTAACACTCAAAATATACGCGGGCGGAGACCTATCAGGTTTTGTAGAGCTAGTCGCACTGAATACGAAACGGTATTTGAAAATCCCCTAACACCCCCAAAATCTGAAGTTACGGGCAAAAAACGGTTTTTTGGACCTTCACCCATTGAAAAAATTCTAGCTTCGACAATTTTTTACCCATTTTCGATTTTTTTACAGTTTCTGATAGAAGATAAATATACCTTTTCAACAATGTATAAAACATGTAACTCGGTTAAACCACTTAGAATTTATAAGCTGTCAAAGTTCAAAAATTCCATTTTTTTCGTCATTTGCCCAACTTCGGCATCAATTTAAAGTATATAGATATAAATAAAAGGAGAGGTAGACCTTTTTAGTTCGAGTAATGTTTAAAAACTGCCGAAGCTTTTATTATTCAAAATTGAAATTTGTTCTTAAAATGCTATGTTTATACATTCTTTGGTTTCAAGTTGCAATGTGGGATTTTAGTTTTGCTTCGTTTCTCACGATTGCAACTTTGCCATGTTTGCAAATATTTATATTTGATTATTTTATTACATTGAAATGAGAGTGGAGTTGTTTACTGTAACTCTTCCCCCCTTTTAGAATTTTGCAGTCTCTGCAAAAGGATCTGCATTTTTATTTAGACTTTTATTTTGTTTAACATTTGTTTCTGTTTCACTTTGTTTTATTTTATTTATCTTTTTTATGACAATTATTATGAAAGTTATAATCAAAATTAAACTTATAAAAGTAATGCTTGATATTAATTGTTGTAGTTGTTAGATGTTTATATTGCAAATATTCAATTTTGTCTCTATTTTCAATGAAATTAGCATGAACTTTGTCTAAAGTTAAAGTATTTATAATTTTTTTTAAATTAGTGTTTAAGTTTGGAATTATAAATTTGTCAGTATAGTTTTTAAAAGTATTTATAAAAGTTACATTTTGAATTTCAATTTTACAATTGCTAAATTTGATTAGATTGTTTCCATTAATTTTCGTTTTGTGATTTATACAATTTTGTTTAATTTCTGTTGTAGGAATGTTTTTTGTTACAACTAAATCATCATAAATTTTTTCAATATAAGTTGAATTATTAATTCTTAAATTACATACTGTATTTTCTTTTAAAATTGTTTGAATACATTTGTGTTTGTGAAGCTTTAGATTTCTTTTTATTACAATTTCTTTTTCGTTTTCAAATACATTGTCTTTATGTATTATTATTTTTTCTACTTTGGAATCTAGTTCTTCAAATTTGTTATTCGGAATTGGAATTATTAAAGCGTTGAAAAATTCATTTTCTGAAAAGTTAGGAAGACTTATACAAAAAATAAGTGCTTCGTTTTTATAAAAAACCGTATTCTTAATGTAAGGCAGCATTCTTGCTGATATTTTGTATTCTGATATTTCTTCATTAGAAAAAATGTTATGTGCTAATATGTTTAATCTACTCATAAGTATACTATCAGATATTTTTTCTACCTGTCTTATTAGAACTTCAATATCAACGTAGATTTGGAAAATTAATTTTAATTTTTCAAAAGTCAATAATGTAGAATTTGATCTTGTATTAAGTTCGTTTAAAAACGTATTCAATTTTTGTTGCTGTGTATTAACATGATCTACAATTTGTTTGTAATTTCTTGCTAAATTATTATTAATTATTACCTGTTTGTTTGTTTCTCGTGTAATTTGTTCCGAATTTCTATCTATCATCCTTAGATGCTGTTCAATGTCTTTTGCGTCTTCATAGTCCATCGTTCCTGCGATTAATTTTAGACCGGAGCCTAGAACGTTTATTAGTCCACGTCTCTGTCGTTTTTTGTCTTTGTAGACATTTGGTATCAAAATGTTTAAGTCGTTTTTTGCTAAAGCGAGTTCTTTATCAAGTCTGAGATATTCATCGCCATTTGGTTCTAACTTTAGTTTATTTAAATTGTCTGTTATAACGTTCATTGCGTTATCATAGTCTTCTATGTCTATTATGTGGAGAATTTTCGTGTAGTTATCCACTATCAGTTTGGTATCCATCTTAAATATAACAAAGCCGTTTTCATTGTTAATATTTGATATTTCTATGGACTGTCCCAAAATTTGTGTTAGTTGAAGTAGGATCAGAAGTGAATACATCTGTAAATAAATTGTTTGTTTTTATTTTTTTATTGTTGGTATTTGAATTTCCTTTTTTGTTGAGTAGTGTTGTATCTAATGTTACGTTTATTACTTGTGTCAATTGTGTAATTACCTTGCTTTTTAAAATTTCCTAGCCTTTTATATTTTGAACTATTTTTTGCTATATTTCTATTAGATACTACATTTTCATTTAGTTTGTACTCAGATGTACGATTCTTGTTTAGTTTGTTTATTTTATCTACTTTTTCTTCTTTTAACCTTATAGCTAAGGCTTCAATTTCCTTTCTGTCGTAATTTTTATTTATAAAATCTATTGGACGTAATTTTGTTGTAGTATGAATTGTATTGTTATAGAATGTAATTGCTTTAAATATTTTTGTGTCGATGTCATCATCTTTATTACTGTCTAAGCTCATTATGCGTAGATGTTCATTTAATGTACCATGTAACCTTTCTATATCAGCGTTACCAGTTTTATTTCCTGCTGTGGTAACATGTGATTCTATTTCATTTTCTCTTAAAAATAATTCTACAGAGTTATGAAGAATGCATCTTTCGTTGTCGTATACTAATTTTTTCATTTTTCCTAGGAATTGAATTCTTTCTTTGAGAGCTTTCAAGATTGAAATCCATGTTCTATCTGTCAGTTTATGTATGGTAGCATATTTGCTGAATTTGTCAATGGTCGTAAGAAACATGACGTTTCTGTACGGAAACCATATATCTATATGCGTTATTGCATTAAAATTATTTGCCGATTCAGTTAACCTGAATGGAACCTTAACCGGTTGTCGGTCATGTTTAGCTAAAATACATATTTCACAGTTGTTTATGTATTGTGTAATCATTTTCAAAAGATTTGGGTGATAGTGTGTTTGTTTTAATTCATTAAAGACTTCTTGGATGCCTCGATGATTGTTTCTTAAATGTTCATTTTTTATAATGGTGATAATTTGTTCTTTATCTGTTACGTCTATTAGCCTAATACTGGATTTAAGAATTTTTAGGTTTGGATTATTTGCAAAGAATTTGACATAATTGTCCTGAAATTTGACATATAATTGATTGTTTTCACAAAAAACGCACATTATTCCTTTATTTATCAATAATCCTTTCATAATTTCAAGTAAGTTACTATTTTCATCGATGAAAATATAGTTTTGAATTTTCTTATTGATAATTTTTTTGAATATTCTTTCTTTATTTCCAAATTCTAAATAAATTTGATTTTTATAAAGGTTGATGGCTTTTTCTGTGACATATATGTACTGGGTTTCATCTTCTATTCCACTGTGAATAGTGGCATAAGTAGACTTAATGTCTTCGTCATTTGTTGACTCATTATTAATCGTATCGTTATTGAAAATGTAGACAATAAAGGTTTTTCTTCTATTTCATAATTTGTATACCTACTTAAACCATCAGCGACGTGATTTTCTTTTCCCTTTATGTATTCTATCGTGAAATTATACTCGTTTAATTGAATTTTCCACCTTTGGAGTTTCATGTTCGGTTCTTTGAGGTTATTAAGCCAGACAAGTGGTTTGTGATCTGTACGTATGATAAATTTTCGACCATAAATGTATGTTCTAAAATACTTAACTGCATAGACAATTGCGAGAAGTTCCTTCTCAATTGTCGAGTATTTTGTTTCGTGCTTATTTAAAGTACGTGAAGCATAACTTATCGGGTGATTACTTTGACTAAGTACCGCACCAATCGCATAATTCGATGCATCGGTTGTTATGGTAAATGTTTTCTCAAAGTTCGGACTTTTGAGTATTGGATCACTAGTTAGTAGTAATTTTAAATTATTAAAAGCATTTATGTATTCTGAGTCAGATTTGTTTATTTTCATGTCTTTCTTTAAGTACTTTATTATGGGGTATGCAACTTTCGCATAGTCCTTAATAAATTTGCGATAATATCCGCTAATACCAAGAAATTGTTTAATTTCTTTGACAGTTGTGGGAAGTTTCATTTTCTGAATGGCTTCTACTTTATCATTATTGGGTTTTATACCACCATTAATTATTGTGTGTCCAAGAAATTTAGTGTATTCTTCAGCGAAATGACACTTATCAATTTGGACTTTTAAATTTACTTCTCGTAATCGTTCCATAATTTTCCTTATTGACAGTAAATGTTCGTCAAAGCTAGTGGAAAAAATAAGTATGTCGTCTTAGTAGACCACACAGATTTTATTGATAAAATCTTTAAGAACGTTATTCATTAAGCGCTGAAAAGTCGCTGGCGCGTTTTTCAGGCCAATTGGCATGCGAATAAATTCGTAGTGGCCATTTGAGGTAGAGAAAGCTGTTTTAGGGCGATCTCTCGGTAAGACTTCAATTTGGTGAAATCCTTTGGCTAAATCAATACTTGAAAAATATGTGCATTTTCCGATTTTATCAAATAGATCCTCAATGTTTGGCATAGGAAATCGATCATCGACCGTTTGCTCATTAAGCTTACGATAGTCTATGACGATTCGCCATTTTTGTTCTTGGGAATTATCTAATTTTTTGGGCACAACCCATATTGGAGAATTATATGGGCTGTTACTATGTTTTATGATTTTTTGTCTTAACATGTCTTTAATTTGTTTTTCGACTTCAGATCTATGCACTTGTGGATAGCGGTATAATTTACTATAAATTGGAATGTTATTTTTTATTTCTATTTCATGTTGTATTTCGCTGGTCAGAGAAAGGCTGTCTCCTTCTTTGAAAAATACATCTTTAAATGAAAGTAAAACTGATTTTAGACTGTCAACGTCTTTTTTATGTAAATGTTTGGCAAAGTTTACTATTGGAATATTTGTATGAAATTCATTGCTAAAAACTTCAATGACGTTTTCCGTATTTGAAGATGCCCTATTTTCATACCATTCCTCTTCTTCATTTAGAAAAAATGGAATTTTAGCTGAACGTGTGCGTAGTAATCGATTTTTGTAATCAATTATCGCCTCCAGTTTTATTAAAATATTGTTTCCAATAATATCGTCGAATTTTTCATGGAACTTGTATTCCAAAAAGTTAACAAAATAATTTTGTTCGTTAAACTCGTTAAATAAGGGAAAGCTATACTCAGTATTAACTTCAATTTCACGACCTAAGACTCTAAGATAATTATTTGTAGGAGTTAGTTTCCATTTGGGGTTGCATAACATAGGATTTATTATGCTTCTTTCTGCGCCGCTATCGATTATAAATTTTAAATTTCGTATTTTATTTTTAACTACTATATAAGGTAGTTGTTTTTCGGGGCTTGTCCGAAAATTTTGAAACATTTCTGAGTCTTGAACAGGGTCAGAATTTGTTATTGTAGCAATATCCATTGGAGTATTATTATTATTAGATTGGCGAGATTGCATGCTTGAATCATTTTGCGATCCATTTGACTGTCTAGTTTGACCACTTCTAGATGCGTTTTGGGAATTCGAACTCGAATTTTCGTTTTGGGAGTAATTATTATTACTTCTGTTATTATTTCTGTTATTATTTCTGCTGTTATTATTTCTGTTATTATGATTGTTATTATTTCTATTATCATTATTTCTTTTATTATAATTTGGATTTCTAGAACTGTTGTTCCAATTGCAGGGTTGCTACAAAGCTCAAAAGTGAGCTCAGCTCAGCTCACAGCTCAGCTCAAATTTTGAGCTAGCTCACTTTTGAGCTGGGTACCATAGCTCAGCTCATTTGAGCTGAGCTGAAAGTGAGCTGAAAGTGAGCTGAGCTGAAAGTGAGCTGAAAGTGAGCTGAAAGTGAGCTGAAAGTGAGCTGAGCTGAAAGTGAGCTGAAAGTGAGCTGAGCTGAAAGTGAGCTGAGCTGAAAGTGAGCTGAGCTGAAAGTGAGCTGAGCTGAAAGTGAGCTGAGCTGATGGTTGAGCTGAGCTGTCGGTGAGCTGAGCTGAGCTGTTGGGTGAGCTAAGGTAAAGTGAGCTGAGCTGTGATGGGTGAGAGGTTACATTGATTTTTATTTGGAAAGTATAATGAAATATGAAGATATTTTATTTAACACCATAGCTTAAGATGTTTGGTTCTTGTTATTTATGGAATTATTTTAACACATGCATATTTTTAGAAATAAAACAAATAATTTTTCTTGATTTTCTCTCTTGGTTTTTTATTTGGTAAAAATATTTCTATTTTTATCATAAATGAATCGGAATGGATATTAAAACAAATATATTTTTGGTATTGGGTCATTTGTTTAATTAGGGTTGAAATATTAACACAATTATTGAGGTGCATCTTACATCTATGAATGGGTTTTGGTGAAACGGTGTGTGATATATATTTGTTCTGGGGATGGGGACTTATTAATGATGAGGAAGTTATGCAAACTGCAGGCTAGTGTTTTGTGCAATGGATTAGAAATGTTATTTAATTTATGTTTAAATGGATCGGGTTTTTTTTTATTGAGGACCAATTGTAAGAATTATTTCTGGTATTTTGTGGGGATTGAGTATCATTAAAATATGTATTTGTTATTCCGCTAAATTTAAGATAATTATTAGAATCTATAATAGTATACGCGTCTTGCATTACTCTAGGGTTTCTGTTTATTATTATACCTCGTATTGGTTCAGGTAAATTATTTTTAAAAACGTCTAGTACTATTCTATTATTCGTTGTTGCTTGTTCCTCTGTCATTATACCTCTTAGTAGGTATACATTGTTTAACTTTACTAGCAATTCATTTAGTTTATTATAAAATTCCTCTATTGTTTTATCACAACGACAGAGGGAAATTTGATCTAATATTACTTCAATCGGTTCAGACTCACCGTGAGTTCTAATTAAGATGTCTTTTAACTCTGGCCAAGTCTCTACGTGACCTTGAGCTATTATAGTTTCACGAGCTTTTCTGATAACCTTGTCATGAATGTGACCTAAGATAATTTTTTTAAAGACCACGTTAAGTGTGTTAATAATTGGGATCAATGTTTCGATCCGATTAATAAAACTGTAAAGATCTGCTTTACTACCGTCGAACGGCCTAATGTTTGTTATATTCTTCAAAATGAAGTTAAACCTTTCAATTTCGCTTAAATCTTCCATTTCCGTTTATTAAATAATTCTACTTTTTTTTTATCGAATTATTTTCTTCAACTTATGTGATTACTAAACTATGTATTACTTAACTAATCACCGATATTCAAACTTAAATAATAATTTTAGAATGTAGAGGAAAAAATAAATATCATAACAAAAATATGTTGAAGCATTCTTATGTTTTTTTCTGGATGCACACTGCACAGGCTGGAATCAAATTGCTGTCTTCTAACTGGAATAATGCACTAGCTAGGTTAAAGCTGCTGTCTTCTTACTGGAATGCACGAGCTTGCATGAATTTTTTTCTTCACAACACCCACAGTATCTATAGTTTTTTTTTTCTTCACAACATACACAATTAATTTTTTTTTCTTTTTGTTTACCGATATTCGTTGCAATGAGTTTTTTTTCTTCACAACACCCACAGTATGTATGTTTTTTTTTTTTTTATCGTATAAAATAAATGACTATTTATTTTTTTTTTGTTCACCGATATTTGTTGCACATTTAGGTATTTCCTCTTTGAAATAAAATTTCTTGATCGATATTCGTTGCGAATTTATTTCGTCTTTGAAATAAAATTTGTCTGCTGATTTTCGTTGAGCATTTATTTCATCTTTGAAATAAGTTTTCTTTACCGATGTTCGTTGCGATTTTATTTCATCTTTGAAATAAAATTTTCTTTACCGATATTCGTTGCGATTTTATTTCATCTTTGAAATAAAATGTTCGTTTCCGATATTCGGTTGTTTACCGACTGCGCCAGATATAAATAAAAGGAGAGGTAGACCTTTTTAGTTCGAGTAATGCTTAAAAACTGCCGAAGCTTTTATTATTCAAAATTGAAATTTGTTCTTAAAATGCTATGTTTATACATTCTTTGGTTTCAAGTTGCAATGTGGGATTTTAGTTTTGCTTCGTTTCTCACGATTGCAACTTTGCCATGTTTGCAAATATTTATATTTGATTATTTTATTACATTGAAATGAGAGTGGAGTTGTTTACTGTAACTATATGTTTTCAAAACAACATGCTATTTAAAAAATATATTCATAAAGTATATCTATTTCAAAATCAATCGAGGTATTTTTTATGAAAATCACTCCAAAATTGGCTTAGAAAAAATAAATTTTCGATTTCAACCCAGATACCGAAATTCGAACTTTTAGGTATAGAACAAAAATGTATTGTTTCGGCACGTAGTAGGATAACCTGGGCGCCAGGATTTGATAGCGGGTTTTTGTAGAGGAGCTCAATGCAAACATTTTTTTCTTTGGAAGGGGGGTCTATCTCCCCCCGTTTAGGTGGGAGGGGCAGTTTTCTAAAAAAAATTATCAAAATAAAAAAAAATTATTAAAAAACAACGGCAACACTTACAGTAATAAATGATACCATTTCCGAAAGGAAAAATTGTAAATTTGATTCTAATTTTTAAATCAATATAACATAACCAATAGTTTTTGAAATAATCGATTTCAAAGTTAAAAATAGGCGAAACAAATTTTTTAAAAACTCATTTAATACTATTTTTGTCCAGACTGTGAATTTTAATAAAAAAAATTTTCACACACAAAACTGCCTCAATTGATTCCTTATCGAACAGTGAAAACTATATGTTTCTATGTCTTCTAGTTTTCGAGAAAATTGAAAAATAAAAACAAAAAATATTTTGAAAAAAGAAAAATCTGATAAAATAATTTTTCAATTTTCTCAAAAACTATTTTGATAATTTTTTTTAGAAAACTGCCCCTCCCACCTAAACGGGGGGAGATAGACCCCCCTTCCAAAGAAAAAAATGTTTGCATTGAGCTCCTCTACAAAAACCCGCTATCAAATCCTGGCGCCCAGGTTATCCTACTACGTGCCGAAACAACATTTTTGTTCTATACCTAAAATTTCGAATTTCGGTATCTGGGTTGAAATCGAAATTTTTTTTTTCTAAGCCAATTTTGGAGTGATTTTCATAAAAAATACCTCGATTGATTGGGAAATAGATATAGTTTATGAATATATTTTTTAAATAGCATGTTGTTTTGAAAACATATACTTTAAATTGATGCCGAAGTTGGGCAAATGACGAAAAAAATGGAATTTTTGAACTTTGACAGCTTATAAATTCTAAGTGCTTTAACCGAGTTGCATGTTTTATACATTGTTGAAAAGGTATATTTATCTTCTATCAGAAACTGTAAAAAAATGGGTAAAAAATTGTCGAAGCTAGAATTTTTTCAATGGGTGAAGGTCCAAAAAACCGTTTTTTGCCCGTAACTTCAGATTTTGGGGGTGTTAGGGGATTTTCAAATACCGTTTCGTAATCAGTGCGACTAGCTCTACAAAACCTGATAGGTCTCCGCCCGCGTATATTTTGAAACCTCATTTTTGTAACACCGTGTAATATAAAAAATCATATTTTATATATTGTATTTACATTTTCATAGGCCTAAAAGTCTAATAATATTGAATCCAACTCTGGTGTCTCACTGATGAAAAGATGAAACGGGCAGAATCAAGAGCATCCATTAACTCAGAAATTAGTAAATTCCTAGAGTAATTATTATGAATCTCACTAAAAAGTAAATGTGGGCTCATGCTTTCTTTTAGCAGCAGCTGAAAATGGATCTGCATTACTCGAGCTTCTACTTACTACTCATAGGTACAACCGAATTCTTTCATCACTATATCCTTTTGTCGTATATTAAATCCTTAATTATACCATGTTAATATGCAAGTAAATTAAATTGCAAACAAGAATATCAACGTCGACACTTCATACACATAAAAACACTCCCTTACAAGCACACACGAACACGTACAAATGAGGTTCATTCCATTCAGGAAAAACAAAATTAGCGAGGATGCGTGTGGGATTGGATTAGAAGTTGTATGCCGTTATAATTATTCGGATACAAACTGAATTTGTTTATACAACATCGAATAGAAAGCCCTCTGGAGATAGAACTTGCTACATATACACGCTAGAGGAGGAATTAATTTGCTCTGGCACCACGACAAGGCGCATCACGCTAACTAGAAAAGGGAAAATCATTTGAGTTTGCATTTGAATCAATCGATGCGATGGGGCGGGATGGATTATATGGGAACAGAAACCTGTGGTTTTATCAGCTAATAGGTTTAAAACAAAACAATGGAAGAAAAACAAGCCCTTCCTAGGGGCCCGATAATATAATGTAGTATGAATGTGTTGTGTATACTCTTTGTCTCGTCAGTTGAAAAAAATCTAACACATAGGAGATTAAATTCATTAAAGGTTGGAGAAAAGAGTTGGTTATCATCAGGGATTTCCTAATATGGTTATTTGAAATCACAAGACAAGTCGTATTAATTTTGGATACAATGACCATTTCTTCGAACGACTGGTCTTTTAACAATAGTGTAATGTAATCTATAGTTGGAGGGGGTCAATGGAGATTGATGTGGTTTCTTAGACATCAGCCCTTAAGGATCATGTACATTTGTGCATATGTAATTACATAGCCTCACTTAATGATTCTTCTACAATTTAGTATTGCTATATGTTTCTATAAAATCAAGAATAACGTGTTTACAAGAACATAGAAACAAATGATATTTTGATTACCCCTTCAGAATAATACTTACAAGTTCTCATAACCTTAGCGATTTTAATTACTCTGATGATATTTGCCTGCTTGTTCACATAGTTGCCCACACATCCTCGCATTGCATTGTTTGTGTATGTGTGTCTTAGAAACATTTCTTCACTTAAATATTTATGAGAAAATAATTTGTATAATTATCTTTTGTATGCACTTAGCGCAAGCTCATTGCTACTCCGTTTATATGTTTAACAAATGGACGAAAGATGTAATTGGACAAAATTGTTTTTTTTTGTGACTTACTTTGAGTTGATTTTTATTTTTTTAGAAGAAGATCAGTTGTGAAAGTCAGTTCTGCGTCAAACTTTATCTCCAATAGAACATTCAATTAAGAACTATTTTTATTCAAATCATCCCAGGATAGTCCAAATATTTTTTTCGTTAGCCCACCCTGAGTTCTAAAATTATAACGGAAATATTATTTTTCACTTTGAAAACCATAAAAAATTATTTATTTTTTGTGCAAAATTGGTTTTGCACTGTGAGTCGTTTGCCCAGGATATCCCAACTTTTATTTTCACTATCCCTAAAAATTATAGAAGCATTATTTTGTATTCACCTAAAAGAAAAAATTAAAAAAATAGTACGCATACACCACAGTGACCTTTTTAATTAATAATTTAGAAAGAGTAAATCCACCGGTGTGGGTACTGCGCCTCAAATGTTATTTATTTGACTTTGAATGTTTTTCACGCCGTGTGTGAATTGGGTTAAATAGTTAACCCCTGTTAACACTATTGAGGTGAATACAAAAATTTTAGCTGTTAAAAATTTAATGGGCTCTGGGACCTGGTTAAATTTAGGTTAATTTTTGTTTGCAGATGGTTTTGTTTTTTTTTTTTTTTATTAAAAAGGAGTATCATGGCAGAATAGAGGCAGCCATACAGCTGAAAATTTTTTATTCATCCCAAAAGTGTCAAAAATTTAACAGGGGTTAACTATTTAACCCAATTCACACACGGCCTAAATACAATTCAATATAAATTTAATATTCTAGTATAAGACGTATATTTAATTTTAATTCCCACCAAGATAAAGAAATTAGGGACGTAAAAAAATAGTACGCATACACCACAGTGACCTTTTTAATTTATAATTTAGAAAAAGTAAATCCACTGGTGTGGGTACTGTGCCTCAAATGTTATTTATTTGACTTTAAATAGTTTTTAGTACAATTCAAATTAAATTTAATATACTTGTATAAGACGCGTATTAAAATACCAATTCTTACCAAGTTAAGAAATTATTTTTTAATTCAAATTTCGTATTATGTTTATGTTTCATATTAATACTTTTAGTTACATTTTAATATTTTTTGTTTTAAAAATATGGTTTTTAATACAAAAATAATTAAATAATTTATTTAAAAACTGTCTAAAAAATGGAAATATTAATTTTGTTACTATTGAAAATGACCTCTAGTGAAGAAATGTATGGGTTGGGTTGCACAATTTTATTTTCTCTGTAGTTTCGTTTCCTTACATGATAGGGCCAGCAAAAACTGAACCAAAACGTGACGTGGCGTGGTATGGTTCCACATCAAAAAGTCATCTTCGAAAAAAAATTAAATTAATGCATATAACAGTTGCTATAAACAGAAAACAAGAAGAAATTTTATGTTGGTTTGTTAAAAAAAAAATTACGGAAATTCAAATTTTTCAACTACATGCCTTTGGCACTTATACTGCTTATAATTTTGTTCAAACTGAATGCATAGGAGTCTTTGAATATGTTTTCAAAACAAAGTTTCAAGAAGTCGAAGTTTTAATTTATTTTATTGAAGAATCTATAATATTATCTTTACATTAAATAATTTAAGCTATTATTAACTAGTGACCTAGGGGAAACTATCTCATATGAGAGAATATATTTTGTGCACTTTAATAATAAACAATTGCTGCTCAATGACAATTCATATGCGTCGCCGTCGTCGTAACTTGCGACGACAAAGAGACCTCACCAAATAATACTGCCTTAGCAAAGAAATGGAAACTAAATATCCTACCTTGTTTTTGCCACATTCATAATCCCAGTCCCAGAAATCGACCTTTGCATAAACGAATTGTGTACTTCTCGGTTAAGTGATGTGTATGGATCAGACAGAAAACATGACTGCTCTTGAATAAATAAAATGAAAAGTGCATGAATGCTCATTTGTGACCAGTTTTGAAAGGCATACATTATTTCACTGCTGTTGATACTGCAGCTTCACACACCGCTTTTGTTTTGTTTGTTTATTTGAAGGAAAGTAAAGCTTAAAAACAATACTTTATTATGTATGTACGTGAAAGTATTCTGTTACCATAAACTATTTGTGGTTGTCATATTGGATTTTCTTTGGCATACGTATGTAGGTAGGTAGATACTAGTAAAAAAGGCGTTTGGAAACTATAAATTAATATAACAGACAATCATATCAATTCATACTAATCCTAACATTTATTTAAAAATACTTTTGTTACATTTACATTCCGCTTTATTATGTAACGGAAAACAAAGTTCCACGCTAGATATAATTTTATGAACGCATTGCAGGTTGTTCTTATTTTGGCATGCTATTAGGACCGAAAACACAATTTAAATAGTGAATTTTTGGAAAGTATATTGATCATATAAATAACATATTTTAGTTGACAATATTTAACGTAATTAGATCTTTATTTGTTTCAAAGCCCACGTATTACAACTTACCGCCTGAACACAATGGATGAAGCTTGAAGCTTAAAAAACGTTTGAAGCAGAAGCTATCATTAAAAATGCGCAGTCCGAAGCAAAGGACGTTTACAATAGTGAAGCGCGGCACAAGAAAAAAACAAATTTCTGAAGTTATTGTTCTGTAGATAAATGTGGAAATGATATACTTATTTTGAAATAAATCCAATATTTTTCATTTAAAATGATTTCATATCAGTGTTTTGTTCATTTTGATCACTCAACTACAACTTGCGCGTCACCTTCCGCTTCAGCTTCGGCTACAACTTCGCACTGTAGCGCCATGTATTGTTTTCGTACTGTTCAACTTTGACAGTATCACAAGCTTCAGAATCAGCTTCACCATTGTGTTCAGCCAGTTAATCTGATTTTTAATTAGTTTCTCAATACCAGCGGCATCATAAACTGTTTTGCATTCATAATAATATATAGTTAAAGTAGTAGATAGTTTACTTCCATGCATAAAATTGCTAAGAATTTTAAATCAAAATTCTATTCAAGACAATTGGCTAAAAATTTTTTTTTCAGTCTATACATTTGATCGTCAACTTGGATTTCGTTTTAGTTTACATTCGCTCATTTACTTGAATACTGTTATAATTAAAAAATCACGAACTTTGTGTTATTCACGCAGAAGTTTTGAGATTAAAATAATCTTTAATCTTGCAGAAAATCATTACTTAGCTTTAAAAACTGACGGAGAAGCAGGGGCGTACACAAAATTGAGGCAAGCGGGGCGGTGCCCGGGGCCCCCGACACGCCCCCTGAAGACAGTGCAGAGAGTTCGATACTTATAAACGTAACAAAGCAAAAAAAAAATAAGATATTTGACATGAATCACTTCGGACACTAGAGAGACAAAATAATATTCTTCAGTGTAATGCACAATAAATAGGTAGCCATATAATATTTAATAAAAAAAAACACATTCAGGGGCCCCAAAAAATATAGGTATTATACATGGTGTCCCAAAAGTTAACGTCGAAACGAAAACGGTAGATAGGGTAGGTGGTGAAAGCTATTAGAATAATAATAAAATAAATCGCAGCCACATGTTTTGGGAGTTATGGGCAGCATTTGAAAAAAAGTCGAAAAAATGGTCACCCTGTGACGGTTTTTCATGTGCCGTGACTACAAATCTTAACTTTTCTCATTTTTTTCTTTTGTCACGGAACCTTGAATAACCCTGCTTTCAAATGCATTCAAAAATTTTAACTCAGCTGCATCAGTTTTAAAGAAAATATTACTTTTTGACCCAACTTAGTACTAAAAATGTTTGCATGACTCTAATTCAATGAGCCGTAGTGTAAAAAAAATGCACTACGATGTTTCAGCAAGTTGCCTTAAAAGTTGGTGTGTTCAATTCTCTTTTCAAAATGGTACAACATTGTTGGGAATATTTCATAAATAACCGAGATAACATTTTTTTTCTTAAGAAATCCGACTTTTTTTAGGTAATTTTTCCATATTATTTAAGTTTTTGTATTCTGAAAGGTTCTGAAAGGGTACAAAACTTGAATAATATGGAAAAATTACCTCATAAAAAAGTCGGATTCCTTAAGAAAAAAAAATGTATCTCGGTTATTTATGGAAAATTCCCAACAATGTTGTACCATTTTGAAAAGAGAATTGAACACACCAATTTTTAAGGCAACTTGCCGAAACATCGTAGTGCATTTTTTTTACACTACGGCTCATTGAATTAGAGTCATGTAAAAAATTTTAGTACTAAGTTGGGTAAAAAAGTAATATTATCTTTAAAACTGATGCAGCTGTGTTAAAATTTTTGAATGCATTTGAGAGCAGGGTTATTCAAGGTTCCGTAACAAAAGAAAAAAATGAGAAAAATTAAGATTTGTAGTCACGGCACATGAAAAACCGTCACAGGGTGACCATTTTTTCGACTTTTTTCAAATGCCCATAACTCCCAAAATATATGGCTGCGATTTATTTTATTATTATTCTAATAGCTTTCACCACCTACCCTATCTACCGTTTTCGTTTCGACGTTAACTTTTGGGACACCCTGTATATTGTCTTAAGGCCCCAAAAAATGTTACTTGAATAATCTTAGCTACCAACAAAAATATATCAGGGGCCCCAAATAAAAAGAGTAGGGCTAATACGTACTTTTTTATTTATTCTTATTTTATGTAGCAAAGGGGCCCCAAATATTAATCAGAGGAACCCCAAAATTTAGACTTGCCCGGGGCCCCGGTAATTCTGCGTACGCTTTGCGGAGAAAAAGCACTAGTTTTGTTTTAGAAACTAACTTTTTACGTACAAAAATAGATCGAAAGTAAATTTAAATCTCGTTTAAACAGTGTTCAAGTAAATGAGCGATATTTATAGGTATTCTTTCAATATGTTCTTTGTAATCGATAACTTAGTTTATGTGTATCCTTGTATTAGTATGTTACTACTTCTTGGTTAACAAACATTTTTATATTAGCTGCAAAGCATTTACCATTTCCAATGTTTCCATGGGTATTTTAAATTTTTAAAGATATTCAGCCATTAATTTTTCTTTTTATTTTATCGCCATTCCTTGTTTTTGGTTCGTGAAAATTCTTTTCATATCAGTTTCCACAGCCGACACTTTCTTTAAGTGTTATAAATAACACAAAAAAAGGATCCCATTTCCATATTTTTTATTAAAGCGTAGCATTTTAAAAGATGATGTAATGACTTTTTTATGCTTGTAATTAATTCAAGAAAAACTGACAGAAAATTAAGCTCATTTATTTAACTTCTCTGACAAAGACTGATTTTTTTTAGAACAACAGGGCTCACTTTCATTTCTTCTTTCAACAACTAGCCACCTATCTATAAATAAAACAAAAAATTAAATGCAATTAATCAAAAAACCTTAACACAAGTAGCGAGGCTCCTTCTTATTTCAACCACTAATCAGTTTATTTGTTTAAAACCTATACAAGATTTCCTTTCTTTTCTCAAGAATCATTTTTTTTTTTTCATCACTTACCTTTTAAATGTAAACATTATTTATTAATTTTTTCTCAAAAAGAAACCCAACAAATTCGGAATATGAAAAAAAATTATCCTCACAAAACCCCCAATCAATTAATGCCCTCAAGGAAAGTATAAACCGACTATAAGCTCACCAAATGCTAAGAGATATAATATATCATAAAACCAATTCACTGCTTTTGGTGCTTCGGTACAAATAAAAAAAAACGCAAAAGTCTTCGTTGCCAGCGTCTGCAAATGCTGTAGGGACAATCAAAATACTTTGAAAATTTAATCCCTTCTCTTTTGCTTCCCCTTGGTACCACAGACAGCGCAGCGGTCTGCCAAAACAAGTTCAAATTAACGAAAAATGTTCCCTTGCGGCGTATTCCATCAACCAAATCAAAAGAAGAATTCACCAGGGTATCAGCCCTTGCTTTCATATTTTGTATGGCCCTTGCCTTATACGACTTCGTCCTGGCAGTGTAACCGTTTTGATTTTCTATTAAATCATTTTTAATGGAAAGAAATCCCATGTGTAAACGACTATACAAGTATGTATGTATTTGTGTGTGTGTAATATAGGTATCCTTCAATGCGTATTGTTTGTGGGCGAATTTTTCAAGTTAGTCATTCACATGTGTACATCTGTACATAGTACATGTGCTATACATAAATCCCATAGATAAGATGTTCGAAGGTCCTTTTTATGTATTTCTAGGCCACGATTTTGATTTCTTATAAGAAATATTGCGGGATTTTATAATATCATTCTTAAGTAAGAACATGAAAAGTTTCACGATATAGCAGGTCATCGCGAGGTTCATCTTTGAATGAGATGCTAATTTTTTTGTAATCGAAGAGCAGACGCAATTTGTTGGTAGTGACCCGAGTCGAACATTTGGCACTATTTAAAACCTTTTTAAAACCCAAATATTCTCTATTAAGATTTAATAGACCATAAATATCACATAATTTGTAAAGAAAATAACCTCTACTTAAGACTGCAAATAGTCGGTTATCGGAAAAAATCCCATTTTGGGTAGTTATTTAGGACCAACAAAATTATAATTAACCCCTTTTTAGAACCTACATATACTACAAAAACTCATTTACCTAGTTCTATTTAATCTACTTATTTCATTAGAGTCTAAATATTCTTGCTAGGTCCTATAAATTCGAAATAAGGTCGAATAAATGTGAAGGTTGAATAAATGAAGCCGTGTTGTTGTGGTAATTCAGTACTTAGTACTTACTCTTAATACCTTAAACAACAACAAACGGCCATTTGTTGTTGTAGAGTCAAAAACGTGTTTGTAAGTTTAGAACAAAATTATTCGTCTTACCTGTTAAGCTCAGAAAAAGGTTCTGAGCATATCGAGCATGCTCTGAATTTTAACGATGTGGTAAGAAATAAGAAAAAAAATTTTGTTAAATCTTGAACAAAAAATTAAAAAAAAAATTCACATTTCTTGTTTAATTTAAATACATACAATCCTTTAAAACGATAAGATATATTTGTGTGTATGGTTTGAATAAAATCGGCCCTTTCTTTAACGAAATATGCGTTCACCAAATTTATTCGAAATTGTTAGAGACGTTTTCAAGAAAATTGCAATAACTAAAAAACTGTGAATGGGAGGTATACACTTTTTAAATTGAATATTACGTAAAAATCATCCCTACCAAATTTTAAGAAAATCCATCTACTCGTTCAGGCTGCGGCTTTAAGTACTGCTTCATGTGACGACACTCACAGGCACACTGAAGCACCGACCGACGCACGCACGCATAGACCGACCGACAGACTTCATGACGAAAACCACTTTGTTGGACTCCTTCATGTCCGTATAGTTAGTTTTTTGTATCAATTTTTTTTTTTGACACGAACGAAACCAATACATACTTGCTCTAAAGCAATTAAAAAAAATGTCACTCTTGAATATTAACTTTTTTTTATTCACTTTCACTATTTTTTCTTAATATTTTATATCACAAAGTCTTTTTTTTTTTACACATTTAAGCGCACACTTTCTTTTCACAAAATTAATTTTCTTTTCATTTTCGAATACCTACTTTAACTTTTCTTTACATTTCAAAAATTAAAATCACGCGACAATACAGTCATTGATCCGCGCTCGCTAAATGACTTCTTCGAATAGCCTTAAATCTAGGTATCAAGTGCAAGAGACAATGGCCAAGGTCGTGCTTGTCTCAACTTGTATTTTTGGGACTTAACCAGAATTTGGAGTTTTGGTAGTCTCAAACTAGCTGAAAGAGTACCAATTTAGGGGTAAAACGTTTTAAGCACATGACGAACATTTAGCACTTAAAAAGTGCAAGTTTTAATAGTCTCAACCTAGCTTAAATAGCGTTAAAAGCATCTACCAAACTTAAAGAGACTTACAAGTACATAGTAAGGTCTAAACATTGAGGACCCAAATAGAATATTTAAGATTAAACTAGCGTTTTTAGTTTTAAAAGTCGTTAATTATCTGTCGTGAAGGTTTCTCAGGAGATACAGAGGTAAGTAAGTATACAAAGTATATATTTAGGTTTATTTTAAATTGAAAAGTACTTGCATAGATTCTATTAAGTACTTTGAATACTAAATTCGTACATAAAGTTCGACTCGGGGAGTAAAAACAAAGAACATTTTAATAAACAAGCAAATCAACATACCTTTTTCCGCCGCCTAGGACAAAATGGTACTATTGATAGCAGTAATTTAATGCATGGCTAATGGAAGAGAAAATACAATGAAAAAGTCTATGAGCTTGAGCTGTACCAAGTTGTGAGCGTCCTCGGCAGGGATAACTTCGTAATTTAAAAAAAAAATAGTCAAAAAAAGCTTTCAAGAAAATCTGGATTAACTGTATTTAAGAGTTGGGTGTTGGGGATTTAAGGGTTTACCAAACTTGCAACAACAGCTTTTTTTTTCATCGACGTTTAGGTGTGGAATTTCTGTCTTCTGCATTATTCAAACAAAAACGCTGTCTGCTTTTCACCTGTTTTTGAAGCCCGGTTTGAACGATTAATTCTTTGTTTACTTTACTTAACCTGGTTAAATTAAGCATTATAGTTAGGGAAAAGAAATGCATACCTAGTTTGATAAAAGCGAAAGTCACTCCTTGCCTTAAATGTATTGACCGTAAGAAATCTTAACGTACTCGTTGTAGAAGAGATGTTTTTAAAAGAGAGTCAAAAATATCAAAAAGACGAGTTTTTGTACAATTTTTAAAAGAAAGAGGGAAAGTGGATCGGGTAAAAAGAAGAAGAAAAACCCCTCTTTACGCGAAGGTAGCCCTGGTCCTCGGGTTTGCGACGGACCTACCATCCAAAGACCAAGCGGTAGCCTATGGCAGACCACTACATCACGAAAACGGAATCGGGCGCCCTTTAAATAAGTCCTTTGAATTTCTATAAGCGCAAGAGTAATTTTTGTGAATTTTTATATAAAAATTTAAATCCTGGAAAAATGTCTGTTTTTCACAAAGTTTGATTAATTTCAAGATAAATTTCAAAAAATTGTTGCAATTATGTTTACTAGAAACGATTTATTCCACTTTTTCTTGTCTAATTTCTAAATGCAGTTATTTTAAGATGTATTTTTGATTTTAAACTGACTGTGTTTTTAAGTGGCACCCAACGTGATTCGAATATACATTCAAATAGACACAATTCTTCAATGGAGAACAAACCGTTAAATCCCCAACACCCCAAATCTTAATCTTAAACAAAAATATCAAAGCACACGCATCATCATATGACAACTCATCGGGGGTAGTCCATCATGGGAAAGGTATTCACAAGTTTCGATTGGAACAAATTTATTTTTAGTTCAATTTATTTTGATATAATATTCTATATTTATGGGCACATGGGCAGTAGGGTGGGTCAAAAAAATCGAAATTCTTTTTTTTTAATTGGTACTCCGAAAAATCGATTGCTAGACCCCTCTAGAATATACACACCAAATATGAGCTCTTTATATTAATGGGAAGGTCCTCCGCTTTGCAATTTTCCATTTTTACATCAAGCTTCCACTAAAAAAAAATAATTTTTTTATTAATTGACTTTTTAGCAAATTTCTTTTCATATTCTTGTAGGAAATTGAACGCTCTACAAAAAAGGCCTTATACACTTTTTTCGTTTATCTAACCGTTGAATAGATATTTGAGGGCCAAAAATCGAGAAAATCTTTAAAAATTCGTTTTTTGTCCTTAATTTTGTAACAAATTGAAAAATTATAATGATCAAACGTGCAAGACATATTCTTGTTGGAAATTGATTGCTCCACAAAAAAGGTCTTAATAACTTTTTTCATTAATCTAACCATTCTAAAGATATTCGAGGTCAAAGTTAAAAAAAAATATAAAAACATTTTATATTTTTAAAAAATTTCTAATTCACTGAAACTTCATTATTTTCAAATTAGCAAGATATATTCTTGTAGGGGATTAAACGTTCTACAAAAAATTCCTTGGAATGAAATTGGTTGCTTTAACCGTTTAGAAGATATTCGTATCCAAACCAATGCTCACTGATTTCAATAGTTTTCTTATGACCCGTATGCATTGCGATTTGGATACGAATATCTTCTAAACGGTTAAAGCAATCAATTTCATTCCAAGAAATTTTTTGTAGAACGTTTAATCCCCTACAAGAATATATCTTGCTAATTTGAAAATAATGAAGTTTCAGTGAATTAGAATTTTTTTAAAAATATAAAATGTTTTTATATTTTTTTTTAACTTTGACCTCGAATATCTTTAGAATGGTTAGATTAATGAAAAAAGTTATTAGGACCTTTTTTGTGGAGCAATCAATTTCCAACAAGAATATGTCTTGCGCGTTTGATCATTATAATTTTTCAATTTGTTACAAAATAAAGAACAAAAAACGAATTTTTAAAGATTTTCTCGATTTTTGGCCCTCAAATATCTATTCAACGGTTAGATAATCGAAAAAAGTGTATAAGGCCTTTTTTGTAGAGCGTTCAATTTCCTACAAGAATATGAAAAGAAATTTGCTAAAAAGTCAATTAATAAAAAAATTCTTTTTTTTTAGTAGAAGCTTAATGTAAAAATGGAAAATTGCAAAGCGGAGGACCTTCCCATTAATATAAAGAGCTCATATTTGGCGTGTATATTCTAGAGGGGTCTAGCAATCGATTTTTCGGAGTACCAAATCAAAAAAAAAATTTTCGATTTTTTTGACCCACCCTAATGGGCAGTCTATGATTACTTGTCCTATGATAAGCTGTGGCGTGATTACTTGAGTTCGAAAGAATATGTGAAATGAATATCAACCTAAAATAACGATAGTTGCCATATACCAATGTTAGAAACTTATTTTTCTCAAAATCAACTTCTATACAAATAATAAAAGAAACAACAAGTTTAATTCGACAGTTATGGAAAATGGAAATTCTGGCGGTTTTATCCCAAAATTTCAGTATAAAGGCAAATAAAACTTTATAACATTTACATATACAGAGTGTCCCAGAAGTAATGTATGAAACGAAATATGCTGATAGGCCAAAAAAAAATCCCGACTTTGCAACAGTATTTTGTTTGCTCCGCTTACAAAAAGATTGCGTAATAATAAGAAATAATTAATTAATCAAAATATTTTTTATTTCATACGCTATTTTGCTGCAAATTAATTAACAGTTCCATGTTTTATAAAAACTAAATTTCCTACTTTTATTTGAGAGCAACGTCGCGAAAAAAATTTGAATGAAGCATCTTCTCATGAATAGCTTCCAAACAAGTTTTCAAAGCGTTGGTCCATCATTCTTAATCCCGAGTTGCACCTTACAAGTATGTTTAACTTTCCAGCCTTTCATCTTCATTAAGGTGCAAAACATATCAATGTATCTAGGTACCTACTCTTAACGACTTTATCTAATATTTAAGCAAAAACCGCCAAGACCAAAAATTCTGAATGCATTCTTCTAAAAGAATGTTTAACTCTTTAAGCCTGGTACGCTGTTCGCGCTAAATTTTAGCCGAGATAAAATTCCCATATAAGTTATCGATAGTTTGTATGGGATCCATTTTAGCTCAGATAAAAATTTTCGATAATTTGTATGGGAGCTAAAATTTAGCGCGAGCAGCGTACCAGGCTTAAGATACGTGCATATATGTAGTCTGTTTAAGTACATGAAACACAGTTTTGTCTTTACATCACAGCTACGTACGACCAAGCCATCCGCTTTATTTACTGAGCAACATATAATAAAGAATAACTTATGTGGTGTCGTCTTTATTGTATACGTGACATCCCTTTACACATTTATTTATGTTTGTAAGAAAATTAAAAAATAATCAAAAATTTGCTTTACAAACAAGTTGTGTGGTATCGTTATGTATAGGTACTTTCGTTTCCCTTAAATTACATATGCATTTACATAATAACAAATTGTTTGGGTATGTGAGTTTCTTTATGGAAAAAAATTGTTTGACGTACTAATCAAAACCACAAAAAAAACACCAACAGAGGTTTTGAATCTCATTGTTTGATTTTTCGTCATTCCGTCAATTATATGGTCACGTCTTCGTCATCAGCTATTGATTTTTTCAAGATAATCGTCATTCCGGTACCAGTCTGCAAATTTATTGCGAATTGCAGTGAGATTGAGACTGTTAGCAGTCTCTTTATTGACGGGAGCGTTTAAAAGCCGAAAAACGTATTTCCATGATTGTTAGTGACATGCGTACAAAAAACTGAGAAATGTGTTATTTACAAACAAGGATGGGTAGCAAAATTATTTGCAATATCTACAGCTGAGAGAAATTTTGGATAATCAATAGAATCTATAAAGAAAACTAAACTCATATTAAAACTGACGTTCATAAATATCCTATAGGTATGGTTAAGTATCTATTATACGCTATACCTAATCCAGTTTTAGAGTCGGCAAAAAGGGTCTAATTTTGCGCGACATAGTCTAACGCTAGGGGTAACAAAGAGAACCTCCTTGCGATAACAAACATGTAAGTCTGCTGACTTGTATCGGCACCGATTCTGAGAAAAAGTGCAAGAACATTGCAGTTTTCAAATGATTATGGAGCCAAAAAAATGTTTGGCACTACAACAGATCATCGTTCCCTGAAACCAAAACATTTGGTTCAAGTGAACCTACTCATGAACTTCTGTCCAAAAAATGCAATTGAATAGTAGGGGAAGTACGTCCAATATGACATACCATAAGCTTTTTCGTCAATAAAATAATACCCGTGGTGTATAACACAATCTTTGCATTTTTTATTCATTCTTTATATTATTAGGAATATTTTATAATAGTTTTTGTATTAAAAAAATAAATAAATTTAAATAAATTAAAACTTTGAAAAAAAAGTATCAAAATTCATTTTGTCCATATGGCATGGACAAAATGACATAGGTTATATGGACAAAACGACATATGGCATTTTATATGAAAAAAATACAAAAATTAGTTGGCAAGTGTAGATTTTCAAAGGAAAGCTACTTTGAATCCACCTAATCCTTTGTATAGGACTTAAAAAACTTGGTGTCCAGTATGCTTCACCTTAATGTAGCCTGCGGGACACCGAATGTTTTTGATGTTGCAAACCCGCCCATTTTGTTTTGATTAGCAGCTTCAATGGCACCCGCATAGCCTGAACCATGATCGGCGGTCGGAAGTTCGCTTATACCCATATATTTGACATATTTAAAGTTAAAATTTAAAAAACAACAACAATTTCTATGAAGTTGAAGGTATGTCGTTTTGGCCATAGGTAGGGTATGTCATTTTGTCCATATCGTAGTTTTGATACATTTTTATACAAAACACTGTTTTCAACCCTGATTTCATAAAAAATATTAATAAGTTTTTAACTTTAAATTGTAAACTGTCGTTATACCCAATAAAATATTAAAAAAAAACTACATACAACTCCCAAAATAACAAAATTAGTCCAACCCCATAAAAAATACAATAGCTCCTATAAACACACTTTACTTTATATTTTTGGTTTGGGGCTGTCAATTGAGTTGTTATTTTGACAGAATTTCAAAAATCATTGGTTTCACCTTATAAGATAGGAGGTAGGGTTACATGTGGTACACATTTCAAGTTAAGGCTGGTATGTCATATTGGCCGTGTATGTCATTTTGGACGTATTTCCCCTACCTGAAATATCAGAAGAATTTGAATAGGTGAGACGTGCTAACAGTGAGACAGTGCGAACAGTGAGACAATCCATTTTTCTGTTTTCTGAAAGTTAGCACAGTGGCGCTAGTTTGGGTCAGTTTTAATTTTGTTTGGATCGAATTTCAGTTGCCCGTTTCCTTACACCAGAAAATATCACACATAAACAGATCGAAGTATTTTTTTGAGTGTTTTGAAATTTTGTATAAAACAAAAGATTCATGTAAAAGGATAGAATTTTTTTTTACTTTATATCTACATATAACATTAATATGTTCTTTTATAAAAAAATAAAAAAAATTCTCAATAATTAGTACGTAATAATAATAATAAATACGTAATTTTTTAATATTTATTCAAAAATTACTATTCTTAAGCTTTAAAATGCCGTTTCAAACAAAGGTGTTTTTCTTTTAAATTTCACATGTCAAATATTTATATTAATTTATTTTTCTTTCAAATGAAATGTTTTAAATTTTTTAAAAATTGGTAATGTTGAAGAAATTAATAGGAAATTTGGTTTCCAAAAATGTTTTAAGTAAGTTTGAAAATTAAATAAAAAATTTATTTCGGAAAAAAATTAATTTATTTAAAAAAATTAAAAAAATATTGATTGAGTGATTAATTTGACTTTTAAATATTCGTGTATTAGTGCTTCTCGAGTGAATTCCGATTTTAAATCGAGAAGAGAATTTCTCTTCTGAGAAGCGTTCTGCCTGTCATATTCGTGCGAATAAAACGCTTTCAGAAGGCTTCTGAATGATTCCGGACGCTTCCGGAGAGGCAATCGAAAACGACATAACTATTAAATAAATATTTAAAATAATAATTGTCATTCCAAACATCAGTTTTGATGTTTTTAAACAAATTCAAAACAATTTACGAACAAGTTAATTTGGTAGCACAGATTTTAATCTGTTGAAAAAGTTAAGCCCAGAGAATTCTTCGGGCTAAACAACTAAGCCCAAGGGGCTAAAGTGTTGTTGCATTTAACAAGTAAATTGCTTAGCCCCGACTGCATTTTTTTGTTCAGTTAATACCGCTGGTGATAAAAAACACACCTATTGTAGCGATGAACTACTGAACTATTTTTAAGATAAATGTCTGAACACACTACCTACTACTGCAAAGGTAGAAATGTGAACGCACCTTTAATAATTAAGAAACTACCCTCTGAACACATCCCTAAGAAATTCGATTGCTGAATATAACTTGAAAGCTGAATATCCCAAAATATCCCACTGGACTGGAAATATGAAGCGCCCCTCCTGGAAAGGAAGTTTCGAGAAGCAAAGACGAGAACCTTCGAAGACATTCTCAAATCTCGAAATTCCAGTATGTCTGCTTCTACACGAAGACGCAAGGCGCAGAAATTATCTTCGAATTTCCTTTTGATTTTCCTTCGGTGCATCGCGCGCTTCTACACGTAGCATTTTTTATCAGACGCAAATTTGACAGCTATTTTTTGTTTGTTTTATTTTGTTCTCGTTTTCGTATGTATTTTTATTCCAAAATAAGTACCAAAATATACAAAAAAAACAACTCCGGCGGACTCTATGTGCAACGGAAATACGAACTCTGCGAACGACGAAATCAAATAAAGCAAAACAGCAAAAAAAAAGAACAAGATCAAAGAGAAACGCCAAAGTGAGTCTCAAAATTTTTGACCGGCGACTAACTGGGTAAAAAATCTTCCATCCCTTTTTTTCGAACTTTCTTTCTCCCTTAACCCTTCATTGAATCTTGAACTTTGCGTCTTCGTGTAGAAGCAGACTATAAAAGGACAGTGTGGACATCGACCGGATACAGTTTAATTTTGAAAGTGAAAGAGTGCAGTACAAAGTGAAATAAAGTGTTGGAAATTGTTAGTAGTAAATAAAGTGATTTAAAGTTTAAACGTGTGTTTGTTTGAGCGAATAATAAAAGTAAATTGAGTTGAAATAAAGTGTGTTCTTATTTGAACGGAAATATAAGTGGAAATAAAAATAAACGAAATAAGTTTTACTGTGAACCCGGAATAAAACATTACAGTATATTCTAAGAAAAACATTTTTCTACTATAGTAATGCTCTATCTACAACTGATACATATATGTATACAAAATCTATGAATTAAATATAATTTCAAAATGATTTTGTAAACCAATTCTAAACAATTTATGAAAAAATTAGTTATGGTATAATCCAGTCAAATAAGGGTTTAACCTCGGAATGAATGTTAATAGAAATTTTTTTTGCTCAAGATCTTCCTTTTGCCAAACCTTAAAACCCTTAAAAGTTATGGTAGAGGAACCAAATTTTGCATGAAGGTTTTCATATCGATTATTATTAGGAATCAAAAAAATGCAATGAAAAAACATTCATATCTATGAAAAATTGGTATTTTTTGAAAAAAGGGGAAATTTTGGGATATGCACTAAAAACATCCTGGTACAATCTTGGAAGTAGTGCTAATAGGCTAATTTTTTTGTTTCTATCTTTGTTTGGGGTGGCAAAATCGCATCGTCGCCTCCTCGCGATGCCCGCTGGATATCGAACTAACGACGAGCGTTGGATCCATTCGATCCACGAGCTGAGTCACCTGAGTTAACTTTTCAGGAACTAGGAGCAAAAGAACAGAAATATCGCTCTGAATGCACCAGCTCACAATTAAATCCAAGAGCGTCTGACACATATTGTGCGGCACACTGGTCAGCGTCTGTACCCTGTGGGGCGGCTGAATATAAACTATGGATAGAAGTAACTGACCTATTTATGGTACGAAAACAAAGTTAAAAAAATTATGGCAATGAACAAAACGACTAGATTAAATACCCCAGGTGGCAATCCAGTTAAACTGGTAAATCCACTCTCTTTAGAGGTCGGTCCTATGGATTCTGGGGAGGACCAATTATTGCTTATAAATATTGAGAGACGGAGTTCAAAGATGCAAAGAACTCCCCCAAACAAATTTACTTCAGGGGTTACATCACCGACAACCCCAAACAATACTATTGATGTTAAACACATCAGCGAAAAAGGGATCAAGAAAAATGAAGAGATCGACATTACAGATCAACAGAGTTCCATGGAAAACAAAGAGATAGACCAATCAAAATCAAAGAACTACTTTGAAGAATGGCAAATTGAAATAGCGGCAAGAAAACAACTTGAAGTTCTAGTTCAAAGTCTCCGGCTGCAAGTGAAAACACTAGAAGAGAAAGTTTCCTTACTTGACAAGAAAGATTCAGAGTCCACGCTTCAGTTAAGTCCAAAATATATTGAGCGTGAATATCAAACTGATGAAGAAGAGCTCTTGTTTGAAACTGAGAAAAAGAAAAATAAGCGTATCACAAAGAAACGTAAACCAAACGGGAGTCCTGAGATTTGTTTAAGAAATCAGAAAAGCTCTAAAACCGAAAATAATAAAGAATTGTTTACAGAAACTAATGAAACGAATAATGTGGTAGCTGTTGTTAAATCAAATCACAACAAAAACATTACTGTTAAAAAAAGAGCCAAGTTCTCCTATGTTGAAATTATGCTAGCACAAAAAGTATAGAGATGTAAAAGTGTACCAAGTTCTAAAGTTTGGGTTCAAATTCGTATCAATAAAATTTTGATTGTTCTCTTGACAATTTTCCTTTTAATTACCGATTTTTAAAGTTATTTAAAAAATTGCCAAGTAACTTCTAGCTCTACCATTCCACTAAATTTCAAGATTCTACGATAATCAGAAGTGCTCCATAATATTTGATGAAAATTCAGTGGAAATGGGCGGATGTCACGCCCCCTGAATTGAAAATCTCAAATTTTTTCCTTTGTATACACCACGAGTCCTATCACCGTGTAAAATTTCAAGTTTCTACGATATCGGGAAGTTCTCCATAATTTTGATGATCTGTCAGTGATTGAGTGAGTGAGTGAGTCCTTTTGCCAAACCTTAAAACCCTTAAAAGTTATGGTAGAGGAACCAAATTTTGCATGAAGGTTTTCATATCGATTATTATTAGGAATCAAAAAAATGCAATGAAAAAACATTCATATCTATGAAAAATTGGTTTTTTTTTGAAAAAAGGGGAAATTTTGGGATATGCACTAAAAACATCCTGGTACAATCTTGGAAGTAGTGCTAATAGGCTAATTTTTTTGTTTCTATCTTTGTTTGGGGTGGCAAAATCGCATCGTCGCCTCCTCGCGATGCCCGCTGGATATCCAACTAACGACGAGCGTTGGATCCATTCGATCCACGAGCTGAGTCACCTGAGTTAACTTTTCAGGAACTAGGAGCAAAAGAACAGAAATATCGCTCTGAATGCACCAGCTCACAATTAAATCCAAGAGCGTCTGACACATATTGTGCGGCACACTGGTCAGCGTCTGTACCCTGTGGGGTGGCTGAATATAAACTATGGATAGAAGTAACTGACCTATTTATGGTACGAAAACAAAGTTAAAAAAATTATGGCAATGAACAAAACGACTAGATTAAATACCCCAGGTGGCAATCCAGTTAAACTGGTAAATCCACTCTCTTTAGAGGTCGGTCCTATGGATTCTGGGGAGGACCAATTATTGCTTATAAATATTGAGAGACGGAGTTCAAAGATGCAAAGAACTCCCCCAAACAAATTTACTTCAGGGGTTACATCACCGACAACCCCAAACAATACTATTGATGTTAAACACATCAGCGAAAAAGGGATCAAGAAAAATGAAGAGATCGACATTACAGATCAACAGAGTTCCATGGAAAACAAAGAGATAGACCAATCAAAATCAAAGAACTACTTTGAAGAATGGCAAATTGAAATAGCGGCAAGAAAACAACTTGAAGTTCTAGTTCAAAGTCTCCGGCTGCAAGTGAAAACACTAGAAGAGAAAGTTTCCTTACTTGACAAGAAAGATTCAGAGTCCACGCTTCAGTTAAGTCCAAAATATATTGAGCGTGAATATCAAACTGATGAAGAAGAGCTCTTGTTTGAAACTGAGAAAAAGAAAAATAAGCGTATCACAAAGAAACGTAAACCAAACGGGAGTCCTGAGATTTGTTTAAGAAATCAGAAAAGCTCTAAAACCGAAAATAATAAAGAATTGTTTACAGAAACTAATGAAACGAATAATGTGGTAGCTGTTGTTAAATCAAATCACAACAAAAACATTACTGTTAAAAAAAGAGCCAAGTTCTCCTATGTTGAAATTATGCTAGCACAAAAAGTATAGAGATGTAAAAGTGTACCAAGTTCTAAAGTTTGGGTTCAAATTCGTATCAATAAAATTTTGATTGTTCTCTTGACAATTTTCCTTTTAATTACCGATTTTTAAAGTTATCAAAAAATTGCCAAGTAACTTCTAGCTCTACCATTCCACTAAATTTCAAGATTCTACGATAATCAGAAGTGCTCCATAATATTTGATGAAAATTCAGTGGAAATGGGCGGATGTCACGCCCCCTGAATTGAAAATCTCAAATTTTTTCCTTTGTATACACCACGAGTCCTATCACCGTGTAAAATTTCAAGTTTCTACGATATCGGGAAGTTCTCCATAATTTTGATGATCTGTCAGTGATTGAGTGAGTGAGTGAGTGAGTCAGTCAGTCAGTTACGGTTTTAGCGATTTTTGAAGCCCTATATCTCAGAAACTACTCATCGTAGAAGGCTGAAATTTTGTGAGGTGTTTGTTTTTGACTAGCTCAACAAATGTAGCGAGTTTGAAATTTCTAGCATCTTTGGTGTGGAAGTTAGAGGGGGGTCGAAAATGGCCTGAGTTGTTTCCTGTATATAAGGGTGTAGTGCCAAAGTTGCTAGAGAACTTGGCTGGGCACTACCGTGCCCCTTGATTCTCACGCTAAAGGCAGCAAAAAAATTACACCACCACCAATTATGATCTCAGGATTTCCAATTTTTGGAGATATTAAGAAAATAATAGAAAATTGTACTAAAAAAGCTTGCAAATATACATCGTACAACAAAGACAACTGGAAAGTCACTGTCGAAGAAGCCGACGAGTATAGATCTGTCACTGAAGAACTGAGCAAACACCAAATTCAATGGCACTCATATGAGAACAAAGCTACAAGGCCAATAAAAGTAGTAGCCAGAGGTCTTCATTCCTCGTGCTCTCCCGAGGAAGTAGTGGAAGATCTTGTACAAAAAGGCTTCCAAGCCCTTGATGCAGTCAATCTGTTTAAAAATGAGACAATTAAAAACTCCTCTGGAGAATCCACGTCAAGTAAGAGGTTAATACCTTTATTCATGCTAACTTTTGACAGTAAACAAAGTGTCGAGGAGATTTATAAAGTAAGATCAATCTTGGACATAGCTGTTAAAATTGAACCACTCCGAAAATCTAAAGTTGTTCTGCAGTGCAAACGTTGCCAAGCTTTTGGTCATACCCAAAAATACTGCAACCGCGAGTTTGCTTGTGTAAAGTGCGAAGGAAAACATGCAACTAAAAATTGTCCGATGAGCAAAGATCAGAAAGCAAAATGTGTGAACTGCCAGGGTAATCACCCGGCAAGCTATAGAGGCTGCCCAGTTGCCAAAAAATTCCAAGAGTTCAGAAGCAAAAATACATCTGCTAGAGACAAAGCCAGAAACACAGTAAATACCGATTTAACTGCTGAAAACAATACTAAGAATGAACCGCCTAAAAAAGCTGTTCAAAGTAAAAGCGATGAAAATAAAGCCTATTCTCAGATTCTAAAAAATGTGCGGAAGAATGAAGAGACTTCCATAAAAGAAATGCTACAACTCATTCTCCAAAGAATTGATAAAAAGGATTTGAATATCAAACAGTTAAGCGAAAAAGTCGCTTTTAAAAAACAATGATGGACAGAATACTTAAAATCGCTACATGGAATGCAAACGGTCTTTTACAACACTTATCCGAATTAAAAATCTTTTTAGATCTAGAACATTATGGATATTTGCCTGGTGTCTGAAACTCATTTCTCCAATGGGCAAAGTCTAGATAATGTAATAGAACACTATTCATGTTACCACGCTCCACATCCAGCTGACAAGGCAAAAGGGTGATCGGCGATTCTTATAAAAGAAAGCTTTAAACATTATGAAGAAACCAAGCTTACTAATGAAAATATGCAAGTAACAACTGTTAGTATTGGTATGAAAAAGAAAGAGTTTAAGATAGCAGCTATATACTGCCCACCAAGGCGATCCCCGACAGAAGATGACTATACAGATCTATTAAATCTTCTTGGGCATAACTTTCTTGTTGGTGGAGACTTCAATGCGAAACACACCCATTGGGGTTCAAGACTTATATCAACAAAAGGCAAAAGACTTTTCCAAGCAGGCTGTAAATACAATTGCGAATTCTATTCCTCCAGGTCGCCAACTTACTGGCCTTCCGATACAAACAAAATACCAGACCTTATTGACTTTTTCGTAGCTAAAGGAATTAAACGAAATCTCATTACTGTCGAAGGTAATTATGACTTGTCATCAGATCATACTCCAGTGATTCTATCACTAAGTGAATCGGAAGTAATAGAAAAAAGTAATCCAAAGCTTGTAAATAAGAAAACAAACTGGAGTGATTTTAGAGAAAGGCTTTTAAGTTTTATAAATTTAAGATCTCCCATGGATACAATCGAGCAAATTGACCATGAAGTGGAACAATTTATTGCTGATGTGTCATACCAATTCTGAAATGGTGTCCGTCTTGAATACAAGAAACCATGTTCGGAGATTAAGAAGAACCAAGCCTCATGAGCTTATGGTCTAAAAAAAACATGGGAAAGTATTAAAAGTTTAAAATTCCCCCAAAGTGATTTTACAAAGTTAAGAAAGAAAAATCTGATGTTGATCTCTCAAGATTGGTCCTGATAAAGAGGTGGTTTTAGTGGTTAAGTGGTCCCACACTACTTGGTGTCGAATACTGCCAAGTGTCTTTTGAAGATTTCCTCCCGTCAAAAAAAAAAAAAAAAAAAAATCTTTGTTTGGATATTCTATATCTTATTTCCAAAATTTAAAAAAATCTTATGTCCGCAAGTCCTAATTTTCCTGGTTTGAAGATAAGGTGCAGATTTTAAAAAATTGAAAAACAACACTTCAGATATTTGTGTCAGATCAACATGAATAAGGTGCATTACTTTTCAGTAATGGTCAGGTCGACTTATTGTGAGTTTTTTTGGAATAAGTGTTAAAAATACCCTTAAATCATGTCGCTTATGTTGGTATACACATACAAATTTAAACTTTTCTTGGTAATTTTTTTAAGTCTGCACCTAACTTAGTTTAACCTCCAAAATTAGGACTTGCGGACATGAGATTTTTTAGATTTTTGACATAAGATATAGAATATCCAAACAAAGATAGAAACAAAAAAATTAGCCTATTAGCACTAATTCCAAGATTGTACCAGGATATTTTTAGTGCATATCCCAAAATTTCCCCTTTTTTCAAAAAATACCAATTTTTCATAGATATGAATGTTTTTTTCTTTGCATTTTTTGATTCCTAATTAATAATAATGGATATGAAAACCTTCATGCAAAATTTGGTTCCTCTACCATAACCAGCGTTGCCAGATTCAACGATTTTTCGTATTTCTCCCGATTTTTTGAGCTGTTTACGATTGCCCGATTTTGTGTTTAAAAATTAGGTTTTTTCCCGATTTTCAATTCAAAAAAGGATGTGCTACCTTAACATCGTCACTTTTTTCATAGAAACATTTAAAATTTTATTTTAAAGTTGGCAGAACTTCACTTAAATGTTTTAAAAATTCCTTTCGTCTTATTTGTTTCCTTTTTTTTAATTTGTTGGTTTTAATCTATCAAGAGAATACCTGAGTAACAAAAAGGATCATTCCACAATTCATTATCGACAGACGATATCGTTATGACGATAATCTTGCTTCACTTAAAAGTGATAGTTAATTTTTATCAGACGATATCGTTTTGACGATTAAAAAATTTTTTTCTGTATGGTCAATAATATTTTAAAAAATGTCTTCAAAACGGCAGCGCTTATTGACGATAGGTAAAGATCTCGTTTTCATTTATTTGTTTTTTTTTTTTTTCATGGATATTTTCGAAGTTTTTAGGATTTTATTTCATTATTACACCAGAGCGGGCTTATAAAAATATTTTTTATAAATGCATTTGTCTTCCATTATAAAAAAAATTGCATTGTATGAAATAAAATTGCGTTAAAAAAATGTTAATAAATTTAAACTGAATTAATGCAAAATATTTTTTCGTATTGGTTTTTTAATTCACCAGGTACAAGAAAAAAAATGGAAGATACCTACTCAAATTCTGAAAATATGGTTGAATAAATACGAACAAATTAGTAGTTAAACACGAACATTAAGTTCTCTATCAGGGGCGTACACTCCCTTGGGGCAAGCGGGGCGGTGCCCCGGGGCCCCCGACTGACCCCAGGGCCCCCACTGGGGACAATGCAGAGAAGGAAACTGTTAGCATAAATTGAGTTACGAAGTAACAAGGGAGACAAATTATGTCATTCAGTGTAATGTATAATGCATTGGCAGCCACACAATATATGTATATTGATTTTAAAAAAAGTTACCCCAGGGGCCCCAAAAAAAAAATAAACTGCTTTTTTAAAAGAAAAATTATAATTTTATCTTAGGGCCCCAAAAAATATTACTTGAAAAATCTTTGCCACCACAAATAATACATTAGGGGCCCCAAAAACAGCAAAAAAAAAATATTATTTGAGGATCTTCAAAAGTGGTTCAAAACAATCAAATGGAAAATTAAATATAAATTCAGGGGCCCCAACATATGTAAATACAACAGGGCCCAAAATAAAAACATTACGTTATTGGTGGCATTCCGAATATTACTTCAGAACAGAGGCCCCAATACCTATTAATTCTTGGCTCCAACAAAATTATATTATATTTTGGGGGCCTCTAAGCACTTAATTTTGAGGCTCTAAAAATAAATTTTCAGGGGCCCCAAAATAAAAAAAAATTTTGTCTGATGATGGAAAATAAAATATGTATTTATTACTTCAGAACAGAGGCCCCAAGAACTATCAACTCTAAGCTAAAAAAAAATTTTATTTTAACGGTCTCTAAATATTTAATTTTAGGGGCCCCTAGTACAAGTGCTTACTACTTTTATGAGAGACATTTTAAGTAAGTATAGCAAAGTGCATTACGAAAATATTAAAACATTAAAATAAACCTAAAAAATAAGCCACACAAAAAAAACGTATACGTATACGTAATTTTTTTTGTAACCAAGGGGCCCCCAAATATCAAAGGGGCCCCAAAATTTAGTCTTACCCCGGGGCCCCGGCGACTCAACGTACGCCACTGTTCTCTATACCTGATTCTAAATATTGCGGGACGAAATGACAACGTTGCACTTTTCCCAAGATTTTTCTTTAAAAAGAAACGTTTTAAAATCGTTAGACAATTCAAAAAAAGCGACAAATTTAATTAACTTTTATTCTACTAATGCAAACAAGAAAATTCCCATTTTCAAGGACTATTTAATTTAGAAAATTTTAGAAAATTTACACATACATATATAATATAAGATCTGTTTGGGTACTGTCTAAAACAGAAATATTTCTACTTTTTACAACATTATTAAACTTTTTCCTGTTTGGGTATTCAAGAACTTTGAAGTTTTAAAGATTTCAAATATTTTTGAAGGTTCTCAAACTGTGATGTGGCAAAAAAATTTTTGTGAAGCAAAAAAACGGGCAACCACGTTAACAATTATCGTTTTTTTCGATTTTATCAATTCAAAAATTACGGAACGACACCCCCCGGTTTAAAACTCAAAATATTTCAAAACGACAAACAAGGTCGAAAACAACAAAGAATTCTTTTAATTTCTTTAGTTAAATATTAAACCAAAACACATCTCAGCCTTTGCTCATGAAATAAAAAATGTCTAGGCCGGAATTTGATCCTTATTGTTATTCAACTCAGAACTTGATGGCAATGCTATACAGGAAGTTTTCTATCGAAATTAAAGATTCTGTTTTATTTAAAGTCTTGATTTTTTTTTTAATTTTTACTGATTCCCCGATTTTCCCCGATTTTTGATGTGGTAATCTCCCGATTTCATAAAATATTTTATGGCAACACTGACCATAACTTTTAAGGGTTTTTCGGTAGTAAGTTTGCAACTGTTATAATAATATGGGTTGACAGATGGCAAACTGGTATAACTTTTTTCAGAGACGTCAGATTGTCTAGATTTTAAATTTTTTGGAATCAGCAGTAAAAATACCTTGAAATCATGTATCATTTGTGTATATAATACCATATCCTATTTTTGCTAATTTTGAAAATCTCCATTTTGCGATTTGACCTTGACATGACATGAGATTTTTCTAGACTTTTGAGATATGTTATAGAATGGCAAAAGGAAGATATTGAGCAAAAAAAAATTCTATTAACATTCATTCCGAGATTTACCCCTTTTTTCTCCTTATTTGACTGTATTAGTAGCACATATTTAAAACTTTTCAAAAAGCTAAGCCCAGACAACTCTTCGGGCTACACAACTAAGTCCAAGGGGCTAAGGTGTTGTTGCATTTAAACCCGACTTTTCACGAGTCGAATTTTGCTTTTCGGCGTAGATTGACTCGTGTGAACGTTAGCCTCAGGTGACTAAAGTGATAATCCCCATAGAAGAATCCTAGTCGACTTAGCCGTGCGACATATTGTGCGGCTTATATCGACTAGTAAAATAACATGTAAATCGCTAAGCCCCGACTGCGTTTTTTTGTCCAGTTTATCCCTTAAGGCTTGACCACACCGGAGGGTACATGCGGTAGCGGTACGGGTATGAAAAAAAATTCCACATCTGAACGTTGATATGTCGGTTTGGAATTTTTAATGCAATTAAAGGCTTGGCCACACCGGAGGGTATGCGGTAGCGGTGCGGGTAGCGGTAAAGATATTTGTATCAAAAAAATTCCACATCTGAACGTTGATGTGTGAGTTTGGAATTTTGTTCATACAAGTACCCGTACCGTTATCCGTACCGCTACCGCTTACCCTCCGGTGTGGCCAAGCCTTAAGGCTTGGCTACCACACATGCGGTAGCGGTACGGGTACTTGTATGAAAAAAATTCCAAACTGACTCATCAACGTTCAGATGTGAAATTTTTTTTATACAATTACCCGTACCGCTACCGCATGTACCCTTAGGTGTGGTCAAGCTTTTACCCGTACGGCTACCGCATGTACCCTGCGGTGTGGCCAAGCCTTTATTGTATGAAAAAATTCCAAACCTACATATCATCGTTCAAATGTGGAATTTTGTTCATACCCGTACCGCTACCGCATGTACCCTCAGGTGTGGCCAAGCCTTAAGGGATTAACTGGACAAATAGGGATAAACTGGACAAATAGGTGTGTTTTTTTTTTGTTTATCTATAAAGATTTTGTGCAAAAAAACAACAAAATCCGTCCAAATGTTTGGTACCACTGTAACTTTAACTCCTTGATGGATTGAAAAAAAAATGTTCACAAAAAAAAAATTTTTTTTTACAAAATACCAAAAATCATTTGAATATTCTAAGCTACATTTTAAGACCATGATCATTAACATTAGTTGTGTCGCTGTTGTGTTATTGTCGTTTTAAGGAAGCCATATGGAATTTTTTTTTTTGATTTTTTAAAAATCAAACGTGGAAACTTTATTATTTGTATTTCTAATTTTTCGAAAAAACTGGTAATTTTATATTATAAATTTGTTCACCAATTTTAACAGAATCCATTTAAGACTTTTATCTGAAAAGTGTATTGCGTATATTAACATTTCAATGCAACCATGTCAAACAAATTTTTGATTATTTTTTTCTATGAGAGCTTTTTTCAAACCCCATTTTCTCCGCTTTTTTTTTTTTTAATTTTTTTTTTAGATATTTCTGTATAAAATACCTATAACAAAAATAAAGAACCTTGGCACTACTGTTTTTATGGAGAGAAAGTTAAAAGTTAAAGTCTGGATAATTATCTGGATTTTTCAAAAATCTATACAGATAAAGTTTTTGTTGTTTTTAACACGAAAATTGTTCTGATTTCAAATATCTCGATGTCGGTTTTTTGCCCAAAATCTATATAAGCCCCGTTCCATTGGAGGTGGTAGTTTACTCATGAGTAGATCTAGTACTAGAATTAACACATAATCTTCTACTCGAGGAGATAGGAATGTGTAGTTGTTGTACTAGATTTCTACTCACGAGTAAACTACCACCTCCAATGGAACAGGGCTATAGATAAACAAAAAAACACCTATTCTTAGAAAAAGAACGCACCTCTGAAATAATTTTCTTCTTCGAACGCTGCAATGTAACGTAACATCATTACGTTGCGTTTTAACGACTTACGTTTCATTTGTCATAATTTGACACTTCGCATATTTTTGTTGATGTTTTTTTATATAAGTTCATTTAACTTTTAAACTAAAATGAGTATTATCACTCGTCGTTTCATTACAATAAGCAAAAATCAAATTTTCTTTTTAACAAATAATTATTTCAATACTGTCGTTACCCAAAAACCAATTACTCAGTCTTCAACGCAACCAGTGAAAACATTACTCACCTCATCAAAATGTTCACATCAAAGATTTGTTTTCCAATCATCAAATGAAAAAAAATGCTGGAACTGCAAGGCCGAAATAAAAAAAATAAGTAATTTTATCTGTGATAAATGCCGAAAGTTACAGGACATCAGCGAAGAATCTGTAAGAATGTTTGTATCAAACTGAAATGATTAAATTTTTTTTGTATTTAAAATCTCAAGGACTTCTTTGAACTTTTGTCACTCCCTCGTGATTTTGATATTCCTTCAACAAAGTTGACAAAGATTTTTCGCCAGCTTCAGACCTTGGTTCATCCTGACAAATTCGGAAACAAGTAATCTTTTTAAAACTCAAATTAAATACCGTAACAACATTCTTTTTTTTTAGAACCGAACGAGAACAAGCTAATTCTGCAGAATGGAGTGCCCTCATAAATAAAGCCTACAAAACTCTTTCACACCCTCTTGTCCGAGGACAATATCTATTAAAACTACATGGTGTAGAAATGCCCCACGACAACAGCGCTCTAAATAAGGAGTTCTTGTTAGAAATGATGGAAAAAAACGAAGAAGTCGACGAAGCCGTGTCCATAGAAGATCTTAATTCTATAAATGAAAAAATTCAGGAAGAAATAGATTCTGAAATCGGCAAACTCAAGGCATTGTTTGCATCGAATGATTTAAATGGCGCAAAAGCCGTTCTTGTTAAAATGAAATACTTGATGAGTATTCAGAGCAGTATACAAGCAAAATTAGAGAAACTCGTGAATGGATGAAAAGGAAACAGAGAATAGATAAATCTTTCAATGTGATATAAACCCTATGAGAGTGTTAAGAATAAAGTTTTACAAATGATAGTGGCTGGTTTAACATTTTTTGAAATTTCCTTGTTGCTGTTTCTTTTCTTTCCGGATCAGTATAATAGGGTAAATGGGCATGTTGCTTGCAGTACTTTCAAGATTAAAAAAAAGGCAAAACACTATAAAAGCGCTGGTAATTGAAAATTTAGTCTGTAAATGTTAACTTTTCTTCAACTTGCACACAACTACAACATTGTATTGAGGCTGTAAATCTTCAGTCTTCCACAAATATTAAAATGCCAGCTCAATCATTTTTAATTAGGAAAAATACAGGCACAGCTTAAGCATAATAGAAATGAAAAGATGCAAACTAGGTCATACATAATTCCCTAAAAAATTGGTATAGGTCGTTTCAAAACTGAAGTCCATTCTCGGAGTCCAATAAAATTTAGAAAAAAAAAAACAAAGTAAAACTGAATTTTATTGACTTGACTCATAACCCAAATTCAGCTCAAGAATAACAAAAAATCACTTTTCCCACAGCTGCGTTCTTTTGGGAACATTTATCTACTGCTTAGTACTTAAAACTACTTTGAACAACTTTTGCTATATTATATACAGGGTGTCCCAAAAGTAATGGATCAAACGAAATATGCTGATAGGCCAACTTTAGGGCGCTCAGAATTTGGTAACTTGTTCATCCCAAATCCTTACGGTTTTCGATTTAATGCAGTTTTTGTGAAATTTCGAAAAATCCCGACTTTGCAACAGTATTTTGCTTCCTCCGTTCATAATTGATTTTTGTTTTTTACAATTCTTTCACTAAAACATTGGGTAGGTTCAGAAACGTTAGGGCCTAAATATTTAGGTAATTTCTCGGTCTCTGATTGGTCAGCTGTCAAAAAAAATCCTTCCAATTTAGGTGATTTTATTGGAAAGCTGACTGGAAAGTTAGGTAAGAAAATTTTCCCTAAACATTTAGGAAAGTTTTTTTTGTCAACATGACAGCAGATTGTTTTTATTTAAAGAATGAATTTAGCTAAATTAAATTTATTCGTGTGAAAAACAACTAAAAAGTGCATTATCGGTTATAATTATTTTTATTTATTCATTACAGTTAAGTGAAATTTCATGCGACCGGTAAAATTCTTAAATAAATTTGACAATAGCATTACATCCAAACTAATTTAGTCAATTTCCTCAAATTTCCGTTCAGAAAATGACGTTGCCTAAATATCTAGTCCCTATTTCCTGAACGTGCCCATTGCCTAATAATAAGAAATTATTAATTAATCAAAATATTTTTTATTTCATACGCCATTTTGCTGCAAATTAATTAACAGTTCCATGTTTTATAAAAACTCAATTTCTTTCTTTTATTTCAGAGCAACACCCTGAAAAAAAATTATATGGTTTGGCACTGGTTTATTATTTTGAAAACTTGTCGTGTTATTGAAGTTTCCAAAAATGTATAAAAGTTTTCAAAGTTTAAGTTAGAACTGAAGATATTACAATTTAAAAGCAACAAAACAGGGCTTTTCAGAGAAAAATAACAAAGAAAAATAAACACTTTTTCTGGACTTTTATTTGTTTATTTCTTTTTGAACAAAAGCCTCGATTTTTGTTTGTTATTTTGCTCTGAAAACGTCTGCAATATCTTTCGTTCTAATTTCAACTTTGGAAATTTGTATATATTTTTGAAAACTGCAATAACATGGCAAGTTTTCAAAATAATAAACAGCGTCAAGGCCCCAACCCATAGAATCCGTTGCGTCCGTTCCGTCAATCCATCCGTTGAAGTTGAAGGATGGGACAGAAAGGGGTGACCCATAGAATACGTCGTATGACGGATTGCTTTTTGACAGCTCACTTCAAATTCCAAGGTGTGTTCGATATTTTATCGCTGAATTTGCACTAAGGAAGTTCTGATGCAAGAAATTTTCAACTATTATTGTTGTTTTTTTTTAATAAAATAAAATGCACTACTAGATTTCCTCTAGGTACTTGCTCTTCAGTTAAAAACAATTTTTTATAACAAATTATGAGTTGTAGGTATGTCTTTGGCATAACAAAATTGAACTCTACAACAGAATTTGAGTATTTAATTGATATAATTTATTAGATATATCATTAAATATTACTTCTATTACATTTTCTTCACAAATATACAATTAAAGTTCACAATTCATAAAATCTGAGAAGAAAAGAACTCAGTTCTTAGTTCTGAAATTCCCCGGTGTGCACTCAGAAGCAGAAAATCGAACTGATCTATTGTTGACAACCAATATCAAAGGATACGACGGATGAAAAAGTAGAAAGTTGGGCTACTTCTTCCGTCGAATCCGTCCGTCTCCGTCCGATCCGTCCGTCTCCGTCCGATCCGTCGCTTATGGGTCGCTTCCCATAAGAACGTGTGTATTTTATCGAGCTGTCAGTTGAAAACTTCGACGGAACGGACGCAACGGATTCTATAGGTTGGGCCCTTCACACCATACAAATTTTTTTCAGGGTGTTGCTCTGAAATAAAAGTAAGAAATTGAGTTTTTATAAAACATGGAACTGTTAATTAATTTGCAGAAAAATTGCGTATGAAATAAAAAATGTTTTGATAAATCAATTATTTCTTATTATTAGGCAATGTTTTAGTGAAAGAATTGTAAGAAACAAAAATCAATTATGAGCGGAGGAAGCAAAATACTGTTGAATAGTCGGGACTTTTCGAAATTTCACATAAACTGCATTAAATCGAAAACCGTAAGGATTTGGGATGAACAAGTTACCAAATTCTGAGCGCCCTAAAGTTGGCATATCAGCATATTTCGTTTGATCCATTACTTTTGGGACACCCTGTATATATGAAGTAAGTAAAACCTGTATAATTGGACCACCCTCGGGACCGAAGAAAAGTGGTCCGATTGGGAGGTGGTCCACTTATAGAGGTTCCTTTTTAATCGGACCAGTCCATTTAGAAAGATTTTTCTGTCATTCATACCTGTACACCACGTAAAAAAATGACTGCCAATATAGGTACCAACAAATTTCACAACTTTTAAGATAAATGTCTGAACACACTACCTACTACACCAAAGTTAAAAATGTGAATTCACCTTTAATAATTAAGAAACTACCTACCCTCTGAACACATCCCAAAATATCCCACTAGACTGGATGTATGAAGCGCCCACTCCTGGAAAGGAAGTTTCGAGAAGCAAAGACGAGAACCGTCGAAGATATTCTCGAATCCCGAAATTCCGGTATAAAATTGCAGCGTAGACACCGACAGGACACAGTTTAATCTTGAAAGTGAAAGAGTACAGTACAAAGTGAAATAAAGTGTTGCAAATTGTTAGTAGTAAATAAAGTGATTTAAAAGTGTGTTTTGATTGAGCGAATAATAAAAGTAAATTGAGTTAAAATAAAGTATGTTCTTATTTGAACGGAAATATAAGTGGAAATTAAAATAAACAAAATAAGTTTTATTGTGAACCCGGAATAAAACATAACATTGGTGTCAGAAAAGTGGAATAAAACTTATTTATTTGTGCGAATCAGATAATTTCGCGAATAAAATAAAAAGTGCACAACAGAAGTGAATGAACAGAAGAATGAACAGAAGAATCTTCTCGAAAAATTGGAAACCCAAAAGAACCTTCTAGATGAACAGAAAAACCTCATCGAAGGTAAGCTTGATGCTATCGAGAACAAGTTCGTTGCTTCCATCAAAGGTGGTTGAAAAACAATCTCAAGAAAAGTTCGAGAAAGTTGAAGAAAAACTCGAGAAAGTAGAAATAAAATTCGATGACAAATTGAAATTAATGGAAAATTATGAAAATTAAATTAAATTATCCCACGCCTCTTTTCCCCCCAGATACCGCACGCGCTGGGGTCCATTTACACCGAGTATGATGGCACTTGCGGTGCCTAGTCATATCGGCACTTAAATTAGAGTTTTTTGAAGAAAAGAAAAACACGAGATAAGAGCGGGGCTGCTTATTACAAGCAGTTACAAAATGTAAAAAGTAAATATTTATATAGGAGCATGCGAAAGCATTCCACTATATAGAAAAAACTAAAAATGAAGTATTAAATAAGAAAAAAAATAAAAAAATTAAAAAAAAGTGTAGAAAAAAAACAAAAATTAAATGAAAAAGCATGCTTAAGCACTTGTTAAATCAGTTAAAAAAAGTCCAGTTTCAGTTTCTCTTTTACTATTTACTAATATTAAGGTCCAAGAGAGCTATAAAATACCATAAAATAGGTTTTTTTGTGTGATCTTGCTGTTAGTGCAATCAAAAATATTACAATTTTTATTAACATTCCTTAACATTCTCGTAATAGGTTCATTTTTGCCATAATCAGTTCTATGAAGAGCTTGAAAACTTGGCTAACATATTCGAGTAAGGGCCTAACAAAAGTGGTATAAAGTGATTTCGTAACGTAAGGGTCAGAAAACTCTTTAGATCAGCGCTTGACGAAACCTAAAGCAGAATTAGCCCTGGATACTATATTGTCATAATGGGACCTAAAGTTAAGTTCACTATCACAAATAACACCTAGATCCTTAATAGTTGTTACTCCTAAAACAATACAGTCATTGATATAATAGTCCCGCTGTGGCGGACGGAAACGTTTACGGGAATATGTAATTGCTTGGCATTTATCAACATTAAGATCAAAATGGAAATGGTAATGGAAGTTAAAATGCAAAGTTTTACCGAAGAACTTGACAAGGTTCGAAAAATTAAGGTGCGAGAAAGTTCTGGTGAGTATTTAAAGAAGAAAGAAATGCATCCACCAACCTTTGATGGACAAAGTTCTTGGTCGATCTACAAGAAACAGTTTGAGGCAGCTGCCACAACAAATGGCTGGGATGACGAAGACAAATGTATAGCGCTGACTCTTGCTCTTAGAGGTCCTGCTGCTGAGTTGTTACAAACTTTACCACCAGAAAAGAATGGTAACTTTGACGCTCTTGTCCAGGTCATTGAAAAACGCTTTGGAGATGGCCATATGCAGGAAGTCTTCCGCGTCCAACTCAATACAAGAGTCCAGAAAAGAGGAGAAACTCTGCAACAACTCCAAGCTGATATTGAAAGGTTAGCTCATCTTGCATATCCGACAGTAGGAGACGACATTATCAATCAGTTTGTGACAGAAGCCTTTGTTCGTGCTGTATCTGATATAAATCTTCAGCGAGCGATACGAACAGCTGGAAAACGTTCCCTTCCTGAAGCATTATAGCTTTCGCACTAACTATGGAAGAAGCAGAACAGGCTTCTCAAGGCGTTCATCGGGTAAGAGAAGTTGCAGTGGAGGAATGCTCTTGTCAAAAACTCGCATTCCAAAGAAACCAGCGAGACGGAGCTGCTCGATGCTGGAACTGTAACAAGACAGGACATCTCCAGCGGCAGTGCAGTTTGCCACCAAGAAGAACTGCTTGCGAACACTGTGGAAACAGGAATATTGCCCAACAACAGGTAAGCGATACAACCAACACTCATCCTCAACTTGATTCCCATTCGGGAAACGATGGCCCCAGAACCACAATTCAAGTCTCACAGACTAAACGAGACAACAGAAGTCTGACAGTGGAGGCGACCATAAACAACAAACAACACGTTGCTACAATTGACACCGGTGCCACCGCCTCTATTGTACGAAGAGACTTGGTGAAGATGACATGGCTACATAACACCAACAGCTACCGTCTGAAGACCGCCACAGGAGAAGCAGCAAGAGTGTACGGAGAAGTTCGTCTTGAGGTCCGTATAGCAGAACTAAAGTTTTCACATGTGTTTTTGGTGGCAGATGTGACGAGTGCATCATTGGAATCGACTTTATGAAGGAGCATGGAATCATGTTGGATATCGGTAATCAAGTCCTGAAATACAGAAATGTAGAGATTCCAATGGTCTATGGCAGCGAAAACTCGACAACAATTAGAACTGTCATCAAAGAAGACATGTGCCTGCCTCCTTCTTCAGAAGTTTTTGTGTGGACCAAGTTAAAGGGGAACTTTGGAAGCCATCGATACCCCATGGTTGAACCAGAAGTTGAGCAAAGTTCCGAAAACATCATCATCGGGAAGACTCTTGTGGCACCAAGGAACAACATGGTACCTGTACGGATACTTAACATCAAACCGTACCCAATCAAGCTTAAGAAAGGAGAAGTTGTTGGGAAATGTGAATCTGTGGCCGCAATAACTAAGATCAACGAGGAGGATACACAGATGACTATGAACTCAGAGAAACTAAAGAAACAAATTCTCAAATCAGACAACTTGAGTCAACATCAGCTTAATGTTGCTGGAAGTCTTCTTTATGAATATGCTGATATCTTCTCTTCACCCAGCGGGCAATACGGCCGAACACAACTGGTGCAGCATCGAATCGATACAGGAGACGCTAGGCCGATTCGTCAACCAGCAAGACGTCTCCCCTTGGCCAAACAAGGTGAAGTTGAAGAAATGATATCGACAATGAAGAAAGACGGGCTGATCGAAAATTCCAAAAGCCCTTGGGCATCACCGGTAGTTCTCGTCAAAAAGAAGGATGGAAGCACTCGATTTTGTGTCGACTACCGCAGGCTGAATGATGTGACGAAGAAAGACAGCTACCCACTGCCAAGAATCAGCGATACTCTAGATGCAATGGAAGGAGCAAAATGGTTTTCGACTTTGGATTTGAAGAGTGGCTACTGGTAGGTAGAAATCCATCCAGAAGATCGGGAGAAGACGGCCTTCTCCACAGGAAATGGTCTGTGGCAGTTTAATGTCATGCCGTTTGGGCTATGCAATGCCCCAGCTACTTTTGAGCGCTTAGTGGAGTGCGTTTTAAATGGATTAACCTGGAAATCTTGCCTAGTCTATTTGGATGATGTCATCGTTTACGGGAAAACATTTGATGACCATTGTGAAAACCTAAAGGCTGTATTCCAAAGGCTACGAGAAGCACATCTTAAGTTGAATCCAAAGAAATGTGCACTTTTCAAGACCGAGGTTAAATATTTGGGGCATATCATCTCATCCCAAGGAGTGAAGACTGTTCCTGAAAAAGTTGACACTGTGAAGAACTGGCCAACCCCTCAGGACAAGCATCAACTTCGGAGTTTCCTCGGCCTGACAACGTACTATCGACGATTCGTGAAGGATTTTGCGAGAATCGCCAAAAGCTTACACCAGCTTACGGAGAAGGGTAAACCCTTTAAATGGTCAGGTGAGTGTGAGAAAAGCTTTCAGGAACTGAAGCTGCGGTTATGTGAAGCTCCTGTGTTGGCCTATCCGACTCCAGGCAAACAATTCATCATTGACGCAGATGCAAGTAATGTTGGAGTTGGTGCTGTTTTATGGCAAGTTCATGACGGAGAAGAAAAGGTCGTTGCCTATTACAGCAAAGTACTCTCGAAGCAAGAAAGAAACTATTGCGTGACCAGGAGGGAACTTCTTGCTCAAGTATTGGCAACAAAACACTTCCATAAGTACATCTACGGACAGAAGTTCCTTCTTCGCACAGATCATGGTGCACTCAATTGGCTTTTGAACTTCAAAAATCCAGAGGGCCAAGTAGCAAGATGGATCGAGATACTTCAGACGTATCAATGTCAGATGCAACATAGAAGAGGAAAGCTACATTCAAATGCAGACGCGGCGCCCGTGCAAGCAAGACTGCAAGCATTGCACACGGTTAGAGGAAAAGGAAGTTGTCGCTGTTAGACGAACGAGAGCTGATCCCATTTGCGACTGGAGTAATGAAGAACTCAGGATGGCCCAACAGGAAGATTCGGACATCGAACCCATCCTTGCATGGAAGGAACATCAAGAGAAACCAGAATGGGCCGACATCTCCGACCGAAGCTCCACTCTCAAAGCATATTGGGCACAATGGGACTCGCTTCATGTGCAAGAAGGGCTACTCAGGCGTAAGTGGGAATCCGTAGATGGTAAATCCTATGTAATGCAGCTAGTCGTACTTCAGTCAAAGGTTAACGATGTTCTCCGAGAGATGCACGATGGAACTTCTGGAGGCCATTTAGGCATCAACAAGACGCTGGAAAAACTACGACAGCAATTCTACTGGTTACGTATGAGAGAAGACGTTGAAAAGTGGTGCCGAAAATGTGATACTTGCGCCGCTAGCAAAGGACCGGCTAGAAAAATACAAAGCAAGATGCAGCAGTACAATGTGGGTTCACCTTTCGAGAGGATTGCAATAGACGTGGCAGGTCCTTTTCCCGAAACCAACAACGGAAACCGGTACATTCTCGTAGTGATGGATTACTTCAGCAAGTGGCCTGAGGCATTTGCCATCCCAAACCAGGAAACCAAAACAGTTGTGGAGAAGATTGTCTTTCATTGGGTGAGCAGGTTCGGAGTACCAATGGAACTTCATTCCGACCAAGGAAGAAACTTCGAATCTAAGATCTTTCAAGAGGTTTGCTCACTCCTTGGCATCAAGAAGACGAGAACAACACCGCTTCATCCACAATCTGATGGGATGGTTGAGCAATTTAACAGGACACTTAAAGAACACCTGTCAAAAGTAGTCAATGATAATCAACGAGACTGGGATCGACATATTCCATTATTCTTGATGGCTTATAGAAGTGCAACACATAGTTCCACTGGACATACACCATCGGAAGTCCTTTTTGGCTCTACAATACGGTTGCCAAGAGTGATAAAATTCGGATGTGCTCCAAATGAGCCACAGGAAATAGATGAGTATGTAGATAACCTGAAAGAGACACTGGCTGACATTCACAAACGGACAAGGACAAATATAGAAGCGTCTAGTGACAAGATGAAAACAAGATATGACGCACTGGCGACAGCAACAGGGTTTCAAGAAGGAGAACTTGTGTGGTTTTACAATCCCCACCGACAAAAGGGACTATCACCGAAGCTACAACAAAACTGGGAAGGCCCTTACACAGTAATAACCAGAATCAAAGACTAGGTTTACCGTATACAGAGAGGGGTAAGAGGCAAACTAAAGGTAGTTCATTGTGACCGTTTACATCGTTATAATGGTGAAAGAAGCAATGGAGTTGTTCGAGACGAACAATCCTAAGAGGGGGGCAATGTAACGATGAATTACTGAACTACTTTTAAGATAAATGTCTGAACCCAAGTAACAATTTTAGTTTTCTTCGATTCGGCAAGCTATAGTTTTTATAAGTTTAGTTTAGGGCTTACTTACGCAAATCATCCATTTTGGAAAAAAAGGAGGTCTCCTTAAGGTTATCTGGAAGTGTTTAGAAGAAGCCTTGTAAATAGAAGTTAAAGAAGACCTTCATAAGACCTGTTTGAACCGTTCTAAAGAAGCCTTCTATTTACAAGTGATAGAAGGCTTTCATAAGACCTGTTCCAAGAGGTTCTTGTAAGTATGCAATGTTTTCATCTCTCAAGTATGCAATGTTTTTCACCAATAAGTATGCAAAACTTTTATCCTGCAGATATGCAATGTTTGTAACACTTTAGAAAAAAACATTGCATTTTTATGTGAAGTTTCAATTAGCTCCCTTTTTGCCACTCATCTTTAATATTCGAGTATGGTCTACTGGTAAGGTGCTGGCTTGGTATGCAGAGGTACGTGGGATCGACACCTGGCGGGGCCATTTGTGAAATTAAAAAAAAAATGTGTTCTTTTTCAATTAAAATAAAATTCTTCCCATTTCAGAACGACAGGAAAAGCATTAAAATGGCCAAAAAAGAAGAAAAAATAAAATAGAAAAAAAATAAAAGAAAAAAAATTCAATAAAATCTTTTTTTTTTATTCACAAATTCAACATCTTATAACAACCTCCATAAGGCCTTACTATAACATCCAATGCAAATGATAGTTTCCTTAGTGAAGCTATAGCTTCCCTAAAATGTTTCATTGTTTTGTAAAAAGGCCTGCATAAGGTCGTTTTACGCTGTTCGTCACAAGCTATTAGCTTGTGGATTGCCTGTGGAGGAAGGTCTTGGGGAAATTCGGTAATGTGCGCCAAAATGATTTGCACAAGACTTGTCCTTCTTCTTAAACAAGTCAAAAAATAGCTTGCATTGACCCTTATGAAAGCTAAATTGTTACTTGGGAACACACTACCTACTACACCAAAGGTAGAAATGTGAACTCACCTTTAATAATTAAGAAACTACCTACCCTATGAACACATCCCAAAATATCCCACTAGACTGGAAGTATGAAGCGCCCACTCCTGGAAAGGAAGTTTCGAGAAGCAAAGACGAGAACCGTCGAAGATATTCTCGAATCTCGAAATTCCGGTATAAAAGGGCAGAGTAGACACCGACAGGACACAGTTTAATCTTGAAAGTGAAAGAGTACAGTACAAAGTGAAATAAAGTATTGCAAATTGTTAGTAGTAAATAAAGTGATTTAAAAGTGTGTTTTGATTGAGCGAATAATAAAAGTAAATTGAGTTGAAATAAAGTGTGTTCTTTTTTGAACGGAAATATAAGTTAAAATAAACAAAATAAGTTTTACTGTAAACCCGGAATAAAACATTACAATATATAGTTTATTCCGTTAGGAATAATTTTTAGTTTTTGTTTAAAGCTATATTGTTTTTGTTTCACTTGTTTTGTTTGTTTTTATGTCCTTGTTCTTTGTCCTTGTTAATAATAAAAATTAATGCATAAAAATTGTTTTTTGGCCTCCCAAGTTGAGTCTGAAAATATTTTTTAAATCCCGGGATTATCCCGGGATCCATGGATTGAATTTTTTAAATCCCGAAGTCCCGGGATCGGAAAATCATCCCGGGATTGCAATATCTACTCATTTGTCACTTACTTTTTATTGTCCTGTGCATTTTTCTTGACTCCGCCAACAGTGTTGACTGTTTTTTCACTTTTACTTAATTTACATAGGTATTTCTTGTGTTAGAAATTATTTTCTGTTGTTTTTCTTGAGTTTAAATTAATTTCGAATTTTGTTATTTTGACAGGATACTCGTTGATATTTTTTCGTTAGCATTTTCGTGGTCGACTTTGGAGACTTGAAAATTTTTCGCTTCAGCTGCGTACACTAGGCTTTACGCAGAAAATAACACTGGTCAACAAAATTTAACTTTTTTTTTGCCACAAGAACCAAAATTTACTTTTCTAGTAGTTTTTGGGGTGCTGAATCCGAATCTGAAGTCAGAAAAATTTGATTGGCCTTCGTTTTTGAATTATTAACTGTTAAAAAAAGTCAAAAAACCTAATTTTGGCTGTTTTCGAGGTTCTATTTTTATGTGGGGTAATTCATTATAAACAAATTTGTAACGGTTGTTATAAGAACAGATATTCTTCTTTCAAAAACTTTTAAAATTTTCCCGATATCTCTTTTATTGCTCGAGATATCTTAAGTTTCATTTAATAAGTCAAAGAGAAACTAAACTTAATCTAAAGTTTAAGTCACTGGTCACAGAATTTTTGCCACAAGAACCAAAATATACTTTTCTGAAGGTTTTCGAGTTGCTGAACTAAAATCCGCAATCGGAAAAATTCTATTAGCCTCCGTTCTTGAAATATAACCGTTATAAAAAAAAACCCTTTTTTGCATTTTATAACGGTAATATTTTAAGAACGAAGGCTAATAAAATTTTTCTGACTGTGGATTCGAGTTCAGCAACCCAAAAACCTTCAGAAAAGTATATTTTGATTCTTGTGGCAAAAAAAGTGTAATTTGGTTGGCCAGTGTTGTTTCTGATTCAAAGACCGCTACTTAAATTTTAAATATCTCGGGCAATAAAAGAGATATCGGAAAGATTTAAACATTTTTTGAAAGAATAAAACAAGCTCTTATAGGCACTGTTACAAATTTATTCACAATTAATTACTCTACATAAAAACATAACCTCGAAAACAGCCAAAATTACGTTTTTGACATTTTCTAACGGTAATATTTCAAAAACGAAGGCCAATCAAATTTTTCTGACTTCAGATTCGGATTCAGCACCCTAAAAACTACTAGAAAAGTATATTTTGGTTTTTGTGGCAAAAACCTTCTTGACCAGTGTAATTAAATGTATATGCAAAAATTTAAGAGTTTTTGCAAATAAAACATTTTGATTAAATTAATTAGGGGTATTCACGATTCGATGCAAATGGTCTTGTATCGTTGTAAAAGTGCAAGTGTAACATTTTCTTAAAATAAAACAACCAAATACCTATGCGGACTACAATTTTTTTTACACTTTTGCTATACCGTAACCCTATTGCAAAAATAAAATACAATGGTGCAAAATTTGTCTGTTGAAGTCGTAGTAGTAGAAAAGCAAAATTTAGCATTTTAACACCTTTTTGTTGCACCGGATCGTGAATACCCCTAATATTCATTTCTCGTGTGAAAAATATATTTCAATACAATTGTATCCATGTCAGTACAATACAAGCTGCGTTCCTTTGGAAATACTTATCTACTTTTTAGTACTTAGAGCTGCTTTGAAATACAGTACACATAATAAGGTAATATATTCCGAACGTTGTCAAAATTTGTTTTTCAAAAATGGGCACCAATCTGTCAGAGGTCGGCCTTTAATTTTTATATTTCAATCGCAGTAAACAGGAAATTTGTTTTTGTTTTAATTTATAAAATGTCATTTAAAAATATTATAAATTTAAAAATAACAAATTTTCTTCGTGTTTCATCCCGGAAAATGATAAATAAGTGTTTAAGAATTAGTGGTGTGCGTGGTTTATCGGTTTTTGTGCGTTTTTCGTCGGTATTTTAAACAATTAAGAATTCGGTAGCTGACATTGGTCGCCAAAGTGTCATGTTTTGACAATCTGGCGACCAATGTCAGTTCGGAATATATTACCTTTTTATGTGTACTGTGGCTTTGAACTACTTTTTCAATATAGCAAAAGTAGTTCAAAGTAGTTTTAAGTACTAAAAAGTAGATAAATATTTCCAAAGGAACGCAGCTACAAATGAAATTTTCAGTACAGTTAAAAAATGTCATTTTTCATCCCTGGTTTGTAAAGGGCCCGACCCATAGAATCCGTTGCGTCCGTTGCGACGAAGTTTTTGACTGACAGCTCGATAAAATACACACGTTCTTATGAGAACCGACCCATAAAACGCTTATGGGTCGCTTCCCATAAGAACGTGTGCATTTTATCGAGCTGTCAAGGGCCCAACCCATAGAATCCGTTGCGTCCGTTCCGTCGAAGTTTTTGACTGACAGCTCGATAAAATACACACGTTCTTATGGGAAGCGACCCATAAGCGACGGATCGGACGGAGACGGACGGTTTCGACGGAAGAAGTTGCCCAACTTTCTACTTTTTTATCCGTCGTATGGTTTGACATTGGTTGTCAACAATAGATCTGTTCAATTTTCTGTTTTAGAGTGCACACCGGGGAATTTCAGAACTAAATGAACTGCGCTCTTTTCTTCTCCGATTTTATGAGTTGTGAACTTTCAGTATTCATTAGTGAATTAATTGTAATAAAAGTAACATTTAATGATATGTCTAATAAATTATATCAATTAAATACTAAAATTCTGTTGTAGAGTTCAATTTTACTATGCCAAAGTCATATCTACAAATGATAATCTGTTATTAAAAATTGTTTTTAACTGAAGAGCAAGTAACTACATGAAATCTAGTCGCGCATTTTATTTTATTAAAAAAAAGAACAACAATAATAGTTAAAAATTTCTTGCATCAGAACTTCCTTAGTGCACATTCAGCGATAAAATATCGAACACACCTCGGAATTTGAAGTGAGCTGTCAAAAAGCAATCCGTCGTACGACGTATTCTATGGGTCACCCCTTTCTGTCCCAAACTTCAACTTGAACGGATGGATTGACGGAACGGACGCAACGGATTCTATGGGCTGGGGCCTTAAGATACATGAGTATCCAGAAATTTTTAGGATACCTTCGGTTTTTTTTTTTTTGTCAACACATGTTCACGATCAGCTGTGATTTTACATGGGATTACAACAACACAAAGGTATCCGGATGCCTTAAGATGAGTACGTGACTTGAACGCACCCAATCTGCACTGTTGGAGAGGTAAACAAACATTTTTTCCAATGCTAATTACAACAAAAAAGCCATTTTTCAGTACAAAAAACGTTTCTTAAAATCCTCACCAGCCGAGAACCTACTATCGCTGGAAGTTCCCCATTTAATTCCACTGGGAAACTCTTTTTTTTTTTTCCACATACAACAACAAAAAATCGTCACTTGGAAATTCGTCAAATGTAAAAGCTGAACATTCTACGCTCATCGTCGTTATGAATTTGTCTCTTTCGTTTGTTATTGTTGTTGTCTAGGTCTATCACATCACTGACGTTTGATGATTTCTCATCGTGGCTGCGGATAAATTTGCTTATAAAATAATAGTTTTTCATCGAATATTATTTATTTCAAACAATCAAAACTCACAGAAATATATTTAAAATGTCATCGTTAAATGGCGAAGTGCAACGTCTTCAACAATTAGTAAGTAGTAATTATTTTTTGTCCACAAAATTAGAATGTAAACACGTGTAAAGCGGTGTTTTTTTTAAGGAAAAGATGACGTCGCAGCTGCGTGAACAAATGAAAAAAATCAGTACTGGAGAATTTTTCGACGAAACCGGCGATGAGGAATTCAATAAGCTCCAAGTAGAAAATATGAAGCTCAAGCATAGGTTGGCCGTACTCGAAAATGTTAGAACTTAAGGTTTAGTAGAAGTAATGAAAACAATGTTAATAAGTTACTGTTTTGTAGGCTGTTGTAGCAGAAAAGAAACTTTGCACTGGTGTATCAGCCCAACAAATGATTTCTATTCATGAACATTTGACGGATCTGTTCACAAAAGCAATTGCAAAAGCTTTTCCCATCATTACTGGCGATGCCAGCACAGCTGTAATAAGTGTATCAACCAAGCAGGGTGACTACCAGTGCAACAGTGCAATGTCTATTGCAAACGCTTTAAAAGCTGCAGGACAAGGCAAACCACCAAGAGATATTGGAGCTGCAATCGTTGCCAATTTAGAACCATCACAAGTTATATCTAAAGTTGATGTGGCTGGACCTGGATTCATAAATATTTTCTTGGACAAGTAAGTTTCTTTATGATTTTACAGAGATGCAATATAGTTGTTTTCGCAAAAACGAAATGAGCCTAATAATGAATATAAGTGAAAAGCAGCTTGGCTTTGTAAGAAAAAGATCTACAACTAATCTTCTTAGCTTCTTAAATAAATGTTCAAAGGGTAATGAAGTTGACACCGACTTTTCAAAGGCATTTGATCAACTAAGGCCGTCTGTGAATTGCGTTAAATAGTTAACACCGCACATAGGGGTATTTGCCAGTTTTACGCGGACAAAATTATTTTTCCGGTTTTACTTCATCGACAAGGTAAAAACTTGTATTTGGTACCTGAATTAAGTATTTTAACTGTGGATGTCAATAAAAAACATTTTTCTTCCAAAATCAATTTTTGATTACCTAAACAAAAAAGTGTCAAGAATGGACCCAAATGGTCTATTAAAACGCTTATAAATGGAGTTTTATTAATGGTATCGACAAGATAAAGGTCTTAAAATTTAGGAAAAATTATAAGGAATTAGGTTCTGTAATTCAAGAAGTTGAATCTTAAAAAAAAAACTAAATATGGATGCATGAAAAAAAGGTTAGAGTTTTAAAAAGCCTAAAACGTTTAAAAGGAGCAAATGTGTCGAAGTTGCACTTAGTTGCAATTTTTTTTTGCAGATTCAATTAGATACGAGTTTAACCTTTAGAAAACATTAAATTTTATGACACAATAATGTGAAATAGAATAACTTTTCACAGAAAGAAAACTATTTTTAACGTTTAATTTAGACTAAGATTCAACTTATCACTTTTTTATTTATAAAGTAATATAACATTAAGATACAGCATCTAGTAGACAGTTTCGTATCTCTATATCAATATTCCATAAAAACATTTTTCTCTAGCCACTTAAAAAAAAGTACTTACATAAGCTCTGTCGCTACAAAAAAATATTTTTTTCTTTGGGCTGAAAACTTTGAACTCTAGACCACTGCTGTTAATCATCTGGAGTAATGATTAATTTTAAAACTATAAGAAAATGCTAAGCAAGTTATCTACTTTTAGTAGGATGTTAATTTTTTACGTTTGGATCAGTTTAAAATTTTGTCTTTTGTCCGCCTAAATTTATTAAATACCCCTATGTGCACCGTGTAAAATTTTTGACACTATTGAGGAGAACAAAAAAATTTCAACTGTATGGCTTATTGTTAAATTTTTTTCTCTGCCTCTTTTCTGCCATAAAACTCCTTTTTTATAAAAAACAAAACAAATCATCTGCACAAAAAATTTAACTCAAATTTAACCAGGTCCCAGAGCCCAATAAATTTTTAACAGCTGAAAATTTTGTATTTAACTATTTAACACAATTCACACACGGCCTTAGTCATAAAATAATAATCTTCAAATTAAAAGCTTGGTTTTCCACCTTTTTTTATTGCCTGGGCACGGTGGGCAGGAAGAATCGATAGGTTGCACAAAAATGTCGACAAAAACTGCAAGTTGGGTTTTATTTGTTGATGATTGTGCGTTGAAAATCCGTTGGAATTGAAATCCTAGCTACTCCTTTTCAAAAGTTATTCATATTTTTGTATTTTTAATCGGGACAATTTGGAATAAAAATCTTGGGGAGAGTGATATTACCTTTAGAACTAACATTGCTTAAAAAAATGTATAAAAATTGTGTTGTTCCTGAAACACTACATAATCTGACAAAATATTACAGTCACTCACGAAATTATTGGCTCAAATCTTTGTCTTGAGTTAAATGTGGGAATAATGAAGCAGCAATACATAAAATGTTTTGAAAAATAAATAGTTATTTGATTTGTATATTCTGCAAACCGTTATTATTATCGACAAGGAAAATCAAACAAAATATATTTTTTCCTAAGAGAAACGCAGTCCATCACACCAGAAATTTATTGGGCTAAAAGTCAAAAATCGAGTTTGGGTACTAAAGTTTCTTTAACTTCTGTTTCAGTATTTAATAAAATAACTCTTTTATATTGTACCGTTTTTAGTCTTCTTCATATACATATCGTCGGCGTAAAGTAAAGTTGTTTTAAGTCACAAAAAAGCAAAGTTTACAGGGGACGATTTTTAAGTTTCAAATTGGTTTAAAAAATGCCCCCTAAACTGAAAGGAAAGCTCTATACTGCAGTTATTCGCCCAGCACTTACATACGGTTCACAATGTTGGACAATGTACAGAACGTATGAGAGTAAACTGACAGCAGCTGAGGTGAAGATGCTTCGTATGACAGCAGGAGTAACAAAGCTTGATCGAATCAGAAGCAAGAAAATCCGAGGAAGCCTTCACGTCAAAAACACTATCTTGGAAAAAATACAGCATGACCGTTTAAGCTGGTACTGTCATGTACAAAGAAGAAACCCTGAGAACCCAGTTCAAAAGGCGATCGCATACGACGTTCCAACGCAATCGCGAAGAAGAGGCAGGCCAAAGAACTCATGGAGAAGACAAATGCAACGACAACTGCATTCAGTTGGCCTTAGACATGGAACAATTCAAAATCGAGAAGCCTGCCGACGTTTCCTGAGGTCAACCCGGCGAACCCCACATGCGGAGCCGTAGAGTGAAGCAGTAGAGTGGGAGAGTTGTGACCCCATCCGAGATCATGACTATCGTCGATAATGGAGAAGAAGAAGAAATTTGTTTAAAACGACATTTTTCAGTTTGTTCGCGGCCCCAGTTTTTTTTAACAAAAATATTTATTTTTTCCGATTTTCCTTATACTACAATATTCAGTGTATTTGTAAAAATAACGGTTAATTTGTGAATATTAAGCTTAAATGTGCAATAGAACACAAAATGCACAATATAACCACACACAAAACTAAATTCATTGAAAAAACATAGCCTTACAGGTTACATCTATTCGCTTTTAGGCCCAATTTATTCACTCTCCATTATTTTTAAAGGCTCCATTAAAAATTATAAAACTGTCAAATCGCATACAAATTTTAAAATTTCCCTTTTTTAATGGCGACTTTAAATTTAATGGAGTGTGAATAAATTGGACCTTAGTATATTATTGTAAATATTTGTTTTTATGTGCTTTTGCATTGAGTGGCTGTTTATTGCATAAAAATAATATTAAAATCTTCTTTTAGAAATTATGCTGTCCAAGCGATTGGAGATTTACTCAGAAATGGAGTCCAACCACCACAATGCGTTAAAAAGCGTGTTTTAGTTGATTTCTCATCGCCTAACATTGCCAAACAAATGCACGTTGGACATTTACGATCGACAATTATTGGTGAATCAATTGCTCGTCTCTTGGAATTCATTGGACATGATGTAGTTCGTCATAATCATCTTGGTGATTGGGGTACTCAGTTTGGAATGCTTATTGCCCATTTGGAGGACAGTTTTCCAAATTTCCGAACCGAAAGCCCACCAATTCATGATCTTCAGGCGTTCTACAAGGAATCAAAACAAAGGTAAGGAAAGGATTTAATGCATGCATGCAATTTTTATAGCACTTTCTTGATTTAAGATTCGACGAAGATGAAGAATTCAAGAAGCGGGCATACAGTTGTGTAGTTAAACTGCAGGGTGGAGACCCTGAGTCAGTCAGGGCATGGAAATTGATCTGTGATGTTTCTCGCAAAGAGTTTCAAAGCATATATGATCGTTTAGATGTGACGCTCGAAGAGAGAGGTGAATCTTTTTATCAATCCCGAATGATTGATGTCATCAAACTTCTAGAAGATAAAGGATTTCTTGAAGAGGATGAAGGTCGAAAGATTATGTGGTGCGATGAATCAAAGACAGGAGTACCACTGACTGTGGTGAAAACGGACGGTGGCTTTACATACGATACATCTGATATGGCTGCCATTCGGTACCGATTTCAAGAGGTAAGAGCCGAATGGGCTATTTATGTCGTCGATGCTGGTCAAAACACACATCTTACTACAATATTTGCCTGCGCTGATCGTGCAAATATTATTGATTTAAAAAAACACCGAGTGGACCACGTTATGTTTGGTGTCGTTCTTGGTGAAGATGGTAAAAAATTTAAAACACGATCTGGTGAGACAGTGAAACTGTCTGACCTCCTCGATGAAGGTCTGCGTAGGGCTTTAGATAAACTCAAAGAAAAGGAACGGGATAAAGTACTTACACCAGAAGAGTTAAAAGCTGCCCAAGAATCCGTCGCTTACGGTTGCATTAAATATGCAGATCTTTGCCACAATCGCACTAATGCCTACGTGTTCTCATTCGATAAAATGTTAGAAGATCGAGGAAACACTGCGGTTTATCTTCTCTATGCCTTCACTCGCATCTGTTCAATTGCCCGCAACTGTGCTGTAGATTTTTCTGACCTGCAAGAAGTTTTGAAAACAGAATCGATATCAGTAGAGCATGAAAAGGAATGGAAACTGGCAAAGGTTCTGCTTAAATTCCCTGATGTCATTCTTAAAATAACCAAGGATCTTCTCCTCCATACTCTGTGTGAGTATTGCTATGAAGTTTGTACCACCTTCTCAGAGTTTTATGACAAATGCTATTGCATAGAAAAGAATAAGGAAGGAACCATAGTTAAGGTTCACAAAAGCAGGATTCTTTTATGTGAAGCTACTGCTTTGGTTTTGCGTAAGTGTTTCTATATTTTGGGACTAAAACCAGTTCAAAAAATATAATCAATATAAACGTCAACAAAGCATTTCACTCTTGTATTCTATTTTTTTTTTTATTTTTTTGTTAATTTGGGACTCCAAATAAAAAAAATCTTTTATTACTAACACAATTGAATTTTATATTAAAACGAGATATATAATTTGTAACCAAAAAGAGGTTTGTTCTGTTTGATTGTCATTACACTTGCTCTGAGAGTTGATTCAATTTGTGAAATATGAAAATCATGAAATAATTTAACTATAGTTCCAGAGAGATCATAAGAAGATACTCATGTATAATCAGCCCTATTGTGAGTTTAACGTGGAATATTTTCCGCCCGCAATATTTTTGTTCGCCCGGAATTTTAAAAGCTATCATGAGTTTTGCCCGAAGGGAATTTACATTTTCCGCTTTTTTTTTTTTTATAATGAGCGCGCACTAAAGGGATTAATCTACCCTTAATATGATGAACACAGTACGAGCATTAGGAAAATAGGGAGGGGTTTGAAAGGAGATACCGATGTACATACATTAGTTTTGAAGTTCTGAGTCTTGAAATGGGATGGAAAAACAGAGGCGGGTAATGCGTTCCACATTCGCGTAGTGCGGCTGAAGAAAGAATCTCTGTATTCGACGGTACGTCCGAAATTGGACTCTAGGGTAAACTGATGAGCATTCCTTGAAGCGCGAGTGTTACGGTTGAACTGTTTGAGGGGAGGAATGCAACTAGCTATTTCTTCTGAGCATTGCTTATAAAAATAACGATAGAACAACGTGAGACATGAGACGTTACGCCGGTGCTCGAGAGATGTAATTGTATCAGTCATTGATCTATCACCTCTTGTTTTATAGCTCTATTTTGTATTCTATACAAGAAACTCAACGAGGTTATAGGAGCACCTGCCCATATATGGGAGTTATATTCGAGCTTTGGACGGATATATGCCTTATTAATAATTGCTAGATCAGACGGGCAGAAAAATTTCTTGCATCTTCGGAGGAAACCTAAACATTTTGCAGCGGATTTGGCGGTGTCAAATATGTGTTCATTCAACAGAAGGTGGTTTGTAATGCACATACCGCGAACTGAAAGCTGGTCGGTTTCCTCGATGCTTAACTAGTTTCGTGTTCGGCACCAAAATTTGAGTGAAAGGAGCTGTCGAGTACCTCGCAAATTACCTGAAAAAAAAAGTTGAAAATAAAGGGAGATGTCGGAACGTGAAAAACTTTTCTCCTGGAATTTTTCCGGGTGGATTCTTGTTCATATTACACTACTGGAAAAAATTAAGGGATCAAAAAAAATTCCAAATTTTTGGGCAAATTTCAACAGGCCGTAACTTCGAAAGAAATGGTCGTACAAGAAATCGATAAAGAAGGAAATTGTAGCTCCAAGTGTCTAGTTTTTGGATTAGAACTTTAAAAATTTTTAACCTCCGCGGTTTTTGAGTAATCGTAGAAAAACCAGCAACAAAAAAATTTTCAAAATTTTTTTAGTTTTTTTTTTGGTCTACGGGCGTGGAAAAAATTTATTTAGCTTAACCACTATAAGGATCGGATACTTTGTTCATTTAGCTTTAATTTGGTTTTTTGAACACCTCGATACGTCCACTTCTCGCCGAGATATCGGTCTTCAAATGGAAAAAAATCCTTTGTGTTTGATTATCGATATCTCAGCAACCAATGATTGCACAGAAAGTTAAAGGTGGGTTTCAAGAACTTGAATGAATTCTCCTTAACGGCTAGCCATTGCTTTTCCAAAAAAAATTTTTTTTCTTATTTTCACATGAATTTGAAAATGCAACAAAAAAAGGGCTTTTGGTGGTTTTTTGGAAAATCGAGCGCTAGATCGAAAATATTGAGGAAACCGCTAATGTGTGCATTTTACAGTTCAATATGTCCACAAAAACCCTACAAAAAATCAAATTAATCCAGCCAGCCGTTTTTTTGTTTCACTCGATCGAATTTTTGAAAAAATTAAAGGATAACGTTTTTTGCTCTGAAAAGCTCAATTTTCTTTTCTCATTTTGTAATGAGAAAAAAAATTGTTTTTTCTAGCTTTTTCCACATTTTTGCTCCAGAAAAAGCTTAAATTTAAAACAAAACAAAATTCCAAAAAAAAAAAAAAAAATTTAAAAAAATAAAATTTTTTTGAATTTTTTTCTCTTGAAAAGTTTAAGAGAAAAAAAATTTTATTTTTTAAAATTTTTTTTTTTTTTTGAATTTTGTTTTGTTTTAAATTTAAGCTTTTTCTGGAGCAAAAATGTGGAAAAAGCTAGGAAAAACAATTTTTTTTCTCATTACAAAATGAGAAAAGAAAATTGAGCTTTTCAGAGCAAAAAACGTGATCCTTTAATTTTTTCGAAAATTCGATCGAGTGAAACAAAAAAACGGCTGGCTGGATTAATTTGATTTTTTGTAGGGTTTTTGTGGACATATTGAACTGTAAAATGCACACATTAGCGGTTTCCTCAATATTTTCGATCTAGCGCTCGATTTTCCAAAAAACCACCAAAAGCCCTTTTTTTGTTGCATTTTCAAATTCATGTGAAAATAAGAAAAAAAAATTTTTTTGGAAAAGCAATGGCTAGCCGTTAAGGAGAATTCATTCAAGTTCTTGAAACCCACCTTTAACTTTCTGTGCAATCATTGGTTGCTGAGATATCGATAATCAAACACAAAGGATTTTTTTCCATTTGAAGACCGATATCTCGGCGAGAAGTGGACGTATCGAGGTGTTCAAAAAACCAAATTAAAGCTAAATGAACAAAGTATCCGATCCTTATAGTGGTTAAGCTAAATAAATTTTTTCCACGCCCGTAGACCAAAAAAAAAACTAAAAAAATTTTGAAAATTTTTTTGTTGCTGGTTTTTCTACGATTACTCAAAAACCGCGGAGGTTAAAAATTTTTAAAGTTCTAATCCAAAAACTAGACACTTGGAGCTACAATTTCCTTCTTTATCGATTTCTTGTACGACCATTTCTTTCGAAGTTACGGCCTGTTGAAATTTGCCCAAAAATTTGAAATTTTTTTTTGATCCCTTAATTTTTTCCAGTAGTGTATTTCCAATCTTATCTTATTTACAAAAAGAATAGGTATTGTATATTTATACAAAAACAAAAATTCCCATGGAAAAATAGCTATCGGGAACTCTTTGTTTATGGGAAATCTTGTGTTTTTTCTGTCTGAATATTTCCCTGTTATTTAGTTGTCGAAATTGAATGCGGAACAAACAATGTAAGCAATTCTCAGCAAAATGATAATAAAAATATCAATAAAAATTTATCTTTTTATGGTCGAATTTATCAAAAACTTAGCAAGTTCAAGTTTAAATCAGTTTTATGAAAAAAAACAGATATTGCTAATGGTTTCACAACAAATCAGTTTGAAGAAGATGTAGCACAAATTTTGAAAACAGCGATGGAATCTGTAGAAGAAAAAGATAAAATCATTTTTTTTTTCTATCAATAATTGAAAATTTTCACTTTTGTACTTTTTCACTTTTTGAGCCACATTCCTATCTCCTCGAGTAGAAGATCATGTGTTAATTCTAGTACTAGATCTACTCATAAGTAAACTACCACCTCCAATGGAACGGGGCTAATGTAGTTAAGCCTTTATTTTTTATTCCGGATTAGGGCAACCATTTTTTTTTCACTAAAAACCAACTGTCAAATCATTCACAAATTATTTTTAAAAATTAATTTATTACTTTCATGTTGGCAAAATTTGTTCCCAAGAAAAAAATTCCGTGGGGAATTCCCGACAGTAGGAACTTGTTCCCAGGAAGGGAAAAATTCCTAGGGAAAAATTATTTTCCTTAGATTAGTTGCTGATGGCCAGGGATTGGATGTTGTGGGATTTGCCTTTTATTCTTGCTCAACAATTTTAATGTTAGGAAACGTGTATTTATATTTTTAACTAATTTTTTAAAGTTCATTTTTTCATACAAAATGGATGCAAATGACGACCACGAAGAACAATTTTTTTTTTGAACAGTTTTTTTTACATACCCAAAACTGTCCCCATCTCAAATCCTATAGTAAGCCCAAGAAGGGGGTTTTCAGGGGGGCAGCATGCACCCCCATACCCATCTCACTTTTATACGCCTCAAACTTTAAATTCTTCGTGGTCGTCACTCATGGTATAAAAAGACAAGTTATGATCATTAGAGCCGCCATCTTACAAAATGGGGTAATAAGGTTTTGACGTTTGGCATTTGGCAAAGTCAAAAGCAACAACAATTTCCAAGACAAATTTGTTTACAACAACAATTTCAATGGGCTGGGCTGTCAAAACCTTAAGTTTTGACAGTTCTCGATACTGAGTTTTTTCTAATGATCATACCTTCTCTTTTTATACCATGGTCGTCACTTTCATACATTTTGTATGAAAAATTTAAATATTTATTTTTTAATCATACTAAGGGGTGTTTCCTAACCTTAATATTTTAAAGGTATTCTATTAAGACCCTAAGCTCACTGTAAACAAAAATCAGAACTCTAGGTGTGCGCCCTTAATGGAAAGTCGCCCCGATTAAAAAGAAACACGTTTCACGTCCCCCTCGTGCCAAATATATGTATTTTATATTGCCTTTTTTTTTGCCTTTTCTCTTGTTACTGCCTTTTTCTATGTTTTTTTATCTTTTTAGCGTCTTTAAAGTAATGCCTACACACAAAACACTCAAATACAAACAAAAAGCTAACTTACTCAATATATTACTTATTCAATATATATCTATACCTACAGCTATGGACAAAGAAATAGCACACTTTTGATTTTTCTTACAAAAATTGGATTTATTTGGGACCTTTTAACTTATATATTATAATTTTTATATCATAGCATGCATTAGCTTATGGGGATTCATAAAATTAATAATTATAAATTATTTCGTTTCAATTCAATTTTTAAAAATTATAATTTGTAGAAAATACCCATTTTTCTTGTGGACAAAGAAATAGCACACATTCCGAAAATCATAAAAATAATCATTTCTAAGAAAAAATTCTTACAATTTCCAATAAATTCAATACTACTTAGTTAGTAACTTGTTAGTAGACCACAGTTTTTCAAAGTTCCTTCGCACCTCTTTGGTAAACTTTCAACTCACGTCTGGTATCTACTTTGTGGAGTACGGTACCACGCTTCTTTGATTCTGGCCCAAAGATCGTTTGAATTTTCGAATTTTCTTTCCCCAAGCTTAACCTTGACACCAATTTATAAATTTTCTATGGGGTTAAGATCGTGAATTTGAGATGGCTAGGTGCAAACATCGATTTTTTCGTCCGAAAACCTATCTTGTACTATTTTTGATGCATGTTTGGGCCATTATCATGTATGAATATCTAATTACCTGGCGATAAATATGGTTCTTTGGTATTCTAATGTAATATTAAGACAAAAGAATTTATCAATTCTGCCATCCACCTAACCAATGGGTCCTTACCATGCCAGGAAAATGCGCCCCAGGCCATCAAATCCTATCCTCTTAGTTTCATCGTCTTGAGATAATACTTTGGCTTGTCCTTTTTACATTTAGTGCGATGGACAAATGTTTTGTCATCGGTTCCAATGCGGTTAACGTTAATTTCATCACTCCAAAAGACTCTCATTCAAAACTGCATGCTTTTATTCAGATGTTTTTTAGCTAATGTTAGGTGATCTTTCATGTGTCTTTTTATATCATTGGATTTTTCTTGCTTACCTGTCTATACAACTCAGCATCATTAAGTATCCTTCTTAAAAGTCTGCTTGACACTTTTTACGCCGAATTCTATATTTACTTCGGGCAAAATCGTGCGAGATGACTTAAAAGGCCCACATTTGCCTTTCTTTGTGATCGCTCTATCCACTCATTATGGAAGTTTTGCGGGAGAAGAAGTTAACGCAATTTAATTTCAGAGTTTAAATTTCTATTTGCTCTTTCTAAATAAATGGCTTTATCCACCATTTATTCGAAAAATTTAGAGTTTAAGTTAATTGAGAAGGATTTTTCCCTTGACTATGAAGATCGAAAGTAATTCTCAATTTTTTCGCAGTTTAATATTTTTTTCTGCCTATTTTTTTCAAAAATACTTGTTAATTAAATAGTAGCAATAAAATAAATGCATTTTCGTCTACAACTTTTGAACGCGGAATAAAAATTTAACGGTTAAACCAATGTGTGCTATTTCTGTGTCCACTAGCAAAAGAGACAGAAAAAGCATTATATTGCTAGTGCAAATAAATATAGAAAATAACGGTACTTTTAAGATATTTTTGTCTCCATTACTTTATTTCGACAATATACCAAAAGAAAAAAATATATAAAAAGCATTCCTAATATCTAAAATTCGATTCGCATGATTTTTCTCAATAGTGTGCTATTTCTCTGTCCATGGCTGTATTAAGGATTCACTAACTACCCCACACAAAGAAAATTCGAGTGAAAAGATCTACCTTTGCAACTTGTTTGTCTGAAGTGCGTTCTTTTATTCGCCGATGTTAACTATTGTTAACAATAGTTAACTTTCATCGTTCCGAAATAAGAAAAAAGTTACGAAATGTAACATCTTGACGTCACAACATCGTTCCTAAATCCAATGTTGAAGTGTCAAATAGTTACACTCTGGACTTGAGTTTCAATATTAATCTACCAAACACAACTAAATGGGGAAGAGAGGGGAAGATGTGAGAAAAGAATTTTTTTGTTTGTTTTCATATTTGAAATTATGCAGTGCATATTTTTGTATTGAAGTATGGCGTATACGCCGTTTTTGCATTTTTGGGAAATCGCATTTAAATGTTCGGAAGATTATTGCAAAAGAACTAACGGCTGGAATTTTTGGATTTTCTAGTATGATATATAATTAAAATTTATCTTTAATATACATGTTATTGGACATCTGAAATTCTTTGTTTTCAAAATATTTAAATTTTTGTTCAAAATGAGTTTGCCGTATATACGCCATGAATATCAGAATTTTCTTTTATTCATACACGTACGTCAAAAAAAAAAAAAAAAACATGACCGCATTAAGACGTACGTCAGAAAAATTCTCAAAATTTTCATAAATTGAATTAAAAATCTGACCTAAATGCCAAAATTTTGTGTTTACGTCAAACAATAGGTGTATAGGTATCTCAGCAACCAAAAAAGATAAAAACAAAAGGATAACAGATTTGAAAAGAGCACCCTAGAAGACATAATGTCGTTTTCTTTCACTCCAATGAGAGTACCCTTTTAGTACTTATTTTTGCACTTTTGAAGGTTTTGTGTTCTTTGACGCCACAAAATTGTAAAAAAAAAATTACTCCGGAGTAATTTTAGTACTACGGAGTACCCCGGATTTACTCCACATTTTTAGTCAGATTTACACCGATTTGCACACACACTTATGAATTTGAAGTTTGACATTTTAAAATTTTGCTTGAAAAGTGAAAAATGCGAAAAGTTTTTCTTTCAAACTCTTTTGTTATTAACAAAAACAACCATTATGAATATATTTTCTATTGTATTATATTCCGCCAGATATATTTCTTCCATTTTGTTTGTTAATTCTTCACTTTTTCCAAAATGAAATTGAAAACCGAATAAAAAAAATTGTTCAGCAAGTGTTCTTCATCAATAAAAAAAAATCCTGTCCCATATAAAAAATCCCATTTTTGTCTGCTTTGATGGGATATTTTTATTTTACAATAATCAAACTATGGGTGTGTGTCAATTAGGCAGAAAAAAAACGATCAGAAGTATAATGAAAAATATACCAAAATTAAAACTAAGCCCGCTTCTACACGAAGACGCAAAGCGCGAGACGCCCATATAGTCCAATAAATGAAGCTAAAAAAAAGGGGGTTACCCTACAAAAGGTCCGGTAGTTCTAAATTTTTGATATGTTGTTAGGTATGGTTAGTTGATAAAAAAAACAAATTTCCACAACCACGCCCCCTCCGCCCCCTTCAGCATCACCGAAAAACCATAGAAATCTGGCACTTTTTCACTTTTATGCCCATAACTTTCTTCTGGTGCATTTAATTGAAAACAAGTTGTTGGTAGACTTGTAGAAAACATAATTTCCTACGAAAATGACCTTGGTAGTATTTTTATACAACCAAAAACAACGAAGTTTCTTGTCACTTAACAGTGCTATAACTCTTTAACAATTGACTTTTACGCAAAAGTCTTCATAATCAATCATACATGCAATTTAATTACCTAAAATAAAATGTAAACTACTTTGATTTTGTGAATCAAATAACCGAGTTAGGGCTAAAAAAGTAAAAAAGCATTTTTGATAGTTTTCGACACTTTTTGAATTATCCATTAAATGAAGGATTTGTATCCCACAAAAGGTCGGGTGGTTCTTATTTTATATTTAATCAGGTTTTAATGGTAGATTGAAAAATAGCCACGCCCCCTCCGCCCCCTTAACCATACTCCAAAAACTAATTCTGCATTTTTTCAGTTTTATGAAGTTTCATACATGAGTTGATGAGTTGACAAGTACGATTGAAGGAGGTTCAGCCTGATTGCTGCATAGAATAGGGTGGTCCTTAGGAACAAAAAATTGGGGACGCCCCCTAGAATGGTTCCAAATCAGGAAAAAAAAAGCCCTAATTTTTTCAAATTTTTATTCCTAACCCTTCCTGACCATATTTCATTAAGAAGTTTATATCAAAAATCCGCCATTTACCCAACACTGGACACAAAATATCGCCCCGGAAGGGTCAGAGATAAAAATTTGAAAAAAATAGTGTATTTTTTTCCTGATTTGGAACCAATCTTGGGGGCGTCGCACTCAATTTTCGAAAAAGAGTAAAATAAGGACCACCTTAATATACAACTATCAATCGATTGTTGATACAAATTAAAATTTAATATCTTATTACTTAATTAAAAAAAGTTTTGAAAGCAGAGAATGGTCCTAGTCGTTATAAAGAAATCTAATTACAAAATTCTAGTTGACCAGTTTTCCTATAATTTTGGTTTAAAAATCCCAAATTTCAGTATTTATCAACAATCGATTGACAGTTGTAAATCACAATACGGGTGATTATAAAATTGATAATAGAACAGTTAAATCCTGTTTGCCTAAGAAGTATAGAGAAGGTTAAAAGGTTGAGAGTAGTCAAAGCAGCTGCAGGCACAGTTTTGGAAGTCATTCGGTCTAAAGTTTACAATACAGATGAGTACCCATCCTCTATTTTTTGAAACTGTAATACTGAAGAATAAGAGTTGCCCTTTGGATAAATGGAAAAGGAAATGTTTGGCCTTATCCCATGCTGTTATAGCTGCTGCTCGTCCGCGATCCTTCCTTTCCCCCCTTCTAACAGGAATAAGTGTATATGTATAGGAAGGTCCTAAGCTTCTCATTGAAATGATTACATCCCTTGGCTTTTCATCAAGTCACCACGAAGCGCAGCTACTTGAAGTTTCTACTATCATGCAACCACAACCACCCCTGATTCAACTCAAACGTACGGATGCTTTCTTCCAGTTGCGCCAGAATTAGTATCTAAAGCAGGTACCATAGAGCTTCAAAGATTTTTGAGGAAGACATCGACTTACTATACCTAGGGCCGAGAACGTGTACCTTCGAAAACCTGGGAGGATCAATTTATCTGATGAATTCTCATTTTTCACATTCAATTCTATGGAGAACGTCATACTCATTCATGCCATAAGTGAATGTGACATCACCTCAAACATCTTTGGTTTCGGAAAAAAACAAATTTTGCAATATGTTTCAAAAACCCCTCTGCACTTGAAGCTGCAGAGAAATTAAGGACCCAAATGCCAGAGTTCAGAAAATATCGGAGGGGGAAGAACATATCTTGTTGGCTTTATATGGAGAGGACAGTGGTCAATCTCTAAGCTCTCTTCGATATTTCAAATTTTGAGCAGTTCAACAAAACTTAATTTGTGCAAACTACCGCCTACAACAGATGCAGCACACTTTCATTTCCTCCTTATTTATCACCAGATCATGGCGTGGATGGGTATTGAGAAAAATCCTCTGAAATGGGGCTGGACGAGAGGATGCCACGTATTGCAACCCATTAAAACTGTGCAAGATCCTGCTCCCCAAAAATTGATGAAAGCTGTGTCATGCAAATACCTATGTGCCTAGATGCATGGGAGCTGGCAGATGCAGGAAAGAGGGACTTAAATGTTCACATTCTGTAAGTTTTGCTGTGGACAATCCAAGTTTTGCTGTGGACAATCCTGTCAAAATCGTTCACATGAATTTTTTATGAAGATGACGACGAAGAAGATCAGATATCATCGATCAATTTGAACAAAAATTCTACGAAGCCAACTTTTCTCATAATTCACCATCTTCAAATCCACCTATTACTCCTATATTTCCCCACCTGCTACCCCTGCCCCTCATACCCCAATTCTTTTACCTTCGTCCACTCATAGCCCAGCACTTTATAAGCGCAACAATTACAATTACACACACAATTACAAAAAAAAAATTTACTCTCATTATGTTCTATCACTCCAGAAAAAGGAGTAAAAATTTAGAGTACTCCTTAATAGAGTGAAAGAAAACGACATAAGACTGCATACCTAGTTCAAAAAATGCAATTTGGCGTATACGGCACTCCAATACTAGGGCGATGATATGCTAATGAAAGGGGCGTCGCAAAAGATGTTGTTGAGAAGTAGGTTCAAATCAGTTTTTTTTTTTGCAAATAAGGGACTCGAGGGAGTTGAACAAATAAATTGCGTAACAAATCAAGAGCTTCCAGCAAATGCTGAAGTGGGTGAGTTCGAGTGCTTTAATTTGGCTCCACTCGTCTCTACAGATGTAGAGAGATCTTTTAGCTCTTTTAAGCGGCCCATAGACACCACACTTGTATGCACACCGGAGCAACAAAATCAAAACTTTTTGTGTCGGTGTCATGGTCGGTGTGCCGTCTGTGGTGCGGTGTACTCACAAATGTGCGCAGAAGTGTCTTGTCTATGGGCCGCTTTAAAGTACTCTTAAGGGACAACCGCAGGCGTTTGTTACCTGAAAATTAAAAAAACTTGTGATTGTTCAAAATTACTACAATTAATTTTTATATTTCATTCTTTCTCACAATAAATGCCTTTTTATGCCTTTTTGGGAGTTTTATTTTGCCTCTTTAAAGTTTTTTGGTCCACAAGATCCTATTCCTGCTGATGACAATGACCTCATAAGTCAAACAATTAAATGCAAAAAAATTTCTTACAATACCAAAACTTTATTTTCTTACATATCTAAATTCCAAATAAAATGTATGTAAACCATCAAGACTCTTCTTTTTTAATACTTAATTTATGATCGATTTCATTCTGAATATCCTTGGCAGATAAAGGCTTGTTAAGTTCGTCAGCAACAGCCAAAACTTCAAAAGCCTGGCGCAACCCATCGGCCGCAGAAGGGACTTTATCATAATTCCAATACGTAAAATTATCAAATGTGCCTGCTACTCTGAAAAGTTTACCACAATTTTCATCCGAAGTATTTAAGGACTCTTGGAAGACAAGTCCTTTTAAATTCGATGGCACTTGAAATTCTATTCCGTCTAGTGGAAATCCACGAAGGGAATTAGTCAGATGACCGTTTTCGCTAACGGTATAGTTATTAAAGTACTCGTTCACATTAGCTTCTCCATCGCTTTCAATTTCAGCTGGGAAATATTGAACCTCCAAATGTTCTGTAAATGGCTTTGGGTGAATATCCAAATTGATATCCATTTCAAACAAGTCTCTTAAGTTTATATTTCAAACGATTTATTGATAATGGTGATTCAAACAGAAAGTAGAAATTTTCGATACACAAGTTTTAGTTTAAATCGCTTAAATTTCGTTATAACTTAATTAACAATAGATACAAATAAAAATTACTCCAGAGGAATTTGGCGGTATTTGTCAGCTTCAGCTGTCAAATCACCACGGTACCTTTCCTGAAGAATTTGTGCTCGTTTATAAGGCGAGTTCAATCGGAATCGAATCAAAATTTAGGTCCATGTAAACCAAAGTCGAATATAAACTCGGATTACTCGATCGATTCTACACGGAGACGCAAGTGGTCTGTTCTTTTATTAAACAAAGTTAACTTTGGTTGTTGTGTCGAAAAAATCGTTGTTGTTTTCGTTAGATTTTGTTAGAAAATTTCAACTTCTATTTAGGAACGACTAATGTTACATTTTGTTGATCTGTCAAAACAATTTTTTTGAGATCAATTTTATGAATAAATAAACAAGAAATAGTTAATTTGACACTGAAATAATTCTTTCAAATTGAATTCTTAGCAAATTGAAAGAAAAATATGCATTATAAATAATTTCAAATATGAAAACAAACAAAAATTCTCTTCTCACATCATCCCCTCTCTTCCCCATTTATTTGTGTTTGACAGATTAACATTAGGGGTATTCACGATCCGATGCAACTGGTCTATTATCATTGCAAAAGTGCAAACGTAAAAAATCTTACAACACTACAACAACAAAATATATTGAAACTCAAGTCCAGAAGCTGAGTTGGAAAAAGTTACAAAATGTAACTATTTGACACTTCAACATTGGATTTAGGAACGATGTTATGACGTCACGATGTTACATTTCGTAACTTTTTTCTCATTTAGGAACGATGAAAGTTAACTATTGTTCAATGGTTAACATCGGCGAATAAAAGAACGCACCAAAGGCGCAGAAATTGTATTCCCTTTTTTCGAATTCCTTTCAACAAAAATATCGAATTTTGGGCGATCTTAAAGCGAATTTTTTCTGAAAATCATGTTCCATAGAAAAAAAAATTCTGGCATAATTCTTGTGAAAAAGTCAAATTAAGGTTTAACTACAACGGCCACTTTTTGCAAAAAATCAAAAAGTGAAAATTTTCAAACTCATTTTGTGACAGTTTTTCTGTCCACAAAATTAAAAATAATGATGCAGAAAGCTTATTTTTTGGTTTAAAAAACAATTTTTGTAGTTTTTTTCCAAAAACAAGTAGAGCTTAAAGCAATGAAAATTTTTTACTTTTGTAAATTTCTCACTTTTTCACTTTTTAGGTCATTGTAGCTATGGCTTTAAGCCTTAACTACATTGGCTCAAAAAGTGAAAAAGTACAAAAGTGAAAATTTTCAAACGCATTTTTGTATAGTTTTTCGGGCAGGAAAATTAAAACAAATGATGCAGAAAGCTTATTTTTTGGCCTTAAAAACAATTTGCATGCTTTTTTTTACAAAAAAAAATTGCGCTAGCCAGAAAAAAAATATTTTCACTTTTGTACTTTTTCAAAAAGTGGTGTATGTAGTTAAGGCTTTAAGACTTAACTACATACACCACTTTTTGAAAAAGTACAAAAGTGAAAATATTTTTTTTCTGGCTAGCGCAATTGTTTTGTGAATAAGGCCTGGTACGCTGCTCGCGCTAAATTTTAGCTCCCATACAAATTATCGAAAAATTTTATCTGAGCTAAAATGGATCCCATACAAATTATCGATAACTTGTATGGGAATTTTATCTCGGCTAAAATTTAGCGCGAGCAGCGTACCAGGCTTAAGAGTATAAAAATTGTTTTTTAGACCATAAAATAAGCTTTCTGCATCATTTGTTTTAATTTTCCAGCCCGAAAAACTATACAAAAATGCGTTTAAAAATTTTCACTTTTTGAGCCAATGTAGTTAGCGCTTTAAGGCTTAACTACATTGGCTCAAAAAGTGAAAATTGTCAAACGCATTTTTTTATAGTTTTTCGGCCTGAAAAATTAAAACAAATAAAGCAGAAAGCTTATTTTTTGGTTTAATAAACAATTTGTATACTCTTTTTCACAAAACAATTGCGCTAGCCAGAAAAAAAAATATTTTCACTTTTGTACTTTTTCAAAAAGTGGTGTATGTAGTTAAGCCTTTTCCCTTTACTCTGACTTTTCTTCCCTTGATTGTATTCAGGAAATTTTTTCTATGTAAAACCACACCATACGGCCAAAAAAATTATCCTTCTAGCTTGTACTTCATATTCACTTAGATCATATAACTGTAATTTCCGTTTAATTCTGATTAAAATGAATTTATATTACCGAAGAAAATAAACAAAATTGTTGGTAAAGGGAATCTCTGGTTTTATTTTGCAGAAATTGTTTTGGTTTCAGCTTGACGTTCGTGTAAAAAGTGTTGTCAAATGACACGCATACAATCGCAAAAAGAATTCGGTCTGTTTTCATTTTCCTTTTTAACACCAAAAATTCGATTTTTTTGAGGCGATTCAAAAAATTGAAAGGAAAATTCGACATTTGATTTTCGTTTCGGTGCGTCCGTCACCACTTCTACACGTAGTATTTTTTAGACGACGCAAACTTTACAGCTATTTTCTTTTTTTATTTTGTTCTTGTTTTCGTATGTATTTTTATTCCAAAAAAAAAAACACCAAAGTATACAAAAAACAACTTCAGCGGGCTCTATGTGCAACTAAAACATTTTAATAAATTTAAAAAAAGTCACTACCCTTCAAGCAAGAAAACTGAGTTCAACAAAGAAACTCCGACCTCAGACCGCGCAAATCGGGCTTGCACTCACACACTTGCAACTTTTTGTTTATGAACACAAAGTCGAACGAGAATCGTGGTGAAAAATGAGAAAAGGAAAAGAAAGACAAGGCCAACAAGAGCCAAAGCGTCATTTTGTTATTTTTTGTTGAAGTGTTTGGTCGCGTCGTGTCTCATGTCGTTGTTTGTGTAATGTTAGTTTATTAATTATAAACAATATGGAAAACAAAAAAGGTATGTTTTATATATCGCTCAAAGTGTTTGGGTTAAAATGTTGTTTCTTCTTGTGTTGTAGATGTAATCTCTAATGATGAAGAAAAATCTAGAAGGTGAAACATGCGATTGGGTATCTAAAAAAAACACCAACAACAGCAGCAGCATCAAATGAAATAAAATGAAAAAAAATGTATTGTATTTTATATTGTATTTATTGTGAAAATTTCGTTTGCCAAAATAAAATAAAAAATAAAACAGTTTCAGTGAAAAAAAAATAAATCTTGTTCTTTTTTTGGTCGCAAATGCGAAATGTCATCCCTTTCTTATTCCTCTTTCTGGTAGGTTTTCGCTGCTCCGGCTCAGGTCCGCCCTCGGCTCCGTTTTCTCGGAATGGAGATTTTCACCACACCAATACATATGCAATCGACTTCGCGGTGATTATAATTTCCATACTAATTTGAGCCGCCTTCGGACCAGTTTCTGATCCGAAGTCGGGCTCAGCTCCGCCTCAGGCGAAGCGGATTCGGACCGAGGTCGGACCTGTTTGCTTGAAGGGTATACACGCAAATAATATACAACCGAAGAAGCGAACTCCACGACCGACGAAAAGAGAACAAAATAAAACAAAAATAAATAGGGTAGAGTTGCCTATTTGCGGCCGTCTCCAGTTTCCGGCCACCTTTCGGAAAATCGTTATAACAAGTGATTTCGTAGGCTTTATTCCAAAATTTTGCTCTTAATACTGTTCATTTATATGTAAGACAGGGGTCGAATTACCGCACACGATTACGATCATATGCTAATGTTTTATTTATTGCTCTCTCTATTTAATTAGTAAAAGAAGATAGGGACACATAGCAACCATACGTTAACGAACGTATGCCGTAGTTCGACCCCAGGATAAGAGCGGAATTTTGGAATAAAGCCTAACCACTTGTTATAACGATTTTCCGAAAGGTGGCCGGAAACTGGAGACGGGCGCAAATAGGCAACTCTACCCTAGCGTGTACAAAATACTACGTGTAGAAGCGCGTGACGCACCGAAACGAAAATCAAAAGGAAATTCGAAGAAAATTTCTGCGCCTTGCGTCTTCGTGTAGAAGCAGACTTACAGGGTAGAAAATCTTCCTTTTCATTTTTTCAAACTTCGTCTAGAAGCAGACTTGGCGTCTTTGTGTGAACGGGGCTATAGCTATATATATTCTACGCTTTTTGATATTGTGACTTGGGAAATAGCTTTCCACGCCATCTACCACTTGTAGCGACAACCCGAAAATGATATAGATTTTTTTTCGATTTGCAGTTCAATGTAGTTTCCATAACAGGCCGACTCCACAGGAGATAATTTTTGTCATGTTGACGTGTCTTAACAAGAAATGTCTTGTTGAGGCTCGCCATTTCTTGTTACGATTCAATGTTAGACAATCGTGTCTTCGATTTTGTCTGAACACGGATGTCTAACAACGAATTTGACAGATGTGTTTTTTTTCTTATGTCTGCTTCTACATGAAGACGCAAGGCGCAGAAATTATCTTCGAATTTCCTTTTGATTTTCCCTTCGGTGCGTCGCGCGCTTCTACACGTAGTATTTTTTATAAGACGCAAATTTGACAGCTATTTTTTTAATTTTATCTTGTTCTCGTTTTCGTATATATTTTTATTTGAAAAAAAAGCACCAAAATATACAAAAAACAACATCAGGGGACTCTATGTGCAACGAAAACATTTAAATAAATTTATAAAAGTTACTACATATACACCCAAATAGTATACATCCGACGAAGCGAACTCTGCCACCGACGAAATCCATTAAAGCAAAACAGCAAAAAAAAAGAACAAGATCAAAGAGAAACGTCAAAGTGAGTCTCAAAATTTTCGACCGGAGACTCACAGAGTAAAAAATCTTCCATCCCTCTTTTTCGAACTTTCTTTCTCCCTTACTTCATTGAATCTTGACTTTTAAAGCTGAAACACAATCACGCTTTGCCGTCGATTTTGACAACTGCGAAAAGTTCAACTATAGGAAATCTGTGTATCCTCACACAATGACGCTTTTCTTACGTACGCTTTTTTTGACAAACGTAAGGAAACGTAAGAAAGCGAGCAAAAGTTCAACCAGACTGAACTTTTGCTCGCTTTCTGACATTTAACAGACATAGTTACAGTCACCCACATTATTATTGCGCCAAATGTGAATAAAAAAAAAAAATTATTGCAAAACTATGTGTGTTTTTTAATTTCTCTATATAGATTTTGCACAAAAAAACGACATCGAGATATTTTAAATCAAAACAATTTACGTATTAAAAACAAAAAAAAATTAATGATGTTTTAGACTGAGTTTTATTGTTAAAAACAATATATTTTGATTGGTTTTGTTTTTATAAATATAGGATTAAAGAATAAACAAATTTCTATGCATTTTTTAAACACATTAATATCCTTTTTCATTTTTCCACAATTAAATCAAGATAAAGACTTGGCCCAATAACTTTGTGAGTGAGTGTGTTTTTTTTATTTGACAGCAGATTTTATGTTGCAATCAGCTGTTCAAAGTCAAAGTGACAGAAGCGCGCTTTGAGGATTTCTCAACGTAACGCAACGAAGCGACGCCCTGAAGCGTGATTGTGTTTCAGCTTTTACGTCTTCGTGTAGAAGCAGACTATGGAAGTGTAGTTTTTTATTATTTTTTGTCCTCTCATGAGGAAGGTTGTCTCCGTAGTAGCGGACGACCAAATATAATTGTTTGTTTTGCGAATTTTTGAATGTTTTATGTTGAATTGAATGAGATTTCAGGAAATGGTATATAATTTTTGAATTTATTTATTTATTTTGAATTTATTTAACAGGTATTATAATTGATTTTTATAAAAAAAAGCTTGTTTATTTTTTAGAAGGCAAACAAAAAAGCAAAGCAAGCAATAGGTACATGTATAAATTGAAAAAAATTAACAAAAAGAAGTATTCATAAAAAATTGACTGCATATAAAATAAATTTTGTTCGCAAAAAATCATACATCATCCTCTGGCGAACGAGGCATATGAAATAAAATGTCCAAACAAAATTTGCCCAGCGAAGAAAAAAAAAATTGTTATGTTGTAGATGTTAGACATTGAGTTAGAGAAAAATATCTCCTGTGGAGGCGGGGTGTAAGAAAAAAACAAAAAAGACCTCGAAAGACATTAGGGGTATTCACGATTCGATGCAAATGGTCTTGTATCATTGTAACAGGCCACCTCCACAGGAGATAATTTTTGTCATGTTGACGTGTCTTAACAAGAAATGTCTTGTGGAGGCTCGCCATTTCTTGTTACGATTCAATGTTAGACAATTGTGTCTTCGATTTTGTCTGAACACGGATGTCTAACAACGAATTTGACAGATGTGTTTTTTTTCTTATGGAAGTGTAGTTTTTTCATTATTTTTTGTCCTCTCATGAGGAAGGTTGTCTCCGTAGTAGCGGACGACCAAATATAATTGTTTGTTTTGCGAATTTTTGAATGTTTTATGTTGAATTGAATGAGATTTCATGAAATGGTATATAATTTTTGAATTTATTTAACAGATATTATAATTGATTTTTATAAAAAAAAGGTTGTTTTTTTTTTAGAAGTCAAAAAAAAAACAAAGCAAGCAATAGGTACATGTATAAATTGAAAAAATATCTCCTGTGGAGGCGGGGTGTAAAAGTGCAAAAGTGTAATATTTTTTTAAAATAAAACAACCAAATATACAGACTAAAATTTTTTTACACTTTTACACTTTTGCTATACCCCAAACCTATTGCAAAAATAAAATACAATGGTGCAAAATTTGTCTATTGTAGTTGTAGTAGTAGAAAACAAAATTTTGCATTTTTACACCTTTTTGTTACACCGGATCGTGAATACCCCTATTTATTTTACGAATTAATTTTATATAAACGAGTATCAATTTTATGATTGTAAAATGATAATAATATGTGTTTATATCTAAATCAGGTTTAAAATATATCAAAAAGAATAATTAACTCCTATTTAATTTGTCTCCAAAAAAGGAAGCAAATCGCAGGAAAACAACTAGCTCAGGGAAATTAGTCAAAATATGGGCATGAAATCGCATTTTTCGCGGGACAAAATTTTTTTCATGAAATGTGTTCGGGTGGTTGTCCTTATCATAAAAGTCAATTTGTTGGCATAATTGGAGGTTGGGAACAGCCGCCATCTTGGAAAAGAGATTGGTATCGTTTTTATTGAATAGCTCCATTGTTATTCATTTTAACAAAAAATGACAAAGGTAAGACTTATTAACAATAAAATTATCTAAGAAATGATATACAAAACAATTCCGTGAGTTGATTAAATAAAATTTTATAGTTGGTCAAAGTGCGGGTTTGTATCGCAAGGTTGGGACAAAATGACATTTTTTCATATATCTGACGAACTTTTGATTTGTTTGGATAATTCTTCATGAATGAATTGTTGTACTTATAATTACCTATAAAATGAGCCCACAATCGTTATTGTCACCATCGTATTGTAGAAGTAATCTAACTCCGAATCTCTCCATGTACTAGTCAAAAGTAAGAAAAAAGCTGTTTTTTTGCTAGTAGGTCGAGAAAATTTTGGGAGTAGAGGTATAACCAAAATATAAGTACGCAGTTTTGCAGCCATACGCGTGTTAATGTCGATTTCGAAGGTCTGACAACTCTAATTTTGTGCTTTATACGGTTTTTGGGGGGTTAAATAACGTAAGTTTTCCAGTTAATGTGAATGGGCTAAATGTATACTATTTGAAATTATAAATATACAAGCTGATGCTCTATTATTTTTCCTAAATCTGGACACCTCAATCTCGGCTATGGGGTTAATAGAACTCACGATATAAGCTTTTTTAACTAACCATATCAGGCTTTTCAATTCAAATAAACAAACAAAAATCTAAACAAAAAAAGCTTCTAAAACATAATCGTATAAACGGCTTATATATAGTTCTATTGGTCACATTATCAAGATTGGGGTGTTCAGATTTAGGAAAAATAATAGAGCATCAAAAATTGTATAAATTTAGCCCATTCACATTAACTGGAAAACTTACGTTATTTAACCCCCCAAAAACCGTATAAAGCACAAAATTAGAGTTGTCAGACCTTCGAAATCGACATTAACACGCGTATGGCTGCAAAACTGCGTACTTATATTTTGGTTATACCTCTACTCCCAAAATTTTCTCGACCTACTAGCAAAAAAACAGCTTTTTTCTTACTTTTGACTAGTACATGGAGAGATTCGGAGTTAGATTACTTCTACAAAACGATGGTGACAATAACGATTGTGGGCTCATTTTATAGGTAATTATAAGTACAACAATTCATTCATGAAGAATTATCCAAACAAATCAAAAGTTCGTCAGATATATGAAAAAATGTCATTTTGTCCCAACCTTGCGATACAAACCCGCACTTTGACCAACTATAAAATTTTATTTAATCAACTCACGGAATTGTTTTGTATATCATTTCTTAGATAATTTTATTGTTAATAAGTCTTACCTTTGTCATTTTTTGTTAAAATGAATAACAATGGAGCTATTCAATAAAAACGATACCAATCTCTTTTCCAAGATGGCGGCTGTTCCCAACCTCCAATTATGCCAACAAATTGACTTTTATGATAAGGACAACCACCCGAACACATTCCATGAAAAAAATTTTGTCCCGCGAAAAATGCGATTTAAATTACTAATTTCCTACTACAAAAAATATAGAAACTATTTTTTTTTTTTAATTTTCTTTCAAAATTGTTGAAAATAAAAAAAAAATGCTTACCTACTATTATTTGTGAAAAATTAAAACAAATAAAAGAATAATTTAATAATTTCTATATTTTTTATAGTATTTTGTGTTGTTTTCAGGCGATTCGCTTGCACTTTTTAATACAAATTAAGACTTAACTACATTGCCTCAAAAAGTGAAAAAGTACAAAAGTGAAATTTTTCAAACGCATTTTTGTATGGTTTTTCGGGCTAGAAAATTAAAATAAATGATGCAGAATGCTTATTTTTCCGTCCAAAAATCAATTTGTAAACTCTTTTTTACAAAAAAATCCCGCTAGCGAGAAAAAAAATATTTTCACTTTTGTACTTTTTCAAAAAGTGGTGAATGTAGTTAAGCCTTTACACAGGTATTATTATTCTTTTTGATGTATTTTAAGCATGATTTAGATATAAACACATATTATTATCATTTTACAATCATAACATTGATACTCTTACATATAAAATTAATTCGTAAAATAAATGTTTTTCGAGGTCTTTTTTATTTTTTTCTTATGGAAATTACATTGAAAATAATCTATATAACTTTCGGGTTTTCGTCGCTATCCACCAGGTGCCGTGATGCCAAGTGTCAATAGGCCGTGGAAGGATGAACTCACATGTCTTCCAACAGCGTACAGTTCGAACAAAAATTTTGTACAATTCAAGATGGAGTTTCATAGTTGACAAAAAAATTTGTTGAACGTCGATATCGTTAAAATAGATGAATAGATGGAATATAGTATATAGATTGTAATAATAAACATAAAACTCAACAATAGTGTTAAATTAAGTTGGCATAAAGTAATATTTTGTGTCTTACATAGATTTCCAGAAACCAACCCCGGCGCTTCAATCAGGAAACGAAGATTGTTTTGCGGGCTATATTAATTCCACTGCAAAAAAAAAAATTGCCGAATTTATTTTAGACGTCGCAGATCTGAGTTTGTCTACCTAACTTCATTGTTCATATTTTGTTCAGCACAGCCATCAGACCATTTGCATCCAAAAGATAAAGATTCCTTTATATATATTCAATAATGTGATGTGTAAACATTTTTTATCAGAACATCCTATTAGTAAATAAAAAGTAGAGCAAAAGTTGTGAAACAAAAACATTGATTTCGATTAGAAGAGTCATTTCTGAAAATTCAGTGATAGTGATACTATTTTTTGTTTCAAGGTAAAAAGTGTAGTGTCCAATAAAATAAAAAAGAAAACAGTTTAAAAAAAAAACAAAAAGGGAAGCAAAAACAAATTTATAGCTGTGTCGCTTTTTTACAGCGGACAAGTAGTTCAGCTCTATCATCATACAATGAGAATAAAAGAGATCGCTACTAAACATTGCGATGAAGAAATAAATGAATTTTCTTGCATTTGAGCATTTGGTTCTTCTTGCACAGTGGAAGTTGGAAGGAACCTTTTATATGTACGAGTTGCTAAAGCAGTCAAGAAATAAAACATTCGGCTGCTCTTCGAATCCAAACCTATAACACCATTCCACCAACCAAGAAAAAAAGTGATTGCTGGCTGCTGTTTGAGGAAAATCCAAGAAAAAATTTAGAATAAAATAAATTTAGTGACAAAAAATTATTATTAAAATGAAAACGGAATCGTTTAGTTGAGAGGAGTTGTGCCATCCTGTACGACGAAATAAAAATCAAATCGCCGTACAGCCGCTTTTTGTTTTCATTTTTTTTTTCAATTTGAAGAACAATAAAGAACAAAATAAAGAAAATGGTTCGCGGTAAGTTTTTTTTTTGTCCTAATTTTTTAAGTGAAAAATTTATGTAATTTTAATTAAATTTTGTTTTAATTGTTAGTAAATTTTACATTCATCGGTTTGCTTGAGTTGAAATATTCATATTTTGCACATCAATTATAATTAATATATGCAATTCTAATTTTCTATTAACTATTACATATATCTTTATGTATGTACGAGAAAATGGAATTAAATTAGCCAGTTCTTCTTGTAGTGGAAGCATGTGGCGGGAATAATTTCCCATAGAAGAATAAACAGAATGGGACTCTTTCACACACATTACGATATGCTCAGTAAAAAAGAGAAGGCAATATTGTAGAGAGAAAAAAAAGTAAAGAAAGAAAACATTATTGGAAAAGTGGTTAGGCAGTAGGCACTATTTAGGGATCGGCTTCATTTTAGGATTTTCTTGCTCCAATTTAGTACTTAGGCTTGGTACGCAGATCAAGCTTCTTAAATTTTTACCCCGTTTGTATGACCGATTTAAAGATCGAATTGAAACTGAATCGAAATTTCGATCCAGGTATATGGAAGTACCAGATCGAGGAATCGAATTGAAATAGAATCGAAAACACAATTTTTCTTTTAAATATATTTGCAGTAAAATAGAAAAATCTAACCAAAAACAAAGTGCAAGTAAAACTAGATATCATAATACATACATACAGTAAAATTTTCAAATAAGAAGACAATCACACACAATTTCCACCATAAATTATATCTCGAGTATTCAATTCGTTTGGTATATATGCATATTTTCGATTCGATTCAGCTCCCCCAGTCGGATCGGATCGACAAATCCGGATTCAATTCGATTCAGGTATATATAGACCTAAATCCTGATTCAATTCGGATTCAAATCGCCATACAAACGGGGTATTTAGCTTCCATACAAATTATCGTAAGAATTTAGACGATCCAAAATTTAGCTGAGCATCTTATCGATAGTTTGTATGGGAGCTAAAATTTAGCTCGGATCTGCGTACCAGGCTTTATTAATAAAAAAAAATGTCAGTAGTTTAGTTTGAATGCATATTAGCCGTGTTTTATTGGTAACTCAGTAAAATTTTGCACTGTCAACAACAACAAATGATTGCTTAGGATAAACAAAATATTCGTCTTTTGACTCTTCAACAAATTATTATTAGTTGTTAATAAATGTACCTAATCGTTTACTGATGTTTTTTTTATTTTCTTTTTGCTGAACGGGAAAACTATTCATTCTAAATACATTTTTCCATTAAAACTTTAAGAAAGCTTGTCATAAGAAAAACTAAAAAAATAGTAAGTTTAAATTCATTGCGCATGGGAATTTTTTCATTTGCACATTTGCGCTGCAAATATTTGCGTTTTACATTTATGAACACCTGACATTTGTCATTTGCATTAATGAAAGCTTTGCATTCGTCAGACTTGCGCAACCATGCATTTATGAAAGCACCCTATAAAATTACCCGAAAATGTGAAAAAATAAAATATAAAAAAAAAATAGAGCTCCTAGAAAGAAATGGGGGCAATTCCATGGTAACTCACGTTACATTTACAAAAATTTCCAATACATAAATAGATTATTTTTCGTAAAAATTTAATATAAATTAATACGATAATATTGTTCATGAATTTAGCATAACTATTACTTTCATAATTGTGCCCATGATTATGAAAGTGGACTAAGTCACTTTTTGCATTGTTTGAAGAAAAACTTACATAATAATTTTCTTATAACGTTTTAATTATAATTCTTTTATGAAATCACTAGAGGAGCAATAAAGAAGTTTATTTACTGCGATTTCGCTTTCAAAGAAACTTCACCCCTTCAATAATAATTATTTTTAGGCTAGATTTGATGCCATTTTTAAGAGTGACTTAGTCCACTTTCATAATTAAGAGCACAATTATGAAAGTAATAGTTATGCTAAATTCATGAACAATATTTTCGTATTAATTTATATTAAATTTTTACGAACAATAATCTATTTATGTATTGGAAATTTTCTTTATTTTAAGCATTTGCTTGGGAAAAATAAAAGTCTGTTGGTAACTCACGTTACAAAAATCGGATACACGAGTTTTAAGAGTCCGACAGTATGTTTTTTCTGTAAAATTTAGAATCTTAATTTGTTTTTAATGAAGATTCCATACATAAAAAAATTGCAAGCTTTTAAAATTAGTGACAAAACCAAGCATTTAAAAATATTTAACCCTTTGTTGCCCGGAGTAATTTTTTTCTCAAAAAAATAAAAAAACTTTGAAAAAACTTTAAATATTTCTTGAATGTCGCTCCAGAAAAAAATATATCCATTGCACTAGTAAATATCATTATATCAGTTAACTTCTGAGCTAGGTAATTTTTTAGTTTAAAAGGTGGTTTCTTATTATAACCACCGGAAAACAAAGGGTTAAGTAACTCACGTTACATTAATTTGGTAACTCATGTTACTTGCGATTTATTGTTGCAAGCATAAAGAATAAATGCATTTTCATATATTGTGTAACAAAACCTGCTTCAATGAATATATATTTTAGCAATCAGAAGGGGATATTGTCATCGTCACTATTAGATTTATCTTGTTTTCTGTGGTTTCTTTTTTCCGTCACATTCATATGAAATTCTTCTGTAGTTGACAAGCTTATGCTTTAAAAATGCTTTAAGATTATTTATACTCCTTGAATTTAATTTCTAGCCATAAAGGAATATAACAAAGAATCTATGCTTGCATTGTAAATAGTAATTTACTATTGGAAAAAGTAAAAAAGTCTATAACTTGTTCAAAATTTGTGTCCAAATTTCCATGGAATTACCCAATGGATGAGATTTTTATGCTAACTGACTCCAAATACGGTTAGTTTGATATAGGTTTTTCTTAAAATTTTAATAACAAATAATTTAAAACTAGTGTGAACATGCTTCCCAATATGAAAATTTAAAGGTTTCAAAAACTAGAGCTGCTATAAAGAAACGAATATAATTTTAAGCTAACTAAACCCAAATCCCTAAACTAAACCCTAAACCAAGCATGTCAAACTTGCGGCCCACAACGAATAACTTTGCGGCCCGTTCCACATTTTTATTAATTTTGAGTTTTAGATTATAATTTAGATTTTATGTTCACAGCTTTCGACACATATGCACCTCCTTTTTTCTAAATCAACAAATAATTACACCGGCACACAAAATAAAAAAAGTGTCATGTACCAGGAACCAGACCTATCTTTCTATATGTTTTCGAGGACGCTGAATCCGAATTTCAAGTCCGTTTGACTCAAAAAAAGGAAGTTTTTTGCCTTTTTTGGGGTCTTTTTTACATTTTTCTCAAAACTGGAGTGTGACCGGGCAAAACGGACTTGAAATTCGGATTCAGCGGGTCCAAAAACATATAGAAAGATGGGTCTTGTTCCTGGTACATACAACTTTTTTTTTGGTGTGCTGGCACTGTCGCGAAATGTCGCTTTTATCCCCGGCACACAAAAAAAAAAGTATCATGTACCAGGAACCAGACATATCTTTCTATATGTTTTTGGGCCCCGTTTTGCCCGAACACCCTTCAGTTTTGAGAAAAATGCAAAAAACTCCAAAAAAGTCATAAAAATCCAAACAAAATGCAGTCACAGCTCAAAACTGGAGGGTGACCGGGCCAAACGGACTTGAAATTCGGATTCAGCGTGCCCAAAAACTAGATGGAGTTTTCTTCTATTAGAGAGCCTGCTCTCTCAGAAGATGTTGAACAGTTTCCTCTTCTTCTTCATCCATGCAACTTCTGCAGAAATCGTTAGAGAACACGCCCATTCTTTTTGCGTGTCTACCTATTAGACAGTGTCTAAAGGACACCTATGGTGGAGCTAATATGCATTCTGTTTAAATTTAACAAACCCTTTGAACGTTTTAAGTCTATACAAGGCCATATTTGTTTAGTAGCTAGGCAAATATTACTTTGAGTCCATCTGAGGTTGGTTTTCTTTAAAGCGTCCTGCTTTAGCATAAGTTTGCATGTAGCGATAGGTGTTCCTATATTGTTCCTTTCTGGTTGAAGAGGAGTAATTGTTCCTAGTTTGGCAAGTTCGTCTGCCCTGCAGTTGCCTGGGATGTCTCTATGTCCCGGCACCCATACGAGGTGAATGTTAAACTGCTCAGACATCTCCCTTAGAGATGTTTGACAGTCGAGGACCGTGATTGAGTTTGTAGAGACAGAGGCAAGAGATTTAATGGCTGCTTGACTGTCCGAGAAGATCCGAATATCCGTGTTGGATATTACGTTTTCTCTGAGCCAAGAGAGAACCTCCTTAATCGCCAGAATTTCTGCTTGGAACACGCTACATTGGTCTGGTAAGCGGAAGAAGAGACTGAGATTCAGTTTTTCCGAAAATATGCCACTTCCTACACCTTCGTTTGTTTTTGAACCATCAGTATAGAAGTGTAAAGAGTCATTATCCAGAGTACTAAGGTTCTCCCATTCAGTTCTGGAGGGAATGGAGTTCTGGAAATTATTATCGAACACCAGTTGAGGTGTGGTATAGTCTAGACCAGGCTTGTCAAACTCAATGGCATTCACGGGCCAATATAGCAGGATCTAAATTTCTATGGGCCGCAAAAAAAAAGATATTAGAATTTTTACGAAACAGATTTATTTTTATAAAAGAACAAGAACAATATGTAGTTTGTAGTAATATTAATGTTTTCTGCCTGACACTTGGCATCTCTTTTCTGTACCATCTTCTCTACTTGTGATGAAAATTTTTTAGAAGTTATTACTTTTAAAACAGACCCAAGGCGTAGATCTGTTATTCTGGATTTAACAGGTGACTCATTTCGATTCATAAGTGAAAACTGCTGCTCGCATCGATGAAGTGCTTCCAAACATACAAATGATTTCATATGCCAATTTTCGAGTGTTCTCAAATCTGCTTGTTAGATACTTGTAAAATTCAGGTATCCCAGCTTCATCGAATTTATATTTTTAAACGGAGCCACACTGGATTTCGATTAGCTCCATTTGCAAATGATTACGTACCGATTCTATATTTATAAACCCGTCTCAAAAAGAGATTAAAAAAGGATGGATTTTTCGGGACAAAGTAGCGAAAATATTTGCATTGGTGTTCATTTAAGAAAAAAGTAGCGACTGCAAGTCGACTGGAAATCTAATTTTCGGTTGCTTGGAAGTCGACTTAAATATTTTGTACAAATAAACAAATTCAGAGCTTATTCCCGAAAATTCACTTAGGATGAAACAAATCGTATGGAACTTTTTCACTGCTTTCCCATTGGTCAAACTGCACTCCAATACTAAATACAGCAAAAAAAAGCTTGTTTTCAATACAAAAAATGTTTGTTTACCTTTTCACCCATCAAGAACTCATATAAGCTGGAAATTCTCCATTGCGACATAAATAGCAAAAAGTTAAAATCTCTGCAGTTAACATCGTGTTGAAATGGAGAAATTCAAAACAATTTTATTGGATTCCCCGGTTTGTTCGTGTTCATTAGAGACATTTAAATTTTATTTTATAACTAAAATTAAATGTAAAAATTGAAAATGCAAGTTGTACCTAAATTAAGCTTGGGCCGCACAAATATACGATGTGGGCCGCATGCGGCCCGCGGGCCGCAAGTTTGACATGCCTGGTCTAGACGATCCGGAAGGAATCCGAAGTTGTTTAGAATGTTTGTGTGGCTAATATGATTACTGGTCCACTGAGAGGTTGCTTTTAGACGAGTAGCTGAGCTAGCTGCTACTTGTTTGCTGAAGATGTCTAGGGGTGTGAGATTTAGAAGTATGTATGTCTAGGGCGTCAGAAGGGGTTGACCTCAGCGCACCGCTTATGCACATACTTGCTGACCTTTGGACTTTGATAAGCTTGTTTAAGTTTATCGTTTTGTCCAGTGCGGTCCACCAAACTACCATCCCATATGTAAGTATTGGTCTTATGACCGATGTGTACAGCCAGTGTGCAATGTTAGGAGAAAATCCCCATTTGCCACCAATGTCTTTTTTGCATGAAAAGAGTGCCACATTGGCTTTTTTAACTCTTTCTTCAATATTGAGCTTCCAGGTCAGTTTTTTATCAAAAATGAGTCCTAGATATTTAGCTTGATCGGATAGAGTAAGTGTTACCTCTTTAATTGTAGGGAGTTTGAAGTCTGGAATCTTGTATTTCCTCGTGAAGAGGACAAGTTCCGTTTTGTGGGGATTAATATCCAATCCACATCCTCTAGCCCAGTGAATTAGCTTGTTTAAAGCTGTTTGTAGAAGTTCTGCAAGTGTCTGTGGGTATTTGCCCGATACGGCAATTGCCACATCATCCGCGTAGGCGATAACCTTAAAACCTTCTCCCTCTAGGTTTAGCAGCAGTTCGTTGACTACTAAGTTCCATAGGAGAGGCGATAAGACCCCTCCTTGAGGGGTCCCTCTGTTGGCTGCTCTACGGGTTTTGAAGTTTCCCAACTCTGAACTGATAATCCTGCTACTAAGCATGATTTCTATCATGTTTTTAAGCGGGTCTTCTATTTTGAGATTGTCAAGAGCATTCATGAATGCTGAGTTCCTGACATTATTGAAAGCACCCTCTATGTCTAAAAAGGCGACAAGAGTGTACTCTTTGTAGTGTAGAGAGTATTCAATGGTGCTTACCAGAGAATGGAGAGCAGTTTCCACCGATTTCCCTTTAGTGTAGGCATGTTGTGCCTTAGAGATCAGACATGGTTCAATTTCCTGTCTTAGATGGATATCTATCATTCTTTCTAGAGTTTTAAGCAGAAAGGATGATAGACTAATAGGTCTTAAATCTTTTGGAGTGACATGAGAGCATTTTCCCGCCTTTATTATAAAAACCACCTTTGCTTCTCTCCAGGCCTTTGGAATATACTAGAAGCTTATGCAGCTTATCATTATAATTTCCAACTGTCGTAGTATGATATCTGAGACGTGTTGTAATTCAGCGGGTATGATACCATCTGGCCCAGGTGATTTGTATGGATGGAAGCTATTTATTGCCCATATTAGTCTATCCTTGGAAATAAGATCTTTGCTAATTTGATAAAATTGGTTGGGTCGGTGACCAATGTCACTTATTGAGTTCGAGCTACCAGGGAAATGAGTGTCTAGTAGCAAGTTTAGCGATTCCTCATAGGAGCTAGTCCAATCGCCATTTGAGTCTTTTAGGGAGCTCGGCATGGTTGGATTAGTTGAAAGGATTTTTCTAAGTCTAGATGCCTCAGAGGAATCCTCAATTTTACTACAGAAGTTCCTCCAGGAGGATCTTTTACTTTTCCGTAGTTGTTTCTTGTAACTTTTTAGAGAAACTTTATACAGGTCCCAGTCTAATGGGTTCCTTGTTTGTTTAGCCCTATTGAAAGCCTTTCTACAGTCTTTCCTGAGCGGTTCTAGCTCTTTGTTCCACCAGTGCGGTTTTTTCTTTCCTCTTATTTTGGTAAGGGGACAAGAGTTAGCCATAGAGTTGTTTAGAGCTTTGGTAAGATCGTTGACTTTTAAGTCAAGATCATCTGTATTAGAAGGGAAAATATTGTCCTGATTATCGTAGCAGGTAGTAAAAGTTTCCCTATATTTCACCCAATCCGTTTTCCTATAATTACGAAAACCGGTGGGTTTTGTGCATTCATCTTCGAGACTAAATTGGATATACCTATGATCTGAGAATGAGTGATCATTAGATACAGCCCAATTCCTTATCTTGTGAATTGTTTGTGATATAAGGGTAATGTCCAATACCTCTTGTCGGTTCTTTGTGACAAAGGTAGGTTCATTACCAATATTACAAATAAGGAGACTAGTACTTAGAATAAAATCAAAAAGTGACTCACCTCTTTCATTTACGTCAGTACTCCCCCACACTGTGTGATGAGCATTAGCATCACTGCCAATGAGGAGATCTACTTTTTGGCTAGCTGCTGCTGCGATCATTCGCCCAAGTGTCTCCCCCGGAGGCGGCCCACAATCATGGCCTAGGTAAGAGAGAGAGAGAGATAGCGAGCGAGATAGACGTGTTTTTGAATCTGTCCGGAAAAACTTTTAAATTCGATAAATAAAAATTCGCAAAAATTATGGAAGAAAACTGTAAGAAGTGCGGTGACAAATTCACGGGAAAAACAAAAATGAAAGTAAAATGTAGTGGATTTTGTGAAGCTTTATTTCATGACAAGTGTACTGGCTTGCCTGAATATGATTTAAATGCTGTAAGATCACATAAAAATATTGCTTTTATCTGTGACGACTGCTTAGATAAAAAAAGTGCAATCCAAAAATCACTTGAAGATATTTTACAGTCAGTAAATGCAAATAAAGAGAGTGCCGTGAAACAAGAAAAATTGGTAAACGAAATAATTGAAAAGTTAAATACACTAAATAGTGGTGAATGTCAACAACAAAGTGAAGAGAAAACGGGAACATATGCAAGTCAATTGCAAAAATGTCCACCCGTTATTGTTAAACCTAAAGAAAAGCAAAGTGGTAAAAAAACAAAGGAAGATTTGAAAAGTCATGTTGACCCTTCTAACTTAATAATTAGTAATATAGCTGCAAGAAACAATGGTGTAGTTGAAATCATGTGTGATAGTGAGGGAGAAAGAGACAAAGTAAAATTAGCTGTTGAAAAAGAACTTGGTAATACATATGATGTTAAAGTACCAATACTAAAAAAACCCAAATTATTTATTACCGGTCTGAGTGATGAAATGAGTGAAGAAGAAGTTGAGAAAAGGCTTAAAGCACAAAACAAAACATTGAGTGAAGGTGAAATCAAATGCGTCAAAGTGATGAAAGTAAATAAAAAGAAGAATGGCAAAAACATTGAATATTGCAACGCAGTGGTGGAATTGGATTCTAAAAGCTTCCAAGAAGCCATGGGCGTAGGGAAAGTAAACATTGGTTGGGATCGGTGCAACATTTATGAAGATTTAAAAGTAAAAAGATGCTTTAATTGTTTAGGTTTCAATCATGAATCAAAAGAATGTACAAATAAATCGGTTTGTAGAAAGTGCAGTGGTGAGCATGACTCTCGAAATTGTGTAGAATCAGAAAAACTTGAATGCGTGAATTGCAAGTTGGCAAATGATAGATTAAATTTGAATCTAGACGTTACCCACAAAACTTTAGACTATAATTGTCCAGTTTACTTAAAAAAGCTCGAGGCGAAGAGGAGTCGTACCTTTTATTAGCAATTAAAAGAACAATCTCCCGAAAATTCAATTTCATTTTTTAATGGGTTATTTTTGAATGTACAAGGGTTAACGGGAAATTTTACATTAATTGAGGATATTGTTGCTAAAAACAACCTTGACTTTATCTTAGTAACTGAAACACATCTGACTGATAGTATAGAAATAAATGGGACTATTTTGAAAAGTAATATCGATATTGCGAATGGTTTAAATAATTTTTTTATTGAAAGTGTTTTAGAAATAAACAGTAATATTCCAAGTGTTCAGTACACTGACAATTTTGCCTTGTATGATGATGCATTTAAGTTTGAGCAAATTGATGAGCAAATACTTGAAGCGACGGTGAAATCAGTAAACGCAAAAAATGATAGCTATGGTTTAAACTGTAAAATGATCCTCGAATGCAAAGAAATCATTTTTCCTCCACTCCTAAAAATAATAAACTCATCGCTAAATGAAGGGTCGTTTCCTGAAAGTTGGAAAGTTGCTGACATTGTGCCGGTAGACAAAGTTAAAAACGCTAATAGTCCTGAAGATTGGAGGCCAATAAATATGTTACCTACATATGAAAAAATACTGGAAGTCATAGTCTGTAAACAACTTACATCTTTTATTGAAGAAAGGACAATTATATGCGTTGAACAGTCCGGTTTTAGACGAGCCCATTCGTGTGAAACGTCTATTAGTTTCGTTATAAATGAGTGGAAAAAGAAAATGGAAAAGGGTAATACAACTTTGGCTGTTTTCTTAGATTTCAAACGAGCGTTCGAAACAATAGACCGAGAAATATTAATTAAAAAGCTTTATAAATATGGAATACGGGATAACGAGCTAAACTGGTTCAAGAGCTACTTGTCAGGCAGGATGCAAAGAGTAAAAGTAAATGGCACTTATTCCAGCTCCAAGCTGATCCCCATTGGTGTCCCACAAGGATCAGTTCTGGGTGTTTTGCTCTTTTTGCTGTACATAAACGATATTGGAAACTCCTTGACAAGTTGTAAAATATGTTTATTTGCTGATGATACCTTAATATACACAAGTGGTAAAAATAGTGACGAATGTGAAATTATTCTTCAACAAGAACTTAATGCAATTTATAATTGGCTGTGTATAAACAAACTAATGGTGAATATTCGAAAGACAAAATGCATGTGCATAAATGGTAATTCAGGAGTGAACATTCAAATAAACAATGAAATCATTGAGTGTGTAAATGAAATGAAATATTTAGGTGTGTATATTGACAATAAATTAAAATTTGACTTTCATACTTCGAAATTGTGTTCAAAAATCTCACAAAAAATTGGATTCCTTTCAAGGATAAGAAAATATATATCAAAAAACTGTGCCGTAACCATATATAACACTACTATATTTCCTCATTTCAATTATTGCTCTTCCATCATATATATGTCTTCCATTCAAAACCAGAATAAATTACAAGTGCTTCAAAACCGAGCGATGAGAGTTGTTTTAAAGTGTGATAGATTAACTGCAATAGTAGATATGTTACAATCCCTAAAGTGGCTAAATGTTACTCAGCGACTAAAATTTAACGTTTTAATTATGATTTTTAAAATAAAATTAAATCTTTATCCAGTCTATTTACAGAATAATGTACAATATGTTACTAATGACAGGTACGCCCTTCGGAACATTGGTGATTTTCGACTACCGCTCTATAGAAGAAGTCATACTCAAAACAACATTTTTTACAAAGGCCTGCAACTTTTTAATCTTCTTCCTAATGAAATAAAAAATTTGAGTAATTTAAATGTCATAAAAACACGTCTAAAATTAATATTATATAATAATTTGTTATAATTTTATTGTAAATTATTTTTTAAGAGTTTCATTGAAACTAATAAATTCAATTAAAAAAAAAAAAAAAAAAAGCAGACGTAATACAATATGTTCCTTTGGAGGTCTGCAGTGTAGCGGTTGTGATATCACGATCGCTGTAATTAGGTAGTAAAAATACTGTTAGTGTTTTCTTTGCTAGTATGCAGGATCTAGGCTCACCTTTATCCGTCACATACAGCAGAGAATAATCTTTCGTCCCGAGGCCTCTCACCAAGGATTTTACAATCCAAGGTTCCTGGATCAGGACTATATCCTCTCCGGACTTGCTTAGTCGGAGAAGAAGGGCGGCCGAAGCCTTTATGGAGTGTTGGAGATTAATCTGTACTACCTGCAGCATGGCTACAACCAGTACGATCAACCTCCACCACTGTGGCATTTAGGTCTTCCGTTTCTGAGGTAGAGTTTAATAACTCATCCTCAGATAGAAGATCCTCCTGCGCAACGCTGCCAGTGTCCATATCGGACAAACTTCCAGCCATCTCATCATCTTCCAATACGGAAGATATTGTTTTCGCGTCCTTTTCGGACGCTGGGTTTTGGTTCGTGTCATTTACTGACACTGGGGTTTGTTTTGTTCCCTCTTCGGGAACTGTCGAAGATGACGACTGATCTGGAAGGAAGAGCTGCATGATGCATCCACTTCCATTGCTGAATTCCATATGCCCAATTCCTCCATTTCAGACTCCGCCGTATGGCCTGCAAGCCTTGCCATCTCCTCATCTTTTTTGTAAATTTTTAGCGCAAGGCTATCAAATAGATACTGGATAACTCCCCCGGTTGCAGCCAGAGGATCCAGTGATTCTTTGTTAATAATAACAAGAGCAGAACGATAGCGCCCCACCGGCTCTTTTTCGATGATTGGGACTTTCCAGTCGTGAGTGGGCATCGAAGGGTTACTGAATTGAATCAGTCGGAGAACCATCTCTGGTGACGTGTGTAAGGCCGGGACCAGAATACGAGCTCTTGGCCTGCAGGGGATTTCCTCCCTTGGCACAACCTCCAGCTTAGCACCTGGCCAGATCTCACCCAAATCACCCACAGCAAGCTTATAGAGATGTAACGATCTCTGATCATCGCAAACGATGAGTTTGACCCTATTTTGGTGCCATCCTCCGTCGCTTACCTTTGGAAGGGGGCCTGGGTTCGCCTCGAGAACAGGGATAAACCTGAACCCGAGGTGAGCCCTGACGTCCGCCCAATGATCAGGCGAGATGTTTCCATCTAAATTGCCTCTGTCGATGACCGCAACAGTAACCTTTTCTTTGACCACGTCACTAAAGGTATTCCCAATTCGAAGTGTCGGTGGTACGCCATCCAACACCCTTGCTTTTTTGGGTTGAGGATTTTCTTCCTCAAAGGACCTTTCACGCTTAGACGTAGTGTCTTTGCTGATCCTCTCCATCACTTTCCTCGCCCACTTGAGCTTGCCGAGTTCAGAACGACTTCTCTCCCCCGGGGCTTTTTCAGCATCGAGTTCGATGATCTTCATCGCTCGGCGACGCTCATTAGCGGGTCTGGATCTCGTTTTGCCCCCTTCCTTGGCCGAGCTGGAGTTCTTGTTCAGAACTGCAGCTCCACCAAGGGAAGGAGCAGCTGGATTCGAGGATGACTTATCGTGGCCAGCGGTTTTAGTATCACTAACCCCTCCCGCCACGATATTCTTCCCCGTCTCACTGGTATTACGGGCATTGGAGGTAGAGAGAGAGTTGCTAATAGCATCCCTGCCTCCCCCCCCTTGGACATTGTTGTTTCCTGGTTTGGGTGCCCCGTCACCTTGGCCTGTGATACAGACCGGTGGCAGCAGCGACACCGTCCCCTTTTCACACATTTTCATACTTCCTTCCGGGAGAGACGTTCCGTCACCTTGGTTGGCGGTTTGGTCGTTCTTGACTACCTCGCCGCTAGCCGGTGGCAGCAGAGTTGGCAACTCCGGAAGTTTGTTTCTTTCCAGGAGAGACATTCCGCCACCTAGGTTTACGGTTTGGTTGTTTTTCACTCCCTCATCGCGAACCGGTGGCAGCAGAGGCGCCGTTCCCGGAAGATTGTTTGCACTACTAGCATTAGGATTTGACTCCGTCCTGCAAGTAGTAGACGTTGGCATCACTTGCTATTTTAGAGCAAGTGGCCGGCAAGTCCTGCTTCCCGCCATGTTTTTTTTGTTTTGTTTGTTTGTTTGTTTTGTTTTTTTGTTTAAAGAGTTCATAGAAGGTCCCACGAGTAGAAACGGAAAGAAAAGGTCAGCCCCGGCAGAGCCGTGTACCGGGGTAAGGCTAGTCTATTTCGGACCTTGCCAGGCATCCGTAAGTGACTGGTTTACCCCCCAGTCTTGCATTCTTCGGCACGGTTTCAAAAAGCTCACACCACCACTGAAATTAGGGACCCCGAATCTATGGTGAAGTTGAATTTCTGAGGATTGTACTATTAAGAAGTAAGAACCACTCAGCGATCCAACCTAACCTTAGCTGCCACCGCTTTGATATCGTACAAAGCATAAACTGTGGTTTTCATTGTCCGCCCGGCACCCACTTGGAGGGTTCGATCGAGGATTTTTGCCAGGCTAACAAAAATACTAATTAACAATAATTAGATTTTACATATGAGATTGACATTTTTTTAAATATTATCACATTGTATTGTACTTTTAATTCATTTGGCAGATTATTAAATAATTTAAAACCTTTATGAAACAATATATTCTGAAATCTGCTAGTTGACAAAAATGGTAGTCTAAAATCACCTCTGTTTCTTAACTGATATGGTTGCACATGGGATACATAAACTATCTTATTAAATAAATAATTTGGCAGCATATTATTTTTTATTTTAAATATAAAAAATATTTTATCCCACGAAAAATGCGATTTCGTGCCCATATTTTGACTAATTTGCCTGAGCTATATGTATAAGTTGAAGAATTGTAAAAAAACAAAAATTAAGTATAGATAGGGGAAGCACAATATTAGTTTAAAGTATGTTTTTTTTAAAAGGTTTCATTCGAAAATCGAAAGAAAGGGCTACTTCTAAAAGCGATGTAAAACTCTCGTGAAAGATTGAGGCTTCAGGCTTTCAGGCAACGATTCTCATATTTATAATGTAAAATAGTATGAATTTCGCCCACTCACTAGCGTTGTTTAAACCCCATAACCAAACTATACACTTCGCGTCACTTGAATAGAAACAACAATTTTTCTTTAGAAAATACCGATTGGCGCTTCGGTGAGGTAACTTAGTAGATTTTTGGTTTTGCATTTTCAAAGAGGAACTTTTAATAAACAATGCGTAAAAACAAAAAACCCAAAACAGAAACCGTATGGCTACTAGTTGCGTTTTTTCGCATTACTTCACAAAAAACAGTGTTTTTTTTGCGTCACTTGAATAGAAACAAGCTCTTAAATTAGATAAAAATGATGAAAAATCATGAACAACACTAATTTTAGTAAAGCAGTCTTAAACTTTGACATTATTTGCACATTATAACCAATTATGGGCTACGAGCTACCATTAGGCATCACAGAAAATGCATAAATAGAATTAAACATTGAAAATGCACTTGTACTGTACACAATCGTGGACCTAATTGGAGAAAGTGACTATAGTGTTTGGTAACTTCTTACAAATTAACAAAATGACATTTTCTACAATTTAAGGTTTGAATAAGTGAAATAAACTTTCGTTTTCATCCGGAATGCATCTGTTTTGTTTCTATTGCATTGTTTTTTTCTGGAACTCTCCTTGTGCAATATCTAAGAGGGTTGTTTTTCCACGTTCCTAAACTTCCCAAGAGCTACTTCCATTATTTCTTTGTAAAAGTTTGCATCTTTTTTCGAAGCGTGAAGCTTCAATTTTCCTATTGCACATCATAAAAACAAAGCGTATTACTATAACACATTTTATTGCCCTTTATTGGCGATGCGATAAAAGTTATTCTTTCATAAACCAATGAAATAGGACTAATATTAACGTGGTCCACCTGAGTTGGTATGTTTTCCTTTAAAAAACCACTCTTTACCTCACTTCTTTTCAGTTCGAATGCAACTATAAAATAGTTAACTTTTTTGTAATCTTAGTAGAACTTAAAATGTTGTTATTTTGCATTTTGAGGCTTTTTAAATGTTGTGCACCTTTTATAACTTCCATGATGGAACAAACCAACACATTACCATCGCACTAACACCACGTTTTTGACCGATTTTAGCGGCAAGGTGAAGGAAATTGCTGCTAGTTTTTAAATTATTTTTTTCTCTGCTCTTGATTTGGGTCTCACCTGTCTTATTTTTTTATTCAATCACTAGTTTACGATTTTTCAAAAATATTCTCATACAAATTTGGCAATTTTTTCAATATCTTTCGCGATTTTGCATAGTGCAAGTGCATTTCTAATGCTAGCTGCTATTTATGCATTTTCTGTGATGCCTAATGGTAGCTCGTAGCCCATAATTGGTTATAATGTGCAAATAATGTCAAAGTTTAAGACTGCTTTACTAAAATTAGTGTTGTTCATGATTTTTCATCATTTTTATCTAATTTAAGAGCTTGTTTCTATTCAAGTGACGCAAAAAAACACTGTTTTTTGTGAAGTAATGCGAAAAAACGCAACTAGTAGCCATACGGTTTCTGTTTTGGGTTTTTTGTTTTTACAACATTGTTTATTAAAAGTTCCTCTTTGAAAATGCAAAACCAAAAATCTACTAAGTTACCTCACCGAAGCGCCAATCGGTATTTTCTAAAGAAAAATTGTTGTTTCTATTCAAGTGACGCAAAGTGTATAATGCTTTTAATTCGTTATCAGGACACACAAGGCAATGAAAATGAGTACTCACAATTTGGTTTTACATGAATTCCCAAAATTTGCATTGGGCTCTCGACCTAGCTATATGAAGTGAATGTGTCAAAGTTATCACATATAAAAAATTTCGTTTCTATATCAAATATAATACCATACATTCAATATATTTTTTTAAATTATAGGACGCCGAGGACGTCCCACAACAAAAATTGAAGCTGCTCTGCTTGCAAATGGTGTCCAAGTAACCAGCCTTATTGACGATCCACACTGTGCAAGTCCTAAGCGAAAAGACTGCAAAATTGATACTTCCATAGAGAAAAACCTGAAAGCCGTCGTTTCTTCAATGAAACATGCTCCAGTTGCTGCTATATCGCCGCGTTGTTTTTCGCGAGAAAAACGTACAGCAGCCGCTGCCGCTACAGTCTATATGCGTGAATGCCTCGAGGCTGGCAACCACTCAAAGAACAGATCACAAAATCACATTAAAAACTACTTTAAATCTAACTCCAAAGGTGAACTTTATGACATTCCTAATAACACCGAGGGCGCTGTCATTCAGCATAATTCACAACAAGATGACCATCAACTAATAGCGGCTCTTTCTTTTGACCTATCCGAAGAGGACACATGCAACGAAATTTTTGGCAAGTACGATGTACAAAAGCCGCAGACACCTCCACCACAGGTTAACAGTTACCATCATCGCTTGCGCTCTTCGCCAATAAACGGTTCTCAGAATATTTTTCTGCAGGAACCAGTGTTAAGTTTAAACGTCGACAAATCGCCAAATCAGGCGTCATCAATAAAAATTAAAAAAACATTGGAAGTAGAGCCGGTGTTCTCTTCACCTCCAATGACAGCAGCCTCAATGGCGAATTCCAACTACCCAACCTGCCTGAATGGCCAGTTCAATAAAATTGTATCCTTAAACACTTCACCAAAACGTGAAAATTCTCTCGAATCAACCGCATCTACGTTTGCCTCTTCGAATAGCAGTAGTTCAAACAGTAATTGTTATCTTTTAAACATAGATAGCAGCTCCTGCGACAGTGGAGTTGTGTTTATTGATAACAAAACAGAAATAAGCCCTAGTCGTCGGCGGAAGCCTGCTACACCACATCGTATTGTTTGCCCATCCCCTATTAAGAGCTGCTGCGTCAGCCGATCTGGAGTGGCAGTGTTGCCAAATACTGGTGTTTCACCTTCTAAGAAGACATTAATAAGCGCAACAACATCTTCTCTACCGCCATACCAACATAGTGCACAGAGGCGTCATCCTAAATCTAGAAGAAGGTGAGTTTTTTAAACTTAAATATTAATTTTGTTTTATTGATTTTGATTTCAATTTCAAAGACTGAATCAACAAGAGCATGAGAATAAGTGCGTACTACCTTCGGGTCAACCACCTATGAATGAGGACTCCTCAGCAGTTGACGCTGTGCAGTCACAACTTGAATACAATTCTCACAACAAATCAATCCTAAACTCAGCTAAAAATCCTACTGCCGAACAAAATACAAATAACAACAATTATAAAGTATGAAAGCAATTTTGTATCACATTTTGACCTGTCTAATTATTTTCATTTCTTTATATTATTTCCAAAAATAGAAAAAACAAAACGTTGCACTCACAAGCAATTCTAAAATCAAGCTGCAGGCGGCAAATGCAAACCCCGTAGGAAATCGCGAATTAACAGAGTTCTTCCCGGTACGGCGAAGTGTTCGAAAAACAAAGACCGCTGTCAAAGAGGAGATGATGAAAAGCTTAGAAAAGGCCATATTAGAAGAACGTGCTGACGGCCTTAAGGTGGTTAGGACTCGAATACTTCGTTACAAGCAATCAGAATAATAATTATTTATTCTTCTATCCGTAGATCGAAAATTTTGAAGGCAAAGGAAGGGGTATCTGCGCCGATAGGCCTTTCCAGAGAGGCGAATTTGTTGTGGAGTATATTGGTGACTTGATTGACATGACCGAGGCAAATGTACGTGAAAGAAAATACGCTTTAGACGAAAACGCTGGTTGTTATATGTATTACTTTAAGCATAAAAATCAACAGTATTGGTAAGGAAATTTGTTTATTTTTCTTGCATGAATCTTATTTAATTCTTATCTTCATCACTTTGAAGCATTGATGCAACAGCTGAATCGGGCAAACTCGGTCGTCTTGTTAACCATTCACGGAATGGCAACCTTATAACAAAAGTTGTTGTCGTTAAAAATCGACCACATCTTGTACTTATTGCCAAGGATGACATTGAACCCGGTGAAGAATTAACCTACGATTATGGAGATCGGTCAAAAGAGGCACTTCTACATCATCCATGGTTGGCTTTTTAGTTGGGTCAATAGTATGTTAAACTGACAAAACACACATAAATATTTAATATAGCTTAAGTTTTTTTTTTTAAATAAGCAAAGCTTAAATTGTTTTGATTTTTTGTTTTTTTTTTTAAGAATCGCTTTGAGATATTAAATCATTATACACATTCACACTAAAACTAACATAAAAATCGATTCAGTAGCTTTTTTATTAGTTTGTAGTTAGATTAAAAATACATACATAATACATATTAACCATTTTTGACATCGCACATTAAATACTTACACCTATATAAAATGAGCGTAGTTCAAAATATTTTATCGGAAGTAGACGAGATTATGTTGAAAGATATCGCGAGAGAATATCATACTCTTTAAGAAAAAAATCTGAGCGGTTTCTTTAAATAGCTACTGATGAATTTCGAACGTCACCTTAAGGGAATTTTGTTGCAAGAATCTTTTTGAATAAGATATATTCATGAAAATGGTAAAGTTTTGCCTGTTATTTCGTTAAATATATGACGTGGGAAGTCTTGTACCATATCTGCAATTGAACTTCTTAAAATAAGAGATGACGAAAGAAGATTCTCTCTTGGCTGCCGGATTAGAAGTAATATTTTACTTTTTTCAAATGTAAATATTATTAATATAAAACTAAAAAAATATTTATTGAGTAGCGACATACATAATTATTGTTTAAAGTAATAATTATAAAAGTGCTTAAATTATCACGAAAGTCTTAACATGCTTTTGGAATTTGGAAACTAAATAAAATATCTCTGTATCACGACACAAATGGCTAGGGTAATTTAAATATCTCAGTTCATATTTTTGAATAAAATTCGAAAATAACTCATCATATTGTCCCAGTAAGGTGCTAATACTTACCTTAAATTTTTGTCATCAGAAATTAATTTAAAAAAAACCGTATGCGAATAAAATCTCTTTCGTAAAAAAGATTTTTTCGATGATATACATATGTGTATATCACATATGTGTTTGTACATTTAACGGACGAGAGCTCTTCCTTATCTGACTATATCTATATATATTTCACCGGAGTAGTACTGCAGTACTTTACAAACCCCTGCATCCTTCTGCATAAAGTACATCTGTGGTGTTTGATTTGAGGTCCATAAATGTTATTAAAATATCGTAAAACTGCGTTTTTAAAGTATTGAACTATGAAATTACAGCCACCAATGAACTTACGTCCAGTTTTCGTTGTTTAAAATAGCGAACATAAAGGCCCTAAAAATTCTTCCAATAGTTTTAATCAAATCAATTTCCAAATATATTTTGGAACAGGACCCCAAAAAATATTGTATGGTTTGTCCTTTCGTTTATCTGAGCAACTTATTCACTATCGGATTTATGGGAGCTTGAGTGCAATCTGCGTAGTAGGCTTTTAGAAGTAAAAAAACAACACAAGTGTTTTCGGTTGTTTAAGCTTTTTTTTGTATTTATTTTGTATTTGGGAAACAGTGAATGACAAAATTTTAATATGAATTGCAGTTGGCTTTGAGGAAAAATTTGTAACTCGGGATTCCGTTGAAAGGGATCTTGCGTTATTACTACTGTTCTAGATTTAGTTTTCCTTGCAAATATTTTAGATGAGGAAAAGGTGATACATGGTGGGGCCTTGCACTATAAGTACGTCTTTTATGATTATCACTGATCAGAAATCACAATAGCCGATTCCACCCCAGAATGAACATAATCCCGACGATTCCAAATGCAAATTTAATAGGTGACAATAATCTCTTATCTCACTTTGCAGTACATTTTCTTGAGATCTACATCACTTTCTTGAGATAATGTATATAATGTACTGAAAAGTGAGATAGAGCTTAAACTCATTCTTTTTGCATATGAGCCAATGTGTGGAAAATAAACACACTAGCGAGATTCTAAATCAAAATAAGACTTTTGTGATAAAAGCTGTAATTTTATAACTTAAATTAAAAAAAAATATCACAATTAATAAAAAATGAAGGGTCTAGGGAAAAACCAGCACAAGTCCATTCCAACTCATTCCGAGAAAAACGCAATTTAAAATTATTTTCTCCAACTCAGTACAACTGGCACATCATTTATTTATTTCTTTAGCAAGGCTTAAATTTGTTTTCTAAAAGTAAGATCAAATAGTACTCAGTAAATACTACAAGACGTCATTAGTTTATTTTTGAAAAAAAGGTGGATATGTGCCGTTTTTCCTCTGGGCCCTTCAAATGTTTTTAATTTTGTTTTATTATTCAACATACATACGAATAGATTAAAGATATTTCATTTAAATTTTTTTATTGAATTAATTTAAATGTGAGATCCCCACCAATTTAACATTTATATAAATAATAATAATTTTTCTTTTAATTTATTCTAGTTAATCTAAATTGTAAGATTTTCATTGTTCACACATATACTGTCCTTTCTTATTATTTCAAAATTATCTCACATATTTTTGTTTAAGTAAACACTGATTCAAATTAAGCACACTATATAAAACATTTTGTTAATTTATATGAGATAATATAAAGAATCGTTAATATTTAAGTGAAAAATCAACATGTTATAATCAAAGCACTGCTTGATAATATCAGATATTAGTTTTACGTATAAACAAGGAAATATAATATGTGGATATATTACATACATACCTTGTTATAATTTTATTTAAAGTGTTAGACAAAAATGGTATAGAAAAATGATAATATTAAACAGACGAGATATGTTAATTACATTTTTTTTGCAACAAAACCAAATTTGGCTTGGATATTATTAACAAATAAAGACAGTTTAAACAAATTAATATATGTTTTAATCATTATGTCATCTCGGTTTATTCGCGGCAAGTCGTTTTAAACGTGATATAATTAATTCCTTTTTGGTCATTAGCTAAATCAAAATTATGTACATTGTACGCGAAAAAAAGTCATTCCACTTTTTCTGACAGTTTTTCTTCTGAGTGATAAGAACTTTAATCTTAAACATAATTCTAAGATATTGTAAAAAATGTAAAACTTAAATTCACAATCATGATCGTGGAGAGTGAAGGAAGGAAGAGCGTCTTAAAGCGACCATGCTTATGTTGGGGTTAAAAAAGATGAATTATTTACTTTGCATACGAATCAATAATGAAAGCAATAATCAGTTTTTTTTCTTTGTTTTGTTTTTGGCACGTTCAGGAAATATTAGAGACTAGATACTTATTGAATGCCATTTTCTGAACGGAAATTTAGGTAGACGAGTAAATCGATTAAGGTAGAATTTTCTTGCCTAACTTTCCAGTCAACTTTCCAATAAAATTGCTTTAATTGTAAGATTTTTTTTGACAACTTTTACTTTAACCATTATTTCATATAACCTCAAAATATTGAAAAAAAATGCAAAAATACGATTTTTTTATTTTTATTTTTATCTTTTACAAAAATGGTTGGATTTTAACAAAACTTGGTCAAAAATTACTTTGTTATATTTTCTATGTATTTATTTTTTTAGCAAAAACTTAATTTTTGGATTTTTGACGAATTTAATTTGAAAAAATAGCCTATTTTTCAAACAAAAAAGTTAACGAAAAAATTTTTGATTTTTGAAAAGTGAAAAATAATTTTTGACTAGTGAAATCGAACAGGGCAGAAAAAATCGAATGCCTTGTGCAATTTCACTAGTCAAAAAGTTTTTTTTATAGAAATCAAAATATATTTTTCAAATGGTTTTTTGTGCGCTGAGCTCGAATCCAAAGTAAAAAAAAAAAACAAATCTATCACATCACGTTTTAGAGATATTAACATGCAACATCACAAAAATAGTGTTTTGGACATCAAAAATTCAATATCTCAAAAACTTTTCATCACGTGAGAGCTATTCTAATGCTAGATTTAAATTGAGAAGGTTAAAGGCCATAAGAAAAGTATAATTTAGTTACTATGGAAAATTATTTCTCGCCAATATTACTGTCATTTACGAAAAATTGATCTTAAAAATCATTTTTTTTTTTTTCAATTTTTTCCAACATTTTATAAAACAAAAGTGTAGTTTTTCCACACAATCTTAAATAATTGGTTTTAATATAAACAATTACATTCCAAACTTTTCAAAAATCAAAAATTTTTTAACTTTTTTGTTTGAAAAATAGGCTATTTTTTCAAATTAAATTCGTCAAAAATCCAAAAATTAAGTTTTTGCTCAAAAAAAATTTTAAATACATAGAAAATATAGGTTAGGTAGGTAGAAAATATAACAAAGTAATTTTTGACCAAGTTTTGTTAAAATCCAACTATTTTTGTAAAAGATAAAAATAAAAAATAAAAAAATCGTATTTTTGCATTTTTTTTCAATATTTTGAGGTTATATGAAATAATGGTTAAAGTAAAAGTTGTAGACACTTTTACGATCTACAACATTTGCTTTTTACTTTTTTCGATAGGAGGCTAATAATTTTTTCAACTTTTGCCCTCTGAAAACCGGATTGGCACTGGTCTAGAATGTGAGGTAATTTATTTGCACATAGTTTAATGCAGTGTCTATAAGAACTTGTTTTCTGCTGTTAAAATCTTTCCGATATCTTTTCTTGTGGTAGATATCTAAGTTTAAGTACGTCTATGGCTTATTAACTTTAACTTAAGATATATGAATTGAGATTTCGGAAAGATTTTAACAGTTTTTGGAAGAAGAAAAAAAAATTCTTGCAGACACCGTTACAAATAATTTTGAAATAAATTACCTCACATTAAAGCATAACCTGAAAAACAGTCAAAATATCTTGGCCTATTTTGATAAACAGTTTCTCACGAACTTGAAAAATCAAGTTTCACATTTCCATTAATGTGAGTTCCGGGCGAAAAGTTGTTTACGTTCGGATATGTCCCCGTATTTTGAACTTTTTCTCTAGTAATATCCGAGGGAATCGAGTTTTTCTCACTCAAATTTTGGTGAATAATAAGAAAAAACAGTTTTGCGGAAAATGTTTATTCCCTTCGAGCGGAAATCACAAAAGCTTTTTAATATTCCGGGCTAGCAAAAATATTTCAGAAAAAATAATGCAAAAATTTCAACGTAAAACTCAGGTTTTTTTTGCATTTTATAACGGTAATATTTCAAAAACGGAGCATAATAATATTTCAGAGTTCTGAAAAATCTTATTGACCAGTGTAATTTAATAATGTGTTTGATGTAAATGCATTCCACAAAATTTCCAAAATGTGAGTATTTTTCATTTCATAGTTGAAATTCATAATATAAGTCTTGTTTTTATGGTAACTAAGTGGCATAATTATGGAATACGAAGTCGATCGATTTAGGAGGCGAATTTGAATTTTTGTATTATTGTTTTCGCTTTCGATCGTATCATTTTATCTTCCCATGGATTAACGACACCTTTTTCATGTCGGATTTTTTTGTTTCGACCGATGAAAGATATTTTTGCTGCTATTTTTAATAAAATACTTGAATCGGTGATTGTTAAAACAACATAAGTAAAATTTTAATTTTTTCGTAGGCGGGACAAAAACCCCTGTATTTTCTATGAGGATTGACATTCCTTGTAGGCTTGTGTAGTTCGCGAACTAACTAGTTCAATGAACTAGTTCATCTTGGTGAATAGCGAAAAAGATTTGTTTCAACAAACTAAACAGCAACCTTAAGCAGTCGTAATATGTTATTACAAAATAGCTTGCGCTCACCTTACATTATCATTTTTTTTATATATTTTTTGGGTGAAAGGAAGTCCCATCTGTATAGGGAATTTTCAAATTTGGTCCTTGTCTCCTTGTCTTATACGTAGAATGCGTCAATTTAATATAAATTTTGGATACAGTTTGTAAAAACTAATTTTGTTTTTAATTCTAACAAAACCGGAGTGATTCAAATAAATTGAACTAAAATGAACTAGTTCATTAGCGTGATTTGAACTAAAGTGATCGATCACTCAAATGAACTAAAGTGCCCAACTCTAATTCCTAGATTGAATGTTGATTATTATAATACACAAATCCGCAGCCTATTTAATATTATAGCGGTTTTGATCTCAAGTTAGAAAAATATAAACAAAAATTACTTATTTTGTTTTAATAATCATCGATTCACTTATTAAATACACTTTCAGTGGTAGGTATTACTTGATTATTTTGTTGTCCTGCAATATGTACCTATGCCTCTATGTTTTTAACTTTCTGCACACATAAATTACAATTGAGTAAATTTAAAATGTATAAAAAATCTTATTTTATTTGAGAGCTAAAGAAGTACGTGTATCCACAGACATTACAAAGCAAATCTTATGAAACCAGCTGTCATTTGGCTGGACAATTGGAAATATTCGCTTCGAATTCCATAATTGAGAAATTCGAGGCGAGTCGTATTCCATAATCAGGCCACAATATTTTACTGAGTTACCATTTTATTCTAGCTATTTTTGATTGATACTCAGTATTTTAGTGAGTAAAAATTGTATGCTGTAAGCGACAACAAACGATTACTTTTATTTATTATTAATAATGTTTTATTGAATAAGGGCCAAAAATACATATATAAATATAGAAAAAAAATTCTCTGTAAAGCTAAGTATACCATTCTTCTATAAAAAACACGCATTTCTTATGAGAGATTTTTTCCGAAAAAAAAACAATGTTTTTTAATCTACCACAGCTGTAAACCAAAATCGAAAAAAAAATTATACTCACCACGATTTTTTTTCTCGCAAAACAATGTGCATAGTGCATCCCATTGTTTTTGCGGAAAAAAATTTAAAATTGTCATCTGTTCACCATTCATACATTTTTTTCAAGAAAAAAATTAGGCTTAAACCAACAAATAAAAAACTTTTGTTTATTCTTAGCAATCATTTGTTGTTGTTTCAAATGCAAAATTTTACTGGGCTAAGTAGGTACTGACTACTGAGTAAACAACAACAAACGATTACTTTTATTTATTTTTAAATATAATTTCTTGTTGAAGAGTCAAAAATGTAAAAGTTTAGGAATTAATTGTCCCAATGGACTTTGCAGATATTTCAATCACTATATTTGTGTGTGAAGCGTTTACAATGTAATCGGTGATTGAAATGAAGTTCTAAAAATTTCGGTTAAATCGAACATAAAACACACATTCAATCCAAAAACGAATAAATCGTTCAAATCAAGACCTATTTAGCTATCGTCTTAGCGCTACCGTTTTGACCATGTCGTTTTGATGATTATTGATTACAGAAAAAACGATTTTGTCTAATAAAAAGTGATTATCGTTTTAAGGCTTGATCACACCGGGAGGGTATGCGATGGCGGTACGGGTAATTGTATAAACAAATTTCCACAGCTAAATATTGATGATCCAGTTTGGAATTTTTTTCAACCAACTACCCATACCGCTATCGCATACCCTTTCGGTGTGGCCAAGCCTTTAAAGTGAAGCCAGACTATCGTCAAAACCATATCGTCTTTCGGTATTAGAATGAGCCCTAGGGTGGGTCAAAAAAATCGAAATTCGTTTTTTTGCTTTGGTACCTCGAAAATTCGATTGCTAGACACCTCTAGAATAAACTCACCAAATATGAGCTCTTTATCTTAATGGGAAGGTCCTCCGCTTTTTAATTTTTCGTTTTTACATCAAGCTTCACCTAAAAAAAAAAATTTTTTTTTATTAATTGAATTTTTAGCCAATTTTTTTACATATTCTTGTAGAAAATTGAACGCTCTACAAAAAAGGTTGAATACACTCTTTTGAATTATCTAACCGTTTAGTAGATATTTGAGGTCCAAAAATCGAGAAAATCTTTAAAAATTCGTTTTGTTCTTAATTTTGTAACAAATTGAAAAATTATAATAATCAAACGCGCATGACATATTCTTGTAGGAAACAGATTGCTCCACAAAAAAGGTCTTAATAACTTTTTTTATTAATCTAACCATTTGAAAGATATTCTAGGTAAAAGTTAAACAAAAATATAAAAACTTTTTTTACTTTTCAAAATTTTCTACTTCACTGAAAAGTCATTATTATTAAATTAGTAAGATGGATTATTGTAAGGGCTTAAATGTTCTACAAAAAAGTCTTTGGCAACAAATTGGTTGCTTTAACCGTTTAGAAGATATTCGCATCCAAACCAATGCCCACTGATTTCAGTAGTTTTCGTATGATCCCTATGCATTGCGACTTGGATGCGAATATCTTCTAAACGGTTAAAGCAACCAATTTGAGGCTAAGGTCTTTTTTGTAGAACATTTAAGCTCCTACAATAATCCATTTTACTAATTTTATAATAATGACTTTCCAGTGAATTAAAAAAATTTTGAAGAGTAAAAAAAGATTTTATATTTTTGTTTAACTTTGACCTCGAATATCTTTCAAATGGTTTGATTAATAAAAAAAGTTAATAAGACTTTTTTTGTGGAGCAATCTGTTTCCTACAAGAATATGTCATGCGCGTTTGATTATTATAATTTTTCAATTTGTTACAAAATTAAGAACAAAAAACGAATTTTTAAAGATTTTCTCGATTTTTGGACCTCAAATATCTACTAAACGGTTAGATAATTCAAAAAAGTGTATTTAACCTTTTTTGTAGAGCGTTCAATTTTCTACAAGAATATGTAAAAAAAATTGGCTAAAAAGTCAATTAATAAAAAAATCATTTTTTTTTTGGTAGAAGCTTGTTGTAAAAATGGAAAATTGAAAAGCGGAGGACCTTCCCATTAGAGCTCATATTTGGTGAGTATATTCTAGAGGTGTCTAGCAATCGAGTTTTCGAAGTACCAAATCAAAAAAACGAATTTCCATTTTTTTTGACCCACCCTAATGAGCCCCCTAGTGAACAAAAACAATATCGTATCGGCAGTAATGCGACTCGAATTTAAATTTGGGTCTGTAAGTTTATGATTTGGAGTCGATCCACAAAGGGAGGTTGGTTCAATAGATCGTCCCAACCAAGTCCACGTAGAGCGAAACGTAAAAATTAAGTAGAATAGCTTCAATTTGTTCGATGTGGATTTGGTAGTACGTACGGTGACGAGGCTTGGGAGGTATATTCGAAGAAAATTCAGATCAAAAATAGAAGAATCAAGTATTAATATGTATAAGTTGACTCTAAAACCGAAGATTTTTTTTTTTTAATTAAGAAATCAGAAAACATCTGTAAGAACTTCAAGTTAAATCCCATCATCCGACCCGTGATTTGGTTCGAAACTATTTTTTTACGGGTGGCTTAAGTTTTTATAGGTATGGCATGTACGCATTTAATACATACACTTCTTTTCATCAGAATAGGTACACAACCTTTCAAATATTCAGTATTCGTTTTTTCCTTACAGTGTAGGCAAAATAATAATTTTTTGATGTCAAGTCATTGTTTAAGATGTTAGCAGAATCAGCAAAAAAACAAAATTATTCAAAACGTATGGTTATTTTTCTTGTTTCTCTATGACAAAGCATTTCACATCGAAAAACTGAGTTATTTTTTTGTTTCATCAGAATAGGTACACATAGAGAATGATGTCAAGGTGGTCCATGAAATGAACTTAAACCAAGTTCTTCTTAAAAATGTATTTTACTTATTTTATTTTTTGTATAGTGGCGTTTTTATTCATAAAAAAATAACAAAACTGTAAAGGAATTGCATTGTTAAATCTCTACGCAATCTAACTGAATCTCTTCCCTAAATTGTTAAAGTTGGGGGTTAGGAAATATTTTTGTCTTAAAATCGACTATCACAAATTTTATTAGTACGGGCTAGCCATTTCCAAACATTTTCTACAAGGTTCAGGGTTGTTTTTTATGGCAGATACTGAAGTACTTCCTAAATTTGCACTTCCTCCCAATATTTTACAGAGCATATTTGTGGTAGGAGGCGTAGTCCTGTTGAAAAATTCAGGCCCCCTGGTTCACAAATTCTATAGAGAATTAAGGAAAAGTTTCTTGAATATTCATTTACAAATAATTGTAACCATTCTTCACGTTTGAAATTCATTATTTGTATTATAGTAGTAGATTACTTTCTTCCATGTCTTAACACTTCTTTTTTAACAATGAAGTTGGTCTCAAAATGGTTTCTCGTTTCGCAGAATGTTAAACTGATGGTTTAACTCAACAAGGACATCAAAATTAAATGTTCGTTAATCCAAAAATAACAAGAAATACCACTCATCTTTTCATGTGGTAAGGGATTTAAAAAAACCTTAAACGCATACAATTCTGTTCTTGGTTTAGTGATGGGGTCTTTTAAAATTCAGCTATTTTAAAAGAATGGGACTAATGACTGTTCTGTTTACTGTCCTAAAATTACAAATAACAACAGTTTTTCACTTTTATTCTTGTTGTTAATCCACCAAAACTGGTAGCACATGTACAAATTTACTTGTCTAAGAGTGTTTTTTTTTGCATTTTTATACCACCATTCATTTTTTTACCCCCAGAATGTTTGAATCTGAAGTCTGGATAGAGCATATTCACAATTCGTAATTTTTTTTAACCATACAAGTTCTGGTGGATCCTTCATTGTTTGTTTTATTACATGCTCAATAGGGCAAGTATTGGTTTCGTGTCAAAAAAAATTCGAGGTTTTAATCATTACGATGATGGAGAAGTCCAAAAAAGTGGTTTTCGTCATGACGTCCGTCGGTCTGTGCGTCGGTTCGTCTGTGCGGCATCAAAAAAAGCTGTACATGAAGCTGCAGCTTAAACGGGCGGACGAATTTTCTTGAAATTTGGTACAGATGATTTTTTCGTAATTTCCAAGGTTGTTTTTTTTTGTTTTTTAATATCTCGCTTAGAACATGTACCTACCATACAATGTGTTCAAGGTATTGCAATTTTCTCGAAAACGGCTCTGACGATTTTGATTAAATTTGACTAATGACGTAATGCTATACGTACATATAACATAACTACATTTTTAGTTTTTCTCAAAAAATACGGATAGTGGAAATATGATATGTATTAATTTTTTTTTTAAATCGCTGATGTCGGCTCTTCCCATTCACCATTAATGAGCTATTACAATTTTCTCGAAAACGACTCTAACGATTTTGATTAAATTTAACACACGTTATGTTGTACGTAAATCTAACATAACTGCGTTTTTAGTTTTTCTCAAAAAATACGGGTAACGGAAATATGGCGTAGGAAATTATAAAAAAATTATATATTTCTGCATTTCTTATGAAACTCCTCAAAAAATCAAATTATAACTAATTGAAAATATTTTTCTTAAAAAGCTTTAACATAAAAGCTACTTTTATCATAAGAGCAAGTACGTGCGACCCTAGTCGTGCATTTTATTTTTTAAGGTGTTTTCTCCAAAATTTTGCGATTTTAATCCACCCATGTTTTTCAAAATGGTAGTATGATTTTTAAGTTAGAAAAGTCCAGTTAATTGTTTTAATGGTAAATTTTACATAAATCCACATTAACATTAAAGATAACAAGGGTGTACCTATTCTGATGAAGAAAAAAATAAATTAGTTTTTCCTCAAAAAAAAAAAAAAAAATTACAAGAAAAACAATGGGAAAGTAATGGTCCATTTTGAAATAATTTTAGTCGTTGCTTTTCCTAACATCTAAAATTATCAAAAAACAATAAAACATTGTTAAGTCACGTACCACTATTGGGGACAAACCATTAATGAACATTTGAAAAGTTGTGTACCTATTCTGATGAAAAGGAGTGTACATTTAAAAATAGTTTCAAAGCGTTTCTATTACCAATATCGTCTTCGTTTTGCAATTTTTCATTATTTGATTCTATTTCATCTTCTTTGTGGTACATTTTGGTGTGTTTGGTCCAAATGTTGATTGCATACTTTTATATTTTAACAAAAAAACTAGTACGAGATAAATCAAATTTCGTATTTATAAAATATTCTTTTTATTACTTAACAAATGCACCTCCAATTAAACAGCCTTAACTTTATCCAGATCACGTTTTTCAATCATTCGCATATGCTTCTTCTTCATTCGCCTGAGTTTAGCTGGATTTTTGATGACCTGTACAACTTCAGAACGGCGTTCATTTTCTAATCTGCGCTCGGCATTCTGAAGACGTCGTTGCTTTTTAAGTTCATTGGCTTCTTTCTTTGCGTCTTTTATAGATTTTGAAAGCTCTTTGATGTGACGAATTTCGTTGCGAAGTTCCGTTTTCTTCTGAAGTGAATTTCTATGTATTGTTTTTTTAATTGATGAAAATCTGCATGGATATTAGATTATTTTTATACAATTATTAATTAATAATAAAGTTTTTGAAATATACTTTTGTTTTGGCGTTTTCCATGGTCTTCCCGATTTGGGGAGTCCTCGAGGTATATTTTCGGTTTTCTTAATTTTCTTTGATTTGATGGTAGTATTCCTTTTAGTCGCTTTAGGTAGATTTTCGGTACTTACAGTTTCAGTACTTATTTTATTTTCTTGGTTGGACATTTTACAAAATTTGTATAACTTTTTTGAGAAAAAAACCGAAATAATTTTTTTATAGGAAAATAGTGTGAACAAAAACAAACCGTCTACACGTGCAACATGAAATGTCAATTTGACATTTCCGTAAATATTTACTAACCCTCTAGATGGTCGTTTTAACTGATGTCGTCTTGCATTTGCTATAGGTCTGTTTGGGTACTGCCTAAAACAGAAATATTTCTACTTTTTTCAACATTTTTAGCCCAATTCCTGTTTGGGTACCCTACTAACAATTTTGCTTCTATAATGCTTTACAGAAGCAACAATTGCATCTGTAAAGCTTTATAGAACCAAAATTGTTTGTCGGGTACTCTTGAATGGTGTAGTTTTGTACATTATTTTTGACAAAAAAAGAAATATTTCTGTTTTAGACAGTACCCAAACCTTAGAGGATATAATATATGGAGTGCTTGTGCTGTTAGTTCCGTGAAGCTTTTATAGAGGGCTCTAGTTTCTTTAAGTTTTTTGATGAGTGCATGCCTCCATTTTATTTTCATTTGATGGCTGTCATCAACAAGCGTGTTTATTTACAGCTACGGAACCGACTCGCACTGAAAAACGAAGGCAGCGACCCCTATCCATGCATATGGCGTTACAATGTAATAGGTATAGGAACAAGCACTCCATATATTATATCCTCTAAGACCCAAACAGACCTTATATGTGCCCTTAATTATGAAAGTGGACTATTATTATCCCGTTTGTAATTCGATTTGAATCCGAATTGAATCAGGATTTAGGTCTATATATACCTGAATCGAATTGAATCCGGATTTGTCAATCCGATCCGACTCGGGGAGTTGAATCGAATCGAAAATATGAATATATACCTAACGAATTGAATACTCGAGATATAATTTACGGTGGAGATTGTGTGTGATTGTCTTCTTATTTGCAAGTTCACTGTATGTATGTCTAATGATATCTAGTTTTACTTGCACTTTGTTTTTGGTTAGATTTTTCTATTTTACTGCAAATATATTTAAAAGAAAAATTGTGTTTTCGATTCTATTTCAATTCGATTCCTCGATCTGGTATAGTCATATACCTGGATCGAAATTTCAATTCAGATTCAATTCGATCTTTAAATCGGTCATACAAACAGGGTATATGTCACTCCTAAAAATGGCATCAAATCTAGCCTAAAAATAATTATTATTTAAGGGGTAAAGTTTATTTGAAAGCGAAATTGCAGTAAATAAACTTCTTTATTGCTCCTCTAGTGATTTCATAAAAAAAATATAATTAAATCGTTATAAGAAAATTATTATGTAAGTTTTTCTTTAAACAATGCATAAAGTGACTTAGTCCACTTTCATAACCATGGGCACATATGCGTAGTGATAAAATCAGCTAACGCGGGATCTATATTTCGTCACCTCAATAAAATAATAGCCCTGTTCCATTGGAGGTGGTAGTTTACTCATGAGTAGATCTAGTACTACAAATAACACACGAACTTTTCTACTCGAGGAGATACGAAAGTTAGTTGTTGTAGTAGATTTCTACTCACGAGTAAACTACCACCTCCAATGGAACAGGGCTTATGTCGTATGTTACATTCGGCTACTTTTGGGAAAACACAATTAAAGTTCAGATTTTTTCTCGAAAACTGTACGGTCAATTTTTTTAAAAATATCATGACATATACGGAAAATATTTGTCTATAGAAATTTGTTAGAATTATTTCAATAAACAAATAATAGTCAATTTTCTCCAATATGCCGATGTCGTATGTAACGTTTTCACAGAAACTATTTGTTAGCCAAACACATACGACAAATTGATGACACATACGACAAAAATAAGCAAAGTTAATTCGACACTATTGTTTACGACATACGATAAATAGATGTTAAATTCAATGCTAAAAAACATAGAAGAATAATTTTTCTTTTAAAACAACTAACGTTAATTTATTAACTTTTTAAAATCACATTGGCTCTTAGTAATAACCCGAGTTTAGCGAAACTCGATTTTAACAAAAACATCAATGGTAAAATAACATACATCTAACTTCTAAACTTAGAATTGGTTTAGAAGCAGTTCACCTATTAAATGATAGAACTTTTTTAATTTTTGTTAAAATCGAGGTTTCGCTAAATTCGGATATATTGTAACGATGAATTACCGAACTACTTTTAAGATAAAAGTCTGAACACACTACCTACTACTGCAAAGTTAGAAATGTGAACGGACCTTTAATAATTTAGAAACTACCTACCCTCTGAACACATCCCAAAATATCCCACTAGACTGGAAGTATGCAGCGCCCCTCCTGGAAAGGAAGTTTCGAGAAGCAAAGACGAGAACCTTCGAAGACATTCTCGAATCTCGAAATTCCGGTATAAAAAGGCAGCGTAGACACCGACCGGATACAGTTTAATCTTGAAAATGAAAGAGTACAGTACAAAGTGGGGGGGGGGGGGGGGGGGTCATGACCCCCACGACCCCCCCCCCCCCCCTAGATCTGCCACTGCTTAAGGCTATCTTGAAGTGTTAAGAAAGTATTAACAAATTAACTTCTTAATCATATTTTCTAATTTTCAGAATAATTCTTTATTGAGTATTTAATATTAATCTAATTTAACCTGAACATTAGTTATGATTTAATTAGAAATTATAGGACCTATTTAGAATATATCTAGACCCTAGTGAGGATCTAAAGGGTTTAATTAGATTTTTTTGTTGCTCCTAAATAACTACCAAAAGTGGGATTTTTTCCGATAACTGACTACTTGCGGTCTTAAGTAGAGGCTATTTCCTTCACAAATTAAGTGATATTTATGGAGTATTGAATCTAAACAAAGAATATTTAGGTGAAATTTAGGTGTTAAATAGTACCAAATGTTCGACTCGGGAAGCCTTGTAAATATCAGTTAAAAAAGACCTTTATAACCCCTGTTTGAACCGTTCTAAAGAAGCCTTGAATTTTCAAGTGACAGAAGGCCTCTATAAGACCTGTTCCAAGAGGTTCTTGTAAGTATGCAAAGTTTTTATCCTGCAGATATGCAATGTTTGTAACGCATTAGAAAAAAACATTGCATTTCAATGTGATGTTTCAATTAGCTCCCAATATTCCACTCATCTTTAATATTCGAGCATGGTCTACTGGTAAGGTGCTGGCTTGGTATGCAGAGGCACGTGGGATCGATTCCTGGCCGGGCCATGTGATGAAAAGAAAAAAATGTGTTCTTTTTCAATTAAAATAATATTCTCATCATTTCAGAACAACAGAAAAAGCAGTGGAATTTCCCAAAAAGGTTGAGAAACAAAATAGGAACAAATTAAAATAAATAAAATAATATGTAGAAAATGCAAAACAGAAAAAATCAAAAGAAAATAAAAAAAATTCAATAAATTCTTTTTTTTTATGCATAAATTCAACATTTTCTACAAAACCTTCAACAACTTCTATAAGGCCTTAATATAACATCCTACGCAAGTAATCCCGTTTGTGTATTAGATAAACACTCTGCAGGAAGACCTCCGTAAGGCTATTTTAAGCTGTTTGTCAAAAGCTATTAGCTTGTGGATTACCTGTGAAGGAAAGTCCTATGCAATTTCGGTAAACTGCGCCAAAATGATTTGTATAAGACCTGTCCTTCTTGTTATGAAAAAAATTGCTTGCATTGACCCTTATGAAAGCTAAATTGTTACTTGGGAAATTGTTTTTTAGACCAAAAAATAAGCTTTCTGCATCTTTTGTTTTAATTTTTTAGCCCGAAAAATCATACAAAAATGCGTTTGAAATGTTTCACTTTTGAACTCTTTCACTTTTTGAGCCAATGTAGTTAAGGCTTTACAGTTTTAAGATAGCACGATAAAAGCTTCATACAAATTTCGTAGGGCCAAGTTTACATTGTCACTGGATTGGGAACATTGGGGGAACCTAAAGGATCGACATAAAGGAATTCATCTTCCAATATGCATAAAATAGAGCATAAAGCTCCTCGGATAAACTTGGCGCAGGTCCACTCGTCCGACCTGCTCGACATCTTGATTGCAACTGAAATTGCACTTGTCAGTGTATTTCCTTATGGGACATAGGTACGACAAACGTTTACTAACATTCCAGTTAAATATTATGGTATGTGTAGCAAAAACAGCAACTACGACAATTATTTACCGAACGAAGAAAAACACAGATTTTGTATGAAAAAATTGTATTATGTGATAATTTTTGTCGTATGTGCACGTTTTCTCTGCACTTACGACAAAAAGCTACTGAAAATGTTTGTAAACCTACACATGCTGCAAAATGCATAGCGATTATCTCGGAAACGGATACAGATATCGAAAAACGGATTTCACAGAATGAAAGAGAAAAATCAATTAGCAAAACTGCATTCAAATCTCATACGACAATATTTTCTTGAGGCGACGATTTGTGTATATTTGAAGTTGAAGGTGTTGACATGCATAGTACACATATCGCTGCCTGAAAACTATAATAGCTTTTTTCAAACCTCATTTTCTCCGCTTTTTTTTTTTGTTAATATTTTCAGGTATTTTAGTATGAACACCTTAGAGGATATAATATATGGAGTGCTTGTTCCTATACCTAATACATTGTAACGCCATATGGATTGATAGGGGTCGCTGCCTTCGTTTTTCAATGAGAGTCCGGTTCCGCAGTTGTAAATAAACAAGCTTGTTTGTTGATGACAGCCATCAAATGAAAATAAAATGGAGGCATGCACTCATCGAAAAACTTAAAGAAACTAGAGCCCTCTATAAAAGCTTCAATGAACTAACAGCACAAGCACTCCATATATTAGGTGTGTTTTTTTGTTTATCTATATAGATTTTGTGCAAAAAAACGACATCGAGATATTTGAAATCAAAACAATTTACGTGTTAAAAACAACAAAAACTTTATCTGTATAGATTTTTGAAAAATCCAGATAATTATCCAGATTTAACTTTCTCTCGATAAAAACAGTAGTGCCAAGGTACTTTATTTGTTGTGTTCATACACAAATATCTGAAAATATTAACAAAAAAAAAGTGGAGAAAATGAGGTTTGAAAAAAATTCTCATAGAAAAAAATAATCAAAAATTTGTTTGGCATGGTTGCATTGAAATGTGAATATTTCGGTATATACCCAATGCACTTTTCAGATAAAAGTCTTAAATGGGTCCTGATAAGATTGTTAAACAAATATATACATAAAATTACCAAAGTTTTTTCGAAAAGTTACAAATAAAAATAAAAAAGTTTCCACGTTTGATTTTAAAAAATTAGAAAAAAAATCAATATGGCTACCTTCAAACGCTTATAACACAAGAACGACGCAACCAATGTTAATGGTCTTAAAATGTAGCTAAGAATATAAAGATGATTTTTGGTTTTTTGTGAAAAAAAATTTTTTGAATCCAACATGGATGCCATGGCCATACAAATGGTTTTTGTTTTTGTTTGTTAAAATTTTTTTTTGCATCCAACATGGATGTAATGGCCTTCCCACTTCGAAGTTCAAATTAAAAAAAAACAAAAGGAACATTTTTGACAGACAGCTGCCAAAGTGTATGTACAGTGGTGCCAAATGTTTACATAGATTTCAAAAATCCCGATGTCGTTTTTTTGCACAAAATCTATATAGATAAACAAAAAAACACACCTACTTTTTTTTTTAAATTTTTTTCAATTTATACATGTTAGCCCAGGGAAATTAGTAATTTAAATCGCATTTTTCGCGGGACAAAATTTTTTTCATGGAATGTGTTCGGGTGGTTGTCCTTATCATAAAAGTCAATTTGTTGGCATAATTGGAGGTTGGGAACAGCCGCCATCTTGGAAAAGAGATTGGTATCGTTTTTATTGAATAGCTCCATTGTTATTCATTTTAACAAAAAATGACAAAGGCAAGACTTATTTACAATAAAATTATCTAAGAAATCATATACAAAACAATTCCGTGAGTTGATTAAATAAAATTTTATAGTTGGTCAAAGTGCGGGTTTGTATCGCAAGGTTGGGACAAAATGACATTTTTTCATATATCTGACGAACTTTTGATTTGTTTGGATAATTCTTCAAGAATGAATTGTAGTACTTATAATTACCTATAAAATGAGCCCACAATCGTTATTGTCACCATCGTATTGTAGAAGTAATCTAACTCCGAATCTCAGCATGTACTAGTCAAAAGTAAGAAAACAGCTGTTTTTTTGCTAGTAGGTCGAGAAAATTTTGGGAGTAGAGGTATAACCAAAATATAAGTACGCAGTTTTGCAGCCATACGCGTGTTAATGTCGATTTCGAAGGTCTGACAACTCTAATTTTGTGCTTTATACGGTTTTTGGGGGGTTAAATAACGTAAGTTTTCCAGTTAATGTGAATGGGCTAAATTTATACTATTTGAAATTATAAATATACAAGCTGATGCTCTATTATTTTTCCTAAATCTGAACACCCCAATCTTGAGGATGTGACCAATAGAACTATATATAAGCCGCTTATACGATTATGTTTTAGAAGCTTTTTTTGTTTAGATTTTTGTTTGTTTATTTAAATTGAAAAGCCTGATATGGTTAGTTAAAAAAGCTTATATCGTGAGTTCTATTAACCCCATAGCCGAGATTGAGGTATCCAGATTTAGGAAAAATAATAGAGCATCAGCTTGTATATTCATAATTTCAAATAGTATAAATTTAGCCCATTCACATAAACTTTAAAACTTACGTTATTTAACCCGCCAAAAACCGTATAAAGCACAAAATTAGAGTTGTCAGACCTTCGAAATCGACATTAACACGCGTATGGCTGCAAAACTGCGTACTTATATTTTGGTTATACCTCTACTCCCAAAATTTTCTCGACCTACTAGCAAAAAAACAGCTGTTTTCTTACTTTTGACTAGTACATGTTGAGATTCGGAGTTAGATTACTTCTACAATACGATGGTGACAATAACGATTGTGGGCTCATTTTATAGGTAATTATAAGTACTACAATTCATTCTTGAAGAATTATCCAAACAAATCAAAAGTTCGTCAGATATATGAAAAAATGTCATTTTGTCCCAACCTTGCGATACAAACCCGCACTTTGACCAACTATAAAATTTTATTTAATCAACTCACGGAATTGTTTTGTATATGATTTCTTAGATAATTTTATTGTAAATAAGTCTTGCCTTTGTCATTTTTTGTTAAAATGAATAACAATGGAGCTATTCAATAAAAACGATACCAATCTCTTTTCCAAGATGGCGGCTGTTCCCAACCTCCAATTATGCCAACAAATTGACTTTTATGATAAGGACAACCACCCGAACACATTTCATGAAAAAAATTTTGTCCCGCGAAAAATGCGATTTCATGCCCATATTTTGACTAATTTCCCTGAGCTATGTACCCATTGCTTGGTCTGTTTTGTATTTGCCTTCCAAAAAATAAACAATTTATTTTTATAAAAATCAATTATAATACCTGTTAAATAAATTCAAAATAAATAAATAAATTCAAAAAGTATATACCATTACATTAAATCTAATTCATTTCAACATAAAACATGCAAAATTTCGCAAAGCAAACAAATATATTTTGTCGTCCGCTACTACCGAGACAACCTTCTTCATGAGAGGACAAAAAATAATGAAAAAACTGCAGTTCCAAAAGAAAAAAAACACATATGTCAAATTCGATGTTAGACAATCGTGTTCAGACAAAATCGAAGACACGGTTGTCTAAAGCCTTAACTACATACACCACTTTTTGAAAAAGTTTAAAAGTGAAAATATTTTTTTTCATACAAATTGTTTTTTAGGCGAAAAAATAAGCTTTCTGTATCATTTGTTTTAATTTTCCAGCCCGAAAAACTATACAAAAATGCGTTTAGAAATTTTCACTTTTGTACTTTTTCACTTTTTGAGCCAATGTAGTTAAGGCTTAACATTGGATCACAACAAGAAGTGGCGAGCCTCCACAAGACATTTCTTGTTAAAGACACGTCAACATGACAAAAATTATCTCCTGTGGAGGCGGCCTGTAAAGATTTTGTGCAAAAAAACGACATCGGGATTTTTGAAATCCGTCCAAATGTTTGACGCCAAGACCATGACCATTAACATTAGTTGCGTCGTTCTTGTGTTATAAGCGTTTGAAGGTAGCCATATTGAATTTTTTTTTCGATTTTTCATAAATCAAACGTGGAAACTTTTTTATTTTTATTTCTAATTTGTCGAAAAAACTTTGGTATTTATATTGTAACGTTTTATTCCCGGTTCACAATAAAACTTATTTAATTTCCACTTATATTTTCGTTCAAATAAGAACACACTTTATTTCAACTCAATTTACTTTTATTATTCGCTCAAACAAACACACTTTTAAATCACTTTATTTACTACTAACAATTCGCAACACTTTATTTCACTTTGTACTGTACTCTTTCACTTTCAAGATTAAACTGTGTCCGGTCGGTGTCTACGCTGCCCTTTTATACCGGAATTTCGAGATTCGAGAATGTCTTCGAAGGTTCTCGTCTTTGCTTCTCGAAACTTCCTTTCCAGGAGGGGCGCTTCATACTTCCAGTCTAGTGGGATATTTTGGGATGTGTTCAGTGGGATATTTTGGGATGTGTTCAGAGGGTAGTTTCTATTATAGTCGGAGAGGCGACCGTCGAGTTACTTAGCTCATAAGGTTAGAGGTTAAAATTGGTGTCAAATGAAAGATAAATTGATACTGAAAATAAAAAAATAGGGTTGCCACTTCTAAAATGGGAACTTCCATGTGGCAACCCTATTTGAAAGGAAAAATTGTCACATAACTAATACATTCATATCTTTGTTATTTGGCCAGATAAAAGTTTTTTTTTAAATGCCAAACGAAAGTCAAAATATTAAAAAAAAATAATAAAATAATATAAAGAACGTAACCCTACAAATGTGGCAACCCCATTCAAATGAATACAACACTGACAAAAATCTTCTTTGCAGAAAACAGTATAACTTTTTATGCACTAGAAAGCTAAACTATACGCCATATTTTAGATAATACTCCCTTCTATCTAAAAAATGTCGGGTGCCACCTCGCAAATGCAGACAAGTACTCGGCAACCCTACTCAAATGCTAAAAAACGCAAAAATCACTTGTTTTTTGGCCAAAGTGTATAATATTTGACCGAGTTAAAGGCTGTAAAATACATCATGTTTAGCTAAGACTCTCTTCTATCTAAAAAATGTCGGGTGCCACCCCGCAAATGTAGACAAGTACTCGGCAACCCTACTCAAATGCTAAAAAACCCAAAAATCACTTGTTTTTTGGCCAAAGTGTATAATATTGGCTAGAGTTAAAGGCTATAAAATACATCCTGTATAGCTTAGACTCTCTTCTATCTAAAAAATGTCGGGTGCCACCCCGCAAATGTAGACAAGTACTCGGCAACCCTACTCAAATGCTAAAAAACCCAAAAATCACTTGTTTTTTGGGCAAAGTGTATAATATTTGATCGAGTTAAAGGCTGTAAAATACATTATGTTTAGCTTAGACTCTCTTCTATCTAAAAAATGTCGGGTGCCATCCCGCAAATGTAGACAAGTACTCGGCAACCCTACTCAAATGCTAAAAAACCCAAAAATCACTTGTTTTTTGGGCAAAGTGTATAATATTTGATCGAGTTAAAGACTATAAAATACATCATGTTTAGCTAAGACTCCCTTCTATCTAAAAAATGTCGGGTGCCACCTCGCAAATGCAGACAAGTACTCGGCAACCCTACTCAAATGCTAAAAAACCCAAAAATCACTTGTTTTTTGGCCAAAGTGTATAATATTTGACCGAGTTAAAGGCTGTAAAATACATCATGTTTAGCTAAGACTCTCTTCTATCTAAAAAATGTCGGGTGCCACCCCGCAAATGTAGACAAGTACTCGGCAACCCTACTCAAATGCTAAAAAACCCAAAAATCACTTGTTTTTTGGCCAAAGTGTATAATATTGGCTAGAGTTAAAGGCTATAAAATACATCCTGTATAGCTTAGACTCTCTTCTATCTAAAAAATGTCGGGTGCCACCCCGCAAATGTAGACAAGTACTCGGCAACCCTACTCAAATGCTAAAAAACCCAAAAATCACTTGTTTTTTGGGCAAAGTGTATAATATTTGATCGAGTTAAAGGCTGTAAAATACATTATGTTTAGCTTAGACTCTCTTCTATCTAAAAAATGTCGGGTGCCATCCCGCAAATGTAGACAAGTACTCGGCAACCCTACTCAAATGCTAAAAAACCCAAAAATCACTTGTTTTTTGGGCAAAGTGTATAATATTTGATCGAGTTAAAGACTATAAAATACATCATGTTTAGCTAAGACTCCCTTCTATCTAAAAAATGTCGGGTGCCACCTCGCAAATGCAGACAAGTACTCGGCAACCCTACTCAAATGCTAAAAAACCCAAAAATCACTTGTTTTTTGGGCAAAGTGTATAATATTTGATCGAGTTAAAGGCTGTAAAATACATTATGTTTAGCTTAGACTCTCTTCTATCTAAAAAATGTCGGGTGCCACCCCACAAATGCAGACAAGTACTCGGCAACCCGAGTACTTGTCTGCATTTGCGGGGAGGCACCCGACATTTTTTAGATAGAAGAGAGTCTTAGCTAAACATGATGTATTTTACAGCCTTTAACTCGATCAAATATTATACACTTTGGCCAAAAAACAAGTGGTTTCTGCGTTTTTTAGCATTTGAGTAGGGTTGCCGAGTACTTGTCTACATTTGCGGGGTGGCACCCGACATTTTTTAGATAGAAGAGAGTCTAAGCTATACAGGATGTATTTTATAGCCTTTAACTCTATCCAATATTATACACTTTGGCCAAAAAACAAGTGATTTTTGGGTTTTTTAGCATTTGAGTAGGGTTGCCGAGTACTTGTATACATTTGCGGGGTGGCACCCGACATTTTTTAGATAGAAGAGAGTCTAAGCTAAACATGATGTATTTTACAGCCTTTAACTCGATCAAATATTATACACTTTGGCCAAAAAACAAGTGATTTTTGGGTTTTTTAGCATTTGAGTAGGGTTGCCGAGTACTTGTCTACATTTGCGGGGTGGCACCCGACATTTTTTAGATAGAAGAGAGTCTAAGCTAAACATAATGTATTTTACAGCCTTTAACTCGATCAAATATTATACACTTTGGCCAAAAAACAAGTGATTTTTGCGTTTTTTAGCATTTGAGTAGGGTTGCCGAGTACTTGTCTGCATTTGCGAGGTGGCACCCGACATTTTTTAAATAGAAGGGAGTATTATCTAAAATATAGTGTTTAGTTTAGCTTTCTAGTGCATAAAAAGTTATACTGTTTTGTTCAAAGAAGATTTTTGTCAGTGTTGTTTTCATTTGGATGGGGTTGCCACATTTGTAGGGTCACGTCCTTTATATTATTTTATTATTTTTTTTTTATTATTTTGGCTTTCGTTTGGCTTTTCAAATTTTTTTTTATCTGGCCAAACAACAAAGATATGAATGTATTAGTTATGTGACAATTTTTCCTTTCAAATAGGGTTGCCACATGGAAGTTCCCATTTTAGAAGTGGCAACCCTAATTTTTTATTTTCAGTATCAATTTATCTTTCATTTGACACTAATTTTAACCTCTAACCTTATAAGCTAAGTAACTCGACGGTCGCCGCTTGGACTATTACTAAAGGTCCGTTCATATTTCTACCTTTGCAGTAGTAGGTAGTGTGTTCAGACTTTTATCTTAAAAGTAGTTCAGTAATTCATCGTTACATTGCCCCCCTCTTAGGATTGTTCGTCCCGAACAACTCCATTGCTTCTTTCACCATTATAACGATGTAAACGGTCACAATGAACTACCTTTAGTTTGCCTCTTACCCCTCTTTGTATACGGTAAACTACATCGTTAATTCTGGTCATTACTGTGTAAGGGCCTTCCCAGTTTTGTTATAGCTTCGGTGATAGTCCTTTTTGTCGGTGGGGATTGTAAAACCACACAAGTTCTCCTTCTTGAAACCCTGTTGCTGTCGCTCGTGCGTCATATCTTGTTTTCATCCTGTCACTAGATGATTTTATATTTGTCCTTGTCCGTTGGTGAATGTCAGCCAGTGTTTCTTTCAGGTTTTCTACGTACTCATCCATTTCATGAGGCTCGTTTGGAACACATCCGAATTTTATCTCACTTGGCAGGCGTATTGTTGAGCCAAATAGGACTTCCGATGGTGTATGTCCAGTAGAACTATGTATTGCACTTCTATAAGCCATCAAGAATAATGGAATATGTAGATCCCAGTCTCGTTGATTATCATTGACTACTTTTGACAGGTGTTCCTTAAGTGTCCTGTTAAATCGCTCAACCATCCCATCAGATTGTGGATGAAGCGGTTTTGTTCTCGTCTTCTTGATGCCAAGGAGTGAGCAAACCTCTTAAAAGATCTTGGATTCGAAGTTCCTTCCTTGGTCGGAATGAAGTTCCAAGGGTACTCCGCACCTGCTCACCCAATGAAAGACAATCTTATCCACAACTGTTTTGGTTTCCTGGTTTGGGATGGCAAATGCCTCAGGCCACTTGCTGAAGTAGTCCATCACTACAAGGATGTACCGGTTTCCGTTTTTGGTTTCGGGAAAAGGACCTGCTACGTCTATTGCAATTCTCTCAAAAGGTGCGCCCACATTGTACTGCTGCATCTTGCTTTGGATTTTTCTAGCTGGTCCTTTGCTAGCGGCACAAGTATCACATTTTCGGCACCACTTTTCAACGTCTTCTCTCATACGTAACCAGTAGAATTGCTGTCGTAGCTTTTCCAGCGTCTTGTTGATGCCTAAATGGCCTCCAGAAATTCCACCGTGGAGAACATCATTTACCTTTGACTGAGGTACGACTAGCTGCATTACATAGGATTTACCATCTGCGGATTCCCACTTACGCCTGAGTAGCCCTTCTTGCACATGAAGTGAGTCCCATTGTGCCCAATATGCTTTTAGATTGGGGCTTCGGTCGGAGATGTCGGCCCATTCTGGTTTCTCTTGATGTTCCTTCCATGCAAGGATGGGTTCGATGTCCGAATCTTCCTGTTGGGCCATTCTGAGTTCTTCATTACTCCAGCCGCAAATGGGATCAGCTCTCGTTCTTCTAACAGCGACGACTTCCTTTTCTTCTAGTCGTGTGCAATGCTTGCAGTCTTGCTTGCACGGGCGCCGAGATAATGCGTCTGCATTTGAATGCAGCTTTCCTCTTCGATGTTGAATCTGACATTGATACGTCTGAAGTATCTCGATCCATCTTGCTACTTGGCCCTCTGGATTTTTGAAGTTCAAAAGCCAATTAAGTGCACCATGATCTGTGCGAAAAAGGAACTTCTGTCCATAGATGTACTTATGGAAGTGCTTTGTTGCCAATACTAGAGCTAGAAGTTCCCTTCTGGTCACGCAATAATTTCTTTCTTGTTTCGAGAGTACCTTGCTGAAATAGGCAACGACCTTTTCTTCTCCGTCGTGAACTTGCGATAAAACAGCACCAACTCCAACATTACTTGCATCTGCGTCAATGATGAATTGTTTGCCTGGAGTCGGATAGGCCAACACAGGAGCTTCACATAACCGCAGCTTCAGTTCGTGAAAGCTTTTCTCACACTCACCTGACCATTTAAAGGGTTTACCCTTCTCCGTAAGTTGGTGCAAGCTTTTGGCGATTCTCGCAAAATCCTTCACAAATCGTCGATAGTACGTTGCCAGACCGAGGAAACTCCGAAGTTGATGCTTGTCCTGAGGGGTTGGCCAGTTCTTCACAGTGTCAACTTTTTCAGGATCAGTCTTCACTCCTTGGGATGAGATGATATGCCCCAAATATTTAACCTCGGTCTTGAAAAGTGCACATTTCTTTGGATTCAACTTAAGATGTGCTTCTCGTAGCCTTTGGAATACAGCCTTTAGGTTTTCACAATGGTCATCAAATGTTTTCCCGTAAACGATGACATCATCCAAATAGACTAGGCAAGATTTCCAGGTTAATCCATTTAAAACGCACTCCATTAAGCGCTCAAAAGTAGCTGGGGCATTGCATAGCCCAAACGGCATGACATTAAAACTGCCACAGACCATTTCCTGTGGAGAAGGCAGTCTTCTCCCGATCTTCTGGATGGATTTCTACCTGCCAGTAGCCACTCTTCAAATCCAAAGTCGAAAACCATTGTGCTCTTTCCATTGCATCTAGAGTATCGCTGATTCTTGGCAGTGGGTAGCTGTCTTTCTTCGTCACATCATTCAGCCTGCGGTAGTCGACACAAAATCGAGTGCTTCCATCCTTCTTTTTGACGAGAACTATCGGTGATGCCCAAGGGCTTTTGGAATTTTCGATTAGCCCGTCTTTCTTCATTGTTGTTATCATTTCTTCAACTTCACCTTGTTTGGCCAAGGGAAGACGTCTTGCTGGTTGACGAATCGGCCTAGCATCTCCTGTATCGATTCGATGCTGCACGAGTTGTGTTCGGCCGTACTGCCCGCTGGGTGAAGAGAAGATATCAGCATATTCGTGAAGAAGCCTTCCCGCAACATTAAGCTGATGTTGACTCAAGTTGTCTGATTTAAGAATTTGAGTCTTTAGTTTCTCCGAGTTCATAGTCATCTGTGTGTCCACCTCGTTGATCTTAGTTATTGCGGCCACAGATTCACATTGCCCAACAACTTCTCCTTTCTTAAGCTTGATTGGGTACGGTTTGATGTTAAGTATCCGTACAGGTACCATGTTGTTCTTTGGTGCCACAAGAGTCTTCCCGATGATGATGTTTTGGGAACTTTGTTCAACTTCTGGCTCAACCATGAGGTATCGATGGCTTCCAATATTCCCCTTTAGTTTCGTCCACACAAAAACTTCTGAAGAAGGAGGCAGGCACATGTCTTCTTTGATGACAGTTCTAATTGTGGTTGAGTTTTCGTTGCCAAAGACCATTGGAATCTCTACGTTTCTGTATTTCAGGACTTGATAACCGATATCCAAGATGATTCCATGCTCCTTCATGAAGTCGATTCCAATGATGCACTCATCACATATATCTGCCACCAAAAACACATGGGAAAACTTTAGTTCTGCCAAACGGATCTCAAGACGAACTTCTCCGTACACTCTTGCTGCTTCTCCTGTGGCGGTCTTCCGACGGTAGCTGTTGGTGTTATGTAGCCATGTCATCTTTACCAAGTCTCTTCGTACAATAGAGGCGGTGGCACCGGTGTCAATTGTAGCCACGTGTTGTTTGTTGTTTATGGTCGCCTCCACTGTCAGACTTTTGTTGTCTCGTTTAGTCTGTGAGACTTGAATTGTGGTTCTGCACGGAGAAAAAATAAGGTATGAACCACCTTATTTCTGGTATATTTAACTTTAATGTAAAGTTCAAATAGGGATGACTCCCCAATAAAATGGAATTTACCTTACTTTTCTAGTAAATTTATAGCTTATGATTAACTTTACAGTAAAGCCTTTTTTTGTATGAATTTCTAATAGAAATTACTAGAAAGTTAGGTGCATATTTTACCTTACTATAAGGCTGAAAATACTGATTTTTAAAGTAAATTGAACTTCTCTATGGAAGGTATATAATTTAGTTACAGATTGGATCAAATAAAGTCAATTTCATTTTTATTGATGACATTTTTCTAAATAAAATTGTATGCATTTATCCTACAAAAATTATAATAAAAAAGGTGATTTTTGTAATTATTGAAAAGCATAACTATGTAACACGTACTTAATCCTTAAAGCTATTTAGAAGTAAGTAACGTATGACCCTGTTATGTTTTTCAATCTTATATATAAAAATGAGTTCGTTAAGTGTGTGTGGCCGATAAACTCGCGTTTGGCTGGTCCGATTTTGGTAATTTTTTGTTTGTTTGAAAGGTATTAATATGTAGATGGTTTGTATCAAAAAAAAAAATAATACCTTTTCTCCCACTTTCACATAGCTGTCAATTTGTACGAGTGAAAAAACACTCTTGCTTTTTAAAAAGTTTAACTAAGCTTTATTTGTAAAAAAATATATTTAGACAGGCTTTCAAAATAATTACACTGGGTTTACAAGGGTTTTGTTGCCGAAACAAAAATATACTTTTCTGTAGAGATGAGCTAAGTCGTGATTTTTCAATCACAGGTATACCTGTGACTGTGATTTTAAATTCACGGTGATTGTAACCTGTGATTTTTAACCGTGATTTAAATTTTTTTTAATGAAAATCCCAAAAAAAAAAAAAATTACACGTAGCATTATTAACGTTTGTATTTTCCAATATACACATTTCTTTACGATTTTTCACGTAGGAAGTACTAATGAAGCTCAAATACGAGTGTATTTGAAACAATGGAGCTGATTTTACGAGGAAAACTCCTGGTTTAAGCAAACAGATCCGCGATTTACAAAAGCCGTCCGTGATTATACTGGGGAAAACATTATTTTGTCTAAGCGACTCTTGATTTTACTGGAGAAATTTATTATATCACGGGAAAAGTAGCGTTGAAAACCCTTATTCTAATCAGGGCAACCTGCGATTTCACAGGGAATATTTGCGGGCAAACCGTGATTCTTCTGAAGCCATACGTGATTGTGAGGGGTAAACAAAACATTAATTTTACCGAACGTGCGTGAATTTCGGTAAAAAACAATTCACATTTACACAAGAACTGTTGAAAAGTTGTTTTGGGAAAAATCACAGGTTAGAAATAATTCCAAAGCACTTGTGAAGTGAATTCCGGTCAAACCAATCCACGTTTACAGAAGAACTGTTGAAAAGTTGTTTTGGGAAAAATCACAGGTTATAATTTCCAATGCACTTGTGTAAATTCCGATAAAAACAATTCACGTTTACACAAGAACTGTTGCAAAAGCTATTTATTTCCAAAATCAAAGGTAAGTCAAAAGTAATTTTCAATGCATTTTCGTGAATTCCGCTTTAAATTCACGTTTCCATAAGAATTGGTGCAAAGGTTATTTTGAACAAAATCACGGGTTTAAAAAAAATCCTTAACATTTGCATGAATTCCGGTCAAAACAATTCACGTTTACAAAAGAATTACTGCAAAAGTTGTTTTGGGAAAAATCACAGGTTAAAAAGAATTGGAAGGCAAATGCGTGAATTCCAGTCAAACCAGTTCACGTTTAATAAAGGACTGTTAAAAAGTTGTTTTGGGAAAAATCACAGGTCAAAAAAAAAAATCCAAAGCAATTGCGTGAATTCCAGTCAAACCAATTCATTTTTAATAAAGAACTGTTGCAATAGCTGTTTTGAAAAATCGCAGGTTATAATTTGAATTTCTAATGCACTTGTGTAACGTGAATTATTTTGCGCGGAATTCACGAAAACGCATTGAAAATGACTTTTGACCTGTGATTTTGGAAAATTAAATTTTTGCAACAGGTCAAGTGTAAACGTGAATTATTTTACGCGGAATTCACGAAAACGCATTGAAAATGACTTTTTACTTGTGATTTTGGAAAAAATAACTTTTTACAACAGTTCTAGTATAAAAGGGAATTGTTTTGAACCCGCAAATGCACTTTAATTAACTTTTAACAAAAAAATTTGCCTCACTTCAGTGCGAACTGTAAAGTAAAAAGTGAATATCCAATTCACGGTTAAGGTAATCACAGGTTATTTGAAGACTGTTCACAGGTAGTGATTGTGATTTGTCAATCACAGGTTAAATATCACAGGTCGTGATTTTTTGCTCATCTCTACTTTTCTGAAGGTTTTCGGTGTGCTGAGCTCGAATCCGAAGTCAAAAACAACCAATCAGCTCCCGTTTTTGAGATATTACCGTTAGAAAATGCAAAAAAACGTTTTTTTGAGTTCTCCGGATATTATTCTTTTGTATAAGGAAAATTGTTTGAGCATATATAGTAACGGTTTCTATAAGAACTGTTTTTCATCTTTCGATACCTGTTTAAATCTTTTCAATATCTTTTGTATTGCCCGAGATATCTTAAACTGAAGTCAGTGGGTTTGGCTTCATATATCATAAAGAAGATAATGACGTTATAAAATTTTTAAAAATACCAAACAACTGAGGATATCTCGGGCAGAAAAAAGATATGGGAAAGATTTAAACAGATTTAAAAAGGTGGTAAATAGTTCTTATAAAAACCGTTACTAAATATGCTTAAACAATTTTCCATATATAAAAGAATAAAGGTCCGAAGTGCTGTATTTTCTAACGGTAATATTTCAAAAACGGAAGCTGATTCGGATGACTTCGGATTCGAATTCAGCACACCGAAAACCTTCAGAAAAGTATATTTTTGTTTCGGCAACAAAAAAAAAGTTTAATTTTGTTAACCAGTGTTATTATTGTTTATAGTCTGTCTGTGATGCCTGTCAACGTTTGAATTTGCTTGAAGCAGACACTCATTGGGACTCAACGCTTCCTGGTGCATTTGTTTTGTCTTCGCCACATCATATTGTTCTCAATAATATAATCACATCTAATCCTCCAAATCCACTCGAACTTTAGCATAATTTCCGTGATTAGGATTAGATACACCGAATGCGTCGTGTGACATTAAATCCACATTTGGATTACACAAATGAAAAAATGTATATGCGAATAAAGCATTGGCACAGTTAGGATTGGTTGCTCCAAATCGTGAAGAGCAAGATGTTCTTGATCAAGAAATACTACGCAATACTACAATTGCGTTGAATTAAGAATATTTGTGCAAACCAATTCCCGAAGTATGACACTATTATGCAAGGTGTCATCAATCAGAGTTGTGGTTTGTATTTCTTAGATGCACCCGATGGTACGTGAAAAACATTTTTGATATCATTACTTTTAGCATAAATACGATCTGAAAATAAAATAGCATTGGCTCTGGAAATTGCAGCCATGTTATTAGATGGTGGCCGTACAGCACACTCGGTTCTTAAATTGCCTTTGAATATGCAGGTTAATGAAACACCTACAGTACCTTGCCATATTATTAGGGCCAATCGAACAAAATACAATTTTTTGGTTCATGTTGCTGAATTTTCAAAGTTTTTGTCGAAATATCTTGAATTTTATTTGTCCCATTTACTTGCACTTATCATGTAGATACAGATTGACTTAAAAAAAGTCAAAGAATTCATACTTTTTGATACAAAATAACGTACAATAGGGGATAAGCTCTAAAAGACGTTTCCTATGGAATTCACGCCAGGATAATTACCAAACCGGTCCAATACTTATTTTTTTTGTACCGAGGAATAACGTGACATGCTTAACTTTAATGGCAAGGATCGCATTTTGCATAAACATAGAAGCTCTGATCGTCTGGATAGTACGTAATTTTCTAAGATTTGGAGTAGTTTTTTTTTCGTATAAGACCAGGCAAGTACGTTAATCAAATAAAAAAACATCCTCTGATCATTATTGGCTGTGCTGCTATTTCAGGAAAAGGATGAGGTTCTTTTTATATTGTGGAAAACGCCAGACCAAAACAAAAGGAGCTTGGGAACGTTTTGATTCTACGATTTCAGAATAGGCTCGAGACTCGAAGCATCTATATCTATGCAAGACTGGGTCCTTACCATAAAGTTATGGCAAGGCTTTTTGATACATTACACGGTGTTACAAAAATGAGGTTTCAAAATATACGCGGGCGGAGACCTATCAGGTTTTGTAGAGCTAATCGCACTGATTACGAAACGGTGTTTGAAAATCCCCTAACACCCCCAAAATCTGAAGTTACGGGCAAAAAACGGTTTTTTGGACCTTCACCCATTGAAAAAATTCTAGCTTCGACAATTTTTTACCCATTTTCGATTTTTTTACAGTTTCTGATAGAAGATAAATATACCTTTACAACAATGTATAAAAAATGTAACTCGGTTAAACCACTTAGAATTTATAAGCTGTCAAAGTTCAAAAATTCCATTTTTTTCGTCATTTGCCCAACTTCGGCATCAATTTAAAGTATATGTTTTCAAAACAACATGCTATTTAAAAAATATATTCATAAACAATATCTATTTCCCAATCAATCGAGGTATTTTTTATGAAAATCACTCTAAAATTGGCTGAGAAAAAAAATTTTTTCGATTTCAACCCAGATACAGAAATTCGAACTTTTAGGTATAGAACAAAAATGTTGTTTCGGCACGTAGTAGGATAACCTGGGCGCCAGGATTTGATAACGGATTTTTGTAGAGGAGCTCAATACAAACATTTTTTTTCTTTGGAAGGGGGGTCTATCTCCCCCCGTTTAGGTGGGAGGGGCAGTTTTCTAAAAAAAATTATCAAAATAAAAAAAAAATATTAAAAAACAACGGCAACACTTACAGTAATAAATGATACCATTTCCGAAAGGAAAAATTGTACATTTGATTCTTATTTTTAAATCAATATAATATAACCAATAGTTTTTGAAATAATCGATTTCAAAGTTAAAAATAGGCGACAAAATTTTTTTTAAAACTCATTTAATACTATTTTTGGGAACGGGATTTTCAAATACCGTTTCGTATTCAGTGCGACTAGCTCTACAAAACCTGATAGGTCTCCGCCCGCGTATATTTTGAGTGTTACACCGTGTTATAGTCCTGGTATATCCAATGAATTCAAAAACTCCGTTTGGTAATTTGATACATTGCTTTCATTTGTGATAAGGTCAACCGATTTGTAGGCAAAACATTGTGCATTTATATAGTTTAAAATTGTCGCATTGATTTCAGAAACATTTTTATTTGTACCAGCCATTATTGAACGTTCACTCAGCCAAGTATGATTTTTGTAATTTGTCTTTATACTTGGAAATACATTTTGAATCAATTCAGTTTTTGAATTTACATTGAAAAAATTGTTTTGAAGTTTAATTCGGCCTTCCGAATCAAGTGCCGCTATTCCATCAACAATGTCCAATAACTGCATAAATTACAATAAATTGGTTAATGTTCATTACAATAAACCAGTTTTTTTCGGTTTAAATGTATTTTCAAACAGGTTCTATTTTTTTAAAAAGTACATTCAGCGAAGCGGGTGGGGGTTAGCTAGTAATTACATAAATTACCTAGTTTATTATAATTTTTGTAAGGTGCAAACAAACAATTTTATTTAGGAAAATATCAATAAAAATGGAATTGACTTTATTTGATCCAATTTTTTTCTAGTTCTTTATGAATTAATTAGATTGAATGATGTTAATGCATATATGGATACATATATTATTCTAACACAAGAAAAAAAATTGCTATCCGTAATTACGGAGCCAATAACAACGCATAAAAGAACACAAAAAGTAATGAACACATTTCACTTCCAAAAGAAAAACACAAATGAGAAAAGAATTTTTTAGATTTTATTTCTTTATTGATTATTCCGCACCCGGACACCTAAAAGCTTTGACAAAACAAAATTTCCAAAACACATGGAAGACAAAATGGCAGACTTTTCAATGACAGCAATTAAGAGTTTTTACTATGTATAGGGGAAAATTCCTAGAATTAGGTAATATTATTACCTTAGTGTAAGGTAAAACTTATTCATAGGATAGTTAAATTTGTAAAATATGTTTTACTAGAATCTTAAAGTGAAAAGAGTCATACACTTTTTTGGATGAAGGTTTATTTTACTCTACGTAAAGAAAATATTGCTACTCGTAAGGTATATACTACTTTATTTTGTTCACCATAATTTTCTTGTAAAAATTACTTTACGGAGCCAAGAAATGTTCAATACGTAAGGTAAATTTTACTTAAAATCTAGGGCTTTTTACTTTAATTTCCTTACTAGTCATATGGAGTATAAAATACTAGATTCATTTTTCTCCGTGTGGGGCCATCGATACCAGAAACCAGCTTCTGCCCCTCAAAGTTGGTTCTTACTCGTTTTCCCGAGTGGGAATCAAGTTGAGGATGAGCTTTGGTTGTATCGCTTACCTGTTGTTCGGCAATATTCCTGTTTCCACAGTGTTGGCAAGCAGTTCTTCTTGGTGGCAATCTGCACTGCCGCTGGAGATGTCCAGTCTTATTACAGTTCCAGCATCGAGCTAGTCCGTCTCGCTGGTTTCTTTGGAATGCGAGTTTTTGACAAGAGCATTCCTCCACTGCAACTTCTCTTACCCGATGAACGCCTTGAGAAGCCTGTTCTGCTGCTTCCATAGTGAGTGCAAACGCTAATACTTCAGGAAGGGAACGTTTTCCAGCTGTTCGAATTGCTCGCTGAAGATTTATATCAGATACAGCACGTACAAAGGCTTCTGTAGCAAACTGATTGATAATGTCGTCTCCTGCTGTCGGATATGCAAGATGAGCTAACCTTTCAATATCTGCTTGGAGTTGTTGCAGAGTTTCTCCTCTTTTTTGGACTCTTGTATTGAGTTGGACGCGGAAGACTTCCTGCATATGGCCATCTCCAAAGCGTTTTTCAATGACCTGGACAAGAGCGTTAAAGTTACCATACTTTTCTGGTGGTAAAGTTTGTAACAACTCAGCAGCAGGACCAGTGCCGGATTAACCATGTCATGGGCCCCTAGGCACAGTAGTTCTTTGGCCCTTTTCCGATGGTTTTTCAATATCATAAGCTCTTTTTAAGTTAAGTTAGAAATTTGTGTAGGTAACTTACTAAAGACTAATCGGCTATAATCTCACATTTTATAAATCATGTCATTTTATAAATGTAATCTAAAAGTTTTGAAATAACTATAATAAATATTGCAGTGATATTTCAACAAAAAAATTATAGCAACTTGATTTTTCATAGATAATTTCGATTATCGAGAAGTTATTAATATGCCGACTTTTCACGAGTAGATTTTAGCCACATGTATGTCTCACGGCTAAAGTCAACAAGGACTCTAGTATGGGGATTGCACCTTTAGTCGCGTGCGGCTTACGTTCACACGACTCGACTGACGCCGAAAAGCTTCGCCTCACGGCGAAAATCGACTCGTAATAAGTCGGCATTACGGTTTCATTATAAAACTTGAGAGAGAAATCATACGAAAAAGTTTTAATTTTGCATGAAATCACATTTTTTCACGTTACAATGTTTTTTTCATGCGAAACACAGGTTGTCCTTATCATAAAAGTTAACTTGTTTGGATGATAGGAGGTCGGGAGCAGCCGCCATCTTGGAAAAGAAATTTTGGTATCGTTTTAATTGAATAGTTCCATTGTTGTTCAAATAAACAAAAAATGACAAAGGTAAGATTTATTAACAATAAAGTCATCTAAAAAATGATATACAAACCAATTCCTTGAGTTGATTAAATCTAATATCAATTTGAGTAACTTTTCTGCGTGCACAATCTCAGATTTTTCTGACGTATTCTCTGATTGTAACATGAAGATCTTGAATGGCACCATCTCGTTACTAAACTGTGGTTCGATGTCGTTGGAATAATAGACTAGTAATAGACTAGTAATAGTAATATTTTTTTTTAAGAAGAGATTTACAGTTTAAATATTAAGGTTGAAGCACATGGGACGAAGTACTTTTTTTAATTTGTTATATAAATATGATGAATTTTGATTTTGTAAAAAGAACTTTTGGTATTAAAACGTGATATAGTTTGAGCTGACTGTTTTCCCATTTTCTGGGTTGAATTTCCCTTTTTCCTAGTCAAAAATCCCGAAAAAAAACGGGAAAAAATCCCTCAATCTGTCATCGCTGGGTTGGGCCCTTCAGGATGGGATGGGAGTCACAATTCATTATAAACACATACATGTATACAATAGCCCTGTTATATTGAAGGTGATAGTTTCCTCGAGTAGAAGATTGTGTTATTTATACCTAGTACTAGATCTACTCATGACTAACTACCTTCAATGGAACGGGGCTAATGTTTTAATGATTTGCCAACGTTTTTTTCTTTTTCTTTTTTTGTTGTTCTTTTTTCTTATTTTTACAAATACAAATGTAATGCTGTTTTTTATTGAAGGTCCTACTCCAAGAAATTTTGTTTGTTCGTTGTCAGGGCGGGGGGCCCCTAGCTGAAGTGGGGCCCCTAGGCAGCTGCCTAGTTTGCCTTGAGGCTAATCCGGCCCTGAGCAGGACCTCTAAGAGCAAGAGTCAGCGCTATACATTTGTCTTCGTCATCCCAGCCATTTGTTGTGGCAGCTGCCTAGAACTGTTTCTTGTAGATAGACCAAAAACTTTGTCCATCAAAGGTTGGTGGATGCATTTCTTTCTTCTTTAAATACTCACCAGAACTTTCTCGCACCTTAATTTTTCGAACCCTGTCAAGTTTCTCAGTAAAACTTTGCATTTTAACTTCCATTCCTTTCAATTTGTCATCGAATTTTATTTCTACTTTCTCGAGTTTTTCTTCAACTTTCTCGAACTTTTCTTGAGATTGTTTTTCAACACCTTTGATGGAAGCATCAAGAGCAACGAACTTGTTCTCGATAGCATCAAGCTTACCTTCGATGAGGTTTTTCTGTTCATCTAGAAGGTTCTTTTGCTCTGTGCGTTGTTGTTCCATTTGTTCTCTCTGTTCCTTGCGTTGTGTCTCAATTTGTTCTTTCTGTTCTTCAAATTTTGCAAGGAGAACAGCCATCATGGATGACATATCGGAACTAGTACTTACTCGTTCTTCTATCATTTCAACCTCGAATTGAAATGTATCCAAATCTTCGTTTTTCTGGGTTAAATAATCCTGTAGACGAATAATGAGATCATTTTTCGATCCAGCAGTAGGAAGACCTCGCTTAGTTAATTTCGCCTTCATCTCAGTCAAGCTTAACTGATTTAGTGTTTTACCCATTTTAACTTTTCAAAACGCGAGCATTTTTACTTATTTCAAAATGTTTTAAACTTTGTTTATTAAAACACACGCGCACTTTTTATTTTATTCGCGAAATTATCTGATTCGCGCAAATAAATAAGTTTTATTCCACTTTTCTGACACCAATGTAACGTTTTATTCCGGGTTCACAATAAAACTTATTTAATTTCCACTTATATTTTCGTTCAAATAAGAACACACTTTATTTCAACTCAATTTACTTTTATTATTCGCTCAAACAAACACACTTTTAAATCACTTTATTTACTACTAACAATTCGCAACACTTTATTTCACTTTGTACTGTACTTTGTACTTTCACTTTCAAGATTAAACTGTGTCCGGTCGGTGTCTACGCTGCCCTTTTATACCGGAATTTCGAGATTCGAGAATGTCTTCGAAGGTTCTCGTCTTTGCTTCTCGAAACTTCCTTTCCAGGAGGGGCGCTTCATACTTCCAGTCTAGTGGGATATTTTGGGATGTGTTCAGTGGGATATTTTGGGATGTGTTCAGAGGGTAGTTTCTATTACTAAAGGTCCGTTCACATTTCTACCTTTGCAGTAGTAGGTAGTGTGTTCAGACTTTTATCTTAAAAGTAGTTCAGTAATTCATCGTTACAATATATATATATTTGTTCAACAAGTTTATCAGAATCCACTTAAGACTTTTATCTGAAAAGTACATTGCGTACATCTCGAAATATTAACATTTCAATAAAACCATGTCAAACAAATTTTTGATTATTTTTTTCTATGCTTTTTTTTGTTAATATTTTCAGATATTTCTCTATGAACACAAAAATTAAACTACCTTGGCACTACTGTTTTTATCGGGAGAAAATAAAATCTGGATAATTATCTGGATTTTTTCAAAAATCTATACAGTCTACAAGTTTTTGTTGTTTTTAACACGTAAATTAATTTGATTTCAAATATCTCGATGTCGTTTTTTTGCACAAAATCTATATAAGCTGCGTTCCTTTGGAAATATTTATCTACTTTTTAGTACTTAAATCTGCTTTGAACTACTTTTTCAGTATAGCAAAGTAGATCAAAGTAGTTTTAAGTACTAAAAAGTAGATAAATTTTTCCAAAGGAACGCAGCTATAGATAAACAACAAAACACACCTATTATCTGGATTTTTCAAAAATCTATACAGTCTACAAGTTTTTGTTGTTTTTAACACGTAAATTGTTTTGATTTCAAATATCTCAGTGTCGGTTTTTTGCACAATATAAGGTAATATATTCCCCACGTTGTCAAAAATTGTTTGTCAAAAATGGGCACCAATCTGTCAGGTCGGCCTTTAATTTTTATATTTCAATCGCATTAAATAGAAAATTTGTTTTTGTTTTAATTTATAAAATGTCATTTGAAAATATTATAAATTGAAAAATTACAAATATTCTTCGTGTTTATTCGCGGAAAATGGCCAAAAATTGTTAAAAAATTAGTGGTGTGCGTGGTTTTTCGGTTTTTGTGCGTTTTCGTCGGTAATTTAAAACAATTAGGAATTACGGAAGCTGACATTGGTCGCCAAATTGTCATGTTTTGACAATTTGGCGACCAATGTCAGTTCGAAAGATATTACCTTTTTATGTGTACTGTGAGCGTACTAGGCTTAAAAAAGAAAAACGCTTATAAGTACTTATGTGTACTGTGTATAAGAATGTGTAAATTTGTACTAGATTTTTATCCACGAGTAAACTTTCACCACCAACGGAACAGAGCTAATGTGACCTCGGACTTAAGTAAATGACAATCACAAACCTTTCCAACACATCCTCTACCGAAAAGTGTTGAATTTTTTTTGTAGTTGTCAAAAACTAAAATTATTCGTCCCTTTTTTTCTTCTTGTTTACAAGAATATTTTTTAATTAATTTGTTTCAAATATTTGGGCTCAAATATTAAAAAATTCTGCAAAATTGTACAAAAAATTAACACATAACATTTTTTGTTTCTACCTCAAAGGAAGAACAAAGCCAAAAACCCAACAAGCCTCGCCACAAATACAAGCGACAAATCTGCCAACTTCAACATTTTTTTTTCAACACGGGAGTACAGCACCTTGCCTCAAAATTGGTACCGATATAGATTTTTTGTTTGAAGAAATGGAAGAAAAGAGGCGCAATCTTGAACTGGACAAAATCTGTCGGGTTTGTTTGAGCCAAAAAAAGGACATGCGACCTATATTTGGCGAAATGATTGCCGATATGTTGATGGAATGTGCCCGCGTCAAGGTAAGTTGTAATAATTCATTTCGTGAAATTCACAAAAAAAATATATATATCTAAAAGATTGAAAATACCGACGGATGGCCAGATAAGATATGTGTCCAATGTGTGCATTCCGTTTCTCGGTGTCATGCATTTAAGACGCTCGTCGAACGATCAGATCGAGAATTACGCGAGTACATCAAAGGTCTGACAGTCATTTTTGAGGAGCCAGTTGTTGAAATAAAAACACAACCAGCATCACCAGCACCAACTATACTGCAACCGAGAAAGCAACAGACACAAAAAGAATCTAATAAAACAGCTACTACAACTGGTATATCTAACCAGGGCCAAGCAATACAGCAGCGCCAAGTCCAAACGGCGGCTTTGCCTCAACAAATTGTCCTCTCGAACGGGCAAGTAATTAGCACAGCACAGATAGTTGCCCATCCGGGAACCCAAATGGCTCAGATTCTGAACACAGGGCCATTTGGACAGCTGATACAAACTGGAAACACGGTTCAGATGATTCAGCAGAACGGCCAACCAGCCCAGGTGGTGCAGTTCCAACAAGCCGACTCGGATGACGTTGATGGTCAGTGCGAGATCATCGTTCGTGATGAAATGTCAGAGGACGCCGAGTACTTTGAAGATGTTACCGAAGTAACGACACATGATGATATTGAAACCACTGAGGACATAATTGAAATACAAGACGAGGAGGAGATGATTGAAGAGGAAGCTGAAGATTGCATGATACCAGATGCGAATATTGCTTATGCTGTGGAAATGTCGGAGGATTCGGATAGCGATGAGAAGATTTATCTAGGTAAGATTGTGTCAATGTTTTGAGTACCACTGCAATTGTATTTTGGGTATCTATTTGCATTTGAATGTAGCAGAGTTCATAAGCTCACAGACCAGTTGTCCTTCACCAGGGAGATACATCTGTAATTTGTGTCGGAAAGAGTTCCGCCAAATCAAGTGGCTCCAGAGTCACATGAAGTCTCATTCAAATTGGATAAAGGTTTAAAAAATGGTTTAAATTTATTTTTTAGTCTAAATGAGTTGATTTTGTAGGCAAATTGTAAAAAGCAACCACAATGTGAGATTTGCCACCGTAGCTTTAAAGGTCCTGGAATGCTTCGAATGCACATGAAGACGCATGAGGTAAGATATTTTTGAACAATTACATAAGCGAAAAAATATAAGATAAAAGAGAATGGACGGTTTCTTCGCAGGCGTTGTAAATCAGCGACCTATATCACTTAAAAAGTCTTGACGAGTGTATTATTTTTTTTTGCATGAGCATTGTGTATCTAGTGCAGGGTAAGTTATATATTTCGTTAATTAACTTAATTTGAGGTTTTTTAATAAGAAAAAATGTCAATGAATAACTTGTTTTATAGCTTTTTACTTTTTTAAATATAAAGTCTTTTCTTTAGTCTGATAGAAAGCGAGGTTACCGTTATATTAGGGAGCTATATCAAGTATTTAATTTGATTCCAAATTAAATAAATAACAAAACAATAGAGTTAACTATCTGAGAATTTTAAAAAATGATTTGAATTTGGTATTTTATTAAATGAGGGACATTGAGACAAACTTAAAAAAAAATTTAAAAACGTGGTTTGGCCGCCATTTTAAAAAATGTCCTTTTTGTGATTTTCTCGTCTTCTGTTTATCGTTAGTTGGGATCATAACTCTTCCACTTATCTGCATCACACTATTGATGCGCCTGTGGGGTTTGACGTTTGAAATTGGCGAAAAGCCTCCCAGTTTTGTATTGTTCCTTTTCTGAGGCCTGAAATGAATGCTGGTGTTTTTGCATTTGCTTATACCAGGAGTTTTTAAGCCTACCTTCAACAATAGAGTGATTTCAAAAAAAACAACTAGGCTTCACTTGAAATGGATCTTATAAACATAAACTGGAACAATGTCTTGGAAATCGAATCTCCCTACGGGCAGATAAATTTTCTGAATAGTAGTGTGAATAGATTATTTGAGAGCCATGTACCCTTAAAAACCAAAACCTGCGCTTCTAACAACAAACTTTGGTTCACAAATGAAATACTTTCTTTGACGAGAGAGCGTGACTTAGCCTATAGACGGTGGAAAATCTTTCGTTTTGACTACTTTCACCAAGAATTTACCTCTTTGCGCAACAAAACGGTTCAACAAATTCGTAAGGCAAAAGCGTCTTTGTATTCTGATCGCTTCAATACGTCTTTAGGAACAAGGCAAATTTGGAATAACTTGAAGAATGTCGGCGTTGGAAAAACTTCTTCTGGTTTTATTTAAGTATTTTTCGGACTTACCGCGACAATTACACTTTTAATCATATAAAATATGACACGGCTTGACGTTTTTTTCGAATTTTTTTTTTTTTGTTTTCCCCAATTACTGCGGAGGATGTTGTAGAAGTACTCCTTTCTATCAGGTCTAACGCTACAGGACTGGATAATATGCACCTTTCATTTTTGAAAATTATTTTACCAACACTCTTGCCGCAAAATGATTTTCCAACACAATGGAAAAAATGGTTGTACCCATACCAAAAACCTCAAAAGGAGATGAGCTTAGGCCAATTTCGATATTACCATTTCTTTCAAAGGTTCTCGATTTCTCAAAAGCTTTTGACATAGTCAATCACATGGTACTCTGTGAAAAACTATCCTGTGACTTTAACTTTTCTTCTTCCGCAGTAAGGCTCTTATTCTCTTACCTAACTGATAGAGTGCAAGCAGTGGAAGGCAGAGATCAGAAATAAATCTCAACCTTTTGAAAGGTTCCTTAATAACTCTTATTTGTCGCCATTTTCAATAAAGGTCATAAAATAACCTTTATTTTAAAAAAGAAAAATTTCGGTCAAGGTCTGAAGAAGCCTTTATTTTGTATTTTTGTATGTTTCGGTCAACCAGTGAGATTTATCGCTGAGAGAAAAAAATAAATCTCATCGGCAAATGTATCAATTCCTAGAGACATGGGAGTGGTGCCATATGAAAGCTTATATTTTGAGCTACCCGATAGTGGTATAATCGGGTTTTTGGATTTTTTTCAAAATTGCGAGAAAATCGCGTTTGAAAGTTGGGGTAAATTTTTGTTCGAAAAATCCCCGAATCTTTGAACGCTCCTGGAAGCTAAACCGCTTGAGAGCAATTTTCGGGAGTGATGCCAAGTGACAGCTTGTGTCATGGGCCTACGCTTTGCACATTGTCAGATTTTTAAAAAATCATTTTCCATGTTAAACCGCCACATCATGCCTATTTTTTCAGAATCGGGCTTAACTTTTTTTTGACCTTTAAGTTCTTTCGGTTTGAGAACGCGTGCACCTACAGGGATGGAAGTTGTACCCAAATGTAGGTTAGAGTCCCCGCTACCTTTTGGCATCAAAAATTTTTTTGTTCATTTTTTCAAAATTCCGAGATATAGCCGTTTGAAGTTGGGCGGGCGAAAACGCTTCTGGAAGCTGAACGCTTTGACCTAGATATTAGAACATCGGTCTCCTGAAATATTCGAAATTTCATTGGTTGTGCTTGTCGTCCCAGCTACTCAAATCATAGTGGAAAACACGTTTTCGTCTTTAGATTTTACTTTAAACGAAAGGAGATATAATCTTGGGTCTAAAGAACTTTGAGAGTCTATTTAGTTCATACATTATTTCATACACAAACTTAGAAAAAACATTCTTTTCATATTTATTTTTGCAATATAAAGACATTCTTGACATATTCGACATTTTCCTTTGAATTGACCTTTTCCATTTATTTTTTTGTAAAAATCTCAACCATTGAGAGATATTTAAAAAAATAAAAAATAAATCTCAACCGATAACACTGGTCAACAAGGTTTTTGTTACAGACACCAAGATATACTTTTCTATAGGTTTTTTGGGTGCTGAGCTCGAATCCGAAGTCAAAACAATTCTACCACATCACGTTTTTGAGATAATCCCGTTAGAAAATCGAAAATGCCGCTTTCTTACCAGTTTTCGAGATTATTTCTTAGCTTTTGGTTATTTGTTTTAAATAAATTTGTAACGGTTTCTTATAGAACTAAATGTTTAAAAATCTCTTATCTTCTTTGAGAAATCTGAAATTGAAATCAACGTGTTTGGTATATCTCATATTTATTTGCTTTTCATAGTAAATCTCGAAACGTTTTTTGCCAATCGCTTTCAAATTTTGACACAACGTTTCATTTACATTCCAGTAAGTTCTTGTCTTGTTTTTAACAAGAAAAAAAAATTAAATTTTTCTCACAAGTAATTATTTAGTATAAGTATCTGACACGGTCACGCTTTGATGTATCTCACTGCGATTCACCACCTTCGCAAATATAAAAACTTGCAAGATTCTAAATGGAACGTTGTGTCAAAATTTGAAAGCGATTGGCAAAGAACTTTTCGAGATTCGCTATTAAAAGTAAATAAACATGAGATATACCAAACACGTTGATTTCAATTTCAGATTTCTCAAAGAAGATAAGAGATTTTTAAAAGATTTAAACAGACTTAGAAAGACAACATTTAGTTCTATTAGAAATCGTTACAAATTTATTTAAAACAAATAACCAAAAGCTAAGAAATAATCTCGAAAACTGGTAAAAAAGCGGCATTTTCGATTTTCTAACGGGATTATCTCAAAAACGTGATGTGATAGAATTTTTTTGACTTCGGATTTGAGCTCAGCACACCTATAGAAAAGTATACCTTGGTTTCTGTAACAAAAAAAAAGTTTAATTTTGTTGACTAGTGTAACCTTTATTTTTGATTTTTAAAAATAAATCTCAAACCTTAACCGAAACTATTTAAAGTAATGTGGTAACCCTCAGAGAGAAACCGATTGAAAATAAAGGTTGACTGTTATTTCTGGTCTCTGGTGGAAGGTAATAAAACTCTTTCCAATTATCATACCTGTCGTTAGGGGCATTCCGCAAGGTTCAATTCTTGGCCCATTGTTATTCTCAATATATGTCAACGAACTTCCTACAATTCTTAGACACTGTTTAATACGCATGTACGCTGATGACACCCAGCTATATTTGAGCTGCCCCTTGGGGCTTATTGAACACTCTGCAGCTTGCATAAATGAAGATTTAAGCTTAATTGAGCGTTGGTCGGTTGATAACTGCTTACTTCTGAACCCAAAAGAAAATAGATGTGTCTTATTTTCCAGCAATTCCAACTGTCCTATTAATTACGTAGATTCGGCTAAAAATTTAGGTGTTATTTTTAACAGCAGCCTAACATGGACAAATCATATAAACAACAAAATTGGAAAATCCTATGGTGTCCTACCATGCTATGGTCATCGCAGCACTTTATTCCTTTAAAAATTAGAACTCTGCTTGTGAAAACGCTGATTTTACCTCTGCTTACTTACGGTTGTGGAATTTTTTGTAAGTTAGACTTCGAGCCGAATTCATAGTCGTTGCTCAAGTTGAGATTTTTCTCAACTTAAGAATTCCCTCAAGTAATGTCATAATTCGCAGCAAGAATAGAGCGATCCACTTGAGTAAAGTAAAGTCTCGACTTGAGGAAAAAATGTTCTCAATCCAGCTGTCATCTGAAAATATATTGTTTTAAATAATTCTTCATCGATTTGGTTTTGTTTTGTTTTGTTTTTGTTGCGATAGACGATATTTAACACAAAAGAAATAAACAAATAGGGAATTAATAAATAATATACATATATTTTTAGATGATAGTTTCCTAAAATCAGTCAAATTTCATTGTGAGTTTGATTAAAAAAAATATTTTGTTAAGTCAAGATTTTCTTCTACTCAAGTGAATGCTTAAGTTGAGAAAAATCTTAACTTGAGTAACGACTATGAATTTCGCCCTTCGACTATAAAAGGAAACTTACGGTTGCATTTAATAGCGCAATAAGAAATATTCACGGGCTGCGACGTTACGATAGAGTTTCGCAACATACACTACAACTTCTTGGAATGTCCTTTGATAATTTTATAAAATTTCGCACAATAACTTGTTCTCTGACATACTTCTTACCCGTCAACCTTTGGATCTTTACCACGAAATAAACTTTCTCAACACAAATAGATGTCATGATCTTATAATTCCTCGATTTCAGTGTTTGATATCCGAACGCCAGTTTTTTGTCAACTCTGTAAGAATTTAGAATTCATTGCCGCGAGAAATTAAAAGTACAAATGACACGAAACAAATAGGAAAAGAACTTAAACTTTATTTTCGTAATCTATTAAATAATTTATATTTGCCTATTAAATATAATACATAAGAATATTTAAAACTTGAATTAAATTTGTAAACAAAATGAATCCCTTGTGTAAATTTTATCAATTTATAGAAACTCTTTATGTAAATAACCACAAACAAAATTGTCAATAAGAAAACTGTTGGTAACTCAGTACTTAGCTCAGTAAAATTTTGCGGGGGAAACAATAACAAATGATTGCTAAGGATAAACAAAAGTTTTTTATTTGTTGGTTTACATAGAAAGTTTTTTTTCTAAACTAATACATTTTTGACCCTTCAACAATAAAGGATTGTCAATACTAAATAAAAGTAATCGTTTGTTATTCTTCACAGCAAAACATTTTTATTTTTTACTCAGTAAAATATATACTTTCGGTTTATATTCCAAAATAAAACATATTTTCCAATTCCAATGTTTTCAATTGTTTTGGTCAGACACCATTTTATTTTTCTCAACCCAACCCAATTATTCCACTTTTGTTGGCACCATAGCTACAAATTAATAGCAAAACATTGAAATGCTATATGTGTATATAGCTTTTTAAATAACTGAGACATTTTAGTGTGTGGAGATCGCCAGTTTTTTTTCCTATCAAAGGGGTCGCGAACTCAACAAGTTTCAAGTACTGAAAACAGATACACTGTTTTATTAAGCAGGTTTACTGCAGATGTCTTAAAGCATAAAGTGATAAATGTTGTTAAGAAAAACTTTACACGTAGCAAATCCAGTATTTCATAAACATAATATAAATCAATTTTTTTCCAGACTGCGGAAAAAGTGCCGACCTGCAGTATCTGCAATAAAGAGTTTAAATCAAAAACTATTTTATATCGGCATAGGCAAACGCATCAATTGGTAAAAAGAAATAATTTTTGGTGTACGTTTTACATAAAATAAATAACCTATTTTTTTATTTAAGAAATCGTATGCTTGTGGGAATTGCACTAAAGCTTTCTCTTCGCCGCTTACCCTAAATTCCCATATGACAAAGAAGCATCCTAACAAGCCTAATCAATATAAATGTGCCGAGTGTTACGAGTTATTTTCGGGCATAGATGATCTAAAGGTAAGTTTTGTTAGGAAAATGTTTTTTTTTTTTTTATTTGAAACAGCACACTCATATTTATTTTCTTAGGTTCATATACAACTGACAGGACACAGCGTTAAAAATGATAAAAAAGATGACGAGTTTTCCTCATAATCATCGCCACTTTACTAACTTTTCAATAAAGTTATTGGTTTTATAAATAATATGAAAAATAAGCATATTTTTTACATAACTAAGATAGAGTCTATCCGTAAACAACATACACGCACGGTTATAGAAGTGCAAACATCTGTTACACACAATATTAAACTGAAGTACTTTATTTAAATGTATATAGAAATACTTCTTAAATGCAGAGCATTTTCTTTTATCTTTTTAGTTCATTTAAAATAATCACAACCATTAAACGAAATTCTAGCTGTAAAATCTAACAATGAAAACATTTTAATAATTGTACGTTTTTCAATCTGTTTTGGTGTTAATTTTACTTGTTTTGATTTTTATACATAAACAACAATAAGAAAGAATAAAAAAAACTTTGCGTTAATCAAATTATTTGACATATTTTTGAGCCTAAAACCACAAAAAGAATAATACAACAAATAATTATACAAAAAATAATTATAGTTTATAAGATTCAAATCAAAATAGTTTTTTTTTTTTTAATCTTATTTTGTTTTCATTTTGTCTAAGGCAATTAAAAATAAATAAATAAAACTTTAAACAGAGAAAACAAAAGATGAAAGTATTTGGATTATTGTGTTTTTTCGACAGGTCTCAATGTAATTATTAATTATATAGTATATAAACTATATATAAATTACAATACTGTAAACTAAATTGTGGTTTAATGTTAATGGCACTGTACCAACAAAAACCTCTTCCCTATCTTCCTATTCCTTCTAACTAGTGCCGTCAGTTTTCGCCGGCAGGCTAGTGCTGTCAATGAGGAGTCAAATACAAGGATATGAAAAAAATTGTGACATCAGATAGTTTTGGATGCAGCATTGAAGAGGGCTTTGCTCTAAGGCTACGGCCACGTCCTGAGCGTCTGAGCGTCAATCCTGAGCGACGAGGTGGCCACGTCCTGAGCGGCGATCCTGAGCGGCAATTTCAAAACCCTACAACTGCAAAATATTCGATGAGTATTCGGCTCACGCGCGGGAGTCCGAGGTTCGATTCCTAGAAGTGCCTATTTTTTTTTATTTTATAATTCTGAATAAAGTAATGATGGTATGCCATATTGTAGTTAATATAGATCAACACCTAAAACCAAAATTTCAAAAGTATCCAATGACCAGTTTTGGAAATATTAATGTTTCAATAAAAAAAATTCAACATTTTTTCAAAAATCCAAAAATGCATTTCTTCAAAATTTTATTTTTGATTTATACTAAGACCATATAAATGCTTTTTTATAAAAAATTTTAATAAAATTTAATAAGACGTTTGAGAGAAATTCAGAGTTTAAAAAAACGGTTCTATCACAGGTAACGTTAATATTGACTTTCGAAAAAATCTTTTTTTGTTAAAAGATAGGCCTTGTCCAAAAACCCACAATTTATTTTTTTGTGTTTTAATCGTTAAAAGAGTTTTTGAGAAAATTATACTTTTCTAGGATTGGTGCATCACAGGTATGGTTAGATAGTGTTATAAAAAAATGAATGCCATAGAATCATCTGCACAATCTCTAAAAACTGCTACATACCAAGTTTAAAGAGAATTGATCCATCCGTTTAGGCTATAGCATTGAATAATTACAAATAGAAGTGACACCGCAGATTACTCATGCGACCACAACGTACCGGAAGATAGATGAACTACATGTTTGCGCCTCAACTATCATGTATTTTCGAGTTGAGTCTTAACTAATAATTTTTTTTAAACCTTCATAAAAAAAATTAATAACACCGGCACACAAAAAAAAAAGTGTCATGAACCAGAAACCAGACCTATCTTTCTATATGTTTTTGGGCACGCTGAATCCGAATTTGAAGTCCGTTTGGCCCCATCACCCTCCAGTTTTGAGCTGTGAGTGCATTTTGTTTGAATTTTTATGACTTTTTTGGAGTTTTTTGCATTTTTCTCAAAACTGAAGGGTGACCGGGCAAAACGGTTTTGTTAGGAAAATGTTTTTTTTTTTTTTATTTGAAACAGCACACTCATATTTATTTTCTTAGGTTCATATACAACTGACAGGACACAGCGTTAAAAATGATAAAAAAGATGACGAGTTTTCCTCATAATCATCGCCACTTTACTAACTTTTCAATAAAGTTATTGGTTTTATAAATAATATGAAAAATAAGCATATTTTTTACATAACTAAGATAGAGTCTATCCGTAAACAACATACACGCACGGTTATAGAAGTGCAAACATCTGTTACACACAATATTAAACTGAAGTACTTTATTTAAATGTATATAGAAATACTTCTTAAATGCAGAGCATTTTCTTTTATCTTTTTAGTTCATTTAAAATAATCACAACCATTAAACGAAATTCTAGCTGTAAAATCTAACAATGAAAACATTTTAATAATTGTACTTTTTTCAATCTGTTTTGGTGTTAATTTTACTTGTTTTGATTTTTATACATAAACAACAATAAGAAAGAATAAAAAAAACTTTGCGTTAATCAAATTATTTGACATATTTTTGAGCCTAAAACCACAAAAAGAATAATACAACAAATAATTATACAAAAAATAATTATAGTTTATAAGATTCAAATCAAAATAGTTTTTTTTTTTTTAATCTTATTTTGTTTTCATTTTGTCTAAGGCAATTAAAAATAAATAAATAAAACTTTAAACAGAGAAAACAAAAGATGAAAGTATTTGGATTATTGTGTTTTTTCGACAGGTCTCAATGTAATTATTAATTATATAGTATATAAACTATATATAAATTACAATACTGTAAACTAAATTGTGGTTTAATGTTAATGGCACTGTACCAACAAAAACCTCTTCCCTATCTTCCTATTCCTTCTAACTAGTGCCGTCAGTTTTCGCCGGCAGGCTAGTGCTGTCAATGAGGAGTCAAATACAAGGATATGAAAAAAATTGTGACATCAGATAGTTTTGGATGCAGCATTGAAGAGGGCTTTGCTCTAAGGCTACGGCCACGTCCTGAGCGGCTGAGCGTCTGAGCGTCAATCCTGAGCGACGAGGTGGCCACGTCCTGAGCGGCGATCCTGAGCGGCAATTTCAAAACCCTACAACTGCAAAATATTCGATGAGTATTCGGCTCACGCGCGGGAGTCCGAGGTTCGATTCCTAGAAGTGCCTATTTTTTTTTATTTTATAATTCTGAATAAAGTAATGATGGTATGCCATATTGTAGTTAATATAGATCAACACCTAAAACCAAAATTTCAAAAGTATCCAATGACCAGTTTTGGAAATATTAATGTTTCAATAAAAAAAATTCAACATTTTTTCAAAAATCCAAAAATGCATTTCTTCAAAATTTTATTTTTGATTTATACTAAGACCATATAAATGCTTTTTTATAAAAAATTTTAATAAAATTTAATAAGACGTTTGAGAGAAATTCAGAGTTTAAAAAAACGGTTCTATCACAGGTACCGTTAATATTGACTTTCGAAAAAATCTTTTTTTGTTAAAAGATAGGCCTTGTCCAAAAACCCACAATTTATTTTTTTGTGTTTTAATCGTTAAAAGAGTTTTTGAGAAAATTATACTTTTCTAGGATTGGTGCATCACAGGTATGGTTAGATAGTGTTATAAAAAAATGAATGCCATAGAATCATCTGCACAATCTCTAAAAACTGCTACATACCAAGTTTAAAGAGAATTGATCCATCCGTTTAGGCTATAGCATTGAATAATTACAAATAGAAGTGACACCGCAGATTACTCATGCGACCACAACGTACCGGAAGATAGATGAACTACATGTTTGCGCCTCAACTATCATGTATTTTCGAGTTGAGTCTTAACTAATAATTTTTTTTAAACCTTCATAAAAAAAATTAATAACACCGGCACACAAAAAAAAAAGTGTCATGAACCAGAAACCAGACCTATCTTTCTATATGTTTTTGGGCACGCTGAATCCGAATTTGAAGTCCGTTTGGCCCCATCACCCTCCAGTTTTGAGCTGTGAGTGCATTTTGTTTGAATTTTTATGACTTTTTTGGAGTTTTTTGCATTTTTCTCAAAACTGAAGGGTGACCGGGCAAAACGGACTTGAAAATCGGATTTAGCGGTCCCAAAAACATATAGAAAGATAGGTCTGCTTCCTGGTACATGAAACTTTTTTTTGTGTGCCGGGTATGACAGCGACATGTCGCGACAGTGCTAGCACACAAAAAAAAAAGTTGTATGAACCAGAAACCAGACCTATCTTTCTATATGTTTTTGGGACCGCTGAATCCGAATTTCAAGTCCGTTTTGCCCGGTCACCCTCCAGTTTTGAGAAAAGTGTAAAAAAGACCCCAAAAACTACCTGTTTTTGAGTTTTTTGCATATTACTCAAAACTGGAGGGTGACAGGGCCAAACGGACTTGAAATTCGGATTCAGCGGTCCCAAAAACATATAGAAAGATAGGTCTGGTTTCTGGTTCATGACACTTTTTTTTTTTGTGTGCCGGTGTAATTATTATTATACATTTCAAAGAGCTTATATTGATATTAGTTTTCGTACATTGAAAAGTCATATTAGTCTAGAGAACAAGGACGATGCCTTTTACTCCTACTGGCCTAGGTTCGAATACCGGTAAAAATTGGATTTGCTTTTTTTTTTTGTGGAGATTTTTTTTTGACAAATTTAATTAATTTTTATTCTAGTAATGTAAAAAAAAAAATCTCAATTTCCCGTCAGATTCGAACCTAGGCAGGTAAACTTACCATACATTCACCTTATCCTCTAGGCTATTTCCACTTTTTGAAATAGGTAAACTTTTATCTATATGTATAAGCGGTTTAGGATTTAATTTTTGGTTGCTGGATTTGCTTTTGGATTGTTGGATTAGCTTTTGGATTGTTGGATTTGCTACTTTAATTCAACGCACGATTCTAGCGCCGACAATTTTACAGCGGAAGTTTCCCTGGGTGTCCACTTCTATTTGTAATTATTCAATGGCTATAGCTGCTTAAACAGACAAAGTTTCGAGTCCCAGGTTCGATTCCTGCCGGGGCCTAATTACACTGTGATAGTTAAAAAAACCGACAGAGGGCTCTCATGTCTGCTAAAGATAATTCGAGTATGCTGAACACGATGGCGTACTTAGTTTTTCTGGATTAGGTCAAATAAGAAAGATTTTTGCGCTTGAAATTTTGTTTGCACATGCCAAAAATGAGGGTATAAAACACCATATATTTTCCAATTTTTGATTTTTTATCGATGTAAAATGATGGAAAATCTATTTTTTTTTTTTTGGAAGTATTATACGTAAGACAAGTTATTTTTAAAAAAATCTGTCGAATGACTATTTAAATCATTATTTTATGGAAAAAACGTCAATTTTTCTTACATTTTTTAACTATAAAGGTATGCGAAAACTCAACATTTTTATGTAGACACCTTTTATGTGTTAGTACTCTGGAATATTATACATATGTAGATGTAGATATTTAATTAAAAAATCAGGCATGGTATCAATATTTTAATTTAAATTCTTTCAATTAGTTTTAAAATTAAAACATATTTACTATTACTTCCATCTGTATACTGCATTATATGAGCTTACATACACAACACATAATATATTTGTCACAGTCCATCTCTAACTTAAGGGGGTTTGTCACGCTTATCTGTTTTGACTCCTTTAACGGTCATCTATTTTTTATTTATTTTTTTAGCTACTTGAGCCCATGGGTGTTTTGCCCCTTTTCGATCTTACCTGATATTCTAGAATATTTTTTTTCTTAAGGTTCAAACCTTTAGGATTCATTCTCTCACAAAAAATACTCTTGAATATCCAACTTTCATTATAAAAAAGAATAAGTTAAAAACTTTAAATATCTCACGGTAAAAAGTGCAACTTACTAAATAGTCTTTCGACAGATTTTTTTTCAAATAACTTTTTTTACGAATAATACTTCCAAAAAAATAGATTTTCCATCATATACATAGATAAAAAATCAAAAATTAGAAAATATATGGTGTTTTATCGCCTCATTTTTGGCATGTGCAAACAAAATTTCAAACGCAAAAATCTTTCTTATTTGACCTAATCCAGAAAAACTAAGTACGCCATCGTGTTCAGCATACTCGAATTATCTTTAGTAGATATGAGAGAGCTATGTCGGAAAAAAAAAGTTCCATTTTCGAACACAGTGTTATTTGTTTTTTATTTTAACGAAAAAAAATTTGTATTTTTTAATATTTTTCTTCAAAAGAAACCATAATTTCACCATTTACTAAAATGTTCGTGGTAATTTAGAATAAAATGTAGTTCGCAGCTCAGGATTTCAAAAAAAAAATTAGAACAGAGCTGAGCGGCTGAGCGACGTCGCTCAGCCGCTCAGGGTGTATGTGGCCACCCCCATACTTTTTCATACGTTCTAATTTAGTTTTGACGCTCAGGATTGACGCTCAGCCGCTCAGGACGTGGCCGTACCCTAAGTATTAATTTACTTTGCGTATTATGGTTGGCTTTGCGTCCGCCATTTTGAAAACGAATGAGTCTCAATAGCTCGAGAAAGACTTTTCGAACAAAAAATAATTTTCTTTAATTCTCCCATACATCATTTTCTTATAAAAGATATACTTTCCAAGGTAGAACACTGCAAAGTATCTTATTTTCAGTTATTTCCCACTTTTCAAAAATCAAACATTTTTTCTAACTATTTTTTATTCAAATTAAATTCGTCAAAAATCCAAAAATTTATATTTTGTTTTGAATTTAACCGTCGTCAAGTGCAGTCGCATATTAACTTCTGCTCCGTATAATTAATTTGTATTTACCTCCTTCTGTTTCGCCCCTTAATAATTCAACTCATTCAAGTGCCCTTTAATTGTGTCTTCAATATTAATCATAATAATATCTGACCTACTTCAATTTATCAAAATAAAATTAAAAAAGAAATTAAAGTGCTTACTCTACAGTTTTTTCTTTTCTTTTTTCTTGCCATATAACCTACCACATTTGTGAATACCTATTGTGCTTATCTCCGCAGTTTCTGTTTCGATTAACCCAAATATATTCGCGAATATTGTGATAATCGACCCCATTTAACGTTTTCGATTACCCCTGCAGTTTTCTTGGCTTTTTAATTGACTTTTCGTTTGTCCCTGACCTACCCATCATAAATATGTCAGCAAAGTGCGGTAACATTAATTGCACTATTTCTTGCAATATAACTGACCTCATTCAATGCAATGGAATCTGCAACTTAAGCTTCCATCCGTTATGCATTGGTTTGAGCAGAACTACCAAATCTCATCTTCCGGAGATTTTGGAAAAGTTTTGTTATTATTGCGAGGATTGCAAATCTCTGTCGCCTGCCCACATCTTGCGGGCAACAAAGTGCAATAATGACCTTCTGCGGTCATTATCGACTATTGACAATACTTTGGATAACATCAACATTTCTTTGGAAAAGTTGGACAACAATTCCAACTCGAAATCACGTCGTGAGGTTGTTCCTGTCCCCTCTCAACTCAGAGCAGAACTCAATAAAATGTTTGACTTGCTTTCAACAATGGACACTAAAATTGAAACGCATCATCGGTCTAATAAATCTTTTAGTGATGATCTAGACATTTTAAAAAGATTTCTTGCCCAAGGTTCGGATGCAGTGAACTCATTATATAAAGAAATGGGTATACTTAATCACCGCACGGGTGATTTAGTAAATGCAATGGAATGCCTAAAAAATAAATCGGATGGATTTAAAGAGTCGATTGATGGCGTTATGGATGAGCTTCGTTTCCTCTACAACAAGTTCGATAACAATTCGGCCTCGCCAAATAACAAATCCATCCTTGATGAAATACTTGCCATCAACGTTGAACTTAATCCTGTTTTACCTGCACCTCAACCTATCATGCCTGGCACTTCAATCAATGTTCCTGTTGTCTCTGCACCAACAACTTCGACAATATCACCACCTACAGCTTCTACTTCGGCTGACTCTCGTCATACTGCTCCTTTGAATACAGTTCAATCACACTCATCATCCTCATCATCTGCTCAGCTCCAGGCTTCCGACCATCATTCAACTGATCCTCCAACAGATCCCGTTTCATCAACTTCTGCCTCTTCTCCTAGCCTTTCTGCACCGTGCATGGTATCTCCAATGGAGAAGTACATGATTAAAGGGTTACCCAAATCCACTGACGTCAAATGGCTCTCCAAGTGGTTCTCCTCCCATTTTAAAATTCACAATGCTCGTTTCAAGAAGATTTTTCAATCCGATAAATATAACACCTCAACTTTCTACGCATTCTTGCCTAAAAAATATGAGTGGATGTTTTTCTCCCCTGGATCCGACGTGACGGAACGAGATGGTGTCGAGTTTCGTCGAATTAAAAATACTGCTCCCGCCCAGAAGGCCCGCGTTTCTTTCAATCGTCCTCTTAGACCTGATCCGAACTGGCATCTTAAACTTGGAAGATATCCTGACTTTAACAATGTTCATCCTTTTCGTTCCCATAACACTTTTAATGCTACCCACAACTTTTCCCTTCCAAACACTCCCTCTCAACCAAAGCCTTCAACAATTCCTAATAGACGTGTTTCTTTTGACCTTTCAGATTCTTCTACGAGTAGCTGTCCCAACCCTAAATACTCCGTAAACTCCTCGGTAAAGAACTACCCCAATTTTATTCGATCTCACGTTTTAAACCCAACATCCTCTTCTTCATACTCTACAACCTCCTCATCTTCTTACCCTGCACCCTCTTCTACTTTGAGTCCAACAGCTCATTCTTACGGCCATATTATTCACTAGTTTAAAAAATACATCTGGATGTAAACAATGTCAAATGTCAAAAATAAATCCAATTCCATAATATTCACTACTTAAATCCAATCGTAAATCCAATTTTTTAAATCCAATCTCGTTAAATCCAAAAAAAATTTAAACTGCTCTCTGGAGGTCCGTTTAACTTTATAAATCCAGATGTAAAATTCATTTTCACAGTGTTCAGTTGTTTTGTAAAGTATTTTGTGAAGGAAAAATAAAGATAAATGCAAATTATACAAAATTTTTTGAATAATCACACAAGCTTTTTTTGAGTGAATAATATGAACAAAAAATTAAATCCTTGGATTTATGAAATTCAGAATTAATGGATTGGATTTAAAATTAACTTTAATCCGAACTAAATCCAGAGTGAATAATATGGCCGTTACTGTCCCCCAATCACTACAACGTCTGGACTTTCTCTCACCCATAACGTTTCACAACAGTACCCCAACTGCTCCGTCTCAAACTCCTCCAGCCTTAATAATCCTCATATATCTTCACCCCCTTTCTTAGATCCTCTTACCCCACCAGTAGCCAAGTTAACAAAACATTTTGTTGACCTTAACGATGATGGTCGTTACGTCCTCTCACGTCTTCGTGATCGTAGAATTTATGCTAACATTCGCCTTTACCTTGCTTACCTACATGACAAACATGACTCCGTTATTGTTGATGGGGTTACTAGAACAAACCTTATAGTTTCCATTCAACAAGAAGGTCTCCCTACCAACCCAGATTTGCTAAGATCAATTTACGTCCGATATCATGAAGAGTACAATCTCACTCCAGCTGATGTTGCAAATGATCTTGCGTCATTCGCCTCTCATGTTAATTCAAATCGGATTTCTCATTTACAAAGAAGTCGGACCAATTTTAATAATTTTTTTCGTCCCTAAACCTCCTCAATCCCAAAATAATCATCCAGAATGTTTGTCTTTATATTATCAAAATGTCAGAGGTCTTCGCACTAAAACCTCATCTGTCTATCTTAATTCTTCAACACTTCCCTATGATATTTTTGCACTCACTGAAACCAATCTTCTACCTAGCATTAACGATAATGAACTTTTCAACCCTGACTTTAATGTTTTTAGAGCTGATGGATCTTTGAGTAATGATCTATCCCTTGGTCGTGGAGTTCTGTTAGCAATTAATAATCGTTTCGACTCATCACTCCTTAAAACTTCTGATTCCCCTTCTTTTGAGTTTGTCTGCGTCAAATCAAAAATTGGCAAATTTAATGTCTACACAGTTTGCTGTTATATCCGGCCTTGCCAGCCTATTGAATCATACCAGCTTGCAGTCGATGCTCTTGACTCTATCTTCGATGTCACCGACTCGTCGGATGTTGTCTTAGTTTTAGGAGACTTCAACTTTCCAAATCTTCAATGGACTCCCTCTGATGATGAATCTTACTTTTTGACTTCAAATGCCACAACAGATAAGGAAATCCTATTCACCGATTGCGTTTCTGACTTAGGACTTTTTCAACTAAGTGGAATTAAAAACAATTTAGGGCGGCAACTCGACCTCGTCTTCTCATCAGATGTAGATAACTGCATACTTTCTGCAAGCGATCACCTTCTTTCGACCCTAGATTCGTACCACCCTCCTCTATTTCTCACCTTTTCCTATAACTCCTCCCTTACTGTCATTCCATCTGAATTTCCAAATGTCTTCAATTTTCGCAAAGCAAACTTTTCGAAACTTAATGACTTACTACATGCTGCCAACTTTAGTAGTATCCTTGAAAGCCGCGATATTAATACTTCTCTCTCTCAATTCTATTCCATTGTCTTCAATTGTATAAGCCAATCGGTACCAACTGCCCCTCAAAAAAACATTTCCTCTAGCCCTCCGTGGTACAACAATGAACTCAAGTCACTCAGAAATAGAAGAAATAAACTCTGGCGCAAATATCTGCAATCTCGTTCTGGCTTTGACTTCTCGAATTTCCAGTGCTTGAACTTTTTGTTTTCTGAGTTATGTAACTCTCTCTATAATGATTACCTTCTAAAAATTCAATCCAACATACTATCCGATCCTAAAAGCTTCTTCCATTTCATTAACGCTAAAAAGAAATCGGATAGCTACCCTTCTACCCTTGCTTATTTGAACACATGCTCGGATGATCCCAAAATAATAACTAATCTATTCCTCACAACCGGACTTAGATTATTTTTCATATTTAGCCACTTGCACTCAAACGTCATTAACTTCCATTGTTATTCCCTCGTCCGTCGTTCTTGAAAAGATAAACAAACTCAAAGTTAAATATACTGGAGGTCCTGATGGTTTACCTTCAATAATTTTAAAAAATTGCTCTGCAAACCTACTACAACCCTTAACTGCTCTTTTTCAGCTCTCTATCTCAAAAGGGATCTTCCCTTCTCTTTGGAAATGTTCCTACATTATCCCGATCCATAAAAAAGGTCCCAAAAAAGAAATCTCTAACTACCGCCCCATAGCTAAACTATCATGCATACCCAAGCTTTTTGAAAGCATAGTCTATGACACAATGCTCTTCCATTGTAAGCAAATTTTCTCCCCTAATCAACACGGTTTTCTAACTGGTAGATCAACTACCACAAACTTAGTTGATTTCGTTTCCAGTTCAATTTGTGCCATGGAGGCTGGCAAAGAAATAGATGTAGTTGCAACTGACCTAAGCAAAGCCTTCGATAAAATCTCACATACCCTTATTCTCTTCAAACTAAAATCACTTGGTTTTCAACCCTCTTTTATTGCATGGATCGAATCATATTTAAATGGACGCCAGTATAATGTCCTTTTTAGAGGTTCAGAATCAATCCCAATCCTTGCAACATCTGGCGTTCCGCAAGGTAGCCATCTCGGCCCTCTGATTTTCATATTAACAATCAATGATGTCGATTGTGTCATAAAAGATTCTTCAATCTCAGTGTACGCTGACGATAAAAAAATATATAGAAGTATCTCCTCCCTTAATGATACCCTCCTTCTTCAACGTGACCTAGACCGATTTTCTACCTGGTGTCAGAAGAACTTCCTTGAGCTTAATGTGAGCAAATGTCAAGCAATAACGTATTCTCGTAAACGCTCATCACTTCTCCCTCGTACCTACTTTATTAATAATGAGCCGGTCACACAAGTGGATTCTTTGCGAGATCTCGGAGTAATATGTGATAAGGAACTTAATTTCAGATCCCACATCACTAACTCGATAAATAGAGCAAACTCCGCACTTGGTTTTGTTAAACGTTGGTCCAAAGAATTCTCCGACCCCTATGTCACAAAAACCCTTTATCTAACATTTGTCAGACCTCTTCTCGAATATGCTAGCCAGGTATGGTCCCCATTTTATGCATCTTATTCACTTCGTATAGAAGCCGTCCAACGTAGATTTCTTCGATTTGCTCTGCGTGGTCTTCCCTGGCCTGATAGATTTAACCTCCCACCTTATGTTGATCGTTTAAAACGAGCACCCTGTGCAAACATGAGCTTTGGCGCCCCTTATTTTAAAGTGTTCGATTTCCATGACGTAGTCTTTTGAATGTGTTTAGTCTTTGAAAGGTTAATCCTCGTTAACAAAAGAAAAAGGTTTCTAAAATACAATCCTAAACTAGTATCTAACTGCACATTACCTAAATTAAATTCAAATTCTGTATCAGTAGGCTGTGAAACACATTAATTTCACCAAGTAAGCTGGAGTGCTACTTCTTCTGCAGGTTTTTCTCTACGTTGCTTTCAAAAATTTGAGTTGTTTTTAGATTTTCGGCAATCTTAATCTTTTCGCCCCGAAAGCTAATCTTTACCATTTTATGCTTTACTAAATAAAAATAAAAAATTAACAATTTTTCAAGCTCTTTCACAGTTCTGTGCCCATGTTCTGTAACTTTTATCACTGGCGATAAAATATTTGAATAACTTGAAAATTCATTTTATCTCATCGAAATAAAAGAAATTTCGTTCAAAATCATAATTTCTTAATTCAAAAACTCTGAATTTGAAAGAAATTTTGCTTTATATATGGGAGAAAATGGATTTTGTTGAAAAACGCTTATCGCCAGTGATAAAGTTACAGAACAGGGGCCCTGGGGTCAAATCACGGCATACGTTCGTTAACTTACGGCCGCTATCTGTCCCTATCTTTTTCTACTGATTAAATAGAGACGGCAATAGTCAAAACTTTAACGTATGATCGTAATCGTGTGCCGTGGTTCGACCCCAGTTTTAAATTTTAATAGGAAGTTCTAGCGCAAATCATGTCCATATTTTTTTTAGATAATGTTGTTTTTCAACAAAATATTCATTTAACAAAACACTTTATTAAAGAATTGCAATTTAATTATCCTCGGCAAAAGAACCACCTCTATTCCGCCTTTAAATAATTCAAATATACATTTTTTTTAAATACGTGTTTTGTATTAAAGGTGGTTCATAATAAACGATCTTGGCATATAAAGGGTTAAGAAACACAAAAAGGTAAGTTTTTTTCTAATAAAAAAACCAAAAAATTGCACTTTTGTACTTTAGGTTATTATAGAAAAATTGTTTGAGTAAAAGTTGTAGATGTTTTAATTACCTACAACTTTTGCATTTAAAATTTTTCGATAGGTGCGATCGTTTGTCTCACACTACCAGACCAAGGTTGACCACGCTCCTTAATTCCGGAAACAAGCCTGATGTTCATTTGAACTAGAAACATGAATTGTGTAAGTAAGTAAGTAATTGTTTTATTGAATTTCATATGATTAACAATTATTGATTAAAAATATTTCAATATAAACTTATCTTAATACATACATTTGAATTTATATTATTAATTAATTAATGTAGTTTAACATAAAACATTTATTTTGCATCAATGACTAGGTTGAGTCGTCTGTTGCTATTAAATATCCATTAAATAGTTCCTTATGTTAGGGGTATGATTGCTGCTGCTGATGGAGTTGTTGTAGGCTTTTCGTATTACTATTGGTGTTGTTATTGTTGAAGTTGGTGTTAATGTTAGTTTTAGTGGTAATGTTGGTGTTGTTGTTGATGTCGGTGTTGGTGTTGATGTCGGTGTTGGTGTTTGTGTTGGTGTTGGTGTTTGTGTTTGTTATTGTTGAAGTTGGTGTTAATGTTAGTTTTAGTGGTAATGTTGGTGTTGGTGTTGATGTTGATGTTGATGTTGATGTTGATGTTGATGTTGATGTTGATGTTGATGTTGATGTTGATGTTGATGTTGATGTTGATGTTGAAGTTGATGTTGATGTTGATGTTGATGTTGATGTTGATGTTGATGTTGATGTTGATGTTGATGTTGATGTTGATGTTGATGTTGATGTTGATGTTGATGTTGATGTTGATGTTGATGTTGATGTTGATGTTGATGTTGATGTTGATGTTGATGTTGATGTTGATGTTGATGTTGATGTTGATGTTGATGTTGATGTTGATATTGATGTTGATGGTGATGTTGGTGTTGGTGTTGTTGTTAGTGTTAGTGTTGGTGTTGATGTTGATGTTGATGTTGGTGTTGGTGTTGGTGTTGGTGTTGGTGTTGGTGTTGGTGTTGGTGTTGGTGTTGGTGTTGGTGTTGATGTTGATGTTGATGTTGATGTTGATGTTGATGTTGATGTTGATGTTGATGTTGGTGTTGGTGTTGGTGTTGGTGTTTGTGTTTGTGTTGGTGTTGGGGTTGGGGTTGGCGTTTGTGTTGGTGTTGTTGTTGATGTTGATGTTGGTGTTGATGTCGGTGTAGGTTAGGTGTGGATGTTGATGTTGATGTTGATGTTGATGTTGATGTTGATGTTGATGTTGATGTTGATGTTGATGTTGATGTTGATGTTGATGTTGATGTTGATGTTGATGTTGATGTTGATGTTGATGTTGATGTTGATGTTGATGTTGATGTTGATGTTGATGTTGATGTTGATGTTGACGTTGACGTTGATGTTGATGTTGATGTTGATGTTGATATTGATGTTGATGGTGATGGTGATGGTGATGTTGGTGTTGTTGTTAGTGTTAGTGTTGGTGTTGATGTTGATGTTGATGTTGATGTTGGTGTTGGTGTTGGTGTTGGTGTTGGTGTTGGTGTTGGTGTTGGTGTTGGTGTTGGTGTTGGTGTTGGTGTTGGTGTTGGTGTTGATGTTGATGTTGATGTTGATGTTGATGTTGATGTTGGTGTTGGTGTTGGTGTTGGTGTTTGTGTTGGTGTTGGTGTTGGGGTTGGGGTTGGCGTTTGTGTTGGTGTTGTTGTTGATGTTGGTGTTGATGTCGGTGTAGGTTAGGTGTAGATGTTGATGTTGATGTTGATGTTGATGTTGATGTTGATGTTGATGTTGATGTTGATGTTGATGTTGATGTTGATGTTGATGTTGATGTTGATGTTGATGTTGATGTTGATGTTGATGTTGATGTTGATGTTGATGTTGATGTTGATGTTGATGTTGATGTTGATGTTGATGTTGATGTTGATGTTGATGTTGATGTTGATGTTGATGTTGATGTTGATGTTGATGTTGATGTTGATGTTGATGTTGATGTTGATGTTGATGTTGATGTTGATGTTGATGTTGATGTTGATGTTGATGTTGATGTTGATGTTGATGTTGATGTTGATGTTGATGTTGATGTTGATGTTGATGTTGATGTTGATGTTGATGTTGATGTTGATGTTGATGTTGATGTTGATGTTGATGTTGACGTTGACGTTGATGTTGATGTTGATGTTGATGTTGATGTTGATGTTGATGTTGATGTTGATGTTGATGTTGATGTTGATGTTGATGTTGATGTTGATGTTGATGTTGATGTTGATGTTGATGTTGATGTTGATGTTGATGTTGATGTTGATGTTGATGTTGATGTTGATGTTGATGTTGATGTTGATGTTGATGTTGATGTTGATGTTGATGTTGATGTTGATGTTGATATTGATGTTGATGTTGATGGTGATGTTGGTGTTGGTGTTGTTGTTAGTGTTAGTGTTGGTGTTGATGTTGATGTTGATGTTGATGTTGGTGTTGGTGTTGGTGTTGGTGTTGGTGTTGGTGTTGGTGTTGGTGTTGGTGTTGGTGTTGTTGTTGGTGTTGGTGTTGGTGTTGATGTTGATGTTGATGTTGATGTTGATGTTGATGTTGATGTTGATGTTGATGTTGATGTTGATGTTGATGTTGATGTTGATGTTGATGTTGATGTTGATGTTGATGTTGATGTTGATGTTGATGTTGATGTTGATGTTGGTGTTGGTGTTGGTGTCGGTGTTGGTGATTGTGTTTGTGTTGGTGTAGGTGTTGATGTTGGTGTTGGTGTTGGTGTTGGTGTTGGTGTTGGTGTTGGTGTTGGTGTTTGTGTAGGTGTTGATCCCCTCATTGCAACCCGTCACTATTACCCGCTATTATTAATTCTACTACTACTATTACTACTACTACTACTCCCAGTATTAACACTTCGTGGACACAAAGCCAAAGCTACGAATCTGCAAAATTGTAGTTTTGAGAACAACTGCTTGAATGTTTTCAAAACTCATCATGCAATTTTAAGCTGAAACAAAACAACACTAGGTTGACATTCAACATACGTTCCAAATCGACATACTTAACAGTTAAACATTTCCAAATGATTCTAACTGATGTATATAGGAAATATCTGAGCCCAAACATGAATTCAACCAGTTTGGAAAGGTTTAACTATTCATTGTGTCGGTTTGGAACGTATGTTGAACGTTTTGATCAACCTAGTGTGGATCCAGCCTTATGGAAACTAGTGCAACGGAAATTGATAGTTTAATTTTTCGTATGTTTCCATACTTGCAGTTGGGCTGCTATTTATTCCGTCAATTCCATTATAATCTTTGAACAACAACAACAACAACATCTTGAAGGTGCTACCACCAAGTGTTTATGACTAGAGTAACAGTACTGTTTCACGGATGCCAATCCGATCATCAGATTCTTTATTCCATTTGTATGTGGTGCTTATAGAAGTCTAGTAATTTTTCGTTTAACTTTTTCCTTTTTCCTAGACTAAGCACCACACACAAATGGAATCAAGGAGTCTGATGATCGGATTGGCATCCGTGAAACCGTGGTAGCAACTTTTCAAGATGTTGTTGTTGTTGTTCAAAGATTATAATGGAATTGATAGTTTAGGCTTCTACACGGAGAAAAAAAGGGCACCTTAAAATAAGACAATACGCACATTAAATCTCACCACCTTAAAATAAGGTGATATCCAGTTAAAATAAGGTGATTCCACTAAAACTAAGTTAAATTTAAGGTGAACTTCATCTTATTTAGGTGTCATCTTAAAAAAAACCGACCAAAAATAAAAATTTTAAAATTATAGTCACACTTTACCTTTAGTTGCAGTTTATCATACTCATTTCCAACAGAGAGAGATAGCAGAGTGGTAAGGCCTAGTAACCCAACAGTTGTAGGTTCGATGCTCGGTGGCTACCAGTTTTATTTTTTAATTTGTGCATTCAAGAAATTAATTTGACTTTTCACCTTAATTTAAAGTGATATCACCTTAATTTAAGGTGAAAGTCATCTTAGCAAAAAACCATGCAGCAATCCGCTTAAATTAAAGTGCGATCCGCTTAATTCTATGTGGTCTGTTTTCTCCGTGTGTAGGTAACCTGCCATTTATTGTTACAATTATAGATCCATTTTCACTAAAGTTGTGAGAAAAACAATCATTGTGGAAGAAATTGGGTGAAACATTCTTTATTAATTCAAAATTATTTCGCTAAGGATCTTAAGGCTGAAGTGCTTTTATGTTCATAGCCTTGACAAAGCTTGCAACTGTAAAGAAATTCGATTGTTGTAATGAAATAATTTCAAAACAAAATGTCAAAATGTTTTATTTGCTCAACTCTTCCTTTTTCCAATTACCATGAAGAACTATTCAATTTTTGAAGCATCGGCGTCCTTGTTAAATGTTAAATGAGAACAACTCCTCCATTTGTGAACCCCTACTATTACAGTTAAAATTTCCACTTCTAATTGACTACCAATTTACAATTACGAATTTGAATGCTCTCACGGGATAACTAAAAAACTGTTTCCTTAACTCTCTAAATGTAACTAGACATAATAATAAAATACAAACTTTAGGTTGGTATAACAAATAAAATGCACGACTGGGTCGCACGTATTTGCTCGGATGGTAAACTTTCCTCCAAATGCTAAAGCTTTTAATTAGCATTTATAAAAGATTTTTTTATTTAATTTTTAAATACAAAAATTTGAAATTGTTTCTCCCTTTTCAAATAAAATAAAATGCATGACTGGGTCGCACGAACTTGCTCTTAGAATTAAAGTTGCTTAAATTTTCAAGACTTTTTATATAGAAATTTGGAAAAACAAAATAAAATTCGTTTTAAAAAAAAAATAAAATAAAATCTGAAATTAAATTGCCCTCCAAAACAAGTATGCAGTTTTGATTGATATATTAACATGCATTTTTAGAAAAAAAATTCAAAATCGTTAGAGCCGTTTTTTAAAAAACTAATTTTTTATAAATAATTTTTTGGAAAAAAAGTTTTAAAATAAAATTGGTATGCCATTTTGTAGAAATCACTAATCAACATCTAAAAACAAAATTTCAAAAAAATTCAATGTCCCATTTTGAAAAATTTTATTTTTCAAAAAAAAAAAATTTCAAAATTTTTTTAAAAATCCAAAAATTATTTTTTTGGAAATTGTTTTGGTTTATATTTAAATTATATAAATGCTTCTTCACAAAAAGTTTCGTTGAAATCGAATAAGCAGTTTCGGAGATAATCGGATTTGAAAAAAAAAGGTTATATGGCAGGTACCGTTTATAATACCGTACAAAATTTTTTCATTGAAAGATAGACCTTAGTTTGAATTTTTTAAACAAAATCGTTGGAGCCGTTTTCGAGATATTTCAATTTTATTAAAATCGGTATATGACAAGTACCGTTATTTTTTGTCTAAACAAATTAATTCCAAAATGCCCTCTGGAGATTCGTCAAATAACGCTACATACCAAGTTTGACATTAATAGGTCCATCCGTTTAGGCTGTAGCTCCTTATACAGACAGACAGACTGGCAGACTGACAGACTGACAGACTGACAGACTGACAGACTGACAGACTGACAGACTGACAGACTGACAGACTGACAGACTGACAGACTGACAGACTGACAGACTGACAGACTGACAGACTGACAGACTGACAGACTGACAGACTGACAGACTGACAGACTGACTGACAGACTGACAGACTGACAGACCGACAGACCGACAGACCGACAGACCGACAGACCGACAGACGGACTTCCGGGACCCACTTTTCTGGCATTGTCTACCATCGTAACGTCATGGAAAAATGTTATCTCAACTTTTTTTTTTGTACGAATGCATAACTTGATATATAGTACCTATATCGCAAGTAAAAATACTTAAACTTTTTCGTACAAAATGTTTCGAGAAAGACTGAAATCATATGAGTCGAGTCGAACTTTATGTATGAATTTAGTACTCAAACTACTTAATAGAATTTATTTAAGTACTTTTCATTTTAGAATAAACCTAAATTTGAACTTTGTATGCTTAATAAACTCAGTATCTCCTGAGAAACCTTTACGACTGATAATTAACTACTTTTAAAACTGAGAATACTAGTTTAATCCTAAATATTCTATTTGTGTCCTGAATTTTAGACCTTGCTATGTACTTGTAAATCTTTTTAATCTTGGAAGATACTACTAACCCTATTTAAGCTAGGTAGAGACTTTTAAAAGTGAAACACTTTTTAAGTGCTAAATGTTCTTCATGTGTCTAAAATGTCTTATTACCCCCAAAATTGTACTCTTTCAGGTAGATTGAGACTATTAAAACTCCACATTCTAGTTAAGTTCTAAAAATACAAGTTAAGACAAGCACGACCTTGACCATTGTCTCTTGCACTTGACACATTAAAGCCATTCGAAGAAGTCCTTCGACGAGAGCAGATTAATGACTGTGTTGTCGCGTTATTTAAGAAATATATGAAGAAAAGTTAAATAATTTGAAAATAAAAAAAAAAAAACTAATAATTTTGTGAAAAAAACAGCGTACGCTTAGAAATGTGAAAAAAATTAGGTTGTGAAATAAAATATATAGAAACAAAAGTGAAAGTAAAGCAAAAAAGTTAATACAGTGAAAAAAAAGTATTGCTTTCGTGTCAAAATTTTTTTTTTTATAAAAAAAATGTTCAAATGGTCCTAGGAAACAACCTTGCCCAATTACTCGTGCACTTAAAACTTTTAAGGGCGTTCGAAGTATGTCATTCGGTGAGTGGGTCAATGTCGGTGTTGTCGAACTAAATATATAACCCTATTCACTCTCGGCGGCGTTAGTATCAAATTTAAGATTTTATTTAGCTCGTTTAATCTTGTCTGCAACAAATCACTCGACATACAAGAAAAAAATCGTTCGATAAAAAAAAAACTCGTGTGGTTTATTTTTTTTTTAATATAATTGTGATAGATAAGTGATTGTGTTTGTTTTTATTTTTTTGTTGAAAAAAGTCCAGAGGTGGACAGAAAAGATAAATTAAAATCCCAATAATTTTTTGTTAAAGCCTAGCATACACAGATCGCGACACCTAAATTTTAGCTAAAATTTTTTTTCCGTTTTTCTTGAATTATTTTTCGTCCGCTTATTTGTGACCAATTTTCGCAAATTAGCTTAGTTCAAAATAATTTTTTTCTCTATAAGATTTAACGTTCGAAATGAGATAATTTGCAAAACTACTTCTTTGGAGCTCCAGGGAAAACAGGCTATTAACCAAATTAAATTGTTGATCTTTTAAAGTGTTTTAAAAATAAAATAATTAACTGATCTATTGGCAGCAAAATAAATTCATTGTTTTTGAGAGTATGGTAATGGTAAGTCGACGTTTTATTTGTCAATTTTGATGCATGATTCTGTCACTTGTTCAAAATGGCTATATTGTGCTTACAATTAGTACCATGTTGTCATCAACTTTACGTCTGGAAAATTAGTTATTTGCTTATGGCAGGCAAGGCAAATAGATTCAACGAAGAAGAAAGCCCAGCAATCTCAAATACAAAAAAAAAATCGAGTTAGCTGGTTCTTGCATTTAGGTGACGATATATGTACAATATTGTAAGTATACAATAGAAATATACCCTAATGGGAACAAAAAGACCTATAGAATTCTTAGAAATGAGAAGAATAAATAGGACTTATTGAGTTTTTGTAGAATATTAAGGTTTTAAAAAGGCTTTAATCATAATTTTTTTTGGTCCTAAATAACTACCCAAAATGGGATTTTTTCCGATAACTGACTATTTGGGGTCTTAAGTAGAGGTTATTTTCTTCACAAATTAAGTGATATTTATGGCCTATTGAATCTAAGCAAAGAATGTTTAGATAATATTTAGGTTTTAAATAGTGCCAAATGTTCGACTCGTGCACGAAAACGGTTCTATGGTACCTAGCGTGGCAGTACACTTATTTTTTTTAAACAAGATCGTAAGACTAGTTTTTGAGAAAAACAAATCCATTTTGGTTGCATGGCAAGTATAGGTACCTTAAAATTCTGCTCCTTAACAAAAATTCAATTTGCATTCTAAGCATAAGAAATCACTCAAAACCTTTACCCCAGAAGGTTATCCCTTGTCGAATCGACAAACGCATTTTTAATTTTTGAAATTTCTCTAAAATTATCCCTTAATAATTTTAACTTACACCCTTAGGGCCAGTTGTACAAACGTGGTTCAGCCTCGGATCAAGAATTTAACTCACCGATTTCGGCGGATTAGCTGTGGATCAACTTTGGTTCAAGGATGGATTTAGCTATTTCAACCTATATGAACCTAGAACCAGTGCTAAAAATCAATTTTACCACCGAATTCAGAAGATAATAGTTTCTGAAACACGGATTAAATATTTGTACAACTGGCCCTTATTTTGATTTGCAACTACTATCAATTGATAGTTGATAAAAATTTAATTTCGATAGCTTATTTTGCTTAGTTCACAAATGTTTTGAAAACGGAGAATGATGATCTCCGTTGTTAATTGAAATGTAATTGTAATTCCATTCAAAAGTTGTCCAGTTTTCCCATAAATTAGGTTTTAAAACACCAAATTTCAGTATTTATCAACAATAAATTGATACTTGACAATCGCAATACGGGTGTTAACGCCAAGAAAACATGATGATATCTGCAATAAATCTGAGCAAGTTTTTAGTAAGTACATAATATGTTGGAAGATTTTAGTGGAAATTCAGAATCAAATTCATCATAGCTCGGGTAGAGTGTTTTGGATGGACTTTGGTCGACTTGACGATTAAGTGTGGGTTTGGAAAATCGCTTCATTGCTTTATGCTGTAGCAGAAGATAGGGACATTATTGTTATATACAGTATAATTATATAGGGGAAGTGGGGGCAAGACCGCCTATGGGGGCAAGACGGTTTTCGTACTATGTTGTATGAAAAAAAGTAAAATTGCCAACACTTGCAATATAAAATAGGTGCCCTTTGGTACGATCGATCACGTCTGTAAGTTTTAGCAATTTCGGTTAAGACCCCGAAGAGAAACGGTAAATTTTATAATTTTTCATCAAAATGTTATCGTTCATGTGAAAAGTCAGTTGTATTTTTGACACTGAAATAATTAAAATTTTTAACTTTTCCTTTTTTTATAATAGAAAGTGCATATTAAAAAGTATTTTTCTTCGAAAGAAGGAGTCATAAAGATAAATTTAAAAAAAAATAATACAGAACATCAAATATGATATGACTGGGGCAAGACCGCCCATGGGCGAAATTGGAAGCTCTGGTAGCTTAAACAAAGTGAAAAAAGAAGTTCACCGTTAAATCTAGCTAAGCTAAGAAACCGGCGCCAAACAATACTGTAATTGATGATTCTGATGAAGAGGACTTTGCAGATTGTATTTGTACCATCTATCTGCAACTGTTTTCTTGTTCCAATGCAAAGTATTGTTGGATTAAGTGCAAAATATGTTCCAAATAGTACCAAAAAGCTTGTACTGGAGTGAGAACTAATAAAAATATAGTATAATTGTGTTATTATTACAAATAGGCTGCATTTGAAACAATAGAAACGGTCTTTCTACCAACAAAATTTGAGTGCGGTCTTACACCCATGTGGGGGCAAGACGGTTTTTTGTTATATAGGGGATGTTTTTTCAAATAGTATTATCTTTTGTTCAGTATATTTTTATTTTGTTTATAATTATGAAAGTTTCTGCAAAAAACATTAAACTTAATGAATAAAAACTTTATTCTATTTAAAAGATGTTTTTTATTGGTTTTTAAGACAGTCAAACACTAAGTGGGCGGTCTTGCCCCCACTTTCCTTACAGTATAATTATTGTTATATACAGTATAATTTCTTTTACAAATCCTAAACTTGCCCTAAAGTACCAAGCAAAAAAACATACCTGCGATGCCTATATTGATTTTATTTACTTACTGCAAAAGTATTAGTCGTTGGCATGGCACGCAACATCGTCCAAACGAAAAATAAGTTCTAGTTTTCTAATCAAACGCGGAGAACGACATTTAAAAGGACATTTGCCAACGAGTTGGATATAGAATTTGTAAAATTTTTCCATAGAATTTCAAAAGATTTATGGATAAAAAGTTGTTTCAAATGGTTATCAAACTCGAAGCTAATTAGAACAAAAAACCAGCATGGAATCATCCAAAAACCCATCGGAGGATGGTGGAAGCAGCTCAAAATTGGGATACCAAAAGACACGCCGTAGGTCGCGTAGTATGACTCCATTGTACAAAGCCAGTTCAGACAGTGGAAGTAGTTCATTTGATTTAAATGGGAATTTGTCAGAAGAAATTGGAACTGATTTTCGAGGTTCAAGTCACCAGCTTCAGATTTCAAATAGGGTTGATCAAAATTGTTTTCGGAAGACCACAGCCGAAATGATTAGTGAGACACGAACCATGTTACTTGGAACCAGTAATAGTGGTAGGTTGATTTATGAATACAATTTCAACTGTCGAGTATGATTGTATTGCAGAAAATTCAAACACATTTTATTCATATTTGGTATGCTAATGCGATACGTGTTTATTATTTAAGGTGTTCGCTTAGTCAGTACTCGTCGACCTATAACGCCCAGGGATCCCCGTCGACAATTATACGGAAAAGCTGCTCCACCCGGACGCCCACCAAGTGCATTTTGGTTTGTAATTTAGCTATGACATTTTTAATAAACGAGTGATAAACCTTTTCAATTTCAGCCTTCGGTATCTTCAATCGGAAGTACGCAATCTACCGGCCTTGGATCCAATTTCGATTTCATCAATAGATAAGGATTTCAATAAACCATGTCGTTCACAATCTATGGGTCCCAGATTTGATTCATTTGATACAAAGCTACAACGGAAGCTTCCTGCGCTTCCACAAAAAGTCAGAACCCCTCCCAAACAAGAAGGTGAGTATTGTTTTTTCTCATTAACCTACCATACAAGTAGGTTTAAGCTGTTAAGCCCTCCAAATAATAATTCTGTTTGGGTATGTACAATGTACATTAGACTGGGCCAAAAAAATAAAATATTTTTTTTTTTTGAAAGTTACTTCGAAAATCTTGTTCAGGATGATGAAAAAAAAATTTGGTGAAAATTTGAGCCGTTAAAAATAATTTTAAGAGGTCTATCATCGGTGTTTTTTATTTTTATACATGATATGATGTGTTACAACAGAACTGCTAGACGATCAAAGTAAAAAAAAATTCTGATCATTTTTTCTTATATAAAACTAGCTGACCCGGCGGACTTCGTTCCGCTTTTTTCTTGTATTTATTTTCAATTTTTGGCTTTGTAATGTGTTAACCTTTTCCAATACAAAAAAATCGGGCCACAACTTGATATATGGAACACAAACATAAAATTGTACATATAAAGTATTAAAAAAAGCAAACCATTTGTCTGACAGCTATCTATTATAATTTTAATTGGAATGTGTACGAAGTTTCATAAATATTATTATTAAGGTATAACAACATAAATCTTCAGCGGAAAGCAAAATGGTATTATGTCCTTAACAGATCCTATATGGAGTTACAATAATTTTGCTTTCCCAGGCGATATGTATGTTGTAAGCATTCCACTGTTTTTTTCTGTTATTGGCACGGGTTTTTTTCGTCAAATAGTAAAAAAAAGTGTTTTTAAAAACAAAATCTTATGTGTCTCGAACTCCTTTCAATCACTTGCAATCGCTACTAAAATTTTCAGTCAAATAAGGGTTTCACCTCGGAATGAATGCTAATAGAATTTTTTTTGCTCAATACCTTCGTTTTGGCATTCCATAACATACCTCAAAAGTCTAGAAAAATCTCATGTCTGCAAGTCGCGATTTTCAAGCTCAAATCGCGAAATGGAGATTTTCAAAATTAGAATTTCAAGAATTACATAACTTCGAGGCATTTTTTAATGCTGATTACAAAAAAATTTTTTTTGATTTTTGACATAAGTTATAGAATATCCAAACAAAGATACAAACAAAAAAATTAGCCTATCAGCACTAATTATAAGATTGTACCAGGATGTTTTTTAGTGCATATCCCAAAATTGTCCCTTTTCTCAAAAAATACCAATTTTTCATGGGTATGAATGTTTTTTTCATTGCATTGTTTTGATTCTTAATGATAATGGATATGAAAACCTTCAAGAAAAATTTTGTCCCTCTACCATAACTTTTAAGGATTTTTCGGTAGTAAGTTTGCAACTGTTATAATAATATGGGTTGACAATTGAAAAACAGGTATAACTTTTTTCAGAGACGTCAGATTGTCTTGATCTTGTCTAGATTTTTTGGCATCAGCATTAAAAAATACCTCGAAGTATTGTATCATATGTGAATATAATACCATTGTCTTTTATTGCTTATTTTGAAAATCTTCATTTCGCGCTTTGACCTTGAAATTCGCGACTTGCGGACATGAGATTTTTCTATACTTTTGAGGTACAGTGCGGTTCACATGGTTAGACGCACCAATTTTCGTTTACATAAATTTCATTTTTTTTTGTGTGTGTGCAAGAATAACCAAAAAAATTGTATTTATTAGAATGGTTATTTAGTTCTTAATAGAAAAACAAAAAGAAATAGTGGGTGAGTGGAAGTTAACGGTACTTTTTAGTCCTTCTTGTCCGTGATGTAAGAAAAAGGGCAGCTTTTTTCGGTTCACATGATTAGACGCACACCTTAAATTAGTTAGTTTGGCGAGATCTATTGCACTGATTTGATTAAATTTGGAAGATTAAACATCAAGAAGTTAATTTTTAGTGATTTTCATTCAAAATCTGTTAAAAAAATTTCTGAGCGCGAAAGAATAAGGGATAAATGACGCGTTGGATTCCAAAGGTCTTTCCATTAGCCCCATTGCCAAAAAAAATAGGATGAAGTGACTATTTCGAGAGAAATTATTTAAAAAACAGTGCATCCTACGAAAAAAACTTCAAAGGAGGAACAATAGAAGCTTTAACACCCCAGGAAAAATGAAAATTTATGAAAAAAGCGTCGAAAACAGCTCTATCCCCGAGCAAAATTTAAGAAAAAGCTCGGCTAACGGGAAGAACATCAACTTTTCGGTGATTTTTTTTTAATGCTGAACATCCTAGATTAAAATAAAACCTAAGAATAGTTTTTAAAAAGCACAATTTGAAAGAAACAGCGGATGGAGACAGGGGCGTACACTCCCTTGGGGCAAGCGGGGCGGTGCCCCGGGGCCCCCGACCGACCCCAGGGCCCCCACTGGAGACAATGCAGAGAAGGAAACTCTTAGCATAAATTGAGTTACGAATGGAGACAAATTATGTCATTCAGTGTAATGTATAATGCATTGGTAGCCACACAATATATGTATATTGATTTTAAAAAAAGGTTACCCCAGGGGACCAAAAAAAAATAAACTGCTTTTTTAAAAGAAAAGTTACCTATAATTTTATCTTAGGGCCACAAAAAATATTACTTGAAAAATCTTTGCCACCACAAATAATACATTAGGGGCCCCAAAAAAGCAAAAAAATAATATTTGACGATCTTCAAAAGTGGTTCAAAACAATCAAATGGAAAATTAAATATAAATTCAGGGGCCCCAACATAAATACATCAGGGCCCAAAATAAAAACATTACGTTATTGGTGGCATTACGAATATTACTTCAGATCAGAGGCCCCAATACCTTTTAGTTCTTGGCTCCAAAAAAATTATATTATATTTTAGGGGCCTCTAAGCACCTAATTTTGAGGCTCTAAAAATAATTTTTCAGGGGCCCCAAAATGAAAAAAATTATGTCTGATGATGGAAAATAAAATATGTATTTATTACTTCAGAACAGAAGCCCCAAGAACTATCAATTCTTAGCTAAAAAATGTTTATTTTGGGAGTCTCTAAATATTTAATTTTGGGGGCCCCTAGTACAAGTGCTTACTACTTTTATCAGAGACATTTTAAGTAAGTATAGCAAAGTGCATTACGAACATATTAAAACATTAAAATAAACCTTAAAATAAATAAGCCATACAAAAAAAAAACGTATGGCGTATACGTAATTTTTTGTGTAACTAAGGGGCCCCCAAATATCAAAGGGGCCCCAAAATTTAGTCTTACCCCGGGGCCCCGGCGACTCAACGTACGCCACTGGATGGAGATCGCACGTCTTCACATAACGTGGGAAACAAGTTTTTGATGTTTTTTTAAATTGGCGAAATGTGTTTTTTCTAATGAAAAAGAATTTAATTTGAATTGTTCTCATGGGTATTTCCACAACTTTCACGATTTTCACAAGGAGGAAAAGTTTTTGACACTTCAACATTCAAGAAAAGGAGGAGTAATGGTTTTGGGAGCCATTTAATATTACATTCGATTTAGTTTTCGTTTCAAACCGCTCTTTTTTTCAAACGGCGATTTTTAAAGACTATTTTTAAGTTTTATTTTAATCTAGGATGTTCAGCATTAAAAAAAAATCACCGAAAAGTTGATGTTCTTCCCGTTAGCCGAGCTTTTTCTTAAATTTTGCTCGGGGATAGAGCTGTTTTCGACGCTTTTTTCATAAATTTTCATTTTTCCTGGGGTGTTAAAGCTTCTATTGTTCCTCCTTTGAAGTTTTTTTCGTAGGATGCACTGTTTTTTAAATAATTTCTCTCGAAATAGTCACTTCATCCTATTTTTTTTGGCAATGGGGCTAATGGAAAGACCTTTGGAATCCAACGCGTCATTTATCCCTTATTCTTTCGCGCTCAGAAATTTTTTTAACAGATTTTGAATGAAAATCACTAAAAATTAACTTCTTGATGTTTAATCTTCCAAATTTAATCAAATCAGTGCAATAGATCTCGCCAAACTAACTAATTTAAGGTGTGCGTCTAATCATGTGAACCGAAAAAAGCTGCCCTTTTTCTTACATCACGGACAAGAAGGACTAAAAAGTACCGTTAACTTCCACTCACCCACTATTTCTTTTTGTTTTTCTATTAAGAACTAAATAACCATTCTAATAAATACAATTTTTTTGGTTATTCTTGCACACACACAAAAAAAAATGAAATTTATGTAAACGAAAATTGGTGCGTCTAACCATGTGAACCGCACTGTATGTTATAGAATGCCAAACCGAAGGTATTGAACAAAAAAAATTTCTATTAGCATTCATTCCGAGGTTTACTCCTTTTTTTCACCTAGTTTGACTGTATCATGATATTTTTTGGCTGTTTAGAAAATTCAAAAAGTAGCAATCTTTTTTTGTAAATTGTACCTAAAGAAACCGGCTTAAAATGAAAAGATTCCGTCTTAATTCTATACATACGTCTAAATATTAAAATATTTTCTTAAATCATTTTAAATTAATGCGGAAATTGTATTAATAAATTGGTAGTTGAAACAACTTAAACAAATTTTAAGTTTCAGTTTATCATACCAATTTTCAACTGTGAGATATAGCTTAGTGGTAAACAATTTTAATTGAGGAAATAACATTTTAAAGAGTTAAATCGTGTTTGTTTTTATTAGCCTTTATTAACTTGACAGCAGCGCCACGTACCAGGCCCAACAGGGGCTTACACACCATTGGGGCAAGTGGGGCGGTGGTGCCCCGGGGCCCCCAACACGCCAGGGCCTCGTAAGGAGACAATGCAAAAAGATAAGATACTTGACATGAATCACTTCGGGCACAAGAGAGACACATTATATTTTCAGTGAATTGGTAGCCAGTCACATAATATTTAATCTAAAAAAAAAGTATTACCTTAGGGGTCCCAAAAAAAAATTGCTTTTTTGAAAGAAAAATTACATATTATCTTGGGGCCCCAAAAAATATTACTTACATAATTTTAGCGCCCAACAAATGATAGGTACATCAGGAGCCCCAAAAAAAATAAGTGGGCGTATACGTCCTTTTTTATTTGTTCTTATTTTCTATCAAAGTGGCCCCAAAAATGTAGTCTTGCCCCGGGGCCCCGACAACTCAACGTACGCCCCTGGGTCCAACTTTGAAACAAAGCCTGTCTCGAATGAACCTTATCAAACGCAAAAAATTTCATAAAAGTCTATACAGCCGTTCGGACTCCAAATATGGAATTTAACTATAACTTGACAACAGCGTCAAGTCTTTCTATATATAATTTGACAACAGCATACAGTTATAATTTACAAAACATGGACGGAACTTATCACACAAACGAACTTTCACAAAAATCTGTCAAGTCTTTCGGACTTCAAATATGAAATTTGTCTATAACTACTTCGGCAACAGCGCCACCTACCGGGTCTAATTTATGAAACAAAACATGTTTCGAATAAATTGTATCAGACACAAAAAGTATCACAAAAATCAAAATATGTAATTTTCCTAGAACTTGACAACAGCGCCACTAACGACTGTCCAGTCGCTCGTTCAAAATATGCAATTTTCCTAAAACTTGACAACAGTGCCAACTACTGGGTCCAATCATGAAACAAAACTTGTCTCGAATGAACCTTGTCATAACACAAAATTTCACAAAAATCTGTCCAGTCATTCGACCCCACCTATGGAATTTGCCTATAACTTGAAAACAGCGCCACCTATCGGATCAAATTATGAAACAAAACCTGTAACGGATAGACCTTATCAAATAAACAAAATTTCACAAAAATCTGTTGTTATTCGACCCCAAACATGGAATTTGCCTACAACTTGACAGCAGCGCCACCTACCGGGTCCAATTATAAAACAAAACCTGTTTCGGATGGACCTTTTCACATATATTTCACACAAAATTTCAGAAAAATCTGTCTAGTCGTTTAGGAGTAGGGCCACAAACAAACGCACAGGAGAAATATATATAATATGTAGATACAAACCATAACTCTGATTGATGTGCCAATGCTTTACTTATTTGTCCTCAATGAAAGTCAGAGATATACATTTTATCTGTGCAGTCCATATGTGGATTTAATATCACAAGACGAATAATTATTTGTTTCACTCAAAACCAGACTTTTTTAATTATTTTGAAAGCTTTACAAATTAAGCTTAGTTTAAATTTTTAAAAAGCGAGAGTGGTTTTTTACTCGTACATATTGACAGCTATGTAAAGATGCAAGAAAAGGTATTATTTTTTTTGATACAAACCATCTACATATTAATACCTTTCAAACAAAAAAAACATTACCAAAATCGGACCAGCCAAACGCGAGTTTATCGGCCACACACACTAAACGAACTCATTTTTATATATAAGATTAAATTTCCGACAAAAAAGATCTGATTGAAAATTTTCGTCAGACGAGCCGTATTCGAGTAATTAAGCTTTTTAAATCGAAGTGTTTTTTCAATTTGACTGTTTCACTTTGGAATTTTGTGATGAGCAAATAAGTGAATAGAAAAATAAAACCACGACAGATTCTTATAGGAAATTTAATTCTCTACAAAAAAGGTCTCATAGTAATTTTCCCTAAATTGAGTTCTGAAGAAGTTATTCACAATTTAAATCGAGAAAAAAATTAAAAAATCAATTTTTAAATCGTGAATAACTTCTTCGGAACTCAATTTAGGGAAAATTACGAATAGTCCAGTAATTTTAGGTTTTATCTGCGGAAAAATTCCTACTGGGCTGAATTTTGGTATACAGCTCAATGACGGCTTTGTTATGAAGATGTGAAAAATCGACATTGATATCGTGTCCGCGTTAAGAGTTATAGGGGTCAAAAGGTAAAAAAAAACTGGTTTTTCACGATTTTAAGCAAAACGGTAAGTCTTATCAAAAAATTTTCAATGCAAGAATTGTAGACCAGATTATTATATATAAAAAGTGTCATGACACTTTTTTTCCTAAGATCCACCGTTTTTTAGGTATAACGATTCAAAAAGTCGAAGTTTAGTTGTAATCGTCATAATCCTATTCCTGAAAAAAAAACTCCTAACTGAAAAGTTCCTGAAATTTCATTATTTTTTTAGCTTGAATTTCGTTCCTCAACTGTTAAGAATATGAGGAAACCAAAAAAAAAATGGAAATTTTCGCCATTTTTCCGATTGGGGCCCTTCTCCCGAAACCATTTCCCTGGGAATTTTTGTTTAGAATATGTCTGAAAATATACAGGGCGTGCAATAGAGAATGAACAACCCTAAAACGGCTTATAGCTACACTTATGATTGTTCTAAAAACAGATAGAAAAAAGTTCTATCGCAACCAGTTCATAAAATATGGACTTTTTTTCGTTCAGTGTATTTTAAATTTTATCATCTTATGTTTTCGTTCACTACAACCACGAATGAATGAATTTTATTTATTTCTTTTTTTTATAATTTTCTACAATAATTGGATGAGTACATAAACACTTTAAAAATTTGATAGCTATTGCACATTTTCGTAAAAAAAATTTTGAAATCTGTTTTTTGATGCAAAATGTAAAAAAAGTATTTTATGAAAAATTTTGGCCACCTAGGTTTCTATAGATTTATTTTATACCATAGGTGTTTAAAATTTTTCACGAAATTCAAGCTTAAAAAATAATGAAATTTCAGGAACTTTTCAGTTAGGAGTTTTTTTTTCAGGAATAGGATTATGACGATTACAACTAAACTTCAACTTTTTGAATCGTTATACCTAAAAAACGGTGGGTCTTAGGAAAAAAAGTGTCATGACACTTTTTATATATAATAATCTGGTCTACAATTCTTGCGTTGAAAATTTTTTGATAAGACTTACCGTTTTGCTGAAAACATTTCAATTTTTGTGACCTTTTGACCCCTATAACTCTTAACGCGGACACGATATCAATGTCGATTTTTCACATCTTCATAACAAAGCCGTCATTAAGCTGTTATGAATTCAGCCCAGTAGGAATTTTTCCGCAGATTGGACTTAAAAATGACTAAAATGACTGGGCTATAAGAGACCTTTTTTGTAGAGAATTAAATTTCCTATAAGAATCTGTCGTGGTTTTATTTTTCTATTCTATGACAGAGGAAGTGAGCAGTGTTTTCCTGTTCGTCCTCATTGCCGCAGCCTCTACATAGATCATACGTACTAAGCCCAATTTTCTTTTTGTGGTAGCCCAGTAGGTTATGTCCCGTTAAGATGCCTCCTATAAGGAAGGTTTATTAAGTAGTAAGATCTTATCGGATGTTTTCTAGTCGTAGTTCGGCCATAGTTTCCTGGTGTTACCACAGGTATCTACGAGGTTCCATCTTTCATAGGTTCTTTGAAAAATATTATTGGCGATATTTGGTTGCCGAACACATCACTGTAACCGGGAACCCAGCAGAGCCTCACATTATGCTGCATACCAAAGAACCCTAAGCTCTTCTTCGCGACACCAAGAAACAAGCTTTGACTTGATTAAGGTGGCAGAGATCGCTTTTATTGCCGCTTGGCTATTACCTAATGAAAAGGGTGATGTCAGCAGATGATATCGCCATCATGGGTATTTGTTTAGCATCATTTATCACTGCCAACATCTCGGCTTAGAAGACACTGCTATAATCGGGGAGCCTGAAAGAACTGGCATGGTTGAGGTCTTATGAGTAGAAACCTGCACCAACCTCAGTATTCATTTTCGAGCCATCATCAGTGAAGATGGCGATATAGTCAAACTCATTAGAGTAAGGTAAAAGAATTTCAAAAGTATTGAAAAGTTAAAAAAATTTATGTTATTAATGAATTATGAATGAACGATTTTTTATAAAATATGTATGGGGTAGACCTTCGACAAAGTGGTTATTTAAAAAATATTTTTTTGTCTCAAAATTGTTGACCGTTTTCAACCGTTTTTTATTTATTTCTTTTTTATTTTGATAGAAGGTGGATGAAATTTGTAAGATTTAAAATAGAAAGACCAACCCCCAGTGGAGAAAGTAGGTACCGTCATCACTATTATTAACCAATGTTTAAGTGAATGAATTAAGAAAAAAATAAAATCAATTATGGACAGGGAAAACAGAATATCGTAAACCGGGGTTATTTGCGCCTATAAGGGTTACTTTGCACAATAGACATAAATTATTGTTCTCCATTTGATGCTCAGGATTTATGCGTTTTGAATATCACAAGTACCGAAATTTAAACAGAAAATTGTATGAATGATATAAAATCCTAGTCATTGGTCATATCTGTAATTGGTACGAACTGTTGATCTCTGTGTTAAGAAATATAATTGAATTTATAAGACGGTTTGTTTATTACTTTGAAAGTATGCGCAAATATAACCCGAAGTTCTCTGGTGGAGCAAAGCAACTCGTTCCCTTGTAACTATGCTCAACTTTTCAACTTAAGAAAAGTGAACCTAAACAATTAAAGAAATTGAACTCGTTTAATGGCCAATTTCATAAACATTTAACAGGCTTTTAAACTTTTAAACGACGTTTTTTGTATGGAACAAACGTCATTTTAATGTGAAAGCCTGATAAATATTTATAATATTGTAATGTTTTATTCCGGGTTCACAATAAAACTTATTTTGTTTATTTAATTTCCACTTATAATTCCGTTCAAATAAGAACACACTTTATTTCAACTCAATTTACTTTTATTATTCGCTCAAACAAACACACTTTTAAATCACAGTACACATAAAAAGGTAATATATTCCGAACTGACATTGGTCGCCAGATTGTCAAAACATGACAATTTGGCGACCAATGTCAGCTACCGAATTCTTAATTGTTTAAAATACCGACGAAAAACGCACAAAAACCGATAAACCACGCACACCACTAATTTTTAAACAATTATTTACCATTTTCCGCGATGAAACACGAAGAAAATTTGTTATTTTTCAATTTATAATATTGTAACGATGAATTACTGAACTACTTTTAAGATAAAAGTCTGAACACACTACCTACTACTGCAAAGGTAGAAATGTGAACGGACCTTTAATAATAAAGAAACTACCTACCCTCTGAACACATCCCAAAATATCCAACTAGACTGGAAGTATGAAGCGCCCCCTCTTGGAAAGGAAATTTCGAGAAGCAAAGACGAGAACCTTCGAAGACATTCTCGAATCTCGAAATTCCGGTATAAAAGGGCAGCGTAAACACCGACCGGATACAGTTTAATCTTGAAAGTGAAAGAGTACAGTACAAAGTGAAATAAAGTGTTGCGAATTGTTAGTAGTAAATAAAGTGATTTAAAAGTGTGTTTGTTTGAGCGAATAATAAAAGTAAATTGAGTTGAAATAAAGTGTGTTCTTATTTGAACGGAAATATAAGTGGAAATTAAATAAGTTTTATTGTGAACCCGGAATAAAACGTTACAATATTTTTAAATGACATTTTATAAATTAAAACAAAAACAAATTTCCTGTTTACTGCGATTGAAATATAAAAATTAAAGGCCGACCTGACAGATTGGTGCCCATTTTTGACAAACAAATTTTGACAACGTTCGGAATATATTACCTTATTATGTGTACTGTGCTTTTAAATCACTTTATTTACTACTAACAATTTCCAACACTTTATTTCACTTTGTACTGCACTCTTTCACTTTACAAATCAAAACTGTCCGGTCGGTGTTTACGCTGCCCTTTTATACCGGAATTTCGAGATTCGAGAATGTCTTCAAAGGTTCTCGTCTTTGCTTCTCGAAACTTCCTTTCCAAGAGGGGGCGCTTCATACTTCCAGTCTAGTTGGATATTTTGGGATGTGTTCAGAGGGTAGGTAGTTTCTTGATTATTAAAGGTCCGTTCACATTTCTACCTTTGCAGTAGTAGGTAGTGTGTTCAGACTTTTATATTAAAAGTAGTTCAGTTATTCATCGTTACATTGCCCCCCTCTTAGGATTGTTCGTCCCGAACAACTCCATTGCTTCTTTCACCATTATAACGATGTAAACGGTCACAATGAACTACCTTTAGTTTGCCTCTTACCCCTCTTTGTATACGGTAAACCACATCGTTAATTCTGGTCATTACTGTGTAAGGGCCTTCCCAGTTTTGTTGTAGCTTCGGTGATAGTCCCTTTTGTCGGTGGGGTTTCCTGGTTTGGAAAGGCAAATGCCTCAGGCCATTTGCTGAAGTAGTCCATCACTACAAGGATGTATCGATTTCCGTTGTTGGTTTCGGGAAGAACCTGCTACGTCTATTGCAATTCTCTCAAAAGGTGCACCCACATTGTACTGCTGCATCTTGCTTTGGATTTTTCTAGCTGGTCCTTTGCTAGCGGCACAAGTATCACATTTTCGGCACCACTTTTCAACGTCTTCTCTCATACGTAACCAGTAGAATTGCTGTCGTAGCTTTTCCAGCGTCTTGTTGATGCCTAAATGGCCTCCAGAAATTCCACCGTGCATCTCTCGGAGAACATCATTTACCTTTGACTGAGGTATGACTAGCTGCATTACATAAGATTTACCATCTGCGGATTCCCACTTACGCCTGAGTAGCCCTTCTTGCACATGAAGTGAGTCCCATTGTGCCCAATATGCTTTTAGAGTGGGGCTTCGGTCGGAAATGTCGGCCCATTCTGGTTTCTCTTGATGTTCCTTCCATGCAAGGATGGGTTCGATGTCCGAATCTTCCTGTTGGGCCATTCTGAGTTCTTCATTACTCCAGCCGCAAATGGGATCAGCTCTCGTTCTTCTTACAGCGACAACTTCCTTTTCTTCTAGTCGTGTGCAATGCTTGCAGTCTTGCTTGCACGGGCGCCGAGATAATGCGTCTGCATTTGAATGCAGCTTTCCTCTTCGATGTTGAATCTGACATTGATACGTCTGAAGTATCTCGATCCATCTTGCTACTTGACCCTCTGGATTTTTGAAGTTCAAAATCCAATTTAGTGCACCATGATCTGTGCGAAGAAGGAACTTCTGTCCATAGATGTACTTATGGAAGTGCTTTGTTGCCAATACTAGAGCTAGAAGTTCCCTTCTGGTCACGCAATAGTTTCTTTCTTGTTTCGAGAGTAGGTACCTTGCTGAAATAGGCAACGACCTTTTCTTCTCCGTCATGAACTTGCGATAAAACAGCACCAACTCCAACATTACTTGCATCTGCATCAATGATGAATTGTTTGCCTGGAGTCGGGTAGGCCAGCACAGGAGCTTCACATAACCGCAGCTTCAGTTCCTGAAAGCTTTTCTCACACTCACCTGACCATTTAAAGGGTTTACCCTTCTCCGTAAGTTGGTGCAGGCTTTTGGCGATTCTCGCAAAATCCTTCACAAATCGTCGATAGTACGTTGCCAGACCGAGGAAACTCCGAAGTTGATGCTTGTCCTGAGGGGTTGGCCGGTTCTTCACAGTGTCAACTTTTTCAGGATCAGTCTTCACTCCTTGGGATGAGATGATATGCCCCAAATATTTAGCCTCGGTCTTGAAAAGTGCACATTTCTTTGGATTCAACTTAAGATGTGCTTCTCGTAGCCTCTGGAATACAGCCTTTAGGTTTTCACAATGGTCATCAAATGTTTTTCCGTAAACGATGACATCATCCAAATAGACTAGGCAAGATTTCCAGGTTAATCCATTCAAAACGCACTCCATCAAGCGCTCAAATGTAGCTGGGGCATTACATAGCCCAAACGGCATGACATTAAACTGCCACAGACCATTTCCTGTGGAGAAAGCCGTCTTTTCCCGATCTTCTGGATGGATTTCTACCTGCCAGTAGCCACTCTTCAAGTCCAAAGTCGAAAACCATTGTGCTCCTTCCATTGCATCTAGAGTATCGCTGATTCTTGGCAGTGGGTAGCTGTCTTTCTTCGTCACATCATTCAGCCTGCGGTAGTCGACACAAAATCGAGTGCTTCCATCTTTCTTTTTGACGAGAACTACCGGTGATGCCCAAGGGCTTTTGGAATTTTCGATCAGCCCGTTCATTGTCGATCTTCATTGTCGATATCATTTCTTCAACTTCACCTTGTTTGGCCAAGGGGAGACGTCTTGCTGGTTGACGAATCGGTCTAGCATCTCCTGTATCGATTCGATGCTGCACCAGTTGTGTTCGGCCGTACTGCCCGCTGGGTGAAGAGAAGATATCAGCATATTCGTGAAGAAGCCTTCCCGCAACATTAAGCTGATGTTGACTCAAGTTGTCTGATTTAAGAATTTGAGTCTTTAGTTTCTCCGAGTTCATAGTCATCTGTGTGTCCACCTCGTTGATCTTAGTTATTGCGGCCACAGATTCACATTGCCCAACAACTTCTCCTTTCTTAAGCTTGATTGGGTACGGTTTGATGTTAAGAATCCGTACAGGCACCATGTTGTTCTTTGGTGCCACAAGAGTCTTCCCGATGATGATGTTTTCGGAACTCTGCTCAACTTCTGGTTCGACCATGAGGTATCGATGGCTTCCACAGTTCCCCTTTAACTTCGTCCACACAAAAACTTCTGAAGAAGGAGGCAGGCACATGTCTTCTTTGATAACAGTTCTAATTGTTGTTGAGTTTTCGCTGCCATAGACCATTGGAATCTCTACATTTCTGTATTTCAGGACTTGATTACCGATATTCAAGATGATTCCATGCTCCTTCATAAAGTCGATTCCAATGATGCACTCGTCACATATATCTGCCACCAAAAATACATGTGAAAACTTAAGTTCTGCTATACGGATCTCAAGACGAACTTCTCCGTACACTCTTGCTGCTTCTCCTGTGGCGGTCTTCAGACGATAGCTGTTGGTGTTATGTAGCCAAGTCATCTTTACCAAGTCTCTTCGTACAATAGAGGCGGTGGCACCGGTGTCAATTGTAGCCACGTGTTGGTTATTGTTTATGGTTGCCTCTACTGTCAGACTTTTGTTGTCTCGTTTAGTCTGTGAGACTTGAATTGTGGTTCTGGGGCCATCGATACCAGAAACCAGCTTCTGCCCCTCGAAGTTGGTTCTTACTCGTTTCCCGAATGGGAATTAAGTTGAGGATGAGTGTTGGTTGTATCGCTTACCTGTTGTTGGGCAATATTCCTGTTTCCACAGTGCTGGCAAGCAGTTCTTGGTGGCAATCTGCACTGCCGCTGGAGATGTCCGGTCTTGTTACAGTTCCAGCATCGAGCAGCTCCGTCTCGCTGGTTTCTTTGGAATGCGAGTTTTTGACAAGAGCATTCCTCCACTGCAACTTCTCTTACCCGATAAACGCCTTGAGAAGCCTGTTCTGCTGCTTCCATAGTTAGTGCAAATGCTAATGCTTCAGGAAGGGAACGTTTTCCAGCTGTTCGAATCGCTCGCTGAAGATTTATATCAGATACAGCACGAACAAAGGCTTCTGTCGCAAACTGATTGATAATGTCGTCTCCTGCTGTCGGATATGCAAGATGAGCTAACCTTTCAATATCAGCTTGGAGTTGTTGCAGAGTTTCACCTCTTTTCTGGACTCTTGTATTGAGTTGGACGCGGAAGACCTCCTGCATATGGCCATCTCCAAAGCGCTTTTCAATGACCTGGACAAGAGCGTTAAAGTTACCATTCTTTTCTGGTGGTAAAGTTTGTAACAACTCAGCAGCAGGACCTCTAAGAGCAAGAGTCAGCGCTATACATTTGTCTTCGTCATCCCAGCCATTTGTTGTGGCAGCTGCCTCAAACTGTTTCTTGTAGATTGAGCAAGAGCTTTGTCCATCAAAGATTGGTGGATGCATTTCCTTCTTCTTTGGATACTCACCAGAACTTTCTCGGATCTTAATTTTCCGAACTTTGTCAAGTTCTTCGGTAAAACTTTGCATTTTCACTTCCATTTCTTTAAATTTGTCATCGAATTTTATTTCTACTTTCTCGAGTTTTTCTTCAACTTTCTCAAACTTTTCTTGAGATTGTTTTTCAACGCCTTTGATTGAAGCATCAAGAGCAACGAACTTGTTCTCGATCGCATGAAGCTTTCGATGATGTTTTTCTGTTCATCTAGAAGGTTCTTTTGCTGTTCCAATTTTTCCAGAAGATTCTGTTGTTCACTCTTTTGCTCTGTTCGTTGTTGTTCCATTTGTTCTCTTTGTTCATTGCGTTGTTTTTCTAATTGTTCTCTCTGTTCCTTGCGTTGTGTCTCAATTTGTTCAAGAAGATTTTTCTGTTCATCCTTCTGTTCATTACGTTGTTCTTCCAATTTGGCAAGGAGAACAGCCACCATGGACGACATATCGGAAGTATTACTTACTTGTTCTTCTGTCATTTCAATTTCGAATTGAAATGTATCCAAATTTTCGTTCTTCTGGGTTAAATAATCCTGCAGGCGAATAATGAGGTCATTTTTCGATCCAGCAGTAGGAAGACCTCGCTTAGTTAATTCCGCCTTCAGCTCAGTCAAACTTAACGGATTTATATCTTTCCCATTTTAGCTTCTTAAAACGCGAGCACTTTTACTGATTTCAAAATGTTTTGAACTTTGTTTATTGTTAAAACACACGCGCACTTTTTATATTATTCGCGAAATTATCTGATTCGCACAAATTAATAAGTTTTATTCCACTTTTCTGACACCAATGTAATGTTTTATTCCGGGTTCACAATAAAACTTATTTCGTTTATTTAATTTCCACTTATAATTCCGTTCAAATAAGAACACACATTATTTCAACTCAATTTACTTTTATTATTCGCTCAAACAAACACACTTTTAAATCACTTTATTTACTACTAACAATTTCCAACACTTTATTTCACTTTGTACTGCACTCTTTCACTTTATAAATCAAAACTGTCCGGTCGGTGTTTACGCTGCCCTTTTATACCGGAATTTCGAGATTCGAGAATGTCTTCGAAGGTTCTCGTCTTTGCTTCTCGAAACTTCCTTTCCAAGAGGGGGCGCTTCATACTTCCAGTCTAGTTGGATATTTTGGGATGTGTTCAGAGGGTAGGTAGTTTCTTGATTATTAAAGGTCCGTTCACATTTCTACCTTTGCAGTAGTAGGTAGTGTGTTTAGACTTTTATCTTAAAAGTATTTCAGTAATTCATCGTTACAATATAATCAAAAGTACATTTTGAATTTTCTGACTTATTTGAACCTCTAGGCTAAAAAAATAAATGAGAATAAATCAGAGACAATGCCCTATCTTCAAATATGCAAAAAAAATCAAAATCGAAAATTTTGTAGGTAGGGCCTTTACGAGATTATGGGCAGTATAGTGAGTCCACCTACCATCTGCATGTCAAATTAGAATATTGAATGAAACATAACAATTAAAATATATCCTTAGTCAAGCTAGTGTTTTTTATTTTTATTAAGGTCTAACACGCAACCCAACTACTATTAAATCAACCACTAGGAATTCTCGAAATCACCTAGATTCGACAACTAGCTCAAAGGATACTGATGAATCCCCATGCTTACTGCCCAGTCAAGATGAAAATGAAAATACATTACCGAATATTGGAATAAATATCCTCTCTTCGCGAAAACTTTTTACAAGAAACTATGATTTATTAGCACAAACATCAACAGAAACTCTTACGGATATGTTAAAGCAGCACTCTGGATTAAAGGAGGTCACCGATGAAACTGTGCAGCACATTAATGCCGTGAGTTTTATATATTTCGTTCAAATGACCAATTTATAGATAATATTTTATTATTATACATACAAAATGTTAAGATTTTATTGGAGTTGTACAATCGCATTAGGTGTACAGAGGGTTGTTGGCGCACTGCAGTTCTTGGAGGTTTATATGGTCTGGTCGAATGTACATCAGCAAAAATTTTACTTGCTGTAGCAAGGGTTGTTCTTGGGGTCTGTATTTTCAAAATAATGATATAAAAAAAAAGTAATAAACAATAATTGGCATGCTTTTTGTTTAAATTTCTCGAAAACTTTAAACTCACAGCTTCGAGTAACTGGAAGCAATCTCACTGGAGCTTGCAAGTTGGTATTTAAAGTGGCTCGAAATGAAGCCAATGATTATTTATTTCACGAAACCGACGTGCCTGAGCTACTAACTGATGGACTTGGACGTGCGAGCCCATTAGATGAACCAGAAGCTTGCATTTATGGTTACGGCGCAATGCGGTTCTTAACAAGCGAGAACCAACGACACAGAGACACAGATGCTATGGATTATAGCAGGAATGATAAATTTTGGGAGTCACCCTGTGAATTGCCACCCAAACCATCAACAGCACCTGAACGAGACACCAAAACGATTAGTTATCAATTTCGCAATAAGCGTCAGAGCTCTCTCAAACAAATTTCTATCGCACAAAGGCTTTCGAAGCATGGGGCTGTACAACTAATGGTTTTGCATCTCCAGATAATAAATGAGGCTGGAGCGGTACAAAAACTTACTGGACCACCTTTACATGCACTCTATCAATTATCTGCAGCACTTAGAGCCTTAGCTGGAGCCCAACAAGCTTCAAAAACGGAATTTGATAATTTAAGGGCTCAGTCTGCCCATGATAGAGCGTCAGTAGATAAAATGACTAAATACTTTGGAGAGACAACTCCAGAAGTTGACTTGATTCATCTGGAACTAGCATGTCCACATCTTATAAAAGCTGCAGAAATTTCAATAGGAGAGTTAGAAATTCAGGCTAACATTGTAAGGACTCTTAGGTAACACTCGAAGAATTTACAAAAATTAAAAATAATATGTATGTATGTATACAAAATAGTAGTAAGTAATTAATTTATTGGTTTGTTTCTTTTAATACTATTCACAAATTTTACAATGAATTTTAAAGCTTTAGCTTTGCCGTCAGCTCGGTTGGCAAATTTAAATGATAATTTAAAAAAAAAAATACATTTACATTATCAAAAAAGAAAAAAAGCAAAAAGTATATAAAAATGACTATAAATATTCAGTTACAAGTAGCATCCTATATTTTAAAACGTCTTTCAGAAAAAGATAGAGTTTCTTCCATGTACACATAGAATTGTTTAGCAGAGAGTATACAAAATATAAATGTATTTTTTATAGTGTCCTTTCGGAGGACATCAGGTGCTGTGAGGCTCTTTCTGAATTTACCGGGAAAATTGGCATGCTTTTGGGACCAAGTCGACAAATCACTAATGATTTGCCCGAAAAGCTTTTATCTGTACTAAGTAGATTGGGATACATTCTCGGGAATATCTTAGCCCGTTTTGATAGTGCAAGAATGCAGGTAAGGCTTCGGTCTAAATCTAAATTTAAATTTATTTAAAAATCTTTTTATAGTTTTATCTTAACGATGTGGCAATGGAATATCTGTTTGATGCTCTGGACTTTTACTCTAAGCAGAAATTTACTTTACAAAGCCAAATGAGTGACACTGTTGTGGATGTTCTAGTCAAGTTGATTCGCGTCATTGCAAACATGGGAGTCAATTGTGAAGTAGGAATTGGGCTAGGAAGAAAACCTGGTCTGGGTGAAATATTGCTACGTGTTATGAGGAGAGTGAATCAAATCAGAGGCACAAATATGGTACACTGTTATTAAAAATAATATGAACTTGAATCTTTGAAATTTTTGTATCTATTTTAAGAATTCTGATATTCAAGAGCTTCTTAATGCTACACTAGGAGCTCTTCACAACCTGTGCTTTTATCAGGACCAATCATCTGATTCGTACAGTTCGAATGACGAAAATTCTGAAGGAAGTATTTACAATGTGCTTAGCGAAGTAGGACCTCTATTATGCCAGAATCTACGGAATGGTCAAGATTCAGTGCGAATAGAAGCAATACGTGTATTAGGAAATCTAAGCCGCAATCAAATAGCTCGAGTAGCATTTTGTCAAGCTGGTGGCCTTAGGACAACTGTTCAATGCTTAGGTTCTCCAGATTATAACCTAAGGACAAGTGGCATCGGAGTGTTGGTTAATTTGTTAGGAGATTGGGAAAACCGTACACCGTTTATAGAGCTACAAGGGCAACTGATTCTAATGGAAATGCTCAAAACATTTCTTAGTCAAGAGGACTGGATGATCGCTGGTATTATATGTCAAGCTTTTTGGAACCTTCTTATAGACACACATAATGTGATCAACGTACTAGGTGAAGAACAAACCGATGAGTTGTCAGATATTTTGGCTGAATATTTAGATGAGCACAGGTTTTTTAAGGATACCAGTCCGGATGCTATGTGGGAACAGTTTGCATTGGTTGCAACTGACTTATTAGAAAGGATTCAGTCAAAGATCGATTCACAATTCCAATCATTTGAATTTGATAGCGGGACTGATGAAGACGATGTTCATATTGAAGGCATATCTGATGATCATATTGTTTAATCAATACACGAATATCACTTTATGTTGTAATTGTTATTAAATTGTTCGTAGACTTACCTAATTAGGTTCATGTTTGTATGTGCAAATATTTATTAAACGATTGGAAATCGGAAACAGTATTTTATTTTAAAATTAGTAGAAAAAACTATTTACAAATTAGTAGATGTCAACAAAAGATAAATGATGAAAAAATCATTAACCACGATGATGTGCATTAGGCATTAGGATCGACAAAAAGATAGGATGACAGGATGAGGAGAAGCTGCTTTAAGGGTGAAGTACGTCTTTCTTTAAAATCTTTAAAAAAATCGCCTTACAAAAATTCTTGTAAAACAATGGCATTACTTATATTAATGCTATTCCTTTTGGAAAATCAAACATCCATTTCTTATTTTCTTTTTTTCCAAAAACTATTTTCAAAATCAAAAATTTTTAAAAGAAAAAGCTTGTTTGTTTTTCATTGATTTGCATCATAATGTACCTATTAATATTTGCGTGATTGGATTTTAAGGACAATTGATGTAATAAAGGATCTTCTTTAAATCCGAGGTTATGACCAAGCAATATGGTAACTAAGTATACCCAATCAACCAATGTTTTACACTTGTGCCCCATTGAAAACATCAATGTAGGTATTTACACGTAGATTAAACCTTTATTTCATCAAGTTTGCTTATAGCCCAGTAATTTTAGGTTTTATCTGCGGAAAAATTCCTACTGGGCTGAATTTTGGTGTACACCTACGTTACGACGTTGTAATGAAGATGTGAAAAATCGACATTGAAGTTTCGAAGGTGTTAGAAGTTATAGAGGTCAAAAGGTCACGAAAATCAGTTTTTCGCACGTCGCGAGATATAAGCGAAAAATTTTCGTGACCTTTTGACCCGTATAACTTCTTACGCCGGCCGGCACGATATCAATGTCGATTTTTCACATCTTCATCACAACGTGCGTCGTAACGAAGGTATATACCAAAATTCAGACCAATAGGAATTTTTTCGCAGATTGGGGTTAAAAATGCCTAAAATTACTTTAATAGGTACTAGATAGATAGATAGATATTCTTTACTTTTTCATCATAATATTTAACAATTTCTATACTTAAGAATAAGGACATGGCAATACTGTCATCTGCCTGAGATGACATTTCATAATATGATTTAAAAAATAAAAGAAATAAAATGCAAAAAATTATGAAACATAAGAAAATTTTAACAAGATCAGCCATTTCGAGGTATCCGTTCGGAGAAAGTTCCGAAACGATAGCCCGTTCCGATCGGAACTTACATTTCTTTCAAGGTACCTATCCACTTCTGAACAAAAAAATAAAGCATACAATCGCATTCATTTGACACATGTGTCAGCGTGATTTATTCAATAAATAAAAATCCTTGTGATGCTCAAGTCTTCTTAATTTCAACCAACCTCTCTTGCTGAGGTTTTGTCGCTGATTGATTTTTTTAATCTACACTAAAAAATCAAAATTGTATTTACATTTTTATATTTTTTTACTTGCGATATAGGTACTATATATCAAGTTATGCATTCGTACAAAAAAAAAGTTGAGATAACATTTTTCCATGATATTACGATGGTAGACAATGCCAAAAAAGTGGGTCCCGGAAGTCCGTCTGTCTGTCTGTCAGTCTGTCAGTCTGTCAGTCTGTCAGTCTGTCAGTCTGTCAGTCTGTCAGTCTGTCAGTCTGTCAGTCTGTCAGTCTGTCAGTCTGTCAGTCTGTCAGTCTGTCAGTCTGTCAGTCTGTCAGTCTGTCAGTCTGTCAGTCTGTCAGTCTGTCAGTCTGTCAGTCTGTCAGTCTGTCAGTCTGTCAGTCTGTCAGTCTGTCAGTCTGTCAGTCTGTCAGTCTGTCAGTCTGTCAGTCTGTCAGTCTGTCAGTCTGTCAGTCTGTCAGTCTGTCAGTCTGTCAGTCTGTCAGTCTGTCAGTCTGTCAGTCTGTCAGTCTGTCAGTCTGTCAGTCTGTCAGTCTGTCAGTCTGTCAGTCTGTCAGTCTGTCAGTCTGTCAGTCTGTCAGTCTGTCAGTCTGTCAGTCTGTCAGTCTGTCAGTCTGTCAGTCTGTCAGTCTGTCAGTCTGTCAGTCTGTCAGTCTGTCAGTCTGTCAGTCTGTCAGTCTGTCAGTCTGTCAGTCTGTCAGTCTGTCTGTCTGTCTGTATAAGGAGCTACAGCCTAAACGGATGGACTGATTAATGTCAAACTTGGTATGTAGCATTATTTGGCGACTCTCCAGAGGGGTTTTTGGAATTAATTTTTTTGGACCAAAAATAACGGTACTTGTCATATACCGATTTTAGTAAAATTGAAATATCTCGAAAACGGCTCCAACGATTTTGTTTAAAAAATTCAAATGTTAGTTTTAAGCTAAGGTCTATCTTTCAATGAAAATTTTTTTTTTTTTTAAATCATTATTAACGGTACCTGCCATAGAATGGTTTTTTTCAAATCCGATTGTCTCTTAAACTGCTTATTCGATTTCAACAAAACTTTTTGTGAAAAAGCATTTATACAATTTAAATATAAACCAAAAATAAAATTTCCAAAAAAAATAATTTTTGGATTTAAAAAAAAAAATTTGAAAATTTTTTTTTGAAAAATCAAATTTTCGAAAACGGGTCATGAAATTTTTTTGAAATTTTGTTTTTAGATGTTGATTAGTGATTTCTACAAAATGGCATACCAATTTTATTTTAAAACTTTTTTTCCAAAAAATTATTTATAAAAAATTAGTTTTTTAAAAAACGGCTCTAACGATTTTCAAAAATTTTTTTCTAAAAATGCATGTTAATATCTCAATCAAAACTGCATACTTGTTTTGGAGGGCAATTTAATTTCAGATTTTATTTTAATTTAAAAAAAAAACGAATTTTATTTTTTTTTTTTCCAAATTTCTATATAAAAAGTCTTAAAAATTTAAGCAACTTTAACTCAAAGAGCAAGTTCGTGCGACCCAGTCGTGCATTTTATTTTTCTGTGAAATTCAACTTTTCTGAAAATATTCCGAAACTATTTTGTGTCGGAGAATTTCCGATGAAATTCAAAGCACAACTGTCAAAAAGTCTTTGCTGAACACACTTCATCGCAATGCGTTGATGGGCGCCATGTTTCATCGGAAGATTCTCCCATATGTCAATCGGAACGGATACCTCGTAAGAAAATTCTCCGATTTCCAACAAATCGGAAAAAAAATTTCTCCGAACGGATACCTCGATAGGGCTGGATATGAATACATAGTTTACATAACAGAGTTTAAAATTACACATTTTCGCAAGTTTTATATATTAGACTGCAAACAAATATTTTTGGTTTGACGATGTTATCAATTTTGCCGTGATTTGAAACACAAAATAACTCACAATTTGCTTGACTTGGTTAGGTATTTATAAAAATTATTAACAATTTTAACGTGATTTGAAACACAAAAGAAAAAGTATTAAGGCCCATTTGCTCATACGGATCATAAATTTGATTCATAGCTAGGTCGAACATAGCTCTTATTTTTTTACTTAGTTTATTCCAAGTTTCTAAAAAATATTTATGTTCAACCTAGCAATGATTTAGTTTCATGCTAGAAATCCCTGGGAATTTTAATTCAAATGTCAAATAAATTTTAAATTCAATTATTTTTCATGTTTTCTGAATTTTTTTGATTAAGAGCCAATTTTTCAATCTTCTAATAAACAGTCAGTTATCTGTTTGACGAATAAAGTTATTAGGCTCATAAACAATCAGATAAAAACATTGAGTTTTTCAATCAAGAATAATTTATTCTCCAGAATAACAAAAAAAAAATTGTCAAATTCAAAAATATTTAAAATTAAACGTCATTTTTATTCATGATTGTTTTTGTTTTCTTGATTTCCACTGTATTTTTTTCAAAATTCTTTCAAAACAGCTTTGACAACTGACACAATATTTTTGTTGAGATTATTCCTTAGAATAATTTTTATTCGTCTCTGAAAGGAGCAGATAGTTTTATTCTTAGGAATAAGCTATATCTGCTTGTTGAAAAATTGATTTTTTCTCTATCCTTAGGAATAAGTACTAACTGACTGTTTAACTGACTATTGAAAAATTGGCCCTAAATAATAATAAATGTGGTTAAATATTGAATTGTTTGTGTTCTTTTATCTTTTTTTTAAAAATTACTAATATTTCGAAAGTTTAAAAATTTTTATTTGACACAAGAATAAAATTAAAAACGTCGCATAAACCTAAAATTTTGAATAAGTTGGATAATCTGTCAAATTTGTGTGCTGCAAAATTGCTTGTGTAGAAAATTTTACCCTCCACGGATGATTAATATGAAAAATATGTTTGCACGTAAGTTAAGTTCAATTTTAAGTAATCTTTTTTACTACCCGTTGCATTTTTTAAGCTATATTCCCTCGTATTTTGTAAAATAAATTTGCTTAAAACATAAACTGCTTAAGTTCTACAATTTCTTCCACCTAAGTTATGTTAAACTTAAAGGAATTTATGACACAATTTGAAGTTCGTGCAAACCATTATGTAGAACTTAAAGGTTTATGTTTCACAGAAATATTTAAGACTCGTTTCAGCAAATGGGCCAGTTTTATATGATCAGCAACATAACAATCAATGCTTAAATAAATATAGTGATTTGACAGAATTTGTTCACTTTTAAAACTGCAATAAGTGGGTATTCGACGGCGTTTTAATATATGAAACTATAACGATACGAAAGAGCATGTTGGCAATTATAGAGGCTGATCCAGCCCATTGCTACATTTAAGATTCGGTAAAGTTTTTGTAAGGATATAAGGCCCATTTGCTCATACTAGTCATAAATTCTAATCTTAGCTAGGTCGAACATAGTTCTTTAGTTCTACTTAGTTTATTCTACTTTTCTAAAAAATATGTAGGTTGATCCTAGCAATGATATACTTTCATGATATAAGCTGCGTTCCTTTGGAAATATTTATCTACTTTTTAGTACTTAAAACTACTTTGAACTACTTTGCTATACTGAAAAAGTAGTTCAAAGCAGCTTTAAGTACTAAAAAGTAGATAAATATTTCCAAAGGAACGCAGCTATAAATAGCTGAGAACTTCAAATTTAATTGTCACATCGAAATAAATGTCAATTAATTAAATCAGTTTTTGAGCAATTTAGCAGTTAGAATACATTTTTTTTTATATTTTAACATTTCTGGAATTTTATTGCAAGAAAAAATCCTAAAATAGAGAAAGTGACCAAAAATATGTGATAAATCTGATTCTAAAAAATGTGTTCATGTGAATGTATTTGATCTGTAAATGTGTTTGTGTGTCAAAATATGTTTTGAAAATATGAAAAAAAATGATGAACAGTGGTTAAAAATTTTGTGCGGGAAATTAAACCATTTTCTGATGATAAGGGGGTATGAAAATAAGTTAATTATTATTAGACTAATAAATTGCTCTTTATTTTGCAACCAAGATCATTTTTTAAGGAATATTACTTCTTTTTTTCTTAATTAATAATGCTTAAAAGTAACATAAAATCCTTAAGTTCTACTATTTCTTCCCCCTAAGTTATGTTAAACTTAGAGGAATTTATGACACAATTTGAAGTTCTTGCAAACCGCTATGTTTTGAAAATATGAAAAAAAATGATGAACAGTGGTTAAAAATTTTGTGCGGGAAATTAAACCATTTTCTGATGATAAGGGGGTATGAAAATAAGTTAATTATTATTAGACTAATAAATTGCTCTTTATTTTGCAACCAAGATCATTTTTTAAGGAATATTACTTCTTTTTTTCTTAATTAATAATGCTTAAAAGTAACATAAAATCCTTAAGTTCTACTATTTCTTCCCCCTAAGTTATGTTAAACTTAGAGGAATTTATGACACAATTTGAAGTTCTTGCAAACCGCTATGAAGAACTTAAGGGTTTATGTTTCACATAAATATTTAAGACTCGTTTCAGCAAATGGGCCTAAATCTCTCCCAAAAATCCAACCTACGAATTTCTTGTAGAATTGGGCAAGCAGCTACAAAATGGTAAATATCTTCGTTTACTGTTCCATTACATAGATAGCAAAGTTAGGGCAGCTCCGGTAGAAGAGGTGCAAAGTTTATATTTAAAATTTCAACGTTATCCTAGTTGGTTTGGATGCCATCATTATACGTCATGATATAAGAAGAGAAGGTAATATCATTAGAGTCACCATTTTACAAAATGGAGTAACAAGTTTTTGACTTTTAATTTGGCAAATTCAAAAGCAACAACAATTTCGATGGGGCAGCTGTTAAAAATTCAGGAAACCATCTTTTTTTCTTTCATCTGATAGTTCTCGATAAGGACTTTCCTCGCGTGATCATACCTTTCTTTTCTTATACCATGATTTGACGTCTCTTTCTTCAGGCACAGCTTTTCTATATTCATAAACGGTCCATTTTAGTTGGTTTCACACATTAACCGTTACATTTGAAGCTTTAGGAACAAGTTTTTTTAAACTTTGGTTTTCTTTTTATGTTTTTATCCATAAATAATTTGTGAGAAACGAGACAGTGTCCTTCTAAAAAATGATTTGTAGGACTTTAATATTATCCTGACATTAATATTAAGTTCATTTAAGTTTGGCTTTCTAAGGTGGGGCCATTACTTTACAGCTGGCAAAAACAGAAAGTACTAAGTCATAAAACGTTATACAAAATAACAAAATTTGAACACAATCAATATTATTTCAAGCATTTAAAAAACACAAATTTTGTTCATCTATGTGTATCCTATGAAATTCATTAATAGTTTTTTCACAGACTGGCAATGATTTGGTGCCGGATGCAGGACAAACTGTTTGTTTGTGTTGGTAAAAACCGCGTAAGGGAAGCACGGTTGCCACTCGCATAAAAAATTTCCTACCAAAGTTTCCAAAAAAAACTACCAATTTAAAGAAAAACCTACCCAACGAAAATTTTCGATTTTAAGAGAATAAATTCTTGTTTAAAAAAATAAAATGCACGACTGGGTCGCACGAACTTGCTCTTGGAGTTAAAGTTGCTTAAATTTTTAAGACTTTCTATATAGAAATTTGGAAAATAAAATAAAATTCGTTTAAATAAATAAAATAAAATCTGAAATAAAATTGCCCTCCAAAACAAGTATGCAGTTTTGATTGATATATAAACGTGCATTTTTAAAAAAACAATTTTTTATAAATAATTTTTTGGAAAAAAACTTTTAAAATAAAATTGTAATGCCATTTTGTAGAAATCACTAATCAAGAATGTGAAGTTAGTGTCAACACAAAACAAGAAAATGGATGAGTTCAGACACCAACAATGAGGATACTGCGTTTACATACACTACTTAATATTATTGCTCTCGGTTTAGATGGGCACATTTGTTTGGCACAAATATTTTGGGTAGATTTGACATAATTACAATTTTTTTTGTCAATTATTAAAAATAAAATTATTTTAGAGAAAGAACTTGGAAAAACCTACCAAATTGACTTCAAACCTACCAACCTACCCAAGGTAAAAAAACCTACCCAGTTTGGTAGGATCCTACCCACTCCGGCAACCGTGAAGGGAAGTGTCCGCAATGAGAGCTTTCACTGTACCTTTACACATTCAATAACAACAATTTGTCTCGGCCGAAAATGACATTCCATGAACATTTTTTAACTATATTGACTGAGCTATTATACTAAAACTAGAAAATACTTAACCCTAAAAAAAACAAACATTAAATATACTTCAAATCTCATTATCTTATACACATAAGTAAGAATACCTATTCTAGGTAATTAAGATAAAAGATCAAGCGCGATAGAAGTTGTTGTTAATAATAATAGGCCAGTTTACTCTCATGAGTGGTTTTAAACGTGGTATGACATTTACCTATTTATTAATTGATTTTCTGGATGATTAGAAGAACATGCCAACAGATAAATAATTTAAATGTCAACTATAGTCTGCGAACAAAACACCCATTAGTACCAATAAGGACTGACAACTAAACCTATTCCCACATTCGAAATTTATGGTTGAACAATTGTAAAAATAGCTCTGCGAAAATTGCCTTTCTGACTAAACACCAGATTGCCCTGATATGATTTATCACCGTATCCCTGAAAAGCGTTGCAAGGACGGAAGCGAAACCATGACTATATGACGACTGTGGTTTACCACAATCCTTGGTCCTACATTGAGAGAATAACACTTGCTGTGCATTTGATAAAGAGGGCAATAATGAGTTTGTTTAGAATGTTTTTTTTTTCAGATTGTTGAGGCAGGGCAGGGGTTAACTTGCCGACGATGGTGCAGAGGCCTTGCCTTATTGAAGTAAACTTTTATTATGTGTAAACATTATTTGTCATTTGAAGCGCATGGTTTTGTCAAACGCCATGACAATCGCACAAAAGCAGCTAAATATGTGTGATTAAGAGTTTTTCTGTGATTACTTATTCTGTTCTGAGTTCGTGTGGGCGGGTGGGTTGCTGTATTCCAAATTTTACTCGAAGCTAACCTTAAAACGCAGTTGATTGTCCAACAACAAAAAATGTCTTTGGGATGGAAACAGTTTTCATTCATTTGGAAAGAATGGAGATCAACGAAACGACTGTTGGAGTTTTTTATATTAGCAAAATTTTGGCCTTAGCGCCATTTTCTTTTTGTAAAAATGCTAAAGGAAAAATCGAAATTCGAAGAAGTATTCTGTTTGCATTTTACAGTGTTTCATTAATTTCCATAATGAGTAAACATTAAATATTTCTATATTTCTTGCATAAAGTGTAGTGAATTGAACTTTGTTTTTTCTATAGTATTCTTGACATACAGGGGACTTCTGTTTGATGCTAATTCAAAGATTCCTGTTCGGTAAGTGTTTAAATTTATTGTTTATGAAAGATGTTTAATTTTTCTACCTGCACTAAAAAAATGTTTTCAAAGAAAGAAATTGACATACATATTTAAAACCTAGTTTCTGTTCTTACTTGCACTTTTAAGTTTATTTTTAAGAATAGGCAGATGTGTTAAGGGGGGTGTACCGTCACATGAACGGATTAACGTTTATTAATTGGTGGATGAATTTCACATTTGTAAAGATAAATCGAATGAAATAAATTTTGTTATTTAGTTAATAAACAAGGCTTAAAATAATATTCGACCTTATAATTTTTGAAAAATTTTAATTTTCTTTGGTTTATCTAAAATCTAAACGGTTTTTATTAATAAAATGTTCAAATAAACTCAAAAGAATTTGTTTTTGCTCATAAAAAAGTGTCGTTTTCAGCTGCAAAAATGTGGTGTATTATTTCATAACAAAAGTTCAAACCCTCACAACAGAAAAACTGTTTGATGAATAAGTCTGAAACTTTACAAATTAATTTCAAGTCTATTAAGCTTCGATAATTTAGCCTCAGTTTAATCGTATCACCCATAATTATAAAATAGCGGTACATTTTCAAAAAAAAAAATTTAAAAGGACTATTTTGATAGCTTTTGTAAATTGATCTCCAATGTAAGAAACAAATTTTTTTAACAAAGTTAAATTAAATTCTTAGTAGAGAATTAAATGAAATTTTCAAATATATCCTTAAATTTTCTGTAAAGTGATCCGTTGTTGAGATATTGATAGTGAAAGTCCAAAAGTATGGTTTTTGGTTTGATGACTGATATTGCAGTGTAAAAAAATTCGTAGAAGTTTGAAATAAAAAGAATCTAAAAGCCAAATAAATAGCCTTTCTAAAAATAATAATCATTTTATCGTAAAAAATGTTCCCACTTTTTTTAGGGAAAAGTAAAAACAAAAAAAAATTTGCAAAAATGTTGGTATTTGAACAACTCCAAAGATTTATAGCTTTTTTACCATTAGAAATAAAATATTTAGTTTTAAAATCCTAAAACTAGAGAAATGTAGCTTACTTTTTGTTTTGTCGCATGAAGTATGCTTTTTGCTTTGTCATGATACGATCATTTTTTACTGAGATACAGCCTATCGAAAATCACTAAAAAAATCACAATTTTTTTTGTTCCCTTAATTTTTTGGGCTAGTGTACTAAGAACTAAGAATAGGTCCTTCAAGTGATTGCCCGATTTGAATGCAGTTAATCTAAACATAATAAATATATTTTTAACAATAAAACAAAAACCCACCTCTTTCTTTAGAACAAATACAAAAACTTATTTTTTGTTCAGTGTAAAAATCGTTGATTTATCACTGTGTGGTTCGTTTGCCCAAGGTTAGTACAGGCTAAACCAGCATTTATTTTCGTCATCACAACTACAGTTGGTTTCAAAGGCCAACTAGTTTCATTAGCGCAATTTTTCAAACATTTAAACCCTACTCTAAATTTACTTTAAAACTGAGGTCGGATCTAAAAACAAAATTAAAAACGAGAGTCTACTTTTTGATATTTTCGACCGATTTAAAGTAAGGTTTACTTTATCGTTAAACAGGTCGTCTAATTTAGAAGCAGCAAAACGCTTGTTTATATCTTTTTAAAGTATGCTTTTATTTGTTGTAATCCAGTCAAATAAGGGTTTAACCTCGGAATGAATGTTAGTAGAAATTTTTTTTGCTCAATATCTTCCTTTTGCCATTCTATAACATATCTCAAAAGTCTAGAAAAATCTCATGTCCGCTTGTCGCGATTTCAAGGTCAAATCGCGAAATGGAGATTTTCAAAATTAGCAAAAATAGGCTATGGTATTATATACACATATGATACATGATTTCAAGGTATTTTCTAATGCTGATTCCAAAAAATCTAAAATCAAGGCAATCTGACGTCTCTGGAAAAAGTTATACCTGTTTTTCATCTGTCAACTCATATTATTATAATAGTTGCAAATTTACTGCCGAAAAACCCTTAAAAGTTATGGTAGATGAACCAAATTTTGCATGAAGGTTTTCATATCCATTATTATTAGGAATCAAAAAAATGCAATGAAAAAAACATTCATATCTATGAAAAATTTGTGTTTTTTAAAAAAAGGGGAAATTTTGGGATATGCACTAAAACCATCCTGGTACAATCTTGGAAATAGTGCTAATAGGCTAAATTTTTTGTTTCTATCTTTGTATTCTATATCTTATGTCAAAAATCTAAAAAAAATCTCATGTCCGCAAGTCTTAATTTTCCTGGTTTGAAGATAAAGTGCAGATTTTAAAAAATTGAAAAACAACACTTAGATATTTGTGTCAGATCAACATGAATGAGGTGCATTACTTTTCAGGGATGGTCAGGTTGACTTATTGTGAGTTTTTTTTGGAATAAGTGTTAAAAAATACCATTAAATCATGTCGCTTATGTTGGTATACATATACAAACTTAAACTTTTCTTGCTAATTTTTCTAAGTCTGCACCTAACTTAGTTTAACCTCCAAAATTAGGACTTGCGGACATGAGATTTTTTTAGATTTTTGAGGGTAGTAAAAGAATATCCAAACAAAGATTAAAATGAAAAAATTAGCCTATTAGCACTTATTCCTAAGATGAACAAGAATCTTCTTTAGTACACATCCTTAAATTTGCCCCTCCATCAAAAAATAAAATTATTTCGTAGGTCTATATATTTTTTGTAATGGATTGTTTTGAATTTTAATAATGATGGATTCTAAAATCTTCATGCAAAATTTGGTTCATCTACCATAACTTTTAAGGGTTTTTCGGCAGTAAGTTTGCAACTGTTATAATAATATGAGTTGACAGATGAAAAACAGGTATAACTTTTTCCAGAGACGTCAGATTGTCTTGATTTTAGATTTTTTGGAATCAGTATTAGAAAATACCTTGAAATCATGTATCATATGTGTATATAATACCATAGCCTATTTTTGCTAATTTTGAAAATCTCCATTTCACGATTTGACCTTGAAATCGCGACAAGCGGACATGAGATTTTTCTAGACTTTTGAGATATGTTATAGAATGGCAAAAGGAAGATATTGAGCAAAAAAAATTTCTACTAACATTCATTCCGAGATTTACCCCTTTTTTCTCCTTATTTGACTGTATTATTGATGTTTGTCAATGAAAAGCAATAAAAGTAATGAAATTTGGATTTATTGAAAAATAAATTTGGATTTCTTGAAAAATAAATTTGGATTTAGTGAAAAATATTCTTTTAAATAAATTCATTTCATATTTGAACACATAATTGAAAAAAAAAAATGTATCCGGAAACAATAAAATTTATGCTTTCAGATCAACTTCACACAATTTATCCAATATGTGATTGGTCATTTGAAACCAAGGCCAATGTATTCTTTTAAAGTTTTAATTTTATTTCAGTAATTTTTCACTTGATAAAAACAAGAAATAAAAATCACCTGAAGCTTGAACTTGCTTTTAAATATTTTTTTTTGCAAATTGTTTATTTTGTTGTTTTTTTTTTTTTTGGTACCGTGAACTATTAAGGTAGAGAGAAATGAGGTAGGATAGACTTTATTTCCATTTTATATTGGAATCAAAGTCGAATTTTACCTTTTTTCATAGTCGACTTTATTTCCGTACCAATGAATAATTTCGTCATTTGCGCGTGGTGGCGCGGGGTGTTGCGGGGCGGTGCGATGTGGCGCGGGGTGACGAGAGACTGCGCGAAGCGTGTGGGGCGGCGCGGGCGAGGCCGCAATGGGACCAAACGAGGTCGAGCGTCTCAACGAATTTCGCAATTTAAAAAATCTAATGATAGGATTATTATAAAGAAATAGAGCTTTTAGCGATACAATAATTTTTTTTACATTATTTTTATTCTGGGTACTTAAAACAAGCTTCAAACACCGCATTTTGTTATTTTATATTTTCCCATTTTTTAAAGGAGACATTTTGAACTCAGATATTTCGTTAGTTTCTTAATGAACTATATTAAAGTTATACATTTTTGTAAAGCTTGTAATCTCTTCTTTCTAAAACTATAAGCATTTTTCTTATGTAATGGAACAATAAATTAAAAAAAAACTGAGTGTGTAGAAGTTTTTTTTGTTCAATATATTGTTTTCAACTAGAGTTTTCAATGTTGGCTCCGGGTGCCTCCACTGCGTTAATGGCTGTTTTGCATTCTATTTTTACTGTCGATTAAGAAACAAAAATAAAAAATTCCCATTTTCATCCTTTTCCGTTTTACAAGCGAAATTGAATATTGAGAGAATTTATTTTTTATTTATTTTAAGTTTTAAAAATCTATTACTTTTAAAAGGATACTTAAGAACATCAATTCCTTATATATTCAAGATAAAATGTTTCAAATTTTATTCAATTATTTAAAGAAACAAAAAAGTTACAGATTGTTGAGACCGAGACGCTCAACCTCGTTTCGTCCCATAGCTCGTACGTGCTAACGCGTCCGCTTCGCGTCGCCCCGTGCATCTCGCGCCGCCTCCTGCACCCCGCGCCACCCGTGCACCTTGCGTCGCGTCGCTCCCACACAATTTACACGTTCAGTATCATAACACTAAATTTTTAAATCATTAATTAACAAATTTCTAGTTTTTCTATTGTAATGTTTTATTCTGGGTTCCAATAAAACTTATTTAATTTCCACTTATATTTCCGTTCAAATAAGAACACACTTTATTTCAACTCAATTTACTTTTATTATTCGCTCAAACAAACACACTTTTAAATCACTTTATTTACTACTAACAATTCGCAACACTTTATTTCACTTTGTACTGTACTCTTTCACTTTCAAGATTAAACTGTCTCGGTCGGTGTCTACGCTGCCCTTTTATACCGGAATTTCGAGATTCGAGAATGTCTTCGAAGGTTCTCGTCTTTGCTTCTCGAAACTTCCTTTCCAGGAGGGGGCGCTTCATACTTCCAGTCTAGTGGAATATTTTGGGATGTGTTCAGAGGGTAGGTAATTTCTTAATTATTAAAGGTCCGTTCACATTTCTACCTTTGCAGTAGTAGGTAGTGTGTTCAGACTTTTATCTTAAAAGTAGTTCAGTAATTCATCGTTACACTATATTATTTAAAGTTGGAAATTAAATTAATATTGTAATGTTTTATTCCGGGTTCACAATAAAACTTATTTAATTTCCACTTATATTTCCGTTCAAATAAGAACACACTTTATTTCAACTCAATTTACTTTTATTATTCGCTCAAACAAACACACTTTTAAATCACTTTATTTACTACTAACAATTCGCAACACTTTATTTCACTTTGTACTGTACTCTTTCACTTTCAAGATTAAACTGTCCCCGGTCGGTGTTTACGCTGCCCTTTTATACCGGAATTTCGAGATTCGAGAATGTCTTCGAAGGTTCTCGTCTTTGCTTCTCGAAATTTCCTTTCCAAGAGGGGGCGCTTCATACTTCCAGTCTAGTTGGATATTTTGGGATGTGTTCAGAGGGTAGGTAGTTTCTTGATTATTAAAGGTCCGTTCACATTTCTACCTTTGCAGTAGTAGGTAGTGTGTTCAGACTTTTATCTTAAAAGTAGTTCAGTAATTCATCGTTACAATATGTTATATGTTTATTTTTCCATTTTGTGAAATTCGTGATTGTTTGATTGAAAACTTGTATATTTATAATTTTTTAGTTTTGTTGGAAATAAAATAGAATAGCTGGTAATAAAATCGAAAATATCTTTTTTAATTAGGAAATAAAGTCGAATACCAAAATTCGAATTTAAATGGTCAAAATGGTAAGCGACATTATTATCATTTTTTTGTTTAATTTTTGGAAATAAAGTCGAATGCATAAAATGGTAGAATTCGACATTATTTCCAATATAAAGTAGAAATAAAGTCGGTTCTACCTTATTTCTCTCTACCTTAATTCACGGCACCGTTTTTTTTGTAAAGGTTTGTTTGACTTCTTTATCTGTCAACTTTAGACGGGTTCAAATAAAAATGTACCTATGTTACGTTACGTGCCCACTCTAGTTAGAAGAGTTGTTTAAAGTGTTTGAAAATCAGGAAAAGTTAGAGTAGGATTTAGAACTAAACGAGTGCTTTAACTAGAGTAGGCTTAATCGCTTAAACGAACGCTGACTGAAAATTTGCGCCATTGTTTTTTTTTTAGAAAAAAGAGAAGAAAAAAACAGTACGCATACACCACAGTGTCCTTTTTAATTTATAAATTGGAAAAAGAGAATTCACTGGTGTGGGCACTGCGTCTCATATTTTATATATTTGACTTAGAATTCTTACTTGATTGAATGTATTCCATATAAAATTCCTGTTAAGAAGTTGATTTCTTTTATTTCACCTAAAAAAAAAAAAAACAAAATACAATTATTTTTTCAAGTGTAAAAATCATTATTTTTTTTGGTTTGCCATCTGAGCACCTAAAAAAGCTACAAGCTAGTGTAATCTATCCAAACTTTTTCAAAAGTAACAACAAATTTAAAATGGTGTGTAAGGTGATTTCTTTTTCTGTCCTCAAAATTCCCAACAAAAGTTACGTATACACCACAGTGTACGTACTGAAAATTTCAATAAAACAATGAAATATATAATATTATTATTATTAAAATAAATATTTACTATAGTTATTAAAATATATTATTAAATAAAATAGTAAATACAAACATATAAATATTATTAAATAAAAAATAAATACATACAAATTTTTTTTTGATGATGTGCTCTCTATTTTCCATAACATGCAATTAATATTTTTTTTTATATAACATACGGCTTAAGATTATATGCTAAAATATTTGGAAAATTTGTTTATGGAAAATTTTAAATTTTTCGATGCAAATTTTGTATTTTGAATATCTCCTAAACATAGGGTAGACAAATGACGATTTTTTTTGAAAGTAAAGAACTCAAGTGAAGATTTTGAAATTTGCTTTGTGGTGTATGCGTAACTTTTATTGGCAATTTTGAAGACTTTAGAATTGTTCGGTGCAAATTTTGTATTTTGAATATTTCTTAAACAAAGGGTGGACAAACGATGATTTTTTGTTTGTGTCAACATTTATTTTGTATGAAAGTTGCTATAAAAATTGTCTTTGGAATATTTTTCAAACGGAGGGGATTTTGGGAATGTATCAGAAACACGAGCTGAACAAACGAGTGCAATTGGTTTTATACATACGTCTATCTCAAAATTTGAGCGTTTTAAACGATTTTTCATTTTCACTTTCTATAAAAAAAAATTAATTTGGTCTGACATTTTTTTGAAGGGTGGACACACGAATTAGACTAGATTGGGCCAAAAAATTTAGTTCGCTGTTTAGGCTTCTTGAAACTTTACTTTGACTAATTGAAATAAAATGTAAAAAAAACAAATTTTACTTCTATTGTATTTTGAAATAAGTTTTTATGGTACAATTTTTGAACTAAAAAGGACAAATCAAACAGTAAAAGAATTTGTCGAAATAACCGCGGTTAATTGAAGAAATGTATGAGAAGGAAAATTTTTACACTAAACATTTTTTTTTATTATTAAAAGGTTGATAATTTAAATAAAAGTTTTTTGTCATAATTTTTTAACTAAGGGTGGGCTAACGAAAAATAGTGAAATAAGAATTTGTTAGAATTACCAACGAAAAATAGCCAAGTTATTTGTTGGAATTACCATGGTCAACTGAGAAAAAGTGTAAAAAGGATAATTTTTAAACTGAAAAAAAAAAAATCAAATTTTGATTTTTAAGAGCTTGGTAATAATTTGAAAAAAGTTATTTTGTCATAATTTTTTATCTAAGTGGGCTAACAAAAACAAATGATGGAATTTTTTGAATTAATGTGGTAAGTTGAGAAAGGTTTAAAAATTATTACTATTCGGTACTGAAAAAGAAATCCCCGCACACTCCATTTTATATTTGTTGTTACTTTTGAAAAAAAGTTTGTATAGATTATACTAAGCATGTAGCTTTTCTAGATACTCATTTAGATACTCATGTAAAAACAAATTCAAAAGAATTAGATAAGTAAAGTGAGTTATAAATAGGTATCAAAGGAAGGTCAGTTAGTATCTATGCAAAATAAAAATAATCTAAAATGGAAAAAAAAATTTAATATTTCATGTTTAATTTCCAAAAAGTGTCAAAATTTTAAAAACAAAAAAAAAACATATGGCAAAGCAAAAAAATAAACAATTTGTATACCTGAAAAAATATTTTTATTTTGTGGTTTTCAAGGTGAAATTAAAGAAATCAACTTAAGCTTCTTAACAGGAATGGGCTACATTCAAACAAGTAAGAATTCCAAGTCAATTAAATAAGATTTGAGGTGCAGTGCCCAATTTACTTTTTGCCACATTATAAATTTAAAAAAAGGTCACTCTGGTGTATACGTACTATTTTTTTTTTTTTCAAAAATTAATGAAACTAGTTACCCTCTGTAACCAACTGTAGTTGCGATGACGAAAATAAATGGGGGTTTAACCTGGGCTAACCTTGGGCAAACGGAGCTGATTTGTGATCTGCTAAGAGATATTAACTGGCCAAATCTGTTTAGTCGCTATACATGTAGTGATATCATTCCACCTAAAGTTTTTTTTATTTGTAGCATCTTCTTTGAGCATTATTTTACACGTAGCGATGTGGATAGATACCTATGTTGACCTTATTTGGTAAAAAAAGGTATCAGTGTTCCACTTTTGGCCCTTTGGAACACGCTACATTGATTAGCGAGACGAAAGGAGAGACTTAAATTTAGTCTATCGGAGTATACAGCTCCACAATCTTCAGTTTTTGATCCGTCCGTGTAAAAATGAATCGAATAACTTCCACACTCAAAAAATTTCATGTGTAAATAGTACTAATAACTGCGTACATTCTACGAATTTTATTCGTGGTTTTCAGCCACGAATATTATTCGTAAAATGGACGTTTATTATAGTCGGAGAGGCGACCGTCGAGTTACTTAGCTCATAAGGTTAGAGGTTAAAATTGGTGTCAAATGAAAGATAAGTTGATACTGAAAATAAAAAAATAGGGTTGCCACTTCTAAAATGGGAACTCCCATGTGGCAACCCTATTTGAAAGGAAAAATTGTCACATAACTAATACATTCATATCTTTGTTGTTTGGCCCGATAAAAAAAAAATTTGAAAAGCCAACCGAAAGCCAAAATAGTAAAAAAAAATAATAAAATAATATAAAGAACGTAAGCCTACAAATGTGGCAGCCCCATCCAAATGAAAACAACACTGACAAAAATCTTCTTTGAACAAAACAGTATAACTTTTTATGCACTAGAAAGCATAATTTGTAGTATTTACTAATGCTTTTCTCGTTCATTCGTACATTGTACAGCACTATTCGTATATTGTACGAATATCATTGTAATATTTACGAATGGCTTTACTAATAATTCGAACATTATACAGTGCTATTCGTATAATGTACGAATGTTATTTATTGTAGAACTTTCCGCCATTGATTTTTTTCCTGAAATTTCCAGAAATATTAATTGTTGAAATAATTACCCAAGCATATAACTGTACTTCAAAACTATAAAAATTTATTGCATACATTTTTTACATTTATACATTTTTGGACCTTAAATATTATACCATATGTATTCCCCGGTGTTCATATTCTTTTTCTTCGAAGATCACTGAAAATATATTAACATTAAACATTGAAAGTCGCTCGAAAGAATGTCTATACTTACAATAAATACTTAAGAAAAGTACTAGTAACCAAAGATGTTTTGATATGGTCCGCCATTTGCAAATTGGTAAAGCTGATTGTTGATGAATTCTTGATGCCAACCTTGAAAGAATATTCCAAAATGAAAGTAAAAAGTCAAAAAATAAATTAGGATTAATGAAATAAGCTATAAAGGACAATGATTTAAACTTAAACATAGATTACTCACCTGATTTTTGTTGCGATTCTGGTTGTTGAAATAACGGATATTTCGGTTCAAATTTGGTACCACTCAACGAATTATTCGTATATTCTACGAATAATGCGTGCAGGCACCCTACGAATAAATTTCTCTACGAATATTAGTATTTACTTAGTAAATAGTACGAATTTATTAGTAAATACTACGAATACAATGCAAGAAATTACGAATGCATTCGTACGAAGAATTTACGAATGTTATTAGTTATATGTACGCAATAATTCGTACAATGTACTAATAAAAGTTGTTTAATTTTTGTTTACGAATAAAATTAGTACATTGAACGAATAAATTCGTGGATAATACTACAGTTATTCGTAAAATTTCACTAATGCATTCGTAAATATTCCACTGCACGAATACTGCGTGTATTTTACGAATATGCGTACAATGCACGAATATTTTTCCTACGAATGATATTCGTAGCTGTTTTACTAATAAATTTTTTGAGTGCAGCAATTCCATATCCTCCCAGTCTGATCAAGAAGGGATGGTTACCTGAACATTTCTATCAAGTTGCAGTTGTGGGATGGTGTAGTCAATTTTACTTGGGATTGATCCGAATGCGAGTTCAGAAAAATAGAGTGACCAATATTATTGTTGATCCATTGTGAAGAGGCTTTGAGACAAATAGCTGTATTTGCATCCATTTGTTTGCCATGATATATGTAAAGGGGTGTTATATGGAACAGAGTATCCTGTACTGCAGAAAGGGTGATGCGAAGTGCTCCTCCTTTGCACAGACAGGCTGAACGTTAGACTTTGCTTAGTTATAACACAATTAGCATTACTGTCTAGAGCAGTCCACCATACTCCCACACCGTATGTAAGAAACGGTCTGATTACTGTTGTGTAGAGTCAATGAGTAATTCGAGCTTGATTCTCCCATGGCTTTTTTGCATGAGAAGAGTAGCCCTTTTGACTCTTTCTTGAATGTTAGGTCTCCGGCTTAACTTTTTATCTAAGGCCACCCCTAGATATTTTGCCTCGTCATCGTCAGTGAATTTAGTGGAAATGGGTTCTATATGAGGAATCTTGTATTTCCTGGAGAAGAGGATACGATCTGTTTTGTGGGGATTAACATCTAGTTCACACCGATCGGTCCATCTTGTTACCTTGTTTAAGGCATGTTGTAAGAGATCTTTTAGGGTGCTGGGATGCTTTCCTGATACTGCGATAGCAATATCATCTGCATATGCAATTACTCTGTAAATATCTCCACTTCCAAATATCTAAACAGCTCATTGGCTACCAAGTTCCATGAAATGGGTGAAAGAATACCGCCTTGTGGCGTCCCTCTACTGACAGATCGCCTTGCAGAGGAGTCGCCCTGCTTAGGCTTAGATAGTGCAAAATGAAAGTTGGGCTATCCTGGGCTGACCTTGGGCAAATAAATCACGATCCTAAACTAACGATTCTAACACTGAATAAAAAATTATTTTTTGTGATTTTTGAGGTGAAAAAAATAATTCCGTTATAATTTTAGAACTAAGGGTGGGCTAGCGAAAAAAGATCTTATTTTTTAATCGTCATTTAGACTATATCGGAAGAATAAATGTCAATATAAAAAACTTTTATGCGCAGCAATAAGCAAAATGTTGTATGGCATACTTCTTTCAAGCTTAATTCAAATCAATCCACTTAAAAAAGATTCAGTAATTTTAAAAATAAATTTTATATTATTTTTTTTAAGTTTTTAATAAATTTTGAATACAGTTAAATTGAAAATATTCTATAAAAAATCTTACATTATTATTTTAAGAAACTCTTACCATATGGCTTTGGAATTTCCATACGATAAATATCTCATTAAGCATAAGAGAGGAAAACGAGTTGATAAAAATGTTTAAAGTTGTAGTTATCTCACCTTTTATTTTTATCCATTCAGATTCTCTGTTTGTTGTTATGTAGCTGTAGCTTTCGAGTTTTAAGTTATTACACTTACAAATTTTATTTAAAAAAATCATCTTATATCTCTATCTCTTTTCCTATTTTCTATCTGTCTCTGTCTCTTTTACATTTGTACAAATTATCTGTTCCAACTATTTCCCTATTTTTTTTGGAAATTGCCACATCTAAAGCGCATCTTTTAGAATGAAATCCGCAACCTCGAAAGTAGTCACCGCACTTGATGTATCTGTTGTAGTAATGTCAACAACTTCTGGTGTGATTTGTGGATTAGTTGGATTAAAGTCTACCCAAGAGCTCAACAAGCGCTTACAACAGGTATTTTTAAATTAATATTTTATCTTATCTATGTGCAACATATTTAAAATAATTTAAATGTTCTAAGGTTGATGAAAATTTAAAATCTTTTGTGACTCCAAGAAAGGAACAAGTAAGGGCTTATGTCATGGTACTTGTATCACTTTTATTTATAACAGTGCTTTTAGGTATAAACATTTTATTTGGAAAAAACTTAATTTTAATTAACAAATCGTATAAATATATATTTAAATTTTTAAGGTCTTGATGTCTGGACATGGTTTCGAGTAGCTAAAGATATGAAAATTGATGAGGAGAACACTGGTACGGAACTATATTTTATAAACATTCAACTTGCAAATCATTAGGGGTATTCACGATCTGGTGCAACAGGCCTAGTAAAAATGTAAAATTTTATTTTTTTACAATAGATCGTGAACGCCCCTCTTATAATCTATAGTAAATATTGAAGCATGAATGATGTTTTTTTTTCCTCCACCGTTGCTCTTCTTTTTTCCATTTTTTATAATTTAATTCTTTGTTTTGTTCGGGTTAATTAATTTTCACTAATTATTTTACATCAAAATAAACTAAATTACGGGACATGAGTAGCGACAACCATTATAAACAGAATAAAAAAGACAAACTGTTTATCATGGGCGACGCACGGTGAGCTGCCATCTGTCAAAAATAATTTTACTCCATTGTATTATTATTTTGCAATAGGGTTAGGGTATAACAAAAGTGCAAGACCATTGTAAAATTTCAATCCATATATTTTGTTGTTGTAGTGTTGTAAGATTTTACACTTTTGCACTTTTGCAATGATACTAGACCAGTTGCATCGGATCGTGAATACCCCTATTCTAATTTTTAATTATTTTTTCATAAAAACCCAATCCTTTTTCAATATACTAATATACTCTTAAACTCCTAGCTATCACTCAAGCGGTGACTTTCGAGTTACTAAGCTTATCAGGTTAGAGTTTTTCAACCAAAATAATTTTTTTTTTTTTTTTTGTCCGTGGGTAGGTGTTGAAATCTTCAAAAGATTCTATGAGGACCGGAAAACGCGTGCTCATAGATATGTGGGACTCTTAACCACTAAAACCACCTCCTCCTCCCGATTGCAACTAAGTTCAGATGGAACTTATCTAGCAATTTATCTTTCTCGAAGTTAAGTTACGTGTTGTAGGTAACTTTCCGATGAAGGTTCCTACTGATGATATTTAAAAATAAATAAATAACATTTGTTTTAAATTAAATCATTTAAGTAATGGTTTAAATGTTGGTATCAAAAAAAACATTTTATAGGAAGCTAAACAAATAAAATCTTTAAAACATTTAAATATATATTAATCAATGCCGATATTTTGAGATAAAGGAATTAAATTAAAAAATTTCACTGTACCAAATCGGAAGGTTTAGTCCTTCGCAAACGTCGTACTAAGTTTGTCTCGTCGAGAATTTCTAGTATTGTTCTATTAGTATGTTCGACTAACCGTTTTCGATGTTTTTGGGCAAACGTTTTTATTTCTTCGCGAACCGTGGGGATTCCAAGATCCCTGTGAAGATCTTCGTTTCTTATATACCACGGCGCATTTACAAATGATCTTAATAATTTATTCTCAAAAGTTTGTAATCTATTTAAATTTGTATCGCGGGTACAACCCCAGAGTTGAATACCATATGTCCAGACAGGCTTAAGTACCTGCTTGTAAACTAATAATTTGTTTTCGATACTAAGTCTAGAATGTTGTCCTAGCAACCAGTACATTTCTCTCAATTTCATATTTAATTGATCACATTTATTTTTAACATGCGGTTTCCATTTTAATTTCGCGTCGAGAGTCATCCCGAGATATTTTGCCTCATTTGCAAATGGGACTTGAGTAGTATTAATAAAAACAGGTAGTCTATTTATTTTCTTATATGTAAAGTCCACGTGGACTGACTTAAATTCGTTAAGCGCTATTCGCCACGTGTTTGTCCATTCATTGACATTATTAAGGGCATTTTGCAATTTACTTGTCGACTCGTTGATTGTTTTGCCTACTGCAAGTATTGCGGTATCATCAGCAAAAGTAGCTACAATTGTGTTTTCTGTTTGAGGTATATCGCGTGTGAATAGTAGGTACAAAATGGGACCTAAAACACTACCTTGTGGTACCCCAGCCACTATTTCCTTAAAGTCTGAGTAATCATTTCCGTGTCTAACGCAGAAAATTCTGTTCTCTAGATATTCTCTAAGAATGGTAAAGAGCCCTTCAGGTAGGACTTGTCTTAACTTGAATGTGAGGCCCTCGTGCCATACTTTGTCAAAAGCTTGAGACACATCTAAAAAGACCGCTGAACAAATTTTCTTTTCTACGAGAGCTCTCTCAATGGCATCGGTGATTCTATGCACTTGATCTATCGTCGAGTGCTTGTTTCTAAAACCGAACTGGTGTTCAGGTATTAGCCTTTTTTCTTCTATTATTGGCTGAAGTCGCTGCAAAAATATTCTCTCAAAAACCTTCGATACTACAGGAAGCAGTGATGTGGGTCGGTATGATTTCTTTTCGTGTGATGGTTTGCCAGGTTTCAAGACCATTATTACTTCTGCGACTTTCCATTGATTTGGAATATATTCTAACCTTAAAGTGGCATTCATTATATAGAGGAGGTTTATTAAACCTTTCCGTGGGAGCATTTTAAGAATTCCCGCAGTAATTAAGTCGTATCCGGGTGCTTTTTTTGAATTTAGCTTCTTGATTTCTCTGTTTAATTCGGCGAGTGTAACATTTCTTGTGATTAAGCTTTCACTTGACGTTAAATTCATATTTATACTATCATTCAATGCTTGCCCATTGAATGGTTTGAATGTGTCCTCTAGGTAATCAGCGAAAACGTTTGCTTTCTCTTTGTCGCTTCTTGCCCATTCATTTTGGTCTTTCATAATCGGAGGTGCTGGAATCTTAGGTTTCTTCGTGGCTTTTATAGCTTTCCATAGAGAGTAGTTAGATTCTTTACCTGCCGTCAAATTTTCAAGGTAATTTTTAGCTTCGCGGTTCTTGAAATCTGATATCATCTTTTTAAGTAAATTACTTAAGTGATTTGAATTTGTTGAGGAGCACGAGTTTGTTGCCATTTTTTGCACGCTTTTCGCTTTTCTTTAAGAACGTCTTTTATCTCTTGGGGATATTTAGCAAAATAAATACATCTATAATGTTTGATGGAGCTTTAGCCAAAAAAAAAACACATCAAATTTTATATTGGACTTTTATCTATCTAAAAATTGTCGGGTTTCATCTATATAATTTGAGCAAATAGGTACATATATGACAAGCCTATCTAAACGCTGAAAAGCACTAAAAACATTTGTTTAGAAAAAAATTCTAAGTTGTCAAGTACTTGCTTGAATTTGTCTAAGGATATTTTTTTTATAGAAGAGAGTTTGAGCTAAAATTGATGTATGGTTTAGCCTAATATGGCAAAAATTATTCTTTTTTTTTTAAACTACTTTTTTTAGTTTTGTTTTACATTTGGGCGGATATTCTTTTTTTTTTTAATAAGAAATTATGAGTTAAAACTACTGTGTTAACTCAAATACAGCAAATATCTATCTATTTTGGGCATTTTGAGATAAATGCATTTTTAGGTTTTTGGCGTTTAATTTTTTTTCTGTTTGTTCGTCAATTTTTTTTTAAACTTATCATTGAGGGAAAACAACGCATCGTAAAATGTAATATGATCAACGTTTATTTAATGTAGAACATTAAATAACATGAAATATCTTTAAATTAAAAATGAAACAAAGTAAAAAAAAAATGTTTAACTTTTGTCGGACTTCAGCTTTTGTTACGTTTTGTCACATTAAATTTCCAACAGCGAGATAGCACGTTAGTAAAGCATTCGCTTAGTGACCCAAGAGTTGTAGGTTCGAACTCCAGTGGCTGCCAATTCATTTTTTTAAATAAAGTGGTGCTTTTTTTTTTAAGTTGAAACAACTCTGGTTTCAGCTAAAAAATGTAAGAAAAAATAGAAGCTTAGTGATTTTGTTGAAATTTTTTTCATTTAAATACAGATAGTAGGTACATTCAAAGTGGCGATAATTTCTTCATTTTCAGCACCATCTTATCTTTCATTTAAAACCAAAACTAACCTCTAACTTTATAGCCTAAGTAACTCGAGGATCATTGTAAGAACCAAGCAACAAATAAAATATTAAACTATTGAGAATTTATAAGTTCTAATATTATGTACATAAAGAGTTTATAAAGTGTTTGTATTAAACATTTATGTTTCGTTTAGGGCCAATTTTTCAATAGTCAGTTAAACAGTCAGTTAGTACTTATTCCTAAGGATAGAGAAAAAAACAATTTTTCAACAAGCAGATATAGCTTATTCCTAAGAATAAAACTTCTTTCGGAGACGAATAAAAATTATTCTAAGGAATAATCTCAACAAAAATATTGTGTCAGTTGTCAAAGCTGTTTTGAAAGAATTAAAAAAAAATACAGTGGAACACAAGAAAACAAAAACAATCAAGAATAAAAATGACGTTTAATTTTAAATATTTTTGAATTTGACAATTTTTTTTGTTATTCTGTAGAATAAATTATTCTTGATTGAAAAATTCAATGTTTTTATCTGACTGTTTATAAGCCTAATAACTTTATTCGTCGAACAGTTAACTGACTGTTTATTAGAAGATTGAAAAATTGGCTCTTAAAAAAATAAATAAAATTTGATGTAGGTATATACAATTTGAAATTAGTATTTTGACTATACCTATATATTTTTGAATTATTTTAACATTGTTTTACTGTTTATTATTATTTTTCCACAGAAATGAATGTTCAATGGTATATACCATTCTACAGCTTATATTATATTTTAACTGGACTTCACATAAGTATTGCCCACACTACCTTCGGTGTTGGTAGAAGATACCGAAGATTGAATATTACATTAAAAAAAATGTTTTTGAGTGGTATATTAAAAGCATTTTGAGACATATATCTAGAGCTCAATCCATTCTAATTTCAGATGAAAAACTTATACACACTGTACCGAAACTCTACAAAAAAGTAACAGCTATGAAAATACTTAACAATGAGCTTAATGATTCAGGAGTTATTAAAAAACCTAATACAGAAACCTATTGTAAGTACATACATGCAGAATATATTGTTTTTATTTTAATTTACGGCTTTCAAATAATTTTTTTTTTAAAAGCTGCTTCTAGTAACAATGTTATCGAGCGTTTAGCCGGAATTCATGAATCTCTAGGAATTTGCGTTCAGAAAATTTCAAGGTATAATTTAATTTTGAAGCAATTCACGCCTTTAGATTTCTTTTAAAAAGGTTTTTCTTATTATTTAGTGCGTATGGATTTGCTGTCCTAACGATGTTGGTTTCTTGTCTATTACATCTGGTAGCTACAGCTTATTTTCTATTTTTAGAGTTTTTAAACAACAAAAATAGTGTTTACTCTTGGCTACAAGTTTTGTGGATCATTTTCCATGCGTGTCGGCTTTTAATGATAGTTGAACCTTGTCATTTAACTACTGTTGAGGTAATTTTTATCAGTTTTTATATATTTAATAAATTGAAAGACGCTTTGGGGATAATTATTCCAGTCTCGTCAGACCATAACGATATTGTGTCAGATAAATCGAAGTCCTCATGAGACAACTTTAACAGACAGTGTGAGTATTTTAAATATATATTTTCATGGAACAGACAGATATGTATTAAACATTTAAGTGACGAAATCTTAAATGGAAATAAATAAATCAAATATGAGAAGAATTTCATGTCTGAAGGGCCCACACCATTGAATTGCGTTGAGGCAATCAATTCGTTAAAGTTGACGGACGGGACGGAAAGGGTTGATCTTGCATGACGGATTGCGTTTTAACAACTCACTTCAAATTCCTAAGATGTTTTCTCGTTGATTTTGCATTAAAGAGATTCTAATGTTTTTTAATGTAAACAATTTTTAACTATTTTCGTTGTTTTTATAAATTAAAATGCGCAAGTAGATCCCACGTAGAATGTAATATAATGTACAATTTTTAATAACAGAGCATCAGTTGTGGGTATGACTGTGACTTTATATTATTGAACTCTACAGCTGAATTAAGATACATATAATATTGATATATGTACAGTACATAATGTATATTATAAGATATATTATTAAATGTTACTTTAATACATATTTTCGGGTTTTAAGGTTGGTTAATACATTTTAAATGTTTTCTTTAAGCGCTTTAAGTGAAGTCAATTCCTTTTGAGGTTTCGAATCTTTCAATCGAACCCTTGTCCAGACAAAAAAAAGTTATTCAAGGTTAAATGTCGTAAATGTAGATTTTTCATATTTAACTTTAAAATGGGGGAAGCTATCAAAAAAAGATATTGCAGACTTGTAAGTGTTTTAATTCCCTAAACAAATGTCACACTTTTTTTTCTACGAGCATCAGATTCTACGAAAATCAGCTTCTTTTATTATTTGATTTACATTTTCAATATAAAAATAATCCACATACGCCACTATACAATATTTACACATAATACAAAACAAAAATATATAATCCAAATTGTGAAGAATCAAGACGTATTGTTTATTTTAATATGTATTAATTTTAAGTCTAGGTACTTAAGGTGGTATTACATTGTCATAAGGAAAATATATGGCAAAATATAGGTTCCAAAATTGACATGCAATGCAATCAAATTTGGTCAATCGCACGGTTAAAAATTCTGGAGTATTTTTTAATACTTTTTGGGTTACATATAGGTCTACACCAGAAATGTATTTAAATTTAATACAAGACAAATATTAAAATTTTTTAGTTAATAAAAAATGTAATATAGTTGTATTACAAAATAATAGAGTTTATATTAGAATTTAATAAAAAATGTATTAAATTTCAATTATTGCATATTAAAATTTAATCTTTTCATATTGATTTCTAATAAGAATTTTATTAAAAGATAATACAAAAATATTTCAATTCAATACCAAATATATTTAAAGTTATTAATATGTATTCTTTTCCTAAATTCATTACTGAAAATAAATATTAATCGTAAATAATATAATAATGGTGATATTATTGTCTCTAATTTATCTGTTTCACAAACTGTAGCATGTAAAATCTTATTGCCGATCAAAATTCATCTGCGATGTATGTATTTTGCTTCGAAAAAATACAAAGCGCTTTCAAATTAGTACAAATTTAAAAATATTAATTAAATTTTTTTTTAAAAGAGGTACCTCAAACAATGGATTTTTTTCATTTTTTTTTTCCAAAGTGACATTGGTCGCCAAATTGTCAAAACATGACAATTTGGCGACCAATGTCAGCTACCGTAAATCTTATTTCTTTTTTTTTTCGACAAAAACGCACAAAAACCACGCACACCACTTATTTGTTAACAATTATTCACCATTTTCCGCGAAGAAACACAAGAAAATTTGTTATTTTTTAATTTATAATTTTTTCAAATGACATTTTATAAATTAAAACAAAAACAAATTTCCTGTTAACTGCTTTAAATATAAAAATTAAAGGCCGACCTGACAGATTGGTGTCCATTTTTGACAAACAAATTTTGACAACGTTCGGAATATATTACCTTATTATGTGTACTTTGGCTGCTGACGTTTGATTAAAATTTAATATTCTCGCATTACAATTTAATACTTTTTATATTAGTTTTTAATAAATTTGTATTATATTTTAATACAATTATATTAAAATGTAATACAGCGGTATTAAAATTCAATACAAGATTAGAATTTAACGCATGAAGATTATTTTCCAATAATTTTTGTATTACAAGTAGTGAACTTAATACTTAAATATTGAAATTTAATACAAAAAAGATTACAAATAAATTTAATATTTTGGAAGTATTAAAATGTAATATTTTTTGTATTGAAAATTGCTTTAATACAAGAGCTGTATTAAAAAATACTCCATAATTTTTAACCGTGCGAAAAATTTTGTCGGTAAAATACCTAGGTACTTATTACTCCAGTCAAAGCGTCATTTGACCTTGCGCTCAGAGGCACTGTCAGTTTTTATTTCATGGATCGATAGGGGTATATAAAGGCTTAAACTCAATTTCTCACCACCTGATTATTATTTTTAGCGGAGTTATTCACAAAAATGCATTTTTTGGGATATTTTACTTCCAAGCTAATATCTTTGCTCCAGCATGTCGTACACCAAAAAATGAACATAAATTCTCTTCCTTATAATATTTTCTATCGTTGTATGTAGTTTCATTTCATTAAAGCGAGTTACTACAAAATAACAGCCAGTTAAAGTCAAATTCTAGTTGTTAAAAAACACATTTTCGTTTTTATTTCGAAAAAAGCTTATATTATGGTCAACGTTTTTCTAACCTATTTTTACTTGCGATATAGGTACTATAGGGCAAGTTTAGGATTCGTAAAAAAAATCGAACTCGAGATAACAATTTTACATGACATTACGATGATGGAGAATGCCAAAAAAGTGAGTCCGGCAATTCTGTCTGTCTTTCTGTCTGTCTGTCTGTCTGTCTGTAAGAACCTCGAGCTACAGCCTAAACTTTTGGAGCTATTTTCTTCAAACTTGGTCTGCCTTTTTTTTAGGACCAAAACTAACGGTACCTGTCATGTAACGGAAATACAAAAGTTAATTTTTTTCAAAAACGGCTCTAACGATTTTGATTAAATTTTTTGTGTGTAGTAAAGCACATAGAAGCTTTCTTTGGAAATAAAAAAAATATTTTTTCTACAGTTATTAACTGTACCTGCCAGTTTTTTTGATTTATGAATTTCTCGTAAACTACAAAACAGATTTCGACCAAAATTTTTATACAGAAAAGTTTAAGCAATTATTTAAAAAAAAAAAACTTAATTTTTCAAAAAACACATTTTTGGATTTTTAAAAAATATTTCAAAATTTTTTTTTGAAAATTCAATTTTTTGAAAACGGGTCAGTGAAAAATTTTGAAATTCCGTTTTTAGGTGTAAATTAATTATTTCTTTGAAATGGCATACCAAGTTTTTTTTTGAAAAATGTTAGAAAATTTTTATACATAAAAAATTATTTTTCAAAAAAACTGCTCTAACGATTTTCGAAAACTTTTTTCTGAAAATTCCTTTTTATACAAGAAATAAAATGGCATACTTATTTTTTTGGAAAAGATCATATAAAACGGTATTTAATTATTTATAAAATCAGATTTTATTTTTTTTTCACCACTTATGAAATTCCGTGAAAATATCAAATTTTAAATTTTATTTTTTATTTTTATGAATGAAAAGCTTTAACATTAGACTAACTTTTACCAACTCAACTCTTTATTACCAAACATGACCGAGCAATTGATAAATGAACGCACGAAAAACCGGTGCGAAACCACCCAAAAATATCGTTTTTTGGGAATAACTCGGCTTCAGAATGTCCTACGACAAAAAATAAAGCTATTAATTGTTCGTTACAACATTTTCTATTAATTTGGTGCACATTATTTTTGTTGAAACAAATAAAAAGTAAGTAGGTAATATGTAGGAAATTTATAGTTGTATCAATGTTATGATAAGAACTTTTTCGCTCAGATGAACCTTAACTGAAAAAATATGTAAAACTCACGATCATCTCCAAAAATTTTACATGTTTTCGTCAGTAACTTTTTATAGAGCAGCATTACAAAAAAAATTATTCAATACAAAAATTTTAGAATACGTTTTTCTATAAAACAAGACAAAAAAATCCGTTCTACCATAAACACAAAAGCACAAAATCACAAAAACGCATTTTTCAAAATGGCGGCCAAACCACACGTTTTTGGAACAAAAAAAATATTTTCTTATGTTCGTCTCAATACACCTTTTTATACGAAATATCAAATTCAAATCCTTTCCAAAAATTCTCAGATGACCCATTTTCAGCTCCCTGTTTCCTGTACTAGTCGGCCTGCCACCGCGGCTAAATGTAATGCCACTCAAGACTCAACCCACCATATTCAATACCATAACTGGACAGCCGGGACTTGTAAAATTAATCCTATTCATGTACTACCTACAGTAGGGTGCTTCTTATACATATGGTTGAAAAAAATTTGTTTTCGATTTTTTAATGGGACACCCTTGCATTATGTTCTACCATATAAGCATAGTACCTATATGGTATTTTTTTCCGATTTTAATAGTAAAATTTAGGAGTCGATTTAAGTAAAAAAAAATTGATCATTTCCAACAAAAATTTTTTTCTATGATTTATAGTAGGGAAAACAATACAAAATATGCTTAAGACCCGATTTTTCAATCTTCTAATGAATTGTCAGTTAACTGTCTGACGGATAAAGATACTTAGCTCATAAACAATCAGATAAAAACATTGAATTTTTCTATCAAGAAAGATCACTCTGTTTTTTTTTTTCAAAACTTTGAATTGTGGTATCGACCCCTAAAACGTGTTTAAACTGGACCAAATTTTACCCAATTTATATTTAAGGCATGAAGAACAAAATGGAAGGGTGTCCCATCAAAAATTCGAAAATTGATTTTTAAGAAGCACCCTGAACTATAGTTATTTATATTTATGAATTAAGGCCCCATATGTGCCAACAAATTTTATATCAATCAATGTATCTTATTAGAAATAAGTTAAGCTTAAGTCAATCGTAAATAGTTAGTTCAAAAAACAAAATTGAATAAAGCAAAATTTGATGTTATTTTTGTATTTACATAAATCAAAATTTGAAGTGTCTTTTCTTATACTATTTTTTATTAAATTAACTTAAGTAAATATTCTACCATTTTATAAATATCAGCACGTGTTATCTTAAGGAAAAATTCTTTAGTTCCACAGTGTTTAACGAATCTACAAATAATCATAAAAGCTGGTTTTGTTTTACGACAAGGAATAAAGGAATTCATCGAATATTACACATTTAATCAATCTCATTGCTCTTCTTCAAATCTCTATATACATACATACGTCCTCTACACACATACATTGATTTCTTTTCAATAAAAATGTTGTACGTATACAAAATTCTCTATTTATAACTTACTTAATTTATCCCCACACACTTTGAAAATACAGAATTTTGGGGAGTTAAGTTAAGTGCCCTTATCCGAACCTTTCCAGTCAATTTAACTCATTTGTGCAAAAATATCACTCAACTGTGAGGCCGTTTTGGTCGGCTGGGTGCTTTTACTTTGATTCGCACTCAATAAAGAGTACACTCTAAATTGAATTAATATTTTTTTTTATTTATAGATTCGATTATTTTGGCAACAACTCCTGGCAGATAAGGCAACATTTTCAGCCTGTGGGCTCTGCAAAGTTGACAGACAAATCCTGACATCAGTAAACGCCATAAGAAAAAATGTCGTTAAATATCTTTAATAATTTATTTCTTTTCAGATTAGTGCTGCAATTGCAACCTACTTGGTCATTTTAATTCAATTCCAAAAATCCAATGGGTAAAATTACGAAATACAAAAACAAAATATGCATATTTTAGTTGTTTTGCAAAATTGGACAGCAGTATAACTTCTATTAATGCCCTTAGCGTTTCAAAAAAATAAAAATGTTTTGTATAGAATGTGTTCTTTACCAATAAAAAAAAATGGTTGGAAAGAATTACGGACTCTCTCGTTGTCAGGTCGTTGTAAAAAAAAAAACAAAAAAACAAATTTTAATTTAGTTTTTGTCTTTTTTTTTTATTTAAATTATTTTTATTCCTTATTATTTATAATTTCTTATTTTATTATGTTATTTATTAAATTCAAAAAGATAGGCCGCTGTCTTAAGCAAGGTTGCACCTTCTCTATTTGATTGTCGAATTAGAATTAACTAATGTAATGAATCAAAGCTACAGGTAAAAATGATTTGGATATGCTTCCCGTGGGAAAGGAATGCACTTGTTTATGAAATATTCATAACTCATTAAATCGAATGAGTATTTGATTGTGCTGTTTGGGGAAAGGGGGTGTGTGTAAAAATTTGCTATGTCAGCAAAATGGTGAAAAAGGGCGTGTTCGGGGTAACGGGATTTATGGTGACCGGTGGAGGCTCGGACGTAACTAAAGGAAAGAAGATTTTGTGATTCGTGTAAGTAAAAAAATTGTTCAAATTCTGTTTCAACTTGGCTTTACTGCCATATTTTGGAGGTTCTACAATGAACGGGTTAAATATCTAGCCGAGGATAACTTTATAACACTGTCAAAAGTTTTTCCTCTGCACTCGGCTAAATATTTAAGAGTCCTCCGGACAAAAGTTCGAACTCAGTTTCGAAGGTTTGTATTTTAGAATGAAAACGGAATAGAAAAAAACTCAGAGGCATTAACATGTTTGAACTTCGAAGGAACATCGTACGAGACAAAAAGAAGAAGAAAGAAAGGTATACTTTTTTAAAGTTATACTTCTTTCGCAGCGTTAGTGTATGAAAATTTACTTTTTGAAAAAGAAATGCCAAAGGGCTTAACAAGAAGCACCACCTAGTGCTTATAATTGGAAAACAGTTTTGTTATGGTATGAACCTACAAAGTGAATTTCTGTGAGTGAGAACGAGAAGTATAACTTCAATCGCATTGTGTACACCCACTTTTTTTTGTTACTTTTGCCCGCGTGCACTATTAACTCTTTTTTGTGAAGATAGTACAGTGCATTTATGATGTTCATATATGGGCGACCTAGCAGTTTGTACTACCCCAAATTTTTTTTGGTCATTCGTCAGAGAATTGGGTGACACTAGTTTTTCGCACTCGTGAAATTCACTTTTTGGCCGCCATCTTGGATTAGTTTTTACTTAATATCTCAACTTCTGTTCATCCTAGGTAAACGTTGGTTGTATAAAAAACGTAGACAATTAAATTTCTCGTCTTTTATGTTAAGAACACTCTTTCGATATTCTGAATATTAAAAAAGCCAAAAAATCAAAATTATGAAAAAAGCTTTTTCACGTAAAAGATTGTTTACGTTAAAATTCTCTACATTTCTGCTATACAACTTTTTTATGTATTGCTATAAATACAAAAGTTATTAATATTTTTTTAAAATGCCCTCTTTTGTCTGTTTTTAAACTCTTGGTAAAATGGTTAATGTGCCAAACTAACTGTCAAACCCATACAAAATTTTGACACATTTACCACTTTTCCACATTTATCAGGTTTACCCAGAGCTTACACTGCTTCATGACTACCCCTGTTATAAATATAGATTTCCTTCTTATACCAAATAAATACCTATTTTACCGTACTACAGACACAAACTTTGTTTTTTTCAACTTGATCTCGAACTTTTAGATTTTAGGTAAATGATAAGGTATACGGTACGACGATGTGTGAATAGGTCGGAAAATATAACTATAAATGCTCTAATTTTCTTTACAAAAAATTGAAGGTTAAAATGCAATTGAATTTTTTCATTTATTTGCAATTTCATTTCTACCCCCTTCCTCTTTAAGATATAGGGAATAAATGATATATTCCAACATTTAGACCTCACATTTAAAAATTTGAACTAATAGTTTTGAACAGCGTTATATTAACTTTTTAATATTTTTTTTTATACAATAATATGACGCATACACCACAGTGACCGATTTCGATTTGGATCTTCATTGGGTTACCAAGTTAAATATTAAGCTAAAGTTAATTTTACTAAAAAGTTAAGAGCAACCTTATGAATGTGGTTTTAGTTATTTCCTTGGCCAAACCCGACAATGCAACATTGAGTTGGTTTTTTTCTCAGTGTAATGTAGTGTGCATTTTAAGGCGTAGGGACATAGGTCCCTGGACATAAGTCCCGAATTTTTTTTCGGGACTAATGTCCCTTTATACTGGGTCATAGTTCCCGAACAGAATTCGGGAATCATGTCCCACCTTACTGAGACATTAGTCCCGAAAAAAATTTTCGGGACTCATGTCCCACGTATATTTTTTTTTGCATAAATATATCTATAGAGACTACTTTAAGAGACCACAGCTGACCGTCGCCGTCGCGTTTAAAATCTCCGTTGGTATATTCTGTGTTAGAATTCGTTTACTTTCCATGCTTTAGACTGCTGACCCCATACAAAATTTTTTTTTTTGTTCAGGTACATAGGCCAAAAACCAATTTTTTGATCTTTTGAAAAATCGCACATCACATTTTTACAAATTGAAAATGACTTTTTTAGATTCTTGTTGGCAAAATAAGACAAAAAGATTAAATAAAATTTTTCGATATTTTGCTTCGTTTTCGAAATAGAGACAGTTTAAGAACCAACTCCCAAAATCGTTTGCTCGATGTCGGCTCTTCCCCACCCATTGTGGTACATTTTGTACTCGTATACCACATATTGGACATATAGTTAGATATATTATTTTGAAAATCAATAAAACCCTTGTAGAAATACAATACTTAACAAAATTAAGCTGGTTTGCATCAAAAAAATTAAGTTTACTTGGAATTAGAATTAAGTACTGCTAGATTGGCAAAATTGCACACTGTGCGTCGGCTGTGCATAGAACCGATATTGTTCCCTCGATTTTTTTGTCCGTAGTACCAACTCCAAAGTAAAGTACGGTTGCAAGCTGTTGAAAAATAAAAGCAAAGTTTGCAAATTTATTGGTTGGTCGAAATACCATCGTGGCAAAATATAAACAAATGTATAAAGTGAAAGTTTAATAATTGAAATTTGTGATAACCGATATGAGTTCTTACCAGGGTGAAGCGGAAAAAAATTTCTCACATGCGAATCTCTTTAATTTGTACAACCCAAACGTGAAGCGGAAAAAAATTTTGCCCACGGGAGAATCCATTTTGAAGTGTGGAAATAAAAATTCGCGCGAATTTTTATTTCCACACCAAATTTGGAGTGATATAAGAATTATATTGAAATTATTTCGCTTTAATAAACCGAAACGAGGCACAGTTGGTTTTTTTTTGAAAATAAATTGACGTGAAAGAGAAATAAAGCCAAATGTTGAAAATTGGCTTTATTTCTCTTTTGAAAATTAAAATTATGCCCCAGGAACCGTAAAGGCAGTAAAAGGCTTAGATTTCTCCTCCATAGGAATCTGCCAATATGCTGACTTTATATCTAGCGAAGAAAAAACCTAGCACCCCGAAGCCTATCTAAAATTGAATTTATGTATGGAAGTGGATAAGCATCCCTATCAGTATTTTTATTTAACTTCCTATAGTCCACACAGAACCTATAGGAACCATCCTTCTTTTTAACTAAAAGTATTGGAGATGACCACGCACTGGTCGATTTTTCAATTACCCCCAACTCTAACATTTCGTTAAGTTCCCTATCAATATGTCCCTGCATCGCCGGGGAAACCGGATAATATCTTTGTTTTATCGGCTCCGCCGACGTCCTAATTTTGTGCTCAATTAAAGTTGTGCACCCTAAACCCTCAGGCATTTTCTTAAAAGAATCCTCGATCCAAGTTTCTAAAGTTTTTAATTCCCTATCACCCCACAGCAAGGGTGATAAAACCCCTCCCTGTGGACATCCTATTGTTGTGATGATTTTCTGTGTTGTTACACCTGTAGTTGCCTCTGCCGTTCTTGTGCTCAACATTTTCTCTATCCATTTTGTAATGGTGGCCGGAACACACTTTCTTACAAGAGCCTTAGATACTGATTCATGAGAGGTGTTATCGAAGGCCCCCTCTATATCTAGGAAGGCGCATAGTGCAGTTTCTTTAACATTTAATGCTTTTTGTACGGTGTTCGTTAATTCGTATAGAGCAGTTTCAGTTGACTTACCTGCCCTGTAGGCATGTTGGCGACTATTCAGAGGCATTTTTATGAGTACTTCTGATCTTATGAAGTTGTCAATTAATTTTTCCAATGTCTTCAGTAGGAAAGATGTTAAGCTTATTGGCCTGAATGACTTTGGATGGGTTGTATCCTTCTTCCCTATTTTGGGAATGAAAATTACTTTAGCTCTTCTCCACAGACTTGTAATAACCGCCTACGGGAAGTTCGAGGAGACCCTTTGCGATATCATCCAAAGAGGACTTTCAGCTACAAGTAAATGGTGTTTAACGCTGGGGCTAAATATCAACCCAGCAAAAACTACAATTGTACCATTCACAAGGAAACGGCTTTTGCCTCATATCAGACCTATCCAGCTAGCTGGTAAGGTCATTGAACTAAAGAGAGAGGTAAAATATCTAGGTATCACACTAGACAGTAAACTCCTCTGGAATAAACACTTAGAAATAACAGTCGGGAAAGCCACAAAAGCCCTTATGATATGCCGAAGACTGGCAAATAAATCATGGGGGTGCAAACCAAATATCCTAAGGTGGATGTATACCATGATGGTGAGACCCATTATCACCTACTGTGCGGTTGTTTGGCACAAAAGAACCGAACTAGTTACAACTAAAAAGACATTAAACAAAGTTCAAAGATTGGCCTGCTTATGCATTACTGGCTCAATGAGAACTTGCCCTACAGCAGCAATGGAAGTCATCCTCCACTTAACACCACTCCATGAAGTAATAAGTAGTACTGCTAACGGAACAATCTTGAGATTTGCAAAAGAGGGAACTGGTACGGGCAAGAGTATTGGTCTCAAAGAAAGGGACTCAATATCGAACACCACAGTTAAAAACCTCCTTGACATCCCAAGAGATTGCATGATCAAGAAATACAATTTTGAGAAAAACTTTCAAACACAGTTTAGTAGCAAGGCAAAGTGGGTAAGTGAATCCACGAACTACACTTTCAATGCAAACGCCATCAAGTGGTACACTGATGAATCGAGAACAGCTGATGAAACTGGAGCAGGAATATTTGGGCCTAGAACCAAAATTTCCATTCCAATGGGACAGTTTCCTAGCATTTTTCAAGCGGAAATCAACGCTATAGATAAATGCGCAGAACGTAATCTCGAAAGAAAATACAAAAACCAAAACATTGCCATCATGTCTGATAGCCAGGCCGCACTTAAAGCTATAAACTCATACGCCATCAACTCCAAACTCGTATGGGAATGTGTGAAGAAGCTGAACGAGCTTGGCAAGGCAAATAAAATAACACTGTACTGGGTTCCCGGACATGTTGGAGTACAAGGGAACGAAGTAGCAGACTCCTTAGCAAAAGCAGGTGCAACCGCACCTCTTATGGGCCCAGAACCATATTGCGGAATTGGAGACAGCACGATCAAACAAATGATAAAAACCGATGAGGAGGCCAAACGAACTAAAATTTGGAAAGAGACTCCTAAACTCAGACAGGCGAAATCACTACTTGGGAATTACAACCAAAAAAGATTTAAAACCTGCATTAACCTGAGTAGAAACAACCTGAGAATAATAACAGGGATCCTTACAGGCCACTGCAAGCTGAGAAAACACCTCAACAACATTGGCCTGGCAGACAGTGCCACCTGTAGATTCTGCAACAATAATGAAGAGACACCAGAACACATACTGGGCAACTGTGAAGCACTAATGCACAATCGACACAGATACCTGGGCCAGCACCAGGTAACAAGTAAAGATCTACCGTCGATAGAAATACTCCAGTTAATCAAATACCTAAAAAGTATCAAACTGGAGACTGTACTGTAAGTAGTTAATTGCAGCCAAATTTGGGGGCACAATAGACCTTTAAGGTCGCAGTGCAACTTTCCCCCACAACACATTCATTCATTCATTCATCACCCAAATCGAAACCGAGCTTTCCGGTTCCGAAAAGTTCCATACGCGTGATCTTAAATCCGGAACAATACCCGATAGCGCCCAAAAATCTGCGCCCAAAATCACCGTATGTGGTATAGATGGAATGACCAAACAGTCAATCAGAATTGCCCTATCCTCTACTATAATTGGAAGAGAGAGAGTTCCCAAAACTTCGACACCTGTCCCATCTGCCAAACTCACAGAGTGAACAGTGTCTTTTTTCAATGAAAGCCCTAAATTTTCTATTATTTTCCAAGCATCCCTACCTATTATGGTCCTAGACGCTCCTGAATCTAATAAACCTAAAAATTTAGAACCATAAATACTAATTCCTAAGTGTGGTCTATTGTCCCTACCGTTTGTCTCCAGTGTAAAACTTAAATAAACTTCCTCCCCCAGCTGGTTTCCAGCAGGTAAAACCCTCAACGTCTCCGAGCTTCCCGCCCTGCTGGCGCAAGAGCCCGTTGCCCATTTCCCGAACAGCGTCTACAATTTTGTCTATTCACCCCCAATTCCCCACAACCGAAACAACGCCTAGGAGCGGAACACCTATTTGCAAAATGGCCTGATCCATTGCAATTAAAACACCTAATCGACGACGACCTTGATTGATTTGAAGATGGGTCCTGACGAACATTTCCGTTGTTCTCAGCAACAACCGAAACTCTGGGATTTTCAACACCTAATCCAATATATGCCAGATCTGGCTCAAGCAAATTCTTACTATTCCGAACATTGGGTGGTGGGACATAAGCTTCCACATTTGCCCTAACAGCCTCTAAATTCCTACCTAATGCTACTAAATCAGATACACAAGTTGGTTTAGCCAAACCAAGCTGTGTTTGATAAAAGGGTGTCAAATTTCGTTGGATCATCAACAACTTCCTACTTTCCGAAATGGATTCAGTTAACCTACCAAACAAATTTTGCATTGTAGCAACATAGACCCCGATGGATTCATCGTTGCCTTGTGTACGACGCCTAATTTCTTCTAAAAGTTGATCGTCATAATTCGGTGGTAAGAACTCGAGTTTCAACTTTTTCACGAGTTCCTGCCACGAATTAATCGAGATCCTAATTGCCCTAAACCAGATTAAAGCTTTCCCTACAAAAAGTTCTACTGCTGCCCTAAAAAGTTGAGTTTCTGAAACTCCCCTAGCTTTTCGAATTTCATCGACCCTCTCAAGGAACGCGTTCACAGAAGCACCACAACGCTCTCCAGTGAACTTCACGTCCCACTTCACTATATTTAAAAATTTTTCAGATTGGAGTACAACCCGTTCTATAACTGGGTTGACCCCGCTGTCCCTATGTCGATTATTATCTATCCTAACATCTGGCACTCCTACTGTTGTCGATGTACTGCCAGAAGTACTAATCGAACCGGTTTCCGAGGATTCAGCTGAACGCTGGTTTTCAACCTCTTTCGTTGCTTGATTTTGTTCCTTTGTTCCCTTATTATCCTTATTTTCCCTATCAAAATTTTCCCTATCAATATTTTCCCTATCATCCCCATCATCTTCTAAGGCTGCCATAGGCATTACCAACTTATTCTTCAATTCTTGTTTGATTGTATCCTGTTCTTCCTTTTCCGGTACTGATCGATCCATTCTACGTAATCCCCACTCAACTTTGGTAATAATTTTTAAATATTCCGCCGAAGTTTCTGACTTTGGTGGATTTAATAATAATTTTCCTATTTCTAATAATTTGTTCTCGACCGCCATTTGATCCTGTTCAAATGTGAACGGGTAAGCGGGAGGCACATACGAATTCCTACGTTCCAATTTGATGGCAGCTCTTAACGATTTGCGCATCTCCTCAACGTTCCCTAAAGTTAACCCTCGACATTCAATTTCGTAGGAAATTTCTTCCTGCGATAATCGATTTATCTGACTAACATCCATTTTATTAACCAACAAAATAAATTTACTTTAAACGAAAGAAAAAAAAAAATGAAAATAAATAAATTGAACAAAAATTTAACTTTATCTTAAAACTTTGAGTACCGAAACGAGTTAAATAAAATAGAACTTTAATTTGAATTGTTTAAATTATAAATAAAATAAAAAAAATATAGGTAAAAGAAAAATATTAAAATGAATTAAAAACAATATTTGCACTTTGGCAACTCTGCACGAAACAGACAAATTTTATCTCAAATAAAATTTATAAACTCCTGTAGTGGAGAAATAAATTTATTTTGAAATCAAATTATAAAAAAAATTAAACAATAAAAATATATATTAACTTGCACGTTGGCAGCTCTAAAAAAAAATTCAAAATATTTATTTTCAATGAGATTAATTAAATTCTTGTAGATTTAAAAAAAATTTAAATTATTTTTATTTTTATTTAAAAAGAATAAGAAATTATATTTGCACGTTGGCAACCCTTTACCATCAAATTTTATCTAAAATTATAAACTAATCTCTTACAATATAAAAATATTAAAAAGAAAAAAATTATTTATTATTATTTTTTTTTTTTTTAATATGCAAACAAAGTTTTAATTACTAAATAATTGCACGTTGGCAACCCAAAAATAAACTCAAAATTTTTCAAGCAAAATGTTTTTTCACCCAACTATAAGTTCCCAAGCTGAAAGTTTTCAATTTAAAATTTTTCAAAAATTGCTAAACTAAATTATTGCTCGTTGGCAACACTAAAATAAATTCAAAAAAATTTTAAAACAAAATATTTTCCACCCAACTATTAGTTTCCAAGCTGAAACTTTTCAATTTATATTTTTCCAAAAATTACTAAACTAAATTATTGCACGTTGGCAACCCTAAAATAATTCCAAAAATTTTAAAACAAAATATTTTCCACCCAACTATCAGTTTCCAAGCTGAAACTTTTCAATTAAAAATTTTTCCAAAAATTATTTATCAAAAACACCGACTGTGCTTTGAAAATGTTTTTTTTTTATCGACAATTGTTTTACTAAAACTATCCAAAAATTTTTAATAACCCGTATGAAATTTACCCAGAAAAGCTAAAAAAAATGTTCACTAAAAAAAATCAGTGGCCCCACGTTGGGCGCCAATTGTTGCACTTTTTATTTCACCGAATTTATAGTAGATAATTTAATTTTAATCGAACTTTAAGTAATAAACAAAATGAAACGCGAATTTGATTAATTATTATTTTACAAAAGAAACAAACGAAAGCGCGACTTAAACGAAATTAATTTATTGATGCAAATGACAACTGTCAAACAATGAGCGCGTTCGATGAAATAAAATATGCAAACATACAACAAAATTATGCTGTATCCCGTAGCTCAGTGTGATGGGGTGGGTTCAGACTTTTTGATACACTTTATTAATCCGTCCGATTAATAAAATGTATCAAACAACAATAAAAAAATTACACAACAATAAAAAAATGATCTAAATGGAAATTAAATAAAAGTAAACACAGGGTGTTACTTCTACTTACTAGGGTGGGCGCCAGGAAACTTTTTAATTGGAAGTTTACCAAAACCAGACCTAAACTGAAAAGTAATCTTCAAAAATTGAAAATAAAAGAAATGAATTTATTTCCTAAGTGGAATTTAAGAAAATTTTATTTTTTTAAGACTGGGAAACCTTGGTAGTCCTGGACAAAAACCCAGTATCTTTTCGAAAACAAGAAATAGTACAATAATAATTTATTTGAAACGAAGAATGAAATTCAAAATGTAGATATGCAAAAATATAAGAAAACCAAAAGCAAAAGTAAAATTACAATTTCTTTGTGCCAAAAAGACACAAAGGAAAACCACTTTGGGAAAGATCCCGAAAGACAACTGTAAGTTACAACGGTCGCGAGTCCCGCAAAATATCGGGATAAAACAAAACGGAACGAAGGCCTAATTGGTTACAAATTAATCCCACTTTAGGGCCACTCAAAAAAAACGAAATTTCAAATACTAATTTTTCACAAATAAAAACCAAATACTTATTTCAACAATTGAATCCTTTATCCTGGTCAATATCCCCGACAAATTTCCTCCCTGAAAATGGCTCTATCGGACCTCCTCCGAATTAAAATTTTCTTCTAAAATTTTACTACAAAATATTCGCCCCAACTGGACTTATATTTTCTCAATCCCAAGTTAACTCTCAAAAATAAAATCGCAAAAATCGTAATAATTTTTCGTTTAAACTTTTCACCACTAACTCGCTTAAAAGTCTTCCAAGAAGTGAAGTAATAATGGCGGGCCAAAACGAACATGCCGCCACGACCATATGGTCATCCTCTTCCGATCTTTGTGCAAGGAGGTTTTCTGTCTCGGTCTAACAACAGCACCCTGCCTATTGGCTAGCGGCCTGCTCCGATGTCGAATAACCATCGCATGCGATCTCATGCGTTGGTGATATTCTCACCAACAGTGGCTCAGTGGACGCATTCAGTCCGCTTCCGCCAATTCCATTTAAAAAGAATTAAACGAAAAACTATTTAAAAATCACGCAAAGTCCCCAGCCCAAACCGGCCCAGAACTAATAAATTGGAGGAAAATATTTCTTCTAGACGGAGTCACGACCATTTACATTTTCTAATTAAACCGCGAGAAAGGATTCAAACGCGAAAATTAAATAAACTAAAACCGTAGACCTTCGCGCAGACAATTAGGGGAAGGGAAACACATCGCAAAGTGGTTTTACTTTTTGTGCAAGGCACTTATGTTGGGCACTCGGCCATACTAAATTTACGTTGGTGAATTATAATTCACATTTACGTTAGGCATGGGTAAATACTTCATGCCTTTATATCCTGGGTGAGTCATCTCTCACAAACATATCAAATGTATCTTTCTTCAAGTATTTTATGGACCGCCCATCCAAATAGATATAATTCTCAAAAAGTATGGACCGCCCGCGCCCGTCCAATACTGACTTTATAGTCTGTGTGAACCATCAATCACACGTCACACTATATGTTGTAATGTAAACCTGTTTTGTTTGCTTTTCCAAGATACTCAAAGAACAAGCTTCTGGCTGATGGACCAGGTCTCTTATAATCTCTTCGAGCATTTTGGAGCAGCAAAAGAATGGGATTCAAGAAAATGATTAAAAGGGAATGGAATGGGGAGGTAAAACTTGTTGTGGTAAAATTTACCGCAACAAATCCCACCCTTACCTCCTCGAAAATGTGATTACATTTTGAAGAACTGTAACACATTTTCAAAGATGTACACAGGATGAAAAAGGATTTTCCATCAGAAAAAAAATCAAAAATCAAAAGTTTAAAACTATAAAATCAAAAATTTAAAAATATAAAATCAAAAATTGAAAATATAAAATCAAAAATAAATAAGCTTAAAATCAAAAGGTAATGTGAATTATAAAAATAAATAAAATATATGAAAATGATAATAAAAAAAAAAACAAAAAAACTTAAACTACAAAAACTACGTTACTATAAAAAAATTAATTATTAACGGATGCATCTGTAAACGGTTTTAAATCCTTAGCGTGCCAAGTTCCGCGCTCTTTACCATTACTATCTTGTAAGACATATGTCCAGGGTGACACACGCTTCTTAATTTCAAACGGACCGACAAACTTCGGTGCTAATTTGGCTGCATAATAATTCGCGGCATCCGACAAAGTGAAGTTTCGTCGCCAAACAATTTCGCCGGGATGATATTGAACATCATGCCGTCGAAGATTATAGGCTTCTGCAGCTCTTTTCGAGGCTGCCTGTAATTTTTTCCCAATATCAATTCTTAGTTCTCGGAAACGTTCTCTGATCCCCTCCGGATCCTGAGCGTTCCCAGAACTGTCTCCAACAAATGGCACTTCTCTCCCCGAGGTTACCATATCCCTCCCAAAATTCGCATAATAGGGTGAAACACCCAAAACCTCATGTTGTGACGTGCGGATAGCACACGCCACTTTAGCAAGTTGTAGATCCCACACTCTGTAGTTTTCTATGACGTACGCCCTCAGCGTCGTCTTCAAAATTTGGTTTATCCGTTCCGCAGGATTCGCCTGCGGATGATAATGTGCAGTAAAGTTGATTTGTGAAGCGTACGCCTGGCAAAGCGCTGCCAGTTCCTTGTATCGGAACTGGGGACCGTTGTCACTCACGATCACCTTGGGTATGCCAAATAACAGGAACACATTGTCTTCTAACTCCCTACAAATTGCCTTAGCAGTCGCCGACCTCAACGCGAACAATAGTGGAAACTTTGTGAAGTAATCCACTACCGTCAGAATATAAGTAAAACCTCTACTCGACTTTGGAAGTGGACCTACCAAATCGATGCAAATCATTTCCCACGGTGACTTTATCCCAACCCTCTCACTCATCAACCCAGCTGGTTTTTCATTCACCGGCTTTACCTGTTGGCAAACTTTACAACTTCTAACATACTTGGTAATATCAGCCCTCATTTTTGGCCAGTAAAACTTCGCCGCAACCCTGGCAAAAGTTTTCCTAACACCCATGTGTCCTGCTAATGCACCATCATGAAACTCTTGTAAAATTCCTAACCTTTGGTTCCTATCTATCACTCTCTTCCATTCTTGATTGTTTTCATGTACAACTACATGATTAGCCTTTACCAATTTGAACAACTGTCCCTGTTCAACCCTCCAAGCTGGATACCTAAGTGGATTTGAATTGACTGCAGCAATCATTTTATTCACCCAAGGATCTACATCCCCTTCTGAGATACCACCCAACTGCGGCACTCCTCGAGAAAGCATATCCGGTACTACATGCTCTTTGCCCTTGCGATGAATGATTTCGAAGTCGAACTGTTGAAGCCTAATTGCCCAACGGGCTAACCTCCCCTGTGGATCTTTAAGATTACTTAACCATACCAAAGAATAGTGATCCGTTACGACTGTAAATCGAACACCTTCCAGATACGGTCGCAACTTCTCAATAGCCCAAAGTACAGCCAAGCATTCTTTCTCTGTTGTGCTATAATTTCTCTCGTTCCTATTTAAAGACCTACTAAGGTAACAGACAACCTTTTCCCCTTCCTCAAAATTCTGTGAAAGAACTGCACCGATACCATAGTCTGACGCGTCTGTTTGTACGACGAAAGGTCGTGTAAAATCTGGGCAAGTAAGTATTGGTGCTGTTACCAAACACTATTTTGCCTTCCTAAAACTATCCTCACATTCTTGTGTCCAAGTAAATTTCCTATTCTTTTTAGTAAGATCAGATAGTGGCAGATAAGCAGTTCCGCAAAATTTGGTACAAATCGTCGGTACCACGAAACTGTCCCTATAAAACTTCTAACTTCTTTAACATTTCTCGGTGCTGGAATCCTAAGTATACTTTCCACTTTCTCTGGATCTACATGTAAACCATTTCGATCCACTATATACCCTAAAAATTTTAATGATGGCATGCAAAAGTTGCACTTTTCCCTACTAACTTTTAATCCCGCTTCAATCAACCTTTTCATCACCTCTTCTAAAATTTCTAGATGTTTTTCGAAACTTTCGGAAATGATAATGATATCGTCTAAATAGACGAAAACGTACGGCTCAAGATCACCCAAAACTGTGTCGATAAATCTCTGCCAAGTCGCTGGCGAATTGTGAAGACCAAAAGGCATTCTTTTAAATTGAAATAAACCCCTCCCAGGAACCGTAAAGGCAGTAAAAGGCTTAGATTTCTCCTCCATAGGAATCTGCCAATATGCTGACTTTATATCTAGCGAAGACAAAAACCTAGCACCCCGAAGCCTATCTAAAATTGAATTTATGTATGGAAGTGGATAAGCATCCCTATCAGTATTTTTATTAAACTTCCTATAGTCCACACAGAACCTATTTCATTGCACCAAAAAATAATCTTTTGGATTACTTAGTACCTATGTATATGAACATTTATAGTAAAAATATGTAATATAAAATACATAGTATTTTTTTTATTCGGGACTTATGTCCCATTTTCAACAAAAAAAATTTGGGACTTCTGTCTCAGCAAGGTGGGACATAATTACCGAATTAGATTCGAGACTTATGACCCAATAAAGTGGGACATTAGGGCCGAAAAAAAAATTCGGGACTTGTGTCCCGGGGACTTATGTCCCTGCGCCTAGTTAGTTCAGGTACTTATTTTATTGCTAATGCGTAGCTTACAATGGTGTTTTCTCGATCGATAAAACATACATACTGTAACGTTTTATTCCGGGTTCACAATTAAACTCATTTAATTTACACTCATATTTCCGTTCAAATAAGAACACACTTTATTTCAACTCAATTTACTTTTATTATTCGCTCAAACAAACACACTTTTAAATCACTTTATTTACTACTAACAATTCGCAACACTTTATTTCACTTTGTACTGTACTCTTTCACTTTCAAGATTAAACTGTCTCGGTCGGTGTCTACGCTGCCCTTTTATACCGGAATTGCTTCTTTCACCATTATAACGATGTAAACGGTCACAATGAAATACCTTTAGTTTGCCTCTTACCCCTCTTTGTAAACGGTAAACCACGTCGTTAATTCTGGTTATTACTGTGTAAGGGCCTTCCCAGTTTTGTTGTAGCTTCGGTGATAGTCCTTTTTGTCGGTTGGGATTGTAAAACCACACAAGTTCTCCTTCTTGAAACCCTATTGCTGTCGCTCGTGCGTCATATCTTGTTTTCATCCTGTCACTAGACGCTTTTATATTTGTCCTTGTCCGTTGGTGAATGTCAGCCAGTGTTCCTTTCAGGTTATCTACGTACTCATCCATTTCATGTGGCTCGTTTGGAACACATCCAAATTTCATCTCACTTGGCAGGCGTATTGTTGAGCCAAATAGGACTTCCGATGGTGTATGTCCAGTAGAACTATGTGTTGCACTTCTATAAGCCATCAAGAATAATGGAATATGTCGGTCCCAGTCTCGTTGATTATCATTGACTACTTTTGACAGGTGTTCCTTAAGTGTCCTGTTAAATCGCTCAAACATCCCATCAGATTGTGGATGAAGCGGTGTTGTTCGCGTCTTCTTGATGCCAAGGAGTGAGCAAACCTCTTGAAAAATCTTAGATTCGAAGTTCCTTCCTTGGTCGGAATGAAGTTCCATGGGTACTCCGAACCTGCTCACCCAATGAAAGACAATCTTATCCACAACTGTTTTGGTTTCCTGGTTTGGAATGGCAAATGCCTCAGGCCATTTGCTGAAGTAGTCCATCACTACAAGGATGTATCGATTTCCGTTGTTGGTTTCGGGAAAAGGGCCTGCTACGTCTATTGCAATTCTCTCAAAAGGTGCACCCACATTGTACTGCTGCATCTTACTTTGGATTTTTCTAGCTGGTCCTTTGCTAGCGGCACAAGTATCACATTTTCGGCACCACTTTTCAACGTCTTCTCTCATACGTAACCAGTAGAATTGCTGTCGTAGCTTTTCCAGCGTCTTGTTGATGCCTAAATGGCCTCCAGAAGTTCCACCGTGCATCTCCTGGAGAACATCATTTACCTTTGACTGAGATACGACTAGCTGCATTACGTAGGATTTACCATCTGCGGATTCCCACTTACGCCTGAGTAGCCCTTCTTGCACATGAAGTGAGTCCCATTGTGCCCAATATGCTTTTAGAGTGGGGCTTCGGTCGGAGATGTCGGCCCATTCCGGTTTCTCTTGATGTTCCTTCCATGCAAGGATGGGTTCGATGTCCGAATCTTCCTGTTGGGCCATTCTGAGTTCTTCATTACTCCAGCCGCAAATGGGATCAGCTCTCGTTCTTCTAACAGCGACAACTTCCTTTTCTTCTAGTCGTGTGCAATGCTTGCAGTCTTGCTTGCACGGGCGCCGAGATAATGCGTCTGCATTTGAATGCAGCTTTCCTCTTCGATGTTGAATCTGACATTGATACGTCTGAAGTATCTCGATCCATCTTGCTACTTGACCCTCTGGATTTTTGAAGTTCAAAATCCAATTTAGTGCACCATGATCTGTGCGAAGAAGGAACTTCTGTCCATAGATGTACTTATGGAAGTGCTTTGTTGCCAATACTAGAGCTAGAAGTTCCCTTCTGGTCACGCAATAGTTTCTTTCTTGTTTCGAGAGTACCTTGCTGAAATAGGCAACGACCTTTTCTTCTCCGTCATGAACTTGCGATAAAACAGCACCAACTCCAACATTACTTGCATCTGCGTCAATGATGAATTGTTTGCCTGGAGTCGGATAGGCCAGCACAGGAGCTTCACATAACCGCAGCTTCAGTTCCTGAAAGCTTTTCTCACACTCACCTGACCATTTAAAGGGTTTACCCTTCTCCGTAAGTTGGTGCAAGCTTTTGGCGATTCTCGCAAAATCCTTTACAAATCGTCGATAGTACGTTGCCAGACCGAGGAAACTCCGAAGTTGATGCTTGTCCTGAGGGGTTGGCCAGTTCTTCACAGTGTCAACTTTTTCAGGATCAGTCTTCACTCCTTGGGATGAGATGATATGCCCCAAATATTTAACCTCGGTCTTGAAAAGTTCACATTTCTTTGGATTCAACTTAAGATGTGCTTCTCGTAGCCTCTGGAATACAGCCTTTAGGTTTTCACAATGGTCATCAAATGTTTTTCCGTAAACGATGACATCATCCAAATAGACTAGGCAAGATTTCCAGGTTAATCCATTCAAAACGCACTCCATCAAGCGCTCAAAAGTAGCTGGGGCATTACATAGCCCAAACGGCATGACATTAAACTGCCACAGACCATTTCCTGTGGAGAAAGCCGTCTTTTCCCGATCTTCTGGATGGATTTCTACCTGCCAGTAGCCACTCTTCAAGTCCAAAGTCGAAAACCATTGTGCTCCTTCCATTGCATCTAGAGTATCGCTGATTCTTGGCAGTGGGTAGCTGTCTTTCTTCGTCACATCATTCAGCCTTCGGTAGTCGACACAAAATCGAGTGCTTCCATCCTTCTTTTTGACGAGAACTACCGGTGATGCCCAAGGGCTTTTGGAATTTTCGATTAGCCCGTCTTTCTTCATTGTTGTTATCATTTCTTCAACTTCACCTTGTTTGGCCAACGGGAGACGTCTTGCTGGTTGACGAATCGGCCTAGCATCTCCTGTATCGATTCGATGCTGCACCAGTTGTGTCCGGCCGTATTGCCCGCTGGGTGAAGAGAAAATATCAGCATATTCATGAAGAAGACTTCCCGCAACATTAAGCTGATGTTGACTCAAGTTGTCTGATTTGAGAATTTGTTTCTTTAGTTTCTCCGAGTTCATAGTCATCTGTGTATCCACCTCGTTGATCTTAGTTATTGCGGCCACAGATTCACATTGCCCAACAACTTCTCCTTTCTTAAGCTTGATTGGGTACGGTTTGATGTTAAGTATCCGTACAGGTACCATGTTGTTCTTTGGTGCTACAAGAGTCTTCCCGATGATGATGTTTTGGGAACTTTGCTCAACTTCTGGTTCAACCATGAGGTATCGATGGCTTCCAATATTCCCCTTTAACTTCGTCCACACAAAAACTTCTGAAGAAGGAGGCAGGCACATGTCTTCTTTGATGACAGTTCTAATTGTTGTCGAGTTGTCAGTGCCATAGACCATTGGAATCTCTACATTTCTGTATTTCAGGACTTGATTACCGATATCCAAAATGATTTCATGCTCCTTGATGAAGTCGATTCCAATGATGCACTCATCACATATATCTGCCACCAAAAACGCATGCGAAAACTTTAGCTCTGCCATACGGATCGTAAGACGAACTTCACCGTACACCCTTGCTGCTTCTCCTGTGGCGGTCTTCAGACGGTAGCTGTTGGTGTTATGTAGCCAAGTCATCTTTACCAAGTCTCTTCGTACAATAGAGGCGGTGGCACCGGTGTCAATTGTAGCCACGTGTTGGTTATTGTTTATGGTTGCCTCTACTGTCAGACTTTTGTTATCTCGTTTAGTCTGTGAGACTTGAATTGTGGTTCTGGGGCCATCGATACCAGAAACCAGCTTCAGCCCCTCGAAGTTGGTTCTTACAAGTTGAGGATGAGTGTTGGTTGTATCGCTTACCTGTTGTTGGGCAATATTCCTGTTTCCACAGTGCTGGCAAGCATTTCTTCTTGGTGGCAATCTGCACTGCCGCTGGAGATGTCCTGTCTTGTTACAGTTCCAGCATCGAGCAGCTCCGTCTCGTTGGTTTCTTTGGAATGCGAGTTTTTGACAAGAGCATTCCTCCAATGCAACTTCTCTTACTCGATGAACGCCTTGAGTAGCCTGTTCTGCTGCTTCCATAGTAAGTGCGAACGCTAATGCTTCAGGAAGGGAACGTTTTCCAGCTGTTCGTATCGCTCGCTGAAGATTTATGTCAGATACAGCACGAACAAAGGCTTCTGTCGCAAACTGATTGATAATGTCGTCTCCTGCTATCGGATATGCCAGATGAGCTAACCTTTCAATATCTGCTTGGAGTTGTTGCAGAGTTTCTCCTCTTTTGTGGACTCTTGTATTGAGTTGGACGCGGAAGACTTCCTGCATATGGCCATCTCCAAAGTGTTTTTCAATGACCTGGACAAGATCGTCAAAGTTACCATTCTTTTCTGGTGGTAAAGTTTGTAACAACTCAGCAGCAGGACCTCTAAGAGCAAGAGTCAGCGCTATACTTTTGTCTTCGTCATCCCAGCCATTTGTTGTGACAGCTGCCTCAAACTGTTTCTTGTAGATCGACCAAGAACTTTGTCCATCAAAGGTTGGTGGATGCATTTCTTTCTTCTTTAAATACTCACCAGAACTTTCTCGCACCTTAATTTTTCGAACCTTGTCAAGTTCTTCGGTAAAACTTTGCATTTTAACTTCCATTCCTTTGAATTTGTCATCGAATTTTATTTCTACTTTCTCGAGTTTTTCTTCAACTTTCTCGAACTTTTCTTGAGATTGTTTTTCAACACCTTTGATGGAAGCATCAAGAGCAACGAACTTGTTCTCGATAGCATCAAGCTTACCTTCGATGAGGTTTTTCTGTTCATCTAGAAGGTTCTTTTGGGTTTCGAGAAGATTCTTCTGTTCATTCTTTTGCTCTGTGCGTTGTTGTTCCATTTGTTCTCTCTGTTCTTTGCGTTGTGTCTCAATTTGTTCGAGAAGATTCTTCTGTTCATCCTTTTGTTCTTTACGTTGTTGTTCCATTTGATCTTTCTGTTCTTCAAATTTTGCAAGGAGAACAGCCATCATGGATGACATATCGGAACTAGTACTTACTCGTTCTTCTATCATTTCAACTTCGAATTGAAATGTATCCAAATCTTCGTTTTTCTGGGTTAAATAATCCTGTAGACGAATAATGAGATCATTTTTCGATCCAGCAGTAGGAAGACCTCGCTTAGTTAATTCCGCCTTCAGCTCAGTCAAACTTAACTGATTTAGTGTTTTACCCATTTTGACTTTTCAAAACGCGAGCACTTTTACTTATTTCAAAATGTTTTACACTTTGTTTATTGTTAAAACACACGCGCACTTTTTATTCGCGAAATTATCTGATTCGCACAAATAAATAAGTTTTATTCCACTTTTCTGACACCAATGTAACGTTTTATTCCGGGTTCACAATAAAACTTATTTAATTTACACTTATATTTCCGTTTAAATAAGAACACACTTTATTTCAACTCAATTTACTTTTATTATTCTCTCAAACAAACACACTTTTAAATCACTTTATTTACTACTAACAATTCGCAACACTTTATTTCACTTTGTACTGTACTCTTTCACTTTCAAGATTAAACTGTCTCGGTCGGTGTCTACGCTGCCCTTTTATACCGGAATTTCGAGATTCGAGAATGTCTTCGAAGGTTCTCGTCTTTGCTTCTCGAAACTTCCTTTCCAGGAGGGGGCGCTTCATACTTCCAGTCTAGTGGGATATTTATGGATGTGTTCAGAGGGTAGGTAGTTTCTTAATTATTAAAGGTCCGTTCACATTTCTACCTTTGCAGTAGTAGGTAGTGTGTTCAGACTTTTATCTTAAAAGTAGTTGAGTAATTCATCGTTACAATACATATGTATAAAAAATTTCTATTTGATAAGAAATTCAAAAATTTGATAAGAAAACAAAAACAAATGTTTCATGTACAAACGGACGCACCGAGCGACCCACAGACACAGAAGAATGGCATTTCCAAAACCAGACTTTTTGGAGTCAATCCGCGGTTTAAAGTGAATTCTTCAAAATGCGTCTGTTTATTTTAGTGTATTTTTTCATTTTTTGTCCATTTGTGGTAAATTTTGCAAAGTATAATCGTATTTTTGTGTTTTCATATTTGGTAATTTCTATAGTTTCCCGCGATAAATTCAGTTCTTCACAGATTTTTTTAACAGACACGCCAAAATAATGACTTGCAACAGAAGATGCACTAATTTCAATGTTAAGTTCCGCCGTTATGCCCAAGTTTTTTCAAATCGGAGCCTTAATAAGTCTGTCAGTTTTATACGTGCTTGAAACACGTAAAATGAATTACCTTACCTTAACAACGTTGAAAAAGAACGATTGTCAAAATACTTTTTTCCCTCAGAAATTAGCACTTTTTATACAAAAAATGCAGCCTCGAAGCATAATACCAACTATATACCATCATGAGATTCACCATGACCATAATATACTTAAATAACCGTCAACTTCCTTATTTTATATTTAACCATTACAGATTATTCGCATCAGTTAGTAAAATGTTCATTTTGTCAAAATACTTTTTCCGATTATTGTATGTAATAAAATTTATTATATTTATTTTTTGTTGCTTTTAAATTTACATAAACTACACTCCTGCTCAAAATTAAAGCACGCTTTTTTCTTCTGTACCTACTTATAGCCCTGTATTTTATTTTAAATGGCTTTAAAATTCTTTGGTCTATTCTTTTGTTTTTTTATTGTTTAGCAAGTCGCCAAAATGCTAAACTGCAACAGTATTTCTAACCAAAAAAAAAAGATAAACCAAATTTAACAACTTAACGTCTGAAAACTGATATTAAAATAATTTTTGTTTTTTAAGAAAAAAAATTTTTTAAAATGGAAACAAGTCACAGTTCTTTCCAAAAATTGTATTCAAAACATGCAATTGTCTCCTCTAGCGCATATGGCAACTTGAAGTCGTCTGTTCAATCCACGAATTAACTTTTGAAGGTTTTGTTGTAACTCTTTTTTCACTGCAGTTTTCAGTTGATCAAGACTGCTTGGAGGGGGATTTCGGTCTAATATGCATCTTTTTCAATCTTTTCAACATTTCCATCAACCTTGACATGTTCTATTGAATTTAAGTCCTGATTTCTGTGTGGTCAATCCAGAGCTGCCATATTAAAATCTTGAAGATATTCTTAAAACACTCAATCAAAATCAAAATTCGTGCATCAGACTAAACTGTGGACCGAATCTAGTGGTGATTGGAAGGGCTCACTAACCCCGTACGTGTTGTTAAGCAGATTTTACTCCATGAAAATTTATGACTTACCTCTAAGAGGTTCGCGGGTTGACAGACTGACTTCAGCAAATCTCTCCAAGTCTTCCCCACAGACATTTTATTCCATGAGGAAATAACCATGATACTGTGACATAAAGTAACAATAAAACTTTTATATTAAATAATTATGATGTGCGTTAAATTTAAGCAGAAGTGTATATGTTGTCACAAACACGTACATAATATGTTCTGTAGCTCAACTCAATAAAATTTTTTAGCTTCACTTGCTAAAAGATAATGTCTTAATGTGCTAGCACCATTGAATAATTATATATAGAAGTGACACCGATAGTTTCTAGCGCTACAGAATTTTATTTTTTTCGGCAATTAGATGTACTAAAAAATCCCCAGAGAGAATGGGGCTTGTCTTAGAAAATTATTTTTCCAAAAATTTGTTTTTAAAAAAGGAAATTTCACTAATACAAACGTAACAAAACAAATATCAAATAAAAATAAATTGTATCGACACGTCGACATCCTATAATAGAAAAAAAATAAGGAAATTTTACTCACACATAAAACATAAAACAAATATCAAACAAAAATAAATCGTATCGACACATCGACATCCTATAAATGAAAAAATAAAATAAGGAAATTTTACTCATACATACAAAATTACACAAATATCAAACAAAAATATTGAAAAGTTAGTTGACATTATAAATGTATCCATAGTAACTCGAAACTAAAAACAAGAAATTTTTTATTAACGACAAGAATTTGAACAAAATTAAATATTATTGTTGTATATCCTAGGCACTTTATAGTTTATAGGGCATGAAAGTTACCCTTGTTTCAATAGTCCTATTAGCGTAGGTGGCAAGGTGATTGCTCTTTAATTTTGCTTTCTGAGTTCGTATCCCCACAGAGATTGCTATTTTTTTATATTATATTTTGTTTTGGAATATTATGAAATGCGTAACAATAAGAGCCTTTTTTTGCGGAATCGAAACTTAAGCATTTAATTACAACATAAATCTTTATGTGACAGTTTCCCCTGAAGTAAAAATAGAGCCTATACTTTTATGTTCAACATGAATTATTTAAGGTTCGTTTCAGCTAATGGCCTTTAAAGAAAAAAAGAAAAACGTTAAGAAAAACTCAACGTAATATTTTAAATCAGGTAAGAGCTCAAACCAATAAGTCGATTTGGCTCAAACTTTTTGTTTATTTTTGATTCCAAGGAGGGGAAAGTGAAATTTTTTAAAGGTACCAACTAGAGATGCTGCGAATAATGATTCGGTCGAATCCCGAACATTCGACCACGGTTATACATTCACTTACTATTACGCTATTATTACTATAATTCACCAAAACTTATCATTAGTAAATTTGATTTTCTACGAGCCTTACCAATAATCAAATTAAAGGCTCACTTAAATATTTAACTGAATTATACATATTTCCAATATAAACAATTTAATACTCAGGTTAAAGGCTAAAGCTCGGCTAAATTTAATAGTTGAGTTTCATAACCATAAAATTTAACCGAGCATTAGCTTTTAACCTGAGTTGTTTTTATACACTAGCCCAAAAAGTTAAAGGAACAAAGGAAAATTCGTGATAGCTCCAAAACAAGTAGGTACCTATTCGATTTGATTTTTTCTACTAAGATAGATTTTTAGAAAAAAAATGCTTCATACGAAGTTTGATGTTAATCGGTAGATCCATTTAGCTGTTCCTTTGGGAGGTGGCAAAGTACTACTAGTAGTTTACTAGCGATTTTCAATGGAACGCACTTTCAACAAATTCAATACAAATCGTATCCACTCGGGAAGAAGAGCATGAGTTGGTAGATGATAGTACTAGATTAAACAAAAAATCTACTATTAGCAGACTACCACCTCCAGTCGAACAGGGCTATAGTAATCCCATGTCTGATTGTTATCTCAACTTTTTTTTTTGTAAGAATGCATAGCTTGACTATATAAAAAGCATGTAAAAGCTACATTCTTCTAGTTTTAGAATCTTAGAACCAAATATGTATTTTATTTCAAATGGTGAAATAGAAAAATCATTGGAACTATCCCAAAACCACATTTTCTTGCATTTGCGATCAAAATATGCCTTTTTACCTTTTAAGTTTATTTGAACATTTTATTAATAAATATCGTTTAAATTTTAGATAACAAAAATGTTTTAATTAAAAATAAAGAAAAGTATCCAAAAATGGTATGAAAAGATTTTTTTTTTTTTCAAAATTTAACATTTTATAAAAACTTTAATTTTTATATAAAAATCCTTGTTCGCAAACATAAATCAGTTTAAGCAAATAAACGAGGTTGTTTCGTATTGTATAAAAATAATTTGAAATATGTATTAAAATACTTTAAAATAATGTGAAATATGGCCATATTGTATGAACTTAATCCCTACCTACTCTTGCATTATGCGGTTTAAGAAAATAGTAAGTATATGCCACAGTGCATGTGGAAAACATTCAAACAATGTGAACTACAACTTTGGCCTAGATATAATTACAAAAAGCACCCTAATTAAAATTAAATAAACACTTCTATAACTGAAGAAAATCTTCTTGTCGTTAATAAAAACAAAAAACAAAATCCTTCCAAATATACATAAGACCAAACATTCAAAAATAAATATTCAATTCAAAATAATACAAAAATTTAAAATAAATTCAATTTCAATATTACAGAAACAAAAATAAACAAACACACTACTAGCACAAAACAAAACTAATACAAATACACCAAATATAAATAATATTGTAGATGTGGTTACTTAGTAACCAAAAGTCCTTTTCAGGGATTTTTCGGCCATCGAATACACAATCCTAAAACGATTGTGGCGCTACTCCTCAAACGATTGTGGCTCCACCCCTCAAACATAGCGGACGTTTTTTCCGGTGTCACTTCTATATATAATTATTCAATGCTAGCACTTAATCGAAATAAAATAAACTTAATATAAATCTTACTTTTCTGAAGATTTTGAAACTTCTTTTTGAGTTTTTAAAGAGAGCCATAAAAGAGCTACAGTAAAACATATTTTTCGTATAAAACCTAATACTTTTAAAATATATGTATGTAAGTTTTTTTTAGCTTTAAGCCTTAACACTTTATAAGCTATAACGGACTTATCGGACAGAAGAAACTACAGGACTTTTTACAAATTGTAAACAATGGCAATAACCAAAATTCAGAGTCTTACAAGTTTTTCCGAGATTGTTGCAATGACCGAGTAAATATTTTTTAGGCTCAATCTGATATTAGATTTTTTACAATAGTTAGTGAAAATCCAGTATTGAATCCAACGAACACAACACCGGGTACGCCAGGGGCGTACACACCATTCATTGGGGCATGCGGGGCGGTACCCCGGGCCCCCGACAGACCGGGGCCCCGACTGGAGACCATGCAGAGAAGGCAAATTATTATAAAAGTAACGAAGCAAAAAGATAAGATATTTGACATAAATCACTTCGGACACAAGAGAGACAAATTATATTCTTCAGTATAATGCATAATGAATTATCAGCCAGCCGAATAATATTTCTTCAGGGCCCCAGAAAAATAAATCGGTGTTTTAAAGAAAAATTATAAATTACCTTAGGGCCCCAAAAAATGTTACTTGAATAATCTTATGCTGACTTTTTACGACACGATTTTTGCCGTGCGGCAAAGCTTTGCGGCGTACGTCGACTCGTGTGAATATACGCCGCATAGGTGAATAAAGTGACAATTCTCATAGTAGAGTCCTAGATCCTAGTAGACTTTAGCCGTGCGGCATATTGTGTGGCTTAAATCGACTCGTGAAAAGTCGGCATTAGCAACAAATGATACATCAGGGGCCTCCCACAAAAAAGTAGGGCGTATACGTTTATTTTTATTTTTTCTTATTTTCTTTATCAAAGGGGCCCCCAAATGTCAAAGGAGCCCCAAAATTCAGTCTTGCACCAGGGCCCCGGCAGCTCAACGTACGCTTCTGACACTGAGGTCAAAAAAACTTGATAGACTGCATAATTGAGACGTGTTCAACAAAAATGTATATGAAAGGACATTGTCTTTGCGTGTAAAACGCATGATTTTACCCTTGTCAATATACAGGGTGTCCCGGAATGAGATAAGAAGATTTTGAGGGATGATTCTTGGGTATATTATAAGAATTGTTCTACAGTAACTGTCTATCTGCAAAGTTGATACCCTTTAGCGATGATTTAAGAAGACGCTTACTTTGGTATACCTACCTTTACTCATGTTAATGTTAATAACTCCGTTAATACTTATGATACAAACTTCATGTCTGGATTTTTAGAAGAAATGCTATTCTTTGTACCTGCATTTAAAAAATGTTAATATCTTTTTTAATTGCTCAGATTATAATTATTATTTATTATTATTTTTTTCTTACCCATGATAATTTTTGACTTTGCGGCCGATTTTCTTCGATAAATGTCTAATAAACATAGTGTTTTATAACTTTATTCTTATAAAGAAAACAATAATGAACAAAAATGTTGTTCACAAATTTGCCAGAAAACTTATAGATTATATGATATTTGGGAAAACCTGCACAAGGTAAAATCTCTAAAAAATGTGTTTTTTTGCTAGAGTCAAAAATGGGTACGAATTAAAAATTTATTTTTGTAGTTTAGTTTTTATTTTTATTCGCATTTTCTTTATGTGGACCATAACAGCCTAACAACAATATTTACACTAAAAAATTGGTCAAATTTAACAAATAACATATATAAATTGTCTGTTATTAATTTAAAAAGTACCAAGTATATGTAGGTATGTATACCTAACTTGTTTATATTAATTTTTCCAACGGAGTTGAAAAAAGCAGAAACGAGATTTTGACTGTTCAATGGTCTCATGTCGATTTGAGGAACTTAATGAATACGCATGACCCATAAATATAGGGAAATTTTTGTTTTCCTACTTTATTAAGGATGGGTTTAACTAAGTTTTTCATATTCTGACACTTTCAGGAGAAAACGTCAATTTTGTTCAGTTCACTTTTGTCGCTGACGTCGTCGTTATCAAAAACTTCAATAGTTTAAGTGCGGGTGTATTCCTTTTTTCTTCAAGCGCAGTATTGAAGGAAAAAGAAACATACAAAAATATCACAACATTTTTTGATGTCACACAGACAATTTATCTCTTTCGCATTAAAAAGGACGAATACACAGTGAGCAAGCACTATTAGACGTCGTCGCCTTAAAGTGGTTTTCCATCGTTATATACACCTACATCCCTTGCTATAGATGTAAAATGTAGATACTATTTTTCTTCTTTTTTTATTCATCCTTTGTCCTTTGGTGTACGTTTTTTTAATCATTACTCGTCGGTATTGTCACTAAGTCGCATATAGGTACTTCAACTCACGGAGGACGACGACGTTTCGCATAATTGCAAAAAAATATAATAGATACTCGGTAAACTTAGACAAACAAGAATTAAAGACTATCAACTTCTTTGTTCGTAGTTTTTAATTTTTTTATGAATCCATGATCCCCGTGTGTGTGTGTAATTGGTGTTGGATGTATAAGTGCAAGTGATTACATAAATAAATTATTGATTAATTAGAAGTGAAAGGAGTAAACTTAATAGTTTAATTGTGCAAAGAGGCACATCGTTATTGCCGCACCTGCAAGGACGACACACTCTGAAAAAAAAGAAGAAAAATCCGTTTGTGATCTCAGGAAATAGTTCCCCGCAATTCGTACGTATTATTTTTTAATAGATTCATGTATGCAAATTGCTATAGACATCATTCTTGAAGGATACCATACTATATCTAACCAATAGAGGCAATATCGCATCGGTTCATATAGAGGTGTCATGGGAATCTAAAAGAATTATGCAATCAGCTGTTTCGAGGGATGTTTCGTTTTTAATGCAATTGTCCTGGATTTTTATTACTTTTTTTTTATTAAAAATCGATTAAATGATTTTCAGTGCATGGTCTCTTTGTGCCGCAGTGTCCTTCTTACGATTTTTGTTGTGTAATTTGACATAATTTAATTTAAAAGTCATGTCAGGTTCTTATGCAATCGACATAAAACAAGAAAGGGAATAGCTAGAGAAGGAAAGGACAAAGTGCTTTGTTTCCTTTGATCTTGTCTCTGCGAGTTTTGAATTCATAAATAAGATTAGTTGAGGTTTAGCTCTTAAAAATCGGCAATCATTCTATATCCTCTCACACTGACACTCACACTCACATTGGTGAAATATTAATCAATAAAAAGATGACATCTCTGTGGGGTTGGTTTTTTTAGGAGGAAAGGGTGTACATGGAGTTAACGACAACAACGAGAGCGCCTCGAAGATGACGACAAAGTTTTTTTTGTGGGTGGTTCGTTTGACTTTTTTTTTTTGGCAACCGAACGCGCGTCACGTACATAGATAGCAAATCCATTAAACCGTTTCACATCATCCTACTATTGATATATATATAGATGTGTAAGAAGTAAGTTGGAAGAAGCTAGAACAATAACAATAGTAGCAGAACAGGGTACTTTCGTTTGTTCATTGTTCTGTCATCATCAACCGGGTGAAGTTGTAGCTTGTGTAGGTTCTTCCTAATCTATACATGAACATAGATACTTTCTTCAACACAATGAGTTTTCATTGTTTGTCCTGTTGTCAATAACAACAGAAGTTTGGACACAAACAAACATGTGGAGTCAACCAGTAAGGTACTCAGAGTTAACTATTCTATACAAAATCCCGTCACCGCCAACGTCGCCATCCCCTCCGTGCTGCCACCATCGCACCGGCTTTAAAAGAGGTAGACTGTGGCAAGAGACTCTTCCGATGACGGTGAATAGACACATGTCATCATGTCATTGAGCGACAACGACAACAAGGACAACGACTCATCGAGGAAACATTCTCGGAAAACAATTTTTGTTCCCTTTGTAAAATGTGTGCAAGCCAAAAAGGAGTTGGTATAAAAACAGGATGCAAATATTGAGAGAATCAGTTGTACACGGTATGATTTTTTTTTAATGGGTGGAAATACCAAGACTGCTGGCGCCAAACAGGCCGGAAATGACTAAGAGAGGTCGTTACAGAGGCTTGAGGGTGGCTTCGTTTTTATTACTCTGATAAAAACTTTACTGTTGAATTTTCATTTTTGGATAAAAGTTTACATTGGACATTCATGTACATAGCTATTTATATTTTTTTTTTTCAGTTGGATTCACTTAAGAAAAAATCGATAAAAAAAAAAACATTTAAACTCAGACTTTTCAAAAAAGAACAATAAAAAGCTGTAGAAAATTAATATTTTTGTCTTCACTCAAAATGAAAAGTTTTAGAAATTTTTAAGGAAAAAATATATTATTATGATGCGTGTTTTTGGTGCGTGTACAATGGTGATGAGTCTTGATTCACTACTACTACCGACCGACGGTGATAATTATGATAATATGACTAATTTTATTTTTACTTGCGATATAGGTACTATAGGGCAAGTTTAGGATTCGTAAAAAAAATCGAACTCGAGATAACAATTTTACATGACATTACGATGATGGAGAATGCCAAAAAAGTGGGTCCCGCAATTCTGTCTGTCTGTCTGTCTGTCTGTCTGTCTGTCTGTCTGTCTGTCTGTCTGTCTGTGTGTCTGTCTCTATCTGGAGCTGCAGCCTAAACGAGTGAAGTGATTTTCTTCAAACTTGGTAGTTAGCAGTTTTTGGTGATTCCCTAGAGGGAAAATTAAAATTTTTTTTTTATGACCAAAACTAACGGTACCTGTCATATAACGGAAATAGAAAAGTTAATTTTTTTCAAAAACGGCTCTAACGATTTTGATTAAAATTTTTGTGTGTAGTACTACACATAAGAGCCAACTTTTGAAATAAAAAAATATTTTTTGTACCGTTATTAACGGTACCTGTCATAGAACGGTTTTTTTCGTTTCTGAATATCTCGTACAAAATTAACCCGATTTAAATGAAAATTTGTATACAAAAGTGTGTAAGTAAAGATAATAATAAAATTTTAGAAAATTTTCAAAAAACGAATTTTTGGTTTTTTAAAAAATATTTCAAAATTTTTTTTTGAAAAATCAATTTTTTGAAAACGGATCAATGAAAAATTTTGAAATTTAGTTTTTATGTGTAAATTAATTATTTCTTCAAAATGGCATACCAACTTTTTTTTAAAAAAATATTAAAAAATTTTTATATATAAAAAATTATTTTTTTTAAAAACGGCTCCTACAATTTTCGAAAATTTTTTTCTAAAAATACGTTTTTATACAAGAAATAAAATGGCATAATTTTTTTTTTTTAAGATAATTTAAAACGGAGTTTAATTAATTATAAAAACAGATTTAATTTTTTTGTACTACTTATGAAATTTCTTGAATAAAAAGCTTTAACATTATTGTTACTTTAAGCATAAGAGCAAATACGTGCGACCCCAGTCGTGCAATTTATTTTTTTTGTGATTTGAGAATTCAAAACAAACTTTCCAGACTATGGATTAAGCAAAATTCTGTTGACTTTTGTATTGGACGTCTTGAGACTACAACAAAGTTGGATGTTTTTGTGTTGAGCTGAAGAATAACAAGAGTTTGAAAACAGTTCCATTGGGAGGTGACAAAGTACTACTAGTAGTTTACTATAATGTTCTTTCATAGAAAACTAACAAGTACAAAGTCATTGACGCTTTTTGTATTTTTATATTTTTCCAAGAAATGACAAAAAGCAAACAGTGAGACATTGTTAAAATGCAAACAGTGAGACACACATTTAAAAAAAAAACCTATTAATTGAAAATTAATTCATGGGGCGTCTGCCCTAACGCGTTCCCCATTACAACGCCACTTGTTTCGGGTATGATAACTAGTACAGTTAAGTTAGATTTGGTTATATGGAGGTCTGACAAATAATTCGCAACTGCAATTGGGATTCAAAATATGAAAGAACATTAGTACCGAAACTAAACCCTACATTTTTCACAAAAATATCGGTTTAACTTTGGCTGCCATTTTGTATTGAACCGTTTTTTGACTTCCACTCGGCTAATTTTGATGTTAGAGAAAAATGTTATAAGAAAAAGTTGTAGTAAATTTTATTTCCCACAAAATATGTTAAGTTACTTTTTTCTTTAACGGTTACACATACATTTACGTGCAATAACTTTTTTTAAAGCCAAAACCCTCGTCTGGTATCTTGTATTTAAAAAGAAGCTGTTTTATTTTCACACCTCAAAATTGATTCTTCCGTGGGCAAAATTTTTTTTTTCGCTTCGCGTTTGGGTTCCAAAAATTAAACAGATTCTCATGTAAGTAAATTCTTTTCTGCTTTGCTTTCCACCAATTAAAACAGGTGGGATTTGTTTGTTTCTTGTCTTTGTATTGCGATTAATTTGACGGCTCTATTTGCGAGATAGGTACTTAGTTCTACCGGCGCTCATCATGCGAGGTTGGGTGTATTCAAAGTTTCTTTTGCATTTAAAAAATCTGGAACAAAACACGAATAAAATATGACAAAAGTTATTGTACATTACTGTTTTATATTTCGAAAAGTTTGGGGCTTATGTCCCAGTTAAGCATATGTCCCACTCAAGTGAGATAGTCCTTTAATTAAATGTTGACCCACTCAAGTGGAACATAACTTCCATTAATAAAAAGTGGACGTTATGTCCCTGGGCCTTATGTCTCTGCGCCATGTTTTTATCACTTCTTGAAACCAATCTAGGTAAATGAATAATTAACAGGCACAAAAGACCCAAAACTTTTTTGGAACCTATACCTCGATTGGATGGACATGGATATTAGGGTGTGTCAAAATGCTAAAATATGGAATTTTCGAATGTAATAGCTTTTAAAAGTTACATTAGATACATATCAAAAATAAATCCTGCGTTTACAATTTTTTATTTAAATTAATATCTTTGGCTCTCTCAAAATATAGGAAGAAATCTAAGAAATTTGAATTTTTAGAGATTTTTAAAATATATGTTTTTTTTTTAATTGCGCCTTTTGAATTCAAAAAAAATATATTAAATATATATCTTTATAAGAAAAATCTCTTAAGCTTATATATTTTGGAATTGAAAACTTAGTAAAGAAGCTGCGAAATAATATGCGAAGGAAAAAAAAAACATTTTTTTCATATAAAATCGTTTTTTTTTTTTTTTCCTACACGGAGAAAAAAGTGCCACCTTAAAATAATATGATACTCACATTAAATTTCACCACCTTAAAATAAGGTGATATCCGCTTAAAATAAGGTGATTCCACAAAATACTATTCAGAATGTCTATCGATGGAATGGAAAGGAATGTCTATCGATTAAAAGAAAATGTTCATTTTGGGCGTTCGGCGGACATCAATGCAATTTGTTTCAAATCAACGAACTATAACTTAAGAATAACTTTTACTACGCAGCAACATTGCATTTAGAATGTAAGATATTGTAATTATTGTAAATTATTTTTTTTTTTTATTAATTTTATTTCATGAAGAGTTTCAGCAAATTACATGTTAGACGCAACCTACTTAATTCATAAGGAATTAGATAAATATAAATAGCATATTGAAAACTGGTACTCAACGTATTAAACAAAGTGTCAGAAAAACTGACCTTATTATATTAAGATTTATTAAGATTAGTCTAAACTAAGAAGCGTTTAAATGGGGGTTAAAATTCAACTTAAGCAATTTTTTTTACTTTAGAATTTCTTAAACAGACGGAAACAGCGATTTGCTTTCGAAAGTGAGATGTTTTTTAAAACCAGTTTGAAATTTGTTTCGTATGAAACGAAAATCAGTAAAATACTGAGTACCAATAAAACACGGCTAATATGTATGTAACAATATGCTCTTCTTTTTAATAACTTTCATTAGCATCACTTGTAACTAACAAACTAAAGTATTAAATTTAAATAAAATTTTGAAGTTCAAAATTTTCAACAGTGTGCCTACACCTACATGTAGGCTGTTTTCGACATCGAAATTAATAAAAAACTGCGCCATGACATAACATAATTGTTCAATATGGCTACTGTGTAATATTTTTTTTTTTATAATTTTGTAGTTCTTAATGAATTGAACATAATCATTTTTATCAAAAAAAAACAAAACCGACTTCCATGGATCAAAACTGGGTTTTATGGTTTTTCTAATAATTTCTGAACGAACTGCAGCCACCAGCTTTCCAATACAAACAGAATTATCAAAATTGGTTCACTCAGTCCAAAGTTATGAGGTAACAAACATAAAAAAAAATACAGACGAATTGAAACCTCCTCCTTTTTGGAAGTCGGCGTAAAAATAGAATAAAATACAATTGAATACAAGCTTAGGAAGACACGTCGTGTCAGTGCTTTCGTGTCTGCATGGCAATTTGAACGTAACATTTAATTTTTTTTGCCGCTCATCATTCGCACAAGTGCCTATAGGCGATTTTTGATTATATAAAATCAATTAAAAACAAAATGTTCTCTACGTAAGGTAATTGCCCCATGTTATAATCAAATTTGTGTGGCAACTATAGCACGTTCATTTATGGAAGTGCAACTATAATTTTAGTTTTAATTTCAGGGCAAAAACTTCCAAGCAGATTATCAGTTCATTGGATTAGATTTCAAGCTATTATTGGGCGGATTAGCAACAAAATCGTGCACTTTGTGATAAAAGAACGAAATTTATATCGCACAATATAGTTATTTTCAGATATTGGGCCACCTTGTATTCCATCCTAAGGATAGATACAACAGTTTTTCTGTGTTGCACTCGCTTTGTTGCATAAATATATTATAGGTAATGAAACATTTATATCAATATGATAAGTAAAGGAGAGGTGCGGACAGTGAGACACCCCTTTTTTAAATTGGTATATCTTAGAATGTTTTCAAGATAGCTTAGCGAAACTTTGAAGTCAGTTTAAGACATATTTAATCTTAATGTTGCAAAAAAACTTGTACACCGAAAAAAAAACCAATATCAATTTATCATTTTTTAAATATCAAATAAATATTTTTTAAATATCAGCCAAAAATGCTCTATAAAATGTGTTTTATGATATTTAAAATGTTAAAACAACATTTTTATTATCAGGATGATATTTAAATGTCACATTTTGGAAATTTTGTTTGATATTTTATTATCATTTTTTCATGTGAATTTCTCATTCCAAATTATTGAAAAATATTAAATAAAAAATTCTTAATGTGTACTAATTTAAAGGCGCTTTGTGTTTTTTCGAAGTAAAATGTATGATTTACTGAGAAAATTTGATCGGCACGAAGATTTTACTTCACATGGTTTGGGAGAAAATAACAAAACAATTATATCACCTATAAGCTATAATAGAAAAAATAATATCACCATTATTTTGTAAAGAATATTCCCTTTCAGTAATGTTTTGAAAAAAGAAAGAAAATTCTTAAAATAATAAAAATAATAAAAATGAAAAGGAAAGAAATAGGTTTCATTATAATAAACTAAAACGTAAAATCTAGTCAACATTGATATTTTAATTGTCAAAGTGAAATTGTCACTATCCACTTAAACTTAAAAAAATGTCAAAATGATATTTTAATTGTCAAAGTGAAATGTTCACTATCCCACCTGAAATTAAAAAATGTAAAAATGATATGATAAAATATCAAAATTTTATTTTAATTGTTGGACGACTTTTGTCACTGAAAAATGTTAATTTGATAGCTGTTATTATCAAATTTTTTTTTCGGTGTAGTTAAAGAATGAATGAGAGCATCACATTGGACTAAAATGTAGTCTGTTGCACTGTTTGATTTTTAAAAATCTATGTCTCACTGTTTGCTTTTTAATAATGTCTCACTGTTTACTTTTTGTCATTTTTCGGAAAGATATAAAATTAAAAAAAAACGAGAAAGAATTCTAATTACATGATATTTTTTTATGAAAGAACATATAAATATAATACATATGTAAAAAAAGTTCTGTCCACTAACCAGATTTTTTGTATTATACACTCTTTTTATAACACTCCAAAAACTACTTTCACCTGATTTTGTATGATATTTTACGGTGTAGGAAAATGGACAGCTTTAATTTAGTCAGGACAAAATTAAAAGACGCAGACGGGGAAATAAACATTTTGACCCAAACTAGCGTTACTGTGCTTATTTTCAGAAAAGAGGAAAATGGATTGTCTCACTGTTTGCACTGTCTCACTGTTCGCACCTTTCCCCTACAGGACTTCTTTAACGCCCGATCAAATAAAATAAAACCAAAATGTCTGGACCATCATTTTAAAAGTTATTGGACTCTTTAACTTAAAGAGCAAGAGACAGAATATTACTCTTTGGAAATAAGTGGTAGATAGATCAAATTTTGTATGGACGTACCATAGAAAAAAATAATAAAGCGTATGCATTAAAATATTTCGGATTAAAGGGTGTTTTTTTTTAGTGAGAAAGAACGCTTTTGAAATATTACCAGTGCACCACATGGAAGACTTATGCATTTTTTTTACCTGCATACAAATTGTCATCAAGTGGGCACTACGCCCAGGCTTTGGCACTACACCCTTATTTACAGGAATACACTCAGGGGGGTCATTCCGTAATTTTTAAAACGATAATCGAATCGATGATAATCGTTTTACAGTTTGAGAATCTTTAAAGCTTTTTTAAGTCAATTCTGATTCTGATTGAAAAGAGAAGAACTAAACTTGAAATATAGAAAAATGTACTGGTTACTTTTTAACAACTCTGATTTATCAACCCAAAACAAAATAATGCTGTATAGTCAAGTACTAAAGCCTGTTTGGACCTATGGTATCCAATTATGGGGCTGTACAAAGAAAACAAATACCGAAATCATCGAAAAATTCCAAAACAAAGTCCTTCGTGGAATAGTTAATGCACCTTGGTACATAAGAAATAGCGATCTACATCGTGACTTACAAATAGAAAACTTTCGCTATCGTAGAAACTTGTAATTTGGCAGGAAAAACTTTAAGATTTTCAATTCAGGGGCGTGTTAACCTTATTTAATATTATAGAACACTTCTGATTATCGTAGAATCTTGAAAGTTAGTAGAATGGTAGAGTTGGTAGTTTATACAATGTTTTTTTTTTCTTTTTCCTTGATTTTTGGTATCTTGGCTGGCGATTTTTTTCACAGCCAACCTTTGATACTTTTTCCCGTAGGGTTCTTGAAGTTGAAAAGAGGTAGCATATCTCCGAAAAAATAGAATTAATATGGAATTTTTTGGCGGAAAATTTACCGCCAACCTCAACTAGAGAGATATATTGCATGGGATAAAAAATTAAGCGTTTGCTGGATATGACTCTGTATCTGTATTAATACAGTCAAATAAGGAGAATGCTAAGCATTATGTAACTTTTCTAGGTGCTCAAAAAAATTAATGATTCTTACACTTTAAAAAATATATTGTGTTTTATAAGGTTAAATAAAACAAATCAATTCAAGCTTCTTAACAGGAATGTTATATGGACATAATTCTAAGTCAAATAAAAAAATAAAAAAAAATTTGAGGTGCAGTGCACCAGTGGATTCACTTTATCTAAATTTTAAATTAAATAAATTGCACGACTGGGGTCGCACGTACTTGCTCTTATGCTTAAAGTAACTATAATGTTAAAGCTTTTTATTCAAGAAATTTAAAATTTGATATTTTGAAGAAATTTCATAAGTAGTATAAAAAAATTAAATCTGTTTTTATAATTAACAAAACTCCGTTTTAAAATATCTTAAAAAAAAAAACAAATATGCCATTTTATTTCTCGTATAAAAAGGTATTTTTAGAAAAAAATTTTCGAAAATTGTAGGAGCCGTTTTTTAAAAAAATTATTTTTTGTATATCAAAATTTTTACCATTTTCCAAAAAAAAAGTTGGTATGCCATTGTGAAGAAATAATTAATTTACACATAAAAACTAAATTTCAAAATTTTTCATTGATCCGTTTTCAAAAAATTTATTTTTCAAAAAAAAAATTTTGAAATATTTTTTAAAAAACCAAAAATGCGTTTTTTGAAAATTTTCTAAAATTTTAATATTATCTTTACTTACACACTTTTGTATAAAAATTTTCATTTAAATCGGGTTAATGTTGTACGAGATATTCAGAAACGAAAAAAACCGTTCTATGACAGGTACCGTTAATAAGGGTACAAAAAATATTTTTTTTTTTTTGAAAAGTTGGCCCTTATGTGTAGTACTACACACAAAAATTTTAATCAAAATCGTTAGAGGAGTTTTTGAAAAAAATTACCTTTTCTATTTCCGTTATATGGCAGGTACCGTTAGTTTTGGTCATAAAAAAAAAATTTCAGTTTCCCCTCTAGGGAATCACCAAAAACTGCTAACTACCAAGTTTGAAGAAAATCACTTCACTCGTTTAGGCTGCAGCTCCAGATAGAGACAGACAGACAGACAGACAGACAGAATTGCGGGACCCACTTTTTTGGCATTCTCCATCATCGTAATGTCATGTAAAATTGTTATCTCGAGTTCGATTTTTTTTACGAATCCTAAACTTTCCCTATAGTACCTATATCGCAAGTAAAAAGGTCACTGTGTTGTATGCGTACTATTTTTTTTTTGAGATGAATAAAAAATAATGCTTCCATAATTTTTAAATTAAGGCTAGGGCTGTAATTAAGTTGGGCTATCTTGGGCTAACCTTGTGCGAACAAACCTAGGTTTTAAAACAACGATTTTTTTACAGGAAAAAAAAAATCATAATATTTTCGGTTTCTGATATGAAAAAAAGTTTTTTGCTGTATCTTTTGAAAAATAGGTGGAAACAAGAAAACAAAAGTTGGGCTATCCTAGGCTAACGTTGGGCAAACGAACCACAGTGCAAAACAAACAATTTTTACACTGAATAAAAAAAAAATATTTTTTTGTGATTTTTGAAATGATGGGCTAACGAAGAAAAATCTTGGCTTATCCTGGGCTTACCTTGGACAATCGAACCAGGCAGGTTTGAAAAAAAAAATAGCATTTGGGGTTGCCAAGTTCTCATAGCCAACTTTAAAGGGGGACATTCTTGAGTATATTTTAAGAAGAGAAAAATCTATATAGGTAATTATAGTATAATTGATTATAATCAATTAAAATGCATGACTCGACCTTACGTACCTACTTGCTCTTGCAGTTCAAGCTTCAAGGTTACTAGAAATGTCTCTAAATACATTTTAAAGAGGTTTGGTTAATATACGGGAAGACGGAAGAGTCTATGTCGGCAGATTTTTTTTTACTCCAAACTGAATTTTTTTGTTATTTGATATTTTTGAGAAAAAATAAATATGCAGTGACAGTGACATATGTATATTGTATGTATTTGTGTATTGAAATAACTTTGAAAATTAAGTGTGCAAAGTTTAATCAAAATCGTAAGAGTCCTTTTCGAGAAAATTGCAATAACTTGAGGAAAATTGTATGGGAGGTATACGTTCAAAACCAAATACTAAAAAACAACTTTCCGAATTTAATAAAAATCATCGCCCTTTTAAGTTGTGGAAATGTGTACAGATAGATAAGTATACACATACAGACACACAGTTTGACTTGCAACATGACGAAAACGACTTTTTTGAAATCTCGAAATGTGGCTTTGAAGCAAACCAATACTAAAGAGCAAGTACAAATTATATAAAAATGTCGTTTTCGTTTTCAAATGCTATTATTTTGTTGTTGTTTGCCTTAGAGATCTTTAATTCAAAAAAGAGTTTTTGCTATTAGCTTTCGAATTAAGGATGAGCTTTGCAAAAAGCAATGATAGACTGCTTTTGGATGAATTTTGCTATAAAGTACAAGATCAAACATTTAAAAAAAATCGTTTTGGTTATAGAAAAAATTACCGAAAAATGGGTTGAACTTATTTGGAAAAACGAACAACATTTGTATGTGCCGTATAGCACCATTTCAACTATTTTCTAATTAATTCAAGGAATACAAACATAGAAATTTATATCAATTTTCATTAATTTTTATCTACAAGTCATGCCGATTTTATTAAATAGTTCTGTTAAAAAAAATCGCCATGAATAAAAATAAATTTTTACACGTCTCTGGTTGCTTGAACTAGGTCTTTCAGTTGCTATTGATGGTTTTTTTTTTAAATCGTTTTCTTCTGTATTAAGCTTTATTTTTCTGTTGAAGAAATTGTAAGTTTCTTATAATTTTTGTTTACCGTTTTTGTTGAAATTCTTCGTTTATTCTTAAACGACCTGAAAGTTATTCTACCGTAATAAATATTCGAGACTTATAAAGAAAAAAATATTTATTCAACATGAAAAATATTTAGAACTAACTATTATTGAAATCGTTCCTACTATTAGTTTAAAACAAAAAAACAAATGAGTTTTTAACAAAACAAAACAGAACAAGTAGTTATGTATATCAAATTAAAGCATAATTTTAAACAGTTTCCAACATTTTAAAGCTTTTATCGACCAGTTTTTATTTAAATTTGAAGTAATTTTTTCGAATTTCTCCATTGACTTGTGCAAACCAGAAGTGCACTTTTTGAATTTAGAGTTGGAATACAAAATTATTAGACGTACCTATAGCACGTTGTTGGAGGTGTAACCGTTGATTTTAAATATTTTTTTTCCAAATTAAGTCAATTTTTTTCTTTAATTATTGCCCTTCACTGCTAAACGAGGGGGAATAGACCCCCTCCTCCCTCCCATACGATTTTTATCATGGCTCGACCCAATCTAAACGCTCTAGCTTTTTGGCACATTGCTCCTGGATCACCCTGTACATTAGATCTTCTTTTAAGAGCAAATCTTGAATTGATTTCAAATAGAAAACAAAATTAAATAATGCGTTTAATATTTGATGTAGCCATGCAGCATTCCAGATAATCTAGGCAGAAGGCTGTTAGTAGTCACGAAAACCACAGGTTTTGGTCTTCCATCCTATAAAATTGGCGTGGTAAAGTGCATAGTGCATAGTTCCATAAGAACTGTTTCCTTCTTTCAAGACCTGTTTAAATCTTTCCGATATCTTACTTACTTACTTCATCTTAAGATTTCTCGGGCAATAAAACAGATATCGGAAAGTTCTAATGAAAACCGTTACTAAATATGTTTAAACAATTTTCCTTACATAAAAGAATAAGGTCCGAAGTCGTCAAAAAATCATTTTTTTTTTGCATCTTATAACGGTAATATTTAAAAACGGGAGCTGATTAATTTTTTCTGACTTCGTATAAAAAAGTAGAAGTATAAGAAGTATAAGCTAAAAAAAAGAGTATAATTTTGTTAACCAGTGTTATTATTACAGCAGAAAGATATACATATCGTCGGTGAAACCAGAAAAGTGTGTAGCTCCAAACCTGATATCTACCGTTTAGTTCCTTAAACTGGAAATCCCCTTAAAGTTCATAGTTTTTATTTTATTAGAAAATTAGAAAATGGAAACTCATACAAATGCCTTCAAAACTGTGAGGTTTTAATGCTCTCTTATAAAATTTGCTAAAATGTAGTTACACACTTTTCTGGTATCACCGACGATATGCAGAATCATATCTCTGTACTTTGTTGAAAATTGTGCGATAACATACTAAGGTGTTTTAACGGAATAAAGATATCTATCTATCTATTAAGATGCGGGCCCCGTTTGGCTAGCCAAAAATATAGTACGCAAAAATGCCACTAATTTTAATATCTTTTCGGGGCCTGAGTGATCTTTTTGTTTTTTATTTTAATAAATTTCTTCCTCACATAATCATCTGCGGGGCCTCATCATCTCTCGAAGGCCTCGCTCGGGGCACTGCCCCTGCTACCCCAATGATATGTACAATGAACACCCCTGCGAGTAGGAGAGAAGCAGAGTCAATATTTCCTATGAGCAATTGATGAGCAAGCAGTATATCGGCTATTTGGCGACGCTAGGCAAAGGGTTGCAATTCAATAAGGTTCAGACAGTGAAGAAATTGGAAATTGAAAATTTTCATATCATCTGCAAACAATAAAAGGGAAAAGTCTTAAGATAACGGTCACATCAATGACTGTCAGAAAAAAAAGAGGTCCAAGGTGAATACCATGAGGAACTCCAGTTGTGGCAAAGATTGATTTGGATACGGAGCAACGAAACAGAACTCTGTAGATGCTGTTCTTCAAGTATGAGGTTACCCAACAAATAAAGCTTGGTGGAAATCCTTATATTTTAATTTTGGGTTCTATCAATCGCATTTTCAAGATTCAGGTTTTCAATGTCAGAAAGATAATGACAGATTTTCTTTTGTTCTTAACCACAGTAAAATCGAATCTAAGCAACTCATTTACTGTTTTTGTCAGGAAACGAGTTTTAAATTTAGTATCGATCGATTTTTGTATGTAAAAATATTAGTTTCTAAAACAAAACTAGTGGTACTTCTCCGTCAGTTTTTAAAACTGAAAAATGTCTTTTTACAACTTTATGTAAGCCCCTCCTCTTCCAAAATAACCTGTAAAGACAAAAACTTTTATTGATATGCTTTCCATATACAAACACCTACTATTTTTGAAAAATTTCACTTTAATTTAAACCTCCATAATAGTCATATTCTTTTGCTCATAGCCAAAGTGTAACAGTGAAATGGCATACACAAAAATTTGTCTCTTCAGACACTTTTAAAAAGGAGGGGTTTTCACCCAAAATTTAAACATTAAATTGACTAAATCTTAGGAAACCTGACTATAATGATCCCGTTTGGGGGTTTTCGGGTAATTAAGATTTCCATTTAACTATTATTCAATACTGTAATAGATATCAAATGTATGTATAAGAAAAAATGGTATTCCCACCTAATTAACAAAGTGAGATGTCAAAAATGTGCTCTGCGACCTCACGGCCCATTATTTGTTTCCAGCGTAACAGCCCTCTGATTTCAACTCTTAACCCCACGATAAATCTTTTAACTAAATTTTTATAGTCATTAAGTCGATGTTAAATTAACTTAAATGCCGGTGGAGAGCAGGGCATTCCCAACCAACGCAGGACAAAAAAAAGTAAAAAACCAAACAGAAGAAATCTTTGATCATCACCCCGAATAGCTCGCGGCTATTCACTTCAGACAACAGCCTCAACAAGGATGACGAGAACTACAACGACGGCGACAGATTTTACGATTCATTGCACACCATCGCTATTAATATACCTCACACTGTATTTAATGGTTGGGGTGTTTTGGGTGGTGACCTGCACGGTTGAATGGTATCCTTTTTCCTCCCTTTTTTCGCGCTAACATAGCGTTGTTCTTAATGATGCATACACTCACGCTTTACGCTCATTTTCGTTGGAGGTTATAACACCGTTAAAGTATTTTCTTATTTGTGATGTTTTTTTTTTTTGTACTTTTTAGTGTCGCCGTATCGCAAGCAGAATAGAGACTTAAGAAAAATGGCACAGGACACGAAAATTCCAACGACGCACGTGACATTTGTGGGTATTCTTATCTTAATCACACAAATCCTGGCAGAGAACGGAAGCTTTAACAGCCAACATCAGCAGCAGTTAGGAACTGACGTTCCACCGGTAGTACCTTTTGCATTGGATGCTATAAATGGTGGTGGTGAACATAGTGGCAGCACAAACCAAATGCAAAATCTACCAACTGTGAATTTGGCTCCCGTCTTACCCGAACAAGGCACGTCCCCAGCATCGCCACCATCGAGTATGTCAAACCCGCCACTATCTGCTGTCACGCAATCGGGTGCCTCATCATCTAGCTCCACACAAGTACCACCATCAACAACACAAATACAAGAGAGCTCAAGTGACAATCTAACTGAACCGATAATCGGTGAACATGTTATGTTGGGTTCGGCTGGCCCCGATAAACGTGAGCTGGAGGGTATTCTTAAGGCTTTAGATTGGTTGAAAGAAAAACGTGCTCCCGATTACGGTTGGGGCAATGACACTCACATGGTTATCTTGGCCAAGGAACTTTCTGGCGCTAGAGATCCGACCGACTCAGATGGGCATTTGCAAGTGATTGAAGAGCTAGAAGATACTCTGTCAGTTAAGGAAATGGAAATTGAAATTCTAGCTATGCTCGATCGCCACCACACATTACCCAAACCTATGAATTTGGACAAACTGGCGAGATACGTTCTTGCACTCGGCTCACTTTGTAAGGATCCCAAACGATTTCATGGACATGATTTGGTGGTTACATTGCAGCATCACGAGCCAGCACAAGACATTGAATTTGCTTTGACTACTTTATCTGCTTGTAGTTCCGCTGCTCACGTTAGAAAACGTCAAATTCGAAGACTTTTGGACATCGCCAGTGGAGTAACAGACCAAAGCGTCGATACTATTGCTATGGTCATATTAGCTTTGAGATGTATTGTAACCGATCATCGACACAGGCACCTTCAGCACTTCGTTCGCCGCCCAGCAAGGGGACTTGCAAGTCTGCAGGATCTTAGAGGTGGATTCGGTTCACTTCGCAGCACAGCGTTAGCCATGCAGGCTCTACAGGATCTGGAACGTGACCCAGCTGGCTCTTGGAACCGAACCGCTGCCTCTAGGTGGATTTTGAGTCGTCAACGACCTGACGGAGGTTGGACTGAAGAACCGTTACAAGATGGGCAAGATCCAAGCATTGGTGTTGGTCTTACAGCAGATATTATTCTCGCCCTCGGTTGGAAAGGTTTGGGAGCTGTACGCGCTCTTCAATGTGATCATGTCATACGAGAGAATAGCGATTCCGTATCTGGTTTGTTTCTATATTTTACTTTTTTTTAAATTAATAATCTTCAATTTTTACCTATATAGAAAATGGAGAGCCTAAGCTGGCTCTTCCTTTCGGCCTCACATCGGCCGAAGAATCTGACACGAAAAACGTCTCCTACACATATACACTTTGGGTGGGCTCGAATGTGACCGAAGCATTCTCGCTTTCGCTTGTCTCTCCTAAAAATACAAGCTTTTTCAAGGCTATGACGCAAGCAGCTGAAATCGACACAAGGTAACAAAATAATTCGCATTTGTTTAAATGTAGTTTTTGATTGAAATAATTCTCATTCTCCAGATTCAACTTTGAAGCAAGAGAATGGCCGAATGGTCATTATATTCACACTCTAGCTGGCAAAAAGGAAGAACCAAGAGGGTAAGATAAAAAAATTATAAATATAACAAAAAGACAATAAAACAAAAAAACTATATCATCAGGTACAATTATTGGCTGTTGTATCGTCTACCCGAACTACCCGATCCCAATAATCCACCAGGAAATCAACTGATAGCACCTGTGGGTAAGTAAAATTAAATTCCCTTCAACTGACATCATGTTTGTGTTTAGAAAAAGCAAATATTTAATCAATCGCCTTGGGCAGTACCGTATAAGCATATGCGGGGAAAAGGTGTTGTTTAGCTAATTAGTTATGGACGAATAACTTCGTCGGCCTTGACTTGAATTAATCAGCCCCTTTGGGGTCGGTTGACATTTTTGAGTGTTGTTTGCAGCATTTTAAATGAGTACGCTTAAAAGTTAATTCAACGTATATGACATGAATGGTAATGACGACGACACGTCCGGTCGATCTATCGATTTCTTTTCCACAGAAGGACAGAAGGATTAGATACTGTCTGGAACGTACTTGACCGCAGTAGAAATGAATTAAGTATTACTTAACAAGCTTAGCGTGGAATTGTAGTAGTTGAAAGGGAAATACTGCGTGAGAAAATTTCTACTAGTGAAAGTGGTTTAGTATTAAACAGTTAAAATAAAAGATTATTTCTATCTACAAGCATTTTTGGGCTCTAAACCTTACATGGTCTTGTCCCAAATCATTAAGCATTTGTATTCTAAAACTTTACCTTGTTATAAAATGCCAATAGTTCATAGTATCAGGCGTTGTCCAACCATTAACCCTCCCAGATATTTCCCGGCCAGCTACCCACTTCAAGTTAACCGCGCCAAGTTTATTGAGGTCCAAAAGCACTCTAAAGAGTTCTCCTTCACCTACCTAAAAAGTCAATGAAAATATTCACCCCCTATTTCTACTGTCATTATCAGATTAAGAAATCTGACTCCGAATTGGCTAATCAAGAAAATCTCTCTCTTAATAAATAGTAGGGGAAAGTGGCTCAAAATGGCACCCCAAGGTAAAATGGCCCCTTGCTAGAAATCGTAGAATCGAACATAATTAGAAAGTTTTATGAACGCGATTCTTATGATAATCTGGCGAAACCGACCGAAGTTCCAAAAACTACAGTAAGGAGATGAGAAACCAACAGGAACAGGGTTTTGAATGTCTCACAGAAATTTTGGGGGGGATTAAGCACCACTTGTTCCAAGAAAATGGAAAAGGAGCCCTTTGACTCGATTTTTCATTTAAAATCACGTATATTTGAACAGGGGGCCATTTTAGGCCACCTTCTCCTACCGTTATTCTTATTCGACAGTGTTGTGTAAAAATGTCCACAACAAGTGTATACATTTTTTGACCATGGCTAACTTTAAGGGTATTTGAATCACTCCAAAAAAATATAAATCTTTTTTTTTTTTCTATACATGTGTAGGTAAATAATTGTGAGCTTGAACTTATTAATTTTTTTATTTGAAAGGGAAAAAGAATTAAAGGTGCATATCTCTGAAAATTTGAAGCTTTTTTGAATTGTTATATGGGGGGCTCGGGGCTGTACTGGAACAAGTGAATAAGTCATAAAAAGAAAATCCTGAGAAATAAAGAGTTAAAGTTAACACGTTGCAGTTATAATTACAATTACTAACGAAACATTTCTGACACAGTTTATTACTGGCTCTAAAGTTTAAATTTAAAGATTTTCTATTAATTTTGCAATGCACATCATTTTTCAAGTTTTTGCTGAGCTTTTAAGCAATTGTAGATTCGCTTCCTTTGGGGAATAGCATGTGGGTAAATTGTTAATATCCCATTCTTAAAATATTATTTAAAATAGTTGAGTACCAAATTTCTTTCGTCTTTCCAAGTACATTTTTATTCTGGTACATAACTCTTTCTAACTTGAAGAAAAATTGTGTCTTTATGATAGACGACGCAGGTCCTCTATCATAAGGAAAGGACGCAGGTCCTCTATCATAAAGACACTTACCACTTAGTGCTGGTAACCACAAAGTGCTGATCATAATTTAACCGTGAATTATTCTAAATTGTAAATCCTTGCATGTTATAAAACTAATTAATTTTCTGAGAACCCTTTCTTTGGGTTATAAATCTTTTCTGTTAATAAACGAAATTTAAACTAGAACATCTTCAAATAATGCTAGAAACTTTATTCGTTTCGAACGTACTAGTCCTAAGTCTATTTGACTCCATTTTGTCTAGAGGTCAAGCAATAAAGTGTACAATTCCGCTGCTTTTCTTTTGTGGAACAAAAATTAAAGTTAATTGTTGTAAGATTGTAGAAGTGTTCCTGATAGTTGCAATTGACCAACAAAATTAATTTCCTTCAACTTACATAAGTTCATTGGATTTTGATATTTGACATCTCGCTTATTTTCATTACATATTTACATTAGCAATTTTGGAAGAAAACAATAATCCAGGTACATTTTTATTGTTTTGCTTTTATTGATGGTTAAAAAAGTAATGTCGTTTTCGATTGGAAACACTCAAGGATTCACTCATTCTGAAATCCAATAAAACAGTTTGAATCGCTTCCACTCAATTTTGTTTTTTTTTTTTTGTTTATGTTTGTTTTTATTTGAAATTCAAAATGTCAAATATGGCATAGGATTTGAAAAATAATTTATATTAAAAGAAAATTGTGCCTAATGTTCAACAAATTAATGTGGAATTCGTTTTTTATGATTGAGTGTTTATTTGACATGTGAGTATATATGTATTAGTGCTTTTTGATTGAATTCTGTTTTGAAAGAGAGAATTTCTCTTCTCAGAAGCGTTCTGTCTGTCAGTTTTGTGCGAATAAAACACTTTCAGAAGGCTTCTGAATGATTCCGGACGCTTCCGGAGAGCCAATCGAAAACGCCATAACTATTGTAGGGTATGGACAGATATGTCATCAAATAGTTTTGAAAATTAAATTTTTCTTGCACGCTGAACTGTCAACGGGAATGTAAACGTTTTTTTTTTTTTTTTTAATTCATTTTTATTATTCATCAATTAAAAACTATCTTAAAGCTAGACAAAAATTCATAAAAACTAGCCTACTTATCAATTACTTACAACTAACTTACTGGCACTATACGGGCATGGTATAAAAAGACAAGGTATGATCATTAGAGCCGCCATCTTACAAAATGGGGTAATAGTGTTTTGACGTCTGGCATTTGGCAAAGTCAAAAGCAACAACAATTTCCAAGACAAATTTGTTTACAACAACAATTTCAATGGGCTGGGCTGTCAAAACACTAAGTAGCCATCTTTTTTTCTTTCATTTGACAGTTCTCGATACTGAGTTTTTTCTAATGATCATACCTTCTTTTTTTATACCATGCTATACGGGCACTCTAAGTTATACTTCATTTTTCTTAATTCTAATGCCTTTCGGCCTTATAACTATTTTAATACTAATATTTTAATGGTTTTTATTTTTCACCAAGAAATAATTTAAAAAAAAACTTGGTATCATATCATTTTTTTTTTTTTTTATTTTTTTTTTTTATTTTTTTATGTAAACGTTCATGAGTGGAACATACAATTACCTGTACCGTTAAAATCAAACTAGTATTTTCTGGGAAATTCAACTTAAGAAAATCTGATTTTGTGTTTTTAATTGTAGTTACTGCTTGGTTAAAAACTAAATCAAGAAGAAACCGGAAACTTCTGATCAGCTGCCGCCTATGTGAAAATACAGTTTAATGTACACTGGGGCGTATACGTACCTACTTTTTAATAACAAACAATTTTTGTTCTGATATGATACGCCAGATTTTAAGGAAGAAGTTAATGCGTAAAGCCGATTATTATTAAGAACACTTCTTTTCGTTCATTATTTTAAAATCTTTTTACATTTGTTGTTGTTTTTAGAACCACGGAATTTTTGATAAACCGCTGTGTAACTTTTTCTGTAAGTCAAAAGAAATGCGTTTTAACGTCTTTCATCATTTACCATCCAAACAGTGTTGCTGTTGTAGAGACTTTTTTCCTAATTCAAAAGTTTATAGTGACAACAGAATGAAGTTGTAATGAATATGAAAACCCTTGCAATGGTCTTTTAAAGAACCTATAAATAATGGTTTAGATATTGAGATAAATGAAGTTGATGGAAAGGCAATCGATGTTACTATTTTTTTTATTTTACAAACTTATTAATTATACTTTCAAAACATGTTATCATTCCTTTTTTTTGCATTTCTAGGTGAACTTAGGGCATGTTTATAAACTTTGTTTTATAATATACAGCATAGATATTATTATTATTATTTTTTTTTTTTTTCAATTATAGTCACTTACCTCATCTGGAAGGTCGAGTTGATTTTTATTAAGATTGCGTCAACACTGCAAGCAAAACTGAATAGGAACATGAAACAAGAATGCTAAAAAAAAGTCATCGAACCTTAATCTTAAAAGCTTTTCTTATACTCAAATTTGAATCTTTAAACAAAACTTATCCCCATTTGCTAAGACGAAACTTAAATATATTAAAGATGTACCTACATAAAATCTTATTCCCTACTTTTTCCTCTGCGTAAACTGTCACTTAAAGTTTCATGTAAAACTTAAATCCTTAAGTTTCGTTTCAGCAAACGGCTTTCAATGAATTATTTCACTGAACTGAATTTAGGTAAATTTAGACGAAAAACAGCTTTTTCCCGATTAGAGCTCATAATTGAATCATTTATTTTAAAACATGGTAAGTCAATTTTTTCAAAGTTAGTTTTTTTTTACTTTACTTGTTATCTGAGAATAACCGCACCTGCCTTCAAAATATCAAGTTTCTACTCCATCAATATCCGAACTTACAGCTAAGCGAAATATTTTGTTATTACCAAAACACCATCAAAGTCCCGGACTTATCACCTTTTGAAAATAAACAGCAGCTTCCATGAGTGTAGTTGACTTCTTATTAAAAAAACTGACTACTGGTTGAAAATAAATATTACTCGTATGTATGTACTCTGAACATTGTATTTTAATCAAAAATACAACTGTTTAATAAACTAATTTTTTTTCATTTGTTAACGGAAAGGAGAGCTATTTTAAACTTTCAGCTAGGAATTGCTCTCCTGAAAAATGCATAAAAATGATATTGACAGGTTTTTCGTTTGGACACGGATCTAATGACCATTTGCTTTCAGCGGAATTGAGAATGGACAGCAGTTAAATTACGATGTATACGTTTTCGAGATATAATTTTTCAAAGTTTCTTGTCGTTTTGTTTTCCAGCATACTTAGTATTCGGGCTATATCTTGAGTAATAAACAACTAATCTGAACAGAAAAACCGGTTCCTGAAAGCTGATCAAAAAGCAACAAACACTGGAATAACTTTTTTGGGTCACTCCAAAAGTTTAAGTGCATTGTATCAAAACACTTAAAATAAATCGACTTTTTAATGAAAATTTTTGCAAAAAAATATATTTTTTATGTGTAGTGCACTTTCTGGCAAAGATAACAAGATAATTTTCTTCCAAATCTATGGATAAGTTATAAAGATATGATAATTTTTGTAACGATCAATATTTTCAACTTTTTTTTTGTTATTTTTTGTGTTTTCGTCTATAACTTGAAAAGGAAGCCGAATATGAAAATTTTTATTAAGTCATTTTTTGTAGATAATTAAATTTCGATATATACCCTTTAAAAAAATTTAAAATTAAAATATTGTAAAAAACTAATGAAAAACTATTCGAAAAAGAGAAAAACATGGCATTTTTGGTGTTTTTACTAAATAGTCTATTTTTATCATTTAAACATTTACGAGTACGGATATTGAAAATGTAACGGAGAAAAGAAAATACTTTATCTTTCAACAATTGGTCACAAAAATTGAATACGGCTAAAATTGGATAAAATATGGACTTTCAAAATCTACTGTTTTTGGTCTCTTTGAGCCATTTTTCTTTAACATAAATATAATACAATAATATAAAACTATGAGGATTCGCAAGATTTAGATTTTTTATGTCAGTAAGAAAATCTTTTTTTGCAAAAATTTCTATTAAAAAGTCGATTTTTTTTAAGTGTTTTGATACAATGCACTTAAACTTTTGGAGTGACCCAAAAAAGTTATTCCAGTGTTTGTTGCTTATTTGATCACCTTTCAGGAACCGGTTTTTCTGTTCAGATTAGTTGTTTATTACTCAAGATATAGCCCGAATACTAAGTATGCTGGAAAAAAAAACGACAAAAAGCTTTGAAAAATCAAAGTTGTTCACACATTAAATCAAAGTTGTTCACACATTAAATCAAAGTTGTTCACACATTAAAAAAATAAAAAAAGGAAAACTGGCATCCGCTGGGGATCGAACCTGCTATACCTGAGTTGACAAGCTTGTGCTTTACCACTGTGCCATCTCACTTATAAAAATTGATGTGACAAACTGTAACTTAAGCATAGGACGACTTTTTAGAAAATTAATGAATATATTTTTCACCATTGATTCAATGTAGAACGGATTAAAAATTACTATGCGTTTTTTCTCTGGGTGTATTAAAGATGTACCTACATAAAATCTTATTCCCTACTTTTTCCTCTGCGTAAACTGTCACTTAAAGTTTCATGTAGAACTTAAATCCTTAAGTTTCGTTTCAGCAAACGGCTTTCAATGAATTATTTCACTGAACTGAATTTAGGTAAATTTAGACGAAAAACAGCTTTTTCCCGATTAGAGCTCATAATTGAATCATTTATTTTTAAAACATGGTAAGTCAATTTTTTCAAAGTTAGTTTTTTTTTACTTTACTTGTTATCTGAGAATAACCGCACCTGCCTTCAAAATATCAAGTTTCTACTCCATCAATATCCGAACTTACAGCTAAGCGAAATATTTTGTTATTACCAAAACACCATAAAAGTCCCGGACTTTTGAAAATAAACAGCAGCTTCCATGAGTGTAGTTGACTTCTTATTAAAAAAACTGACTACTGGTTGAAAGTAAATATTACTCGTATGTATGTACTCTGAACATTGTATTTTAATCAAAAATACAACTGTTTAATAAACTAATTTTTTTTCATTTGTTAACGGAAAGGAGAGCTATTTTAAACTTTCAGCTAGGAATTGCTCTCCTGAAAAATGCATAAAAATGATATTGACAGGTTTTTCGTTTGGACACGGATCTAATGACCATTTGCTTTCAGCGGAATTGAGAATGGACAGCAGTTATAGTTTATACACAGAAAGCTGATTCCTAAAAAAATATAAACAACAACCCATACTGGGCATAATTGCCCACTGTATTTATATTACATGTTTTATTTATAAGAAATATAAATTATTAACCATCCACTACTTTTAATAAATTCTTTCTTATCACTAATTATCATATATTTTCTTTTAGGAGTTGACGAACTTATGGTGGAAGATGGGGAGCATTACCTTTACTGGTATAAAAAACTTTAAATGAACAACATGCACAATGTTCATTTTAAACTAAATAACAAATTAAAAAAAAAAAAAACAAATGCAATAATTTAAGCTAAATAAAAAAAATAATAAATAAATGAAAAAAAAAAACATTACAAGAAACAAGTTCCGCGCTTTTAAAAGAACAAAAACATGATAAAACATTAATTGCAAATAAAAAGTGTTTTTGACTTAATTTAAAATATTTTTTTATTATTTTACAAAACAAAACAAAAAATGAAAAAACACTGTGTACGTAAAACAAATTAAAAAAAAAAAACTACCTAAGCGAAAAAAGGCCAGCGAAATAATTAAAAATGATTAATAATGATGAAGATTAGTATAATAAAGCGCAACTCAAAATTCGTCTACTTTCTACTCGTATATTTTTTAAATTTACTCAAATGCGTATCCTTAAGCCAACAAATATTTAAAATAAAAATATACAACTTATGTATGTATACCTACCACATTAAAAAAAATATTGTAAAACCAAAATATTATATATTGCTTCAACTACTGAAAAATTAAAATAAACATGAATATCTGATTAAGTTCGGATATCGTTAATACCGTCACTTACATTATAACCACTATTGAGCTACTATAAAGTTGATACACTTTAATAGAACGCGTAGACCAATTTAATAGAGGAACATATATTATATGATGTTTTAAAAACAAAATAACTTATTAATCTTAACAACATTTACTGCATTATTAATATTTTTGTTTGTACTGTTTCAATTCATAACTGTTTTTTTTTTTGGTTCCGACAACAAACATGACATTTTTTTTTCAAAAACCATCCCAGGAACCTGCTATGACAATTCTTAATTTCAAAATTAACCTTTTTTTACAAAACTAAGATCATGTAAAATAAGCTAAGATTGTTTTCTTAATTGATGGTATTTGCTTGTTTTTGGATTAAATGCACATGATGGACGAAGGACACACGGGAATTATCTGGATGTGGTTGATACATAACATAAAACAATAAATTATATCACTTTAAAAAAATTCTGCATTTACGGTGTATACCTACCTAATGTAGGATAGATTCTCTTGGCTTATACCAAAATGTCTGGTTTATGACAGTTTTTATGGATCAATCTAACCACAATATGCAAGCATGGTTTGTAGCGCCGCCGCCTTAAGGCGCTGGTCATACCAAAGTATATCCTTGTTGAATAACAAAATTCTTCTTCCTGTAATCTTTTATCATTCATTGTTATAAAGCGGTTTATGAATTGAAACTAACATTAATTAAATTTTCATTTCATGTTTTTAAATGAGATTCAATCATATTTTATTTAACTATTATTTAATACGAATTCATTCAGAACATAAAATTCAAAGAACGCATTCTTTTTGTTATTTTCTTTTATTAACAAAACTTAACCAAAAATCAGAAACCTTTTCCATACAATAAGTATAAAACATAGTGGAAAAACAACAACAACTGTTAAGATTTCAATGTACTGCCGAATGAAACGTTTAAAGAGAAAAATGCATTTGCATATCCAGAAAACACTCCTATTTTTTAAGTGTTGAAAATATTATGTTCTTTGAAATTAAACAAGCAAAATAAAATATAACAAACAAAAGCTTTGAGAATAAATTTATTATTAAATAGATAAACATTGCCTATTATTATTACTCTCTGAGCATTATAACATGATTAGGTGTATACTAGTAGTGTGTATTGTGTTTAGTTATGTTTATACATAAAAATGTTTTTTTTTTAAATTTTAAATATCTACTACCTACATAGGCGTGTTTTTTGTGGAAAGGTGTAAGCCCTACTCAAAATATTTTTACACGTAAATGATTGGGCTCCTGTATTTATTGCTTTTTTCAAGCTTTATTCACTCATTAAATTCTTAAATACTAAGCATAAGAATTTAATGAGTGAACAAATCTTGCAATAATAACACTGGTTTACAGCCAAAATGGACACTCAATCCCACTATTTTTTTCTTACGTACTTTGACCTCAGAAACTCGGAAATCACTTTAAAAAAAATTACGATGTATACGTTTTCGAGATATAATTTTTCAAAGTTTCTTGTCGTTTTGTTTTCCAGCATACTTAGTATTCGGGCTATATCTTGAGTAATAAACAACTAATCTGAACAGAAAAACTGGTTCCTGAAAGCTGATCAAAAAGCAACAAACACTGGAATAACTTTTTTGGGTCACTCCAAAAGTTTAAGTGCATTGTATCAAAACACTTAAAATAAATCGACTTTTTAATGGAAATGTTTGCAAAAAAATATATTTTTTATGTGTAGTGCACTTTCTGGCAAAGATAACAAGATAATTTTCTTCCAAATCTATGGATAAGTTATAAAGATATGATAATTTTTGTAACGATCAATATTTTCAACTTTTTTTTTGTTATTTTTTGTGTTTTCGTCTATAACTTGAAAAGGAAGCCGAATATGAAAACTTTTATTAAGTCATTTTTTGTAGATAATTAAATTTCGATATATACCCTTTAAAAAAATTTAAAAATTAAAATATTGTAAAAAACTAATGAAAAACTATTCGAAAAAGAGAAAAACATGGCATTTTTGGTGTTTTTACTAAATAGTCTATTTTTATCATTTAAACATTTACGAGTACGGATATTGAAAATGTAACGGAGAAAAGAAAATACTTTATCTTTCAACAATTGGTCACAAAAATTGAATACGGCTAAAATTGGATAAAATATGGACTTTCAAAATCTACTGTTTTTGGTCTCTTTGAGCCATTTTTCTTTAACATAAATATAATACAATAATATAAAACTATGAGGATTCGCAAGATTTAGATTTTTTATGTCAGTAAGAAAATCTTTTTTTGCAAAAATTTCTATTAAAAAGTCGATTTTTTTTAAGTGTTTTGATACAATGCACTTAAACTTTTGGAGTGACCCAAAAAAGTTATTCCAGTGTTTGTTGCTTATTTGATCACCTTTCAGGAACCGGTTTTTCTGTTCAGATTAGTTGTTTATTAATCAAGATATAGCCCGAATACTAAGTATGCTGGAAAAAAAAATGACAAAAAGCTTTGAAAAATCATATCTCGAAAACCTATTCATAATTATTTTTTTTAGATAAGGTTTTCGAGTTTTCTGGGCTCAAATCTATACGAAAAGTATAACGGCACTTGGTGTCCGAAAAATTTTTATTTTTTTGTAAACTAGTGTAATCTACTGATTCTTGATTGTATTCATCTCCTTTTCTTCTGTAGAAAAAATGTCTTTGAAATCATTCATAAGTAGGTACTTTGCTTGCAGTAGTTACTGGAGCCCAAAGGAACTCGACCATTGTATTGACTATTGATTTTGTTTGAGGGTAAATATATTCTGAGCAAGTCGTACATTTTTTCACAAAAACAGACCATATACGTAACATACAAATATGAATAACAAACTAAATTTCAATGACAAGTTTATGATTTAAAACTTAAAAAAAAAAAAAAAAAAAAAATCCAACATAACAAAGAACAAACAACAAAAATGGCTTATATGAGAAAAAACTTAATCCAAGAATGTTGCGCATTTATTTGTATATATAAACTTGAAATTAAAATAACATATAACGCCAGATGATAATATAGTAATTAACAAAACATACAATTATGTATTTCAACAAAGAAAGAATTAGTGAATAATAAAAATATTATTATACATAATATGTTTGTGTTTTTGAATCGTATTAAGCCTTATACTAGTGAGGCGACTTAGCATTATAAAAGAGTTCAATCGTGCACTTTGTGATAAAAGCATGAAATTACCATCGTTGGTAGTACTCAATATAAGAGTTATTTTGAGATATTGGGTTGTATTGCATCCGGAAGGGTAGATACAAGACTTTTTCTGTGTTGCACTCGATTTGTTCCATATCATAGCATAGGCAATGAAACATTTGTATTAATATGATACATGATTTCGAGGTATTTTCTAACGGCAGATCGAATAAAATCAATACCAAAATGTCTCGACCATCATGTAAAAAGTTATTGGAATCTTTATGAATGGTCTTTTACTCAAAGAGCAAGAGTCAGAATATTACCAAGTACTCTTTGACAAAAAAGTAGTAGGTTGATAAAATTTTGTTTGGACGTTTCATATACCATAGAAAATAAAATGCTCGACTGGGGTCGCACGTACTTGCTCTTATGATAAAAGTAGCTTTTATGTTAAAGCTTTTTAAGAAAAATATTTTGAATTAGTTAAAATTTGATTTTTTTAAGGAATTTCATAAGAAATGCAAAAATTTAGCTACATATATTAAAATCACTTAAGGCGTTATGTATGTCAAATTAAGTCTAGAAAATTGTAATAATAGGCTATTGATTATGTTATTTAGAAAGGAACTAAGACGTTCACGGGTTTTTATTGCAGGAATCGTTCAATGGGTTATAAGAGAAGATAAGACCGCGGAGTGCTATTAAATGAGAGGGTGGAAATTGAAGATAGGGGTGCAGAAGCTTTTGTAGAGAATTGAATTTCCTATTTAGAATAATGTTTTTTAAAAATTGAAAAAAAAAATTCCATACCAAAACAATCATAAAAAAAAATATCAAAAAATTTGATTTTTTGAGTTTTTTTGCTTTTTTAGTGGTAAATTTTTTTTGGGTTGAGATAGAAATAAACATTGTTCTAAAGAAAAAAAAAAAGAATAAATTTCCTTCAAAATGCTGTACTCACTAAATTTTTTCATTGAAAATTAACCGAAGTATGGCCATTTGAATCTATCTTTTTTTCGCATTTTTAGTTTTACTCAAGTAAAACAGAAACATTTTGAGGGGAAGTACGATAACTTAAGAACCGAGAATGGATAATGAGATTTTGTAGAGGGGTTAAATACACTCATTGTTGACTATGGGAGGGGGGGGTCTCCCCCCGTTTCAGCGGGAGGGGAAATTTTCTAAATAAATACCTAAAATAAAAAAAAAATTATTAAAAAACAACGGCAACACTTACAGTTATGATTGATACTTTTTTCAAAAGCTAAGATTATACACTTAATAATAATTTTAAAATAAATTTTTTTTATCAATTGTTTTTGAAATAAATGATTTCAAAAACAAAATTTGGGAAAAAACGTTTAAAAATCACATTGAATACAATCTTCACAAAATCTGTGGTATTCAATACGAAATTTATTGACAAAGTAAACTGCCTTAATTGATTTCTTATCAAATCATGAAAATCATATGTTCCTATGCCTTCTACTTTTTGATAAAATTGAAAAATAGAAAAACTACTTTTTTTTATCTGAATCACTCGTTTATTTCCAAAAAAACAATTGATTAAAAAAACTTCATTTTAAAATTATTATTAAGGGCCAATTTTTCAATAGTCAGATAAACCTCAGTTAGAGCTTATTTCTAGGAATAAAAGTTTTTTTTATATTGACATTTGGCAGTTTTTATTCTTCTGATAGTCTAACTGACGATTGAAAAATCAGGGCTAAGTGTATAATCTTAGCTTTTGAAAAAAGTATCAATCATAACTGTAAGTGTTGCCGTTGCTTTTTAATAATTTTTTTTTTATCTTAGGTATTTTTTTTAGAAAATTTCCCCTCCCGCCGAAACGGGGTGAGACAGACCTCCCCTCCCATAGTCAACAATGATTGTATTTAACCCCTCTACAAAATTTCATTATACATTCTCGGTTCTTAAGTCTGTTTTACTTGAGTAAAACTAAAAATGCGAAAAAAAGATAGATTAAAATGGCCATACTTCGGTTAATTTTCAATGAAAAAATTTACTGAGTACAGCATTTTGAAGGAAATTTATTCTTCTTTTTTTCTTTAGAGCAATGTTTATTTCTATCTCAACCCAAAAAAAAATGTACCACTAAAAAGGCAAAAAAAAAACTCAAAAAATTAAATTTTTTGCTATTTTTTTTATGATTGTTTCGACTGTTTTGGTATGGAATTTTCTACAAAAAGTTTTGAATGCAATATATCAAAATTTTGCTCGGTTTACGAGATATATTGAAAAAACCAAAAAGGGGGCTTCTGCACCCCTATATTCAATTTCCACCCTCTCATTTAATAGCACTCCGCGGTTTTATCTTCTCTTATAACCCATTGAACGATTCCTGCAATAAAAACCCGTGAATGACTTAGTTCCTTATTGCCCTGTTTTTTTTCGACATAATCAATAGCCTATAACTCATTATCGGTGTACGGGAAGAGCCGACATCAAAGATTTAAAAAAAAATGTAATGTCATATTTCCATTATCCGTATTTTTTGAGAAAAACTAAAAATGCAGTTATGTTAGATTTACGTATAACATTACTTGTGTAAAATTTAATCGAAATCGTTAGAGTCACTTACGAGAAAATTGCAATAACTCATTAAGATGTACGGGAAGAGCCTACATCCGCGATTTAAAAAAAAGTTAATGTCATATTTTCACTATCCCCATTTTTTGAGAAAAATTAAAAACGCATTTATGTTAGAACTGCGAACAGCATTATGTATGTTAAAATCGTTAGAGCCGTTTTCGAGAAAGTTGGAATAACTCCAAAACTTTGTATGGGAGGTATACGTTTTAAGCGAGATATTAAAAAACAAAAAAAAAACCAACCTTGGAAATTACAAAAAAATCATCTGTACCAAATTTCAAAAAAAAATCCGTCCACCCGTTTAGGCTGCAGCTTCATGTACAGCTTTTTGTGACGACGCACCGATGCACAGACCGACAACGTCATGAGGAAAACCACTTTTTCGGACTTCTCCATCTTCTTTTTGATTAAAACCTCGAATTTTAATTTTAAATACTTGCCCTATTGAGCAAGTAAAATTAATAAAATATGTCCATCAAAAAATTTCAGGTCAAAGGGTGTTTTTTTAGCGAGGAAGAACACTTTTGAAATGGTACAATTGCAGCACATGGAAAATGTATGCATTTTTTTCAACTAAATATAAATGTTGTACAGTATTTTACGGATATAATGAGAACAGCCTCCACAGCAGCCTTAGAAGTTATCACAGACCTACCACCACTCCATCTCCTACATACTAAAGAAAGAAACCATGGTCAACGGCTACAGGCTCATCGCGGAAGATAACTCTAATTCCAAGATAATTCACCCTGATATTCTCACTGAATTAAATAGGGAAGAATTACTTAAAATATCTCTAGTAGACAATTGTCTCCCAAGATATAACTTCACCCAAAACTATAAGGTTACATTCCCCTCACGACATGAGTGGGAACAGAACAGACCCATCTTCAATAGAGAGTCTCATGTATGGTACACAGATGGCTCCAAAACAAATGAAGGTGTTGGGGCCGGAGTATTCGGAATGAACACCAAAACTTACCTGCACCAGAGCATGGACAACTGCAATTCCGTATTCCAAGCAGAGATATTCGCAATTGAACTCTGCCTCAGAGAAAACTTAAACAGAGCTGTAATAAACAAAAAAATTTATATTCTCTCTGACAGCAAGGCCGCACTCCTAGCTCTTAGGAGCAATGAAGTCACCCCAAAGCTAGTATGGGACTGTATACAACTACTACACCAGCTTGCCAGTACAAACAGAGTTCAACTCATTTGGATACCTGGTCACAGCGGTCACGTTGGGAATGAAATAGCAGATACAATAGCTAGAAAAGGTTCCGCATCTCCATTCATGATGCCAAGACCATTCTGTGGCATACCAACAAGTACTGCAAAACACTACATAAATAAATGGCTAAGAGATATGGCTAATCATTACTGGACGCATACGGAAGGTAACAGACAAGCCAAAAAATTTATACCAAACATCTCCCACGCCAGAACGAAACAACTCCTCACACTCACCAGGAGTCAGATTCGCATAACCACATGCTACCTTACTGGACACTGCTCAGTAAAAAAAAACACCTCAAGACCATGGGCATTACACAAGACGATACCTGCAGAATGTGTAACGAAGACGAAGAAACAGCAGAACACATACTGTGTCACTGTAATTGCTTAATCAATACACGTCGACGTCACCTCGGAGGGTATTATCTCGAAGCGGAAAACATCGCCGCTAGTTCACCCAAAAACATACTAAGTTTTCTAAACTCAGGTTTTCTACGTGAACTTTAAAAAAGAGGAAATCACAATAGGCCTATCAGAGGCCGCAGTGATAAGGCGAATTATTCCCACCTATCAATTTTAGAATAAAAAAGAACTCCTATAAGAAATTTAATTAATTCATCGAACAAACCATTATCAAAGCTTTTTTTAAAATAATTTGTGTAACTTACCAATTTAATAGCAAGGATATTGTTTTTATAATTTTTTTTTCTTTTTTTTCTTTTGAAGAATTTATTAAGGTAAGTTGTTTTATTTGTTGAAGAAAAGACTTTCAATTTTTTTTTGTTATCCATTAAAGTTTTTTACTGTTAAAAAATATATTTAATGAAATTTTGTTTGTATAATTGGTTACGTGGATTAATATTGTTTGTATAAATCTTTGGCGCCAAGTAAAAAGGGGTTAAGTCAGAAAAAGTTATTTTGCGGAAAATGAATTGACGTTTCAATTTTTGTTTATTAATCCAGATATAATTAATTCAAAAAAGTAATCATGCAAAAACATCATCTAGAAAATCTTTTTTTTAATTTTTTGAATTTTACGAGAACGTGTTCTATAGTATACTAATGTAATTTTTTTTACACCATCAGAAAATAGACATTTTAATGAACGAAATGCCCACCGACTTTTTGAAAAAAGCTGATATTTTGACACGTGAATTTTCGATTAAAAATTAGGGTGTTTTTTTGGTTTTAATTCAAAATAAGGTAAACAAATATATATTTTAAATCAAAGAAATTACAGTGTATTTAGGACATAATAAGGTAAGTTTTCACCAAATTTCGTAGAAAAATTTTTGTTTTTGAAAAAGATAAAAATAAGAAACCAAAAACTCGGTTTTTTGAATTTTTCACATAAATTTTGAGGTTATGTGAAAAAATTGTTGATACAAAAGTTGTAGATCTTTTTATTACCTATAACCTTGCCATACAACTTTTTTCTATAGGATTTGTAGTTTTGCCGGAAATCGAGATATACCATTTTTTACCATTAAAAACTCAACCCACCCACTTCCCGAACTCGGCTCGCCCGTAATTTATTTTTCCTTTAATTTTCATCATATTCACCTCCTTTTCCAATGGGTTTCATTCTACTATGATGTTTTTGTACTTTTTAATGTTTTTGAAGGCATCGGCACTGGTCTAAGAGTTAAGTCAACTTAAAAACATTCTGATTTACATTATTTCTTAAGGAAGGATCTACGCTAGACCTATGGCGATAGGACCAAACGATAGAGAAAAACTGGCTGAAATCCAATAGCAAACAAAAAAACGATTTTTTTTATCTAACCCATTTGTACCCGGCAGCAAAGAAATATTCTGTGACCGACTTCATTTTCAGGATTTTAACTAGAGATGCCGCGAACATTCGGCCACTATTCGGTATTCGGCCTATTCGGCCTATTTTTCTGGTATTCGGCCGAATACCGAATACCAAATGGAGAAGAAAAAAGACATAAATTTATTATACCAAAATGTGTGTTTTATTAAAAAATTGTAATTTTAGTACTTATAATCTACTAAATAGTCTATTTAATAGACCGGAGCTCCAGAGCAAAAATAGAACAAATTCGTTCAAAAGTTTTTATTGCTGATTATGATTCCTTGGCATGAAAGAATGCTCCAGCCAAAAGTGCTACTAAATCCATTGGTGCATTTCTAAGAAAACGGCAACACTGGTCGGGTTTCAGTTTTTTTGATTTAACTCGAAAACCAAGCCTAACTTTGAAATGGTTCAAAGACACTTTTCATAGCAAATTAAATTTTCTGTCAAGTTAAGATGGTTCAAAAAATTTAAAAATTATTTTTGACTAAAATTCTAACCTAAAATCCAAGAAAAAAAAGTTAAAAAATTGACGATTTTAATTTTTTTTACTAAATCAAGGGGCATTTTATATATGTGGCCGGTTGTAGATCTTTTTATTACCTATAACCTTGCCATACAACTTTTTTCTATAGGATTTGTTGTTTTGCCGGAAATCGAGATATACCATTTTTTACCATTAAAAACTCAACCCACCCACTTCCCGAACTCGGCTCGCCCGTAATTTATTTTTCCTTTAATTTTCATCATATTCACCTCCTTTTCCAATGGGTTTCATTCTACTATGATTTTTTTGTACTTTTTAATGTTTTTGAAGGCATCGGCACTGGTCTAAGAGTTAAGTCAACTTAAAAACATTCTGATTTACATTATTTCTTAAGGAAGGATCTACGCTAGACCTATGGCGATAGGACCAAACGATAGAGAAAAACTGGCTGAAATCCAATAGCAAACAAAAAAACGATTTTTTTTATCTAACCCATTTGTACCCGGCAGCAAAGAAATATTCTGTGACCGACTTCATTTTCAGGATTTTAACTAGAGATGCCGCGAACATTCGGCCACTATTCGGTATTCGGCCTATTCGGCCTATTTTTCTGGTATTCGGCCGAATACCGAATACCAAATGGAGAAGAAAAAAGACATAAATTATTATACCAAAATGTGTGTTTTATTAAAAAATTGTAATTTTAGTACTTTTAATCTACTAAATAGTCTATTTAATAGACCGGAGCTCCAGAGCAAAAATAGAACAAATTCGTTCAAAAGTTTTTATTGCTGATTATGATTCATTGGCATGAAAGAATTCTCCAGCCAAAAGTGCTACTAAATCCATTGGTGCATTTCTGAGAAAACGGCAACACTGGTCGGGTTTCAGTTTTTTTGATTTAACTCGAAAACCAAGCCTAACTTTGAAATGGTTCAAAGACACTTTTCATAGCAAATTAAATTTTCTGTCAAGTTAAGATGGTTCAAAAAATTTAAAAATTATTTTTGACTAAAATTCTAACCTAAAATCCAAGAAAAAAAAGTTAAAAAATTGACGATTTTAATTTTTTTTACTAAATCAAGGGGCATTTTATATTATGTGGCCGGTACGTCCAAACTTTGTACTAATAAAATAAAGTAGAGGTAAAATCCTTTGATAATATGCAATTTTTAATTTTTTTTATCAAGAAACGACTTAAAAGTAGCTTTTCAAAAATTAGCACTGTTTCTATATTTTTGACTTTTTTAGTTAAAAGCAAGTTTTTAAAACTCGATAAAATCGTATTAATTGGTAACTTTTAGACTTTTAAAGTAAACGGACTTCGAGGTATTGATTTAATATAAGCTAATTATGACAAACAAGAAAATTTATTTGCATCCTTATGTCCTTGTGTGCAATTTTGTGTTTGTGCATTTTTATAAATACGGATCGAATGGATGGACGGAGAGCCATTAGCTTTGGTCTATTGCATAGAAGAACATTTAATACCAACTCTTTTACTGTTTTCAATGGCCTGAAAAAACAATTCTTGTACAATCAACGACCAACGAAAAGTTTCTCTTGAAAAACGAAAAAAATACTCAAATGAGTTTTAAACAAAATAGCCCAGGCAAATTAGTAAATCAAATTGCATTTTCCGCGGGACAAATTTTGTTCTTGATACGTGTTTAGGTGTATTTCCTTATCGTAAAAGTGAATTTTGTGGGATGATAGGCCATCGGGAACAGCCGCCGTCTTGGAAAAGAGGTCGTTGCTGTTTTTATTTCATAGCTCCATTTTTACTCATTTAAACCAAAAATGTCCAAGGACAAACTTATTCACAATGAAATTATCTAAAAAATGATATACAAATGAATTCCGTGAGTTTATTTAATTCAATTTTATAGTCGGTCAAAGTCCGGGTTCTTCTCGCAAGGTTAGGACAGTATGATATTTTTTCAAATATCTGAAGAACTTTTGATTTGTTTGGAATTTTCTTCAGGAATGAATTATAGCACTTTTAATTTATCTATAAAATGAGCATTTTATCGTAACTGTAACCATCATAATGTATAAGCAATCTAACGTCGAAGTCATGATATACAATTTTTTAACTGAGCATATTTGGGATTTCAATAATTCAAATAAACAAACAAAAAATTAAACACAATATTATCGAAAACAAAACTGCTTACACAGCTCATATCTTGAGTTATACTAATCGCATCGCTGAAATTGAGGTGTTCAAGTTTAGGAAAAATGACAGAGCATCAGTTCTTTTATTTAGAATTTAAAATATTGTCAATTTAACTTATTCACATCAATTGGAAAACTCACTTTATTTAACCCGTCGAAAACCATATAAGGCTTAACATTAAAGATTCCAAACTTTAAGTTCGATATAGTTAAAAAACTGTTTACTTATAATTTGATTATACCTCCACTACCAAAATTTGCTAGGTCTACTAGAAAAAAAACTCGTTTTTTTCTCACTATTGACTAATACAATGTGAAATTCGACGTTAGATATTGCTTATACATTATGATGGTTACTGTAACGATAAAGGGCTAATTTTATAGATAATTAAAAGTGCTATAATTCATTCTTGAAGAAAATTCCAAACAAATCAAAAGTTCTTTAGATATTTGAAAAAATGTCATATTGTCCTATTAGTACAAAGTTTGGACGTACAGGCCACATATATAAAATGCTCCTTGATTTAGTAAAAAAAATTAAAATCGTCAATTTTTTAACTTTTTTTCTTTGATTTTAGGTTAGAATTTTAGTCAAAAATAATTTTTAAATTTTTTGAACCATCTTAACTTGACAGAAAATTTAATTTGCTATGAAAAGTGTCTTTGAACCATTTCAAAGTTAGGCTTGGTTTTCGAGTTAAATCAAAAAAACTGAAACCCGACCAGTGTTGCCGTTTTCTCAGAAATGCACCAATGGATTTAGTAGCACTTTTGGCTGGAGCATTCTTTCATGCCAAGGAATCATAATCAGCAATAAAAACTCTTGAACGAATTTGTTCAATTCAAAAGGGTCTATTCAATAGACTAAAAGGCAAGTTGTGGTGAATGAAAACTATTTGTTCCGCATTTGTTGGTAGTAAACGATTACGTTTATCTTCGTAGACTTTTCCTGCTTCGAAAAATAGTCTTTCGCTGTAAATACTCTTGTCCCAGGAGAAGAAAGGTAGCCTTTAGCAAATGTTGTCAAAATATGAAATTTAGTAGTATGTGTTGACCACCCTTTGGCGAACAGTCCTCATATTATATAATTCGATTTTAGACGTTTACCTTTGCAGTAGTAGGTAGTGTGTTCAGACATTAATCTTAAAAGTAGTTCAGTTATTCATCGTTACAATATTGTAACGATGAATTACTGAACTACTTTTAAGATAAAAGTCTGAACACACTACCTACTACTGCAAAGGTAGAAATGTGAACGGACCTTTAATAATCAAGAAACTACCTACCCTCTGAACACATCCCAAAATATCCAACTAGACTGGAAGTATGAAGCGCCCCCTCTTGGAAAGGAAGTTTCGAGAAGCAAAGACGAGAACCTTCGAAGACATTCTCGAATCTCGAAATTCCGGTATAACAGGGCAGCGTAAACACCGACCGGGACAGTTTAATCTTGAAAGTGAAAGAGTACAGTACAAAGTGAAATAAAGTGTTGCGAATTGTTAGTAGTAAATAAAGTGATTTAAAAGTGTGTTTGTTTGAGCGAATAATAAAAGTAAATTGAGTTGAAATAAAGTGTGTTCTTATTTGAACGGAAATATAAGTGTAAATTAAATAAGTTTTATTGTGAACCCGGAATAAAACGTTACATTGGTGTCAGAAAAGTGGAATAAAACTTATAGTCCAGTAATTTTAGGTTTTATCTGCGGAAAAATTCCTACTGGGCTGAATTTTGGTATACAGCTTAATGAAGGCTTTTTTATGAAGATGTGAAAAATCGACATTGATATCGTGTCCGCGTTAAGAGTTATAGGGGTCAAAAGGTCACAAAAACTGGTTTTTCACGATTTTCAGCAAAACGGTAAGTCTTATCAAAAAATTTTCAATGCAAGAATTGTAGACCAGATTATTATATATAAAAAGTGTCATGACACTTTTTTTCCTAAGACCCACCGTTTCTTAGGTATAACGATTCAAAAATTTTGAAGTTTAGTTGTAATCGTCATAATCCTATTCCTGAAAAAAAACTCCTAACTGAAAAGTTCCTGAAATGTCATTATTGTTTTAGCTTGAATTTCGTTCCTCAACTGTTAAGAATATGGGGAAACCAAACAAAAATGGAAATTTTCGCCATTTTTGCGATTGGGGCCCTTCTCCCGAAACCATTTCCCTGGGAATTTTTGTTTAGAATATGTCTGAAAATATACAGGGTGTGCAATAGAGAATGGACAACCCTAAAACGGCTTATAGCTACACTTATGGTGGTTCTAAAAACAGATAGAAAAAAGTTCTTTCGCAACCAGTTCATAAAATATGGACTTTTTTTCGTTCAGTGTATTTTAAATTTTATCATCTTATGTTTTCGTTCACTACAACCACGAATGAATGAATTTTATTTATTTCTTTTTTTTTATAATTTTCTACAATAATTGGATGAGTACATAAACACTTTAAAAATTTCATAGCTATTGCACATTTTCGTAAAAAAAAATTTGAAATCTGTTTTTTGATGCAAAATGTAAAAAAAGTATTTTATGAAAAATTTTAAACACCTGTGTTATAAAATAAATCTATAGAAACCTAGGTGGCCAACTTTCTAAAAAATATTCTGGTAGGTATAAGGAGAATATTTTTAAGAAAGACGGCCACCTAGGTTTCTATAGATTTATCTTATAACACAGGTGTTTAAAATTTTTCATTACTTGTTATTTATTCAACACGTTAAATACTAACGCAGCAATCTCTTATTCTATAACATTATGTACATTAAATATACTTATAAATACTTAAATCTATTTTTTAAATTTAATTGTAATGGATGAAGAACATATTCTTAAAATTTTGCGATTTTACATTAACATTTATTGATTGAATTAAGAAATAGTTTTTATTGAAGATATTTATCAAAATATTGAGAGGACTATTGGCCCCATAATTAGATCTACTAAAAATATTACAAAGAGGCATTTGCCTTCTTAAGCTAGAACGACTAACACTAAAACTCAATCTACACAGAATCGATGAAGCCGTAACTGTTCCGCCAACAATTCCCACCATAAAACAGAATTGCAAGTACTCTCGATGACTTAAAAGAGATGGAAGATTTATTAGTTGAAGTCTATGTGAATAAGGTGGCAAATCAATCCTACTAGACCAGGGAAGAAAACGTAAACAAAATCTCATAAATCTTCTTTGAACACATTCTATTCTGTTGAAATAAAATACTTTTTTTACATTTTGCATCAATAAACAGATTTCAAAATTTTTTTTTACAAAAATGTGCAATAGCTGTGCAGTTTTTAAAGCGTTTATGTACTCATAAAATTATTGTAGAAAATTATAAAAAAAAAAGAAATAAATAAAATTCATTCATTCGTGGTTGTAGTGAACGAAAACATGAGATGATAAAATTTTAAATACACTGAACGAAAAAAAGCCAACATTTTATGAACTGGTTGCGATAGAACTTTTTTCTATCTGTTTTTAGAACAGTCATAAGTGTAGCTATCAGCCGTTTTAGGGTTGTCCATTCTTTATCGGACACTCTGTATATATTCAGACCTATTCTAAACAAAAATTCTCAAGGAAATGGTTTCGGGAGAAGGGCCCCTATCGGAAAAATGGTGAAAATTTCCATTTTTTTTTGCTTTCCCTATATTCTTAACCATTGAAGAACGAAATCCAAGCTAAAAAATAATTAAATTTCAGGAACTTTTCAGTTAGGAGTTTTTTTTCAGGAATAGGATTATGACGATTACAACTAAACTTCAACTTTTTGAATCGTTATACCTAAGAAACGGTGGGTCTTAGGAAAAAAAGTGTCATGACACTTTTTATATATAATAATCTGGTCTACAATTCTTGCATTGAAATTTTTTTGATAAGACTTACCGTTTTGCTGAAAATCGTGAAAAACCAGTTTTTGTGACCTTTTGACCCCTATAACTCTTAACGCGGACACGATATCAATGTCGATTTTTCACATCTTCATAACAAAGCCGTCATTAAGCTGTATACCAAAATTCAGCCCAGTAGGAATTTTTCCGCAGATTGGGCTTAAAAATGACTAAAATGACTGGGCTATTATTTATTTGTGCGAATCAGATAATTTCGCGAATAAAAAGTGCGCGTGTGTTTTAACAATAAACAAAGTGTAAAACATTTTGAAATAAGTAAAAGTGCTCGCGTTTTGAAAAGTTAAAATGGGTAAAACACTAAATCATTTAAGTTTGACTGAGCTGAAGGCGGAATTAACTAAGCGAGGTCTTCCTACTGCTGGATCGAAAAATGATCTCATTATTCGTCTACAGGATTATTTAACCCAGAAAAACGAAGATTTGGATACATTTCAATTCGAAGTTGAAATGATAGAAGAACGAGTAAGTACTAGTTCCGATATGTCATCCATGATGGCTGTTCTCCTTGCAAAATTTGAAGAACAGAAAGATCAAATGGAACAACAACGTAAAGAACAAAAGGATGAACAGAAGAATCTTCTCGAACAAATTGAGACACAACGCAAAGAACAGAGAGAACAAATGGAACAACAACGCACAGAGCAAAAGAATGAACCGAAGAATCTTCTCGAAACCCAAAAGAACCTTCTAGATGAACAGAAAACCTCATCGAAGGTAAGCTTGATGCTATCGAGAACAAGTTCGTTGCTCTTGATGCTTCCATCAAAGGTGTTGAAAAACAATCTCAAGAAAAGTTCGAGAAAGTTGAAGAAAAACTCGAGAAAGTAGAAATAAAATTCGATGACAAATTGAAAGGAATGGAAGTTAAAATGCAAAGTTTTACCGAAGAACTTGACAAGGTTTGAAAAACTAAGGTGCGAGAAAGTTCTGGTGAGTATTTAAAGAAGAAAGAAATGCATCCACCAACCTTTGATGGACAAAGTTCTTGGTCGATCTACAAGAAACAGTTTGAGGCAGCTGCCACAACAAATGGCTGGGATGACGAAGACAAATGTATAGCGCTGACTCTTGCTCTTAGAGGTCCTGCTGCTGAGTTGTTACAAACTTTACCACCAGAAAAGAATGGTAACTTTAACGCTCTTGTCCAGGTCATTGAAAAGCGCTTTGGAGATGGCCATATGCAGGAGGTCTTCCGCGTCCAACTCAATACAAGAGTCCAGAAAAGAGGTGAAACTCTGCAACAACTCCAAGCTGATATTGAAAGGTTAGCTCATCTTGCATATCCGACAGCAGGAGACGACATTATCAATCAGTTTGCGACAGAAGCCTTTGTTCGTGCTGTATCTAATATAAATCTTCAGCGAGCGATACGAACAGCTGGAAAACGTTCCCTTCCTGAAGCATTAGCGTTTGCACTCACTATGGAAGCAGCAGAACAGGCTTCTCAAGGCTTTCATCAGGTAAGAGAAGTTGCAGTGGAGGAATGCTCTTGTCAAAAACTCGCATTCCAAAGAAACCAGCGAGACGGAGCTGCTCGATGCTGGAACTGTAACAAGACTGGACATCTCCAGCGGCAGTGCAGATTGCCACCAAGAAGAACTGCTTGCCAACACTGTGGAAACAGGAATATTGCCCAACAGCAGGTAAGCGATACAACCAACACTCATGCTCAGCTTGATTCCCACTCGGGAAAACGAGTAAGAACCAACTTCGAGGGGCAGAAGCTGGTTTCTGGTATCGATGGCCCCAGAACCACAATTCAAGTCTCACAGACTAAACGAGACAACAAAAGTCTGACAGTGGAGGCGACCATAAACAACAAACAACACGTGGTTACAATTGACACCGGTGCCACCGCCTCTATTGTACGAAGAGACTTGGTGAAGATGACATGGCTACATAACACCAACAGCTACCGTCTGAAGACCGCCACAGGAGAAGCAGCAAGGGTGTACGGTGAAGTTCGTCTTACAATCCGTATGGCAGAACTAGAGTTTTCGCATGTGTTTTTGGTGGCAGATATATGTGACGAGTGCATCGTTGGAATCGACTTCATGAAGGACCATGGAATCATTTTGGATATAGGTAATCAAGTCCTGAAATACAGAAATGTGGAGATCCCAATGGTCTATGGCAACGAAAATTCAACAACAATTAGAACTGTCATCAAAGAAGACATGTGCCTGCCTCCTTCTTCAGAAGTTTTTGTGTGGACGAAACTAAAGGGGAATATTGGAAGCCATCGATACCTCATGGTTGAGCCAGAAGTTGAGCAAAGTTCCGAAAACATCATCATCGGGAAGACTCTTGTGGCACCAAAGAACAACATGGTACCTGTACGGATACTTAACATCAAACCGTACCCAATCAAGCTTAAGAAAGGAGAAGTTGTTGGGCAATGTGAATCTGTGGCCGCAATAACTAAGATCAACGAGGTGGATACACAGATGACTATGAACTCGGAGAAACTTAAGAAACAAATTCTCAAATCAGACAACTTGAGTCAACATCAGCTTAATGTTGCGGGAAGGCTTCTTCATGAATATGCTGATATCTTCTCTTCACCCAGCGGGCAATACGGCCGAACACAACTGGTGCAGCATCGAATCGATACAGGAGATGCTAGGCCGATTCGTCAACCAGCAAGACGTCTCCCCTTGGCCAAACAAGGTGAAGTTGAAGAAATGATAACAACAATGAAGAAAGACGGGCTAATCGAAAATTCCAAAAGCCCTTGGGCATCACCGGTAGTTCTCGTCAAAAAGAAGGATGGAAGCACTCGATTTTGTGTCGACTATCGCAGGCTGAATGATGTGACGAAGAAAGACAGCTACCCACTGCCAAGAATCAGCGATACTCTAGATGCAATGGAAGGAGCACAATGGTTTTCGACTTTGGACTTGAAGAGTGGCTACTGGCAGGTAGAAATCCATCCAGAAGATCGGGAAAAGACGGCTTTCTCCACAGGAAATGGTCTGTGGCAGTTTAATGTCATGCCGTTTGGGCTATGTAATGCCCCAGCTACTTTTGAGCGCTTGATGGAGTGCGTTTTGAATGGATTAACCTGGAAATCTTGCCTAGTCTATTTAGATGATGTCATCGTTTACGGAAAAACATTTGATGACCATTGTGAAAACCTAAAGGCTGTATTCCAGAGGCTACGAGAAGCACATCTTAAGTTGAATCCAAAGAAATGTGCACTTTTCAAGACCGAGGTTAAATATTTGGGGCATATCATCTCATCCCAAGGAGTGAAGACTGATCCTGAAAAAGTTGACACTGTGAAGAACTGGCCAACCCCTCAGGACAAGCATCAACTTCGGAGTTTCCTCGGTCTGGCAACGTACTATCGACGATTTGTGAAGGATTTTGCGAGAATCACCAAAAGCTTGCACCAACTTACGGAGAAGGGTAAACCCTTTAAATGGTCAGGTGAGTGTGAGAAAAGCTTTCAGGAACTGAAGCTGCGGTTATGTGAAGCTCCTGTGCTGGCCTATCCGACTCCAGGCAAACAATTCATCATTGATGCAGATGCAAGTAATGTTGGAGTTGGTGCTGTTTTATCGCAAGTTCATGACGGAGAAGAAAAGGTCGTTGCCTATTTCAGCAAGGTACTCTCGAAACAAGAAAGAAACTATTGCTTGACCAGAAGGGAACTTCTAGCTCTAGTATTGGCAACAAAGCACTTCCATAAGTACATCTAAAGTTTCAAAGTTTATTCGTTAAATACTAACGATATACATAAGTACATTTTCTTAAAATTAAAATTACATATATAGGTATTATATTATTACAAAACTAAAAGAAAAACTTACATATAATGTACATTATGGGTTATTTTGAATAAAGAATATTTTTTTAAAGTTAAGTGATTTTATATTTTCAATGCTGGAGTTATTTATATTTGAATTTTTATTGTAAATATTGATTAAAAGATTTAAAGGGCTATTAGCACCGTAGTTTGATCTACTGAAAATGTTAGAAATTGGCAACTGCCTTCTCAAGCTATACTGACTAGCAATGAAATTTAATCGACAGAGGATCGATGGAGCTGAAATCGATCCATTTATTATCCCGACAATAAAACAAAATTGTAGATACGCTCTGTGACTGGTAAGAAATGGAAGATTTATTAGATTAATACGTTGAGCGTAAGGTGGCAAGTTAATTCGATTTGACCATGGTAGAAATCTTAAGCAAAATCTCATAAATCTTCTTTGAACGGACTCCAATCTATTTATATGAACCGCATAATATGGCGCCCATATAACGCAACCATATTCTAAAATGGATCTTACGAATGAGACATAAAGAGTTTTTAAAACGTAAGGGTCACGAAATTCCCGAGCAAATCTTTTGATAAAACCAAGAGTCATGTTAGCTTTTTTAATAATGTAGTCAAAATGGTCAGTAAAAGTTAATTTTGAGTCCAATACTATCCCAAGGTCAGTGAAACTAGACAAATTAGTTAGTGGTGATAGATTAATCGCATAATTATAGACAATCACATTTTTTTTGCGTGTAAAACACATTGTTTTACACTTGTCAATATTTAAAACTAAACCATTAATATTGCACCATTCCCAAAAACGTTGAAGGTCTCTTTGTAAAAGATCACAGTCATTTGCAGAGTTGACTGTACGAAAAATTTTTACATCATCAGCATATATAAGAGACAAAGAATTTACTAGGACAGACGGAAGATCATTAATAAATAGTACAAATAATAACGGGCCAAGATGGCTACCCTGAGGTACACCAGAGTTAACAGTAAAACATTTAGAACGTTCACTCTTAAAAACAACACTATATAACCTATCTTTTAGATATGAAGATACCCATAAAACAAATCTGTCGTTAAGACCCATATTTTGCAGTTTTTTTAAAAGTATATTGTGGCTTAGTTTGTCAAATGCTTTGCTGAAGTCAGTGAAAATACAGTCAACTTGTTGTTTTTTTTCAAACGCGTCAATACAGTATGTAGTAAACTGTAACAAATTTGTAATAGTGGATCTCTTTTTAACAAAGCCACGTTGGTTGTCACATAAAACGGAGGAACAGTGAAAAGACAAAACATCACAAATAATAGATTCAAACATTTTGGGTATAGCAGATAGTTTAGCTATTGGCCTATAATTTAGAACTAAATTTTTTTTACCTTTCTTATGAGTTGGAATAAGGAATGCATTTTTCCAAAGTGTCGGGAATTTACAGGTAATTATAGACTGGTTAAAAAGTAAAAACAACGGATACGACATATATATTGCACATTTTTTTTAACATAAAAGCGGGGAAACCATCAGGACCAGGATTTAAACAATCGTCTAATTTTTTAATATATTCTAAGATAGTTGCCTCAGAAATAGAAAAGTTAATATTACTAAGATGTAAAAACTCATTAACAGTAGAGGTATTGTAAGTATCACAAGAAGAAGATTTTTCAAAAGCAGACTGGAAATATTCGGCAAACATATTTGCAATGTCCTCTGGGTAATGACTTTCTGCATTTTGGTAGCTCATATTAGTTGGGTAACCATCACATTTTCTTTTACGATTTACATATTTCCAAAAATTTTGTGGATTAGATTTAAGATTATCTTCAGTTCTAAGTATAAAGTCCGAATAAAGAAAATTGGAGTAGTTGATAAATTCATCTTTAAGTCTAGTATATTCATTTTGAGCTTCAATACTCCAGGATCGATTTAACTTCACCCACGCTTTGTTTCTTTTATTTTTAATAGTTTTAATATGTTGATCAAACCACGGTGGAGTATTACTTAAATTTCTTATTTTTCGTAACGGAATGGTCTCTAAAAAACAATCAAACATGATTTTATAAAAACGAAAGACCATTTCATCGAAACTAATATTTAAAAACAAGATGTTCCAATTAATACCATCCAATAAGCGGAAGAGTTCAGAAAAATTACATTTTTTAAAGTTGAATTCATGCATATTCTTACAATGATAACTTACATTATTAATATTTAAGTTTAACGAAATAGATAATGCAGGATGATGTCGATCTTCATCAATGAGCTTCGTATCGGCGAGTAATGTAGTTCCATCAGAATTATTAAGGTCAGAAAAGTATACCAGGTCTAAAATTTTACCAAATCGGTTTTTGACATTGTTTAATTGATTTAGTCCGAATGAAGTCATTCCATCGATTAAAAGAACTTCGTTGTTGCTCGATGCATTGATGGCATGATAAGATTCATGTTCCGATGATATAGCCCATTCAAGATTTGGCAAATTAAAGTCGCCAATTACAAGAAGTTCATCTGCAGGTTCAATTTTTTCATTTATAGATTCTAAGCAATCAAAAAGTTTGTTGTAGACATCACTGGTAGAAGAAGGCGGTATATAGCAAGCAACCACATATAAATGACCAGACGAAGTTGATATTTTTACACAAATTATTTCGAGGTTGGAGTCCAAAAAATCATCGACGAGATTACAAAACAAATTATTGCGTACGGCTTAGCAAACCTCCTCCAACAGTAACTATATTGGGGTCATTATGAACTATGGACAGAAGTTCCTTCTTCGTACAGATCATGGTGCACTAAATTATCTTTTGAAATTCAAAAATCCAGAGGGTCAAGTAGCAAGATGGATCGAGATACTTCAGACGTATCAATGTCAGATTCAACATCGAAGAGGAAAGCTGCATTCAAATGCAGACGCATTATCTCGGCGCCCGTGCAAGCAAGACTGCAAGCATTGCACACGACTAGAAGAAAATGAAGTTGTCGATGTTAGACGAACGAGAGCTGATCCCATTTGCGGCTGGAGTAACGAAGAACTCAGAATGGCCCAACAGGAAGATTCGGACATCGAACCCATCCTTGCATGGAAGGAACATCAAGAGAAACCAGAATGGGCCGACATCTCCGACCGAAGCCCCACTCTCAAAGCATGTTGGGCACAATGGGACTCACTTCATGTGCAAGAAGGGCTACTCAGGCGTAAGTGGGAATCCGCAGATGGTAAATCCTATGTAATGCAGCTAGCCGTACCTCAGTCAAAGGTAAATGATGTTCTCCGAGAGATGCACGGTGGAATTTCTGGAGGCCATTTAGGCATCAACAAGACGCTGGAAAAGCTACGACAGCAATTCTACTGGTTACGTATGGGAGAAGACGTTGAAAAGTGGTGCCGAAAATGTGATACTTGTGCCGCTAGCAAAGGACCAGCTAGAAAAATCCAAAGTAAGATGCAGCAGTACAATGTGGGTGCACCTTTTGAGAGAATTGCAATAGACGTAGCAGGTCCTTTTCCCGAAACCAACAACGGAAATCGATACATCCTTGTAGTGATGGACTACTTCAGCAAATGGCCTGAGGCATTTGCCATTCCAAACCAGGAAACTAAAACAGTTGTGGATAAGATTGTCTTTCATTGGGTGAACAGGTTCGGAGTACCCATGGAACTTCATTCCGACCAAGGAAGGAACTTCGAATCTAAGATCTTTCAAGAGGTTTGCTCACTCCTTGGCATCAAGAAGACGCGAACAACACCGCTTCATCCACAATCTGATGGGATGGTTGAGCGATTTAACAGGACACTTAAGGAACACCTGTCAACAGTAGTCAATGATAATCAACGAGACTGGGACCGACATATTCCATTATTCTTGATGGCTTATAGAAGTGCAACACATAGTTCTACTGGACATACACCATCGGAAGTCCTATTTGGCTCAACAATACGCCTGCCAAGTGAAATAAAATTTGGAAGTGTTCCAAACGAGCCACATGAAATGGATGAGTACGTAGATAACCTAAAAGGAACACTGGCTGACATTCACCAACGGACAAGGACAAATATAAAAGCGTCTAGTGACAGGATGAAAACAAGATATGACGCACGAGCGACAGCAACAGGGTTTCAAGAAGGAGAACTTGTGTGGTTTTACAATCCCCACCGACAAAAGGGACTATCACCGAAGCTACAACAAAACTGGGAAGGCCCTTACACAGTAATGACCAGAATTAACGATGTGGTTTACCGTATACAAAGAGGGGTAAGAGGCAAACTAAAGGTAGTTCATTGTGACCGTTTACATCGTTATAATGGTGAAAGAAGCAATGGAGTTGTTCGGGACGAACAATCCTAAGAGGGGGGCAATGTAACGATGAATTACTGAACTACTTTTAAGATAAAAGTCTGAACACACTACCTACTACTGCAAAGGTAGAAATGTGAACGGACCTTTAATAATCAAGAAACTACCTACCCTCTGAACACATCCCAAAATATCCAACTAGACTGGAAGTATGAAGCGCCCCCTCTTGGAAAGGAAGTTTCGAGAAGCAAAGACGAGAACCTTCGAAGACATTCTCGAATCTCGAAATTCCGGTATAAAAGGGCAGCGTAGACACCGACCGGACAGTTTTAATCTTGAAAGTGAAAGAGTACAGTACAAAGTGAAATAAAGTGTTGCGAATTGTTAGTAGTAAATAAAGTGATTTAAAAGTGTGTTTGTTTGAGCAAATAATAAAAGTAAATTGAGTTGAAATAAAGTGTGTTCTTATTTGAACGGAAATATAAGTGGAAATTAAATAAGTTTTATTGGAACCCAGAATAAAACATTACAATATGATGTTGTTGGGAATTTTTTAAGCCACATCTATTCTTGAGACAAAGTATAAAATTTTTTAAATTACCAAAGTTTTTTTCTGAGTGTCCTTGGCCGAATTTCGGCTGCCGAATATTCGGTATTCGGCCAAATCAATGTTCGCGGCATCTCTAATTTTAACACATCAGATATATCATGAATTTATGTAAGAAATTTTTTTCTAATATGCGTGTTTAATATATAAAAAACTTTCTTTCTTATATCCGAAGTTTTTATATAAGAAAAACTCGGATATAAGAAACAAATTTCTGGGATTTTCAGACTTTCTTATATCCGTGTTGCACTGTATATATAGTATGAGAATCAAAAATAATCAAAAAATAAATCATATTTACCATGGAATATTAAATTTTCGTGTAAAACTTAAATTGCTTGTTTTTATTTTTTATTACATTTTCATACAAATTAATGTTTTGGAGGAGTGAGGTGCAAAACCAAAAGTATGAAAAATAATTGTGCAGTTTGTGATAAAAGGTTTAAATTTATAGAATTGTTAGTACCTACCTACAATATGTAACCTTCATTTCAAGATATTGGGCCACTTAATATTTCACCTATGAGGTCAGGGGCGTACACACCATTGGGGCAAGTGGGGCGGTGCCCCGGGGCCCCCAACACGCCAGGGTCCCGTAAGGAGACAATGCAGAGAAGCCAACTGGTTATAAAAGTATCGAAGCAAAAAGATACGATATTTGACATGAATTACTTCGGACACAAGAGAAACAAAAAAATTACATATTATCTTGGGGCCCCAAAAATTATTACTTGCATATTCTTCGCGACCAACAAATGATAGGTACATCAGGGGCCCCAAAAAAAAAATAAGTGGGCGTATATGTACATACTTTTTTATTTGTTCTTATTTTCTATATCAAAGGGGCCCAATAATTTAGTCTTGTCCCGGGGCCCCCACAACTCAACGTACGCCCCTGTATGAGATAAATTAATAAAAATGTTTCATTAGCTATACTATGATATGCAACAATGCAACACAGAAAAGCTCTTGTATCTACCCTCGTAGATGGAATACAAGGTGGCCCAATACCTCAAAATAACTCTTCTATTGAGTACTACCAATACCAATGATATAAATTTCATGCTTTTATCACAAAGTGCACGATTTAGATGCTAAGACGCCTCACTATACTGAAGATGAAGTGAAAATAGAAATTTCATACAAAAGTCACTGACATGGAATTTCCAATGAGAGGTAAGTAAGTACCAATTAATAATTTTCGTCAACCAATTTCAATATTTATTTATTTATTTTCCGTTGGTTGTTTTTTGTTCTGAAAAACCCAATTTTTTTTTTTTATATAATAAGCGCGCACTAAAGGGATTAATGTATCCTTAATTAGGTGAACACAGTACGAGCATTAGGCAAATAGGGAGGGGTTTGAAAGGAGATACCGATAAACATTAGTTTTGAAGTTCTGAGTTTTGAAATGGGATGGGAAAACAGAGGCGGGTAACGCGTTCCACATTCGTGTAGTGCGGCTGAAGAAAGAATCTCTGTATGAGCATTCCTTGAAGCGCGAGTATTACGGTTGAATTGTTTCAGGGGAGGAATGCAACTAGCTATTTCATCGGAGCACTGCTTATAAAAATAACGATAGTACAACGTGAGACATGCGACGTTACGACGGTGCTCGAGAGACGTAATTGCATCAGTTATTGATCTATCAGGAGATCATTATAAAAATGAGAAAGAGAGTCGGAGACAGAACGGAGGCCTGTGGCACACCAGCATTTATTTTGTGGGTTTCAGACTTGAATCCATCCAATACGACTTGTATTGAACGGTTCGAAAGGTAATTTCTAATCCAACGAAGAAGAGATTCATCGACGCCTAAAGCACGCATTTTCGAAAGAAGAGCTTGATGCCAAACTTTATCAAATGCCTTTGAAATATCAAGTGCCACAATCTTATTTTCTCCAAAACGATGTAAAGATTTGTACCACTGCGACGCGTTCTTTTATTCGACGATGTTAACTATTGTTAACAAAAGTTAACTTTCATCGTTCCTAAATGAGAAAAAAGTTACAAAGTGTAACATCGTGACGTCACAACATCGTTCCTAAATCCAGTGTTGAAGTGTCAAATAGTTACATTTTGTTACTTTTTCCAACTCAGCTTCTGGACTTGAGTTTCAATGTTAATCTGTCAAACACAACTAAATGGGGAAGAGAGGGGATGATGTGAGAAGAGAATTTCTTGTTTGTTTCCATATTTGAAATTATTGAATGCATATTTTTGTTTCAATTTGCTTAGAATTCAATTAAAAAGAATTATTTCAGTACCAAATTAATTTTTTCTTGTTTATTCATTCATAAAATTAATCTCAAAAATTTTTCTTTTGACAGATCAACAAAATGTAACATTTAGTCGTTCCTAAATCAAAGTTAACATTTTGTAACAAAATGTAACAAAAACAAATATGTTCAATAATCCTTGCCTACCACGGAGAAGAGGACTACCAACACACACGCATGACATGCCAACCAACAACACCAACCAACGATCGTGTGTGTTTCCTTATTCTTCCCTCCCTCTCTTCTTCTCAGTCCTAACAAGATCTTTGAATAAATAGGACGCGCAGTCCAATAAGAAAAGAATTTATTTGTGTTTCATTTATTTATAACCATAATTGCATTATTTATTATACAGTCCACCTATAGATTATTGTTCACGGTCCTTCGTAGCCCAATATTGAGCTATGCACCTCTAAAGGTACAATTATAAGTATAAATGCAGTGCCGTTAAAAAAAAAAAAACATTTAGAATTAAAAAAAAAAACAATAACCACCATATCCAAGTGCAAGTGCGTAGTGCGAAAAATAAAAAATATAGATAGAAAAACTTAAGCACAAAAAATTCTCGGGATTGCAAAAAACAAAATAAAAGAGAATTCAAACAGAAAAACAATAGTAAAAAAAAAACAAATATCTGTTCACGTTGTGCGTATGGGGGAGATTGTTTTGGTGACAACTCAGCTGGGCGCAATACGAATTGTACCTACACGGATACGATCTAAAAGCGGATAAGTGCTTGCAATTCATGGATGCTGAAATAAGAGATGAAGTAAAATGGAAATCAACAAGCTGATCTAGCTGTAGCGCATGTTTCAACATTGAATGAACTTCACATAGGTACATTCCTATGTGAAAAACAAGTGTAAGTTACATCTATCATGATTATAAACCAAACAAACTTTTAAAAACTATACCTATACATATACACAACACCTAATGTGCATAATGTAGGTATATACATACACATACCTAACTACTTAGGTACATATATACCTGCAAAACAAAAACAAAATCATTATGTACCCCTACAGGTACATGAGACTGTTTTCCTACCAATACATTTTTTATACCTACAAATAATAAATCAATCAACCAAAAGTAAAAGTAAAAAGCGCAATAGAAATTAGTTTTCAATCCATAAATCTGCCCAAAATGACAGTATAGAATCGCGACGATTTGCAATTTTTTAAACATGTACCTAGATTTGTGCACACGACCGGCATACACATATTATAAAAACAGATGATCACGCATGGAATGTACCTACCTATTTTGCTGGGTAAGGGATAAACTAAGAAAACGCACAATTTACTATTTACATATTTTCATACAAAAAAAAAAAAAAACACCTACATATTATACATGCCTACATTGAACTTTAGCAAACAAAAGATCATTCATTACAAATTGGATCTTCACCTATATACAAATACCTATAATACAATTCAACCATAAAAATCACAAAAGTAGATATCGGTCTGTGATATGTAGGTAATTTTCTTAATGGGTATGTATGTTTTTTACTTGTGTGTCCTTTAAATTCTTATACAAGGCTTGGCGCCTGTTACAAAAAAAAAAGCAAAAGTAATAAGCTTTCTGCTACCTGCTTGTTATCAACATCAAATTTCTCAATATATGAATATCATTTGAATAGCTGAAATTCAAAATATTTATTTCACTATGCACGCAAATGATGCATGTAGGAGTAGGTATGTATATATTTATACATGAGCAATAACCTCTTCAGGAACTATGATTGAATATGAATATTTTGTCATTTGTGGCGCGACTTAAATTTTTGTTATTGTTATCCTGATGGTCTGTTTTGGTGCAGCTGTTGGAATAAAAAAAATCCCGTTAGGTCATTTCATTTCCCTTTTTTATGTGTATGGCAAGAATTTTGTTTTCTTCAATCATTTAGGGATACATTGTTTGTGTCGCGTGTCATTCGAGTACACATTAGGTACCCTTTTTGTTTTTATGGGTCTTTTTCGTTTAAATCGCGAATTGTTTTTATGGTGCAGGTAGAGAGATTTGTTTTCTTTAGTGATGAGTCTGTGTACCTACATGAATACATGATATGTGCATCTTCACACACAAAATATGCGATGAGATGATCGCATATACAATAAGTAAAGTAGGTATAATTATTAATCAAAATATAGTAAATAAAATATCAACTGCCACGATTAACAATCAAGACCAACAATATATTTACAACTTATGCTATATCTTTTCCTATGTGCATTGTCGATTTGTGCCAGACTTGTCACATATTAAAAAGAGAAAATAAAAAAAAAAACATGTCTATTGTCTACATTCTACATATCAAAAAAAAAAAAAAGAAAAGATTCATTTTCGTAAATTAAAAAAAAAAAAAAATGAATTTTAATTGTCACGTATTGAAATCCAATGTTATAAGCCGCAAAACTATTAGCGAGTAAATGGAGGAAGCGGGAAAAAGTGTTAAAATGCATCTATTTACTCGAGAGTCTACGTACCTACCTACCTGCCAATTTGTTTTTGCAAAATGTATTTAGATACCTAGACCAAATCGTTCTTTTGTGCGAATAATTTCTATTTCTTTGTTTTAGGGTTTGTTGTTGAAGAATCTTTGCAGCTGTTGTCTGTTGATATAGAAAATTCCGTTAGGTCGTTTTTATTCTCCTTTTTGTAGCAAAAGAATTTTTTTGTAACCGGTCAAGTAGGCAGGCATACATTTGGTTGTACGACACTCATTTAACAAGGACAGTAAGATCTGTAGATACCCTTCTTTGTCGGCTCAGATTGACAACTCGTGTTTTATGGTGTAGGATAATAATTGTGTGCGAAATTCTTTTATGATAAAGGGAATCATAATCGTAGATCACCGAGGCAACTAGGAATTATTTTACGATCTTTCAGTTCTATTTTCGCTGCTTTTGTTTCCAAAAATGTTGTCGTTTTGCGAGGTGAGGTTGAGGTTTAGATCTGTCAGGGTTGAATTGAATTGTTTTGCTTTCTCGAGGTGGTTGGTAAGTAGGATAATAATCTACCTACTTGTTTGGGTCGGAGTGAGACACAAAGAAAATGTGGTTATTCAATTAATCAAAAATCACAAAGACAATTTGAGTAACTGTTCTTTAAAATCCTCAAGGCACAAATTGAGAGTAATGGCAAACAAAATAATAGCGCTTTTCATTTTATAAAACAGACTAAATGTTTCACATATAAGGATCTCAGCTTTAATGCAAGATATTTTCATTTCATTATTTTGCAGTTATATATACATAACGTAAGCAAATCATACAAACAAACAAAAAGAGTCAAAGCAAGCTGAATTATATAGAAACGCCAAACCAATATAAAGCATTTTTTCTAACATAAAAAAAAACGAATGCATTTTTAAAACATATTAATTCATGATGAGAGACACAATAAACAATTAAACAATACAAAATAATATAAGCCAATTGACATTAACAAAATATTTTATAAACCAACAAAAACAAATACAGACGCATATAAGGTTCACTCCCACCCAAACTCAAATTTCACTTGTTTATTTCAATTGTTTTCTTTAGGGATAAATCACATGCGTTAGTTTGACTACCAGGGATTTTATTTGACTTTTACACTTTTGTCCTTTTCACAATCGTTTTTGAGTGTACGTTCGAAGGATGAATCATTTGTTCATGAGACAAAATTCATCCCAGCGTACATTCTTACAGAAAAGCAGATCGCCTACATAGGGTGTCCTTTTCTCAATTCAATTTTGAGTGTACGTTCGAAGGATGAATCATTTGTTCATGAGACAAAATTCATCCCAGCGTACATTCTTACAGAAAAGCAGATCGCCTACATAGGGTGTCCTTTTCTCAATTCAATTTTGAGTGTACGTTCGAAGGATGAATCATTTGTTCATGAGACAAAATTCATCCCAGCGTACATTCTTACAGAAAAGCAGATCGCCTACATAGGGTGTCCTTTTCTCAATTCAATTTTGAGTGTACGTTCGAAGGATGAATCATTTGTTCATGAGACAAAATTCATCCCAGCGTACATTCTTACAGAAAAGCAGATCGCCTACATAGGGTGTCCTTTTCTCAATTAAATTTTGAGTGTACGTTCGAAGGATGAATCATTTGTTCATGAGACAAAATTCATCCCAGCGTACATTCTTACAGAAAAGCAGATCGCCTACATAGGGTGTCCTTTTCTCAATTCAATTTTGAGTGTACGTTCGAAGGATGAGTCATTTGTTCATGAGACAAAATTCATCCCAGCGTACATTCTTACAGAAAAGCAGATCGCCTACATAGGGTGTCCTTTTCTCAATTCAATTTTGAGTGTACGTTTGAAGGATGAATCATTTGTTCATGAGACAAAATTCATCCCAGCGTACATTCTTACAGAAAAGCAGATCGCCTACATAGGGTGTCCTTTTCTCAATTCAATTTTGAGTGTACGTTCGAAGGATGAATCATTTGTTCATGAGACAAAATTCATCCCAGCGTACATTCTTACAGAAAAGCAGATCGCCTACATAGGGTGTCCTTTTCTCAATTCAATTTTGAGTGTACGTTCGAAGGATGAATCATTTGTTCATGAGACAAAATTCATCCCAGCGTACATTCTTACAGAAAAGCAGATCGCCTACATAGGGTGTCCTTTTCTCAATTAAATTTTGAGTGTACGTTCGAAGGATGAATCATTTGTTCATGAGACAAAATTCATCCCAGCGTACATTCTTACAGAAAAGCAGATCGCCTACATAGGGTGTCCTTTTCTCAATTCAATTTTGAGTGTACGTTCGAAGGATGAATCATTTGTTCATGAGACAAAATTCATCCCAGCGTGCATTCTTACAGAAAAGCAGATCGCCTACATAGGGTGTCCTTTTCTCAATTCAATTTTGAGTGTGCGTTCTTACAAAACGTACATTCTTGCAGAAAAGCAGATCGCCTACATAGGGTGTCCTTTTCTCAATTCCATTTTGAGTGTGCGTTCTTACAAAACGTACATTCTTGCGGAAAAGCAGATCGCCTACATAGGGTGTCCTTTTCACAATTTCAATTCTGAGTGTACGTTCGAAGGATGAATCATTTGTTCATGAGACAAAATTCATTCCAGCGTACATTCTTACAGAAAAGCAGATCGCCTACATAGGGTGTCCTTTTCTCAATTCCATTTTGAGTGTGCGTTCTTACAAAACGTACATTCTGGCAGAAAACCATATCGCCTACATAGAGTGTCCTTTTCACAATTTCAATTCTGAGTGTACGTTCGAAGGATGAATCATTTGTTCATGAGACAAAATTCATTCCAGCGTACATTCTTCAAAAAAAGGAAAGCAGTTTGCCTTCGAAGGGCATCCTTTTCACAATTCCATTTTGAGTATGCGTTCTTTACAAAACGCATATTCTTGCAGAAAAGCAGATCGCCTACATAGGGTGTCCTTTTTTCAATTCAAATTCGAGTGTGCGTTCGCAGGATGAATCATTTGTTCAAGAGACAAAATTCATTCCAGCGTACATTCTAACATGAAACCAAAATGAAGCATTTGTTCAAAAGACTAAATTCAATCCAAAAACGCGAGTTGATATCAAGTGTTCACCAACGCAAAACACTTCAAACACATGTGTACAATATAAAAAAAATGAGTATTCCATTAAAATGCTCAAAAAAAAGGCAGCTATATCGATCGATCGCATTTTATATCCAATAAAAAAAAGGTTTAGCAATTAAAAAACAATAAATTGATAAAATACAAAAGTTTTCATTGCAAGAAACCTTTCAAATAACACAAAATCCTGGAAGCAGAGTCATAAAGCTGCTCAATATATAAACTTAAGCAAACCAACAAAATTCAAATCTAGAAAATTTTCAAAGAGTATCATGCAGAACAAAAATGCTAGTACACTTACATCTACATATGTATGCATCTATATTCTTTTTTTTTTACTGAATTAAATTTAAATATGATTAATTTGTTGTGCAAGAAATTTATCTCTAGGTATTTAACTGGGTTTAAAAAAAATATACTTATTCTAAAAATTAGTATGCACAAAATTCAACAACCAGCAATTACTTTTAAACCTTTTAACCTTTAAACATTTTATTTTGAGTGTGCGTTCTTACAAAACGCACATTCTTCCAGGAAAGCAGATTGCCTACGAAGGGCATCCTTTTCGCAGTTCGATTTTGAGTGTGCGTTAGCAGGGTGAATCATTTGTTCTTGAGGCAAAATTCATCCCAGCGTACATTCTTTCATGAAGACAGAATGAATAGTTTGTTCAAGAGACAAAGTTCAATTCGGAACCATCAGTTTATATTATAAAACAAAATATTAAATACTCAAAACATACATATTTCAAACATTTGCATTAAAACATATATATACATTCCTTGAAGTAGGAAGCATGACTAAATATTATGTTTATTTTCTTTTCTTTCCGAGAATAACCAACAAGAGAAGTGTCTGGGAACACCAACACCAATCAATTCTCTTGATTCTGTAGAATCAAAGTGGGCAGGGACAGCTGTTGGTCAATGCCAGCAACTCTTGCAACAACAGCAATTACTACAACAAAAACTTCAACAACAACAACAACAATTGTTGCAACAAAAACAACCTGTTTCACAACAAACTTCTGTGATTCAGACTCATACACCGGTTATTCAACAGCAACAACATCAGCCTGTTATACAACAAAACCATCAACAGAAAACTGTAATACTGCCAACGTTCCCCCAACCATCAGTTATATTTCAACCCTCTGCGAATGTTATAAATGCACCTACTGTTGTCCAGCAGGTTGGACAATCACAACAAGTTCAACACACAACAACTCTCCAAATACAACCACAACAACAAAAACAATATCCCCAAGTTCCACAACATCCATGGCACAAGTGCTCTTACGCAAAAATGGCAAACAAGTACGCAACAAGTTGTCCACTCTCAACAACAGCAGGTTTTGACTCCAAATCAGTCTTTGCAAACAAAACAAACACCGCCCCATAAACAACAGAATTCACAAATTTCCCAACAACAACAATCATAACAGGTAGTGCAACAGCCTCCACAACAGTTGCAACCGCATGAACATCAAACAAAACTCTGGAACACCTCATCAGTTGCCAGCATTAACCAAAGGCAGCAAATAAAATGCAAAATTTTCAACACCAAACAATTTTAAAATTTTAACTACTCAAAATGTTCATTGTTCAGCAGACATCAAAGAAAAAACAAATACAAGTCCTTAATATTAGAATCTATATTTTGAACAGTAAAACCAGCAAGATGGAACATCAAAAAGATTTTACTCATCTAACAGAATTGCATCACAATCTCCAAGGCATATCTACAACAGACTTTCAGTCTGGAGGTGTATGTGAACACGATCTCCTCAGTCACTGTGGTCACTTCATTACATAATACCCGAATCGACTTGGTTTTTTCATTGGCATATACTATACACGCAGGGGCGCCAATGTTTTCCCAATGTCCCTGAGCAAATGCTATTCGGAAGAAGCCCCAACACAGAACCAAACGATCAACAATCAGCATTTATTAAACCGAAGGTTTAAAGTGGGCAGGATGTTCAATAATCCTTGCCTACCACGGAGAAGAGGACTACCAACACACACGCATGACATGCCAACCAACAACACCAACCAACGATCGTGTGTGTTTCCTTATTCTTCCCTCCCTCTCTTCTTCTCAGTCCTAACAAGATCTTTGAATAAATAGGACGCGCAGTCCAATAAGAAAAGAATTTATTTGTGTTTCATTTATTTATAACCATAATTGCATTATTTATTATACAGTCCACCTATAGATTATTGTTCAAAATACAACGATTTTTTTGACATAACAACAATAGTTAACATTGTTCAATAAAAGAACGGACCACTGCTCGGTGAGATAAACTATCAGATCAGCAGTGGACCTGTTGCTACGAAAGCCGTACTGCCGGTCATTAAGAAGCTTCCGTTCCTCAACATATTTCTTAAGTTAAAAGTTAATCAACGTTTCCATGACCTTGGAAAGAAGGGACTGCGATTGGTCGGTAGTTTGAGGGTGAGGAAGATTCGCCTTTTTTAGGGACAGGCTGGACAAATGCTGTTCTCCATCTACTCGGGAAGAGACCAGTAGAATAGGACAGATGAAAAAGCTTACGCAGTGGTTTTGCCAGCGTGGAAGAACACTTCTTCAGAACGATGCATGGGGGGGGATACTATCCGGGCCAGCGGATTTGTGTATGTCAAGATCTTTAAGAACTCTTGCTACTGTACGAGTGCGAAAGAAGATTTGTCCCATGAATCCGTTTACGCGCTCAAGTACTGGCGGAGTCATGACACTATCAGGCAGTGTTGAGTTGGCAGCGAACTGCCTCGCAAGTAGGTTAGCTTTGTCAACAGAGCTAACAAATGGAGTGTCATTGAAGACGAGCATTGGAACCGACGACGAGGTAGTGTTGCGAATATTTTTTACAAATGACCAAAAATTTGTACTACCTTTGGGACATTGTAGTATTTTTTGCCTTAATTCTTGATCATGCAAAAATTTGGTTAGTCGAATATGGGCGTTGCTGGCCTTTCTAGCTTGTTTGAACTTTTTTCGGTTTTCCTCAGTGGGATTGGCTTTATAACATCGAAAGCTTGCCTCTTTAACCCTGATAACCTCTTTGCAGCTCGAATCAAACCATGCATTCATTTTCGTTTTGATTGTTTTAACCCTATTCGGGATAAAATTTCTCATTCCGGAGAGAATTAAATTTGTTATCATATCAGCACTGGAATCAACGTCACTATCGAGGAAGCATAGCGACCAGTTAAAGTTTTTGAAGAATTCGTTGAGTCAATCCCAGTTGGCTTTCTCGTATTGCCAGACGGTTCTTCTTGGTGCTTTTTCTTTAAATGGGTGTGTTTGACAAGAGAAATTCGCTGATACACTAACAGTGTATTTATCAGGGTCAGAGGTAAGAAACAAGTCTAGAGTGTTTTCAGCTCAACCATTAACGTCCGATATTCGAGTCGGCTCGTCAACAAGCTGAGTTAGGTGGTTTAACTCAGCAAAGATCTCGGCATACCCTCCTTCGGGTGTTGTCTGGCCAGAAAAGCGAAGCCACAAAGAATTGTGTACATTGAAATCGCCTGTAATAACGATTTCAGTGCGAGGATAAAGGGTAACAATCCTTTGAATGGAGTCGGACAAAGCATCAAGTTCGTTAGAAGTTGAATTACTATACAGATTGGGGCTCCGATAAATTCAAATTGTAAAATTTTGCGATCTAACTGCAACTTTGGGAACTTTTATAATTCTTTGAAAACTACAATAACAGGGCAACTTTTTAAAATAAAAAACCATTCTCACACCGTACAAATTTTTTGTACGATGTTGCTCTCAAATAAAAGTTATAAACTGATTTTTTTATGAAACTTGAAACTGTTAGTTAATTTGCAGCGAAATGGCGTATGGAATAAAAAATATTTTGATTAATTAATTGTTCCTAATTATTTGGCAATGTTTTTGTAAAAGAATTTAAAAAAACAAAAATCAATATGGGCATAGGAAGCAAAATACTGTTGCAAATCAGGGATTTTTCGAAATTTCACAAGAATTGCACTATCGAAAACCGTAAGGATTTGAGATTAACAATCTACCTACCAAATTCTGAGAGCCCTTAAGTTCCCCAATCAGCATATTTCGTTTGATCCATTACTTTTGGGACACCCTGTATAAAAAATGTAGGTATGTTGGTAATAGTGTCCGTTATTTCCCAAAGTGATGTTTTCGGGGGAGACACCCCCCAGATCGAAAGAATTTAGCAAAATTTTTTTGGAGGTCATTAACCCGTGCCTCTAGGGTCATACTTTCCCCATACAAATTTGTATGGGAAATTTTTAACTTTTACATACATTTTTTTTTCTCTCGAGTCAAATCGAGAAAATAGTTCCTTTAAAAGATCACATTCAAAATTTCCCGTATAAAAATTTTTTTATATTTTATTTCGGTTTTTTAAATTATTAGCTGTTTTCGTAGTTTTTGCTATTACGTTTAATTTTATTCTTCTTAAAGTACACCACCTATCACACAACTTTAAATGCAGTTTTATTGGTTTTTAATTATTTTCAAATATTGCATTTAAAAATGTGTGTATAAATCAACAATTTTAATTTTTTTTAACCCTCTGTAGGCACACCTCTTTTTTGTAACGTGATAGGCACACGGGTGCGAATTTGGGTTATACTTTTTCATGTCGCTAGAACTTTTTTCGGTCACAATATTTTATAGAGAATCAAGTATGAAATTGATGTAGAATATTCCGAGGAATTCGAATATTGTATTCACAATTCCGAACAAAAAATTTGTCACCCTTATAAAGAGATTTTTTTGTGACCACTTTTTTGAAAAATTGTAATTTTTTTATTTTTGTCCTGCCAAATTCGCACCCGTGTGCCGACAGAAGGTTAATTTTTATTTGAAATTTTGGCCGTTTTTATACGTTTAAATTAATTTTTCTCGAACTGCAAAATATATGTTTACAATATTTTGATTGAATTTTGTTTAACAATTATCCACCTAAAAAATAACATCAACAAAATTGCAAACAAAAAGGGTAAGGTATTTAATATTTATTTATTATTTTTCATTTCTTTCCTTTTTATTCTTTTTATTTTATTTTAAATAATGTTTCTGATATTATGTATGTGAGGGGTGATATCTAATCCACAAATGACTTATATTTATTTATCTGAACACATTCATTCGGAAATAAAAGCTTTTAAGGTCGTTAAAACAGTTTCTTCTACTCTATTTTTTACTTTTTAAAATTATTATTATTAGGTATTCAAAACTTATTTTCATAATAAATTAATTAATGGTGTTATAAAATTGTAATAAGGATTATAGCGTTTTTAATTGGCAATCCGGAATTGTTGTTCGATTCGGAATCCCAATTGAACAGTTTTTTTTTTATTCCGAAGAATCTGAAGTTTGGTGTGAATGTATTGTTTGAGTTTAACATGTTTCACATATATGTGTATTCGCGCCAAATTTCATTTGTATTTGTGCTGCAAACATTTTGTACTGCTGACATTTAAATCTATGAATGTGTGAGTGATTCTGCTTCTGATTCTGTTTTTAAAACCAGAAGAGAAATTCTCTTTTTTTCAGAATCAGAACTGTCAGTTTTGCCCAATTGAACGCATTCAGATTGCTTTTTTTTGCTTCCAGATTACCAATTAAAAACGCCATTAGAATTAAAAATAAAAAAAAAACGTTAAAAAAATATATTAAAAACTAGGGTAAAAAATTTAAATTATAAATTAATAATATAAAAAAACTCTGGGTAGAAGATAATAATATGATTAGTTGCTTTCAAGCTGGTTTTCAAGCCAACCTTTCAGCTATTAGCTATTGATCAAATTTTTGTACTCAGTACCACTGCTAGGCGTTTTATTGATAAAACTTATATGCCTTTTTCGTTGATTTAAAAGCGGCTTTTGACACTATTAATAGGAGGTCCTTACTTTATAAGCTCTCAGCAATTGGCTTATCTACTAAATTTATCAGAGTCTACGAAAAAATTCTCGAAAACATGATGGCATCTGTTCAGAATGGTAGAAAAGTATCTAGAGAATTTAGTTGTGAAGCAGGTGTCCCTCAAGGATGTGTTCTAAGCCCTATCATGTTTGCACTGTATATGAACGATGTCGAAAACAGCATACCTGGCGGAGTTCAGTTCGGGGATATCACTTTTAAAGTCTTGCTTTATGCTGACGATCTAGTGACTTTATCAGACAGTCCGCTTACTCTACTGCTCCAGATTAACAAGCTAAAACAGTTTTGTGATCTATGGGATCTTAAAATAAATACCACCAAATCCAAAATAATGGTTTTTAGATCTCGAAATAGATCAATTGGCTATGGGCGGAATTGGACTTTAGATGGTGAGATAATTGAGGTCGTAAATGAATTTAAGTATCTTGGGTATACAATGACGTATAATCTTAACATTCAAACCTTTATAAAAGAAAAAACAACCGCTGCAAAAATTGCAATAAATACAATGTGGTCCCAGTTCTTCGCTAATAAACTCGTAGATCCAATTTCAAAATTCAAAGTTTTCAACACCACCGTGAACACTTGTTTTTGCTATGGTAATGAAGTATATGGTTTCGAACAGTTGCATGAAATGGAAAATATACAGAGGTATTTTTCCAAGCGAATTTTTAGGTTACCTATTAACACTCCTAATTATCCAACGAAGAAGAGATTCATCGACGCCTAAAGCACGCATTTTCGAAAGAAGAGCTTGATGCCAAACTTTATCAAATGCCTTTGAAATATCAAGTGCCACAATCTTATTTTCTCCAAAACGATGTAAAGATTTGTACCACTGCTCGGTGAGATAAACTATCAGATCACCAGTGGACCTGTTGCTACGAAAGCCGTACTGCCGGTCATTAAGAAGCTTCCGTTCCTCAACATATTTCTTAAGTTAAAAGTTATTCAACGTTTCCATGACCTTGGAAAGAAGGGACTGCGATTGGTCGGTAGTTTGAGGGTGAGGAAGATTCGCCTTTTTTAGGGACAGGCTGGACAAATGCTGTTCTCCATCTACTCGGGAAGAGACCAGTAGAATAGGACAGATGAAAAAGCTTACGCAGTGGTTTTGCCAGCGTGGAAGAACACTTCTTCAGAACGATGGGGGGGGATACTATCCGGGCCAGCGGATTTGTGTATGTCAAGATCTTTAAGAACTCTTGCTACTGTACGAGTGCGAAAGAAGATTTGTCCCATGAATCCGTTTACGCGCTCAAGTACTGGCGGAGTCATGACACTATCAGGCAGTGTTGAGTTGGCAGCGAACTGCCTCGCAAGTAGGTTAGCTTTGTCAACAGAGCTAACAAATGGAGTGTCATTGAAGACGAGCATTGGAACCGACGACGAGGTAGTGTTGCGAATATTTTTTACAAATGACCAAAAATTTGTACTACCTTTGGGACATTGTAGTATTTTTTGCCTTAATTCTTGATCATGCAAAAATTTGGTTCGTCGAATATGGGCGTTGCTGGCCTTTCTAGCTTGTTTGAACTTTTTTCGGTTTTCCTCAGTGGGATTGGCTTTATAACATCGAAAGCTTGCCTCTTTAACCCTGATAACCTCTTTGCAGCTCGAATCAAACCATGCATTCATTTTCGTTTTGATTGTTTTAACCCTATTCGGGATAAAATTTCTCATTCCGGAGAGAATTAAATTTGTTATCATATCAGCACTGGAATCAACGTCACTATCGAGGAAGCATAGCGACCAGTTAAAGTTTTTGAAGAATTCGTTGAGTCAATCCCAGTTGGCTTTCTCGTATTGCCAGACGGTTCTTCTTGGTGCTTTTTCTTTAAATGGGTGTGTTTGACAAGAGAAATTCGCTGATACACTAACAGTGTATTTATCAGGGTCAGAGGTAAGAAACAAGTCTAGAGTGTTTTCAGCTCAACCATTAACGTCCGATATTCGAGTCGGCTCGTCGACAAGCTGAGTTAGGTGGTTTAACTCAGCAAAGATCTCGGCATACCCTCCTTCGGGTGTTGTCTGGCCAGAAAAGCGAAGCCACAAAGAATTGTGTACATTGAAATCGCCTGTAATAACGATTTCAGTGCGAGGATAAAGGGTAACAATCCTTTGAATGGAGTCGGACAAAGCATCAAGTTCGTTAGAAGTTGAATTACTATACAGATTGGGGCTCCGTTAATTCAAATTGTAAAATTTTGCGATCTAACTGCAACTTTGGGAACTTTTATAATTTTTTGAAAACTACAATAACAGGGCAACTTTTTAAAATAAAAAACCATTCTCACACCGTACAAATTTTTTGTACGATGTTGCTCTCAAATAAAAGTTATAAACTGATTTTTTTATGAAACTTGAAACTGTTAGTTAATTTGCAGCGAAATGGCGTATGGAATAGAAAATATTTTGATTATCTAATTAATTGTTCCTAATTATTTGGCAATGTTTTTGTAAAAGAATTTAAAACAAAAATCAATATGGGCATAGGAAGCAAAATACTGTTGCAAATCAGGGATTTTTCGAAATTTCACAAGAATTGCACTATCGAAAACCGTAAGGATTTGAGATTAACAATCTACCTACCAAATTCTGAGAGCCCTTAAGTTCCCCAATCAGCATATTTCGTTTGATCCATTACTTTTGGGACACCCTGTATAAAAAATGTAGGTATGTTGGTAATAGTGTCCGTTATTTCCCAAAGTGATGTTTTCGGGGGAGACACCCCCCAGATCGAAAGAATTTAGCAAAATTTTTTTGGAGGTCATTAACCCGTGCCTCTAGGGTCATACTTTCCCCATACAAATTTGTATGGGAAATTTTTAACTTTTACATACATTTTTTTTTCTCTCGAGTCAAATCGAGAAAATAGTTCCTTTAAAAGATCACATTCAAAATTTCCCGTATAAAAATTTTTTTATATTTTATTTCGGTTTTTTAAATTATTAGCTGTTTTCGTAGTTTTTGCTATTACGTTTAATTTTATTCTTCTTAAAGTACACCACCTATCACACAACTTTAAATGCAGTTTTATTGGTTTTTAATTATTTTCAAATATTGCATTTAAAAATGTGTGTATAAATCAACAATTTTAATTTTTTTTAACCCTCTGTAGGCACACCTCTTTTTTGTAACGTGATAGGCACACGGGTGCGAATTTGGGTTATACTTTTTCATGTCGCTAGAACTTTTTTCGGTCACAATATTTTATAGAGAATCAAGTATGAAATTGATGTAGAATATTCCGAGGAATTCGAATATTGTATTCACAATTCCGAACAAAAAATTTTTCACCCTTATAAAGAGATTTTTTTGTGACCACTTTTTTGAAAAATTGTAATTTTTTTATTTTTGTCCTGCCAAATTCGCACCCGTGTGCCGACAGAAGGTTAATTTTTATTTGAAATTTTGGCCGTTTTTATACGTTTAAATTAATTTTTCTCGAACTGCAAAATATATGTATGTTTACAATATTTTGATTGAATTTTGTTTAACAATTATCCACCTAAAAAATAACATCAACAAAATTGCAAAATTATATGCCTTTTTCGTTGATTTAAAAGCGGCTTTTGACACTATTAATAGGAGGTCCTTACTTTATAAGCTCTCAGCAATTGGCTTATCTACTAAATTTATCAGAGTCTACGAAAAAATTCTCGAAAACATGATGGCATCTGTTCAGAATGGTAGAAAAGTATCTAGAGAATTTAGTTGTGAAGCAGGTGTCCCTCAAGGATGTGTTCTAAGCCCTATCATGTTTGCACTGTATATGAACGATGTCGAAAACAGCATACCTGGCGGAGTTCAGTTCGGGGATATCACTTTTAAAGTCTTGCTTTATGCTGACGATCTAGTGACTTTATCAGACAGTCCGCTTACTCTACTGCTCCAGATTAACAAGCTAAAACAGTTTTGTGATCTATGGGATCTTAAAATAAATACCACCAAATCCAAAATAATGGTTTTTAGATCTCGAAATAGATCAATTGGCTATGGGCGGAATTGGACTTTAGATGGTGAGATAATTGAGGTCGTAAATGAATTTAAGTATCTTGGGTATACAATGACGTATAATCTTAACATTCAAACCTTTATAAAAGAAAAAACAACCGCTGCAAAAATTGCAATAAATACAATGTGGTCCCAGTTCTTCGCTAATAAACTCGTAGATCCAATTTCAAAATTCAAAGTTTTCAACACCACCGTGAACACTTGTTTTTGCTATGGTAATGACGTATATGGTTTCGAACAGTTGCATGAAATGGAAAATATACAGAGGTATTTTTCCAAGCGAATTTTTAGGTTACCTATTAACACTCCTAATTATGCTATCCACCTAGAGTCAGGCTTACCTCAAATTTTCTTGAAAAACTTAAAGGCTAACGCCGATTTTATGATCAAAGTTATGAAGCGGTCCGACCAAAACTTGCAAAAAAGGCTCCTTAAAATTTGTTTTAGTTGTGGATATATATACAGACAACTTAATCTGAAACTTGGTGAAGGAAACTATTTTTGAGAAGAGTTTTCAGTTTCTGAAATGAGCTTGATCTTCAAGATCAGAACGGAAATGCTCGATTTGAATTATAGACCACATAGAACAGACTTAAACCCTGTATGTTCCCTTTGCAACCTTGGTCAAAACGAAGATGTTTTGCATTTTTCAGCACTTTATCCAATATTACAGGAAATCCGAAGGCTCTATTTTTGTTCTAGTTTTCTTTCCCAAGAGGAATGTGTCGGTGTACTAAACGGAGATCGTGGCTGGAAGCCTCTTATACGCTATGTCTCACACGCAAGTAACTATCGAAACGAGTGTTTGAATTTGTTTTGAGTTGTAACAAGATGTTAAAGTAATTGTATCTTCTCCTTTTTTTTCGTTTTAACCAAACTAAAAGCCCTTTAAATTAGAAAAAAAAAAAAATGAGAAATATGCAGTTCTTCTTCCTATTTTTTTTTTTGCTTTTTTTTCACTTATAAATTATTATCTGTTTTAGCTAAACTAAAAGCCCACCACCAATATATTTCTTTTTTCTTAATTTCTTTTTGTTTTGACTAAACTAAAAGTTACACTTTTAATTGAACATGAACATACAACTACCTGTTACTGCTTTTGTATACTATATAAATGTACTTTTGTGATGAGCATTATTCCGTATGGTTCAAAGATTCTTTTTTTTTTTTTTGTTTTGACTAAACTAAAAGTCACATTATGATGAAAATAATAATTAAAAAAAAATTTTTTTTCTTTTCTTTAATATTTATATTTACATATTGTAACGTTTTATTCCGGGTTCACAATAAAACTTATTTCGTTTATTTTAACTTCCACTTATCTTTCCGTTCAAATAAGAACACACTTTATTTCAAATCAATTTACTTTTATTATTCGCTCAAACAAACACACTTTTCAATCACTTTATTTACTACTAACAATTTCCAACACTTTATTTCACTTTGTACTGTACTCTTTCACATTCAAGATTAAACTGTATCCGGTCGGTGTCCACGCTGCCCTTTTATACCTGAAATTCGGAATTCGAGAATGTCTTCGAAGGTTCTCGTCTTTGCTTCTCGAAGCTTCCTTTCCAAGAGGGGGCGCTTCATACTTCCAGTCCAGTGGGATATTTTGGGATATTCAGCAGTCGAGGGAATTTCTTTGGATGCGTTCAGAGGGTAGTTTCTTAATTACTAAAGGTCCGTTCACATTTCTACCTTTACTGTAGCAGGTAGTGTGTTCAGACTTTTATCTTAAAAGTAGTTCGGTAATTCATCGTTACATTGCCCCCCTCTTAGGATTGTTCGTCCCGAACAACTCCATTGCTTCTTTCACCATTATAACGATGTAAACGGTCACAATGAACTACCTTTAATTTGCCTCTTACCCCTCTCTGTATACGGTAAACCACGTCGTTGATTCTGGTTATTACTGTGTAAGGGCCTTCCCAGTTTTGTTGTAGCTTCGGTGATAGTCCCTTGGGATTGTAAAACCACACAAGTTCTCCTTCTTGAAACCCTGTTGCTGTCGCTCGCGCGTCATATCTTGTTTTCATCCTGTCACTAGACGCTTTTATATTTGTCCTTGTCCGTTGGTGAATGTCAGCCAGTGTTTCTTTCAGGTTATCAACATACTCATCTATTTCCTGTGGCTCATTTGGAACACATCCGAATTTTATCTCACTTGGCAGGCGTATTGTTGAGCCAAATAGGACTTCCGATGGTGTATGTCCAGTGGAACTATGTGTTGCACTTCTATAAGCCATCAAGAATAATGGAATATGTCGATCCCAGTCTCGTTGATTATCGTTGACTACTTTTGACAGGTGTTCTTTAAGTGTCCTGTTAAATCGCTCAACCATCCCATCAGATTGTGGATGAAGCGGTGTTGTTCGCGTCTTCTTGATGCCAAGGAGTGAGCAAACCTCTTGAAAGATCTTAGATTCGAAGTTCCTTCCTTGGTCGGAATGAAGTTCCATGGGTACTCCGAACCTGCTCACCCAATGAAAGACAATCTTATCCACAACTGTTTTGGTTTCCTGGTTTGGGATGGCAAATGCCTCAGGCCACTTGCTGAAGTAATCCATCACTACGAGGATATACCGGTTTCCTTTGTTGGTTTCGGGAAAAGGACCTGCCACGTCTATTGCAATCCTCTCAAAAGGTGTGCCCACATTGTACTGATGCATCTTGCTTTGCATTTTTCTAGCTGGTCCTTTGCTAGCGGCACAAGTATCACATTTTCGGCACCACTTTTCAACGTCTTCTCTCATACGTAACCAGTAGAATTGCTGGCGTACCTTTTCCAGCGTCTTGTTGATGCCTAAATGGCCTCCAGAAGTTCCCTCGTGCATCTCTCGGAGAACATCATTAACCTTTGACTGAGGTACGATTAGTTGCATTACATAAGATTTACCATCTGCGGATTCCCACTTACGCCTGAGTAACCCTTCTTGCACATGAAGTGAGTCCCATTGTGCCCAATATGCTTTAAAGGTGGGGCTTCGGTCGGAGATGTCGGCCCATTCTGGTTTCTCTTGATGTTCCTTCCATGCAAGGATGGGTTCGATGTCCGAATCTTCCTGTTGGGCCATTCTGAGTTCTTCGTTACTCCAGCCGCAAATGGGATCAGCTCTCGTTCGTCTAACATCGACAACTTCCTTTTCTTCTAGTCGTGTGCAATGCTTGCAGTCTTGCTTGCACGGGCGCCGAGATAATGCGTCTGCATTTGAATGCAGCTTTCCTCTTCGATGTTGAATCTGACATTGATACGTCTGAAGTATCTCGATCCATCTTGCTACTTGACCCTCTGGATTTTTGAATTTCAAAAGATAATTTAGTGCACCATGATCTGTACGAAGAAGGAACTTCTGTCCATAGATGTACTTATGGAAGTGCTTTGTTGCCAATACTAGAGCTAGAAGTTCCTTTCTGGTCACGCAATAGTTTCTTTCTTGTTTCGAGAGTACCTTGCTGAAATAGGCAACGACCTTTTCTTCTCCGTCATGAACTTGCGATAAAACAGCACCAACTCCAACATTACTTGCATCTGCATCAATGATGAATTGTTTGCCTGGAGTCGGATAGGCCAGCACAGGAGCTTCACATAACCGCAGCTTCAGTTCCTGAAAGCTTTTCTCACACTCACCTGACCATTTAAAGGGTTTACCCTTCTCCGTAAGTTGGTGCAAGCTTTTGGCGATTCTCGCAAAATCCTTCACAAATCGTCGATAGTACGTTGCCAGACCGAGGAAACTCCGAAGTTGATGCTTGTCCTGAGGGGTTGGCCAGTTCTTCACAGTGTCAACTTTTTCAGGATCAGTCTTCACTCCTTGGGATGAGATGATATGCCCCAAATATTTAACCTCGGTCTTGAAAAGTGCACATTTCTTTGGATTCAACTTAAGATGTGCTTCTCGTAGCCTCTGGAATACAGCCTTTAGGTTTTCACAATGGTCATCAAATGTTTTTCCGTAAACGATGACATCATCTAAATAGACTAGGCAAGATTTCCAGGTTAATCCATTCAAAACGCACTCCATCAAGCGCTCAAAAGTAGCTGGGCATTACATAGCCCAAACGGCATGACATTAAACTGCCACAGACCATTTCCTGTGGAGAAAGCCGTCTTTTCCCGATCTTCTGGATGGATTTCTACCTGCCAGTAGCCACTCTTCAAGTCCAAAGTCGAAAACCATTGTGCTCCTTCCATTGCATCTAGAGTATCGCTGATTCTTGGCAGTGGGTAGCTGTCTTTCTTCGTCACATCATTCAGCCTTCGGTAGTCGACACAAAATCGAGTGCTTCCATCCTTCTTTTTGACGAGAACTACCGGTGATGCCCAAGGGCTTTTGGAATTTTCGATTAGCCCGTCTTTCTTCATTGTTGTTATCATTTCTTCAACTTCACCTTGTTTGGCCAACGGGAGACGTCTTGCTGGTTGACGAATCGGCCTAGCATCTCCTGTATCGATTCGATGCTGCACCAGTTGTGTTCGGCCGTATTGCCCGCTGGGTGAAGAGAAGATATCAGCATATTCATGAAGAAGCCTTCCAGCAACATTAAGCTGATGTTGACTCAAGTTGTCTGATTTGAGAATTTGTTTCTTTAGTTTCTCCGAGTTCATAGTCATCTGTGTATCCACCTCGTTGATCTTAGTTATTGCGGCCACAGATTCACATTGCCCAACAACTTCTCCTTTCTTAAGCTTGATTGGGTACGGTTTGATGTTAAGTATCCGTACAGGTACCATGTTGTTCTTTGGTGCCACAAGAGTCTTCCCGATGATGATGTTTTCGGAACTTTGCTCAACTTCTGGTTCAACCATGAGGTATCGATGGCTTCCAAAGTTCCCTTTTAACTTGGTCCACACAAAAACTTCTAAAGAAGGAGGCAGGCACATGTCTTCTTTGATGACAGTTCTAATTGTTGTCGAGTTTTCGCTGCCATAGACCATTGGAATCTCTACATTTCTGTATTTCAGGACTTGATTACCGATATCCAAAATGATTCCATGCTCCTTCATAAATTCGATTCCAATGATGCACTCGTCACATATATCTGCCACCAAAAACACATGTGAAAACTTTAGTTCTGCTATACGGACCTCAAGACGAACTTCTCCGTACACTCTTGCTGCTTCTCCTGTGGCGGTCTTCAGACGGTAGCTGTTGGTGTTATGTAGCCATGTCATCTTCACCAAGTCTCTTCGTACAATAGAGGCAGTGGCACCGGTGTCAATTGTAGCCACGTGTTGGTTGTTGTTTATGGTTGCCTCCACTGTCAGACTTTTGTTGTCTCGTTTAGTCTGTGAGACTTGAATTGTGGTTCTGGGGCCATCGATACCAGAAACCAGCTTCTGCCCCTCGAAGTTGGTTCTTACTCGTTTCCCGAATGGGAATCAAGTTGAGGATGAGTGCTGGTTGTATCGCTTACCTGTTGTTGGGCAATATTCCTGTTTCCACAGTGTGTGCAAGCAGTTCTTCTTGGTGGCAATCTGCACTGCCGCTGGAGATGTCCTGTCTTGTTACAGTTCCAGCATCGAGCAGCTCCGTCTCGTTGGTTTCTTTGGAATGCGAGTTTTTGACAAGAGCATTCCTCCACTGCAACTTCTCTTACCCGATGAACGCCTTGAGAAGCCTGTTCTGCTGCTTCCATAGTTAGTGCGAACGCTAATGCTTCAGGAAGGGAACGTTTTCCAGCTGTTCGTATAGCTCGCTGAAGATTTATGTCAGATACAGCACGAACAAAGGCTTCTGTCGCAAACTGATTGATAATGTCGTCTCCTGCTGTCGGATATGCAAGATGAGCTAACCTTTCAATATCAGCTAGGAGTTGTTGCAGAGTTTCTCCTCTTTTCTGGACTCTTGTATTGAGTTGGACGCGGAAGACCTCCTGCATATGGCCATCTCCAAAGCGTTTTTCAATTACCTGGACAAGAGCATTAAAGTTACCATTCTTCTCTGGTGGTAAAGTTTGTAATAACTCAGCAGCAGGACCTCTAAGAGCAAGAGTCAGCGCGATACATTTGTCTTCGTCATCCCAGCCATTTGTTGTGGCAGCTGCCTCAAACTGTTTCTTGTAGATCGACCATGAACTTTGTCCATCAAAGGTTGGTGGATGCATTTCCTTCTTCTTTGAATACTCACCAGAGCTTTCTCGGATCTTAATCTTCCGAACCTTGTCAAGTTCTTCGGTAAAACTTTGCATTTTAATTTCTATTTTTTCAAATTTGTCATCGACTTGGTCGAATTTTCCTTCTACTTTCTCGAGTTTTTCTTCAACTTTCTCGATTTTTTCTTGAGATTGTTTTGCAACGTCTTTTATGGAAGCATCAAGAGCAACAAACTTGTTTTCGATCATATTTAGCTTACCTTCGATGAGGGTTTTCTGTTCATCTAGAAGGTTCTTTTGCTCTGTGCGTTGTGTCTCTATTTTTTCTAGAACACTACTCTGTTGTTTTTCTATTTGTTCGAGAACATTCTTCTGTTCATTCTTTTGCTCTGTGCGTTGTTGTTCCATTTGTTCTCTCTGTTCTTTGCGTTGTGTCTCAATTTGATCTTTCTGTTCTTCAAATTTTGCAAGGAGAACAGCCATCATGGATGACATATCGGAACTAGTACTTACTCGTTCTTCTATCATTTCAACTTCGAATTGAAATGTATCCAAATCTTCGTTTTTCTGGGTTAAATAATCCTGTAGACGAATAATGAGATCATTTTTCGATCCAGCAGTAGGAAGACCTCGCTTAGTTAATTCCGCCTTCAGCTCAGTCAAACTTAACTGATTTAGTGTTTTACCTATTTTAACTTTTCAAAACGCGAGCACTTTTACTTATTTCAAAATGTTTTACACTTTTTTTTTTATTGTTAAAACACACGCGCACTTTTTATTTTATTCGCGAAATTATCTGATTCGCACAAATAAATAAGTTTTATTCCACTTTTCTGACACCAATGTAACGTTTTATTCCGGGTTCACAATAAAACTTATTTCGTTTATTTTAACTTCCACTTATCTTTCCGTTCAAATAAGAACACACTTTATTTCAAATCAATTTACTTTTATTATTCGCTCAAACAAACACACTTTTCAATCACTTTATTTACTACTAACAATTTCCAACACTTTATTTCACTTTGTACTGTACTCTTTCACATTCAAGATTAAACTGTATCCGGTCGGTGTCCACGCTGCCCTTTTATACCTGAAATTCGGAATTCGAGAATGTCTTCGAAGGTCCTCGTCTTTGCTTCTCGAAGCTTCCTTTCCAAGAGGGGGCGCTTCATACTTCCAGTCCAGTGGGATATTTTGGGATATTCAGCAGTCGAGGGAATTTCTTTGGATGCGTTCAGAGGGTAGTTTCTTAATTACTAAAGGTCCGTTCACATTTCTACCTTTACTGTAGCAGGTAGTGTGTTCAGACTTTTATCTTAAAAGTAGTTCGGTAATTCATCGTTACAATATTTTTAACTATGAAACTTTATTTTGTGAAATATTATCTCTTTTTACTCAAATATTGCATTTTGTTTTTTTTTTTTGTTTAATTAGTTTTTTTCCGGCAGACGGCTTATAAAGCCATGCTTTGTATTTCTTTTATTATGAAATATTGTACTTATAAGAAAATTGAAAAAATAAAGAACTTATCTATCTATCTATCTATATAAAATACTACACACATATTGTTTGCAATTTTTTTTATGTCATTTTTAGGTGGATAATTGTTAAACAAAATTCATTAAAAATATTGTAAACAAATCTTTTGCAGTTCGAGAAAAATAAATTTAAACGTATAAAAACGGCAAAAATTTCAAATAAATTCTTAAATTCCCCTTAATTAAGGTCCTAAACTTTCGATCTGGGTGGTGTCTCCCCCGAAAACATCACTTTGGGAAATAAAGGGCACCCTAATGTAGGTACATATTTTAATGTTTTATTCCGGGTTCACAATAAAACTTATTTAATTTCCACTTATATTTCCGTTCAAATAAGAACAGACTTTATTTCAACTCAATTTACTTTTATTGTTCGCTCAAACAAATACACTTTTAAATCACTTTATTTACTACTAACAATTCGCAACACTTTATTTCACTTTGTACTGTTCACTTTCAAGATTAAACTGTGTCCGGTCGGTGTCTACGCTGCCCTTTTATACCGGAATTTCGAGATTCGAGAATGTCTTCGAAGGTTCTCGTCTTTGCTTCTCGAAACTTCCTTTCCAGGAGAGGGCGCTTCATACTTCCAGTCTAGTGGGATATTTTGGGATGTGTTCAGAGGGTAGGTAGTTTCTTAATTATTAAAGGTGAGTTCACATTTCTACCTTTGGTGTAGTAGGTAGTCTGTTCAGACATTTATCTTAAAAAGAAGTTCTGAAATTCGTTACAATATATATTTGAAAGGGAAGATTGTAACACTTGTATGTTTACCTAAAGCGGCCCATAGACACTTGTGTAAACACTTATGGTTGTGGTAAACATTCTTTTAAACGCATTTGACAATTTATGAGTAAAATTGAGTAACTCGCTGGAAACACCAAATATTAGAAAAAGTTATGGACATTTTTCAACTAGTAAAACTTTATTTAATTCTGAATATAGAAGTTAGTGAAGTGAAAATAACAGAAAACTAGAAAAAAGTAAAAATTTGTGAAATATTCATTTAAACGCACTTATCTAAAAGTTATTTTTTTTTTTTTTTTCGAAAATATGGCTTAAAAAACCAAAATTAATGCTTGGTACGGCTACCTTTATTCGTAATAAGTTTAAAAACTTCGCTTGTCATTGAATGCGTCAGTTTTTTTTTAACTTCCGGCTGTATTTCTTCCCAAATGGTTGGATATAGTTTTTAAGCTCCAATATGGTATCATACTGTCTTCCATTTTTGTAAACATTTGATGCAAGTATCCCTCAATGATTTTCCATTGGATTACAATTAGAACTACAAACTGGCCAATCCATAAACTCCATGTTTTTCTGACGAAACCATTTTTTTGACTCCTTAAATACATGGATTAAAGCATTGTCTTGTTTAATTTTTTTTTTTTTTTGTACTGCTCATCCATGAATGATGAGAAAACGTCGTCCAACAAATCTGTGAACATTTTGAAGTTTATCTTCGTTGAAATGAATCAAATTTGCCTACAGCTAAGTCGATTTTTAGAAGTGTCTTGAAAAACTTCGCCTTTTTGTCTTCGAGTCTGCTTTTTTTTGCCTTTTATTGTCAATTTTGTTCCATAACTTTCTCCTTTTTTTTAAGAAATTGCGAACAACACACTCTGATCTTTGTATTTTCTTTGTCGGTTTGTCGGTTAGAAAGTGAAACATGGGTTTTAGACGTAAGAAACTTAAATTTATCAATTTCTTGAACATTCATGCGTTTTCCCTTTCCCATGATTGCTGAAAACTTTATATTATTTACTTTTTTCACTTTATCTACTAGAAAAAAATATGAATTTACCCTAATTAAAAAATTCAAATTGATTAACTGTTATTTTTTACAAATAAACCAGCTGCGCTTAAACGATTGTTTATTTGACAGTACAGACTAATAAGGAATGCTATTTATTTGTCTATAAAAATAATGCAAACTGCATAGATTTTTATTGTTTATTTTTTTTTTCTAAGTGACTTACTGTATCCAAACTTTTTCAAAACAAATTTGTGGGAGAAAAAAGTCAAATCACCATACCAATTCGCAAACATGAAAAATATTGCAATGCGTTTAAACGAATATTTATCACTGTAGTTCTTTTTTTTCTGCGGTCGTTAATTCAATAAATAGAAGTAGAACTTGTCTAAGCTTTTAATTTATTTTTTTGTGAAAAAATAAGAAAAAAAGTTGCTGTGGGCAAGAAAAACAAATACTTTGGGATTTCTCCATCATCGTAGTTTTGGTTTGATTAAAACCTTGGTTTTAAATACAAGAAACCAACACTATAGAGTAATAAAAAAAAATCCTCTCACACGGTTTCAGAGTACCAAGTATGCAAACCTTTAAGTGCGCTTTTCTCTCAATAAATCCCCATTACCATGGAGACCTACTCTTTTTCTGGCTTCATTTCAAACAAACAAAATTAGCAGAAAAGACTTATTTTTTAGCGCTCTTTTTTTTATTGAAGTTATTCTTTTGATTAAAAATAAGAACATTAGTACCAAACTTTAAAATAAACAAACTGAATACATAACACCAATCCTCCATACTAATGTACGTCTTCTGATTGTTATTTTGTTCCCGGCCTAAGGTAGAACACACTTTGGTATTCTGCCTTAGGCCGGGAAGTACATAAGATTGGGTTATTGTCGTAATTCAACATTATTTATTATTATTCTAGTTTTTAATTGATTCCAGATATAGATGAATCGGATGAAAAAAATGCGCTTTTGAATTAAGAAGAGCTTTAGTAGTAGTCTACTCTTCTTCAATGGTTTGTTGCTGTTGCTGTTGCTGCTGTTGATGATGATGTTGCTGGTTACGTTGGTTGCGACCTTGTTGGTTTCGGTTACCTCGGCGCTGACCTCCCCAGTTTCCGCCCTGGTTGTTCTGATTGCGGTTGTAACCACGATCGCGATTTCCCATATTTCCACGTTGCAAGAAATTGCCCAACTTCATGTCGAATACCTTTTCGTTGACGTCCACCAAATTAGTGACTTTGTCAGTGAATTGCATGGCCAAGGCCTGCAGCCTAGATGGCTCCGATCGGTGCATTACTACGGTTTCAGTTGGATCATCTAAACTAGCCATGAGTTCTTCGTTGATGATCATTTTGCTTATGAGAGAGTGAACTTTCTGAACAGGCAACTCGTACATCTGTGCCAATGATGGTATGCTGATGGAAGTATACACATTCGAGTAAGTGAACAAATAAGTTCTTAAGCTTTCTTCTTTGATGAATTTGGTCAGCATATCACGAACTTTATCTGCCTCGTAGAACAAATCCCAAACTTTTGTGTTCATCTTTTTGTTTACAATAAAGTTGGCACAGGCTTGCCAATTTCCACATCGCATTGCTTTTGCAGCGGCTACTACATGTTCTCGCATCGACTCTGGAGGACCAACCAAAGGCTGTCTTTCGGAGGAACGAAGCTGTTGGTAAAAAGTTTTACTGATCATCCTTCTTCTAGCATCAAACTCGTGAGCTGCTATGTATGGAATTTCTAAAAGCATAGCTGAAACCAAGTAAACGCATTCCAAAAGCTCTAAATTGATGTGCATGTGGAAGGGCATTTGCCGCTGCTTTTCGATTTTTTCCTGCTCAGCAGATCGTTCATGCTGCCTCTGCGGCAACAAACCCTGAGCAAGCAACTCCTTGGGTTTACCTGTTACCATAAGGTCTACCAAGCAATGATGCGCATCCTTAACATTTTCCTGTCTAAAAGCACACAATCCCAAATTGGCCATCATACGATTGTACAAAATTCTTGTAGATGGATCAGCAACATCGATATTGTCTTGCAAGTGTGACATAAGCACCAAATCACGCGCTTGGAACCAGTTGTCATGCATTGCATGATGATAAATGTGCGCCAATATAGCTCTAGTACGAATACGATCTGTGTCGTCCTTTGAGTATATAAATTTGCACAATTTTTCCATTACCTCTACGGATGTTTTCGTAGTTTCAGGTAAATCGCCGTTCTTTTTCTTTAGAACTTCTGGATCAAATTTGTAGTATAAATGTTCGATTTTACGCAAATAAACTCTGCACAACTCATTGTTGTTACCAACGCGTTCGAAATACTTAAGAACACTTTCAATAATTTTTGTTACAGCAACTTCGTCTTTAAGTCTGTAAAGGAAAAAAAATACATGTGTAAAATTACAAGTCAATGATTAAAAAAGCATTTCTTTTTTAAGTCGAAAAAAAAAAAAAATTTTAAATTGCGGAATATAAGTGCCAACATATACTGGACTGTAAGCAAATGGCTAAGGATAGAGCTGACTTGAGAAGCTTTTTGGCTGAGGCATATAATTTTTTTTTAGATGGGCATTATAGCCCAGGGTAGATAATTTTTGAAACCAAAAAAAATCATAGTAGGATGAAACAAATTGGAAAAGGAGGTGAATATCATAAAAATGAAAGGAAAAATAAATTACGGGCCATACCACTTCCTGAACTCGGCTCGCCCGTAATTTATTTTTCCTTTCATTTTTATGATATTCACCTCCTTTTCCAATTTGTTTCATCCAACTATGATTTTTTCTTATTTTTTAATGTTTTTGAAGGCTTCGGCACTGGTCTATTATACACATGCCTTGAAAAATATGTAAGTTAAATCAATTTGTGTGAAAAACGAGGCAAAAGTGTATTATCTGTTTTAATTTACATACATATATTATTATATAATATTAATGTCATTCTGGTAGACGGCTTTGGACTAAACTATTTAGAGACTAATGTCATGTTACAATTAAGAAAATATAAATAGTATTCACTTTTGAAGTCAATAAATTAAACGAAACTATTACGATAACACTGCCTAACACTCAAAAATTTTCCAGACCGTTGTTTATCATTTCTTACTAAATTTTGCTGATTCCGAAAACAACATTAGTTTTTTTCTAGTAGCTCTAGTTCTTAAGTTATACATACATCAAAAGGCATAGAAATTCATAAAATTTTTTTTTAATTATTTCTATCTTCGTGACCTTATATATAATATTATCTCCTAAGTCTCCTAACGTTTCGGTTGTGATTACAGATTCCTGAAGAAGGTTGTAATCACAACCGAAACGTCGAAAAAACAAAATTGACCTCAAGCCCACTTAGGAGATAATATTAATTTTTTTTTTATTTAAAATTTTATTTAAAATTTTTTGTATATTTTTATTTTACTTACTGAACCGAAACACAATACATTCGAAATAAATTTTCCCAGCAAAACTTAAAAAACGCTTGTAATAATAAAATATAAAAAAATAGTATGTCAGCTATTACATGAAGCCTCAAGAGGCTTGACTCTTTTTTCTAATTTTCTTTTGATAATCATTCTGTGAGGCGCGTACTATTACACGATGCCTCTTGAGTCAAAGACTCAAATTTGACATTTTTTCTCTTTTGATTTAAGTATTGTTGTTGTTGTATTCCACCAAGAAGCAAAAAGAAATGAAAGGGAATGTTGAAAAAAGAAAGAGTGGAAAAAGAAACGTCAAAAAAGAGTCTCGGAATTTTGGCCCACGACTCTCCGGTCAGATAATTTTTTGTTTTATCTTCTTTCTCTTTTGCACTCATTGGTTTTGAAAAGAGGCGCGCCTCTTGAGGCTTCATGTAATAGCTGACTATGAAATGATCCCCAAAATGTAAAAAATGAAAATATCTAAAAAACTAGAGCTCCTAGAAATCAACCAGTTTGATTTTCAGGCTTACCCTAAATACATTAAGTTTAATATAATTTTTTCTGGAAAATTCTAATAAACGCTCAAAATAAGGAAAACTGAAAAATTAGTATGAATATTCCCCAAATACGAATATTTCAAAAACTAGAGCTACTAGAAAGAAAACAAATTGATTTTTGCGCTTACTGAATCCAAATCTATAAAATTATACATATATTCTACCTGACCCGGCGGACTTCGTTCCGCCTTTCCTAGTATTTATTTTCAAATTTTAGCCCTGTAATGTGTAAAACTTTTCCTATACAAAAAAAAAATCGGTTCACTCGGTTCGGTTGATATGTGGAGCACAAATATTTTGGCTATTTAGGAAATTCAATTAGTAGGAATTTTTTTTTGTAAATTTATGTGTGTCCTAGTGACAGATCAAACAAAATATTTTTTTACTATTTTGAAATGATTTCATGCTTTAAATTTCTTTATTTTTATTCAATAAAGCTAGAACTGCATCGAAACACAAAGTCAAACAAAGTATAAAAAGTAAATTAAAGTGCAAAATAACAAAAACCATTTTATTGATGTGACATTTAAAAACTTAAGTTATTTGAAAAATTAGAAACCTTTTTGTACTTTTTTCACTTTGTGTTTCTATGTAGTTCAAGCTTAAAGGCTTGGCCACACCGGAGGGTATGCGGTAGCAGTACGGGTAGAGGTAACGGTACTTGTATGAAAAAAATTCCAAACTGACATATCAACGTTCAGATGTGGAATTTTTTTCATACAAATATCGTTACCGCTACCCGTACCTCTACCGCATACCCTCCGGTGTGGCCAAGCCTTAAAGGCTCTGGTTTATTCACAGTACACATAAAAAGGTAATATATTCCGAACTGACATTGGTCGCCAAATTGTCAAAACATGACAATTTGGCGACCAATGTCAACTACCGTAATTCTTAATTGTTTAAATTACCGACGAAAAACGCACAAAAACCGAAAAACCACGCACACAACTAATTTTTTAACAGTTATTTACTATTTTCGGAGACGAAACACGCAGAAAATTTGTTATTTTTCGTCATTTTATAAATTAAAACAAAAACAAATTTCCTGTTTACTGCGATTGAAATATAAAAATTAAAGGCCGGCCTGACAGATTGGTGCCCATTTTTTGACAAACAAATTTTGACATTTTTCGGAATATATTACCTACCTTATTATGTGTACTGTGGGTTTATTAAGTTTTGTTTTTGCCCAAATTATAGTTTGGTTTGACGTTTTGCAATTGTAATTTGTAGTGTGTGTGAAAATGTATGTGAATCCGTCGCAAAAAGAGTTTCAGATCGAGTCTTCCGGAATCTTCCGGAAAAGTAGCAAATTTTTTTCAATGCAGATTGATTCGACTGCAGATTGAATTTTTGGTTGTTTGGAATTCGAAATAAGGTTCTTAACACATTTTTGTAAGTTTTCAGTAGTATTTTAGTTAGTAAAATGAGTTTACTTTTAAACTTTTACTTTAGAACTTATGTAAGTAAGATTGTGAAATGCTCTATTCTGTGGTGCACCACAAAAAGTAGCACAATTAGTTTTCAACTCCTTCAAACTTTTTTCCATAAAAATTTCAAAATGGCCTTTTATAAATTCGGCACTTCAAAAATTGGGCTTTTAGAAAATACGAATTTTCTGAATTTTCAATTTATTTGACATCACTTTACGTTACACATTTTTTCAAATTTCATTCATTTCTTCTAATTTCTTTTATTTCCTTTTTCTATCAAAATGTAAAATATATAAATAGAAGGCTTAACCCAAAATCTGTTTTCTTGATAATCATCTACGCCTCGTGGCTACTATCGAAATTTGTATACTTAATTAGTAAGTTTAAATTTAATAAATTGGATCATTTTGAAATGAAAGTTCGAATCTTTTTATTTAATTAAACGACTCCATGTGATGGGGCCAAATAGACTTCGGATTCAGTTTCAACGACCCTAAAAACCTATGAATTTCACTAAAAAATAACGCAAAACACAATATAGAGAGTTACTATCATAATAAAAGGTTTGAGATGGTCATCGGAAAAAACCCGTTATCTTAAAAACTGTCAATTTTTCGACTTTCTGCTCATATTTTGATCAAGAGCTTCAAGAGAACAACATACTAAAATTTCAAAAAATGACAAAAAATGGAAGTGAAAGCTTAGCGATCGGACGTGTTTTAGGAGTGCTCCTGTTTTATTTTGTTGACAGCTCTGAAGTTGTTGTGAAAAGTTGAGATACTGTCAATAGAGGTGAATTTCTATAGATACTTTATATGCTGAACTGGTTTAAAAATTTAAATTCTGTATGCGTAATGGTTTAATGCAATTTTAAATTTTATTTATTGAGGTTGCAAAAGCAAGAAGTGCTAAAATTTCTTAATTGCTGTGTATTTGAGTGGTTTCTTTGTTCGTCGTTTTAATTCGAAATTGTTTCTGATTTTGAGAGGGAGCGAGCATACATTCGGCCTCAGAGTACAAAGCGGGACTAAACTACCACAAAATCAATCGATCAATCAAAGTGAGTACACACATCTGTATTTATTATTACTCGCACATGAGCTAACCAAAGCAACACAAAATAAGCTTTTTTTTTCATCTTGCAAAAGCTCATTCGGCGAAAGCTCAAGCTAAGACAACAACCTATCTTTTCCAAAAACCAACAAAAATCTACTAAGAGCTTTTCAATAATTATAACAATTATCAGATAACTTACAGTAGCACAACGAATGGAAAATTCGAACCCAAAAAGAACTTTTTCAAAAACTTCGCCAGATTCCGATAAATTTGTTACTCCAAAAAAATATCAAGAGCATTAAAAAGGAAGTTGCCGTTTTGCAAGACGAAAATAAAGTATTAAAATCAGAAAATAGAAGATTTTGATAAGTTCTCAAAAAGATTAAATGTAGTGGTAAATGGTCTGAATGCTTACACAACTGAAGAAGCAAAACAACAATTTCTTCAGATCTGCAACCAAACGCTTGATGTTGATGCAACTACAACCAACACTAGAAAAATTGGACAGAGAAATAAATCGTCGACAAGCTTTGTCTTTGAATTAGGAAACGTTAACGATGTAAACTCAGTCTTATCTGCAACGCAACGGTTAAAAACTCAAGTATATTTATTAACAGAGACCTTACGTATAATGAACGAAAAGAAAAATTTCACCTTCGACAAATCAAAAAAGTTTAGCCCAAACAAATTCCAACCTAAAAATTGAAATAAAGCGTTGGGCAATTGAAATCAATGGTCAAAGATATAAATGCAGCCCCGATGGAACAATCACAGCCTTTAGTGATAAAAGCAAAGAATTTATTGAAAATTTATTAAGTAAAGTAGAATGCAACTATGTAGTTATTGAGAAAGAGCTAAATAAAAATAATTTAAGATCAAACAATCTTGTAAATAGTGCTTAACAATTAGGTGCCTGTCAGGTTTTATCATATAATATTGCTGGCCTCGGAAATAAAACTCTTTTATGTAACTTTTTTAAATTTTTGTGTAATTTTGAAATTTTCTTTTTATATGAAACCTTTGTAACAGTCGAAAACTTTAAGAAATACGAAAAATTTTTCATGGGGTTCAAACTAGAATGGATCCCTGCTACAAGATCACAACAGCAAACAAGAGGAGGAGCAAGTGGTGGTTGTTTATATGGATACAAAAAAAGCTTAGAAACAACTTACAAACTCAGTTTCATCAAACACCTTGATACCATTTTCCTCAGAGGATACTTTGGAGGATCTTGGGTTAACATTGTACCAGCTTACGTAAACTGCAACCACTGGAGAAAAGACTTCGATAAATTAACAAATTTTTTTCACGAAACCGAATTGAATAGTTTTGTTTTGGTGGGAGATCTAAATGTAAAAACTGGGAACAAAGGTAGTATTGATATTCAATTTGGAAATGGATCACAAGTCACACTAGCCAGAATTTCCAAAGACAATATCCATGATCGAAATTGTAATTCGTTTATCGAATTTATAGAAGAAATTGGTGGATTCATCTTGAATGGAAGAGGATATGGAGGTAATACTGGTGAATATACATTTGTGAGTAATAGAGGCTCCTGTTGTCCATCTAATGGTGCTGTTGGCGTAATAAATAACTTTTCTGTAGGATGTGAGAATTTCTCCGATCATATGCCCCTTATAATTAAATTAAATTCATCAGAAGTAATAACTAAAAACCATAGAATAGAACTTTTGCCTAGACTTAAATGGCGCGATAGTCAGAAAGCAACGTATACTCGCAATCTAGATTCAACTATACAAAATAAAGTTATAGCAAATTCCTCAGTAGATTCAAGATGTCTCGCGATCAAAGAATGCATATATAGTGCAAACAGTTCAAATAATAAACGACTTTCAAATTTTGAGCCAAAGAATCCATGATTTGATACTGCTTCTTATTACGCGAGAAAAGAAGTATTCAAACATTTGAAAATGTATAGGAAACATAACAAAGATTTGTTTAAAAAAAATTATCAAGCATCAAACAAAAAATACAAGCAACTATGTCTATCGAAGCAAAGCGAATATTACGAAAACATTGCGAGGAAACTTTCATTATGTACAGCATCGGGTGACTGGTGGAAGCTGGCTAAAATAATGCGCGGTAGTAATTATTGTACGAAAACGGATATAACGGCAATTGAGTTTAAAACTCATTTCCAAAACCTCTTTACTCCAACATCACAACTACAAACATCATACGAGCTGTCAACCCTTGATAGATACATCACTTTGTTAGATAAAGACATTGAAATAGATGAAGTAGAATCTGCTATATGTTCAGCTAAGGACAATAAAGCTCCTGGCATCGATGGTATTCCATCAAAGTCTTATAAAAATGCAACTCCAGCTCTTATCAATGAAATTTATCACCTTTTTTACGATATCTTCAGAACCGGAAATATTCCAGAATCATTCAAAAAATCTATAATATTCCCTCTCTATAAGAAAGGTGATCCAAATGAAGCAATAAATTATCGTGGTCTATCATTTATGGATACTATCTATAAATTGTTTACAACAATCCTTTTAAAACGCCTAAATACCTGAATTGTAGACAACCAAATTTAAAACGAATTCCAAGCAGCATACAGATCGAATACTGTAGACCAAATTTATAATTTAACTTGCCTCATAAAGCTGCAATTAAACCAGAAGAAAAAACTTTATGCATATTTTATAGACCTAAAAGCCGCATTTGACGAAATAGAGAAGCATTGTTTTATAAATTAACACTTCCAGAAATGTCTTCAAAAATGGTCTCAATTATTAAAGCTCTCTATAACAACAATAGCGCAACTGTTTGGAATGGAACTGGAGCCAGTAGTTTTTTCTCTCTGATACCCCCGCCGCACAGTGGATCGAAACTATGAAAAAGTGGTCATGGGACTGTAACTTCTGATCTAATGAACGGATCCTAAAACGGTTTTCGCTATATTGCTTCTTGAAAATCACAGAATTGAATCCAATAAAAAATCACAAAAAATGTTTAGTTCTTTAATTTTTTTTACTTAAAATAGCTGTTAACATACAAAAACTACCAAATCCTTATTTTACTACACATAAAATTAATACTTTACGTTATTGTCTTATTTATTAAGTAAAAAAAAGCGTTTACACATTTTGTTAACAGTCTTTTAAAATACCGATTATTTGCAAAAAAAAATTATTATGAATACAAAATAGCTTAAAAAGGATTATCTTATGTAAATATGTGTTATTTTAAAATGAATTGGTATTATTATGAAAATACCAACATAAACATAAAAATATGAAAAAATTTATAAATATTGTCAACTTAATAATGAAATTAATTTAAAAGAAAATGATGGATTCATAAAAAAAAAGCAAACAAAATACGATATACCTACTTATACACTAAAATTATTTATCAAAAAATCATAAAGCTATGTACAGCTAAATATGAAAGACAAGTAGCTAAAATTGCAAATTAAAATGTACAATGTACATAAGAGCGACCAACGAATGATCAAATGAACCAACAAATGAAATTGTACATATTTTTAGAACAAATTTCTTAACAAAAAACTTGAGTTTAAATTTTTCAAAAAACCAAAAAAAAAATACATTTTATTTTCTTAAATAAGAAACAATTCAGAGAACATATTGTTTGCAAGACAAATTTTATTTCGAAGCCATGACATTATTTTAAGCTAACCTAGTACGCTGCTGAAGCGAAACGAAAATGTTTCTAAGCCTCCAAAGTCAGCAACGAAAGTCAAAATTAAATAATGTCAATAAATTAAAACTTGAAAATAGTTTTGAAGAAATTAAAATTCACAAGGTGCAAAATTCTTTTGGACCAAGGAATTTTACCTGAAAAAACATTAGTGAAACATTATTGAAAACTTTCCAAGTATTCAAGTACAGGTAATAATATCGTTTGTCAATCTCGTGTGCTGTGAAACGAAACGAAAAGAAATTTTTCGTTCTGCTGTTTTTTTATACAAATTTCCGTTTCGCTTTAGAAATTGAAATATATATTTTTTTTTAAATTTAAACTTTAGTTAGATTCTTACTTTATTATCCAGATTTTGTTAGAAAATACATAAGCATAAAAAATTACATCAGTTCGTTCATTCGTTGATCGCTCTGACAGTGCTTTACTCTTAAAAAAACCTTAAAAATTAATTGTTTTTACCCACTCTTTCTTTATTTTTTTGGTCAATCTGCCTTACGTTATGTATTCAGTAGTTATATTCTTGGTTTAAACTACCCCATGACACTTTAAGCTAGCCAAATAACACCAACCCTCCCCTTTACAGATAGGAAAAAATAAAAAAAAATACTACCTAAAGGGTTAAATTTATAAAGATGGTGCTCTAAAAAACGGGGTCGGATTCGGTCGGATCCAAATGTTTTAAACTATTACACACAAACTATTAAGCTTTCATTCTAGACTACTAAGAGAGCGGGCATATGTAAGCATTTTTTTAAAAGCATTTTCAAAGTTGAAGAGAAATTTTCAAAAAGGCTTATAGAAAAACGTGTTTTAGAATTATTTAGAAATATAATTTTAGGATTTTTTTCTTAAATATATATTTTAGATATCAGTATCTTATCAACAAAATTTATTTCAAGAAGATATCTTAAAAAATGAGCCAGATATAAAAGTATAAAACTTTCTAAGAAAAACATCTTTTTTTTTCTTGTGAAATAGTCCCCACTTGAGACTCTGTATCTTGGAAACCAAAACATTTTGATAAAAATAACTTGTGGATTATGAAAGAAGGGACAATTTTCTATGATTAACAAACAAAAAATATTTACAAGAATGAAAAAAAAATTTTCACCCAATGTCCGGAATTTTGTACTAGACGTTCCACTGTGCGCCGTCTTACAAACAATGATCAACAGCTTTACAAACTACTGTAATAAATGGAATCTACTTGTCAATCAAGATAAGTCGGAAAGAGTGATTTTTAGAAACGGTGGCCGTCGCACAGTGGTTCCCTTCTATGGAGGAAGTGGAAAAAACCTATAAAAACTGAACGGGTGGACCGATTTGATTGAAATTTGTTATATAAATTATATAAAACGAATTCTCATCGTGATCTAAAAATTGTGCGTCGTACTTTAAAATTACTCGTTTTTTCAAAAGTTGTATTGATTAATACGAGTATATTCATTATTTTTGTTTCCTTTTCTTGTTTTTTTTTGTGATGTGAATTTCTCTTATACTTTTAAAACTTAATTAAAACTGAATACAAAGAAGGTTTTGAGAAAGCAAATAACTAAAAAGTTTCAGAATTATTATAGCGCCTTACTACTTACTTACTAGCCCAAAAAATTGTGATTTTTTTTTAGTGATTTTCGATAGGCTGTATCTCAGTAAAAAATTATCGTATCATGACAAAACAAAAAGCATGTGAAAGCTACATTCGTCTAGTTTTAGGATTTGAAAACTAAATATTTAATTTCTAATGGTAAAATAACTAGATCTGGAATTATTCAAATACCAAAATTTTCCAAATTTGTTTTGTTTTTACTTTTCTCTAAAAAAAGTGGGAACATTTTTTGCGAAAAAATGATTATCATTTTTAGAAAGGCTATTAATTTGGCTTTAAAATTCGTTTTGTTTCAAACTTCTACGATTTTTTTTAGACTGCAAACCAAAAACCATAGTTTTGACTTTGACTATCAATATCTCAACAACGGATCACCTTACAGAGAATTTAAAGATACATTTGAAAACTTTATTTAATTCTCTACAAAATAAATTAAGTTTACTTTGTTTAAAAAAATGTTTTCTTACATTTGAGATCATTTTAGAAAAGCTATCAAAATAGGCCTTTTTACGGTTTCTGAGAAAATGTGCCGCTATTTTATAACTATGGTTGATTATGAGCAAAATTAAATTTGTTTGAGTTTATTTCAACATATTATTAAAACATACCGTTTAAATTTTAGATAAACCAAAGATTATTAAAAGTTTTCAAAAAAAAGTTAAATTTATACCGTTTTCTGATATTTTCCCTTTTTTGAAAATTTTTGATTTTTCTTTATTTTTTGGTTTATCAGTGATGGCTACATAGACCTCTTATAATGTAAACCACTTTATTTTACAAAAAAAAAGCCGTTAAATTAGAAACGGTAATACCAGAAGCCAATTTCAAGTGCTGTTTGAGTGAAACGCATTGCTACACTCAAGAAGCTCTTACAGGAGAATGGGTCAATATGGGTCATTTGTTTTAACACCATAAATAGTATATATCATAAGCTTTAAATTAATACTAAAATGAACGTGGAGCATCATGGAGCTTTTTTTTATAGGCCGACAAAGAGTAAAAACTATTCGCTCTAGAGGTTTCTTCATATAATATTCTGGTTTTTCTGATTCAAAAGCAAATTCAACAAACGGTAAATGTAGACTTAAGGACAAATATACCATTAACAACATTTTAAAGCTCTATTCTTAAAAAAAAATTCGTCAAAAGTTGCAGAAAAGAACGAAATTTCCAAAATTTTAAAGAATCGGGACCCAGGCTATGCAAAAAATTAAAATTGATTGCATTCTGTATTTAAATATATTTTTAATCAAAAACCCAAATCAAAAAAATTGAAAAAATTGTTTCACTTTTTTGGGTTTTTTCCATCTGGGAACCACTGTGCGTCGTGCAGTTGGAGAAAAATGGTTTTTTAACAATGAGGAAATCAAAATCACCAATTAATTCAAATACCTCGGTGCTATACTTACGTACAACATGTCTTAGTCAGAACATTTATCGGAAAGGCTCACGATCTCGAAAAAACCAATTTAATTTTGAGTCATTTGGTATTTGAATGTACTTTATGGATAAGGTTATATAAGTTAAATGATCAAGCATTATAATCAAGAATGCTCACCAATTTTTGGGTGTTAGTGATAGAAAAAAATGTACTAGTTGTGTTGACATTTTATGGAGGACATAAGGTAGTTAGAGTGAAATAACAATGCAGTCTTTTTAATTTGAATGATGTCAAAAAAGTGTTTGGCACTAAAATCAATCTTTTTTGTCTAGTGACAAATAGTCATGGCTTACAAATCTGTATGTATTCAACAACCTGCAATTACCACTCAAAATAGAAGCTCTCCAGTGTAGCTTTAAGCGTTTTAAAGGATATAAGTGAAACAACTTGAATACCTCCTCCTTTTTGGAAGTCGGTAAATAATGCGTTTTATTGCAATTTTTTCCATATAACCTCACTATAGAGACTACAAGACTTGGGCATCTGACACATACAATTTAAAGATCTTTCCAAAAAAATACGAATACCTAATTTTATAAATGCAATGAATTAACTATTAATTTGCACTAAATTTCGATAGTTTCATTAGTTTTTGAATTACTTTGCACGCCGGCGGCGCGGAAAAAATACGTTTCGAGAAAAATGCGTTTAAATTTTTCGTTACCTACTGCATTAGATTTGGAGCGCATGGGTTTGAAGACTATCTAGGAACTTTTGATGCTTCATATAACGCTAAGACCACTAAAATATTTTTTTAGATGGTAAAGAATTTTTTAAACAAAAAGTGCAAAAAGTTCCCGAGACATTATCACCCCATAACGCGGAAAAGTAATGAAGATTAAATTTGGTTATTTATCCTTAAAGATTAATTTACTTATAGATAAATATTTACTTCATTTATAAGTTATTAAGACCATAATCGACCAAAAACCAATCTTGAAAAATCAAGCTTTTAGCTTTTAAAGCCAATAATGTTTATTATATTTCACAAATATTCATCATAATATTTCGTCTCTCGCTGCTTCTACAAAAAGTTCGAATATTTGTTTATTATTTGTTTATTTTTGTTACCCCTAGTTACACTTGTAGTTTTTTAGAAGCAAAATGGTTTGAATTCGCCAGACTACAAATGAATGTAAATTTTTATGAAACAGAAAACTACAACTCCATACTTTATTTGTGCTTGTAACTACAAGTCTACAAGTACAACACTAATAGTTTTATGAAATAGTTCCCTGGTCTAATTTCATCAAAAATAAAAACATACTGCAATCTTCAAAATACAAAATATACGAAGCTGTTTCAAGATCAGTTATGAACTACTGTGCACAAATCTGGGGCTATACTGAGCATACTGAAATAGAAAAACTACAACGTTTTTTTGTAAAAAGATCTTTCTTTCTGCCAAACAACGCACTTAACTATGCAATAAATACAATATAAGTTCAAGTGTCGTACCTGGGCGAAACGCTTTATAAATTTTTGGAGTTGAGGTCACTTGAACTTACATATATTGAATTATATTCAATCACTCCACTTAAAATTAAAATAAAATAAAAATAATTTTAATAATTTTTTATTATTTTTGTTATTTTTTTCTTCGTTATTATGCAATCAATATAGAAACCGGACTTCCCAAGGCCTTTCTTACAACACTAGAATTGCACTTCCGATACATTCAAAAAATATACACTCTTCCTGAGAACAGATTAACACGTAAACTGTCAAATATTATCATCAGAAAACAAATATTCTGGGCGAGTGAATGGTCCACAATCTTCAATCAAGTTGGGATCGTTTTTAATTGGTCTGCAAAGTCTGAGTGGAGTAAAATGCATAGAGAACTAGATAGAACACACACAACGAGCTACAGTGAGCATATTAATCGTGATCATTTTCTTAATATCCTCAATGGACAAAATTATACCAATCTCTACAACTTTCTTAGAAACGCACTACGTTATCGAAATTTAATTATAAATGAGTATTCATAAAAAAATCGCTAAGCTAAAACTAATTCTACAAATTTATTAAAACTCTTTACCTGACAGGCAACTTTATAACACAGTACACATAAAAAGGTAATATATTCCGAACTGACATTGGTCGCCAGATTGTCAAAACATGACACTTTGGCGACCAATGTCAGCTACCGAATTCTTAATTGTTTAAAATACCGACGAAAAACGCACAAAAAACCGATAAACCACGCACACCACTAATTTTTAAACAATTATTTACCATTTTCCGCGATGAAACACGAAGAAAATTTGTTATTTTTCAATTTATAATATTTTTAAATGACATTTTATAAATTAAAACAAAAACAAATTTCCTGTTTACTGGCGATTGAAATATAAAAATTAAAGGCCGACCTGACAGATTGGTGCCCATTTTTGACAAACAAATTTTGACAACGTTCGGAATATATTACCTTATTATGTGTACTGTGACTTTATAAGTTATTGTCATTAAATTTAAATTTTAAAGTTAAGAAAACTAAATTAACTATGTATACATTTATTGGAAATAAAATTTTTTATCTATCTATCTTCTGAAATTTCAGACAATTTCACCGAGGGCCACTTCCCATACAAAATGTGCGGGGTCCTTTTAATAATGTGTACTTATGTTAAATTTTAAATAAAGCTGATGAATTGGGCAGTCAAAATTGGTTTTGGTGTTTTATTTTGACATGATAACGTCTAATAAATCGATGAAACCCGGCTACATACACGACAAATATGACACATTCTCCCGTTTTATTACCCGTTTCCAGTGTGATTTAGATTATAATTTCATCTTAAAAGCCAAGTAACATGAAGTCAAGTCCAACTTAAGACAGTTGAATGATTTTAAACCCCAAATATTGAATTTGCTTATATCTTGACATCAGCGTGACCTTCCGGGTCCATTAAAAAAAAAATTGTCTCGAATGAACCTTATCACACACACAAAAATTCACAAAAATCTATACAGTCTTTCAAACTCCAAATATGGAATTTCACTATAACTTGACAACAGCGATACTTACCGGGTCCATATCACACACATAAAATTTTACAAAGATCTGTCATGTCGTTCGTTTAAAATATGCAATTTTCTTAAGATTTGACAACAGCGCAACCTACCGGGTCCAATTATGAAACAAAACATGTGTCCAATGAACCTTATCACACACACAAAATTTCACAAGTCGATCGTTCAAAATATGCAATTTTCCTATAGCTTAACAATAGCGCCACCTACTGGATCCAATTATTAAACAAAATCTGTCTCGAATGAACCTTATCATGACACAAAACCTGTCTGGGCGAATCTTATCACACACACAAAATTTCACAAAAAATATCCAGTCATTCGACCCCAAATACGGAATTTGCATTTAACTTGACAGCAGCGCCACCTATCGGGTCCAATTATAACACAAAACCTGTCTCGGATGGACCTTATCGCACACACAAAACTTCACAAAAACGGAAAAATACGGAATTTGAATTTTACTTAACAACAGCGCCACCTACCGGGTGCAATTATAACAAAAAACCTGTCTCGGATAGGTCTTATCGCACACACAAAATTTCACAAAAATCTGTTCAGTCCTTCGACCCCAAATACGGAATTTGCATATAACTTGACAACAGCGCCACCTACCGGGTCCAATTATAGCACAAAACCTGTCTCGGATGGACCTCATCGGACACACAAAATTTCACAAAAATCTGTTCAGTCCTTCGACCCCAAATACGGAATTTGCATTTAACTTGACAACAGCGCAACCAACTGGGTCCAATTATAACACAAAACCTGTCTCAGATGGACCTTATCGCACACACAAAACTTCACAAAAATTTGTTCAGTCATTCGACCCCAAATACGGAATTTGCATATAGCTTGACAACAGCGCCACCTACCGGGTCCAATTATTACACAAAACCTGTCTCGGATAGACCTTATCGCACACACAAAATTTTAAAAAAATTTCTTCAGTCATTCGACCCCAAATTCGGAATTTGCATATAACTTGACAATAGCGCTTCCTACCGGGTCCAATTATAAAACAAAACCTGTCTTGGATGGACCTTATCACACCCACCAAATTTCAGAAAAATCTATCAAGTCGTTTAGAAGGAGTAGGGTCACAAACAAACGCACAGGAGAATTATACATATACAGTCGTCGGCATAATTATTTTGACTAATTTACAATTCTCGATCTGATAAGAATAATTTCTTACGGTTTAACTTTATATAGGTTTAAGTTAATGGTTATTTATTAAGTATGTTATGGTGAATCTCATGGTGGTCAAAGTAAGTCATATGAGTGAAATTTGGCCTTCAGGCGGCTTTTTTTGTATTAGAAGTGTTATTTTTTGAGCGGCATAAGTATTTTGACCAGCATTCTTTTTTAATTTTGGTAATGTAAAGTAATACCTTGTGCTTATTTTAAGCATGTATCAAACTGTTGAACATGTTAAGGCTCAGATTCATAAAAAAATTGGAAAAATTTCGCAAATAAATATTGAAATTAGTGAATTTATTGTTACAAGTTAAAATTCCCGTTACCTGTTAAACAAATCAATGGAGAACTGATTTGTTTGCGTCAAATTATGTCTTAGCTAATAAAGAAACACAAGAGTACGAGTACTGAGCAGTGGTGCCACTTTACTTCAATTGAAGTAGATCTACTTCTTTTTTTCCAAAAAAAATTAAATCTACTTCCTACTTCGCACCATCACAAAAATATCGAAATTTACTTCATTTTAAAATTGCTGTTCCAATCTATTTCAAGTTATCAAAATTTAAGCCAAATCTACGTCTTTTTTCAGAAAACCAAAAATTTGACTAAAAATTTTTATAAAACAATGTATAAAAATACATTTACACCGAAAATATGTAGTTTGAAAGAATTCAATTTTTTGGTTTTAGTTCTTTTTACTAATTAAACTATTTAACTTAAGTAAATTTAATAGAATTATTTTTTTTTTTTATATCGATTTTTTATAAAGAAAAGGATATTTTGAAATTTACTTCGATTTTTCTCAATCTACTTCCATTTTTTCCTCAAATCTACTTCGACTTTTTTCTGCAAGTGGTAACGCTGGTACTGAGTAGAATCAGCCATGAATCTGCACAAAACAAAAAAATACACAAAAAAAAGACAATTTGTTTTTGGCTTAGTTCACTTTGAATCCCAGATTGAACCCTTATATCATGGAGCTGGAAATGAAATCCCTAGGGAAGAATTCCTCCTCTATAAAACTATGAAATTCGCAAAAAAGTACGTTGGTAAGATTTTTTTTTTTCTTGAACAAAGTTTTCTAGACCGCATCCGAACAAAATTCACTCTTGGTGATTTATGGAGTGCATAAAAACTTTCATCGGTCCATTAAACCTTGATCCAGAAAAAATTAGGCTTACCAACGTGCTTTTTTGCGAATTTCATAGTTTTCAACATGCTTTCAAGAGGTTAACTAGTGCTTTTCCTACTGAATAAGTCCCAAAATTGTGTTTCCTAAGTCTCCTGGGAATCTTTGCTTTCTGAGGAGGAATTCTTCCCTAGGGATTTCATTTCCAGCTCCATGATATTAGGGTTCCACCTGGGATTCAACGTGAACTACGCAAAAAAAAATTGTCTTTTTTTGTGTATTTTTTTGTTTTGTAGAGATTCATGGCTGATTCTACTCAGTACTCGTACTCTTGTGTTTCTTTATTAGCTAAGACATAATTTGACGCAAACAAATCAGTTCTCCATTGATTTGTTTAACAGGTAACGGGAATTTTAACTTGTAACAATAAATGCCCTAATTTCAATATTTATTTGCGAAATGTTTCCAATTTTTTTATGAATTTGAGCCTTAACACAGTTTGATACATGCTTAAAATAAGCAAAAGGTATTACTTTACCTTACCAAAATTGAAAAAGAATGCTGGTCAAAATACTTATGCCGCTCAAAAAATAGCACTTCTAATACAAAAAAAGCTGCCTGAAAGCCAAATTTAACTCATATGACTTACTTTGACCACCATGAGATTCACCATAACATACTTAATAAATAACCACTATCTTTACCTATATAAAGTTTAACCGTTAGAAATAATTCTTATCTTCTTATCAGATCGAGAATTGTAAACTAGTCAAAATAATTATGCCGACGACTGTATATAAAATAAATCTTTCTGACAAATTTTAAAAAGTCTAAAATTGTTGGCCAGTGTAATCGTTTAATTTTAACGATACTCGTTAATTTTTACGATTTGCCTATCGTTTCACTTTCGCTTTCGTTAAACTATCATATTGTTCGCTCGCCGACAGAATGCATGTGGGCCTTAAAAAAAACTTGTAAAACAATGATACGTAATCTTCTCTCGTGTGAAAGGGCAATGAGTTGTGAACGTTGCGCGGTACAGGTTTTTGCGATGGTAATTTCAGTTCATTACCTACCACCACTATGAGAAAGAGATCCATGTAAAAATTGTTGAATCAAATACATACAGGGTGTCCGGTAAAAAATGGATAAGGCTGAAACGACTGATAGCTAAACTTATGACTGTACTAAGACCAAATAGAAAAAAGTCTATCGCAAATGTTTTTTTTTTTTCTACTTTACATTTAAAAAAAAAGTTAAATAACTTTTTTAAAGCCACTATTCAACGGTTATAACATTTTTTAATGGTTATGTATTAGAAAAATTATTTTAAAATATGACTGATCAAAAAAACTGATAGAATCCTTGCATTTGTGGCAGCAATGTGAAAAAACTTAAGATTCTACAGTTCAAATAATATATTAAATTAATAGGATTTTTTGCACTTTGGTACCAATAACTTCCTAGTAACTCTAGAAATGAAAAAAACTATTACCATTTTGCAATCCCCTTTGGACGCGCATATTTTTAAAAAGTACATAGGTGGCCATGTACGTTCCTATAGATTTTTACTTGCTCTATAGGGCAAGTATTGGTTTCGTGGCGAAAAAAAAATTGAGGTTTTAATCAAAACCAACATTACGATGATGGAGAACTGCGAAAAAGTGGGTCTCGCAATTCCGTCAGTGCGTCAGTCTGTACACATTTCCACAGTCTGGACAGGGTGGACGGATTTTCTTCAAATTTAGTACAGATGATTTTTATGGAATTCTGAAAGTTGTTTTTTTTTATTAAATATCTCGAAAACTGCTCTCACGATTTTGATTAAATTGCAGACGTAATATTCAAAGCGATTGCAATAAAACTGCATTTTTATTTTTTCCAAAAAAAGTCATATACAATTTATTTTTTAATTTTACAAAATTTTGCCCTAAATGTCGGCTCTTCTCCAATATCAATTTTTTTTAAATTTATATAGAGCCAGCTTTTAAAATCCACAAGTAAACTAACATACAAGTGCTTTGAACTGCAATAGCAAGTACGTGCGACTCCAGTCGTGCATTTTATTTTTACACCACAGGTGTTTAAAATTTTTTTATAAAATATTTTTTTTTACATTTTGCATCGAAAAACGAATTTCAATATGCAACAGCTATACAAATTTTTAAATGCTCATGGTTTTAGTCAATTATTGTAGAAAATTATAAAAAAAAGAAATGTACAAAATTCATTCATTCGTGGTTGTGGTGAACAAAAACGTAAGATGATGATTTTGAAAATACACTGAACAAAAAAAGCTAATATTTTCAAAACTGGTTGCGATAGATATTTTTTCTATTTGGTTTTAGTACAGTTTAGCTATCAGCCATTCAACGTTTATCCATTTTTTACCGGACACCCTGTATATCGGTTTGTAACATGTAAATAAGAGTCAAACCGAACTCTTTTTAAACTTTTCGGATATGCTTGGCTTGTCAGCCACTGCATAATTTGCAACAGCTAAAGAATCAATCGCAATAGGGGTTTATGTCGTCATTCTTTGAAATTTGCTGCTTTTGAAATATTAGAGATAAAACTCCTATTCACAATTTATCAAGATAATTTTTGTTTGTTTAGCTTTGTTTGTTGAAAAGAAGCTGGTACCTAAATGAAATTTGGTACCAGCTTAGAAAGTTTGTTTTGTTTTGGGAGACATACACTATCTGCAAAAAAATCACAATCGGATAAAATCTGCAGAATATTGTTGGGCAAATGATGAAATCCCCATAGGGCACTATACTAAAAAGACAAAATCTTCAATAAACAATTTTTACTCACGCTTTCCTCCAAATCCTAAAAATCTCTAGTGAGCCAAAAAAAAAAACGATATAGAATGAAAAAACAAAACAAAATACACAGTAAATTAAAGTTAAATCGGCACCAAACAGGACAATATTAAAATCATATATGTAGGTTTCATGTTGAATACCCAAGAGCGAAAACAAATTAATTGAAATAACCGTGATTTGAATCTTCCTTTTTTGCGTGCTTTAACCATGATGATACCTTACTGTGGGATACTGCAAGTTGAACCAAACAAAATGTTTGAGCTAAGTTATCGCATATGAATATGGTGCAAACATATTTAGGCCTTTTTAAAAATGAACATGCGCAATTTGATTGCTTAATACACAACTTGTGTGAAATTTTTGGATTTTCTTTCGGAGATTTTTTTTTGAAGAGTTTTTCCTAGAGATTACCCTGTAGATTTTGTCTTGAGGATTTATATTAATAAATTGTATTACCCCCTTAGACTCTCATGCTAGTGTTCTAGGTTCGATTCCTATCAGTGCTTACTTTTTTCAAATCTTAATAAAATAACAAGGTGTTAGCTCAAATTTTTTCTTGATTTCAACTAGACCAATGTTGAAATTTTCGTTATAAGAGCATAATGTAGTGCGGCGCTGCGGATTTATCTAAAACAATAGAACAAAACTGAGATGCAGTGTTCTAATTTTTGTTTGCCGTTCAGGAATGCCGCTCACTGTTTAAAGATAACTTAACTTATTTCTTACCTGAGCTAACCGTTTGTACACATTGGCCCGTATGCATAAGAAATAGTAAATACTTGTACAAGAGAAACGAGTTTTGATATGCACAAAATGTGAATAAAAAAGTTCATACTTTACAATTTTTCAAGTAAAAGCATTTACTATTTTGTATGCATATCACCCATTTTAGTGTTGTTAATTAAAATGCATAAAGGATAATATACCTACTTCATTGATTTTCAAATAAAGTTCTTAAACGCAGAATTCATACATTATCTCTAAAAATATAAAATTAATGATTCGTTTTTAATTTTGAATGCGAAAGTTTCAACACATGTTTAGTTTTTCAGAAGACAAAACTGTTTTGAAAACGTGAACTACTTCAGGTCTTGTGAAACAAGTTTTAAGGAAAACTAATTTTGTTTTGTATTTTCAGAAATGTGAACAATATGGGCATAAACTAATAAAAAAAAATTATTAAAAATTGATTTTTCTAATAAAAATGAATATGTTAAGGATAATTTGTTTACCACACAATATAGTTTCTTATAAGCTATCTACGGTGGAATATACCATACAGACATCTTTTGTATGAACTAGAATAGTGTTTTTCAAAGTGTGGGTCGCGACCCCCTGTCTGATCGCTGCGGCAAGCCAAATATTGATACAAAAATGAATGCTAAACAAAAAAACAGAACATTTCTCAATGCGACAAATTTGTTTGTATGTTTTTTAATAAATGTTGAAATCTTGGATTGATCTTTGATATTTTAACGATTAAATCGTGGCGTGGCAAAATCGCATCGTCACCTCCTCGCGGTGCCCGCTGGATATCCAACTAACGACGAGCGTTGGATATTTTCGATCCACGAGCTGAGTCACCTGAGTTATCTTTTCAGGAACTAGGAGCAAAAGAACAGAAATATCGCTCTGAATGCACCAGCTCACAATTAAATCCAAGAGCGTCTGACACATATTGTGCGGCACACTGGTCAGCGTCTGTACCCTGTGGGGCGGCTGAATATAAACTATGGATAGAAGTAACTGACCTATTTATGGTACGAAAACACAGTTAAAAAAAAAAAAAATTATGGCAATGAACAAAACGAATAGATTAAATACCCCAGGTGGCAATCCAGTTAAACTGGTAAATCCACTCTCTTTAGAGGTCGGTCCTATGGATTCTGGAGAGGACCAATTATTGCTTATAAATATTGAGAGACGGAGTTCAAAGATGCAAAGAACTCCCCCAAACAAATTAACTTCAGGGGTTACATCATCGACAACCTCAAACAATACTACAGATGTTAAAAACATCAGCGAAAAAGGAACCAAGATCAATGAAGAGATCGACATCACAGATCAACAGAGTTCCATCGAAGAAAAGGAGAAAGACCAATCAAAAAACTACTATGATGAATGGCAAATTGAAATAGCGGCAAGAAAACAACTTGAAGTTCTAGTTCAAAGTCTTCAGCTGCAAGTGAAAAAACTCGAAGAGAAAGTTTCCTTGATTAGCAAGAAAGATGCAGAGTCCACGCTTCAGTTAAGTCCAAGATATATGGAACCTGAATATCAAACTGATGAAGAAGAACTCTTGTTCGAAACTGAGAAAAAGAAAAATAAGCGTATCACAAAGAAACGTAAAGCAACAGGTAGTCCCGAGATTTGTTTAAGAAATCAGAAAAGCTCTGAAGCTGTAAATAATAAAGAGTTGATTACAGAAACTAAAAAAGTGAATAATGCGGTAGCTGATGCTAAATCAAAATCTCACGCTAAAGGCAGCAAAAAAATTACACCACCACCAATTATGATCTCAGGATTTCCAATTTTTGGAGATCTCAAGAAAATAATAGAAAAATGTACTAAAAAAGCTTGCAAATACACATCGTACAACAAAGACAACTGGAAAGTCATAGTCGAAGAAGCCGACGAGTATAGATCTGTCACTGAAGAACTGAGCAAACACAAAATTCAATGGCACTCATACGAGAACAAAGCTACAAGGCCAACAAAAGTAGTAGCCAGAGGTCTTCATTCATCGTGCTCTCCCGAGGAAGTAGTGGATGATCTTGTAGAAAAAGGCTTTCAAGCCCTTGATGCAGTCAATCTATTTAAGAACGAGACAATTAAAAACTCCTCTGGAGAATCGACGACAAGTAAGAGGTTACTACCTTTATTCATGCTAACTTTTGACAGTAAACAAAGTATCGAGGAGATTTATAAAGTAAGATCAATCTTGGGCATAGCTGTTAAAATTGAACCGCTCCGAAAATCTAAAGTTGTTCCGCAGTGCAAACGTTGCCAAGCTTTTGGTCATACCCAAAAATACTGCAACCGCGAGTTTGCTTGTGTAAAGTGCGAAGGAAAACATGCAACTAAAAATTGTCCGATGAGCAAAGATCAGAAAGCAAAATGTGTGAACTGCCAGGGTAATCACCCGGCAAGCTATAGAGGCTGCCCAGTTGCCAAAAAATTCCAAGAGTTCAGAAGCAAAAATACATCTGCTAGAGACAAACCCAGAAACGTAGTAAATACCGATTTAACTGCTGAAAACAATACTAAGAATGAACCGCCTAAAAAAGCTGTTCAAAGTAAAAGCGATGAAAATAAAGCCTATTCTCAGATTCTAAAAAATGTGCGGAAGAATGAAGAGACTTCCATAAAAGAAATGCTACACCTCATTCTTCAAAGAATTGATAAACAGGATTTGAATATCAAACAGTTAAGCGAAAAAGTCGCTCTTAAAAAACAATGATGGACAGAACACTTAAAATCGCTACATGGAATGCAAACGGTCTTTTACAACACTTATCCGAATTAAAAATCTTTTTAGATCTAGAACATATAGATATTTGCCTGGTGTCCGAAACTCACTTCTCCAATGGACAGAGTCTAGATAATGTAATAGAAAACTATTCATGTTACCACGCTCCACATCCAGCTGACAAGGCAAGAGGTGGATCGGCGATTCTTATAAAAGAAAGCTTAAAACATTATGAAGAAACCAAGCTTACTAATGAAAATATGCAAGTAACAACTATTAGTATTGGTATGAAAAAGAAAGAGTTTAAGATAGCAGCTATATACTGCCCACCAAGGCGCTCCCCGACAGAAGATGACTATACAGATCTATTAAATCTTCTTGGGCATAACTTTCTTGTTGGTGGAGACTTCAATGCGAAACACACCCATTGGGGTTCAAGACTTATATCAACTAAAGGCAAAAGACTTTTCCAAGCAGGCCGTAAATACAATTGCGAATTCTATTCCTCCAGGTCGCCTACTTACTGGCCTTCCGATACTAACAAAATACCAGACCTTATTGACTTTTTCGTAGCTAAAGGAATCAAACGAAATCACATTAGTGTCGAAGGTAATTATGACTTGTCATCAGATCATACTCCAGTGATTCTATCACTAAGTGAATCGGAAGTAATAGAAAAAAGTAATCCAAAGCTTGTAAATAAGAAAACAAACTGGAGTGATTTTAGAGAAAGACTTTTAAGTTTTATAAATTTAAGATCTCCCATGGATACAATCGAGCAAATTGACCATGAAGTGGAACAATTTATTGCTGATGTGCAACAGGCCGCTGAAGAAAGTACTCCAACATTTTCTAATGGAAGACAAAGTGAAATAAAATATCCTTTAGAGATAAGAGAGTTGATAATAGAGAAAAGAAGAGCTCGAAGAAAATGGCAAAATACTAGATTTCCAGATGATAAAACAACGTTTAACCAAAGATCATATAACTAGTAAAGATGTCGCACGTAGAACAAATTCCTGTGCTTGAAATTTTCTACCATCAGATTTTACCCATAGGTCCAAAACATGTATCCAAGAATTAAATTGTTGAGAAACATTTTAAAATTTTTCGATGACTGCGTAGAAAAGAGAGGGTTGATTTTTATAGATGAATTTATTTAATGGGAGGAAGCGAGATAGTAGTTAAATGTTGATACGAATAAGGAAAAGAATAAAAAAATACATTTGTCTGCGAGAATGTACTTATGAATTATTTTTCTTTCTTAAATTATTCAGGAAACTCATAACAACACATGATTCAAAATAATAATTTGAATAAGAACAATTTTAGATAGATATATGACAAGAGTGTATGGGCAAAATTGTCTGAAAATGAATTTCAACCCTCAAATTGTCAATAGGTCCAAATCATAATAAAGCAGAAATCCTTCGCAACATTAAAAAAAAAGTTCTTATAATGAGTGGGAAAGAGAGAGTTATTTTTAACACATTTCTTAAATGCGAAGGACCGAGATGTAAGTTGAATAGAAACAAAAATGAAAACAAAAAGGATCGTTTTGTCGTGTGGGTAATGGGTATATATTTTTTTCACAACTGGCGAAGACAAGCAGGGCGAAGACGAGATGGCTAGTTTTAAAGATTGATGAAAAAAAGAAGAAAAACAACTTTTGCAAGTGACTGGTGTGCTGGTGGGTAGGTAGGTATACGTGTAAGCAGAAGAAGGTTGATAAGTTTTTTTTTGTGATTTTTTTTCGATGGTAGTTAGATATTTAGGTATTTTTTTAAGTGGAGGGTGGTTTTCTATTTCCATATTTTTGTTTCCTTTTTGATTAATCGCAAGGCACAGGCGCATTGCTTTTAGGTGTAGGTACACACGTAATATGTAGGTAGGTAGGTTTTTTTTTCCTTTGCGACAGCAATCGTCCTTGAAAAATGTAGTTCATTTTATTTTGGTTGGAAAAAGAAATTCAAACAAGTGGTAGGTAGGTAGGTAGATAGTAGACCAGTGACAATAATTTTTGAAAATAAAAAAATTATAAGCAGCATATGGGTGGTTGGAAAATTTAGGATAAATGGTATATGAAAGGGGAAAAATTAATTGCCCACAAACAAATTGGGGGAAAGGGGGTGGGTGGGCGAAAAAGTGGGGTGGGTGTCAAAAATCATGGTTTTTTACGATTTCTGTCTAAAGTAGACCTCCTATCGAAAAAAGTCAAATACAAAAGTTGTAGATAGTATAAATGTCTACAACTTTTTCTCAAACCATTTTTTTATATAACCTCAAAAATATTGAAAAAAAATGCAAAAATACGATTTTTTTATTTTTATCTTTTACAAAAATAGTTGGAAACTTCGTTAAAAATTATTTTGTTATGTTTTCTATATATTTAAAATGTTTTTTGAGCAAAATGTTCATTTTTGGATTTTTGACGAATTAAATTCGAAAAAATAGCCTATTTTTGAATCAAAAAAGTTACCGAAAAAATTTTGGAATTTTGAAAAGTTTGGAATGCAATTAGTTATATTAAAACCTGTTTTTTAAGATTGTGTGGAAAAACTATACTTTTGTTTTAATAAATATTGAGAAAAATTGAAAAAAAAAACAAAAAAACGATTTTTAAGATTGATTTTTCCGTAAATGACAGTAATATTGAGGAGAAATAATTTTCCATAGAAATCAAATTATACTTTTCTAATGGCCTTTGATCTTCTTAATTTGAATCTAGCAATAGAATAGCTCTAACGTGCAAAGTTTTTGAGATATTGAATTTTGAACGTCGAAAACACTATTTTTGTGATGTTTTGGCATGGTAATATCTCAAAAACGTGATGTGATATAATTTTTTTGATTTCGGATTCGAGTTCAGCGTACAAAAAACCATTAGAAAAATATACTTTTGATCTCTATAATTTTTTTGACTAGTGAACCGAACAGGACAGAAAAAATCGACTGCCTTGTTCGGTTTCACTAGAGAGATTATAGAGATAAAAACTATTTTTGACTAGTGAAACCGAACAAGGCAGTCGATTTTTTCTGTCCTGTTCGGTTCACTAGTCAAAAAAATTATAGAGATCAAAAGTATATTTTTCTAATGGTTTTTTGTACGCTGAACTCGAATCCGAAATCAAAAAAATTATATCACATCACGTTTTTGATGCCAAAACATCACAAAAATAGTGTTTTCGACGTTCAAAATTCAATATCTCAAAAACTTTGCACGTTAGAGCTATTCTATTGCTAGATTCAAATTAAGAAGATCAAAGGCCATTAGAAAAGTATAATTTGATTTCTATGGAAAATTATTTCTCCTCAATATTACTGTCATTTACGGAAAAATCAATCTTAAAAATCGTTTTTTTGTTTTTTTTTTCAATTTTTCTCAATATTTATTAAAACAAAAGTATAGTTTTTCCACACAATCTTAAAAAACAGGTTTTAATATAACTAATTGCATTCCAAACTTTTCAAAATTCCAAAATTTTTTCGGTAACTTTTTTGATTCAAAAATAGGCTATTTTTTCGAATTTAATTCGTCAAAAATCCAAAAATGAACATTTTGCTCAAAAAACATTTTAAATATATAGAAAACATAACAAAATAATTTTTAACGAAGTTTCCAACTATTTTTGTAAAAGATAAAAATAAAAAAATCGTATTTTTGCATTTTTTTTCAATATTTTTGAGGTTATATAAAAAAATGGTTTGAGAAAAAGTTGTAGACATTTATACTATCTACAACTTTTGTATTTGACTTTTTTCGATAGGAGGTCTACTTTAGACAGAAATCGTAAAAAACCATGATTTTTGACACCCACCCCACTTTTTCGCCCACCCACCCCCTTTCCCCCAATTTGTTTGTGGGCAATTAATTTTTCCCCTTTCATATACCATTTATCCTAAATTTTCCAACCACCCATATGCTGCTTATAATTTTTTTATTTTCAAAAATTATTGGCACTGGTCTACTACCTACCTACCTACCTACCACTTGTTTGAATTTCTTTTTCCAACCAAAATAAAATGAACTACATTTTTCAAGGACGATTGCTGTCGCAAAGGAAAAAAAAACCTACCTACCTACATATTACGTGTGTACCTACACCTAAAAGCAATGCGCCTGTGCCTTGCGATTAATCAAAAAGGAAACAAAAATATGGAAATAGAAAACCACCCTCCACTTAAAAAAATACCTAAATATCTAACTACCATCGAAAAAAAATCACAAAAAAAAACTTATCAACCTTCTTCTGCTTACACGTATACCTACCTACCCACCAGCACACCAGTCACTTGCAAAAGTTGTTTTTCTTCTTTTTTTCATCAATCTTTAAAACTAGCCATCTCGTCTTCGCCCTGCTTGTCTTCGCCAGTTGTGAAAAAAATATATACCCATTACCCACACGACAAAACGATCCTTTTTGTTTTCATTTTTGTTTCTATTCAACTTACATCTCGGTCCTTCGCATTTAAGAAATGTGTTAAAAATAACTCTCTCTTTCCCACTCATTATAAGAACTTTTTTTTTAATGTTGCGAAGGATTTCTGCTTTATTATGATTTGGACCTATTGACAATTTGAGGGTTGAAATTCATTTTCAGACAATTTTGCCCATACACTCTTGTCATATATCTATCTAAAATTGTTCTTATTCAAATTATTATTTTGAATCATGTGTTGTTATGAGTTTCCTGAATAATTTAAGAAAGAAAAATAATTCATAAGTACATTCTCGCAGACAAATGTATTTTTTTATTCTTTTCCTTATTCGTATCAACATTTAACTACTATCTCGCTTCCTCCCATTAAATAAATTCATCTATAAAAATCAACCCTCTCTTTTCTACGCAGTCATCGAAAAATTTTAAAATGTTTCTCAACAATTTAATTCTTGGATACATGTTTTGGACCTATGGGTAAAATCTGATGGTAGAAAATTTCAAGCACAGGAATTTGTTCTACGTGCGACATCTTTACTAGTTAGATGATCTTTGGTTTAACCGTATAAGCAACAATCTTAAAAAACAAATTTATAAATTCAAAAATGATTCACTCAGTACATTCCTAAAGAATTTAACGACTGATGCTTCAACCGATTTTTCGCTATGGAAAGCAGCCAAGCGCCTGAAAAGACCGCAGTTACTAAACTCTCCCTTGAAATCTCAAGATGGGAAATGGATCGGTAACCCAAAAGAAAAAGCTAACCTTTTCGCGGAGCATCTTGCGAATGTTTTTAAGCCATACCCAACAAACGCGGCTGAAAATAGCTTACAGCTTGTTGATAAGATAGATGAAAGTGAAATACCAATTGTAAGATTAAAAGAAGTAAAAAGTATGTGTTTACATCAACTATCAAATAAAAAATCACCAGGTTACGATCTTATTACTGCTCAGGTTATGAAAGAAATGCCTTTGAAAGCCTTCATAAAACTCCAATATATAATAAATGCATGCCTTAAGCAACGGTATGTCCCACACCATTGGAAAATTGCTGAAGTTATTGTCATACCCAAGCAAGGTAAGCCACCTACAGAAGTGACGTCTTACAGACCAATATCGCTTATACCAATTATGGCAAAAGTTTTTGAAAAACTGCTTCTGAAGAGACTTAGCAAAATTATAGAAGAAAGAAGGTTAATCCCAAATCATCAGTTTGGCTTTAGAAATAAACATTCCACGATAGACCAAGTTCATAGAATAACGGATGTAATAGAAAAAGCATTAGAAGAAAAACAAGTCTGTTCAGCTATTTTCTTAGATGTTGCTCAAGCCTTTGACAAGGTTTGGCATGAGGGACTTGAGTACAAACTGCAAAGGGATCTTCCCAGACAGTACTATGAAATATTAAAATCGTACATCTCAGACCGATTGTTTAGAGTAAGGTACGATCAAGAATATTCGGAATTGAAGAAAATAGAAGCCGGTGTACCACAAGGAAGTGTCCTAGGTCCTACCCTGTATTTACTATACACAAGGGATATCCCAGTTGGGAATCACACCATAATGGCTACTTTTGCAGATGATACCGCAATTTTGGTACCCGACAAATGTGTCTCTAGGGGAGCAGTAAAGCTGCAATATGCCGTCGACACAGTCAGAGATTGGACCGAAAAATGGCGTATCAAACTCAATGAAACAAAATCTTCACATATAAACTTTACAAATAAAAAGATAAACAATATTCCAATATTCATTAATAATCAAGCTGTACCTTACGCCAATACGGCCAAATACCTTGGAATGACTTTGGATGCAAAGCTAAAGTGGAAAGAGCACATCAAAAAGAAAAGAGAAGAACTAAACTTGAAATATAGAAAAATGTACTGGTTACTTGGTAACAACTCTGATTTATCAACCCAAAACAAAATAATGCTGTATAATCAAGTACTAAAGCCTGTTTGGACCTATGGTATCCAATTATGGGGCTGTACAAAGAAAACAAATACCGAAATCATCCAAAAATTCCAAAACAAAGTCCTTCGTGGAATAGTTAATGCACCCTGGTACATAAGAAATAGCGATCTACATCGTGACTTACAAATAGAAACGGTTACAGAAGTTGTTAAAAAATACGCTGTATCCCATAATCAGAGACTGCAATGTCATACCAATTCTGAAATGCTGTCCGTCTTGAATACAAGAAACCATGTTCGGACATTAAGAAGAACCAAGCCTCATGAGCTTATGGTCTAAAAAAACATGGGAAAGTATTAAAAGTTTAAACTTCCCCCAAAGTGATTTTACAAAGTTAAGAAAGAAAAATCTGATGTCGATCTCTCAAGATTGGTCCTGATAAAGAGGTGGTTTTAGTGGTTAAGAGTCCCACACTTCTTGGTGTCGAATACTGCCAAGTGTCTTTTGAAGATTTCCTCCCGTCAAAAAAAAAAAAAAAAAAAAAAAAATAGTTTTGATGTCCAAATTTGAAGAGAATGTGACTTTACAAAGATATACCTATAGTTATGAAGTGGAGAAGTGTACTAACAACCGCAAAGCTTCGTTGGCCAGCTCAGAATACTCTCCTCTTCTCTTAATCGATTCTTCACATGAATTTTCTTCAAGAATCTTTTGAACGCAGGGAGAAGAATCAAATTTGTTTGCTTGACACGGGCAATAACCGCAGTTTTCTAAGAAATCCTCTGATTTTGTCTTTTGTAGTTATAATGTTTTCCTTTCTTCCTCGGAGCCTCTTATTAAGGATGTTTAACTTGTCGAACAGATCAGCAAGAAATGATAATTTTAAAAAACAACGAGGGTCAGAAAAATGGTTCGAACTCTAAGATCTTAGTTCCAAAACATGTAAACATGCAATACTTTTTCACACTGACCTCTGTGTGGTAAAAGAGATTATTTGGACTGAACCCATTTCAGTCGACTTTGCAAGATGCAATGACTTGCCTTTTATAAAGTTCACTTCTCTGATCACATCATTTAATTCTGGAGGCAGTTTCTTTTATGCAAGAAGAGGGCAGAGTGTTCATGATAAGTTTGGCATTTTGGGTTTAAATTTTGCATTATGAGTTTCACTTTTATTGCTGGTCAAAGCTTTAGCACCATCGCTACAAAGGTATGTGGTACAAATACTGGTTGTAAGTGTGAGAAGGAAGAGAAGGAAGAGTTCACCAAAATAAAATGTGCAACACGGAAAAAAATTTCTTATGCAATTAGATCGAATTTTAAACTCAAAAGGTTTGAAAAACATTGAACTAAAAGACATACATATATCATTCTTTAAAAAGAATCCATTAAGGGGGGAAATTCCTCTGGACGACGAGTTTTTTCAGGATTTTTTTTTTTTTGGAAAACTGAAAGTATTTATTAAAATTTGGAAAAATACATGATATTATTGACATCATGAAGTATTAACACAATTTTTTTGAAGTAATAAAAAAACAAAATGGCGGCTCTACAGCCGTTTAATGTTGCAATGCAATTCCCAGATCCAGTAAATTATTTATAATCAAAAAAAAATTTTTTCTATTAAAATACGCTCATACGCATTGCATGAACCTAAATTAAGCAAAAAAAAGTAAAATAAAAATCAGAGACCAAAACAACGAAAAAACACAATTATATTTTATATTTTGCTTTGCTGAATTATAATATTATTATTTTGTGGTTGTATTTCTTCCCATTTTTATTTCAAATTTGCCAATATATAATTATAAACATTATACAATAAAAAATAATTTACTTATTATAAAACTATATTTGTTATAATATACAAATTATTTCTTCGGCTACAACATTAATGTTTTATGATTATGATTGATTTTATTTTTAATTTTTGATTTTTAATTAAGAATCAAATCAAGCAAAAAATTACTTGAGTTCAAACAAAGTGATTATTTAAGAAATTAATATTTATCTAAATTTCAGAGCTAACTATTAAATTATGATAAGTATTGCTGTAGTCCTTTTTGTTTGTTTCAAAATTACAAACAATTTCTTCATGTTTAATAATTTGATTGACTTCATTTAAATTTGATGAAACTAAAATTTTAAAATCTGAAAAACAAAAATTTAAATTACAAGTGCATGAAGTCAATCAAATTATTAAACAGCAATACTTATCATAATTTAATAGTTAGCTCTTAAATTTAGATAAATACTAATTTGTTAAATAACACTGGTCAACAAAATTTGTCTTTTTTTTTCCACAAGAACCAAAATATACTTTTCTAGTATTTTTTGGGGTACTAAATCCGAATCTGAAAAACAGCTTCAAGGGGATCCCAAAAATGAAAAAATCGATGTATTTAATAATATTTAACCATACACAAGTAACAAAAAGCTGTTTATGTAATTAAAAATATTTTAAGTATTGTTTTCAACACGAAAAAAATTATATTTTTCTGCATACTAAATTTTTAATATAATTACTTGACCCGGCCACGCTCTACTGTGTATTATAGCTGTATTTTATTTACCAACCTCGCCGATATAAGAATTTACGAAATGCAAATAAAACGTTATTTCAAAATTTGGAAGCGATTGACAAAAAACTATTCGAGATTTGCTATGAAACGCAAATAAACCTACGATTTTTTTTGTATAGAGAAGATAAACAAAACAAGTTGACTTCAACTTAAGATTTCTCAAAGTAGAAAAAAGATATTGAAAAGATTTAAACGGGCTTTAAAAGAAAACATTCAGTTCTTTTAGAAACTGTCACAAATTTATTTAAAATAAATCACCACGTTCAAGAACATAACCTCAAAAACTGTTAAAAAAACGACATTTCAGATTTTCTAACGGGAATATTTCAAAAACGTGATATGATAGAATTTTTCTGACTTCGGATTCGAGTTCAGCACACCAAAAACCTTACGAAAAGTATATTTTTGTTTATATACCAAAAAAATAATTTTGCTCACAAGTGGCTTCTTCAATAAATGTTAATTTCATAAATTATACTAAAAAAAAGTAATGGTTGTTAAATTTGTTAATTTGTAACTTTTTTTTCTATTCCTGCCATAAAAATACAAAAAAGATATTAAAACTCCAAAAACTTAGCTGCAAGTATTTATGATAAACTTTTGTATGGGCTCGACACACTGTGCGACAGCTATATTAGTTTTTGAGTTACGTTGCACGGCGCGGAAAAAAACGTGTTTCGAGAAAAATGCGTTTAAAATTTTCGTTTTTGTACTGTGATAGGCTCGGAACGCATGGGTTTCGAGATTATCTAGGGCAGGGATGGCGAACCAATGGCACGCGTGCCATTGGTGGCACGCCATGAAATATTTCTGGCACGCCACCAACACTTTCCATGATTTTTCCAGTGCAGATTTTTCTTGAGATTGTTCCACTTTAAAACTCTTTTTTTCTTCTTCTCACTTAATTACAACAATAAAAAAAAATCCTTACTAGAAAAATAGGTGAATGAAATTGCTGCAAATTTATCATGTTGGAAAACTGTAACTAATTTTGAAACTCAAAAAAATTTAACGACGGATTGAATTTACCTGAAAAAACCAAAAGAATTAAAATTAACTTAAAAGTTTTTATCGGTAATTAGATCATCAGTCGAAGAATTTCCGTTTGTTTTGTAAACAAAATGTCCATTTTGACACATCAACGATCTCATGAGGGATCAACTCATAGTTCGTATTTTCAAAAGGAATTTAGGAACGATGATGTTCAGCTCTCAAATAGTTACAAATTGTAACTATTTTGTATAAAAGGAATGATCATAGTTAACCGCACGTCTGATATGAAATCCTTTGATAAATTGAGCTTGTCAAAATTTGATTGGTGAAAATTTAAGACATTGAAATGCAGCTGAACGAATTGCAATCTAGCTCGATATGGACTCAAAAATTCTTCAAAACGACGAAGAATGCAATCACATCTAAATTAATGGAAACATGAAAATCAATTCCCGATACATATATGTAGCTGTTTGAAAGTGTTGGCCTTTGCTATCTTGACAATATTTTTTTTCCTACAGTGTGAGCGTGTGAGTCCTTATTTTTCGAAATTAATAACATTAAGGATCCTCTTAGAAACATGTTGTCAAATTAATCCAGTTCAGCTTGCATTTTAAATAAATGAATTTTTACCTTTACAAATAAAATGCTGCGCAGTTTAAAATTATTTATTTTTGTTTCTAGTAGTCACTAAGAAACTACATCGAAACTGTATGGCACGCCAAAGGTACTTGAAATAAATTATTTGATTAAAATGGCACGGGGCTCTAAAAAGGTTCGCCATCCCTGATCTAGGGTCTTTTGAGGCTTCATTCAAGGCTAAGATCAATAAAATAGTTTCTTCGGTTGATAAATGAATTTTTTAGGCAAAAAATTAATAATGCAAAAATAAAAAAATTCCAGAGGGTTTTCCCCCTTAAATAAATTGGTGCGTTCCATTACCCGTTGTGTAAAAGAAGTTAAAGGTGCTTCAGAGCACTTTAGAATTATAGGCAAATGAAATGAAAAAAAAATAAGAATACAACATTTCAACATACCTTGCAACATAATCATTGGAATGCGGATCACACTCCTTTAAAAGTTTGGTGAACTCGTCATCTAAGCGCTCAACTGCAGCCAATGCGCAACCGCGAATATAGAATGGTGCAGTAGAATACTCTTCAGCCTCCTCAGAGACATTTTCCGTCATGATGATATCATTGTTAGCCAGCAAAGTGTTGAGCATGTCCGGCATGACTTGCAAAAGTTTTTGCCAATGTTCAAGTTTCATTGGCTCAGAAATCTTCGGGTTATAGTCGTAGATAGCGGAAATGATGCTAAAACGAATTTTTATTGATACCGCATTACCTAGATTGTTTGCTTCGGCAATATCCTTTAATTCGTAGAGTAGATCAATCTGGGCGCGACGGTCGGTACGCTTTTTGCCGTGAGCAGACATGATCTCGTTTAACTTCGCAAGTACGAGATTTATATCGATTTCCGCATCCTTGGCAAACATTTTGGGCTTCTCAACTGTTGATCCCTTGGTAACTGTCTCCCATTCACCCTCCTCGTCATCTTCTTCACGTTTTCCATGGATCTTCACTTTCTTAACTTTCTTTTCTTTCTTCTCCTTTTTGGTCTTCTCATCATCGTCTTTTTCCTCTTTGTCAGTTGTGCGCTTTTTAAAACGATCCCTCATACTCAAGTATTGGCCATCGTCCTCGGACGATGAAGACTCCGATTCACTGTCCGACCCCCAATCAATTGAATCATCCGAGTCTTCATCCTTTGGCGCTTTGACAACCTTCTCCACATCTTTCCGGAATGATACAGCCTTTTGTGGCGCTGCCACGTCTTCTTCGCTTTCGGAATCCGGTTCTGGCCTTTCTTCTTCCTCCTCGCTCTCTTGATCAGGAGCTTCACGGAACTTAATTAGTTGATCCTCAAAGTCCTTAATGTACTTTCGGACTTTTTGGCGCAGTGTGCCAAGGGATTTGGAATTATTTTTGTTTAGATTCTTTCTTCCCTCACGGTCGTCCCAGATGTCATTGATAAAATCTTCCAATTCAGCCAGACAACGAACATAGAATCTCGGAGTAACACCGTTTTCCTCTTTGGAAATGACCGGAAGAGCTTTGGTGTAAGCGCGAACAAGTTCTTCGAAGCTGGTCAATACACTGGACAAATCCTTGATTTTCTTGTAGTTGCGAATGTTCTTGATGATACTGGTGATATCTTCATAACGTTTTTCCTTTGTGGAACGCACCACACGTTTTTCCTCAACTTCATCATCGCTATACTAGAATTTTTTTTTTTGTAATTTAAAAAAAAAACTTTGAGGAAAATCTTTATAACTTACAGCATAAGCTTGTTGCTTTCCAAATGCTGGTGCTTGTACCTCCTCCTCACTGGATTCGGATTCGGAATCGGAACCACCAGTTGCAAAAAATTTGGACATGTTGGAGTTGTTGATGTAGTTTGTTCTTTTTTGCTAAAATTAGAAAAAATTAAGTTTTTTTTAAGCAATTACAGATTTAAAATGAGGTTAGGAAATGTCGCCATGTTGGCTATGATGCCACACCGTATAGAGGATTTTTGTATCGATTGAAACACTTGTTTTACCAATGTTATTTTAAAGAATTGATGTTATAAATTAAAAATTTGTATTTAAGTAACTTTTTAGATAATTTTTAAGTGGAAAAATGATAAAAAAATAGGAAAAACTTACGAAAATTCCTAAGAGACGGTGACGTTTACTGACATTAATCCAGAAGCAAGCTATTGAAGGGACTGCCAAATGCAAATTTTTTAAAAATGTAACAGATAACATCTGTACAGCGGATTCTTTAATTAGGTTATGTTTGTGCCTGGCTACACAGTGATTTTTCAATCGATTGAAAAATCACATGCGGTGGCTACAACACACTGTTGTGCCCAATCACGTTCCTTTTTTTTACATTTTCCAGGAACAAACGTCAAAAAGAGGAAAAATTTAGCAATGGAACGGAGTGGGGATTGAGATCTGATTGCGTACAGACCAGAGATGGCAGAGTAGATTACGTCAGGTAATCTACTCGGTTAACTACGCGTAGTTAATCGAATAAACTACTCGCTTGATTTGTTTCATGTACTACCTACATTTGCTACGTGCAATAACTACGTAAAAAACGTTATATTTCAAAAATATTTAAAAAAAAATAGCTGTGTTTTCGTGAGAATTTGGTTTCGTAAAGTAAAACCTTTTCAAAGAAACCACCCCAAGTCCATCTGGTTTCAAATATTCTATTCAAATTTACACTATCACAGCTATGTATTTCGATTTGAATAAGACTTTGACAATTTGGTGGTAAAATTGGCATTTCAAACTACATTTTGACGTCTAGCGCTACGTCTGCTACATTTAATTACGTTAACTACATTAAACTACGTTAACTACCTCATTTATGTAGTAGACGTAACAAATGTAGGAAATCAAAAAAAATCCAATTTTTGCCATCTCTGGTACAGACGTGTTTTCTGGCAGTCTCCTATTTGGTTGGTGTTTCTCCAAAATCTTTGTGCGGTTATTTGTATATCGAATTACCTTGTTATAAAAACTTTTAAAAACCTTTTAAAAAAATATAAATAAAAAGAAAAAACATTTAAAAATAAAAAAACATTTTAATCGCTCGTCTGGACTGTGTTCGGAGTGATTTATTATGTCTTCTGACGTGAATGTCCCCAAAGGGGGCGATGAGAGTTATTCGGTTTGTCGCTCCCTCGAAACTTTTGAACGAGGCTGACATACAGCGAATAAATTTGGTGGTCGGCGCTAACGCCGATGGTTTTTTAATGCCAGACAAAGCCAACGGTTTTGTAAGTGACGCCGCCGGCCTGACGCCGGTTGCTATGGAGATTAGTAGTGGTAGCGAGTTTGCAGCCGCAGCTACAACTAATACCAACATGAATACTGGTGTAACTAACACCAACACCAATAGGTGTGTTTTTATTACCACCGGTCTTAACTGGACAAAAAAAACGCAGTCTGGGCTAAGCAATTTACATGTTAAATACAACAACACTTTAGCCCCTTGGGCTTAGTTGTTTAGCCCGGAGAATTCTTTGGGCTTAACTTTTTGAAGAGTTTTAAATCTGTGCTACCAAACCATAAATTGTTTAGAATTTGTTTAGAAACGTCAAAACTGACGTTTGAAATGACAAAATAAAATTAAAAAAAAAAAACAACTAAAAAAAAAAGAATTAAATTTTTTTAAACTAAAAACAAAATCTTCAAAAACTAATTACATACCTGAAGTTAATCGCAAAATTTCATCTATGTATTCCCTTAAACTTATAATTTATTCGGCTTTGTAAATGTTCAATTTCAAACAGGTATGCCTTGCCTATTACATCAATCTTACCCATTCTAAATTTATTCAGTACTCTATTTTTTTAAATTCATCATACATATATCTGACGACGAAAATAATTTTGCTGAAGATGAGCACATTGAACCGCCCTATTCAGTCCAGCTACACTTGGTCTACATCGTGTCGGTACCAATCGAAGATGAACATTTGGGTTGCAATGAAAATCATAAAACACTGTTTGCTAGAAAAACAATTTGTTTTTATGACAAAGAAACATTTCCATTGCTCTTTGGGGGCAGATTTATATTTTTTATGGAAATCCAAATTAAAACTAAATAACGAGCCGCTAATCACACATCGCTTGCAGCAGCATCTCAAATATGACTCCACAATCAAAGTCCAGTCTGAGCAAAGGTAATTATGTGAAGCAGCGCAACAACAACAGCATAAGCAATTGCTTGGCAATTGCCAAGACACCAGATTATGTAGCTGTGTACAGCGCTCAATACACTTAGTAAGCCAGGAAGCATATCCAGGTTATGGTTATGCCCGCAGTCCACAACCAGGAATACCTATTAGTCTCCACAGTACACATAAAAAGGTAATATATTCCGAACTGACATTGGTCGCCAAATTGTCAAAACATGACAATTTGGCGACCAATGTCAGCTACCGAATTCTTAATTGCTTCAAATTACCGACGAAAAACGCACAAAAACCGAAAAACCACGCACACCACTAATTTTTCAAGAATTATCGACCATTTTCCGAGAAGAAACACGAAGAAATTGTTTTTATTTCAATTTATAATTTTTTCAAATGACATTTTATAAATTAAAACAAAAACAAATTTCCTGTTTACTGCGATTGAAATATAAAAATTAAAGGCCGACCTGACAGATTGGTGCCCATTTTTCACAAACAAATTTTGACAACGTTCGGAATATATTACCTTATTATGTGTACTGTGATTAGTCTCCAAGCTGGCGCAGACGGTCCTTCCAAGTTCCAATCCTCAGCAGCATAAACCCAACAGCAAGCCAAATGATAAGAAATTAAAAGCGCGCGGAAAGTTCTCAGACATGAATCCAAAAGGTTTATTCTTCTTTTTAGATTTATTAATTTGTATTTCTCTTGATAACATTTCCTTATTTCTTTGTAAAAAAAAAACTAAAAGTTAAAATTTCCTACTGCTGTGATGATCTATGCCTATCCTGAGATAATGTTTGAGGAAAATTGCTCTCTTGTAAGAAACACAAATGGACTTTATCACTGCAATCTCAGGTTAATGTCAATTTGGAAGTAATTGTATTGCAGTTCCTGCATTGAATAGAACTAGAATAGAACCTTGCAGGTTGATTCTTATCTTTTTTATTGAATAAAAAATTGAAATTTTATTTGCTTACCTTTTAGATTTCATTTTGGGTGTCGTCATCAAAATAAGCTAAAATTCCACAAAGGTGATTTTGTCCATCATGCAACCAAGTCTGCGACAAATTGCCAAAATTTTATATTCAGCTTGTTGTCATTCTGCTCTTTTCCTTTCAAAAATAACTCTAGTAATATTTTTGAATACAAGTTTGATAATGTGCGTAAATTTGGGTTGTGTTACCAATTTTCTTACATATATTTTAAATCTCTACTTTTTAGTATAAGATCAAACAATTACCACGTCCAAAATGTGAAAAGAAAGTACCTAATGGCTGCCTGTATTGCCGAATGGCCATGTTGGAATTCCAAACCAACTTCATGCAATCATAATTCTATCATTTGTCACAAGATGATCAAAAAAATGTAAGTATGAATTTAAAAAAAATATTTTTTTAAGAATTAGATCCACATAAGATATTTTAGTTACATACTATGAATAAAGAATTATTTTTATTTTGTCTTTAGGAACAAAGAAAACTGCAAACCATGCAATGAAGGATACGAGCAATTTTAGAAGAGAAAACGAAAACCAAGAGAACGCAAAGTAATCCCACAAGACATCAAAGAAAACAACAATCAATTTAAGTTGCTGATTTGATCTGCAGCAGCTATAGCTGTGTTTGTAGCATTGACATGTTATTTTGTATTTATAAAAAGTGAAATTATCATTTAATTAGAAATTTCAAAAATATTTGATTTGATTTAGAAAGCTTGTCTGATCGTTTTGTGTTTAAACGGCTTTTGGCTTTGGTCACATAGTTGGAACATTGGATCGGCCGATCGAACAAACACCTTACTTTCCAACTGAAAAGAATCTACAATTAGTTAAATACACAGTTGCAATATTTGTTGAGTAACTTACTAAGAATAGTAAATGAAGAAAGATCCTACGTTGTCCAATTTACTGATCGCCAATCTTTGGTTGCCTTGTAGTACTTTACTTGTCGTTCCAATTGGAGTACAGAAAGGTAAGTGAAATGGAACTTTATTTCATGGTTTAATTGCTTCTTCTTATATACAAAGATACAAACCTCTGCGCTCTCCACGAAATTGAATCACGATTTGCTTCAATGATGTTGTGGATGTTTGGCGCTGATTAGAAGAATTTTATTCCTCCTAGCGTAAATCTCGAATGCAAGGAAGTGAGTTGTAATGCGATCTTTTGATAACAGTTCGTCTGCGGAAATCAAAATTGTTCTAACTCCATAGGATTTCTGAAGGACTTTGAACGATTTTGCTTTCCGCACACGAGTTGTAGAGAAATCTATTGCTTTTTCAAGAGATTGCCTGTAAGTGCAAGCTTTTCGAAAATCAATTCGTCTAACTGCAAAGCCGGATCGGCCTCTATGTAGCTTTTTGTTGTTTAGACTTTTGATGTTGTTCGCTTTTGAGGGCGGCTGTAGGTTTCACGTTGTTTGTTTCGAAGCTCATGAACATTTTAACATAATTTTGTTTCGAGTGGAAATAAAATACCTATTTGCTGATTAATTGTTGAATCTTCGGAATTTGTTCTTTTTTAGTTTGTTTCTGCTGTAATTCTTTTTTGTTTGACGTTTGACAATTTCTTTACAACTGTATATTTGTCTAGTCAGCTGATTTCGGAACATTTAATACGCAGTGCTGCCAAGTTTTTAGGTTAAGCCCCGAGGCGTTTTTTTGTCCAGTTAAGACTGGTGGTAATAAAAAACACACCTAATATGGGTGATGGTGGTACTGGTATACATAATAGGTGTGTTTTTTATTACAACCGGTCTTAACTGGACAAAAAAAAAGCAGTATGGGCTAAGCAATTTACCTGTTACATACAACAACACCTTAGCCCCTTGGGCTTAGTTGTTTAGCCCGGAGATTTCTCTGGGCTTAACTTTTTGAAGAGTTTTAAATCTGTGCTACCAAACTAATTTTTTCATAAATTGTTTAGAATTTGTTTAAAAACGTGAAAACTCACGTTTGGAAGGACAAAATGTATTAAAATAGTTTTGCTAGCATACATTTTTGTATCTCTTTGTAAAACATACATGAAAAATACAAGAAAATGACAAAAGCGAAAAATATGACAACTCTAAATTTTTGTTGTGTCTGCTGTTTTCGGAACATTCAATATACAGTGCTGCCAAGATTTCAGGTTAAGCCCCGAGGCGTTTTTTTGTCCAGTTAAGACCGGTGCGGAGGTGGCAAAGTACTAGAGTTTACTAGCGATTTTCGATGGAACGCACTTCAACGAATTCAATACAAATCGTATCTACTCGGGAAGAAGAGCATGAGTAGATGATAGTAATAGATTAACCAAAACATCTACTAGTAGTAACAGGCCGCCTCCACAGGAGATAATTTTTGTTATGTTGACGTGTCTTAACAAGGAATGTCTTGACAAAAAATAATGAAAAAACTGCAGTTCCAAAAGAAAAAAAACACATCTGTCAAATTCGATGTTAGACAATCGTGTTCAGACAAAATCGAAGACACGGTTGTCTAACATTGAATCATAACAAGAAATGACAAGCCTCCACAAGACATTTCTTGTTAAGACACGTCAACATGACAAAAATTTTCTCCTGTGGAGGCGGCCTGTTACAAAACAGACAAAACTTTGTGCATTGCATACATCGCGCTCTTTTCCTCCCATTTACTAAAGATGAGTTTATTTTTTCAGGAGAAACAAAACTACTATTTTCTGAGGGGAGAGATTTTGGTAAATAAGCAAACACATACCACAGTACACATAAAAAGGTAATATATTCCGAACTGATATTGGTCGCCAAATTGTCAAGACATGACAATTTTGCGACCAACGTCAGCTATCAAATTCTTATTTGTTTTAAAATACCGACGAAAAACGCACAAAAACCGAAAAACCCACGCACAACACTAATTTTTTAACAATTATCGACCATTTTCCGTGAAGAAACACCAGGAAAATTTGTTAGTTTTCAATTTATAATTATTTTAAATGACATTTTATAAATTAAAATAATAACAAATTTCCTGTTTACTGCGATTAAAATATAAAAATCAAAGGCCGATTTGACATATTGGTGCCTATTTTTGACAAACAAATTTTAACATTTGTCGGAGTATATTACCTCAATATTACCTTATTATGTTGACATTGGTCGCCAGATTGTCAAAACATGACAATTTGGCGACAAATGTCAGCGACTGTAATTCTTTTGGTAGGTACTAGATTTATACTGCAGCTTATGTGTGAACATACCTTTATGAACCACACTAGCGCCACGCCAAGTGCACTAACAAAATATTAATCAACACCAACTTCACTCATTGCAATAACTTGAGAGAATTGTAAAAGGACGCAGCTCTACTTTCAATTTTGCCGTGAAATAAAATTAATTTTTAGATCAAAATTATTCGCATAGAGAAACTTGCTCTGCTCAAGAATATAATATTATTCCTGTAGAACAAATTAATCCATCCGAAATCCTTATTTTAGGTAAAATATATCACATATTGACTAAACTTTCTGTGCACTACATAACCTTCTACACAAGTCCAAATCGCAATTTTATTTTTTATAACAGGAAATCTCGTCGTCTTAGAATAATTTACGCTTGCAATTCGCTTTGCAAGTAATCCCGACAATAACCACAAATCCGTAAAAATTCAGACACAAACAGAAATCATGGGCGGCGATCAACCGGTCGAAGCTGAGCCCGTAGAATTTTCAGTAGAACGCATCGAAGACAAACGTATTAACAAGGGCAAAGTAAGTGTTCAATAAATTATTGAAACCTAATGGTTCACTAAGATTTTTTTTTCTCTGCTCCAGGTTGAATACTACCTTAAGTGGAAGGGGTATCCTCGTAGTGAAAACACTTGGGAACCGGTCGAAAATCTCGACTGTCCCGATCTGATCCAGGCCTTCGAAGACTCCTTAAAAAGTAAGGACAAAGATAAAGGTAATCTATAACACCCTATTAAGTCGAGACAAGTTGGAATGTCATCGACAATACTAACCGCACGCCGCACGCATCTTAGTGCCTCTTCAAAACTTCATTTTTTAGAGTTAACATTTTTCGTTTGTCTATGTTTTATGCATTACAGAGGGTGGCGCCGTCAAAAAGCGCCAATCCACCACACCAGTCACTGAAATGAAGGCCAAACGAAAAAACACGAACGACTCAGACAAAGAAGCGCGCAAATCGCTCGGTTTCGATCGAGGTCTAGAACCAGCTCGAATTTTAGGCGCTACAGACTCATCCGGTGAGCTGATGTTCCTCATGAAGTGGCTGGATAGCGACGAGGCGGATCTAGTGCCTGCCAAACAAGCTAACGTGCGATGTCCGCAAATTGTCATTCAGTTCTACGAGGAACGACTTACCTGGCACACAGCTTCCAACACGGAAGAGGAAAAAAAACCAGAAATCAAGGAAAAGGCGCAATAGACTTCCTCTAAATTTTTCATTCTATTATTTTTTTTTTTTGTATTTAGTATATATTTTTTCTCTTTGAAAAACACATAGTTCTTCGATATCAAACATGAGTTTTATAAACAGAAGTTACATCTTTACGTAAATGCAAAATGGTGTTGCTGTTGCTTGGGGGATAAAACGAGACGTAGATGATCTTCTCTGTAGACGCGCAACATAAATATTTTTATTCATCTTGTTTATTTTTAAGAAAACGACTAGGTCAGATATTTTAATATTGAATTCTCCTTGCAATAGTGTATCGATTAATAAAACGATAAGTGTAAGATCTAAGAGAAGTTTGTTCAATTAGTAGTTGTTGTCTCATTTTAAATGTTTAGTTGTTAATTTGCTGTCAAATATGAAATCCGATTTTAGTTGTATTTGGTTTGTGTATGCTCAGCGTTTGCTTAGACAGAAAACGGGCATTTCGCGTGGCTTGATATGTATGTAAAATAGAGTGGTCGCAAGAAATCGATTTTTGAAATTAAATCGGGAGAACAGCATAAAATTTGCAGTCTTTGCTGATTTTTAAAAGCCTAAATTTCAGCTCGATTGGATAAGGCTAATGGTGCTGACACTCGTTCACAGTTTGAAAAATATCTGCTTTTTTTTACTATTTTTAGAAGAAAATTAACTCTAGCTCCCAGACAGCTGGTTTTATTCTCACTTTTTATATTTTTAATTAAAGGCAGGTAAGAAAGTTAAGCATTTGTTGTTAATTGGGATGGGAAACTGTTTTATTTCCAGTTGTTCTAAAGGTATAGCAGAATGAACAGTTTGCTATATTTAATGGTGAAAATGAACAACTAAAAGGAGTGCTGTCTTCGAAACATAAATATCAAATTATAAATAGCCTTCACAATCCACCTAATACAATGAGTGGCATCTGGTTTATCTTTGAACTCAACTTACAATCAAAAATACCTCTAAATAAAACTTCAAGAATGTGGTAACGGTAGGTTCAATAAACAAATTTGCAGTGTTTGTAGCAGTGGCGTCTTAAAACATTGAGGCGTACTTATTTTTGCTCTAAAAAAAACGTGTTTTGTTGAATTCAAATTGTAATATCTTTCGATCTAACTTCAACTTTGAAAACTTTTATACTTTTTGGAAACTGCAATAACAGGGCAAGTTTTTGAAAAAATAAACCAGTGTCGCACCATAATTTTTGCAAAACGGAGCCTATGTAGTTATACCTTTGATACTTTATTAATACTATTTTATAAAATAAACTCGAAATTATTTGTTCTATTCCTCCCTAGTCACGATGTGGTTGTTAATTTTGTATCAGTTTTTTCTTCTTTTTTTATAAATCATGTTTTTTTCAAATTTCGAAATGGCAGCAGTGAATAAAATTAAGAAATTGAGACTTGAAACTGTTAATTAATTTGTAGCGAAATGGCGTATGAAAAAAAAAAAATATTTCGATTAATTACACGGTGTAACACTCAAAATATACGAGGGCGGAGACCTATCAGGTTTTGTAGAGCTAGTCGCACTGATTACGAAACGGTATTTGAAAATCCCCTAACACCCCCAAAATCTGGAGTTACAGACAAAAACGGTTTTTTGGACCTTCACCCTTTGAAAAAATTCTAGCTTCGTCAATTTTTTACCCATTTTCGATTTTTCATATACTTTAAATTGATGCCGAAGTTGGGCAAATGACGAAAAAAATGTAATTTTTGAACTTTGACAGCTTATAAATTCTAAGTGGTTTAATCGAGTTACATGTTTTATACATTGTTGAAAAGGTATATTTATCTTCTATCAGAAACTGTAAAAAAATCGAAAATGGGTAAAAAATTGACAAAGCTAGACTTTTTCAAAGGGTGAAGTTCCAAAACACCGTTTTTTGCCAGTAACTCCAGATTTTGGGGGTGTTAGGGGATTTTCAAATACCGTTTCGTAATCAGTGCGACTAGCTCTACAAAACCTGATAGGTCTCCGCCCGCGTATATTTTGAAACCTCATTTTTGTAACACCGTGTTATTGGTTCCCAGTTATTAGGCAATTTTTAAATGAAAGAATTGTTAGAACGAAAAATCAATGTTATAATAATAATAGTAACGAAAATTATCTTCAAAAGTTTTCCTCTGATTCGGCAATAAATTTAACAGTGCCATTTAGCTTTCATTTATACGTTTTTTTGTCCATGGAATTTAATTCCAATTGACATTCACAATAAAATTCCGGAGGAAAACCAAATTTCATGTGTGGTACGTTTGTTAGCATAGAATGCCCAAAAAATTATTTTTTTATTTGTAAATATGTACACTCAAGGTTACAAAATTTTAAATTAAAGTTTTTTTTTTTAATTTTGGATTATTTAGTAAGAACTTATGGCTACCCTCAAAATCTTTTAAATTCCACTGGTGTATTAGTGGTGCAGGAAACTAAGTCCACTGAGGGATTCAGTTCTCATTCAGTGGGAACGAAATCCTCTTTAGTTAAGTTTTCTACCCTTTCAGAACCTTTCAGAATATAAAAACTTTAATAATATGGAAAAATTACCTAATAAAAAAGACGGATTTCTTAAGAAAAAAAATTTTATCTCGGTTATTTATGGAATATTCTCAACAATGTTATACAATTTTGAAAAGAGAATTGAACACACCAACTTTTAAGGTAACTTGCCGAAACATCGTAGTGCATTTTTTTTACACTACGGTTCATTGAATTAGAGTCATGTAAAATTTTTTAGTGCTAAGTTGGGCAAAAATGTAATATTTGCTTTAAAACTGATGCAGCTGAGTTTGAATGCATTTGGTAGCAGAGTTATTCAAGGTTCTGCAAAAAAAGAAAAAAATGAGAAAAATTAAGATTTGTAGTCACGGCACATGAAAAACCGTCACAGGGTGACCATTTTTTCGATTTTTTTTCGAATGCCCATAACTCACAAAATATATGGCTGCAATTTTTTTTATTATTTTTCTGATAACAGTCACCACCTACCCTATCTACCGTTTTCGTTTCGACTTTGACTTTTGGGACACCCTGTATATCTCCAATGTCCAATATGTGGTATGAGACATGAGAGTACAAAATGTACCACAATGGGTGGGGAGGAGCCGACATCGAGCAAACAATTTTGGGAGTTCTTAAACTGTCTATCTCTAAAACGAAGCAAAATATGGAAAAATTTTATTTAATCTGTTCGTCTTATTTTGCCAACAAAAATCTAAAAAAGTAATTTTCAATTTGTAAAAATGTGATTTAAGATTTTTCAAAACATCAAAAAATTGGTTTTTGCCCTTATGAACCTGAACAAATAAAAATAAATTGTATGGTTTTGATAACCAGAAGCAAGAAAAGTTAAAAAATTCTAACACAAAATATACCAACGGAAATTTAAGGCCCAATAACACGATGGATACATGAGGATACATTTTTATAACGCTTCACAAAGTCAAAAAACACAAATAGAATAATGGGCCTAAGGTCTTAAAACAAAACGAAGTTTTCTTCCATTTTAAAAGTAACATTACATTTTTTCTTATCTTTACACTATGATAGAATACCAAAAAAAAAATACAAAAATATAAATTGTCAGCTAACTTCTATAGTACGAAATATGCAACGATTAGTTTCACCCAAAAAATTCAACTTGATTTTAATATTGTTTTGCTAAATTTAAGCTTATTTTCAAGACGCTGCAGAACGGCAAGTACAATTTTCTTTTTTTTTTTTCTTTGTTAAAATTTTATTGTGTGAAGTTTTAGCTTTGATTCTACATCAAAATATTTTTGCTGGGACGACTTCGAATGCAAACTTGCACACTGTGCTTCGTTCCCATGCAAGGTGGAATTGAACACCACTCTCTAATGGAAAACCTGTTACACACACACAAAAATGAAAACCGAACTAATTGTCAACAACTACATATTTACTAACTTACTAACAAATAACGAACGAAATCAAATAAGAACTCCGCAATTTTTCGTAAAAGTACTTTTTAGAAAAAAAAAACCGCAGAGACTAGGTCCCGAATTTATTTTCGGAACTTATGTCCTACTTTACTGGGTCATAAGTCCCTCATTACTGAAACAAAAGTTCTGAAAAAAACATTTCCGAACTCATGGGTATGCCCCACGTATAATATTTTTTATTGCTGCAAATGAAAAAGTTAATGTGGTCACAGCTGCCATAATAGAGTTGAACAGGTATTATTCTCTTAGTTTTTTTTTTGTAGTACCGAGGGTGTTACATCATTTTCTGATTCTTGAAAACTGAATTTCGAAATGAACATACTTTTTTTAAGATTCTGTAAAATGTCAAATTAAAAACACGCGATTTTTTTCTTTCTATTTAACTTCTTTTTGGTGAAAGTTGGATTCAAGTTAACATTCAGATGCAACGAAAACCACCCTTTTTTTACCGACTTCCAAAAAGGAGGAGGTATTCAATTCGTCTGTATTTTTTTTTTTTTTTTTTTTTTATGTTTGTTACCGCATTACTTTGGACTGAGTTAACCAATTTTGATAATTCTTTTTGTATTGGATAGCTGGTGGATAGCTGCAGTGTGGTCCCATTTCAATTTCGTTCACTTTTTGCCATAGGAACTATTTTAAAAACTATAAAACCCAGTTTTGATCCATGGAAGTCGGTTTTGTTTTTTTTTGCTAAAAATGATTATTCGAATTATATTCTTACCTAGGCATGGAAACTAACTCCACTTTACTTAATTGGGTTTTGTTCCCACTGATTGGGAACTAAGTCCCTCAGTGGACTTAGTTCCTTGAACCTATTAAAGTTATTATTTACAAATATGAATTTTTTAAGACTAAGAAACGGAGTCCATCGAAAACAAAAACAAAATAAAAACGTTAATTGCAAATACATATACAGCTTTTATTTAATTGAGAATAGAAACAGAATTATTCTTAAAGATTCACTATTCTACACGAACTACCAACACAAGTTGTTAAATTATGTAACGCAAGGCTATAGAGTGCTCTTTCAATTGGCAACATCTCGTATCCAAGATTTTCCATTTGGTATGGATCTTCATCCAGATCGTAAGCTTCAACGAATTGCTGAAATTATATTCTAAAATTTAAATTTAATAATAAAAACTTAATGAACTGACCTCATGATCCTGAAACTCACAATAAAGTTTATTAGTACCAAATCTAAAATGTCGTATACAGGCATACGTGTTATTCCTCGAATCCTGACAGTGACAATCTGCATCCAAAGTGCATTCAGATAAACCATCCGATTTTTTCCACGGACATTGATAATTAAATGTTTGGTCATTGCCTTCCCCCCAGTGTTGAATAAGAATTTCACGATGAAATCCTCTATCAAACAGAGGATTGTACTTTGGGTTCATTAAATATGCGTGAAAGGATATGCCATCTTCGTTTCCCCTCGGTATTATTCCCGTCCACTCGTATATTGTAGGTACCAGGTCGATCAAACTTATTGGAGCCGAAACAATTGACTTTTTGGGAACATTTGGGCCTCTCACAAGGAATGGCACTCTAATATCCGTCTCGTACGGTTGTCTCTTGTCAAATGGCTGGGCGAACTGGCCAAGATGATACCCATTGTCAGAAGTGAAAATAATATAAGTGTTATCCAACTCTCCGGTTTGGTTAAGCGAATTTACAATACTCCCAACCATTTCATCCACCGCTAGTAACGATTCCCAACGTTTTTGGTAATATACATCTAAAGTACTTACCAATCTAGTGGACATCTTTTGGCTAAATGCCACCAACCAGTGCTTATCTATATTTTTATATTATAATTTACAAATAAAATGTATTATGTAATTTTGTTATTATTTCTCTTGTACCTAAATTTCCAGAAATCACATTAAAGTTAGCTGTTCTCGGTGTTTTTAATCCAGCGAACGCATTCCGATGTCTCGGAGCAGGAGTAAATGGTGCATGTGGTGCTGGTGGTGCTATCATTGCAAAAAATGGTCTCATCCCAACCTTGCGTTCTTCTAAGAAAGCAATAGTCTTTTCGGTGATCAAATCTGTGAGATACCTATCGCTGTACGAATTCATCCGTCCATTTTCGTTGAGACTATAGTTATAGTACCTTGAGTTACCCTGTAATCCGTGAAACTCTCTCCATCCGGGGGGCACATTTCTTCCTGAATACTGAACGAATATAGTTTTATTATATGTGTTTTTTAAATTATTCCTGTTTTTGTGACCTACAGCCAACGAAGAAGACAACTTATTTACTTTTTAGACCAAACTTATATATCTTATGCATGTTATGTACATATAAAGACTAGCGTAAGAAAAACCGAGAGACCAGTTTAAAAGACAATTTTAGCTATGAGCGTGTAAAACAGGCATGTCAAACTTGCGGCCCGCGGGCCGCATGCGGCCCACAGCGAATAACTTTGCGGCCCTGTCCACATTTTTATTAATTTTGAGTTTTAGATTATAATTTAGATTTTATGTTCACAGCTTTTGACACACATGCACCTCCTTTTTTTTCCTAATCAACAAATAAATATGGGACAAAACCAAACAAAATAGTAAATTTTATAAGATCTCGTGGCTTAAATCAGGGTAAGTTTTGTGATTTCTTAAAGTGAACTATTCTGAGTTAACCTACGATTTTGGGGCTTTGGAATTTTTTTAGTTTTTAATGATAAAAGTCTTTAAACCAGCATGTCTTGCTATCTAAAATGGTTGCAGAGTTTATAATTCATGATTCCTACCTAGATGTAGCAAAACATTTATTGAGTTAAACTCAAAACTGCGAGTAAAATTCATAATAATAACGAATATGTGAACAAATGCAACATTCAAATGCAAATTTCACAGTAGGTACTTGTCGATGCGAGCAGTTATTTCAGTCATTAAGAGGAATGAGTTACCTATAAAATCCTGAATAACTGGTCTGAGAAAAAAATTGTAAATAAAAAAAAATAGTTTCCTCAAAAAATAAAAATAAAATAAATAAATATATACACCTGAATCGAATTGAATCCGGATTTGTCGATCCGATCCGATTCGGGGAGCTGAATCGAATCGAAAATATGCATATATACCTAACGAATTGAATACTCGAGATATAATTTACGGTGGAAATTGTGTGTGATTGTCTTCTTATTTGCAAATTCACTGTATGTATGTCTAATGATATCTAGTTTTACTTGCACTTTGTTTTTGGTTAGATTTTTCTATTTTACTGCAAATATATTTAAAAGAAAAATTGTGTTTTCGATTCTATTTCACTTCGATTCCTCGATCTGGTATTTCAATTCAGATTCAATTCGATCTTTAAATCGGTCATACAAACGGGGTAAAAATCATCTCGCTCATCTTAGGTCTGTTTGGGTACTGCCTAAAACAGAAATATTTCAACTTTTGTCAAAAATAATGTACAAAACTACACGATTCCAGAGTACCCAGACAGGAATTGGGTTAAAAATGTTGAAAAAAGTAAAAATATTTCTGTTTTAATCAGTACCCAAACAGACCTCTTCTTTCTTGAAAAAAACCTCTTCTTTCCTATGAGAGTGAGTGAGAAAAAAATGTCCAATTGAAAAATAGCCTTTTCAGCTTTATTTTTAAAAGCCCTTGCCTGGTAAGGAAAAAAAATGATTCATATTTTTCTGAGCAGACAAGATATCTGTATGATTATATTATCTGTGCTACGAGTCATGTCTTTTTAATGGAAACTGCGGAACACTAGGAATGGTAAAATAAGAAAGATTGTTTCAAGAGAAAAGTTCTTGGTGTGATTTTTGTTTCCGTTTGCATTGTTGGTGATTGGAGAAGATATAAAACAGCGAACTGTATGGGTTGTACAAGGACACTAACCTAGCCAAGAGAATTAAAGTGCAGCGCCTAAGATGGCAAGGTTACGTGAAGCGCATGGACAACAATGCTCCGGCCCGGAAAGTTTTCGACTCCAACCCAGAGGGAAGGCGCAATAGAAGAAGACCTCGTCTAAGGTAGCGCACGCAAGTGGAAGGGGACCTCAATCAACTTGGTGTGCGAAACTGGAAGCAGCTAGCTAAGCATAGAGCTGGCTGGAGAAGCTTGTTGGTAGAGGCCCAAATTCACAGCGGATTGTTGCCGCCTTACGGCGCACTTTTGTCCAAAAAGGGAAAAGTCGTGGCAATAATACAAAATCTGGATGTTTTATTTTTATTGTTTTGTTTATTATTTCTATTATTTTTATTTCAAAAACAGTAAACAAAATAATTTTTTGATTTCTAGAGAAAAAAAAAAGAAAAAAAATGTTTTTATTTTCACTTTTGCAATTATGGCATATTTAATGAAAAATCTTATTTTTTGTTAATAGTTCCTTGTTGTATTATTTATACACAAGTAAATTTGAATTTGAAATCTAAAAAATCGAAATTATTTTAAAAGAATGAAACAAAAAAACACCATTTTTTTATAGTTTATGGAGTTTGAATAGAGCTACAAAAAAATCCATACAAGTCCATGCATTAAGTCAAATAGGGTATTTGCACCAAACAATTGTTGAGGCAAGTGCGAAAAATTTAGCTGCGCATGCTTGCGCAGCTAAATTGTGCATAATTCTGTTTTCCAAACAGAATTATCAAACATTTAAAAAAAAAGATAATTTAACTCGAGAGAAAAAAAATTGTATGTATGAGTTAAAAATTTCCCATACAAATTTGTATGGGGAAAGTATGACCCTAGAGGCACGGGTTAATGACCTCCAAAAATTCCCCTTATTTAGGCCCTAAACTTTCGATCTAGGGGGTGTCTCCCCCGAAAATATCACTTTGGGAAATAACGGACACCCTACTGTGTAGTGTGGTCACCTTACTATGCCACTCATATAACAAGACTTGAAGCAATTCAGAGAAGGTTTTCGCGTTTCTGTCTTCGTTTTCTTCCTTGGTCACATGATTATTTACTTCCCCCTTACTCTCAAAGACTCAGATTAATAAATCTTCCTTCACTTACTGACCATAGAATAGAAAGTATTCGCAGTTTTGTTTTATTGTTGGAATTATTAATGGGTCAATATCATCCCCATCGGTTCTAAGTCGGTTAAATTTCAGTTACAGTCGCACAAGTATAAGGTTACGCCAACCATTGTGCCTCGAACTATGGTGCAAATAGCCCCCTCAATCAATTGATAATGTTACTTCCCACAGAAATGGAAAACTGCAAGAATTGTGGCGATTCCTAAGAAAGGTGCTAGGAACATCATCTCCAATTACAGACCAATCTCTCTTCTCAACAATCTTAGTAAGCTCTTGGAAGAGCTGACACTCAGGAAGCTGAAGAAGTTTTGCAGCGATAACAACATCATCCCAGACATGCAGTTCGGTTTTCTGGAGAAGCACTCCACACTGCATCCGCTCATGAAGTTCCACCAAGACATCACCTCAGCTTTAAACAACAATCAAGTTACCGTCGCATGCTTTCTGGATGTCGAGAAAGCATTTGACAGCGTATGGTTAGATGCCCTTATCCATAAACTTCATTTAATAAGCTTTCCTTTGGCACTAATTAAAATTATTTTTTCTTTTCTCTCTTCCAGAAACTTTTTTGTGCAAGTGGAGGATCGGAAATCACCAACGAAAGTCATTCGAGCTGGAGTTGCTCAAGGATCCAAACTTGGCCCCTTACTATACAGCATCCTGACATCAGACCAACCGCCTGCAAGTGAGTGCGAGAACCTGCTTTACGCGGACGATTCACTCACTTACTGCAAGTCCATCTCGCCAACAATAGCTGCCAGGAAAGTCGAAGCTCACATTCGGAAACTGTATGAGTTCTACAGTAAATGGGGTATCCGGATCAACTCATCCAAGTCGGAACTATTGTGCCTTAGACGATCAGGAGGAAGAGGCAGTCGATCGGCTGGAAGCTGCAGAAGCATCACATTGACACTTCCAGACGGAACTAGATTGCCAGCCAAACGCAGCGCCAAGTACTTAGGAATCAACTTTAACGAGCTCCTCAGATTCAACAATCACTCCCGTTTGGTCCTCAAAAAAGCCAACTTTGCCTTCCATCGCCTTCACCCTCTGATGAAAAAAAGAACAGGATTAAGTCAACCAACGAAACTCTTGATCTACAAGCAGCTTCTGCGACCTGTCATTGCCTACAGCTTTCCGGTATGGTATACCATCTCCAAGACAGCCATGAAGGAACTACAAATGTTCGAGAGAAAAATACTGAGGATGTGCACCGGACTTTACTTCGATCGACAGCGACAAAAATACTACAGCAACAAGCGACTCTACGAGGAAGCAAAAATCATACCACTGGACAAGTATCTACTGCGATCGGCGAAGATACTTGTAGGAAATATCGCCAACCACCCCAATCAGCTGATGAGAAGAATGATAGCCCAACAACGACATCCGGAACCTAGGTACCTTTGCGCTTTGGATATACTGGATGAGCACATAATTTCAATGGACAACGAAGAAGCAGTTAACTTTTACGCCGACACCCAGTCGACACACTATCGTGGCTAAACGCCAATCAAACCAACCCAACTCAACCAACCCCACAACTGGACATCCGGGTCTGGAACACCCCGAGGACAACTTAGTCAGCAGACTTTTTAAATTAAGTTTATCCATGTATAATATTTATTTATATTTTATAACTTAGTCATTGTATAAGGTTAGGCCCCTTCTGTGCCAACAAAATTTTATATCAACCAATGTATCTTAGAAATAAGTTAATTTTAAGTCAATTGTAAATAACAAGTTCAATAAACTAAATTGAATTGAATTGAAATCAATTGATAATAATGTAATGTTTTATTCCGGGTTCACAATAAAACTTATTTAATTTACACTTATATTTCCGTTCAAATAAGAACACACTTTATTTCAACTCAATTTACTTTTATTATTCGCTCAAACAAACACACTTTTAAATCACTTTATTTACTACTAACAATTCGCAACACTTTATTTCACTTTGTACTGTACTCTTTCGCTTTCAAGATTAAACTGTCTCGGTCGGTGTCTACGCTGCCCTTTTATACCGGAATTTCGAGATTCGAGAATGTCTTCGAAGGTTCTCGTCTTTGCTTCTCGAAACTTCCTTTCCAGGAGGGGGCGCTTCATACTTCCAGTCTAGTGGGATATTTTGGGATGTGTTCAGAGGGTAGGTAATTTCTTAATTATTAAAGGTCCGTTCACATTTCTACCTTTGCAGTAGTAGGTAGTGTGTTCAGACTTTTATCTTAAAAGTAGTTCAGTAATTCATCGTTACATTGCCCCCCTCTTAGGATTGTTCGTCCCGAACAACTCCATTGCTTTTTTCACCATTATAACGATGTAAACGGTCACAATGAACTACCTTTAGTTTGCCTCTTACCCCTCTTTGTATACGGTAAACCACATCGTTAATTCTGGTCATTACTGTGTAAGGGCCTTCCCAGTTTTGTTGTAGCTTCGGTGATAGTCGGTGGGGATTGTAAAACCACACAAGTTCTCCTTCTTGAAACCCTGTTGCTGTCGCTCGTGCGTCATATCTTGTTTTCATCCTGTCACTAGACGCTTTTATATTTGTCCTTGTCCGTTGGTGAATGTCAGCCAGTGTTCCTTTCAGGTTATCTACGTACTTCTCCATTTCATGTGGCTCGTTTGGAACACTTCCAAATTTTATTTCACTTGGCAGGCGTATTGTTGAGCCAAATAGGACTTCCGATGGTGTATGTCCAGTAGAACTATGTGTTGCACTTCTATAAGCCATCAAGAATAATGGAATATGTCGGTCCCAGTCTCGTTGATTATCATTGACTACTTTTGACAGGTGTTCCTTAAGTGTCCTGTTAAATCGCTCAACCATCCCATCAGATTGTGGATGAATCGGTGTTGTTCGCACCTTCTTGATGCCAAGGAGTGAGCAAACCTCTTGAAAGATCTTAGATTCGAAGTTCCTTCCTTGGTCGGAATGAAGTTCCATGGGTACTCCGAACCTGCTCACCCAATGAAAGACAATCTTATCCACAACTGTTTTAGTTTCCTGGTTTGGAATGGCAAATGCCTCAGGCCATTTGCTGAAGTAGTCCATCACTACAAGGATGTATCGATTTCCGTTGTTGGTTTCGGGAAAAGGACCTGCTACGTCTATTGCAATTCTCTCAAAAGGTGCACCCACATTGTACTGCTGCATCTTGCTTTGGATTTTTCTAGCTGGTCCTTTGCTAGCGGCACAAGTATCACATTTTCGGCACCACTTTTCAACGTCTTCTCTCATACGTAACCAGTAGAATTGCTGTCGTAGCTTTTCCAGCGTCTTGTTGATGCCTAAATGGCCTCCAGAAATTCCACCGTGCATCTCTCGGAGAACATCATTTACCTTTGACTGAGGTACGACTAGCTGCATTACTTAGGATTTACCATCTGCGGATTCCCACTTACGCCTGAGTAGCCCTTCTTGCACATGAAGTGAGTCCCATTGTGCCCAATATGCTTTTAGAGTGGGGCTTCGGTCGGAGATGTCGGCCCATTCTGGTTTCTCTTGATGTTCCTTCCATGCAAGGATGGGTTCGATGTCCGAATCTTCCTGTTGGGCCATTCTGAGTTCTTCATTACTCCAGCCGCAAATGGGATCAGCTCTCGTTCTTCTAACAGCGACAACTTCCTTTTCTTCTAGTCGTGTGCAATGCTTGCAGTCTTGCTTGCACGGGCGCCGAGATAATGCGTCTGCATTTGAATGCAGCTTTCCTCTTCGATGTTGAATGTGACATTGATACGTCTGAAGTATCTCGATCCATCTTGCTACTTGACCCTCTGGATTTTTGAAGTTCAAAAGCCAATTTAGTGCACCATGATCTGTGCGAAGAAGGAACTTCTGTCCATAGATGTACTTATGGAAGTGCTTTGTTGCCAATACTAGAGCTAGAAGTTCCCTTCTGGTCACGCAATAATTTCTTTCTTGTTTCGAGAGTACCTTGCTGAAATAGGCAACGACCTTTTCTTCTCCGTCGTGAACTTGCGATAAAACAGCACCAACTCCAACATTACTTGCATCTGCGTCAATGATGAATTGTTTGCCTGGAGTCGGATAGGCCAGCACAGGAGCTTCACACAACCGCAGCTTCAGTTCCTGAAAGCTTTTCTCACACTCACCTGACCATTTAAAGGGTTTACCCTTCTCCGTAAGTTGGTGCAAGCTTTTGGCGATTCTCGCAAAATCCTTCACAAATCGTCGATAGTACGTTGCCAGACCGAGGAAACTCCGAAGTTGATGCTTGTCCTGAGGGGTTGGCCAGTTCTTCACAGCGTCAACTTTTTCAGGATCAGTCTTCACTCCTTGGGATGAGATGATATGCCCCAAATATTTAACCTCGGTCTTGAAAAGTGCACATTTCTTTGGATTCAACTTAAGATGTGCTTCTCGTAGCCTCTGGAATACAGCCTTTAGGTTTTCACAATGGTCATCAAATGTTTTCCCATAAACGATGACATCATCCAAATAGACTAGGCAAGATTTCCAGGTTAATCCATTTAAAACGCACTCCATTAAGCGCTCAAAAGTAGCTGGGGCATTGCATAGCCCAAACGGCATGACATTAAACTGCCACAGACCATTTCCTGTGGAGAAGGCCGTCTTCTCCCGATCTTCTGGATGGATTTCTACCTGCCAGTAGCCACTCTTCAAATCCAAAGTCGAAAACCATTGTGCTCCTTCCATTGCATCTAGAGTATCGCTGATTCTTGGCAGTGGGTAGCTGTCTTTCTTCGTCACATCATTCAGCCTGCGGTAGTCGACACAAAATCGAGTGCTTCCATCTTTCTTTTTGACGAGAACTACAGGTGATGCCCAAGGGCTTTTGGACTTTTCGATCAGCCCATCTTTCTTCATTGTCGATATCATTTCTTCAACTTCACCTTGTTTGGCCAAGGGGAGACGTCTTGCTGGTTGACGAATCGGCCTAGCATCTCCTGTATCGATTCGATGCTGCACGAGTTGTGTTCGGGCGTATTGCCCGCTGGGTGAAGAGAAGATATCAGCATATTCGTGAAGAAGCCTTCCCGCAACATTAAGCTGATGTTGACTCAAGTTGTCTGATTTAAGAATTTGAGTCTTTAGTTTCTCCGAGTTCATAGTCATCTGTGTGTCCACCTTGTTGATCTTAGTTATTGCGGCCACAGATTCACATTGCCCAACAACTTCTCCTTTCTTAAGCTTGATTGGGTACGGTTTGATGTTAAGTATCCGTACAGGTACCATGTTGTTCTTTGGTGCCACAAGAGTCTTCCCGATGATGATGTTTTGGGAACTTTGTTTAACTTCTGGCTCAACCATGAGGTATCGATAGCTTCCAATATTCCCCTTTAGTTTCGTCCACACAAAAACTTCTGAAGAAGGAGGCAGGCACATGTCTTCTTTGATGACAGTTCTAATTGTTGTTGAGTTTTCGTTGCCAAATCTCTACGTTTCTGTATTTCAGGACTTGATAACCGATATCCAAGATGATTCCATGCTCCTTCATGAAGTCGATTCCAATGATGCACTCATCACATATATCTGCCACCAAAAACACATGGGAAAACTTTAGTTCTGCCAAACGAATCTCAAGACGAACTTCTCCGTACACTCTTGCTGCTTCTCCTGTGGCGGTCTTCAGACGGTAGCTGTTGGTGTTATGTAGCCATGTCATCTTTACCAAGTCTCTTCGTACAATAGAGGCGGTGGCACCGGTGTCAATTGTAGCCACGTGTTGTTTGCTGTTTATGATTGCCTCCACTGTCAGACTTTTGTTGTCTCGTTTAGTCTGTGAGACTTGAATTGTGGTTCTGGGGCCATCGATACCAGAAACCAGCTTCTGCCCCTCGAAGTTGGTTCTTACTCGTTTCCCGAATGGGAATCAAGTTGAAGATGAGTGCTGGTTGTATCGCTTACCTGTTGTTGGGTATTATTCCTGTTTCCACAGTGTTGGCAAGCAGTTCTTCTTGGTGGCAATCTGCACTGCCGCTGGAGATGTCCAGTCTTGTTACAGTTCCAGCATCGAGCAGCTCCGTCTCGCTGGTTTCTTTGGAATGCGAGTTTTTGACAAGAGCATTCCTCCACTGCAACTTCTCTTACCCGATGAACGCCTTGAGAAGCCTGTTCTGCTGCTTCCATAGTGAGTGCAAACGCTAATGCTTCAGGAAGGGAACGTTTTCCAGCTGTTCGTATTGCTCGCTGAAGATTTATATCAGATACAGCACGAACAAAGGCTTCTGTCGCAAACTGATTGATAATGTCGTCTCCTGCTGTCGGATATGCAAGATGAGCTAACCTTTCAATATCAGCTTGGAGTTGTTGCAGAGTTTCACCTCTTTTCTGGACTCTTGTATTGAGTTGGACGCGGAAGACCTCCTGCATATGGCCATCTCCAAAGCGTTTTTCAATGACCTGGACAAGAGCGTTAAAGTTACCATTCTTTTCTGGTGGTAAAGTTTGTAACAACTCAGCAGCAGGACCTCTAAGAGCAAGAGTCAGCGCTATACATTTGTCTTCGTCATCCCAGCCATTTGTTGTGGCAGCTGCCTCAAACTGTTTCTTGTAGATCGACCAAGAACTTTGTCCGTCAAAGGTTGGTGGATGCATTTCTTTCTTCTTTTAATACTCACCAGAACTTTCTCGCACCTTAGTTTTTCGAACCTTGTCAAGTTCTTCGGTAAAACTTTGCATTTTAACTTCCATTCCTTTCAATTTGTCATCGAATTTTATTTCTACTTTCCCGAGTTTTTCTTCAACTTTATCGAACTTTTCTTGAGATTGTTTTTCAACACCTTTGATGGAAGCATCAAGAGCAACGAACTTGTTCTCGATAGCATCAAGCTTACCTTCGATGAGGTTTTTCTGTTCATCTAGAAGGTTCTTTTGGGTTTCAAATTTTTCGAGAAGATTCTGTTGTTCACTCCTTTGCTCGGTACGTTGTGCCTCAATTTTTTCGAGAACACTACTCTGTTGTTTTTCTAATTGTTCTCTCTGTTCCTTGCGTTGTGTCTCAATTTGATCTTTCTGTTCTTCAAATTTTGCAAGGAGAACAGCCATCATGGATGACATATCGGAACTAGTACTTACTCGTTCTTCTATCATTTCAACTTCGAATTGATATGTATCCAAATCTTCGTTTTTCTGGGTTAAATAATCCTGTAGACGAATAATGAGATCATTTTTCGATCCAGCAGTAGGAAGACCTCGCTTAGTTAATTCCGCCTTCAGCTCAGTCAAACTTAACTGATTTAGTGTTTTACCCATTTTAACTCTTCAAAACGCGAGCACTTTTACTTATTTCAAAATGTTTTACACTTTGTTTATTGTTAAAACACACTCGCACTTTTTATTTTATTCGCGAAATTATCTGATTCACACAAATAAATAAGTTTTATTCCACTTTTCTGACACCAATGTAATGTTTTATTCCGGGTTCACAATAAAACTTATTTAATTTACACTTATATTTCCGTTCAAATAAGAACACACTTTATTTCAACTCAATTTACTTTTATAATTCGCTCAAACAAACACACTTTTAAATCACTTTATTTACTACTAACAATTCGCAACACTTTATTTCACTTTGTACTGTACTCTTTCACTTTCAAGATTAAACCATTGTATATATATTCCTATAGTACTCTCATGAAGTAGAATTTTCTGTTTTGCGTCGCCACCGGTGGGATCGCTAGTTTATTTTATGTTTGAACCTTATGCAGAAAATTGAAGTGCAGATCTACCAAAAGATGTCGCTAAAGTATTTTCATGGATTGATAGTACTATAGAAATATATATACAATGATTAAACTGTCCCGGTCGGTGTTTACGCTGCCCTTTTATACCGGAATTTAATGTCTTCGAAGGTTCTCGTCTTTGCTTCTCGAAACTTCCTTTCCAAGAGGGGGCGCTTCATACTTCCAGTCTAGTTGGATATTTTGGGATGTGTTCAGAGGGTAGGTAGTTTCTTGATTATTAAAGGTCCGTTCACATTTCTACCTTTGCAGTAGTAGGTAGTGTGTTCAGACTTTTATCTTAAAAGTAGTTCAGTAATTCATTGTTACAATAATATTCAATAAACTTTACTTTTGTATCGAGTCTGTAAATGACAATTTTAAATGCATTAAATTCAAAACTATGTTTTTCAATAGCTTAGAGTAATTAGTTTAGATTTAAAGCCAGAACCAGGGTTCGGACTTTACTTCGATCGAAGTAGATTTACTTCGATTTTGGGAAAAAAATAAAATCTACTTCCCTACTTCTTTTTTTCAGGATCTACTTCTATTTCTTGATTGAAAAATATTTTTCAAATAATAAATTTAGAGAAAGGGATTTAACTTCAACTTTAAATCTGGTCGAGGCATTGAGAAATAAAGCTCAACTGAAATCTCAAAAGATGAATGGAGGTCAATTATTCTTCGAATTCAAGATATAAATAAAGTTTATCAAAGTAATTTTGACTGATTTTAAAGAATTCCTGATCAAAAATTTGTTAGATTATGCTGAATTAACCGTTTTACTTCATAGCACAACCACTAGATGAGAAAGGTTTTTTGGAAAAGATCATAATCAAAAAAGTAAAGAAAAATAATTTTGTTGAAAAATAATTTTTTTATAATAAATTTTTGTAAATAAATGTTCTGAAAGTTTAATTTTGAAATCTACTTCCGAAATTTTGGGTCTACTTCACTTTTTTTTCAAATTTGCTTCGAAATTTTGAAACTGAAGTCCGAACCCTGGCCAGAACTATAATTGGCGGATGGAGTCGGATGCTAATGTCAATTGTTGTTGTTTTCCATAAGTTTTCATCCGTCGAGTGCGGTTGCGAGCGCACTCGTCGGATGAAAACTTATGGAAAACAACAACAATTGACAGTAGCTTCCGACTCCATCCGCCAATTATAGTTCTGGCTTAAGTATTATGTATGTATGTATAAGTATAAAGTATATTCACGTTAGTATTTAACGAATTGAAATAAATACATCTTTGCCAAACTACGTTTTATTCGAAAGATTTTTTTTAAAACCAATCAAGAATTTATTACAGTTTTGGTTTGTCTCAAAACTTTTTTTTCTGCGGACAACCGTTTCTCCACAATTTTGCATCAAACACAATTTTCTTCGTTTTTTAAGTTGTTTTTTACACTTTCATATCATTTAAGTCAAAAAAACATGTTAATGAGTATTAATTTTTTGTGCTTTTTATTAAAGCCCAGTTTATATTCATAAAAAAAAATAAGTTTTATTCCATAAAAAAAGGCTACTGAAAGTAATTAAAAAAAATAAACAAACCGAGTGAATTAAAAAAAAAATAATTTTTAAATAAAAAATTAATTTAAATGAATTACAAACTTTTTCTGAGCTATTGTGGTTAAGAAAAGAACAAATAGATAAAGCTCAGAAAAATTTTTAATTCATTTAAGTTAATTTTGTATTTAAAAATTATTTTTTTTTTTAATTCACTCAGTTTGTTTATTTTTTTTAATTACTTTCAGTAGCCATTTTTATGAAATAAAACTTATTTTTTTATGAAAATAAACTGGGCTTTAATAAAAAGCACAAAAAATTATTAGAAAAAACACGCCTTATAAAGTGTGTCCCTTATAAAAGGGAAATTAAATGGGGTATATTCTAAGAAAAATTTAGGTTTCTTTGAACAATTCAAACGGTCCTCCTTGGTTTTGAACGCGCGCTAGAGCCCTTTTTTTTATTCCAATAGGATTACACAGGTCGACAAAAATAAAAATATTTTTTGTGCTTGGGTTTAATTTGCACTTTTTGGGCATGGTATAAAAAGAGAAGGTATGATCATTAGATAAAACTCAGTATCGAGAACTGTCAAAACTTATTACTACTTAAGGTTTTGACAGCCCAGGTCATTGAAATTGTTGTTGTAAACAAATTTGTCTCGGAAATTGTTGTTGCTTTTGACTTTGCCAAAGGCCAAACGTCAAAACCTTATTACCCCATTTTGTAAGATGGCGGCTCTAATGCATGGTATAAAAAGACAAGGTATGATCATTAGAGCCGCCATCTTACAAAATGGGGTAATAAGGTTTTGACGTCTGGCATTTGGCAAAGTCAAAAGCAACAACAATTTCCAAGACAAATTTGTTTACAACAACAATTTCAATGGGCTGGGCTGTCAAAACACTAAGTAGCCATCTTTTTTTCTTTCATTTGACAGTTCTCGATACTGAGTTTTTTCTAATGATCATACCTTCTTTTTTTATACCATGGCTCTAATGATCATACCTTGTCTTTTTATACCATGCTTTTTGGGTTCATTGTAAACCAAAACAATAGATAATCACCCTTTCCCCTCCTAAGATTTGCTTTTGTAGTGTTGGGAACAAAAATACAATTTTCATACCCTGTGAGTCTAACTCGAGTTTAATGAGCTATAGTGCAAGAACCGTGCATTGTACAAAAAAACTGTTAGGGTGTAAAATGTAGATAATTGTGCCCTTAATTATGAAAGTGGACTAAGTCACTCCCAAAAATGACATCATATCTAGCTTAAAAATAATTATTATTTAAGGGGTAAAGTTTATTTGAAAGCAAAATCGCAGTAAATAAACTTCTTTATTGCTCCTCTAGTGATTTCATAAAAGAAATATAATTAAATCGTTATAAGAAAATTATTATGTAAGTTTTTTTTCAAACAATGCAAAAAGTGACTTAGTCCACTTTCATAATCATGGGCACAATTGAAAGATCTACATTTTTGCTAAAGCACTTTAATCGACTTAAATTATAACCAAAAAGTTTTGATGAATACAAGATTTTTTTGCTCCGAAAAACCCTGTGTTTTGAGTTCAAACTGTAATATTTTTTATCTAACTTCAACTTTGGAAACTTTACACGGGATAAGTTTTAAAAATAATAAACCAGAGTTACACAATACAAATTTTTTTCGTCTTGTTGCTCTGAAATAAAAGCAAGAAATTGAGTTTTTACGAAACTTGGAACTGTTCATTAATTTGCAGAAAAATGGCGTATGAAATAAAAATTATTTTTATTAATTAATTGTTTCTTATTGTTAAGCAATGTTTTATTGAAAGAATTGTAAAAAACAAAAATCAATTATGGGCACAGGAAGCAAAATACTGATGCAAAGTAGAGACATTTCACAAGAACTGCATATTTAATCGAAAACTGTAAACGGCCGCCTCCACAGGAGATAATTTTTGTCATGTTGACGTGTCTTAACAAGAAATGTCTTGTTTGCCTTTCAATTTTTTTTACAATACATATTTACATTTTTTAACAATAAAAACATCGAATCCAGAGCAAAATAAACTTCTTGGGGAGATCTGCAGCCATACAATTTTGGCTGCGCAATATGCCCGAAGGACGTTGACGACATAAATGACGTTCATGAACAGCAGTACTGCAGTTAGACTAAGTTAGTCCGATAGCAGATCTTACTTTATGAACACGACTAACGCAGGCCAAGTTAGGCAGACGTTTATGAAAACACCCTATACCAAATTAAGTATTTTCTTAAATCGCTAATTGGTATCAACCATGCAGATAGATAAACCAAAAATAAAAGATTTTCTTACAAAAAAACTAGTTTTGTTTTTATCTTTTTCGAATAAGACAAAACATTTTTGGATTCGGTTTTCTATTTTGAAAACAAAATTAGAACTTACATAGAACTTTGTTCTTTTTTTATGTTATAACTTGGAAAACATTTTTTTTTTTTTCAAAAATCATTCCTGAAAACAGTTTTATTTAATAACAAAATGAATTAAACATTTATTGGCTTTACAAGAAGTGATAGCACGTCGTTGTGAGTATAACCGTTGATTTTTATTTTGTAATAATGTTTTTTCCAAGCTAAGCCATGTTTTTGAAAAGTACCTACCTCTCCCGTCTAAACGAAGGGGAATAGAACTCTCCCTCTCCTCTACGAATTTTTTCTTGTCCCAATCCGACCTACATGCACTATCTTTGTAGAACATACATTACATACCTTGTGATTCAGCGTACCTACATACCTACATATACAAAATACATACATATAAAATTGCATTTTAACTTAACTAACTTAATAAATAACAATATATTGGCCGCGGGACGTCCACCTTCCATACAAATACACCACTCTCCCTAATTAAAAACAAAATAATCGAGCGCACTCTTAACCTTGCCTCGCTCATCGCAGCTGCGAGACTGAAAATTAAATTTAGACCTCCTTCCTATCCTTATGAATATCTATATACTCTCTTTTTTTCTGAGACCCCAGCGCCCAGCCCTATCTAACAATAAATTCGTCTATTTATTCTTTTTTGACCAATCAGAATTGTCCATCGCCACATTTGTTTTCGCAAATTCTCATTTCTCTTTGTAACTATTGCCAGATCAAAACCCAGTCAAAATTATAGTTTTCCAACTTTTGTCGCGCATTCTTTTTTCCTTGAATACTTACTTTTATCTGTTCATACTTTCCTACCTAATACTAAAAGTCGTGAATACTTTTTGTTTTCACACTTTTGACGGGTTCCCTGATAGAAAAAATAATGAAAAAAAATAAAAAGAATATAACAAAAAATCTAAAAATTCTGGTTTCTTAGTACAGTTTATTGTTTTTGGGACTACTTAAAAAGCGATTGGAGGGTTACAAAATAATATTTTCCAACGAAATATAGCTTTACTCCATAGTCAATAAACTAAGCTTTTAAATAAAATAAAAATCAAAATCATACTTTGGAAAACAAAGAAATTTAACCACTTTGTTTTAAAAAAGTTAAGAAAAAATGACTTTTTAACTTTTTTTTGTTGTTTAAGACCTTAAAACTTAATATAAATTTATTTCTTAAACTAATCAATGTGTTAGTATTTGAGTTGAGGTACTTATTTCTTTTTATTTCGATGAATTTTATTAATAATTGCAGAAGTTACACATGTTCAAACATTGTAACATAAGGAAAAATAGCTTCAGTTTCGATTAATTTTTTTCTATGAAAAATACATTTTTAGTTTTTCAAAATAGTTTTACTCCGTAGTTTGATTCAACTTCAATCCAAAATAGAAATAAAAAAAAATAAAATTTTAGTCTAACTAAGAAACAAACCAATGTCGTTCTAAAACAACGAAAATTTTATCATGTTTTGTTCTCTCTTAATTACAAGTGCACAAATTTAGATTGTGGGGATGAAGATATTTAGCCTTGTTTATTATCTAAATAATAAAAAATAATTCAATTATCTTTAAAAATGTGAAAGTTATGTACCGATTTGTAAACGATAACCCGATTTTTACGTGGTCCACTCAGCCTTAAGTTTCGTTTGATTCATTACTTTCTAGAAACCCTGTATATGCAACAAAATAATAAAAATACTAAGCAAACAAATTAATTTAATGTTTCAATAAATAAAGAATTTCAATATGAACTAGTTTGGCTACAGTTTAGATACAGATTTATTTTTGTATTTTAAAAGTACCATCAGAGTGAATTACTTTTACCAAAAATATTGAAAATAAAAGGTATCAAATAATGCCTCAAGCTCCCATTTGCAAAAATTCGAACAAAACGAAAATTTCGATTTAATATTTCTTTTGTCTTCTTAATTTTCTTTTTTTTTTTATTTTCCTGAATATGAATATGAAAACAGCATCAAAATGAAGAAAACAAAACAAAAATCAGCCAAATCGGTTAAGACGTTCTCGAGTTTTTGCCAAAATTACATCCGACAATTTTTGTAAAAGACAGATTTTCTTGAATGCTGGAAATTGCTCTGCTGACTTCAAAAGCAAATTAAAAAAAAAAAGAAAAATGTTTTCCAGATAAGTATCAATATAGCTATCATAATTTCATAGTCACAACCCAAGCACAAATTTCGTGTTGACCTGCACAGAGAAAAATAGACCACATAAAATAGAACAAAAACAATAAGATTTCTCTATGGTTTTCATCCAAGAAGGAAAACTTATTAAAACAATCGGGGTTTCCTTATTGTTTTAAAATCTGCAAAAAAATAAAAAAAACGATGACCAGACTGGGAATCGAACTGGAGACTTCAAATCATTAGTCGCCCACCTTACCACCTGAACCAACCTGCCATGAAAATATTGATCGCGATTTTTGTTCTAGTGCTAAGTTGCAAAAAAAAATCAACTTTTCAGTCAAATTTTAATAAGATTTTCTCTATAAAAATAATAAGAAATCTCCTTAAAAAAACCTTATTAATCGTTGATTTTAATAAGATTTCCTTATGAAATGTATGGGCGGTAAAACAATAAGGCAATCTGTTAGTTTTTAGCGGGTCATATTTTTCTCTGTGTGTGTTATTAATGTTTAGGTACTGCTGTTTTTTTTATGAATACACTCTCTTTGCACTACAAGAATTTTTATTTATGTTAAACAAACAATCTCATTTATTTCTCCATTGAAAAAAAAAGTTAGTGCAGTAAGTTTGGGACTTGTGAGATGTTGAAGGCCAATGATAACTGGTCCATTTCTTCCTACTCAAAGGTTACCGAACTCTTCAATATATTCCTCAATTCATGTTCGCACATAATTGGAGCTTTATCTTGATGGTAATATGGTATATCTCTTGGAATATCCTCACAAAGATCTATATTTCGCGAAACCTCTATCAATTAATATTCGTAATGAAATCCAAAAATGGGTTATGGCATAAAAAAACTAGAAAACTTGAACACTTGCTATTTCTATATCCGCATATTGAATAAAAAATATCTTTAAGAACAAAAATAAATTATTCTTAGATTTTTAAGTCTTAAGCAAAAAAACAAATTCTTTTAAGATTTTACCCGTTGCAGGTTTTTCCAATTTTAAAAAAATGTATGGGTTTTTCGGCAACCTTTTGTCTCTGAGGTCTAAATTATTATCTGCATTAGAATAAAGAAAGAAAACGTTATGTTTTAGACGCATGTTTCGAAGAAAACTGACCTCAAAGTTAAAAATTATCATGGGCAAACAAAATTGAACTGCCTTGAATATACAGGGTGTCCCACAGTCACCGCCCCAAATGAAAACCATGGATTCCTGAGGTAATTTTAAGGCCGTGTGTGAATTGCGTTAAATAGTTAACACCGTGTAAAATTTTTGACACTATTAAGGTGAAAAAAAAATTTAAAAAAAAAATGTATTGTTTAAAATTTTGTTTGCCTTTTTTCTGCCATAACTGTTAAAAATGTATTGGGCTCTGGGACCTGGTTAAATTTGAGTTAAATTTTTTTTGCTGATGGTTTTGTTTTGTTGTTTTTTTTTATTAAAAAGGAGTTTCATGGCAGAAAAGAGGCAGAGAAAAATATAAAACAATAAGCCATTGCCATACAGCTGAAATTTTTTTGTTCACCTCAATAGTGTTAACTATTTACACGATGTTATCTATTTAAAGCAATTCACACACGGCCTTAGTTTTATATTTCATGAATTTCGTGAAAAATCTCATAGGTATTTACCACACAAATTTTGTATCCACAAACTACAAATCACTTTTCGCACTCCAAACAATAATTTTTTTTCTTAAATGACAACAGCGGATTTGATTTTGATAACTCTGAATTCCGCGCTCTGACAAAATATCCAGAGTTGTGCAGGGTGCGTTCAGAGCGAACAGCGAACACAGAGGAAATAACTCTGGTTGAAAAAGGAGCTACAAAAAACGCTTGACGTCGAATTCGGAGCGACCCAGAGTGCCCTAGAGTAAAGCTCACAACGAACAAACCTTGTGTTTGATGCAAAATTGTGGAGAAACGGTTGTCCGCAGAAAATTTTTTGAAACAAACCAAAACTGTAATAAATTCTTGATTGGTTGTAAAAAAAAATCTTTCGAATAAAACGTAGTTTGGCAAAGATGTATTTATTTATATTAAAGTGTTGCGAATTGTTAGTAGTAAATAAAGTGATTTAAAAGTGTGTTTGTTTGAGCGAATAATAAAAGTAAATTGAGTTGAAATAAAGTGTGTTCTTATTTAAACGGAAATATAAGTGTAAATTAAATAAGTTTTTTGTGAACCCGGAATAAAACGTTATAAGACATCGATTTACTGTTAATTCATATAATTCTCATATAAATGTTCAATATTCTAAATTAATACTTTATGTTTAATCACTTTAAAATAATTTATGTTTGTAATCATATATTTCATTGATTTAAAATTATTTCAAAAATCATATAAAAGGCAGAGCTTGATTCAAAACAAATCACTCTTGTTTGATATTTCATTGAGCAAAGGTTGCCTAGCGCTAACGTTCTCAAAAAAGTATCACACCAGGGGGAGTGGCTTTGATTGTAAGCCAACCTTAAATCGTTTAATTATTTTTTATTATTTACGACGTTTTCTTCAAAGCGCCTAAATATTTTACAAAAAGTAGTTCAACGCAGTTTATGGTTGCCAACTATTTTCATTTAACGTAATTTAAATTACTCAATTATTTTATTAATAAAATTGTTTATATTTATATTTGAAAATACAACAATACGTCTTTTCATTCATCTTTGTTGGTGATTCAATTTTCTTTTGTTTAATACCTTTGTTCGTTTATCTGTTCAACGTTTACTACGGTCTTCGGACAGTATAAGCGCCTCAGAATAAATAAACAAAGCTGCGATTTCTAGATTTGTGACAGATAATTTGAGAACTGATACTACACAATAGTGTGTAGTCACACCCACAAACATCAAGGACGAAAACCTGGTCCTACAATTGGCGCCCAACTAGTGGATCAGTTTCAAATTATAAAATACAGTCCCAAAAGAACGAATAATGATTGATCTATAGTGTGTGGTCTACTCAGTCTTCAAACCAGAGACGGTATATCCCGGGGAAGCATCACAACCTTTAAGGACTTTTTATCAAAATCACAAGGGCGGTTGAACTTTCAATCTCTGAAGAAGAAGCTGTGCATGAACAAGCAACATTAGACAACCAGAAAATCAGAACAAACGTTGCTGGAAGAGAACTATTCTTGCATCTCCTCTGAAACGTTTCGAAATTTCATAAAGTTGACACCACCATTACTCTTGCTGATGGAGAAGCGTCTACAGAAAATTTTTAAATTAACTAATGGCATATTCTTGGACCTAGGACAAAGAATGTGGTACTTTGCTTTTGACTTCTTTGACACAGCACTTACAAAAGTTCTGCTCAAGCCTTTTCAAGATGTCCCGAATAAAAATTTAAAAACTTCAAAAAGCTCAAACCTATTTCGCCGAGCAAAAGTAAGACCAATCACTGATGTTGATGAAAAGGCACTTGCATTTTTGTCTGGCCTGTACTGATTCTGCCTACAAAAAGAAATAATTGCTCAACTAACTCCATTCAAAAGTTTTGTGATGACACTTTGAGAACCACAAATATAATTTCAGATCGCAAACCTAAAAAACCAAAACCTGTTCCCAAGTTTGACATCAAGTTTCGATCCGATGAAACCGTTGATTCGAATCAAATTGACCGAGGAATGCTTAGCCATCTCCTCGCAATACATAGCAATGCATTTGACCCATTAGATGAACCAATACCAATGCCATTTGGTTTACGAAAGAAACGCTCCAGCCATTTACTAAAAATGATGGACAACATTTGAGCGGCTCAAGCTTTTCAAATTAAAATTTAATAGAAGAAACTCCAAATTATGCTGTTCAGTGGTCAAATACCTTGATCATGTTTTCACTAACCATAGTAGAAAAGTCGATTCAAAATGAAGATTCCTCTATCGAAAACGGTCCAGATTCTAAGAACTTCAAGCAAGTAATTTCATTTTTGCAAACGTGTTCTTGGTACCATCAAATCATGGAATGTTTTCAAAAATAACAAAAAATAACAATTGAAGACAGATGCCAGCAATTACGATGTTGGGGTATTTGTAGTCCAGGGGGAGTCATATGATGAACATTCGATCGAATATGCTTTGAGACTCCTAACATCAGTTGAACCCAAATAAATAGCGCCTTGAAGACACAACTCGCCATATTGGTATACCTTAACTATACGTCATGGTTGGATGATCTTAGGTCCAAAAGATATGTTATCAACACATTTAAATGCAAATACATACTAATAATTTCCCACTTTCTTAGCTAAGCTTCAAAAAACTAATCAGCCAAATTTATATCAAAAAGATATGTACGTAATAATCAAAAATGTTGGGTCAACAGCATACCAATATGACCTCACAATTCCATTGGGATGTTATTACTCATCAGGAATCACAAAATACACATAATCAGCAACGAGGTTAGATGGAGAATCAGTAAATGCAACCAGCAAAACCAATCACATATCCTGTCGCATCATCGAGACGATTTCAGCGACAGAGGGGGAGATTATAAGACATCGATTTACTGTTAATTCATATAATTCTCATATAAATGTTCAATATTCTAAATTAATACTTTATGTTTAATCACTTTAAAATAATTTATGTTTGTAATCATATATTTCATTGATTTAAAATTATTTCAAAAATCATATAAAAGGCAGAGCTTGATTCAAAACAAATCACTCTTGTTTGATATTTCATTGAGCAAAGGTTGCCTAGCGCTAACGTTCTCAAAAAAGTATCACACCAGGGGGAGTGGCTTTGATTGTAAGCCAACCTTAAATCGTTTAATTATTTTTTATTATTTACGACGTTTTCTTCAAAGCGCCTAAATATTTTACAAAAAGTAGTTCAACGCAGTTTATGGTTGCCAACTATTTTCATTTAACGTAATTTAAATTACTCAATTATTTTATTAATAAAATTGTTTATATTTATATTTGAAAATACAACAATACGTCTTTTCATTCATCTTTGTTGGTGATTCAATTTTCTTTTGTTTAATACCTTTGTTCGTTTATCTGTTCAACGTTTACTACGGTCTTCGGACAGTATAAGCGCCTCAGAATAAATAAACAAAGCTGCGATTTCTAGATTTGTGACAGATAATTTGAGAACTGATACTACACAATAGTGTGTAGTCACACCCACAAACATCAAGGACGAAAACCTGGTCCTACAACGTTACATTGGTGTCAGAAAAGTGGAATAAAACTTATTTATTTGTGCGAATCAGATAATTTCGCGAATAAAATAAAAAGTGCGAGTGTGTTTTAACAATAAACAAAGTGTAAAACATTTTGAAATAAGTAAAAGTGCTCGCGTTTTGAAAAGTTAAAATGGGTAAAACACTAAATCAGTTAAGTTTGACTGAGCTGAAGGCAGAATTAACTAAGCGAGGTCTTCCTACTGCTGGATCGAAAAATGATCTCATTATTCGTCTACAGGATTATTTAACCCAGAAAAACGAAGATTTGGATACATTTCAATTCGAAGTTGAAATGATAGAAGAACGAGTAAGTACTAGTTCCGATATGTCATCCATGATGGCTGTTCTCCTTGCAAAATTTGAAGAACAGAAAGATCAAATGGAACAACAACGTAAAGAACAAAAGGATGAACAGAAAAATCTTCTTGAACAAATTGAGACACAACGCAAGGAACAGAGAGAACAATTAGAAAAACAACAGAGTAGTGTTCTCGAAAAAATTGAGGCACAACGTACCGAGCAAAGGAGTGTAACGGTATAAAATTTTTATTATAACTCTCCTATCCTGTAGGTACAGATCCTACACAAAAATGCGGATAGAAGAGTGTCCGGTAGGCTAGGACCAGGCCAGGCATACTTGTTTGCTTGCTGAAGCTCGCCGGATGTGGGGTGGGTTCTTTGGCCTGCCATGCCGGACTACCGTATTAATTTCATGCCTGTTTACGAAAAAAATAACAACGAACACAAAAATTACTACCTACTCAAAAGAAACCAAAATTCCAAAAGTTAAAACAAACTAGGACTGAAATAAAAATAGACATAGACAGACAAAACGGACTGAAAAATTAAACTACGTTACATACAAAAAAAAATTAAAAATGATCGAAGATGAACCTAGAATTTTTGGACTGATTTACCTACTCGTCCTTTCGATGCACTCGGTGTCTTAGATGTTAATGACACCTCTGAGCTACCCACCCTCAGCTTCACATATTGAAAGCACCATGGCTGTCAAGCGCTCAATATATTTATGACAGCCCCTAAAACAAAAGGCAATAAGAAAAACTCGTTATCTCATCATCGATATCTCATCCCTCCAGACCTCCTCGTTTCACAGCCACCAGTCACCCCACTGAAAATAAAATTAAGCTTCCATCATCTTGCTTCAAGATAAATTAAAAACTTTCAAATCCAGATTTTCATTTTTTTAAATTCTTAAATTTTTATTTGACAATGAAGTATATTCTAATCAGTATTACAATTCCAAACATATATATATATACATAAATATCCTTCCCGCATTGAACAAAAAAAAAAAAAAAAACAACAAAAATGAATAGTACGCGTGATAGGAATATAGGAATATAGGAAAATTTTCCTAGTAAATCAAAGAATCTAATATATTAAATATTCGTTTGTAATTTAACAAGATCAAATCATGAATACAACGGAGTGACTAATGGCTTCTAAGAACTTTGAGATCCCGAAAGAATGAGAACCATTTGTGCATCGAAAGAAGTTTCAGCTCATCAGATTCAATTTTCAACCAAATGCATCTTATGATGTTTGCAAAAGTTAGTGCAGCAACAGACGACTAGATACTACGATTCCCTAATCCGGACAGCAAAAATCAAGCTTTCATCATAAGGACATTAAGCTAAAAATTGAATTTGTTTAACAGATTCCAAGGATGCGTCCACAGCAACTGACAAAGAGGTTTCAAAGCTCCTCTCCCGGACAGTAGCCACATAAACTTGTAAACTCTTAAACTTTGTAGAGAAAATCAAGAGCAATTTGATCAGATGAAATTCCAATGAAAGACACCTGAAATTCCCTATCCTCAAACAATGGTCAAAAACCCAGAAACTCAGCAACAACAACAGTGTCTTATATCTATTGTTGGACAGAGAATCCAAAATAAGAAACATTGCCCGAGGAAAACAAAAATTGTTTGTTCATCTCCAAACATGTAGAAAAAAAAATTAAAATTTTAAACATTAAATCGCGAGAAAAAAAAAATTAGAGCAAAAAACTAAAGAGTATAAAGGTACCCTTAAAGAAATATTGCCCCACGTTGGGCGCCATCTGTAACGGTATATTATTTTGATTAAATTGGGGAACAGGTAATCTACCTCTAAATCCTGAAAATGGGTTGGTTGTAGAAAATCTACTTGCAGCTAAACCATTTGAACTGTGAGGAAGTTCGTCGATTGCTCCAGGAGCAGATTTTCTCGAATTTGAAAATAGCCCACCAATATTGTCTTCCAAATTCTTCATATTGAACAAAAAACAAAAAATAAACAACAAAAATGAATTTAAAATTTAATAATAATTTAAAAATAAAAATTAAATTCAGACCATCTCATCGTACCGGATTCTTTGAAAAATCGAAAAAAAAAGAAAGGAAAAAACAGCAATTGAAAAAGTATAAAAAAAAGGATTGTATTCCATTCCGGATATACCTAATAATACAAACATATTTCCGATTATACTTACTTGCGGTGCATTTCTTTATACCTATCTTATCTTCCTATGTCCTACGATTTCCTACTAACGTATTTGCCTATACCTAATCTATTTCGCTATAAACTGTTCCTGTTTCTATTATTGTTCCTGTTTCGGATACCTATCTATGTTCTGCATTCTTCAATCAAGTCAATGTGTTGTGTTAAATTATATACCTAACTATAATTTCAAAATATTTCGCATATGTTCTAGTCTTATTTTTGTGTTTTCTTAAATCTAATATATATCTTTCCATTTAAATAATTTTGCGAATTTCATAATCTTTTAATTTCCTAATTTTACTTTTCTTTGTGTGTTATTATATTTAATGTGTTCAATTATTTTCTAACTTACATACCTACCCTTTTAAAAAATTTCATTTACCTGCATATACCTATCTAATTTCTGTTCTAATTTTTTTTGCTACAAACCTAGTAGCTATATTGTGACCTTCCCTATTTCATAATTTCTTTCGCGTTCTCTGTTCAATATTTTTTTGTGTGTGTTGCTATTTTTTTTTTTCAAACCTTCCAATCGTTGTGTTTAGAATTCATCGGGAGATTCACTCGGGTTGTTGTGTTTGTGTATGCGTACTTTTTTTCTTTATTTCACAGGTCAACTATCCCTCTACATGTGCGCACAAGTATACGGATACAGACAAAAGGTATGTGAATGTATGCAATTTTGGTTTTGTTTTGATTCTTCTCATTCGTCTTTTTTTGAATAACCCGAGGGCTTTGACCTATTTTTCTTTTTTTTGTTTCAATTTAATTTTGTTTCTTTGAAACGTGAGGACATTGACCTCTGATTTTAATTCCATTTTTGTGTCAGCTGATTGACTATTCGAAATTCAATTTTTTTTGTTTTTTAAATACTTTTAATTTCTATGAAATAATTTTGCACACAAAATATTGTTCAAAGAAGGAAGGATATTTATATATGTATGTATGTATGTTTGTAGTATTACTTTAAGAATTTTCTTCATTGTTGAATAAAAATTTAAGAGTTTTGAAATGAAGAACTTGGTTTGAAAATTTCTTTTATATCTTGAAGCAAGATGGAAGTTTAATTTTATTTTCAGTGGGGTGACTGGTGGCTGTGAAACGAGGAGGTCTGGAGGGATGAGATATCGATGATGAGATAACGAGTTTTTCTTATTGCCTTTTGTTTTAGGGGCTGTCATTAATATATATTGAGCGCTTGACAGCCATGGTGCTTTCAATATGTGAAGCTGAGGGTGGGTAGCTCAGGGGTGTCATTAACATCAAAGACACCGAGTGCATCGAAAGGACGAGTAGGTGAATCAGTTCAAAAATTCTAGGTTCATCTTCGAGCATTTTTAATAATTTTTTTTTATAAGTAACGTAGTTTAATTTTTCAGTCCGTTCTGTCTGTCTATGTCTATTTTTATTTCAGTCCTAGTTTGTTTTAACTTTTGGAATTTTGGTTTCTTTTGAGCAGGTAGTAATTTTTTTTTTGTTGTAAACAGGCATAAAATTAACACGGTAGTCCGGCATGGCAGACCAAAGAACCCACCCCACATCCGGCGAGCTTCAGCAAGCAAACAAGTATGCCTGGCCTGGTCCTAGCCTACCGGACACTCTTCTATCCGCATTTTTGTGTAGGATCTGTACCTACAGGATAGAAGAGTTAATAAAAATTTTATACCGTTACAGGAGTGAACAACAGAATCTTCTCGAAAAATTTGAAACCCAAAAGAACCTTCTAGATGAACAGAAAAACCTCATCGAAGGTAAGCTTGATGCTATCGAGAACAAGTTCGTTGCTCTTGATGCTTCCATCAAAGGTGTTGAAAAACAATCTCAAGAAAAGTTCGAGAAAGTTGAAGAAAAACTCGAGAAAGTAGAAATAAAATTCGATGACAAATTGAAAGGAATGGAAGTTAAAATGCAAAGTTTTACCGAAGAACTTGACAAGGTTTGAAAAACTAAGGTGCGAGAAAGTTCTGGTGAGTATTTAAAGAAGAACGAAATGCATCCACCAACCTTTGATGGACAAAGTTCTTGGTCGATCTACAAGAAACAGTTTGAGGCAGCTGCCACAACAAATGGCTGGGATGACGAAGACAAATGTATAGCGCTGACTCTTGCTCTTAGAGGTCCTGCTGCTGAGTTGTTACAAACTTTACCACCAGAAAAGAATGGCAACTTTAACGCTCTTGTCCAGGTCATTGAAAAGCGCTTTGGAGATGGCCATATGCAGGAGGTCTTCCGCGTCCAACTCAATACAAGAGTCCAGAAAAGAGGTGAAACTCTGCAACAACTCCAAGCGGATATTGAAAGGTTAGCTCATCTTGCATATCCGACAGCAGGAGACGACATTATCAATCAGTTTGCGACAGAAGCCTTTGTTCGTGCTGTATCTGATATAAATCTTCAGCGAGCGATACGAACAGCTGGAAAACGTTCCCTTCCTGAAGCATTAGCGTTTGCACTCACTATGGAAGCAGCAGAACAGGCTTCTCAAGGCGTTCATCGGGTAAGAGAAGTTGCAGTGGAGGAATGCTCTTGTCAAAAACTCGCATTCCAAAGAAACCAGCGAGACGGAGCTGCTCGATGCTGGAACTGTAACAAGACTGGACATCTCCAGCGGCAGTGCAGATTGCCACCAAGAAGAACTGCTTGCCAACACTGTGGAAACAGGAATATTGCCCAACAACAGGTAAGCGATACAACCAACACTCATGCTCAGCTTGATTCCCACTCGGGAAAACGAGTAAGAACCAATTTCGGGGGGCAGAAGCTGGTTTCTGGTATCGATGGCCCCAGAACCACAATTCAAGTCTCACAGACTAAACGAGACAACAAAAGTCTGACCAAAGATCATATAACTAGTAAAGATGTCGCACGTAGAACAAACTTCTGTGCTTGAAATTTTCTACCATCAGATTTTACCCATAGGTCCAAAACATGTATCCAAGAATTAAATTGTTGAGAAACATTTTAAAATTTTTCGATGACTGCGTAGAAAAGAGAGGGTTGATTTTTATAGATGAATTTATTTAATGGGAGGAAGCGAGATAGAAGTTAAATGTTGATACGAATAAGGAAAAGAAAAAAAAATACATTTGTCTGCGAGAATGTACCTATGAAATAATTTTTTTTTTGTTAAATTATTCAGGAAACTGATATTAACACATGATTCAAAATAATAATTTAAATAAGAATAATTTTAGATATATATATGACAAGAGTGTATGAGCAAAATTGTGTGAAAATGAATTTCAACCCTCAAATTGTCAATAGGTCCAAATCATTATAATGCAGAAATCCTTCGCAACATTAAAATAAAAAAGTTCTTATCATGAGTGGGAAAGAGAGAGTTAATTTTAATAGATTTCTTAAATGCGAAGGACCGAGATGTATAAGTTGAATAGGAACAAATGAAAACAAAAAGGATCGTTTTGCCGTGCGGGTATATACTTTTTTTCCACAACTGCATTGCTTCGCACAAGCAGGGCGAAGACGAGATGGCTAGTTTTAAAGATTGACGAAAAAAATTCTATTTAAAAATGCATTTGAAATTAAAAAAAAATGATTGCAACCAAAAATATTTTGCGTAAAAAAATGTTATTGCAACTGAAGAATACCTATTTGGATTGAAAATTAAATTTTTATTGCAACTGAAAATATTTTGCACACAATAAAATGCATTAAGTATTTGTTCATGATCTTAGGCGATTATCTTTGCATTTATGTTATTTTGCAATTATTAAAAATATACTATTGGAGATACAAAAATCTTCTATAACTTATTTGAAAGGCAATAATGTAAAGGTGAATACCACAAAAGGATTCTTAAAAATTCAATCATTAAATAGGGTAAATAGGGGTAAAACGAAATTGCAATAAAGTGACTATTTTCTAAAAGCAACGTTGTAGAAAACTGATTTTTTTTTTTAAATTGGTAGATACATTTATTGGAAGGCTAACGAAGGTATTGAAAAATTCTAGAAAATTTCAAAACTAAGTTATAAAACTAAAAATCTTTTTAGGGGCAGGTATTTTTGGGTGATTTTTAATGTTTAGCAATTTTTCGGAGCTTTCAAAAAATCTGAAATCGTGTGGCTAAAACCTAAAAAGGTTTTTAGTTTTTCAAAAATTCATATTTTGAAACGCAGAGACCCTTAATTTTTTTTTCATTATCTTTCAAATGGCATTTTTCAAATTGTCAAAAAAATGTCCCCTACCTACAACCATGTCAAAGGTCTACTTCATGTTTTAGTTTAAGAAAATCGTTTATAACTTAGTTTTGAAATTTTCTAGAATTTTTCAATACCTTCGTTAGCCTTCCAATAAATGTATCTACCAATTTAAAATCAGTTTTCTACAACGTTGCTTTTAGAAAATAGTCACTTTATTGCAATTTCCTTTTACCCCTATTTACCCTATTTAATGATTGAATTTTTAAGAATCCTTTTTTGGTATTCACCTTTACATTATTGCCTTTCAAATAAGTTATAGAAGATTTTTGTATCTCCAATAGTATATTTTTAATAATTGCAAAATAACATAAATGCAAAGATAATCGCCTAAGATCATGAACAAATATTTAATGCAACATTTTTAATTTTTTTTGTGTGCAAAATATTTTCAGTTGCAATAAAAATTTAATTTTCAATCCAAATAGGTATTCTTCATTTGCAATAACATTTTTTTATGCAAAATATTTTTGGTTGCAATCATTTTTTTTTAATTTCAAATGCATTTTTAAATAGAATTTTTTACAGCCCTGATCCACACTAAATAAATCTTTCAATATCAATAGATACCTACATAACCTACCTCACTAAAGAAAATAACAACAAACCAAGAATGATCATTTTTATCACTTCCTACCTACCTACCTACCACTTGTTTGAATTTCTTTTTCCAACCAAAATACAATGAACTACATTTTTCAAGGACGATTGCTGTCGCAAAGGAAAAAAAATCCTACCTACATATTACGTGTGTACTTACACCTAAAAGCAATGCGCCTGTGCCTTTGCGATTATTCAAAAAGGAAACAAAAATATAGAAATAGAAAACCACCCTCCACTTAAAAAAATATCTAAATATCTAACTACCATCGAAAAAAAATTAAAACCAAAAAAAAACTTATCAACCTTCTTCTGCTTACACGTATACCTACCTATACCTACCCACCTCAAGCACACTAGTCACTTGCAAAAGTTGTTTTTGCTTCTTTTTTTCGTCAATCTTTAAAACTAGCCATCTCGTCTTCGCCCTGCTTGTGCGAAGCAATGCAGTTGTGGAAAATAAGTATATACCCGCACGGCAAAACGATCCTTTTTGTTTTCATTTGTTCCTATTCAACTTATACATCTCGGTCCTTCGCATTTGAGAAATCTATTAAAATTAACTCTCTCTTTCCCACTCATGATAAGAACTTTTTTTTAATGTTGCGAAGGATTTCTGCATTATAATGATTTGGACCTATTGACAATTTGAGGGTTGAAATTCATTTTCACACAACTTTGCTCATACACTCTTGTCATATATATATCTAAAATTATTCTTATTTAAATTATTATTTTGAATCATGTGTTAATATCAGTTTCCTGAATAATTTAACAAAAAAAAAATTATTTCATAGGTACATTCTCGCAGACAAATGTATTTTTTTTTTCTTTTCCTTATTCGTATCAACATTTAACTTCTATCTCGCTTCCTCCCATTAAATAAATTCATCTATAAAAATCAACCCTCTCTTTTCTACGCAGTCATCGAAAAATTTTAAAATGTTTCTCAACAATTTAATTCTTGGATACATGTTTTGGACCTATGGGGAAAATCTGATGGTAGAAAATTTCAAGCACAGAAGTTTGTTCTACGTGCGACATCTTTACTAGTTATATGATCTTTGGTCTGACAGTGGAGGCGACCATAAACAACAAACAACACGTGGCTACAATTGACACCGGTGCCACCGCCTCTATTGTACGAAGAGACTTGGTAAAGATGACATGGCTACATAACACCAACAGCTACCGTCTGAAGACCGCCACAGGAGAAGCAGCAAGAGTGTACGGAGAAGTTCGTCTTGAGATTCGTTTGGCAGAACTAAAGTTTTCCCATGTGTTTTTGGTGGCAGATATATGTGATGAGTGCATCATTGGAATCGACTTCATGAAGGAGCATGGAATCATCTTGGATATCGGTTATCAAGTCCTAAAATACAGAAACGTAGAGATTCCAATGGTCTTTGGCAACGAAAACTCAACCACAATTAGAACTGTCATCAAAGAAAACATGTGCCTGCCTCCAGAGCCAGAAGTTTTTGTGTGGACGAAACTAAAGGGGAATATTGGAAGCCATCGATACCTCATGGTTGAAGTTGAAAAAAGTTCCCAAAACATCATCATCGGGAAAACTCTTGTGGCACCAAAGAACAACATGGTACCTGTACGGATACTTAAAATCAAACCGTACCCAATCAAGCTTAAGAAAGGAGAAGTTGTTGGGCAATGTGAATCTGTGGCCGCAATAACTAAGATCAACGAGGTGGACACACAGATGACTATGAACTTGGAGAAACTAAAGACTCAAATTCTTAAATCAGACAACTTGAGTCAACATCAGCTTAATGTTGCGGGAAGGCTTCTTCACGAATATGCTGATATCTTCTCTTCACCCAGCGGGCAATACGGCCGAACACAACTCGTGCAGCATCAAATCGATACAGGAGATGCTAGGCCGATTCGTCAACCAGCAAGACGTCTCCCCTTGGCCAAACAAGGTGAAGTTGAAGAAAAGATATCGACAATGAAGAAAGATGGGCTGATCGAAAAGTCCAAAAGCCCTTGGGCATCACCTGTAGTTCTCGTCAAAAAGAAAGATGGAAGCTCTCGATTTTGTGGAAGGAGCACAATGGTTTTCGACTTTGGATTTGAAGAGTGGCTACTGGCAGGTAGAAATCCATCCAGAAGATCGGGAGAAGACGGCCTTCTCCACAGGAAATGGTCTTTGGCAGTTTAATGTCATGCCGTTTGGGCTATGCAATGCCCCAGCTACTTTTGAGCGCTTAATGGAGTGCGTTTTAAATGGATTAACCTGGAAATCTTGCCTAGTCTATTTGGATGATGTCATCGTTTACGGGAAAACATTTGATGACCATTGTGAAAACCTAAAGGCTGTATTCCAAAGGCTACGAGAAGCACATCTTAAGTTGAATCCAAAGAAATGTGCACTTTTCAAGACCGAGGTTAAATATTTGGGGCATATCATCTCATCCCAAGGAGTGAAGACTGATCCTGAAAAAGTTGACGCTGTGAAGAACTGGCCAACCCCTCAGGACAAGCATCAACTTCGGAGTTTCCTCGGTCTGGCAACGTACTATCGACGATTTGTGAAGGATTTTGCGAGAATCGCCAAAAGCTTGCACCAACTTACAGAGAAGGGTAAACCCTTTAAATGGTCAGGTGAGTGTGAGAAAAGCTTTCAGGAACTGAAGCTGCGGTTATGTGAAGCTCCTGTGCTGGCCTATCCGACTCCAGGCAAACAATTCATCATTGACGCAGATGCAAGTAATGTTGGAGTTGGTGCTGTTTTATCGCAAGTTCACGACGGAGAAGAAAAGGTCGTTGCCTATTTCAGCAAGGTACTCTCGAAACAAGAAAGAAATTATTGCGTGACCAGAAGGGAACTCTAGCTCTAGTATTGGCAACAAAGCACTTCCATAAGTACATCTATGGACAGAAGTTCCTTCTTCGCACAGATCATGGTGCACTAAATTGGCTTTTGAACTTCAAAAATCCAGAGGGTCAAGTAGCAAGATGGATCGAGATACTTCAGACGTATCAATGGCAGATTCAACATCGAAGAGGAAAGCTGCATTCAAATGCAGACGCATTATATCGGCGCCCGTGCAAGCAAGACTGCAAGCATTGCACACGACTAGAAGAAAAGGAAGTCGTCGCTGTTAGAAGAACGAGAGCTGATCCCATTTGCGGCTGGAGTAATGAAGAACTCAGAATGGCCCAACAGGAAGATTCGGACATCGAACCCATCCTTGCATGGAAGGAACATCAAGAGAAACCAGAATGGGCCGACATCTCCGACCGAAGCCCCAATCTAAAAGCATATTGGGCACAATGGGACTCACTTCATGTGCAAGAAGGGCTACTCAGGCGTAAGTGGGAATCCGCAGATGGTAAATCCTATGTAATGCAGCTAGTCGTACCTCAGTCAAAGGTAAATGATGTTCTCCGAGAGATGCACGGTGGAATTTCTGGAGGCCATTTAGGCATCAACAAGACGCTGGAAAAGCTACGACAGCAATTCTACTGGTTACGTATGAGAGAAGACGTTGAAAAGTGGTGCCGAAAATGTGATACTTGTGCCGCTAGCAAAGGACCAGCTAGAAAAATCCAAAGCAAGATGCAGCAGTACAATGTGGGTGCACCTTTTGAGAGAATTGCAATAGACGTAGCAGGTCCTTTTCCCGAAACCAACAACGGAAATCGATACATCCTTGTAGTGATGGACTACTTCAGCAAATGGCCTGAGGCATTTGCCATTCCAAAGCAGGAAACTAAAACAGTTGTGGATAAGATTGTCTTTCATTGGGTGAGCAGGTTCGGAGTACCCATGGAACTTCATTCCGACCAAGGAAGGAACTTCGAATCTAAGATCTTTCAAGAGGTTTGCTCACTCCTTGGCATCAAGAAGACGCGAACAACACCGCTTCATCCACAATCTGATGGGATGGTTCAGCGATTTAACAGGACACTTAAGGAACACCTGTCAAAAGTAGTCAATGATAATCAACGAGACTGGGACCGACATATTCCATTATTCTTGATGGCTTATAGAAGTGCAACACATAGTTCTACTGGACATACACCATCGGAAGTCCTATTTGGCTCAACAATACGCCTGCCAAGTGAAATAAAATTTGGAAGTGTTCCAAACGAGCCACATGAAATGGATGAGTACGTAGATAACCTGAAAGGAACACTGGCTGACATTCACCAACGGACAAGGACAAATATAAAAGCGTCTAGTGACAGGATGAAAACAAGATATGACGCACGAGCGACAGCAACAGGGTTTCAAGAAGGAGAACTTGTGAGGTTTTACAATCCCCACCGACAAAAGGGACTATCACCGAAGCTACAACAAAACTGGGAAGGCCCTTACACAGTAATGACCAGAATTAACGATGTGGTTTACCGTATACAAAGAGGGGTAAGAGGCAAACTAAAGGTAGTTCATTGTGACCGTTTACATCGTTATAATGGTGAAAGAAGCAATGGAGTTGTTCGGGATGAACAATCCTAAGAGGGGGGCAATGTAACGATGAATTACTGAACTACTTTTAAGATAAAAGTCTGAACACACTACCTACTACTGCAAAGGTAGAAATGTGAACGGACCTTTAATAATCAAGAAACTACCTACCCTCTGAACACATCCCAAAATATCCAACTAGACTGGAAGTATGAAGCGCCCCCTCTTGGAAAGGAAATTGCGAGAAGCAAAGACGAGAACCTTCGAAGACATTCTCGAATCTCGAAATTCCGGTATAAAAGGGCAGCGTAAACACCGACCGGAGACAGTTTAATCTTGAAAGTGAAAGAGTACAGTACAAAGTGAAATAAAGTGTTGCGAATTGTTAGTAGTAAATAAAGTGATTTAAAAGTGTGTTTGTTTGAGCGAATAATAAAAGTAAATTGAGTTGAAATAAAGTGTGTTCTTATTTGAACGGAAATATAAGTGTAAATTAAATAAGTTTTATTGTGAACCCGGAATAAAACGTTACATTGGTGTCAGAAAAGTGGAATAAAACTTATTTATTTGTGCGAATCAGATAATTTCGCGAATAAAAAGTGCGCGTGTGTTTTAACAATAAACAAAGTGTAAAACATTTTGAAATAAGTAAAAGTGCTCGCGTTTTGAAAAGTCAAAATGGGTAAAACACTAAATCAGTTAAGTTTGACTGAGCTGAAGGCGGAATTAACTAAGCGAGGTCTTCCTACTGCTGGATCGAAAAATGATCTCATTATTCGTCTACAGGATTATTTAACCCAGAAAAACGAAGATTTGGATACATTTCAATTCGAAGTTGAAATGATAGAAGAACGAGTAAGTACTAGTTCCGATATGTCATCCATGATGGCTGTTCTCCTTGCAAAATTTGAAGAACAGAAAGATCAAATGGAACAACAACGTAAAGAACAAAAGGATGAACAGAAGAATCTTCTCGAACAAATTGAGACACAACGCAAAGAACAGAGAGAACAAATGGAACAACAACGCACAGAGCAAAAGAATGAACAGAAGAATCTTCTCGAAACCCAAAAGAACCTTCTAGATGAACAGAAAAACCTCATCGAAGGTAAGCTTGATGCTATCGAGAACAAGTTCGTTGCTCTTGATGCTTCCATCAAAGGTGTTGAAAAACAATCTCAAGAAAAGTTCGAGAAAGTTGAAGAAAAACTCGAGAAAGTAGAAATAAAATTCGATGACAAATTCAAAGGAATGGAAGTTAAAATGCAAAGTTTTACCGAAGAACTTGACAAGGTTCGAAAAATTAAGGTGCGAGAAAGTTCTGGTGAGTATTTAAAGAAGAAAGAAATGCATCCACCAACCTTTGATGGACAAAGTTCTTGGTCGATCTACAAGAAACAGTTTGAGGCAGCTGTCACAACAAATGGCTGGGATGACGAAGACAAAAGTATAGCGCTGACTCTTGCTCTTAGAGGTCCTGCTGCTGAGTTGTTACAAACTTTACCACCAGAAAAGAATGGTAACTTTGACGATCTTGTCCAGGTCATTGAAAAACACTTTGGAGATGGCCATATGCAGGAAGTCTTCCGCGTCCAACTCAATACAAGAGTCCACAAAAGAGGAGAAACTCTGCAACAACTCCAAGCAGATATTGAAAGGTTAGCTCATCAGGCATATCCGACAGCAGGAGACGACATTATCAATCAGTTTGCGACAGAAGCCTTTGTTCGTGCTGTATCTGACATAAATCTTCAGCGAGCGATACGAACAGCTGGAAAACGTTCCCTTCCTGAAGCATTAGCGTTCGCACTTACTATGGAAGCAGCAGAACAGGCTACTCAAGGCGTTCATCGAGTAAGAGAAGTTGCATTGGAGGAATGCTCTTGTCAAAAACTCGCATTCCAAAGAAACCAGCGAGACGGAGCTGCTCGATGCTGGAACTGTAACAAGACAGGACATCTCCAGCGGCAGTGCAGATTGCCACCAAGAAGAAATGCTTGCCAGCACTGTGGAAACAGGAATATTGCCCAACAACAGGTAAGCGATACAACCAACACTCATCCTCAACTTGTAAGAACCAACTTCGAGGGGCTGAAGCTGGTTTCTGGTATCGATGGCCCCAGAACCACAATTCAAGTCTCACAGACTAAACGAGATAACAAAAGTCTGACAGTAGAGGCAACCATAAACAATAACCAACACGTGGCTACAATTGACACCGGTGCCACCGCCTCTATTGTACGAAGAGACTTGGTAAAGATGACATGGCTACATAACACCAACAGCTACCGTCTGAAGACCGCCACAGGAGAAGCAGCAAGAGTGTACGGAGAAGTTCGTCTTGAGATTCGTTTGGCAGAACTAAAGTTTTCCCATGTGTTTTTGGTGGCAGATATATGTGATGAGTGCATCATTGGAATCGACTTCATGAAGGAGCATGGAATCATCTTGGATATCGGTTATCAAGTCCTGAAATACAGAAACGTAGAGATTTGGCAACGAAAACTCAACAACAATTAGAACTGTCATCAAAGAAGACATGTGCCTGCCTCCTTCTTCAGAAGTTTTTGTGTGGACGAAACTAAAGGGGAATATTGGAAGCTATCGATACCTCATGGTTGAGCCAGAAGTTAAACAAAGTTCCCAAAACATCATCATCGGGAAGACTCTTGTGGCACCAAAGAACAACATGGTACCTGTACGAATACTTAACATCAAACCGTACCCAATCAAGCTTAAGAAAGGAGAAGTTGTTGGGCAATGTGAATCTGTGGCCGCAATAACTAAGATCAACAAGGTGGACACACAGATGACTATGAACTTGGAGAAACTAAAGACTCAAATTCTTAAATCAGACAACTTGAGTCAACATCAGCTTAATGTTGCGGGAAGGCTTCTTCACGAATATGCTGATATCTTCTCTTCACCCAGCGGGCAATACGGCCGAACACAACTCGTGCAGCATCGAATCGATACAGGAGATGCTAGGCCGATTCGTCAACCAGCAAGACGTCTCCCCTTGGCCAAACAAGGTGAAGTTGAAGAAATGATATCGACAATGAAGAAAGATGGGCTGATCGAAAATTCCAAAAGCCCTTGGGCATCACCGGTAGTTCTCGTCAAAAAGAAAGATGGAAGCACTCGATTTTGTGGAAGGAGCACAATGTTTTTCGACTTTGGATTTGAAGAGTGGCTACTGGCAGGTAGAAATCCATCCAGAAGATCGGGAGAAGACGGCCTTCTCCACAGGAAATGGTCTGTGGCAGTTTAATGTCATGCCGTTTGGGCTATGCAATGCCCCAGCTACTTTTGAGCGCTTAATGGAGTGCGTTTTAAATGGATTAACCTGGAAATCTTGCCTAGTCTATTTGGATGATGTCATCGTTTACGGGAAAACATTTGATGACCATTGTGAAAACCTAAAGGCTGTATTCCAAAGGCTACGAGAAGCACATCTTAAGTTGAATCCAAAGAAATGTGCACTTTTTAAGATTGAGGTTAAATATTTGGGGCATATCATCTCATCCCAAGGAGTGAAGACTGATCCTGAAAAAGTTGAGGCTGTGAAGAACTGGCCAACCCCTCAGGACAAGCATCAACTTCGGAGTTTTCTCGGTCTGGCAACGTACTATCGACGATTTGTGAAGGATTTTGCGAGAATCGCCAAAAGCTTGCACCAACTTACAGAGAAGGGTAAACCCTTTAAATGGTCAGGTGAGTGTGAGAAAAGCTTTCAGGAACTGAAGCTGCGGTTATGTGAAGCTCCTGTGCTGGCCTATCCGACTCCAGGCAAACAATTCATCATTGACGCAGATGCAAGTAATGTTGGAGTTGGTGCTGTTTTACCGCAAGTTCACGACGGAGAAGAAAAGGTCGTTGCCTATTTCAGCAAGGTACTCTCGAAACAAGAAAGAAATTATTGCGTGACCAGAAGGGAACTTCTAGCTCTAGTATTGGCAACAAAGCACTTCCATAAGTACATCTATGGACAGAAGTTCCTTCTTCGCACAGATCATGGTGCACTAAATTGGCTTTTGAACTTCAAAAATCCAGAGGGTCAAGTAGCAAGATGGATCGAGATACTTCAGACGTATCAATGGCAGATTCAACATCGAAGAGGAAAGCTGCATTCAAATGCAGACGCATTATCTCGGCGCCCGTGCAAGCAAGACTGCAAGCATTGCACACGACTAGAAGAAAAGGAAGTCGTCGCTGTTAGAAGAACGAGAGCTGATCCCATTTGCGGCTGGAGTAATGAAGAACTCAGAATGGCCCAACAGGAAGATTCGGACATCGAACCCATCCTTGCATGGAAGGAACAACAAGAGAAACCAGAATGGGCCGACATCTCCGACCGAAGCCCCAATCTAAAAGCATATTGGGCACAATGGGACTCACTTCATGTGCAAGAAGGGCTACTCAGGCGTAAGTGGGAATCCGCAGATGGTAAATCCTATGTAATGCAGCTAGTCGTACCTCAGTCAAAGGTAAATGATGTTCTCCGAGAGATGCACGGTGGAATTTCTGGAGGCCATTTAGGCATCAACAAGACGCTGGAAAAGCTACGACAGCAATTCTACTGGTTACGTGAGAGAAGACGTTGAAAAGTGGTGCCAAAAATATGATACTTGTGCCGCTAGCAAAGGACCAGCTAGAAAAATCCAAAGCAAGATGCAGCAGTACAATGTGGGTGCACCTTTTGAGAGAATTGCAATAGACGTAGCAGGTCCTTTTCCCGAAATCAACAACGGAAATCGATACATCCTTGTAGTGATGGACTACTTCAGCAAATGGCCTGAGGCATTTGCCATTCCAAACCAGGAAACTAAAACAGTTGTGGATAAGATTGTCTTTCATTGGGTGAGCAGGTTCGGAGTACCCATGGAACTTCATTCCGACCAAGGAAGGAACTTCGAATCTAAGATCTTTCAAGAGGTTTGCTCACTCCTTGGCATCAAGAAGACGCGAACAACACCGCTTCATCCACAATCTGATGGGATGGTTGAGTGATTTAACAGGACACTTAAGCAACACCTGTCAAAAGTAGTCAATGATAATCAACGAGACTGGGACCGACATATTCCATTATTCTTGAGTTTCGTTGGACTGCCCGCATCTCCTCATCTCGGACTTACTCTACCAACTGAATTGTGCATTCCAACATCTACCAACTAAATCATACATTCCAACATCAATATCATTGCTTTTTGCCCTTACCTTCTGGGTGAGTTCTTTTTAGTATTGTTCTGCCTAGCAGTTCTACTTTGTTGTTGCTACACCATTAAGTAGTGCCTTTGGTGTTTGTTTATTTACATATTTTACCACCACCTGCCTTGTCATCTTCCTTCATCTCTACTCTATTCATCTACTACTTTTCATCTTAACGCCATCTATATCTTCATCCATTAACTAATTTTCATCTTTATCGCCATCTTTACAATCATCATCAACATCATTGTATATATATTTCCATAGTACTATCATGAAGTAAAACGATCTTAGGAACTCTAGTGGTGACTTGAAAAAGCAGAATTTGTATGAAAAAAACACACTGAGCGCCACCTCAAAAAAGTGGCGACATCAACTAATACTAAATTCGACTTCATGATAGTACTATAGAAATATATATACAATGATCAACATATCGTGCAACACTTATACTTCTAATCATCACTTACGCCATCTACATTCTAATCCGATAAACTTTAATTTATTAAATTTATTTCCGTTTACTTCGGTTCGTGTCTGGAATAATACAATATAATACAGTACAGTCGTTCAAAAAGAACCCTTAACTAAAATTTAAATAACAAAAACAATAAAATGTCTGAATGTGGAAAATGCCTTCAAGTCTGTGACTATATGATTGATTCAATCATGTGTCATGGAAACTGCCATAAAACATTTCATGTTAACTGCATAGGTGCGACCTATAGTGCAATTAAACTTCTTAACAAATGTAAATCCTTTTATTACTTTTGTGATGAATGCAATCCTTTTGATCAATATAACATTGTTCGTAATGTCCTTTCAAATACTAAGATGATCGATAAACTAGAAAAACATCTGTCCTTCTTGAATGAAAAAATCGACAATATTTCAAATAATCCAATCTTAAATCGTAAAAAAACTAGAAGTGTAACTAATAATGAAAAGTCTCTAAATGCCCTTCTCGATATTCAATCCCAAAAACGAAAAAGTGATGATCTAGACATGACATTAATTCCACCAACTTCTTCGAAAAGAATTAATCTAAACCCTATTTCTTAGAATTCCTTTCAACACGCTCCAAACAACGTCACTGATAATCCCCCAACCTCATCTTCTGCTTCATTATCTCAATCTCCAATTGCATCGTCTCAGCTCCCAGCTGCTTTATCTGAACACGCTCCAAACAACGTCACTGATAATCCTCCAAAATCAACTTCTGCTTCATCTCCGCCTGAATCGTCTCAGCTTCCAGCTGCATTTTCTGAACATCAGTCCAGTCTCTCTACATTTTCGTATTTAAATACACACACTTCTACGACAGCATCAACACAAACTATTACATCTACGCTTATGGACTATCAGACTAATAGTTTGCCTGCTCCTCCAGCTCCTGACACTGACACATCCCATCTTGCAGCGTCCTTAAATGACAGAAACTTTACATCGCCTTTAGAATCTGGACTGAGAATTGTTGATGGTCAAAGAACTATATTCATCTCAAAACTTGAACCCTCAACGAATGCTCTTGATGTAAAAAATTTTATAATGTCTAAAACCGGTACCTTGCGATCAACTACGGTGGATAAAATGCTCCATCGTAACTACTCAAAGTACTCTTCATTTAAGATTAAAGTACCAGATTCTATGTTCCATCTTCTCAACTCAAAATCTTTTTGGCCAAACGGAATCATTGTTCATGAGTTTCAAAATAGGAAACAAATAAAACATTCTCACCCTTTTCCACAACATATGACAATGCCCTTCCTGAATCAAAGCAGCTACACCAACTATTGATCTATTATCAAAATGTAAACGGCCTAAGGACAAAAACCAACAAGGTTTATAAGAACATAAATAACGTGCCTCATGATGTACTTATCCTCACGGAAACATGGCTAAATTCTTCTTTTGTGGATACAGAGATGTTTGATTCCAACTTTCAAATTTACCGCCGAGATCGCCATAATGACACCTACACTACAACTGTTGGCGGTGGTTTATTGATAGCAGTACGTAACTGCCTCTTTTGCAATCTTGTCGACGATTTTTTGGAATCAACATTGGAAATAATGTGCGTGAAAATTACTATTTCATCTGGTGATTTATATATCGTTGCTTGCTATATTCCACCCTCTTCAAACTGTGAACTATATGAGAAGCTCTATGACTGTCTTGAAACTATTCATAGCAAAATTGATCATAATGATGAAATTATCGTCATCGGAGACTTTAATCTGTCTAACCTTGAATGGGTCAAGTCAGATGAATTTGATTACTTTGTCCCTATAAATGCGAAGAATAGCAATGAATTTCAACTAATTGATGGGATGGCATCTTTCGGACTAAATCAATTAAGTGGGATCAAAAATCAATTTGGCAAATCCTTGGACTTAATTTTCTTTTCTGACGACATCAACTCTGACGGAGCTGTCCTAATAAGCGAAACAAAACTAGTAGAGGAAGATCGCCACCATCCAGCTTTATCTATTTCGTTGAATTTAAATATTAGTTCCTTATCTTCTCATTGTAAGAATCAGCATGAATTCAATTTTAAAAAATGTAATTTTTCTCAACTTTTTAATTTACTAAATAACATTAACTGGTTTGCTTTATTTTCCAATGTCAATATTGATGAAATGATTTTACGATTTTATAATACATTATTTGATTGTTTTATAGAAACTATTCCTTTACGCAAAACAAATCTTTCTAGTACTAGCCCACCATGGTTTGATCTTCATATTAAAACTCTTAAAAATAAAAGAAATAAGGCTTGGGTGAAGTTTAATCGATTAAGGACTGATGATGCTTTAAAGAACTATAATGAACTAAAAAATGAATTCATAAACTACTCAAATCTTCTTTACACGAATTTTATATCAAAAACTGAAAATGAATTAAAATCTAACCCGCGTAGTTTTTGGAAATACGTAAATTGTAAGAGGAAATCCGACGGTTACCCAAGTAATATGAGCTATCTTGACTCTACAAGTCAATACCCTGAGGAAATATCCAATATGTTTAGTGAATACTTTAAATGCGCTTTTGAAAATAATTCTTCTTGTGATACAAATAATATTTTCACTATTGATGAGTTTTCACACCTTAACTCTATTGATTTTTCAATTTCTGAGACAACTATCCTTCAGTACATATCAAAGTTAGATGAATGTTTTAGTCCTGGTCCTGATGGCTTGCCTTCATTTATGTTAAAACAATGTGCAATATATTTGTCGTATCCTTTGTCTCTACTCTTTAATCAATCATTAAATAGTGCAATATTTCCAGCTCTTTGGAAAAACTCATTTCTAATCCCAGTTCACAAGAAAGGTAACAAAAATTTAGTAACTAACTATAGACCTATAGCTAAACTATCTGTCATTCCTAAGTTGTTTGAATCAATTGTTTGTGATGTTTTGTCTTTTCATTGTACTTCTGTTCTATGTGATAATCAACATGGTTTTGTTAAGAAAAAGTCTACAACAACGAATTTATTAGAATTTACGACGTTCTGCATTGATGCATTTGAGAAGAATCAACAAATTGACTGCATTTTTACAGACTTTAGCAAAGCCTTTGATAAGCTTAATCATCAAATACTTCTCAATAAATTAAAAAGAATTGGTCTTAACGATCAATTTCTTAAGTGGTTGGATTCATATCTCAAAAATAGATTAAATAGTGTTATTTTTAAAGGTGAACGTTCTAAATGTTTTATTGTCAACTCTGGTGTACCACAAGGTAGCCATCTTGGTCCTTTACTGTTTGTTTTATTTATTAATGATCTTCCGTCTGTCTTAAAAAACTCTATGTCTCTTATTTATGCTGATGACGTGAAAATTTTTCGAAAAATTAACTCAATATTAGACTGTGAACTTTTACAAGATGACTTGAAAAGATTTTGGGAATGGTGCAATAATAATCGTCTTTTTTTAAATGTTGAGAAGTGCAAGTCAATGTGTTTTACGCGTAAGAATAACTGGTTTGTCCATAAATATAACTTTAATTCCTCTGATTTATGTATTTTGTCTAGCTTTACCGATCTTGGAGTAGTATTAGACTCAAAGCTTTCATTTATCGATCATTTTAATTATATAATAAAAAGGGCTAATAAGGCACTTGGCTTTATTAAACGTTTTACTCGTGAATTTCATGACCCTTATGTGCTTAAAACCCTCTATGTTTCGTTTGTGAGATCAATTCTTGAATATGCGTGTGTTGTATGGGCACCTTATTACGCGACTCATATCAACAGATTAGAATCCGTTCAAAGAAGGTTTATGAGATTTTGTCTACGTTTCCTTCCCTGGTCAGATAGAATTGTAATACCACCTTACTCTCATAGATTACAACTTATAAATCTGCCATCTCTTTTTGCTCATAGAGAGTATTTGCAGTTCTGTTTTATCATAGGAATAATTAATGGTTCGATTTCAACACCATCGGTCCTTTCCCGATTGAATTTTACAGTAAGTCGTTATAGTGTAAGAAGACAAATGTCACTTTGTAACATCTTTAGTAGATCAAACTATGGCGCTTATAGTCCTCTCAATCTGTTAATTAATGTATTTAATAAAAACTATGTTCTTATTAATTCCTGTAATGATATTGTTAAATCACAGAGTATAAGGAATATGTTTTTCAATCAATATCGTTAAAAATTAATTTTTTATCCAATGTTAAATGTTAATCTTAAATCTGTATAATCTGTACCGTTAGTATTTAACGAAATAAAAAAAAAAAAAAAAAAAAAAAAAAAAAAAAAAAAAAAAAAAAAAAAAAAAAATGGCTTATAGAAGTGCAACACATATGTAGTTCTACTGGACATACACCATGGCTCAACAATACGCCTGCCAAGTGAAATAAAATTTGGAAGTGTTCCAAACGACCCACATGAAATGGATGAGTACGTAGATAACCTGAAAGGAACACTGGCTGACATTCACCAACGGACAAGGACAAATATAAAAGCGTCTAGTGACAGGATGAAAACAAGATATGACGCACGAGCGACAGCAACAGGGTTTCAAGAAGGAGAACTTGTGAGGTTTTACAATCCCCACCGACAAAAGGGACTATCACCGAAGCTACAACAAAACTGGGAAGGCCCTTACACAGTAATGACCAGAATTAACGATGTGGTTTACCGTATACAAAGAGGGGTAAGAGGCAAACTAAAGGTAGTTCATTGTGACCGTTTACATCGTTATAATGGTGAAAGAAGCAATGGAGTTGTTCGGGATGAACAATCCTAAGAGGGGGGCAATGTAACAATGAATTACTGAACTACTTTTAAGATAAAAGTCTGAACACACTACCTACTACTGCAAAGGTAGAAATGTGAACGGACCTTTAATAATCAAGAAACTACCTACCCTCTGAACACATCTCAAAATATCCAACTAGACTGGAAGTATGAAGCGCCCCCTCTTGGAAAGGAAATTTCGAGAAGCAAAGACGAGAACCTTCGAAGACATTCTCGAATCTCGAAATTCCGGTATAAAAGGGCAGCGTAAACACCGACCGGAGACACCCAAAGGAAACTTCGAGGAGGATCTTAGAAGACTAATGGACATCGCAGACCAGCACACCCATTGCATCATTGGAGGAGACTTCAACGCCAGACACCCCAGATGGCAGGACAGCATCAGCTCACCGCAAGGAGAAACCATTGTGGACTGGCTGGACAACAATCCACACCGACACTCACTGGCCATCGTATCACAACCAACACCCACCTTCCCGAGGACACCATCAACGCTGGACTTTTTCTTGGCATCAACGAGCATCATAAACATTCTCTCACAGTTCGAGAACTACCGCTGTGTGACACATCCATCGGATTCGGATCATCTTGCTGTGGAGCTTGATATTCGACTCAGACAGAGGATATTGACCACTCAACCTGATCCGGAGTTTCACATCAGGTATGATCGAGTCAACTGGAGACAATTCCGCGATGACACCGAGGCAAGACTTCCTGAAGTGACCAACATCGCCAACTTAACAAACACGGAAATTGACGGAGCGATTCACGGATTGGAGAATGCAGTCAACATCGCCTTGGACAACCAGAAGACCCAGAAGACATCAAAGGATAGATTCTCGAACCTCCCAGAGAATATCATCGCCATCAACAACCACAGGCAGAGGCTAAGGAAAAAGCTACAACGGATACTGCATCGGACCTACAACACGGAGAATGATGAATATAGAAGGACCTATTCAGAACTCAAATACACCCAAGCTATGTTTGACCGGGCGGTTAAACATTTCCAGGACTGCCAGCTACAGAGAAGACTCCAAGATATCAAACCTGGACCAGACTGCTTCAAGAAGATCAACGCCATCGTAGGAAGAAGACGACAACTCCCAGATTCTATCAGCCATGGACAAACAACAGCACACACCCCAGCAGAAAAAGCCGAAGCGTTTGCAAACCACTTCGAGGGAAACTTCACGGACAATCCACCAGTTCATCTCCCGGAATTCATGATGGAAGTAGAAGCAAGAGTGATTGAAGGACACCAGACATCACTAACTACATTCAGCGAAGAAAATCCTGCCCACAACCCCATCAACAACGACGTTTTCACCAACACCGAAGACATCCGTGAGACCATCATCACAGGAAATTCAAAGAAGTCAACAGGACCAGACGGCATTTCCAACTTTGTCTTGAAAAAGTTGCCGAACATGGCCCTCTTCCTGTTGACAGTCATCTTCAACAACTGCCTAAACAACGGCTATTTTCCGGCAGCATGGAAAACAGCAAGGATTGTTCCAGTACCAAAGAAGACCGACAGGAACACCGTGGAAGGATACAGGCCCATCTCACTACTTTGCTGTGTTAGCAAAGTACTTGAGAGTCTACTACTGAGAAAGGTAAAAAGTTTCTGCTTGGAAAGAAATATAATACCAAACTTCCAGTATGGATTCAAGGGCAAGCACTCGACAATTCATCCTCTTCTTGGACTTCACAGCAACATCACCGTGGGATTGAACAAAAAGGAAACCACCGTAGCATGCCTGATAGACATCGAGAAGGCACAGCGTCTGGATCAAAGGACTCATCTTTAAGCTAATGGAATTTGGCTTTCCAGGATATCTGGTAAAAATTATCAAAAATTTTCTTACTAATCGTCTCTTCTTTGTACAGGTTTCCAGCGACAAGTCAGGACTACGACCCATTAAGGCCGGAGTTCCGCAAGGGTCAAGATTAGGCCCTTTTCTTTTCAACATTTTTACAGCAGATCAACCCGAAAACCCGCCAGGCACGAGGACCAAACTGTACGCAGATGACTCCATCACATACTCAACATCATTATCACCGGAGATAGCAGCCCGTAGAGTGCAGGAGCACATCTACAATCTCTGGAACTACTACCTCAAATGGGGATTGAAGATCAACGCCAGCAAGACGGAACTAATTTGCTTCAGACCACCACAGACAAGGACGAGGGCCCGTAGAAGGATCGCTGAAAGGAGTCGGAACATTACCATAGGATTTCCTGACAACACGGTAGTGACTACAAAGGACAAAGCCAAATACCTGGGAGTAAACTTCACCAACCGGATGAAGTTTAACAAACACGCTGCAGCCATTTTGAAACGCGCCAGTTTTTCGTTTCACCTGGTACATCCTCTACTAAGGAAGCAGTATGGACTCTCAAAGAAGACAAAACTACTCCTCTACAAGCAGCTCATCAGGCCCGTCATCACCTATGCCTGCCCGGTCTGGTTCACAATTTCACCATCAGCCATGAAGAAGATCAAACTCTTCGAGAGGAAAATACTCAGAGTTTGCACTGGATTATATCGGAACCCCCTAACGAGGACGTACTGGCCAATTAAGAAGCTGTACGAGGCAGCTGACATCATCCCAATCGACCAGCATATGATGGAACTATCCACCCGAATTTTGAGGAACCTCGAAGGACATCCAAACCCGGAAGTACAACAACTGCTACAGGACGAAATTCTCACCAGCCAAAGGTACCTACACCCAAGAGCGATAATCGATGCCAGATTCCAGGATGTACTATTCAACGAAGGAAGACCATTCTACGAAAGAGCGGACAGCGGACACGACAGGGGATAAAAACCTTGAGTTATAATTAATTTTCTTATTTTATTTAACAAGACATTTATTTTTTCAATTTTAATTTTCATGTATTAGATTAAGTCGACAAAAATATGTATTTATATTTTATAAAACCATCCTTTTAGCCAGTAGAAATAAGTTAGGCCCCTTCTGAGCCAACAATCTAGTAATAGTTAATTATAAGCCTAGTTTTAAGACAATTGTATATATAAAACTTAAGCAAAATAAAAACAAACCTTAATCTAAAAAAAAAAAAAAAAAATCGACCGGAGACAGTTTAATCTTGAAAGTGAAAGAGTACAGTACAAAGTGAAATAAAGTGTTGCGAATTGTTAGTAGTAAATAAAGTGATTTAAAAGTGTGTTTGTTTGAGCGAATAATAAAAGTAAATTGAGTTGAAATAAAGTGTGTTCTTATTTAAACGGAAATATAAGTGTAAATTAAATAAGTTTTATTGTGAACCCGGAATAAAACGTTACATTGGTGTCAGAAAAGTGGAATAAAACTTATTTATTTGTGCGAATCAGATAATTTAGCGAATAAAATAAAAAGTGCGAGTGTGTTTTAACAATAAACAAAGTGTAAAACATTTTGAAATAAGTAAAAGTGCTCGCGTTTTGAAAAGTTAAAATGGGTAAAACACTAAATCAGTTAAGTTTGACTGAGCTGAAGGCGGAATTAACTAAGCGAGGTCTTCCTACTGCTGGATCGAAAAATGATCTCATTATTCGTCTACAGGATTATTTAACCCAGAAAAACGAAGAGTTGGATACATTTCAATTCGAAGTTGAAATGATAGAAGAACGAGTAAGTACTAGTTCCGATATGTTTATGTATATGTATTCGCGATATGATGGCTGTTCTCCTTGCAAAATTTGAAGAACAGAAAGATCAAATGGAACAACAACGTAAAGAACAAAAGGATGAACAGAAAAATCTTCTTGAACAAATTGAGACACAACGCAAGGAACAGAGAGAACAATTAGAAAAACAACAGAGTAGTGTTCTCGAAAAAATTGAGGCACAACGTACCGAGCAAAGGAGTGAACAACAGAATCTTCTCGAAAAATTTGAAACCCAAAAGAACCTTCTAGATGAACAGAAAAACCTCATCGAAGGTAAGCTTGATGCTATCGACAACAAGTTCGTTGCTCTTGATGCTTCCAAACAACAGTACAAAGTGAAATAAAGTGTTGCGAATTGTTAGTAGTAAATAAAGTGATTTAAAAGTGTGTTTGTTTGAGCGAATAATAAAAGTAAATTGAGTTGAAATAAAGTGTGTTCTTATTTAAACGGAAATATAAGTTTAAATTAAATAAGTTTTATTGTGAACCCGGTATAAAACATTACAATATATATAATAAAGTTTATTAAATATTATTATCAATTGATTGAGGGATGAGGGGGCTATTTGCACCATAGTTCAAGGCACAATGGTTGGCGTAACCTTAAGGGCCCAACCCATAGAATCCGTTGCGTCCGTTCCGTCGAAGTTTTCAACTGACAGCTCGATAAAATACACACGTTCTTATGGGGAGCGACCAATAAGCGACGGATCGGACGGAGACAGACGGATTCGACGGAAGAAGTAGCCCTTAGCCCAACTTTCTACTTTTTCATCCTTCGTATCCTTTGACATTGGTTGTCAACAATAGATCAGTTCGATTTTCTGCTTCTGAGTGCACACCGGGGAATTTCAGAACTAAGAACTGAGTTCTTTTCTTCTCAGATTTTATGAAGTTCAAGGCACAATGGTTGGCGTAACCTTAAGGGCCCAACCCATAGAATCCGTTGCGTCCGTTCCGTCGAAGTTTTCAACTGACAGCTCGATAAAATACACACGTTCTTATGGGGAGCGACCAATAAGCGACGGATCGGACGGTGACGGACGGATTCGACGGAAGAATAAGTCCTTAGCCCAACTTTCTACTTTTTCATCCGTCGTATCCTTTGACATTGGTTGTCAACAATAGATCAGTTCGATTTTCTGCTTCTGAGTGCACACCGGGGAATCTCAGAACTAAGAACTGAGTTCTTTTCTTCTCAGATTTTATGAATTGTATATTTGTGAAGAAAATGTAATAGAAGTAATATTTAATGATATATCTAATAAATTATATCAATTAAATACTCAAATTCTGTTGTAGAGTTCAATTTTACTATGCCAAAGTCATACCTACAACTCATAATTTGTTATAAAAAATTGTTTCAACTGAAGAGCAACTACCTAGAGGAAATCTAGTCGTGCATTTTATTTTATTAAAAAAAAAGAACAACAATAATAGTTGAAAATTTCTTGCATCAGAACTTACTTTGTGCACATTCAGCTGTAAAATATCGAACACACCTTGAAATTTGAAGTGAGCTGTCAAAAAGCAATCCGTCATACGACGTATTCTATTGGTCACCCCTTTCTGTCCCATCCTTCAACTTCAACGGATGGATTGACGGAACGGATTCTATGGGTTGGGGCCTTTAAGGGCCCGACCCATAAAACGCAACCGTCTGATCCGTCGCTTATGGGTCGCTTCCCATAAGAACGTGTGCATTTTATCGAGCTGTCAGTCAAAAACTTCGACGCAACGGACGCAACGGATTCTATGGGTCGGGCCCTTTACACTTGTGCGACTGTAACTGAAATTTAACCGACTTAGAACCGATGGGGATGATATTGACCCATTAATAATTCCAACAATAAAACAAAACTGCGAATACTTTCTATTCTATGGTCAGTAAGTGAAGGAAGATTTATTAATCTGAGTCTTTGAGAGTAAGGGGGAAGTAAATAATCATGTGACCAAGGATGAAAACGAAGACAGAAACGCGAAAACCTTCTCTGAATTGCTTCAAGTCTTGTTATATGAGTGGCATAGTAAGGTGACCACACTACACAGTAGGGTGTCCGTTATTTCCCAAAGTGATATTTTCGGGGGAGACACTCCCTAGATCGAAAGTTTAGGGCCTAAATAAGGGGAATTTTTGGAGGTCATTAACCCGTGCCTCTAGGGTCATACTTTCCCCATACAAATTTGTATGGGAAATTTTTAACTCATACATAAAATTTTTACTCTCTCGAGTTAAATTATCTTTTTTTAAAATGTTTGATAATTCTGTTTGGAAAACAGTTACTTTAAAAGATCACATTCAAAATTTCCCGTTAAAAAATGTTTTTGTATTTTATTTCGGTTACTTACTTACTTGTGTAATTTTTTTGTTGCTTTGTGAATAAAATGAAAAATGAGTAGCTACTGAGTATTAGAAAAAACACGCCTATATTGAACAAACAATTTGTTGGTTTATTAAACATTACATTTTTTTTAATTTAAATTTTTTTTTTTTTATTTCCTCTTTGGTGGAATGAAGACTTGTCTAATCTGAGGAAGACGACTAGAACAATCTTCAACATCTGCCACAAATACAAATTTTATCAACCCTATAAAGATTGCTTAAAAGTCTATAAGCGTACTATAGCTTTAGCCAAAAAAGAAAGCTGGGAGGAATACTGTCATTTCATAGAAGATTTTAAGGATTCCGCCAGGTTAAGCAAGGTTTTATCGAAAGAACACTCTAATCCATCGTTTCTTAAAAAGCCTGACGGATCCTGGACAATATCTCCAGCTGAATCCTTGGAACTACTAATGACTACTCACTTTCCGGGGAGTGTGGATAGCACCTCTGAAGTGAACCTTGCTATCAGTTACGACAGACCGAGTAAACTCCTTGATAACAAGAGAAAATATAGCTTGGACTATTAACACTTTCTCTCCGTATAAATCCCCAGGCCCTGATGGTATTCTGCCTATTATGCTGCAAAATCAGCAAGAGATAGCAGTTAGCGTGGTTTTCATACCCAAAGTGGGCAAAAGAGGACATGAATCCGCGAAGGATTTCCGGCCAATAAGTTTAACATCTTTCTTACTTAAAACCTTAGAAAGAATCTTGGAAACTCATATTAGAGACATTTTTAAAAGATGTCCCTTAGCTAGTTCGCAGCACGCTTATATGAGGGGCAAATCTACGGAAACAGCCCTCCATGAAGTCGTTAGAACAATTGAGAACTTGGTCCACTTTAAAGAATATACCCTAGCTACCTTCTTAGATGTAGAGGGAGCTTTTAACAATGTCCTAACCGAATCTATTCTCGAGGCCCTAGTGACTTTTGAAGTAGAAGACTACATCAGAAGTTGGATTATTTCAATGCTAAAAGAGAGAAGAATTCAAGCAAGTTTAGGAAATTCAAACTGTTTTAAGTGCGTCAACAGGGGTACGCCTCAGGGTGGCGTTCTTTCCCCCCTTTTATGGCTCCTTGTTATGAACAATATCCTCGTGAAGCTTGAGAGAAGTGGAGTGAAGGCAGTGGCATATGCGGATGATCTGGTTGTACTTGTATCAGGCAAATTTTTACCCGTAATCAGCGAGATCACTGACACGGCTTTGAGAAAAGTTAGCAACTGGGCTACAAGCTGTGGCCTAGGAGTTAATCAAAGTAAAACGGAACTGATGCTTTTTACAACTAAAACCAAAATCCCTGCCTTCCCTCTACCTCAGCTTAACGGCCAAATCTTATCACTTTCTTCCAGCGCAAAATATTTAGGTGTAATTTTGGACACTAAACTGAGCTGGAAGCTAAATATAGAAGAGCGGGTTAAGAAGGCGAACATTGCTTTCTATGCCTGCAGTAAAACCTTTGGGAAAAAATGGTTCTATGGACTTACACTGCGGTGGTACGACCCATTCTTACTTACGGCGCCATTGTTTGGTGGCCTGCAATTAATAAAGCATATAACATCAAAGAACAGCAAGCGTAGGGACGACTGGAGCCCTCCGGTCGTGCCCTACTGAGGCTCTAAACGTTCTCTTGCACCTTTTACCCATAGACCTTCATATAAAATACCAGGTCTCTTGTAGAGTTTTAAGGCTAAAAGAAACAGGCTGTTGGAAGGCAAAACCTTTTGGTCCCAGTGACACAGCAAATTTAATACCATAGGATATGCTTCTGACACCCACGGACTACTGCACTCCTATTTTGAATACTGTAATGAATTGCAAGGCCAGCTTCCCGTCTAGATCAGACTGGGAAGAGGGCATTGTGATGAGAGACTTCGCCACCTGCATTTTCACTGATGGCTCAAAAATGGATTATGGGGTCGGTGCGGGTGTCTACTATGAATCCCTCAATATCTCAAAATCCTTTCGACTACCAAACTTTGCCAGTGTATTCCAAGCGGAATTGATGGCAATTAAAGAAGGTTGCAAATTACTTAGGCTATATCCAAATCAAAACCAAAGCATAGCTATACTAACAGATAGTCAGGCAGCTATAAAAGCAATTGCTTCGGTCACGACATCCTCCAAATTAGTTCAGCAGTGCAGAGAGGAACTCTCATTCCTGAGTGGAAGCCTCACAATCACTCTCATCTGGATCCCAGGTCACAGTGGTTTTGAAGGCAATGAAAAGGCGGATGAACTGGCCAGGCAAGGATCGGCCCTTCATGAGTCACTAGCAGAAATAGTTAACATCTCCATGGGAGTCATGAAGGGCGATATCTTCTTAAAATACCTAACAAAAGCTAACAATAGGTGGCACCACTTGACTAGCTGCGTCATATCCAGACAAATCTGGCCCACCTATAATAAATCCAAAACATATGATCTAATCTCTAGACCCAGAAAAGAAATTAGCAGGATCGTTGCGGTATGAACGGGACATTGGCCGATAGGAGAACACGCAGCAAAGCTAGATATTCCTTACAACACCTTTTGTCGCAGTTGTTTGAATCAGCAGGAAAAAGAAACGGTATTACACTTCCTATGCCATGTCCTGCCCTTGCTAGAAGTAGAGTGCTCTCTCTGGGCAGTGAATTTTCAACGATATAAATAACATCTCAGAATTAAAGATCAAAGACTTGATCTCATTCCTCAATGCAACGAAGTGGATTTAGGCTAACCTAAACACTCGTATGTATTGAAATCACATTATTCCAATTAATCCACTTATAACTCATAGGTTTCACAAGTTTTGGTATCAAAACGGCGCATTCTGCGCTAATTTGGTCATCAAGGTAGGCTGCTTATGACCGCCATCTCTACCTACCTAAAGGCAAAAAAAATACAACTTTAATGCTAAATAAAAAAATTTGAGAAATAGATTTGTTAACTTTTAGCATACACTGTTGTCTTGATAATTCAACTCAAAAAATTCCTTTTAACAAACTGACTATAAAAACAGCTAAGCCCTTCACAATCCGATCTCTTATTAGTGTTGTCTGTATCTAAAATATGTAACATTTCTTATATCATTCTCTTATTATAATGCTTTTCTGACTGTAAAATATATACATTATTATAATCTGGTCTATGTCCCTCACATATACAATGCAAAGCTAGAGCAGTTTTTTTGTTTTGTTATTAATATCCGTACGATTTTTTAGCTTCTGCATGGAAGTACCAACATAAACTGATGGACAATAGTTTGCTCTATCACCTTAACATTTGATTTTATAACTATATTTGATTTATCGTTTTTAGAAAATTCATTGGTTTTGAAGGCAATCAAAAGGCGGATGAACTGGCCAGGCAAGGATCGGCCCTTCATGAGTCACTAGCAGAAATAGTTAACATCTCCATGGGAGTCATGAAGGGCGATATCTTCTTAAAATACCTAACAAAAGCTAACAATAGGTGGCACAACTTGACTAGCTGCGTCATATCCAGACAAATCTGGCCCACCTATAATAAATCCAAAACATATGATCTAATCTCTAGACCCAGAAAAGAAATTAGCAGGATCGTTGCGGTATGAACGGGACATTGGCCGATAGGAGAACACGCAGCAAAGCTAGGTATTCCTTACAACACCTTTTGTCGCAGTTGTTTGAATCTATATCCAAATCAAAACCAAAGCATAGCTATACTAACAGATAGTCAGGCAGCTATAAAAGCAATTGCTTCGGTCACGACATCCTCCAAATTAGTTCAGCAGTGCAGAGAGGAACTCTCATTCCTGAGTGGAAGCCTCACAATCACTCTCATCTGGATCCCAGGTCACAGTGGTTTTGAAGGCAATGAAAAGGCGGATAAACTGGCCAGGCAAGGATCGGCCCTTCATGAGTCACTAGCAGAAATAGTTAACATCTCCATGGGAGTCATGAAAGGCGATATCTTCTTAAAATACCTAACAAAAGCTAACAATAGGTGGCACAACTTGACTAGCTGCGTCATATCCAGACAAATCTGGTCCACCTATAATAAATCCAAAACATATGATCTAATCTCTAGACCCAGAAAAGAAATTAGCAGGATCGTTTCGGTATGAACGGGACATTGGCCGATAGGAGAACACGCAGCAAAGCTAGGTATTCCTTACAACACCTTTTGTCGCAGTTGTTTGAATCAGCAGGAAAAAGAAACGGTATTACACTTCCTATGCCATGTCCTGCCCTTGCTAGAAGTAGAGTGCTCTCTCTGGGCAGTGAATTTTCAACGATATAAATAACATCTCAGAATTAAAGATCAAAGACTTGATCTCATACCTCAATGCAACGAAGTGGTTTAGGCTAACCTAAACACTCGTATGTATTGAAATCACATTATTCCAATTAATCCACTTATAACTCATAGGTTTCACAAGTTTTGGTATCAAAACGGCGCATTCTGCGCTAATTTGGTCATCAAGGTAGGCTGCTTATGACCGCCATCTCTACCTACCTAAAGGCAAAAAAAAATACAATTTTAATGCTAAATAAAAAAATTTGAGAAATAGATTTGTTAACTTTTAGCATACACTGTTGTCTTGATAATTCAACTCAAAAAATTCCTTTTAACAAACTGACTATAAAAACAGCTAAGCCCTTCACAATCCGATCTCTTATTAGTGTTGTCTGTATCTAAAATATGTAACATTTCTTATATCATTCTCTTATTATAATGCTTTTCTGACTGTAAAATATATACATTATTATAATCTGGTCTATGTCCCTCACATATACAATGCAAAGCTAGAGCAGTTTTTTTGTTTTGTTATTAATATCCGTACGATTTTTTAGCTTCTGCATGGAAGTACCAACATAAACTGATGGACAATAGTTTGCTCTATCACCTTAACATTTGATTTTATAACTATATTTGATTTATCGTTTTTAGAAAATTCATTGGTTTTGAAGGCAATCAAAAGGCGGATGAACTGGCCAGGCAAGGATCGGCCCTTCATGAGTCACTAGCAGAAATAGTTAACATCTCCATGGGAGTCATGAAGGGCGATATCTTCTTAAAATACCTAACAAAAGCTAACAATAGGTGGCACAACTTGACTAGCTGCGTCATATCCAGACAAATCTGGCCAAAACATATGATCTAATCTCTAGACCCAGAAAAGAAATTAGCAGGATCGTTGCGGTATGAACGGGACATTGGCCGATAGGAGAACACGCAGCAAAGCTAGGTATTCCTTACAACACCTTTTGTCGCAGTTGTTTGAATCTATATCCAAATCAAAACCAAAGCATAGCTATACTAACAGATAGTCAGGCAGCTATAAAAGCAATTGCTTCGGTCACGACATCCTCCAAATTAGTTCAGCAGTGCAGAGAGGAACTCTCATTCCTGAGTGGAAGCCTCACAATCACTCTCATCTGGATCCCAGGTCACAGTGGTTTTGAAGGCAATGAAAAGGCGGATAAACTGGCCAGGCAAGGATCGGCCCTTCATGAGTCACTAGCAGAAATAGTTAACATCTCCATGGGAGTCATGAAAGGCGATATCTTCTTAAAATACCTAACAAAAGCTAACAATAGGTGGCACAACTTGACTAGCTGCGTCATATCCAGACAAATCTGGCCCACCTATAATAAATCCAAAACATATGATCTAATCTCTAGACCCAGAAAAGAAATTAGCAGGATCGTTTCGGTATGAACGGGACATTGGCCGATAGGAGAACACGCAGCAAAGCTAGGTATTCCTTACAACACCTTTTGTCGCAGTTGTTTGAATCAGCAGGAAAAAGAAACGGTATTACACTTCCTATGCCATGTCCTGCCCTTGCTAGAAGTAGAGTGCTCTCTCTGGGCAGTGAATTTTCAACGATATAAATAACATCTCAGAATTAAAGATCAAAGACTTGATCTCATACCTCAATGCAACGAAGTGGTTTAGGCTAACCTAAACACTCGTATGTATTGAAATCACATTATTCCAATTAATCCACTTATAACTCATAGGTTTCACAAGTTTTGGTATCAAAACGGCGCATTCTGCGCTAATTTGGTCATCAAGGTAGGCTGCTTATGACCGCCATCTCTACCTACCTAAAGGCAAAAAAAATACAATTTTAATGCTAAATAAAAAAATTTGAGAAATAGATTTGTTAACTTTTAGCATACACTGTTGTCTTGATAATTCAACTCAAAAAATTCCTTTTAACAAACTGACTATAAAAACAGCTAAGCCCTTCACAATCCGATCTCTTATCTGTGTTGTCTGTATTTAAAATATGTAACATTTCTTATATCATTCTCTTATTATAATGCTTTTCTGACTGTAAAATATACAGGGTGTCCGGTAGAAAATGGATAAGCCTAAAATGGCTGATAGGTGCACTTTTGACTGTTCTGAAACCGAATAGAAAAAGTTTCTATCGCAACCAGTTTAGAAAATATTAGCTTTTTTTCGTTCAGTGTACTTTAAATTTCATCATCTTACGTTTTCTTTAACAACAACCACGAATGAATGAATTTTATAAATTTCTTATTTTTATAATTTTCTACAATAATTGGCTCACTACATAAGAAGTTAAAAGTTTTTACAACTGTTGCATCTTTTCTTTAAAAAAAATTTGAAATTAGTTTTTCGATGCAAAATGTAAAAAAAAATATTTTATGAAAATTTTCAAACACCTGTGGTGTAAAAAAAATCCATAGGAACGTAGGTGGCCAACTTTTTTAAAAATATGAGCGTCCAAAGGGGATTGCAGAATGGTAAAAGTTTTTATCAAATCTAGAGTTACTAGGAAGTTATTGGTACCAAAGTACAAAAAAAGCCTATTAATTTAATAAATTATTTTAACTGTAAAATCTTAAGTTTTTCACATTGCTGCCACAAATGCATGGATTCCATCAGTTTTTTTAATCAGTCATATTTTACAATTATTCTTCTTACACATAACTACTAAAACAAATGTTATAACCGTTGAACAATGGCTATAAAAATAAAATGCACGACTGGGGTCGCACGTACTTGCTCTTATGCTTAAAGTTACTCTAATGTTAAAGCTTTTTATTCAAGAAAATTAAGAAAAATTAAGAAATTAAAAAAAAATAATCTGTTTTTATAATTAATTAAATACCGTTTTAAATGATCTTTCACAAAAAACCAAGTATGCCAGTTTACTTCTTGTATAAAAAGGAATTTTTAGAAAAAAAATTTCGAAAATCGTTAGAGCCGTTTTGTAAAAAAATAATTTTTTATATATAAAAATTTTCTAACATTTTTCAAAAAAACAGTTGGTATGCCATTTTGAATAAATAATTTATTTACGCATAAAAACGAATTTTCAAAATTTTTCATAAACCCGTTTTCAAAAAATTGATTTTTCAAAAAAAAATTTTGAAATATTTTTTAAAAATCCAAAAATGAGTTTTTTGAAAATTTTCTAAGATTTTAATATTACCTTTACCTAAATGCTTTTGTATAAAAATTTTCGTTGAAATCGGGTTGGTCTTGAACGAGATATTCATAAATCAAAGAAACCGTTCTATGACATGTACCGTTAATAACGGTAAAAAAAATATTTTTTTTATTTCGAAAGTTGGCTCTTATGTCTAATACTATACTCAAAAATTTTAATCAAAATCGTTAGAGCCGTTTTTGAAAAAAATTAACTTTTCTATTTCCGTTATATGACAGGTACCGTTAGTTTTGGTCCTAAAAAAAAAATTTCAATTTGTCCTCTAGGGAATCACCCAAAACTGTTAACTACCAAGCTCAAATAGTTTAGGCTGTAGCTCGAGGTACATACAGACAGACAGACAGACAGACAGACAGACAGACAGACAGACAGACGGACAGACAGACAGAATTGCCGGACCCACTTTTTTTGGCATTCTCCATCATCGTAATGTCATGTAAAATTGTTATCTCGAGTTCGATTTTTTTTACGAATCCTAAACTTGCCCTATAGTACCTATATCACAAGTAAAAATAATTTAACTTTTTTTTAATGCAAAGTAGAAAAAAAAAATTGTTTGCTCAGTTTAAGCATGGGCATACAATTGTCCATCGGGACAGCTTGTTTTGAGCTTTGACTTCTTAATGATCTCGTTTTAAAGAAAAATTGAGATTTTCGGTCCCGTTGGCCCAATGCATTGAAAATGTTGCAATGTTTTCGAATTTTTGTTCAATTCCCAATGTTATTGGGCTACGAAAAATATCCAATATTTGTTAGATGCAATTTAATTTACAGTTAATATTGTGAGCCACCTCTTATTTTATCTTTTAAACTTATTAGCGAATTAGCAAACAAAAATTTTTTTTTCTACTTTGCAGTAAAAAAAAGTTAAATAATTTTTAAATAGCCATTATCCAACGGTTATAACATTTTTTTTAGTAGTTATGTGTAAGAAGAATAATTGTAAAATATGACTGATTAAAAAAACTGATGGAATCCATGCATTTGTGGCAGCAATGTGAAAAACTTAAGATTTTACAGTTAAAATAATTTATTAAATTAATAGGCTTTTTTTGTACTTTGGTACCAATAACTTCCTAGTAACTCTAGATTTGATAAAAACTTTTACCATTCTGCAATCCCCTTTGGACGCTCATATTTGAAAATTTTCATAAAATATTTTTTTTTACATTTTGCATCGAAAAACTAATTTCAAATTTTTTTTAAAGAAAAGATGCAACAGTTGTAAAAACTTTTAACTTCTTATGTAGTGAGCCAATTATTGTAGAAAATTATAAAAATAAGAAATTTATAAAATTCATTCATTCGTGGTTGTTGTTAAAGAAAACGTAAGATGATGAAATTTAAAGTACACTGAACGAAAAAAAGCTAATATTTTCTAAACTGGTTGCGATAGAAACTTTTTCTATTCGGTTTCAGAACAGTCAAAAGTGCACCTATCAGCCATTTTAGGCTTATCCATTTTCTACCGGACACCCTGTATACATTGTTATAATCTGGTCTATGTCCCTCACATATACAATGCAAAGCTAGAGCAGTTTTTTTTTTTTTGTTATTAATATCCGTACGATTTTTTAGCTTCTGCATGGAAGTACCAACATAAACTGATGGACAATTGTTTGCTCTATCACCTCAACATTTGATTTTATAACTATATTTGATTTATCGTTTTTAGAAAATTCACCTTTTAAATTCGAAAAAAGTTTTTGCGGCATTGGTATCCGTAACCGCAGTTAGCGTTTACGTTCATTAAAAAAAACAACACGCAGCTACCGATAGAAATAGAAGCTAAGCCAAGCTGCGGATATAATGACTAGCAAAGCAAATGACTACCTACCTACTTTATGGGGCATATTACGACTCTTGTGAAATGACATTGGTATGACATTTTAAAATTATATTGATCCACATTTTTTTTTTGCATTGTGAATTGGATTTCTACATTACTTAAACACCAAATCGTTCGATTTCAGCATACAATTTGACTCGCTAGTTATAAAAGTACTGTACTTTAAGTAATATACAAAATGAGAGCTTACTTCATTCAAATACTTCCCAGCGAAAAAAGTATCATAGCCACTCTGCTGCATAACAACAGGCAGAACCTTCGGTTCGACCTTCTTTCTCCAATAAGAACCATAACATCCACCAGACAAAGAGTTATTTACTGTTCGATGATTATGTGCATACATTCCACTTAGAATAGAGGCTCTCGAAGGACAGCAAATAGGTGAGCTTGCAAACTGTATCGAAATAAGAAGAATACAAAATGAGCTTAATCTTCTCGTCGTTTTTAACATTTCACCTACCGCATTTGAAAATGTGACTCCCATTGATCCAATTAATTGCTGGACATTATGCATAGGAGTCTAATAAAAATAGTTTTAAGAAAAAAAAAAAACAAAGCTTCAACAGAACATCCCAGGGTTTCTAACTTACAAGGCCGTGTAGTACAACGTCTTGATCATCCGTTAAAATCAAAAGAATATTTGGTTTCGGTAGATTCCATAAGAATCCAGATGTACTCACGTAAGTCACTTCAAGGACAAGTGACAAAACTATCCCAAATACAACGCAATTCATTTTTCCCAAAGTAAAACCGCAACAATTCATTTTAATTAACAATATAATTTTTTATTACTCTAGTAGTTGTAGCACTAAACAATGCATAACAAGCAAGTGTTTTCCTTATACTAAGTACTTCCGTGTTGGGTGTCATATCAATCCTCTTCTTAATGCGGTGTAATGGCGGGCATAATTTCCACACCGACAAATTCTTTTGCGATACGCACACCAAGCAGGAATATCCCGAAGCTTTTGACCACTGACCTACGAAATGTATGTGATAAATTTTCTTCAGTTTAAAAATGCACAAAAAAAATTAAATTTATTATTAAAATTTTTGACATTCGAAATAAATAGGAAAATGGAAGAGACTGTCAAAAAATTATTCTGTGGATTTCTTTTTCTATTTGCATAAGATGAATCAAATTATTGAGTATTTACCATTGGAATTCATTGCTATAAATGCTTTTTAAAACTGCAATTGGATTAACGCCTTTTTGAGCCATTTTATATTAACTTTATAGTTTTTTTTTTTGTTGCCTCACGAAAAAAATAATCGTGATTTGTACAAACTACACACGAAATGTAAATTTTCTTGGAGAGTAGAGTAGAGAATAGAGATGGAGACATGAAATTCAATTGACAAATGGGATTCTACCAGGCATGAAAAAGTTGCAACAATAGTATCAAATGAACAAATTCCAATTATTTATCAATACAGCCTATAGGCTGTATAGTTCGCAGCTGAAGCGAAACGAATTCTTCCATACAAATACAAAACTAGCACAACGAAATTTTGAACGAAATAATTTTTTGTTTGTTTTTGCTTTAAAACTTATTTTCTGATGTTTTTTTTTAAATATTTTGATTTGTAATTTTAGGCGTGTTTTTCTACAACTCAGTAGCTACTCATTTTTTTATTTTATTCGAAAAACAATAAAAACAAATACTTGCGTAATTTTTATAAGTCGGCTATTACATGAAGTCTCAAGAGGCGCACCTCTTTTCGAACATAATGAGTGCAAAAGAGAAATAACATGAAAGAAAAAAATTATCCGACCGGAGAGTCGTGGGTCGAAATTCTGGGACTCTTTTTTGACGTTTCTTTTTCCACTTTTTCTTTTTTCAACATTCCTTTTCATTTCTTTTTGCCTCTTGGTGCAATACAACAACAAATCAAATCAACAAATTTAAATCAAAAGAGAAATGTCAAATTTGAGTGCTTGAAAAATTTTATTTCTCATACAAATATTTTCTCGAGACAAATTTTGTCTTGAATATTTTTGCAAGCAGTACGCAGTAAAATTTAAATATTTGGAGCCGCTGTAAAGAAAAAGTCTCCACTTAATTTTGCGCGGACAAATAATATTATTTTCTGATTTGCCTCTCAATGTAATTTCCATAAGAAAAAAATAAAAAAGACCTCTAAAAACATTTATTTTACGAATTAATTTTATATGTACGAGTATCAATGTTATGATTGTAAAATGATAATAATATGTGTTTATATCTTAATCAGGTTTAAAATATATCAATAAGTATAATAATACCTGTGTAATTTGTATTTAAAAAGTGCAAGCGAATCGCCTGAAATCAACAAAAAATACTATACAAAATATAGAAATTATTAAATTATTCTTTCATTTGTTTTGCTTTTTCACAAATAATAGTAGGTAAGCATTTTTTTTTTTATTTTCAACAATTTTGAAAGAAAATTAAACCAAAATAGTTTCTATATTTTTTGTAGTATTTGTTGTTGTTTTCCTGCGATTTACTTCCCTTATATATTATATACGCCGGGGAATTTCAGAACTAAGAACTGTGTTCTTTTCTTCTCCGATTTTATGAATTTTGAACTTTAATTGTTTATTTGTGAAGAAAATGTAATAAAAGTAACATTTAATGATATATAAGGGAAGTAAATCGCAGGAAAACAACAACAAATACTACAAAAAATATAGAAACTATTTTGGTTTAATTTTCTTTCAAAATTGTTGAAATTAAAAAAAAAAATGCTTACCTACTGTTATTTGTGAAAAAGCAAAACAAATAAAAGAATAATTTAATAATGTCTATATTTTTTATAGTATTTTTTGTTGATTTCAGGCGATTCGCTTGTACTTTTTAAATACAAATTACACAGGTATTATTATACTTTTTGATATATTTTAAACCTGATTTAGATATAAACACTATAAACTCGTACATATAAAATTAATTCGTAAAATAAATGTCTTTCGAGGTCTTTTTTATTTTTTCTTATGGAAATCTATATAACTTTCGGGTTTTCGTCGCTATCCACCAGGTGCCGTGATGCCAAGTGTCAATAAGAACGTGTGTATTTTATCGAGCTGTCAGTTGAAAACTTCGACGGAACGGACGCAACGGATTCTATGGGTTGGGCCCTTAAAATCTGGATAATTATCTGGATTTTTCAAAAATCTATGCAGATATAGTTTTTGTTGTTTTTAACACGTAAATTGTTTTGATTTCAAAAATCTCGATGTCGTTTTTTTGCACAAAATCTATAAAAATAAACAAAAAAACACACCTAATATCTCGTTTGCTAAGAATATGCTAAAAAAGTTGGGAAGAGTCAATTTTTAAACAAAAAGTAAAAATAGTAGCTGTAAATGGTTTTTAACTCAAGGTGCCAATCACATGGGAGTGGCAACAATAGGGCAGTTTACCCTAAGTTTTTTCTTCTTTCAAATTAAATTAATTTTTTTTTTGTTTTTGATTTGATTCTGAGTTGTATTTGCTTCGTCTTCACTTTATAAGTATTTTATTTATTAAAGAGTCCACCTTAATATTGTTTGAATTTTTTTCAATTTTGTTTTATTTTTTTTCCTTGTCACAATTTGTTTGATGTCATTTTTAGGTGGATAATTGTTAAACAAAATTCAATAAAAATATTGTAAACATGTCTTTAATAGTTCGAGAAAAATAAATTGAAACGTATAAAAACGGCGAATATTTCAAATAAAAATTAAAAAAAATTATAATTTTTAATTTTTACATACATTTTTGAATGCAATATTTGAAAACACTTAAAAACCAATAAAACTGCATTTAAAATTGTGTGATAGGTTTCTTACTTTAATGTCGTTTTCGATTGGAATCACTCAAGGATTCACTCATTCTGAAATAAAATAAAACAGTTTGAATCGCTTCCACTCAATTCTGTTTTTTTGTGTTTGTGTTTGTTTTTCTTTGAAATTTAAAATGTCAAACATGGCATACGACTTGAAAAATAATTAATATTTAAAGAAAATTGTGCCTAATTTTTAACGAATTAATGGGAAATTCCTTTTGGAAAATATTTTAAAGGCATAATTTATTTGTTTAAAAATAAATTAACAAATTATTTGCAGAAAACAAAAAAAAAATTAATGGAAAACAGAAAAAAAACAATGATTGAGTTTTTCTTTGACATGTAAGTATAAATGTATTAGTGCTTCTTGATTCGATTCTGATTTGAAATCGAGAAGAGAATTTCTCTTCTGAGAAGCGTTCTGGCTGTCATTTTCATGCCATTAAAACGGTATCAGAAGGCTTCTGAATGCTTCCGGACGCTTCTGGACGTCCAATCGAAAACGACATAAGTAGAATAAAATAAAACGTACAAGCAAAGCTACGAAAACAGCTAATAATTTCAAATACCGAAATAAAATATAAAAAAAATTTTTAACGGGAAATTTTGAATGTGATCTTTTAAAGTACCAGTTTTCCAACCAGAATTATCAAACATTTTAAAAATAGATGATTTAACTCGAGAGAAAAAAAATTTTATGTATGAGTTAAAAATTTCCCATACAAATTTGTATGGGAAAAGTATGACCTTAGAGGCACGGGTTAATGACCTCCAAAAATTTTGTTTTTGCTTAATTCCCCTTATTTAGGCCCTAAACTTTCGATTTAGGGGGTGTCTCCCCCGAAAACATCACTTTAGGAAATAACGGACACCCTAATACATATACATATATATACTGTTTTTATAGAGAGAAAGTAAAATCTGGATAATTATCTGGATTTTTCAAAAATCTATAGGTACAGATAAAGTTTTTGTTGTTTTTAACACGTAAATTGTTTTGATTTCAAAAATCTCGATGTCGTTTTTTTGCACAAAATCTATATAAGGTGTGTTTTTTTGTTTATCTATATAGATTTTTTGCACAAAAACGACATCGAGATTTTTGAAATCAAAACAATTTACGTGTTAAAAACAACAAAAACTTTATCTGTATAGATTTTTGAAAAATCCAGATAATTATCCAGATTTTACTTTCTCTCGATAAAAACAGTAGTGCCAAGGTAGTTTAATTGTTGTGTTCATACAGAAATATCTAAAAAAAAAATTAACAAAAAAAAAGTGGAGAAAATGAGGTTTGAAAAAAGCTCTCATAGAAAAAAATAATCAAAAATTTATTTGATGTGGTCATTGAAATGGTAATATTTCGAGATATACGCAATGCACTTTTCAGATAAGTCTTAAATGGATCCTGATAAGATTGTTGAACAAATATATATAAAATTACCAAAGTTTTTTCGAAAAATTAGAAATAAAAATAAAAAAGTTTCCACGTTTGATTTTAAAAAAATCGAAAAAAATTCAATATGGCTATCTTCAAACGCTTATAACACAAGAACTATGTATATAAAATCTATAGTACTACCCTTCAAGCAAGAAAACTGAGTTCAACAAAGAAACTCCGACCTCAGACCGCGAAAATCGGGCTTGCACTCACACACTTGCAACTTTTTGTGTATGAACACAAAAGTCGAACGAGAATCGTGGTGAAAAAGTGCGAAAAGGAAAATTGACGAAGTAAAGACAAAGGGAACAGAAAAACAAAGCGTCAACTTCATTTTATTTTTTTTTCTTGCAGTGTTTGTGGCGTGTCTCGCCTTGTTTAATATTAAATTATATATATTAAATATATAATATGGGATAATTTTAAGCCAAAAAAAGAATTCATCGATAAAATATGGGTGAGTGTGCTCGCGCAGTGATTTTTTAAATAATAAACTAATCATTTTGTGTTTTTCTTAGGAAATCTTCTTCGGCAGCCTGACGCCACCAGCACCCACATACCTTCAACATCCACAATTTGTCGAATTACATCGAGTTCTCCTGCCGCTGGCCTTCACCAGAAAATAATTATAAAAATTGTGTTTGTGAAAATAAAATGAAGAAAATAAAAAAAAATAAAACAGTTTCAGTGAAAAAAAAAAAATCTGGTTCTTTTGATTATATTTTTCATACTAATTTGAGCCGCCTTCGGACCAGTTTCTGAGCCGAAGTCGGACTCAGCTCCGCCTCAGGCGGAGCGGATTCGGACCGAGGTCGGACTTGTTTGCTTGAAGGGTATCATGAAAAAAAAACAGCGCCACCAAAATAGTAAGCTAGCGAACGAACTAAAAAATATGTCAAATTTCAAACAGAAATGTGTATCTCATCTCCTTACTCATATTATTAATTCGATCTAAGCGCCCTCGCGACCACTCAGGTAGCGAACAAACTAAAAAATTTCACTTCATGATAGTACTATAGATTTTATATACAAAGCACAAGAACGAGGCAACTAATAGGGGTATTCACGATCCGGTGTAAGGTGTAACAAAAAGGTGTAAAAATGCAAAATTTTGTTTTCTACTACTACAACTACAATAGACAAATTTTGCACAAATTTTGGGTTGGGGTATAGCAAAAGTGTAAAAGTGTAAAAAAAATTTTAGTCTGTATATTTGGTTGTTTTATTTTAAGAAAATGTTATACTTTTGCACTTTTACAACGATACAAGACCATTTGCATCGAATCGTGAATACCCCTAATGTTAATGGTCATGGTCTTAAAATGTAGCTAAGAATATACAAAAGATTTTTGGTTTTTTGTAAAAAAAAAAAAATTTTAATCCAACATGGATGCAACGGGGACAGCTGCCAAAGTGTATGTAGAGTGGTGCCAAACATTTGGACGGATTTCAAAAATCCCGATGTCGTTTTTTTGCACAAAATCTATATAGATAAACAAAAAAACACAACTATGGATAAACAAAAAAACACACCTAATATCAGATCCAAAGATAAAATTCATGATCCGGGAGCAAGAAAAAAAATACGTTCGCAACTCATTTGCGCAGTTTATTGGCGTTTTGATTCGTGATTAAGCCGAAAAGAAGGGATAAATGGATTTAAGAGAGCTCGCAATTTATCTGCAGCCAATTCATCAGTTCAGCTATATTAACCGATGTAGCACCAGAAGAATTTGTCGCACACATGGAATATATATTGTAACGATGAATTACTGAACTACTTTTAAGATAAAAGTCTGAACACACTACCTACTACTGCAAAGGTAGAAATGTGAACGGACCTTTAATAATCAAGAAACTACCTACCCTCTGAACACATCCCAAAATATCCAACTAGACTGGAAGTATGAAGCGCCCCCTCTTGGAAAGGAAGTTTCGAGAAGCAAAGACGAGAACCTTCGAAGACATTCTCGAATCTCGAAATTCCGGTATAAAAGGGCAGCGTAAACACCGACCGGGGACAGTTTAATCTTGAAAGTGAAGGAGTACAGTACAAAGTGAAATAAAGTGTTGCGAATTGTTAGTAGTAAATAAAGTGATTTAAAAGTGTGTTTGTTTGAGCGAATAATAAAAGTAAATTGAGTTGAAATAAAGTGTGTTCTTATTCAGTGCCGGTTTAAGCACTACCGGCGCCCCTGGGCAAGATTGCAAGTGGCGCCTCTAAAAAAAAATTCATCTAAAAACAATTTTTTAAAATCACGAAAAAAAGCAATAGCAGATTATGTCTTCAATTCAATTCAATTTAGTTTATTGAACTTGTTATTTACAATTGACTTAAAATTAACTTATTTCCAAGATACATTGGTTGATATAAAATTTTGTTGGCACAGAAGGGGCCTAACCTTATACAATGACTAAGTTATAAAATATAAATAAATATTATACATGGATTAACTTAATTTAAAAAGTCTGCTGACTAGGTTGTCCTCGGGGTGTTCAGACCCGGATGTCCAGTTGTGGGGTTGGTTGAGTTGGGTTGGTCAGATTATGTCTTACCTCTCATATACTTGTTAATGCATTTATTAAAAATGTGCAGTGTATTAACTTAAAAAGGTTAACTTAAAAAAAAAATTAATTATTCATGTCATTTAGGCTCAATTGACAAGACTACCTTTATCTCTGACTTTTTTGTTTAAACACATTTAAAGATTAGGTACAGTTGGTTTTATTTGAACAATATTTTTTCAAAAACTTTTTCAACTAGGTACATTAATGTCGTTTTCGATTGGAATTACTCAATGATTTACTCATTCTGAAATCCAATAAAAAACTTTGAATCGCTTCCACCCAATTCTAAAATTTAATATCTGTATTGGTGAAAAATCAAATATTTTGTTTTTGTTTTTTCACTAGGAGAATAAAAAACTTGCAGCACGCTTCTTAATGAATCCAGGCGCTTCCGGACGGCCAATCGAAAACAACATACCTTTATAAGTATAAGGTTTGTTCGTTGTGAGCTCTAGGGCACTCTGGGTCGCTCCGAATTCGTTGTCAAGCGTTTTTTGTAGCTCCTTTTTCAACCAGAGTTATTTCCTCTGTGTTCGATGTTCGCTGATGAAACTAAAGCTCTGAGGTGTTCGATGTAAAATGAAAACCCGAGAAACTCTGATTTTTTTCACAGTTAATTGAAATGACTTAGAGTGCCCTGGAGGGGGAACAACGAACAGACCTATTTTTTTATTCTCACACACAAACGTAGTTTTTATGAGAAATGGAGAAGCTGTCAATTTTTGGCATTTCTGGATTTTGGGTTTTCGGGATTTTGTGTTTTTGGGTTTTCGGAATTTAGGGTTTTCTGGATTTTGGGCTTTCTGGATTTTTATTTCGGGATTCTGTCCGTCTCCCTTCTCTTTCCTTATTCATTATTATAGGGGCACCTTTGCAAAAATTAAATTGGTAGGAGGAATATTAGGATTGCTTTAGTCTTTCAAAAGAAATTGGGGCGCCTTGTTCTTCAAAGATGAACGAAGATTTTGGACACCATTGTCCTTCCGGAAGCCAAATAAATTAACCCAAAATTGGGGGGCGCCTTCATTCTTCAAAAAGTTTAGGACAAACAATACGAGCGCCGTTGAAAATGTAAAATAGAAAAAAATTGGGGCGCCTTTGTGAATGTAAAAAAAAAATAAAACATCGATTGGAAAGACTTCGTTATTTATATAACTTTTGTAAAAGTTCGGGCCGCCTGCGGCGCCCCTCAATTCTTGCGCCCCTGGGCGACGGCCCAGGCTGCCCCCCCATTAAAACCGGCTCTGTTCTTATTTGAACGGAAATATAAGTGGAAATTAAATAAGTTTTATTGTGAACCCGGAATAAAACGTTACAATATGTTAAATGTTTAATACTTTACAATATGTTGGATTGCTCGGCTCTTGGCATATATTGGCTGAGTGGTGCACTTTGAAGAAGAAGGTAATTACCTTCAGGCAGAAACTTGTCGAACACATCATTCAGGTTGTCTTTAACTTGATGGCCACGAACCAGAATCAGCAGAAGGTAAAAATTTCATAAATTTTGTTTGTGTTTATTTTTTCTTAAATTTTTTTTTGTTCTTCTCTAGACCATGAAGAATATTCGTTTGTGAAATCAATTTGACCCAATGTCAACTGGAACTCAATCAATGGATCTGCTGGCGTTGCATGTTCCTCCAGAGAATTTAATCCTGCCACTATTGCAGCTGTTAGAACCAGCACATGGCTCTCATTGCTGATAGCTGCTGTGAATCGGCGAGCAGTACGAATCAACGTAGTTGCAAACAGATTCTCTGCGGCTAAATCAACATACAAACGAAAGTCAACAGGACAATCCATTGCTCTGTTCGGATACGCAAAGAAGCGAGTGCTCCTAAGTCAGCTATTACACGAAGCCTCAAGAGGCTTGACTCTTTTTTCTAATTTTCTTTTGATAATCATTCTGTGAGGCGCGTACTATTACCTTAAAGGATATAATAGGTGTGTTTTTTATTACCACCGGTCTTAACTGGACAAAAAAAACGCCTCGGGGCTTAACCTGAAATCTTGGCAGCACTGTATAATGAATGTTCCGAAAACAGCAGACACAACAAAAATTTAGAGTTGTCATATTTTTCGCTTTCGTCTTTTTCTTGTATTTTTCATGTATGTTTTACAAACAGATATGAAAATGTATGCTAGCAAAACTAGTTAAATACATTTTGTCCTTCCAAGCGTCATTTTTCACGTTTGTAAACAAATTCTAAACAATTTATAAACAAATTAGTTTGGTAGCACAGATTTAAAACTGTTCAAAAAGTTAAGCCCAGAGAAATCTCCGGGCTAAACAACTAAGCCCAAGGGGCTAAGGTGTTGTTGTATTTAACATGTAAATTGCTTAGCCCAGACTGCGTTTTTTTTGTCCAGATAAGACCTGTTGTAATAAAAAACACACCTATTATATGGAGTGCTTGTGCTGTTAGTTCCGTGAAGCTTTTATAGAGGGCTCTAGTTTATTAAATTTTTTCGATGAGTGCATGCCTTCATTTTATTTTCATTAGATGGCTGTTATCAACAAGCGTGTTTATTTACAGCTGCGGAACCGGACTCGCACTGAAAAACGAAGGCAGCGACCCCTATGCATGTGTTTGGCGTTACAATGTATTAGGTATAGGATCAAGCACTCCATATCCTCTAAGGTTTTTTTGTACACCCAAAATTGACGAATTCCATATCGTCCCGTTTCTGCTTGAACCTCGTAAGTACATTTTCTTAGAAGATTTTATTTTCTGCCAAACATTGCTCTAAAACTTACAGAAAGAATAGGTACAAAGGTTTAATTGTAGAATCAACTCAATCAATATGTCTTAATCATAACCTGATTTCCCTTTGTTCAATTCATATTTTAAATTTTGAGAAAAATGTATATTTGTTTTAAGAACTGAACAAAGTTTGCTTTGTAGATACGTGGTTCAGGCAGAAACGGGACGATATGTTGGTTTGCTACAAGCACAAGAACAAATATTCTTTTCTGAAGGTTTTTTTTGGGTGCTGAATTCCGTTTTGAAATGTTACCGTTATAAAATGCAAAAAAAACTTTTTCCTTGGGTAACGGTATTTCAAAAACCGAGGCTAATAGAATTTATGACTTTGGAGTTTAGCACCCTGTTACGTGTGCGGCAACCTGCGACTGCCTGTAGAAAAAAAAAAACAAGAACAATACGAACTATTTTGCAGTTTTTTATACTAGGTATGATGGAGGATGCTGGGCATAGATGGATGTTGGTGTGAAATAGCTGAGAATGGTAGAAATTATAGCAAAATTTACTTTCAAATAGTGATAAATAAACATTAAACTAAAGCCAGAACTATAATTGGCGGATGGAGTCGGAAGCTACTGTCAATTGTTGTTATTTTCCATAAGTTTTCATCCGACGAGTGCGCTCGCAACCGCAGGGTTCGCTACTGTAGCAGGGTTCGAACCTCGGTCATGAAATTTTGGAGCAAATTTGAAAAAAAAAATGGAGCAAATGCAAAATTTCCGGAGTAGATTTGAAACAAAAATAAAATCTACCTTTTAGGAACTTTTTTTTAATAAAAAATAATTAAGTCTTAAATTAAAGTCAATAATTCAATTCATAAAAAAGAACTATTTTGTGATACATTCACCTTGGACCAAATTATATTGTTTTATTAGCCTCATTAATGCAAGTAGTGGTTCAAAAATGTGGTTGCAATTCTAAAATAAATACAATTTCGATTTAAAACATTCCAATCTGGTTAGCAAAGTTAGTTCAGGAAACAATTTTTTTGTGTGGAAAAAGTGGAGTAAATCCTGAAAAATCGAAGCGTTTGAGTAGATTATTTTTTTCCCTCAAAAGTGGAGAAAATTTGCTCCGATCGGAGCAAGGTTTTAACCCTGCTCAGTAGTTTAGGGGAAATTACAACCCCCAACAAAGTCTATACTTTGCAGATGTATGTGTTTCCTTATTTACCACAATCTTTCCCCTCAAAATATTGTAGTTTTGTTTCTCCTGAAAAAAAATAAACTCTTTGGTAAATGGGAGAAAAAGAGCGCGATGTATGCAATGCACAAAGTTTTGTCTCTTTTGTAATGGCGGTTCGCATTTGATTTGACTTTTCCTGCATTTTATATTTTCTAGTGAAACCTTGATAGCCACAACATAATTACATAAGGAAAAAAAACATTTCTGAACAATTTAACTTAAAAAAAATAAATAATCTTCTCAGTGTTATTTGTGAAAACTATTTTCTAAAAAAACAATACATATACCACTCAAATTCTTCGGCACGCCACACAAATTCCACCACCATTTCCACCATTAAAATGCACAGCCTCAGCCTTGTGCATTTAGAAAAAAAGTCATAAAAAAATGACACAAAAACCAACCCCAATTGATTTGGAAAATAAAGGTATGTTTATTTTAAAATTGATAAATTATATAGTTGTTGACTTTTTTTTTCTTCTAGTGGAGATCAATTCCAGACATCAATAACTGAGTTTACAGTTCAAAAGGTTCCTCCACGGCATCCAGAACGAGTGAAACGAATCTTATGTTAAATAGAGACTACAAAACTTGAGTGTGATCAACATTCCACAGACTTGTAGTGTAAGTTAATAAGATTCCCTTCTGCGGTTTGTGAAGCTAATGGTATTATTTTTTTTCTCAGGTCTGCACCCTCCGACCATTTGTTGATGTGTTCGCTCTAATCCTAGTCAAAAACAACATTCAACAATTCTATATCGACTATAAAAATGACGTCAGAGACTCCTTGCTCGCCACAGTATTGGATGCAGTCCGTTCGAGTGACAATCAAGATGTGCAAGTTTGTATTACAAACAGATTGCGAGGCAACAGTTGTGTGGATAGATATAAGATTTTAGAGAAATTCAACGCCAACTTTTCTCATATTGGTCTGAATTATATATAATTCGACTGAATAAATCTAAATCTCTAACCAAAGTTTCAACTTCAGAGTTTATTTCTAATTTCATGTGTAATTTCAAAAGGTTTAGATTCACTAAGAAGAAACAACTTCTTTTACGTACAAATTTCACCACATAATTACGTACTTCTTGATTCGAAGTTTCAGTGATTTTTCTGTAGGTAAAAAAGTACTGGCAAATGTACATCAGAAGCACTTCCAGAGGTGCGTTCTTTTTCTAACAATAGTCAACGATCGTTGTTATGTCAAAAATTATTGTTGAAGTGCTATTGTTAGAAATCGTTGGATTTTTTACAAATCATTTAGGAACGATTTATTGTTAGAGATTGTTAGACTGTCAAACCACCAGCTAAATTTCTTTTGAGAATACTTTTATTTCCATTATTATAACAAAAAAATTTTTTTTTATTCACAATAAATTATCTTTCATCAAAAAATTACAAAACTCTCTTTTTATTTTCATTTTTTCCGCTTATTTCCAAAAGAAAAAAAATCTTTGAGTTTGTTTTGTAAACAAAACATACACTTTGACACATCAACAATCTCATGAATGTTCAACTCATATCATGGAGGTGAGTTGGAAATAGTTACGATTTGTAACTATTTGACACTTCAAAACGAGTTTAGGAACGATGTTCATCTGTCAAATAGTTACAAATCGTAACTATTTTGTAGTTTAGGAACGACAAAAGTTAACGATAGTTAACAATAGTTAACTATTGTTAGAAAAAGAACGCACCTCAGATGTGCTTCGCTGATGTACTTTTGAAGTACATTTGTCTGTACTTTTAATGGAGGGGAAATTTATTTCATCTTGCATGCAAGAAAGAGATAGCTGCTTCACGTATTCTTATATGCAGAAAGTATATAACTGAGTTTTTTTCCGAGCTCCTATCTTTTTTCAGTGGAAAAGAAGTACTTCTTTTACGTACATATTTCACCTGTTTTTTCTGTAGTTCTACGTTTGCTGGATATATCTTATTTTCTTCCACCTACTATTCAAAACAAAAAAAACTGCTGTCATTTTATTATTCTTTATTTTCTCTTTCTTTGTCGATTCCTTCTCCTTCCCCGTTTTCGCTTCTCGTTCCAACTTGGCTTCTCCTTCTTTCTGTCCAGATTGGGCTTTTAAGCCAAACGTCAGTGTCGAAGAAAAAAAAAAAAGAAACAAGGAAAAAACTGTTGACAATTCAATTTTGAGGAAAAGTGGCATGTAACGTGTATTATGCATGTATGCTTTTGTTTTCCTCAGAATTGATTTGATTTGATTGGCTGGTTTTTTCTTGTACTTCTTTAATAAACAGTTATGATAGAAAGGAAAACGACAAAGACAGATTACTTAAAAGCCCAATTTTAACAAAAATCTGCAATAAAAAATGATTCTTTTCCAGGCGTTAGGATGGCGCTAGTAAATTTTCGTCGCGTGAGAGTACTATGAAAATTCATATACAAAGTTTTATATACAAATTTTGAATTGAATTGAATTCTTTATTGAGACTTAAAATTCTATTACAAAGTGTGTTCTTATCTATATCTTAAGTACTACTGCGGCTATAATGTTTTGCCTGCTTTGACAATTTATTTGAAATGCCTCGTGGCTGTCTTTTATATATGGTTTGACTACTCTTGCTCATGGGAGTATATTGTTATGTTTTATTCCGGGTTCACAATAAAACTTATTTAATTTCCACTTATATTTCCGTTCAAATAAGAACACACTTTATTTTAACTCAATTTACTTTTATTATTTGCTCAAACAAATACACTTTTAAATCACTTTATTTACTACTAACAATTCGCAACACTTTATTTCACTTTGCACTGTACTCTTTCACTTTCAAGATTAAACTGTCCGGTCGGTGTTTACGCCGCCCTTTTATACCGGAATTTCGAGATTCGAGAATGTCTTCGAAGGTTCTCGTCTTTGCTTCTCGAAATTTCCTTTCCAAGAGGGGGCGCTTCATACTTCCAGTCTAGTTGGATATTTTGGGATGTGTTCAGAGGGTAGGTAGTTTCTTGATTATTAAAGGTCCGTTCACATTTCTACCTTTGCAGTAGTAGGTAGTGTGTTCAGACTTTTATCTTAAAAGTAGTTCAGTAATTCATCGTTACAATATTATTCGTTTGGATTGACGGAGGGTCATTTAACAATATATATATACATACATACAATAGACTACTACTAAAATAAAACTAAATAACGAAGACAAACAGATGCCATAAATGTATATTTGATGTCGTTTTGCAAGAGTTAGAGCGAGAGCGCACTAACAATATTATTTTGCTTCTCATTTGGAAAAAATTTACATTGTATTTGATATTGAAAGTGTGAGAATGAGATGGCATTTTACATAAAGTCGTTTTATAAGTAATGTTTCATTTTCTCTTTTGAGATGTATCTTTTATTATTTTTGTTTTTTCTATATCTTTTATTATGCGAACACATATAACATTCAGATTTGAATACATATAATGACTATATATACTAACATGTAACATTTGAGTTGAGCATTTGGATACGACTTTTTTTTTTTTTTTTTAGATTTTTTTGTTCTTTTAGGTTTTATTGTTTATAATAAGAAATTATGAATTCTTAAAGAATAAACGTTTGTACCAAGGTATTATCACAGCAATTTAACATTTACTCAGTCTTTCATTCTGGCAATAAGTGATTAGAATAATACCAGGTATGATATATACTTAACAATACGCTTAGACTAAATCAGGTAAGTACTCCCAACTAACAATTTTACTTCTTGAAGGTACTAACGAAGCTATTTCCAATTAAGATAAAATGCTTGTATAAGCCCATACAGAAGTCTTTTTGGCCCACCCGAGAAGCTTGACAGGCTCTTAAACAGTCACATAAAAGTTGATTGGAGACACTCATTACATTTTTTTAAAGCCTTATAGAAAAAAAAGCAAATACAAGATGCAATAAGCTTCCTACAAAAGTCTTTTATTGCATGCTTTTAGTTTTATCAGAAAGCTGTGAGGAAGGTAATAATATTTCCAAGTGCAGGGTTTTGCATTCCCTTACGGCTCGCGTACACCAAATCCGTCATCGGACGTTGTCGGCCGAACTCGGCCGATAGAACCAAGCACACAGAAAGAAAAGAGAGTGCGTACACCACTGAAAGTGACATCGTCCCTTGACGTACGATGACGCCCGATAATAACCGATCAACCGGCATAATCCGAAATTGTTTGGATTTTTCGTCCGTTGTCGGGTTGATTTATACAGAGATATTGCTAAAAGCCTTTTCTTTGCAAAAATTGGCGGTATGAACTTTCAAAAATATAAATTTCTTCAAAATATTCCATTGAAAACAATTATTATATGCACTTCAAGTTTCACAAAGTCAGACTATAGAACGGCAGCGCCGTCCTAGATCGGAAGCAGTGTATGCAGACGATCGTCCGAGAAAGTCGTCCGAGTAGTTCCGACCCGATGTCGGCCGATAATTCGGTGTTAGTGTACGCGAACGGTTAGAAGCCGTAGATTTCAAGAGATGTCTTTGACTCAAACTCTAAGAATACTTACAAAACCTTAAAAAAGTACTGTCGTAGACTTGTGGAAGCCTAAACGAAGTATATCAAAATGAAATGAAAAAAAAAGTAGTCATGTTTTTTATTAATTTTTATTATTAATTTCTTATTTTTATTTCCCCATTCATTATTTCTTTCTGCAATCATATGTATCAATGTTATTATTTAATTTAAAAAAACTTTTACTTACTTGATGGGTTTTCCGGGATTTGAACCGTGGACGTCCTGGTTACGAGTCAGCTACCTTATACTTCGCACTATTCTGCTATATGATCAAACAGTGTCAATTTGGAATCAGTTGAAACCGAAAAATATAAAGGCGGCTTCGAATCAGATTTCTAATGAGCATCGCTGTCAAAAAAATATGGTGACCATCTGTATATTTTTCGAAGTTGTTTCGTTTTTTTTACTTTTTTAATTTTTTTTGTTCCCAATCATCATATATGAACAATATTATAATCCACATAATATGAAAAAATATTTTGCTTTAAATTTATGTTTTAAAAAATGGATTTAAAAATTCTGTTTTTTTTTTACAAATTCTTTGTTCAAATGGCTTATACTTTGTTTTAAAACAATATTTTCGTTTAAATGTTTTTTTTTATTTTTTATTTTCTTAAAGTTAAAATAAAATTTATTATTTTATCAATATGAAAAGTTTAACGGCCATATTATTCACAAGTTAAAAAAATACATCTGTATGTTAAGAAATTGAAATGTGAAAAATAAATCCAAGTCCATAGATACTATTCACTATCACACAGTGAAAAATTTAGTCAATTTTAACTAATTTTTAACTATTTTCATAGTTAAAATCGGGATAACTATTTTGGATTTGGATTTATTTTTGACATTTGACAATTTTACATCTAGATGTACCTATTCAAACTAGTGAATAATATGGCCGTAACCCGTAAGCATTCTAAAGTCTTAACTATGTACATTGGCTCAGAAAGTGAAAAAGTACGAAAGTGAACATTTTCAAACGCATTGTTGTATAGTTTTTCGGGCTGAAAAATTAAAACAAATGATGCAGAAAGCTTATTTGTTGGCCAAAAAAACAATTTATATACTCTTTTTTACAAAGAGAAAAAAAAAATAATATTCAATTTTGTACTTTTTCAAAAACTTTTTGCATAAAGTAAACATATTTTTTTTTACAACTATAACAAAGTACCTACTTTTGAAAATTTTCACTTTTCTACTTTTTCACTTTTTGAGCCAATGTAGTTAAGCCTTAATCAACTGCTACATTTGCATTTTATTTTATTATTTATTTTTGAAAAATCAATTTTTTTTAAATCTTCAATTATTAATAATAATATGTGTTATATTACATTAGCTGCGTTTTACTAAGACCGATGACCCATATATGTAGATAAAATAAAACGATCTGGATATGGATGCATATTTGTATATTCATCTCTTATTCGCTCATGTTCGTTTATTATCCAATTAATACTCCATCTCTTATTTTTCTACGAACGTACAAAAGCCATCTACCTATCAAAATAGGAACTAGTTGCTGATTCAATGAAAATGATACCGATAGAAAGCAGGATCACGCCGTGTTGTTATTGATTTAAGCCTAGTTCATACTTATGAAGCAAGTCGTGAAGTGAATCCATATACATATTTTTTCGTGGTGAAAAAAAATTGGAGAGTTTGTCTTCACGACGTGAAATATAGAGTTCACCTGCAAAATATACTGGAATCTTTTTCACTCGTGTATCAACTCGCCCTATACATTTTTTCGAACAAAATTAATTTGAAAATTAAACACAATCAAAAATTTTATGAATTCACTTCACGACTTGCTTCAAAAGTATGTACTCATCTTTATGTGTAAAATTGATCCTGATCTAGATCCTCATCCATAATAAAACACGGCTATTATTTTTCTTGTTTTTGTGAAAAATTTAATAAAAGTTCGCCACTTGATGTGCCAAATTGCTTAACATCGCCATTCACACTATTTACATATGACTCAGAAAATCGGGAACGGTCACCCTATTATTACATTATTTTGTTTCAAATGAACGACTACTCTATTTTTTTTCCAAAAGAAGTTACATTCGAAACAAAAAAGTTTTTCAGGAACAGCAACAGTTTCCACAGAAAGTTAAAAGTTTGTCTTCAACGGCAAACACTCTCCGTGTAAACCAGTAATTTCCAATGGTAAGTAATGACTTATTGAAATTCACCACAACTCACCACATGAAGCTAAAGGTTATTTAACAAACAAACCTAAAAGTAGTGCATTTGAACAAAAAAATACATTCGATTCGAACAACGGCTCTGTGAAAAAAAAGTTATTTTAACGATTTCATTTGTTGATGTTAAGAACCAACAGTTGGCTGGATCAGTTGATAAGCAAAATTGTGTTAGTTGGACTTTCGAAAAAAAATCGTATTCATAAGTTTGATAAGTTTGAGGGACATTATCTCCGTTATTTTTCTTGCTTAAAGCTGGACATTTTGGGATCGTTGTATCTGGATGTATATCAGGTGAAATGTTGCAATTAAAATCCTCAAGTATCCGTTTGACAACTTGAGGCAGGGGATGGTTACCGTTTCGGAGCAATCGTTTTATTTTTCCCAAAGCATTTTCGAATGGATATGCGCTGAAGGAATCCAATATTCCAAACCGTTCCACCTCGTCCACCAAGTGCGATAAATTGTGCACATTGCTTGTCATGTGATGTTCACCGTATATTTCGGCAAACACTTCAATATATTGAAGTATCATTGAGCGTGCTAGTGACAAAAATTTAAAGTATTGCCTGGACGATAAAATAGTTACGGCGCAAAAAATTAACAGAAAATGGTTGTAAGCTTCCAATGGTAGATGTTTTTGTAGGATATTTATTCCAATGTAGTGGAGGAATGTTCTGTACTCTGTTCCTTTCCAATGGGACAGACAATCCAAACCACGAACAGCTCGATGGAATTCTGCCGGCATCTTGCACTGAACAAGGTATTCAGAGACTTCGTTCGTGGTTTGGGCTCTCCATTTTGTATTTGATTGGCGAAAAGTACCATCCCTCCACCCAAACAGGAGGCGTTTCATCAACCCAAGGTGAAGGAGGTGTAAAGCATCACCAACTGGGAATTGTTGGATCATGTCTATGTTGAGTTGCAGTAGCGGAGAATCAGTCTTGTGGTGAGATCCATACTTTTTTTCCCTAAACTTGATATTGGTTCTTTGCTCACAAATAGTTCTGGGGAATATATTTGTGTTGGTGATATAACTATATTCCCCAATAGTGGTACATTTTTGGCACCCATGTTGTGCGTTGAAGTTTGCAACTCCTGCAACAAAATATGGTTATTTATATTAGGGTTAGGGTTTAAAATTTTCTTAAAAAAATAAAAAAAAAGAATTTTGATTATACACTTGCCTTTTATATATGCACGTGCTGGAGAATCACATATTATGCTGCGAAGGACCACAGTTATTTTATGGGAGTTTACGCGGACTCCATTATCCATAGCAGCCCTGAGTTCATTTACAAAATGGAGTAGGAAAGATTCCAAGTCAGAACATTTTCCTACTCCACTATAAATGCCAATGACCATGGCTGGGAGCTTGGGCATTTCCGTGATATTAAAAAGAATTGGCCAAAACTCAATCCTTGAACTGTTAAACAGAGGCAAACCGTCCATATTAATATTAATCGAAATTGTTTTCGATTCTGTTGTGTTTTTAAAAATTTTTATAATGGAATTTTCAAGGCCATGGTGCCAATATTGCCCCCCATTTGAATATTTTGTTGTTGTGATTTCCTGTGGTGTCTTTAATAGAGTCCTCGGATCTTCCGGTAAAATATTCGATATATCAGAGTTTATAATTTTAAATAGTGATTTTAGGGCAACGTGAGTAATTTGGTGGTTGATTGCCCACGTTCGCAAATGAGAACGAAATCGACTGTTTTTTTCAAATTCGCTTTCATATGACAACCATTCTTCATTGTCGGCGTTTTCAAATTGGTTAAAATTGGAATTGTTTCCAATGATATTGTCATTGTCAATATCAATATCATCTTAAACAAAATCAGTAAATTAGAAAAATGTATGGATACAAATTAAAAAAACTAATTAATTAATTAGATAAAATAAAATTCATATATAAAACCCTCGCGGATTTGAAGGCTTCATTTTGTACCAAGAACTCTTGAAATAAAACACCACACATAAATGAAATTAAAGGCGGTGAACTTGAAATAAAAGTTATTTTTATGTATAGGTACATCAGTGTCAATATTGAGAGGATGTGCATGAAATTTGCCCAGGCAAAATATACATTTGCTGTGAAAAATGACAAGTGAAGATTTTTAAAAGCAATTTGCTTTATATTGTCACACAGATTACGTACCTGTAAGTCCATACGCGAATCGCGACAGTGTCAAAAGTTATTCAAGGTCAAAGTCGAAAATTTATGCATATATAACTCTTGGAAACGACATTTGACTTTGAATCGCTTGTACGTACTGCATTATTTTGCATTCAATTTGAAGAATTAAAATATTTAATTAAACATCTCTCTATATTGAAATATTAGTTAAGACACAAATGTACGGTATACATTAAAATAACTTTTATTTCAAGTTCACCGCCGTAAACTTCGTTTATAATGTTGGTGTTTTGAAAAGTTCTTGTTCTTGGTGCAAGATGTAGTCAGTTCAAATCTCGCGAGGGCATGTTTTTGTATCCGAATTTTGTTTTTCATATCTGAAATTCAAATTTATGCATATATGTATGTATTTGCATTATAAATACAAATACATAAAATAAATTAAATTTGCAGATAATTTGAAGCACATCGTCCGACATTTATAATATATAAATTTTGTAATAAAAAAATGTGAAAAATTGGAAAAGTTACCTAATAAATTATCAGAATGGTTTACATCACTATGCTCAAATTGAATGGGTTCTAGCACTTCTTGTGAAATTATGTTAATATTGGGATTTTTTGATAATACGAGGCCATTTGATTTCTTTATTTTTTTTGATATTTCAATTGCCCTTTGCAATATTGCTTCACTTTCTTTACGTACTGCTCTCTTATAAGTTCCAGAACGTTAGCTCATTTTCAATATAGAATTTTATAGATTTTTTTAAAAAGTGAAATTATTACCAACAATGAAAAAATTGAAATTTAATCTCAAAACAAATATCAATCGTTAAGCTTATGAAGGTTTGGGTGCAGCACTTTAATAGAAACAAAATAAGATGTAATCATTTCGCCTAGATTAACTTATCGAAATAAATGCTTTTCGCCTGAAAGTACACAAAATTTATGCTTGTGTTATCAGGGCTTTAAGAAATAAAATTTGGTTACATAACTTCGATGAAAAAAACTAAAAGAAGTATACATATATGCTTGTGTCAGGCTTGTTTTCAAATGACTTATGAAAACGATATTATAGTTTATACATAATTTCGCTAAGTGAAATTTGTCGAAGGCGAAGCTAATGATTCTTAGCACATGCATCTGACAGATGTAGACAAAACTTTGTATGTATCAAGATTATTGTTTTTACAATATACTTCTACTAAGTAACTAGGATAACCATTTTATTCGCAGAGATATAAATACTCGCGTGACAAAATAAAAAAAAAAAAATATTAAGGGGATTGTTTCACAGGACTTGTACAAAAAAAAGTTAGTTGACTTATTTCACTGAGATGAAATTATAAAAATAGATGATTTTTACGCATTTGCTTTAAGTTATTCTTCTTTTAGAGTTAACTAAAAATGACTTATGGAAACTGAGCGTTTTCGGATTTGAATAAAAATATAAACCTTCTTCAAGGTTTTTATAAGCGGGCCTAGTACAAACTCTTTGGTAGAGCCTGTTATTAAAAGTTATTTCTTGGCTTTTATTTCTCGTGCTTTTATAATCGAATTTCACATGGTCTTATTGAAATTTTAACGAAAGTTTAACATTTATGCTTGTATAGAACATTTAATTCAACTTCGAATGGTTTTTAAAGAAGCCGTTTAAGAAATTATTGCTTCGAAAATTTGAATCTTCGATGCACAAACTCAATACAAGTCCTATAGAAATAATAACTCCAAGAAAAACGAAAACTTTTACCTTATAGAAGAAAAAATGTTAGTTGGGCTGTCCACCATAAACAGTAAACAAAATTCATTTTGATAGTTTCTTTTTTTTTTTTTTTTAATTTTAATTTTGCGAATGACCTTCAAGAAATCAGCGCAATTTTCGTATACTGAGTGCGAACAGAGGATATGTGTTAAATCAAAAGTAGTCTTAAAATACATAGAGAGAAAAAGTGATTAGCAACGATTTTGGCCCAATGTGGCCTTGGCATAAAACAAGGGAGTGGATGTTAATGAAGAATCCAGGTTTAGAGAAAGAATACCGAGTGGAGATAAGTAACTGGTGCTATCCCAGGAGGACCCTGACTGAGACTCGACGACTTGATTAATCAGGTCGTTTTCTACTAGTTCAAGATTATTAATTGCTTTTTTCATTAGAGAGAGGTTATAGCTCAACAGCGGAATAGTCTTTGTGATGTTATAAATGTAGTTATTAGAGAAACGTTTGGTAGGCGACTCAAAATTTTTCCCAGCACACAGTCTGAGGATTTTTCTTTCCAAAATTTCCATCGACTGTGCCACGGTGGGGGAGAAAGGCATAATTCATGACCGGTCTGACCAAGGTTTTGTAAAAGAGAAGCTTGGTTTTAGAATTGAGATCCTTATGTCTAAAAAAAGGCATAATCATGTTAGAAATTTTCCTAGCTTTTTCAATTGTTATTTTGGCGTGAGGGTTGAATTTCAGCAAATTATTAAAGTTAACCCCTAGGTATTTAAGTTTATTTTTCACCTGAATGTTGCAACCGTCCAGTCTAACTGTGAGATTTCTTCTTTCACTCACCACCCCTGGTGGTCCTTTGCTACTGGCATTACGGATGCAAATGAGTTCGGATTTTGGAACATTTAATTTAATTCCCCATGTCTTATAAAAAAGGTTAATTTTGTTAAGGTGTTTCTCCAAGAACCGAAGGGCTGCAATGGGGGATTCGTGGCTCGAGTAAACGATGGTGTCATCGGCATACAATAGACCTGTTGGGAGCAGGTTATTTCCTGCAATTTGATGTGGGAAGTCATTTATAAAGATATTGTAGAGGTGTGGCCCCAAAATGGATCCTTGAGGAACACCGCTATTCCACTCGCACAAGTTGCTCTTGGAGCCTTGAATTTGAATAAAGAAAGATCTGTCAGTCAGAAAGCTATGAAGGATGTTCAGGGTATGTGTAGGGATACTGAGGGAGGACAACTTAGCAAGAAGCCCCACCCTCCAAACGCTGTCAAATGCTTTTTCCACATCTAATGAACAGGCAACAGTGCATTTTTTTTCTCTAAGATTAAGAACTGCATCATTTTGGAATTTGAGAAGCGCGTGGAGGGTGGAGTGTCCCCTTCTGAAACCAAACTGAAAATCAGGGATGGGATCAATCGGGTTTTCGGTAGGTGAGCATAAGGTGTTCAAAATTATTTTCTCGAGGATTTTGCCTGTGTTTGATAAAAGGGAGATGGGTCTGAAATTGTTTATCTCAAAGTCGTCTGGATAGGTAGCAATCTGGCTGTTTTCCAGGTTTTAGGGAAATGTGCATTGTTGATGCAGTGGTTGTAAATGATCGTAAGAAATTCAGCACCCAGGTCTGAAATTTTTTTTAAAGCAAAATTGGATATTAAATCTGGACCGGTGGACTTTTTGGGTTTAAGTTGTTTGACCAATTCTTTGACTGCATCAGGGTCTGTGAAGATGTGATTTGTATCGAACGAAGAGTTCATCAACTCTCGTTCGATGTTTTTTGATAGTTGAACAGAGCTACTTTGTGCTCTCGTTCTATGTTTCTATGTTTTCTCTCCTTCTTATTGGAGAGAAACCATTTTATTTTTAGTCTTAAGACGAAAGCGGAAAGATTCGGACAGAAAGTTCGGTTATCGGAAAGATATTTTTGTTAACGGAAAGTTTTATCATTGGAGAGAATAAAAAATCTGATCGTGGTTTTTGCTTCGGCTTTTCCACGTTAAATCGTTTGTTTTATTTAAATAATTATTTTCAGCTTATACGATTAGTACTTGTCCTTAGACTTGTGCTAAAACATTGGTCATTCGAGACAAATTTGAACCAGCGCCGTGGAAAGTTCATGCGTGTCGCGGAAAGAATATATACGTATGTTTTGATGTGGGTGTTTATGGTAATTTTATGCGGAAAGAGCACACGCATGCGAAAGTGGAAAGAATTTTGAAAGATTGTGCGGATAGATCCGAAAGTGCGGGAAAGTTTGTGCAAATAAGTGCAAAAATCGAGCGAAAAGCTATGGTGATATGAATGTATTTAGTTACACAACAAATTCAAATCCCAACGGAAAGAAGCGACATGTTGAGATAGTTTGAGAGTTTGTAGCAAATCTGCACAAACGGAGAGATGGTAAGATCATTCCATTTATATTAAAACGAAAGAGTATGCCATAGCGGCATTTTGAATGTACTCCCCTTACTCGAAAGAATGTGTCACAACGACACACACCCTGTTTTAGTTTTATTTCTTCTTAAAAGAAGCGAGAGAATATGCAATAACGGCGCCTTATTTTGCCTTTGCTCAAAACATAGAGGAAGGAATACCTAGAGAGCCGACTCGTACCCCCCTTACCTAAAACACCCGCAAATTTAATTTCAGATAATCTCTCTTATTTTTCTCTTGTTTTCCTATCTGTGAATACGTGTGAAAAGTACAATTCGTTTAATACCTTCCTTTCACCAGTAGATGTCCTCACAAATTTTGAATTTAAACATGATTTTGGTTTGTACATGAACTTGAATAGCTCAAATAGCTCACTCCAGACACCCACCTTTCAATAAATATGTACAGAAATAAAAAAAAAGGTTCGTGTTTTGAATTTATTATATTATTTTTTTATGAATTTATTTCCTACTGAGCACTTAAATTGTTTTTAATTGTTTTGAGCTCAACTCCACAGTTGAATGTGTTGGTGCCATTTAAAATGCACGGGAAAACTACCACATATAAGCACTGTGGAGTTTTTCCTCTCATTGCAGCTTGTAGGGTGGAAGAGAAAAACCAACCGAAGTCGCGTCTCTAGGTATTCCTTCCTCTATGCCTCTATGGCTCAAAACGAGAGAATATGCCAAAACGGCACACATGCAAACAATTCCATTCTCTTACAAGAGACGAAAGAATACGCCACAACGGCATTTCATTTTTCTGCACGAAAACGAAAGACAACAGCGCACATGCACACATTTTTCTTTTTTATTATTCTCCTTCGAGAGATCAAAATATGATACACACACATCAGTTGTATTTACTTGTATTCCTACAAGAGCGAAAGAGTATGCCTTACAGGCGAACGAAAGAATGCCATCAACGCATCAACCACCATGGTAAAGGCAACACAGTGACAGTTCAAGCAACACAGTTGTTTCTATGGAAAGAGTTGCATTCATGTATACATACAGTGTGCATGGGGAAAGAGAAACTGAACCGGTTGCGCAGCGATGAATGGAATATTTTCCTCACTTGTAGTGCGACGCGCAAACGTTTCAGTGGTGCTTATTTAGAAATTAATAAAATTAAAGACTTTTGAACAAAACAAATAAAAATAAATATATAAAAAAAAAAACACGATAGTAAAGTGGATAGATAAAACAGATAATTAAAAGACTCGAAAGAAAAATAAAAACGAAAGAAAAAATTGGAAAGAAAAACCAAGGTAAGAAATACAGTCCACATATAAAAAAAAAAAAAAAACATTATTTCGTGAGTGTTGTAGTAAAGTTTTTTACAAAGTCGAAAGCTTAAGAAAAAGATAATTTAATATATTGGAAAGAATTTGATAGAACGAAAAGAGGAAAAGAATAAAATTTATCCGATAGAAAAATACGATTGAGATATGAATGGTGGTGTGTTAGGGAATTTGAGATTTTTTGAGCGGTTTAAAGTTTTTCCGTTTGGAATCATGTTCTCCTTCTTCTCAAAGAAAATACTCGTTGTGGTTGTTATGTGCCATGACGGGGGGAGAGACGAGAACGGAGTTAGTGGAAAGTAGGAAAGACAATTCTTGAATTTTTCGGAAAGAACATTCTAGATGAAATACATGTGTGCGTGTGTGTGCGAAATCTGTTGAATTTTTTTGGAAAGAAAAAGGGAACGAAATCTGCTATATTGCTCAGGTTCGTTCATCGGAAAGGGAGAGATATAATTTTCAGAGGAAAGACGGAGAGAAATTAAGTTCGATATTTTACAATCATACGAAAGAAAAAACATATTATTTTTTTTTATTTCTTATTATTATTTGAGAAAGAAAATATTTTAAATTTTGGAAAAAAATGCACTCATATAAAGAGAATGGGTGTCAGAGTTTTGGAAAGAAAAAATATTATTTTTATCGAGAGAAAATATTCTATCATGCTTTTAGTTTTTTTTGTTTGTTGTATTGTTGTTGGGACAGAGAATGTTTTGGAAAGAAAAGAAGAAAAATATATCTTCTATCGGAAAGAGAGGCACGTATGTGCTATGGTTGTTTGGACAGAAAAAATATTTTGGAAAGAAAAGAAGAAAATATATCTTCTATCGGAAGGAGAGGCACGTATGTGCTATGATAAGTTGGAAAGAAATATTGGTTATTGTGGTACGGAAAGAAAATATGAATCTGTAGGAAAGAGAAGGATAGATTTTGGTTTGTTTTCTTTTGTTGTTGTTATTGAAATACAACTTTTGAAGGAAAGTTGTTTTTATTTATTTATTTTTTCATTTTTTCAAATGTCATAAGACTCAGATTTTGAATATTAATATTATTCGATTATTCTGGATAGATTGTTGGGAAAGTCGATAGAGTGCATCTCAATTGTCGATTGCACGACTTTAATGGACAGATGTTAGGAAAGAGGTAAGATTTATCAAGGTATTTAAAAGCATGATAGGGAAAGATGGAAAGAGCGAAAGAATGGGACTCAAAGCATAAATGCGAGTCGCCAAAAACAAAATGGAAAGAAAAAGCAGGAACTCAAAACATTTAATTATGTGTAGTTGCCATAAGCTTGGAAAGAAAAAGCAGGAACTCAAAACATTTAATTATGTGTAGTTGCCATAAGCTTGGAAAGAAAACTTGCAAGTGGACAGAATGGACAGAATAGCCAATCTGGCTAAAACCAACAACAACAATACAGCAAACACACACAAATCATTTTTAAAACAGGATTGAGTCGATTTGGAGTTGGTGAGTCCTCAGTACGTGCTCATGCCTGAAATCAAAGAGCGATTCTCTCAGTTAATAGGGATGAGTCGTGGACGTAGGGCTGAGCCGGCCTGAGTGAGCCGTCATTCTCTGGTTCGATTCTCCTTGTTATCTTTGTTATTTTTATTAGACAATTTCAGGTAATAATGCTGCTTTTTATTTAACTTATTTTAGAAATAAATTGGACAGAATCGATAGAGTGGAAAGAAACGATAGACTGGACAGAATGGACAGAAATGCAGAATATGCTCTGCAAGCGGCCATCCATGCAATACAACGCATGGTCGCCTTTACGAAAGAGGAAAGATTTGCCGAGACTCCTATCGAGGGAATAGAGGTCAGGCAGGAAGCGCTTGCCGATGCATGGGCGCAAACGAAAGCAGCCGAGAGACAGCTGTCATCAGCTAAAGATCCGCTGATGATGGCTGAAGTGGAGAGAAAGATGGCAGAGGCTGAGGAGAGCTATTTCTTGGCTTCTGCCGCTTTAAAGCGAAAGAGGATAGACTTGCAACCGCAAGAGAAGGAGAGACAGGAACCGCAAATTGCTGTCCAAGTTTCGATGCCATTCTCACAACATGATGTGAAGAACACATGGGGTGAATTTGACGGCACCATTACAAAATGGCAAGGGTTCCGGGACAGATTTTTGGCAGCTGTCCATGATAACGACCGCATCGAGCCTGCTTATAAGTTTGCCTATCTCAAAAAATCCTTGGTAGGCAAGGCAGCACGAGCTCTAGGAGAGTGGCAGCTGACCGGAAAGAATTACATCGAGGCTTGGAATCGAATAAACGAGATGTACCATCGACAGTACGCTACATGTCGAGAATTGCTGAGGCAATTCTTCAAGCTCCCTATTCTTCAAGGGCTGGCGACAGCGAACGAGTTGCAAAGAATGGTAAATGTAACTCACGAGACATTACGACAGCTAAAGGCGCAAGACATTCCCGTCGATGGGTGGGACATGATCATTGTGCATGTCCTACACGAGAGAATGGACGGAGAGACAGCATGTAAATGGGAAGAAGCTCGTTCCTCAGAGTTTCCCACCGTAAAGGAAGTTTGTGCCTTCCTCGAGAAAAGGGCAATAGCTCTGGGAAGTGCACAGGATTGCCGAAGGAGAGATCCCTCGAGACCATCCACATCGGCCCAGGCGATTGCGATGGAAAGACAGCGAGAAAGAACCGACAGACAGAGCGAAAGACGCATCAACAGACAACCGGAAAGAGCGACAGAGCGACAGCAGGATAGACGGTCATTGTCATCACGATTTGGCCGCACAGACGAAAGCCGAAAGAAGCCATGTCAGGCATGCTTCTCAATGACACATCCGCTTTGGGACTGCCCGGAGTTCCAAGCATTGACACTTCAAGCAAGGCAGAATTTGGTAAGAGACAGAAACATCTGTCCGAATTGTCTAAAGAACGGACATTCAGCGAAAGAGTGCTTCCAAGGTCCATGTACCAGATGTCCTGGTCGGCGAATGCATAACAGCATGCTATGTCCGATTAAAGAAATGGGCAAAGAAGATTTGATGGTGCTCCGAGTCCAGGAGCAAGGAAAGAAGAGAAGTGGACAGACCAGCGGACGAAAGCAAAAATCCGATTGACTAGATGGTGTGCCAGCGAAGCGTCGTAAAATCGTACGGAAAGACAGGAAAGATACTATGGTGAAAGCTATTAAACGAAAGATGGAGAGCGATAGAACGAAAGAATGACAGAAGGACGATTCAGACGACACTGGCAGCAAAATATCATGGAAAGATTTCAAAAGACATGTTATACATGATGAAAACATAAACAAAATAAATAATGAAAAATATTTGAAGAATTTTATTTGTAGGGAAAGCGAGAGTTGCACTCTCATGGTCTCATGCCAACGGCACAGGTAATAATAAATGTAGATGGAAAAGATCATGGTCCGGTCCGAGCTCTGCTGGACTCTGGATCTCAGGCCAATCTGGTGAATAGCCAATTGGTGGAAAGATTAATGGTAACGAAAGAACAGGTATCAAGGAAAGCGATGGGGATTAGCGGTCAGCCGCTTCACATCAAACACAAAGCCATGCTAAAGGTATGCCCATGGTTTTCGAAAGAGATAATGGTTGAGCAAGAATTTTGGGTTTTGCCGAAAGAAGATCAGTGGAGGCCAATGATACCAGCACAGAACTTGACATGTATGGTTAACGATACATCTCAAGAGCTGCCATTGGCCGATCCTGATTATTGGAAAGAGGGTCCAGTGGACCTGCTGCTAGGATGCAAATTCCTAGCAGCCATGTTTGGAAAGATGGACAGACGGACAGATAGTGTGGTTTGTTTAAAAACCACTTTTGGAAAGATAGTCTTAGGACAGCAGGGAGAGTTTCTCTCTGGGAAAGAATTTGGACAGACATACACAATAGCTTTGAGTAACGAACAGTTACATGAGGCACTAAAGAGATTATGGTTTTTAGACGAGATTAAACCCTCGTTCACAAGATCGAAAGAAGAAGAGCTGGTGGAACAAAATTTCCAAAACACGTATACACGTGACAGTTCTGGAAAGTTTGTTGTAACGATTCCTTTAAAGGAATCATGGAAAAACATAGGCACTACCGAGCTCATAGCGAAGCGAAGGTTTTTTGCCAATGGAATATCGTTGAACGATGTTCAGATGGTAGGAGAGAAACTACAGATGGATCTGCACAATATTCTAATGCGTTTCAGAAGGCATAGAGTTGCGATTAATGCTGACATCAAGATGATGTTCCGAATGGTATAGATTGCGAAAGAACAGTGGGACCTTCAAAGAATTTATTGGAGGGAAAGCCCAAAGGAAAGATTAAGAGAATACTGGCTCACGGTAGTCACGTATGGAATGGCATCATCGGCTCACAATGCAGTGAGAGCCTTGGTGCAATGTGCGAAAGATATGGAATTGAAATTTCCCACTGCCGCGAAGGCAATTCAAGAAGACTTCTACATGGATGACTGCGCCACAGGTGCTGATTCTGAAGTTGAAGCAATAAAGTTATCGACAGAAATCGACCTGATACTAAAGAGTGCAGGTTTCGAGCTAAGAAAATGGAGTTCGAATTCCAGAGCTTTCATAGAAAACATGAATTATGAGGAGCAAAATTCGATTGTATTCCAAGAAGACGACAAAGCGTCGATTCTGGGATTGAAATGGTTACTCGACAGAGATCAATTTACATTTGTAGTAAAGACACCAATATCTGAGGATATAATGACAAAGAGGAAAGTAGTTAGCTGTATAGCACAGTTGTACGATCCAAATGGATTTTTATCGCCAGTAACGATTCTTGGTAAAATTCTTATACAAGACATATGGCGAGGAAAGAAGGATTAGGATGATGAATTGTCGAAAGACATTCAGGAAAGATGGAAAGATTTTTGGAAAGAGATTACTTTCTTGGAAAGATTTAAAATGGAAAGATGGATAGGTACATTGAAAGATGTAAGGAAAGAAATTCATGGGTTCTCAGATGCGTCTGAGAAAGCCTATGGGGCAGTAATTTATGTCAGGACAGAATATCCGAATGGAAAGATCAAGTCTACACTGCTTATATCAAAAACGCGTGTAGCACCATTAAAGACAATCACGATACCACGTCTTGAACTAGCAGCTGCTGAGCTGCTGGGAAGGTTATTCGTCAATGTGAAAGAAATTATGCAATGGAAAGACATAGAGTACAACCTCTGGACAGATTCGACTGTTGCTTTACATTGGATTAGCAAACCACCATGCGATTTAAAGACTTATGTCGCGAACAGAGTTTCGTCGATTCCAACAAATACGAAAGTCGAAAGATGGAAGCATGTAGGTACGAAAGACAATCCTGCTGACCTGCTGAGCAGGGGAATGAAGCCATCTGCGCTGGTCGACAGCAAGTTATGGATGGAGGGACCGGACTGGCTATCACTTCCTCACTCCGAATGGAAATCTGAAAACTATGTGCCAAATCTTTCAGATGGGGGGAGGGATGAGATGAAAGTGTTTACTCTCATCAAGTTTCACGACATGTTATATATGAATATCAAAGAGACTGGAAAGAGTGTTCCGATACATGAATGTACGAGCACACTGGAGAAAGCAATTAACGTTACTGCATACGTTTTTCGCTTCATAGACAAAGTAAAAGCGAAGGTGAAAGAATCGAGAGAATGGGAGAGAAAGTACGGAAAGAGGCGAAGACGTTCGTTGCGGTACGCAACGAAGCTGGAAAGAAAGGCGATTCAACTTACATCGTCAGAGAAAGAAGGTGCGGTAATATATCTGCTGCGGAGAGAACAGGAAAGATATTTTGGGAAAGAAATAACTGCCATCCGAAAGAAGAGAAATTTGCACGAGAGAAGTAAGATAGAAGCTCTAAAGCCTGTATTGGATGATAAATTGGTCCTGAGGGCTGGGGGGCGACTGGAAAGATCTGAGATAGAATATGGAAAGAAACATCCAGCGATAGTACCGACTGGTTCTCGACTTGCATGGCTGATAATGGACAGTGCTCACAAGGCAACAAAGCACGGGGCTGTTCAGGTCATGATGCAACACATACGAGAAAGATTTTGGATTCCGAGATTAAGGGGGGGTTTCCATAGCATTTTAATGGAAGACGGTTGACTAATTGTTGTATAACTTTTGCAGTTTATAAGATAATCTTATGAAACGTACTTTTTTGAAAAGGTAATAAACGTACAAATATTTTTGCATCATTTAAATTTTAGAAACATTTCTTGTGCGATTTTTATAAGGGTCGAAAATGATTTTTTTCCTGCAAATTTAGATTGAATCAGAATTTTGGGTGGGGCACCGTTGTTTATAAACTTTTTATTTATTTTTTTTTTGTTTTATAATGATCAAATGTGTTTTCATGCAGTACGCGAAACAGATTTTTTTTTTTTTTTTTTTTATTAGAAAAAAAGCTTCGTTAATTTGTTGTAATTTCATGTTTTTTTACTCACTCTTCTTAGAATAACTTTACCGTTTATTAGTGTTTTTAGATGAAACAAAAAGAAAACAATAAAGGGAAATTAGGAGAATCCAATAAAATTTCTAAAATTTAATTTGAAGTTAGTTTGAACGGTTAATTTGAAGGAAAGGTGTCAAAATGCACTTTTTTAGCATTTTGGTCGTGGGGCAAAGCGTGATTATTTTTTAAAATGTTTTTGTATTTTTTAATGAGAAGTTAATAAAGTTGTTCATGCAACCCGTTTGCCAAAAAAAAATATTTTTTTTATTTACACACTAAAAATTTGATTTTAATAAACCAATATTTGCATTCTGTTTTTGAGGAAGGGGCAGTCAAAGCATCCACAATTTATTTTTATTATTTTTTTTCATTATATTTCAAATCAGTTTCAAAAAAAAAATATATATTTTTGCTCACAGTATTTTTAATATAAATTGTTGAAAAAGTGTCTATTTTAGCTTTTTTTACTTTGAAAATTCCATTGATCACGCACACATGCAAATTTAGTTCAAAAGAATGCCACGCATAAGCTGGCGCTGATGAACTCTTTTTTTCTGTTCTTTTCTATTTATTGAAAAAAAACTTGCTCTTGCGCTCTCATTTTCTCGTTATATTTTGTTTTTGTTTTTTGTGTTTACATAATATGTACTTTTTTTTTTTTTGTTTCCTATTTCCTCACTCAGGCAGGCAGAAATCATTCATGAAATTATGAAGATGCTGCAGAGAGTAGGTAGATAGTAGATATTTTTTGCAAGATCATTATCTTTTGTTTTCAAAAAGGGTTGTTTTGTTCTTGTTGACTCTTGGGTTTTTTCTAACAATTCATTTCGTGTTTATAATATCGCACCCGCGGTTGCGAGTTGACACTTTTGGGTTTTTTTTTTTTGGTGTCAGCGAAATTCTTTGCATTGTGTAATATTCACATCGCTCGTGCGGGGATATAGGTAAAGGATTAGATATGTGGTATGCATTTGTTTGTGTGTAAAAATGTGTATTGACATTTGACATGTGCTTGTGCACAATGATTGATTTCTATATTTAGGTTGATTTCTGGGTTGTATTGTTTATTATACTACACTCGCGCGTGCGTGCGGGGTTATATCTTCTTCTTCCTTTTTCTCGGCGCTGTTATGATCTCGATGTCGAGGGGATCATAACTATCCCACGTAACTGCTTCACACTAGTGATCCGCCTGTGGGGTTCGCCGGGTTGACCTCAGAAATCGGCGGCAAGCCTCCCGGTTTTGTATTGTTCCATTTCTAAGGCCAACTGAATGCTGGTGGTTTTGCATTTGCTTGTACCAGGAGTTTTTAGGCCTACCTTTCTTTCTATTTCGTGCGGGGTTATATAATATAAATATATCGTTTTGTTTTTCATAGTCTTTGTTTATATGTTGCGGATTCGGTTTTTTTTTGTAGGTTTGTAGGTATAATAGTTATATTTTCGCGGGGGAATGTGTAAAGGGTTATATAAGTGTATTTGTGGTTAGAATGCACCTGATGGTATTTATAGAAATAGTTTTGAATAGGTGAAGATGCTCAGTATGTTTCCTTAGCAAAAACAAAGTTTTTAAAATTACACCTACTGAGGAAACAAGCAAAAAAGTAGCTAATGCCTATCTGAATTTATAAATAAAATATCAGTTTGAAAAAATAGATCATTTTTTTTTTTCAAAGTGTTGAGCTTGAAAATTATTTTTGAAAACTTCCCTAAACTTTGATTACATAGTTGAAAAATTAATTTCAAGGTTTAAAAAAAAGTAACTTATAAGTTACACTGGTCAACAAGCTTTTTGCCACAAGAACCAAAATATACTTTTCTATATGTTTTTGATATGCTGAACTCGAATCTGAAGTCAGAAAATGTTTATTGGCCTCCGTTTTTGAAATATTACCGTTAGAAAATACCGAAAAACGTCATTTTGGCTGTTTTCGAGGTTATGTTTTTATGTGGGGTAGTTCCTTATGAAAAAATTTGTAACGGTTCCTATAAGAACTGGTTTTATTCTTTCAAAAAATGTTTAAATCTTTCCGATATCTTTTTTACTTCCCGAGATATTTAAAATTTAAGGAGTGGTCTTTGACTCAGAAATAGCACTGGCCAAACAAATTAAACTTTTTTTGCCATAAGAACCAAAATATACTTTTTTAAAGGTTTTTGAGTTGCTGAACTCGAATGCGCAATCAGAAAAATGCTATTGGCAACAAATTTGTTTATAATGAATTACCCCACATAAAAACAGAAGCTAGAAAAGAGCCAAAATGACGTTTTTCAGCATTTTATAACTGTTATATCTCAAAAACGGAGGCCAATCAAATTTTTTTTGACTTCAGATTCGAGTTCAGCATATCAAAAACCTATAGAAAAGTATATCTTGGTTCTTGTGGCAAAAAAAAAGTTCAATTTTGTTGACCAGTGTTATTAATGCTGCCTTATTTTTGTTTCCTAATAATGTAGGTGTAGGTAAATAAAAAACAAAATCGATTCAACTGAGTTCATTGCATTGGTGACTCTAAAAAAATCTTTATTAAAAAGGTGTTGAAAGTAAATTGGATTGATATCGAGTCCATCCTCAAACAACATATAGATAAGAACCTAAACATTCTATATATTGTAAGTAAATACATTTCCATGTCAGCCGGCACGCGCGTGTGCGAGATAAAAAATTGCTCAACGAAGAACAACTGAAAAGTGAGCAAGAACCTGAAAACCAATCCTTCTGCGCATCTACTCATATTTTTATACAAACTACACAAAGGATACTGTCAAGTATATTATATCAATGCACCCATATAACACATCCTCTACCTGCTTCTCCGCTGAACAACTATAATTATTATTATAATGCAAAAAATTTCTCTGATACACAAAAAACTCAAATGCCATCCACAACAGCAACATGGAAACAAGTTTTCATTTCAAAAATAAATAGGTATACACTCCAGAAATCTTTCATGAAAATATTGAATTTCAAACCAGTTTTCGTCCACAAACACCATATCCATATAAAGATCTATGTAGTATACCTACATCCATTTGCATGTCACCCCGCACGCGTGAGTGCGATGGCGATCTCACAAAGAGACAATGAATGAAAACCATAACCAACATCCTGAGAGTAAAAAACCAGAGAATTCGATGGCGAGAGAGCGAAACACATTCACTAATACACACAAATGCTTTTACATGAGATTTGACTTTGCTGAAAAAGGGAACTCAGTCTTAAGAAGCGAATTGAGAATGTTCATACACAAGTGTTTGGTTTGAGTTCGATACAACCACAGATACGAAAGTCAGCTAATGGACAGAGTCGGTGAACAGATAACGAGACAGAAATGTTGGGTCTCTATTTTTGTTTGTCTCAAAACGAGAGCCATACATATTGATGTTGTGTCAAGTCTGACATCAACTGCATTCATTGAATGCTACGAAAGATTTATAGCCCGAAGGGGAAGATGCGAAAGAATGTACAGCGACAACGGCACTACGTTCGTTGGAGCTGCGAAGGAACTACAGAAAGCGAAAGAAGTTTGGCAAGGGAAAGAGACGATCACGGAGAAAAAATAAGGTATGAACTACCTTATTTCTGGTATATTTAACTTTAATGTAAAGTTTAAATAGGGATGACTCCCCAATAAAATGGAATTCACCTTACTTTTCTAGTAAATTTATAGCTTAGGATTAACTTTACAGTAAAGCCTTTTTTTGTATGACTTTCTAATAGAAATTACTAGAAAGTTAGGTACATATTTTACCTTACTATAAGGCTGAAAATACTGATTTTTAAAGTAAATTGAACTTCTCTATGGAAGGTATATAATTTAGTTCCAGATTGGATCAAATAAAGTCAATTTCATTTTTATTGATGACATTTTTCTAAATAAAATTGTATGCATTTATCTTACAAAAATTAAAATAAAAAGTTGAATTTTGTAATTATTGAAAAGCATAACTAGGTAACACGTACTTAATCCTCAAAGCTATTTAGAAGTAAGTAACGTATGACCCTGTTATGTTTTTCAATAATTACATAAATTACCTAGTTTATTATAATTTTGTAAGGTGCAAACAAACAATTTTATTTAGGAAAATATCATCATCATCAATAAAAATGGAATTGACTTTTAATCCAGTCAAATAAGGATTTAACCTCGGAATGAATGTTAGTAGAAATTTTTTTTGCTCAATATCTTCCTTTTGCCATTCTATAACATAACTCAAAAGTCTAGAAAAATCTCATGTCCGCTTGTCGCGATTTCAAGGTCAAATCGCGAAATGGAGATTTTCAAAATTAGCAAAAATAGGCTATGGTATTATATACACATATGATACATGATTTCAAGGTATTTTTTAATGCTGATTCCAAAAAATCTAAAATCAAGGCAATCTGACGTCTCTGAAAAAAGTTATACCTGTTTTTCATCTGTCAACTCATATTATTATAACAGTTGAAAACTTACTACCGAAAAACCCTTAAAAGTAATGGTAGCGGAATCATATTTTGCATGAGGTTTTTCATATCCATTATCATTAAGAATCAAAACAATGCAATGCAAAAAAACATATATATTTATGACAAAATGGTATTTTTTGAGAAAAGGGGAAATTTTGTGATGTGCACTAAAAAACATCCTGGTACAATCTTGGAATTAGTGCTAATAGGCTAATTTTTTTGTTTCTATCTTTGTTTGGATATTCTATAACTTATGTCAAAAATCTAAAAAAATCTCATGACCGCAAGTTTTTATTTTCCAGGTTAAACTAAGTTAGGTGCAGATTTAAAAAAAATAATAAGAAAATTTTAGATTCTTATATGTATACCAACATAACCCATATCATTTCAAGGTATTTTTTAACGCTGATTCCAACAATACCCACAAACAAATCAATATGACCATCCCTGAAAAGTAATGTACCTTATTCATGTTGATCTGACACAAATATCTGAAGAGTAGTTTTTCAATTTTTTCAAATCTGCACCTTATCTTCAAACCAAGAAAATTAGGACTTGCGGACATGAGATTTTTTTAGATTTTTGAGGGTAGTTAAAGAATATCCAAACAAAGATTAAAATGAAAAAATTAGCCTATTAGCACTTATTCCTAAGATGAACAAGAATCTTCTTTAGTGCATATCCTAAAATTTGCCCCTCCATCAAAAAATACCATTATTTCGTAGGTATATATATTTTTTGTAATGGATTGTTTTGATTTTTAATAATGATGGATTCTAAAATCTTCATGCAAAATTTGGTTCATTTACCATAACTTTTAAGGGTTTTTCGGCAGTAAGTTTTCAACTGTTATAATAATATGAGTTGACAGATGAAAAATAGGTATTACTTTTTCCAGAGACGTCAGATTGTCTTGATTTTAGATTTTTTGGAATCAGCATTAAAAAATACCTTGAAATCATGTATCATATGTGTATATAATACCATAGCCTATTTTTGCTAATTTTGAAAATTTCCATTTCGCGATTTGACCTTGAAATCGCGACAAGCGGACATGAGATTTTTCTAGACTTTTGAGATATGTTATAGAATGGCAAAAGGAAGATATTGAGCAAAAAAAATTTCTACTAACATTCATTCCGAGATTTACCCCTTTTTTCTCCTTATTTGACTGTATTATTTATTTGATCCAATTTTTATCTAATTCTTCATGAATTAATTAGATTGAATGATGTTAATTCATATGGATACCTATATATTATTCTAACACGAAAAAAATATGCTATCCGTAATTACGGAGCCAATAACAACGCATAAAGGAACACAAAAAGTAATGAAAACATTTCACTTCCAAAAGAAAAACACAGATTTTATTTCTTTATTAATTATTCCTCACCCAGATACCTAAAAGCTTTGACAAAAAAAAAATTTCCAAAACACATGGAAGACAAAATGGCAGACTTTTCAATGACAGCAATTAAGAGTTGTTACTATGTATAGGGGAAAATTCCTAGAATTAGGTAATATTAGGTGTGTTTTTTATTACAACCGGTCTTAATTAGACAAAAAAAACGCAGTCTGGGCTAAGCAATTTACATGTTAAATACAACAACACCTTAGCCCCTTGGGCTTAGTTGTTTATCCCGGAGATTTCTCTGGGCTTAACTTTTTGAAGAGTTTTAAATCTGTGCTACCAAACTAATTTTTTCATAAATTGTTTAGAATTTGTTTAAAAACGTGAAAACTCACGTTTGGAAGGACAAAATGTATTAAAATAGTTTTGCTAGCATACATTTTTGTATCTCTTTGTAAAACATACATGAAAAATACAAGAAAATGACGAAAGCGAAAAATATGACAACTCTAAATTTTTGTTGTGTCTGCTGTTTTCGGAACATTTAATATACAGTGCTGCCAAGATTTCAGGTTAAGCCCCGAGGCGTTTTTTTGTCCAGTTAAGACCGGTGGTAATAAAAAACACACCTATTATTACCTTAGTATAAGGTAAAACTTATTCACAGAATAGTTAAATTTGTAAAATATGTTTTACTAGAATCTTAAAGTGAAAAGAGTCATACACTTTTTTGGATGAAGGTTTATTTTACTCTACGTAAAGAAAATATTGCTACTCGTAAGGTATATACTACTTTATTTTGTTCACCATAATTTTCTTGTACAAATTACTTTACGGAACCAAGAAATGTTCAATACGTAAGGTAAATTTTACTTAAAATCTAGGGCTTTTTACTTTAATTTCCTTACTAGTCATATGGAGTATAAAATACTAGATTCATTTTTCTCCGTTTAGACTTTCTTGGTGCGAAAGGGACAGAGTGGAGATTTATGACTCCAGCAGCGCCACATCAAGGTGGCATCTATGAGGCCGCAGTGAAATCTATGAAATTTCACTTAACAAGAGTGGTCGGAGCGAAAGTACTGACTTATGAGCAGATGTTGACATTGCTTGCTGGAATAGAAGCAATTTTGAACTCAAGGCCGTTGCAGGCACTCAGTGACGATCCGAATGATTTACAGGCGTTAACGCCGGGACATTTTCTGGTGGGAGAGCCATTAGTGCTTCCACTACCATTCATAACAGGAGATATACCAAGTACACATGGCGTACAACTATGGAAAGAACGAAAGAGAATGCTTACTCACTTTTGGGTAAGATGGAAAGAGGAATATCTGGTGACATTACTAGAGCGAAAGAAATGGAGAAGAGAGAAGCACAACGTCCAGGTAGGTCAGCTGTGCATTATTAAGAGTGAGAATTTCCCGCCTTCAGCGTGGGCTATGGGAAGGATCATCAAGGTGATACCCGGAAAAGATGGACTTGTTCGAAATGTGGTGATACAGACTGCAACCAATCAGCTAAAGAGGCCGGTGCAGAAGATTTGTATTTTACCAATAGAAGAGTAATCTTGTTTGTGACGAGAAAAGGCGGTTTTCACCCGGTCTAGGAGATACTTTTTTTTATTTTCTTTTGTTCGTTTGGTACTGACAGATGAGTGAAATTCCGAATTAACATGTTCCTGTTGTAGAAAAAAAAAGAGATTTAAAGATTGTGAGTTGTGCTTTTGTTTCTTTAATTTGATTCAATGTAAGTGGTAATCTTCGTTGGGTTTTTTGTGAGGTTCCGACAAAGGGAAGGATTTTCAAATAAATTATAGATTATATACTGGGTAAGTTTCGGTTTGTTTGTTTTTTTGTGGTGAAAGAGTAGTGTTTAATTTAAACTTTTTTTTTTATAATGAGCGCGCACTAAAGGGGTTTTGGGTACCCTTAATATGTATGTATACACAGTGCAAGCTTTAGGCAAAGAGGAAGGGATATAAAAGGAGATACCGATGCAAATTGGTTTTAAAGTTCTGAACATTAAAATGGAAGGGAAAAACTGAGGCGGGTAATGCATTCCACATTCTAGTAGTGCGACTAAAGAAAGAATCTCTGTATTTGACGGTACGTCCGAAATTGGGCTCAAGTGTAAACTGATGGGCATTCCTTGAAGTACAAGTATTACGGTTGAATTGTTTAAGGGGAGGAATGCAGCTAGCTATTTCATTAGAACATTTTTTAAAAAAGTACCTATAAAACAAGGACAGGCATGATACATTCCGGCGGTGCTCAAGAGGTGGGATTGTATCAGTAATGGACCTATCACCTATCATTTTAAAAGCTCTATTTTGAATTCTATCCAAATAATTCAAGTGGGTCTTAGGAGCACCTGCCCACATATAGGAATTATATTCGAGCTTTGGACGAATATATGCTTTATAAATTATAGCCAGATCAGAAGGGGTGAAATATTTCTTACATCTTCGGAGAAAACCTATATGTGCTCATTCCACAAAAGGTGGTTTGTAATGGACATACCTAGAATCGAAAGCTAATCGGTTTCCTTGATGTATGTAAGTACCACTCATGGATAGTGGTAAAGGGGGAAGGTTTCTTTTTAGCGATAGTAAGCAGCATTGTGTTTTAGAAGCATTCAATTCTACGCGGTTTCTTATTCCTCATTGTACAATGCATTCGAGATCAGAATTTAATGAGCTTATCATATTTTTCCGTTGGAGTTCCACATCCGAAGGACATGGGTGTGAATCTTCAAACGAATATGAAAAGCTGAGGGTATTATCATCAGCGAAACAATTTAATGGATTAGAAGTTTCAGAGAGCAGATCATTAATCACTATTATATAATATCCCAAATCTCAATGTCTGTGAAAGGCGGTCCCGGTTATCTGCGAAGTATACTGGGGCCGGCCGCCACACCGTAAAACTTCATGCTGGAAAAGCCCACCAATGTTTCAGCCACAGATCCGAGATAATTTTCAATTAATGACAGAATTAAAGGATAACACGTTTCTGATTCGATTATGGTGAAGCCCAAAAGAAACGAAACCGCGAAAGACTTCTGATAGACATAGCTGCCTTAAAGAACCCCAACTATGAAGAGTTGAAAGCGAGTTATCAGGGTGTCTTAAGAAAAGGCATTAAAAGTATTCTGTAAGCCAAACAGCGGTCAGTGGCAAAAATTAATCCAGTGTATAAGAAACAAAAGTAATCTAGCAAGTAATGAAGACAAATCTGCGTTTATACAGGGTGTCCCAAAAGTAATGGATCAAACGAAATATGCTGATAGGCCAACTTTAGGGCTCTCAGAATTTGGTAACTTGTTTATCCCAAATCCTTACGGTTTTCGATTTAATGCAATTTTTGTGAAATTTCGAAAAATCCCGACTTGGCAACAGTATTTTGCTTCCTCCGCTCATAATAGATTTCTGTTTTTCACAATTCTTTCAATAAAACATTGTCTAATAACACTGGTCAACAAGGTTTTTGCCACAAGAACCAAAATATACTTTTCTAGTAGTTTTTGGGGTGCTGAATCCGAATCTGAATTCAGAAAAATTTGATTGGCCTCCGTTTTTGAAATATTACCGTTAGAAAATGCCAAAAAACGTCATTTTGGCTGTTTTCGATGTTATGTTTTTATGTGGAGTAATTTACTGTGAATTAATTTGTAACGGTGCCTATAAGAGCTAGTTTAATTCTTTCAAAAAATGTTTAAATCTTACCGATATCTCTTTTATTGCCCGAGATATTTAAAATTTAAGTAGCAGTCTTTGAATCAGAAACAACACTGGCCAACCAAATTAAACTTTTTTTGCCACAAGAATCAAAATATACTTTTCTGAAGGTTTTTGGGGTGCTGAATCCGAATCTGAAGTCAGAAAAATTCTATTAGCCTTCGTTCTTGAAATATTACCGTTATAAAATGCAAAAAAAGGGTTTTTTTATAACGGTTATATTTCAAGAACGGAGGCTAATAGAATTTTTCCGATTCCGGATTGGAGTTCAGCAACTCGAAAACCTTCAGAAAAGTATATTTTGGTTCTTGTGGCAAAAATTCTGTGACCAGTCCCTTAAACTTTAGATTAAGTTTAGTTTCTCTTTGGCTTATAAAATGAAACTTAAGATATCTCGAGCAATAAAAGAGATATCGGGAAAATTTAAACAGTTTTTGAAAGAAGAATGTGTGTTCTTATAATAACCGTTACAAATTTGTTTATAATGAATTACCCCACATAAAACCAGAACCTCTAAAACAGCCAAAATGACGTTTTTTAGCATTTTATAACGGTAATATTTCAAAAACGGAGGCCAATAAATTTTTTCTGACTTCAGATTCGGATTCAGCACCCCAAAAACTACTAGAAAAGTATATTTTGGTTCTTGTGGCAAAAAAAAAGTTAAATTTTGTTGACCAGTGTAATGAGAAACAATTAATTGATCAAAATATTTTTTATTTCATGCGCCATTTTGCTGAAATTTAATTAACAGTTCCATGTTTTATAAAAACTCAATTTCTTACTTTTATTTCAGAGCAACACCATGAAAAAATTTTGTATGGTGTGACACTGGTTTATTATTTAAAAAATTTGTCCCGGTATTGCAGTTTTCAAAAAGGTATAAAAGTTTCCAAAGTTGAACTTAGAACTAAAGATATTACAATTTAAAAGTAGCAAAACAGGGCTTTTCAGAGAAAATAACAAAGAAAAATAAACACATTTTGTCGACTGTTCTTTGTTTATTTCTTTCTGAATAAAAGCCTCGATTTTTGTTTGTTATTTTGCTCTGAAATCCTCTGTTTTTTCGCATTCAAATTGTAATATCTTTCGTTCTAATTTCAACTTTGGAAATTTTTATACATTTTTGAAAACTGCAATAACACGGCAAGTTTTCAAAATATTAAACCAGTGCCACACCATAAAAATTTTTTTCATGGTGTTGCTCTGAAATAAAAGTAAGAAATTGAGTTTTTATAAAACATGGAACTGTTAATTAGATTTCAGCAAAATGGCGCATGAAATAAAAAATATTTTGATCAATTAATTGTTTCTCAATATTAGACAATGTTTTAGTGAAAGAATTGTGAAAAACAGAAATCTATTATGAGTGGAGGAAGCAAAATACTGTTGCCAAGTCGGGATTTTTCGAAATTTCACAAAAACTGCATTAAATCGAAAACTTTAAGGATTTGGGATAAACAAGTTACCAAATTCTGAGAGCCCTAAAGTTGGCCTCTCAGCATATTTCGTTTGATCCATTACTTTTGGGACACCCTGTATATAAATATATATACATAAATACATAGGGTCAATGTGGGTAAAAGTAAACAATTTCATGTCTTTTTTTTTTCTTTTGACTTTAGATTTTAATATGTTTTCACGGAACAACTTCACAGGTATCTTCAAATGCAAATATGAAATGATGGCCATTCTTCTTTATAAATATAAACAAATATTTCCCAAATTGTTGAAATTACTGTCAAATATGGCATGTTTACAAATATCCCACCATGTTTGTGTTTTTTTACAAATTCGGGGTAAATGTGAACACTGATTTAAAATTTAGAATTTCCTCTTTATCATCATTATTTATTTATCTTTATTTATAACGACTTGAAAAACGTTCAAGAAGGTATTTGACAAAAACTTTTTCAAATTCCAATAAAAGTTTTTGTATTCTTCCTTTGATTCTTTATATAGACACCCAATATGCATCCTGAGCAGCTCTGAACGTCATATTTTTTTGTTTTTACCTCAAAGACCGATTTTGCATCATCATCCACTGAAGATGATGGATTTGGTTACTTTAAAATGTGACTCCACGGCACTTTAGCAATAGTAATTGACTAAAAATACTTTATTTTTATTAAAACAAATAATTTCATCAAAAATATATGTTTATATTTACCCCCAGAATACGTTGTTTACATTTTCCTATCATGAAAAATATTCTGGGGTAAATGTAAACACATGCAAATCGACATAAATGTCCTGTATTTTAAAATTTATTTGTTTCACATAGAATCAACATCAAAATTCGAAACTAAAAAGTATATGCAAATTGTACTGACTTAATTGAATCTGCAAAAATGTTTAATATTTCTGAAAGACTAACGACTTGTTTGACACTTTAAAAAATTATCTTTCACGGAAAATAACCTCGTCGAATGAATTCTTCTTTGACAGCATTGAGTTTGACGTATAAGTTAAAAGATGCATGCGTCAAAGAGACTTAACTGAAGCTTGTTATCAGCCATGTTCTCATTTACCCATGTTTACATTTACCCACATTGACCCTACGTATATTAAGAAACAAAATTTTGAAGAACCTATTTATATTAAAATTTGTTAAATGTGTATTTTGTCCATTATAACGGCATTGACGTTTTCTTTTGCTAAAATGTTATTGTAACGTTTTATTTCGAGTTCACAATAAAACTTATTTAATTTCCACTTATATTTCCGTTCAAATAAGAACACACTTTATTTCAACTCAATTTACTTTTATTATTCGCTCAAACAAAAACACTTTTAAATCACTTTATTTACTACTAACAATTCGCAACACTTTATTTCACTTTGTACTGTACTCTTTCACTTTCAAGATTCAACTGTATCCGGTCGGTGTTTACGCTGCCCTCTTATACCGGAATTTCGAGATTCGAGAATGTCTTCGAAGGTTCTCGTCTTTGCTTCTCGAAACTTCCTTTCCAAGAGGGGGCGCTTCATACTTCCAGTCTAGTTGTATATTTTGGGATATGTTCAGAGGGTAGGTAGTTTCTTGATTATTAAAGGTCCGTTCACATTTCTACCTTTGCAGTAGTAGGTAGTGTGTTCAGACTTTTATCTTAAAAGTAGTTCAGTAATTCATCGTTACATTGCCCCCCTCTTAGGATTGTTCGTCCCGAACAACTCCATTGCTTCTTTCACCATTATAACGATGTAAACGGTCACAATGAACTACCTTTAGTTTGCCTCCTACCCCTCTTTGTATACGGTAAACCACGTCGTTAATTCTGGTTATTACTGTGTAAGGGCCTTCCCAGTTTTGTTGTAGCTTCGGTGATAGTCCCTTTTGTCGGTGGGGATTGTAAAACCACACAAGTTCTCCTTCTTGAAACCCTGTTGCTGTCGCTCGTGCGTCATATCTTGTTTTCATCCTGTCACTAGACGCTTTTATATTTGTCCTTGTCCGTTGGTGAATGTCAGCCAGTGTTCCTTTCAGGTTATCTACGTACTCATCCATTTCATGTGGCTCGTTTGGAACACTTCCAAATTTTATTTCACTTGGCAGGCGTATTGTTGAGCCAAATAGGACTTCCGATGGTGTATGTCCAGTAGAACTATGTGTTGCACTTCTATAAGCCATCAATAATAATGGAATATGTCGGTCCCAGTCTCGTTGATTATCATTGACTACTTTTGACAGGTGTTCCTTAAGTGTCCTGTTAAATCGCTCAACCATCCCATCAGATTGTGGATGAAGCGGTGTTGTTCGCGTCTTCTTGATGCCAAGGAGTGAGCAAACCTCTTGAAAGATCTTAGATTCGAAGTTCCTTCCTTGGTCGGAATGAAGTTCCATGGGTACTCCGAACCTGCTCACCCAATGAAAGACAATCTTATCCACAACTGTTTTAGTTTCCTGGTTTGGAATGGCAAATGCCTCAGGCCATTTGCTGAAGTAGTCCATCACTACAAGGATGTATCGATTTCCGTTGTTGGTTTCGGGAAAAGGACCTGCTACGTCTATTGCAATTCTCTCAAAAGGTGCACCCACATTGTACTGCTGCATCTTGCTTTGGATTTTTCTAGCTGGTCCTTTGCTAGCGGCACAAGTATCACATTTTCGGCACCACTTTTCAACGTCTTCTCTCATACGTAACCAGTAGAATTGCTGTCGTAGCTTTTCCAGCGTCTTGTTGATGCCTAAATGGCCTCCAGAAATTCTACCGTGCATCTCTCGGAGAACATCATTTACCTTTGACTGAGGTACGACTAGTTGCATTACATAGGATTTACCATCTGCGGATTCCCACTTACGCCTGAGTAGCCCTTCTTGCACATGAAGTGAGTCCCATTGTGCCCAATATGCTTTTAGATTGGGGCTTCGGTCGGAGATGTCGGCCCATTCTGGTTTCTCTTGATGTTCCTTCCATGCAAGGATGGGTTCGATGTCCGAATCTTCCTGTTGGGCCATTCTGAGTTCTTCATTACTCCAGCCGCAAATGGGATCAGCTCTCGTTCTTCTAACAGCGACAACTTCCTTTTCTTCTAGTCGTGTGCAATGCTTGCAGTCTTGCTTGCACGGGCGCCGAGATAATGCGTCTGCATTTGAATGCAGCTTTCCTCTTCGATGTTGAATCTGCCATTGATACGTCTGAAGTATCTCGATCCATCTTGCTACTTGACCCTCTGGATTTTTGAAGTTCAAAAGCCAATTTAGTGCACCATGATCTGTGCGAAGAAGGAACTTCTGTCCATAGATGTACTTATGGAAGTGCTTTGTTGCCAATACTAGAGCTAGAAGTTCCCTTCTGGTCACGCAATAATTTCTTTCTTGTTTCGAGAGTACCTTGCTGAAATAGGCAACGACCTTTTCTTCTCCGTCGTGAACTTGCGATAAAACAGCACCAACTCCAAACATTACTTGCATCTGCGTCAATGATGAATTGTTTGCCTGGAGTCGGATAGGCCAGCACAGGAGCTTCACATAACCGCAGCTTCAGTTCCTGAAAGCTTTTCTCACACTCACCTGACCATTTAAAGGGTTTACACTTCTTCGTAAGTTGGTGCAAGCTTTTGGCGATTCTCGCAAAATCCTTCACAAATCGTCGATAGTACGTTGCCAGACCCAGGAAACTCCGAAGTTGATGCTTGTCCTGAGGGTTTGGCCAGTTCTTCACAGTGTCAACTTTTTCAGGATCAGTCTTCACTCCTTGGGTTAGATGATATGCCCCAAATATTTAACCTCGGTCTTGAAAAGTGCACATTTCTTTGGATTCAACTTAAGATGTGCTTCTCGTAGCCTTTGGAATACAGCCTTTAGGTTTTCACAATGGTCATCAAATGTTTTCCCGTAAACGATGACATCATCCAAATAGACTAGGCAAGATTTCCAGGTTAATCCATTTAAAACGCACTCCATTAAGCGCTCAAAAGTAGCTGGGGCATTGCATAGCCCAAACGGCATGACATTAAACTGCCACAGACCATTTCCTGTGGAGAAAGCCGTCTTCTCCCGATCTTCTGGATGGATTTCTACCTGCCAGTAGCCACTCTTCAAATCCAAAGTCGAAAACCATTGTGCTCCTTCCATTGGCAGTGGGTAGCTGTCTTTCTTCGTCACATCATTCAGCCTGCGGTAGTCGACACAAAATCGAGTGCTTCCATCCTTCTTTTTGACGAGAACTACCGGTGATGCCCAAGGGCTTTTGGAATTTTCGATCAGCCCGTCTTTCTTCATTGTCGATATCATTTCTTCAACTTCACCTTGTTTGGCCAAGGGGAGACGTCTTGCTGGTTAACGAATCGGCCTAGCGTCTCCTGTATCGATTCGATGCTGCACCAGTTGTGTTCGGCCGTATTGCCCGCTGGGTGAAGAGAAGATATCAGCATATTCATGAAGAAGCCTTCCAGCAACATTAAGCTGATGTTGACTCAAGTTGTCTGATTTGAGAATTTGAGTCTTTAGTTTCTCAGAGTTCATAGTCATCTGTGTGTCCATCTCGTTGATCTTAGTTATTGCGGACACAGATTCACATTGGCCAACAACTTCTCCTTTCTTAAGCTTGATTGGGTACGGTTTGATGTTAAGTATCCGTACAGGTACCATGTTGTTCTTTGGTGCCACAAGAGTCTTCCCGATGATGATGTTTTCGGAACTTTGCTTAACTTCTGGTTCAACCATGAACTATCGATGGCTTCCAAAGTTCCCCTTTAACTTGGTCCACACAAAAACTTCTGAAGAAGGAGGCAGGCACATGTCTTCTTTGATGACAGTTCTAATTGTTGTCGAGTTGTCAGTGCCATAGACCATTGGAATCTCTACATTTCTGTATTTCAGGACTTGATTACCGATATCCAAAATGATTCCATGCTCCTTCATGAAGTGAATTCCAATGATGCACTCGTCACATATATCTGCCACCAAAAACACATGCGAAAACTCTAGTTCTGCCATACGGATCGTAAGACGAACTTCACCGTACACCCTTGCTGCTTCTCCTGTGGCGGTCTTCAGACGGTAGCTGTTGGTGTTATGTAGCCATGTCATCTTCACCAAGTCTCTTCGTACAATGGAGGCGGTGGCACCGGTGTCAATTGTAGCCACGTGTTGTTTGTTGTTTATGGTCGCCTCCACTGTCAGACTTTTGTTGTCTCGTTTAGTCTGTGAGACTTGAATTGTGGTTCTGGGGCCATCGATACCAGAAACCAGCTTCTGCCCCTCGAAGGTGGTTCTTACTCGTTTCCCGAATGGGAATTCAAGATGAGCATGAGTGTTAGTTGTATCGCTTACCTGTTGTTGGGCAATATTCCTGCTTCCACAGTGTTGGCAAGCAGTTCTTCTTGGTGGCAATCTGCACTGCCGCTGGAGAAGTCCGGTCTTGTTACAGTTCCAGCATCGAGCAGCTCCGTCCCGCTGGTTTCTTTGGAATGCGAGTTTTTGACAAGAGCATTCTTCCACTGCAACTTCTCTTACCCGATGAACGCCTTGAGAAGCCTGTTCTGCTGCTTCCATAGTAAGTGCGAACGCTAATGCTTCAGGAAGGGAACGTTTTCCAGCTGTTCGTATCGCTCGCTGAAGATTTATATCAGATACAGCACGAACAGAGGCTTCTGTCGCAAACTGATTGATAATGTCGTTTCCTGCTGTCGGATATGCCAGATGAGCCAACCTTTCAATATCTGCTTGAAGTTGTTGCAGAGTTTCTCCTCTTTTCTGGACTCTTGTATTGAGTTGGACGCGGAAGCATCCAATCCAAGCGGAAGCATCAAGAGCAACAAACTTGTTTTCGATCATATTTAGCTTACCTTCGATGAGGGTTTTCTGTTCATCTAGAAGGTTCTTTTGCTCTGTGCGTTGTGTCTCTATTTTTTCTAGAACACTACTCTGTTGTTTTTCTATTTGTTCGAGAACATTCTTCTGTTCATCCTTTTGTTCTTTACGTTGTTGTTCCATTTGATCTTTCTGTTCTTCAAATTTTGCAAGGAGAACAGCCATCATGGATGACATATCGGAACTAGTACTTACTCGTTCTTCTATCATTTCAACTTCGAATTGAAATGTATCCAAATCTTCGTTTTTCTGGGTTAAATAATCCTGTAGACGAATAATGAGATCATTTTTCGATCCAGCAGTAGGAAGACCTCGCTTAGTTAATTCCGCCTTCAGCTCAGTCAAACTTAACTGATTTAGCGAGCACTTTTACTTATTTCAAAATGTTTTACACTTTGTTTATTGTTAAATCACACGCGCACTTTTTATTTTATTCGCGAAATTATCTGATTCGCACAAATAAATAAGTTTTATTCCACTTTTCTGACACCAATGTAATGTTTTATTCCGGGTTCACAATAAAACTTATTTAATATCCACTTATATTTCCGTTCAAATAAGAACACACTTTATTTCAACTCAATTTACTTTTATTATTCGCTCAAACAAACACACTTTTAAATCACTTTATTTACTACCAACAATTCGCAACACTTTATTTCACTTTGTACTGTACTCTTTCACTTTCAAGATTAAACTGTATCCGGTCGGTGTTTACGCTGCCCTTTTATACCGGAATTTCGTGATTCGAGAATGTCTTCGAAGGTTCTCGTCTTTGCTTCTCGAAACTTCCTTTCCAAGAGGGGGCGCTTCTTACTTCCAGTCTAGTTGGATATTTTGGGATGTGTTCAGAGGGTAGGTAGTTTCTTGATTATTAAAGGTCCGTTCACATTTCTACCTTTGCAGTAGTAGGTAGTGTGTTCAGACTTTTATCTTAAAAGTAGTTCAGTAATTCATCGTTACAATATATATCCTTTTAGAAATGTTTTGTTACGGACACCTTAAATCTTCATATGATTAAGTTTTAGATATTGTATGTAGCTGTGGATACAAGAACTAAAAGAATCTGCAATGACAGAAACATAGTTCTTGTGTCCGGATGCGACACTACATATGAAATTAAGGCAACGATGGATTGGAAATCATTGTATATATATTTCTATAGTACTATCAACCCATGAAAATACTTTAGCGACATCTTTTGGTAGATCTGCACTTCAATTTTCTGCATAAGGTTCAAACATAAAATAAACTAGCGACCCCAGCGGTGGCGACTCAAAACAGAAAATTCTACTTCATGAGAGTACTATAAGAATATATATACAATGTGGAAATGACATGATTCATTCATATAGGAGGGCAGCTGTTGCACCCAAATCTATGCACTAACCTTGGTGCTAAATTTCTTAAAAGGGTTCCAGTTAAGGAACTTTGGAAACATCTTGAGTCTGTTCGATATGAACACTGGCGATGAACAATCGATGACAATAATCCGATTTCATTTTTTTTTTAAGAATTATATATGTATTTCGTGGATTTTGTTTTGTTTTACATTTTTTTTATTTGTTTTTGAGTATCCGGGGCGTTGGGGTTCGCATAGGAGGCTCCTTAAACTGAATGAACCTAAATCCTTTAATGTCGGTGGGAAGTAATCTTGCTCGAGCTCTGGTTCCATATTCCTTTAGCTTTACCTGCAAAAATTAAGAAAGGGAGTTAAATAATCAATAAAAAAATGATAAATTAATTTTTACTTACCAGTTTGATTAATTTTTATTGTTGATGATGACACAAAAATGATTTTTTTTAGAAATTTACAAAAGCGAAACTTTCCACGCGGAGCAAGAAATAAAATGCAAAATAAATATGAATGCGTTCAAAAGTGAAGCCGAGTAGGTACGAATCTGTCTACGATCTTATGAGATCGTAGACTAGCTACCATAATGACTACCAGGGTAAATTCAAGAATAAGGTTTGTGGATTCGATAATTTGAGTCTAGAACCCATTTCAATAATTTAATTTGTAGACGATAGAGGATTTCGAATTCCAAAATTGAAAAAGGAGTGAATTTTTGGAGTGAATTCTTCACTCCCAAAATTTTGAAGGAGTGACGGAGTGATTACCAATACTTCTACATTTGACTTCATGGACTGCTTGTCAAATTGTTGGGTGGTTGTTTTAACTTTTTTTTTGTGAAGGAAATTATATTTATTTACAAAAAAATTCAATAAAGTATTGTAAAAAATCACTAAAAGTGAATTTAAAAGATTGTGTTATTATTTAATTCATTATTTCGTATTACAAACACATGCAAAGCAAACGTCAAATCACTCCACTTGTCAAATTCTTCGTGAACAAATTCCAAAACTGCACGAAAAAGGAGTGATTCACTCCCATAATTTTGGAAAACGACATATGTATGTTAATGAAACAGCTAATAGAGCATGATGGTCATGGGTTGAGTATACCATTACATGATGGTCATTTCTGTTTCAACCTCCAATTAGATAGTGTAGAGTAGTGCATATTTCCTTGAAAATTTGAAAGTGGTAAGTTTTTTCTTACGAGATAGGAAGTTAGAAAAAGTGCAGTGCGGCAAATTGTATACCTTTTTTTTAACGAAATAGTAGTATCCGACGGAAACGATTAAAATTACATACTCTAAGGAGCGAATTAAAGAAAAAACGTTGAATACAGGAATTTCAAAAATAAATACAAAATTTTCAAAAAGAGGGTAAGTGATAATTTCTTAAGTTATTTAAGACATGACCTGAAAAGAAAAGGTCGTGCCCGCCGAGGTTTTATCCTTTTTGAAGGATTTTTTTTTCGAAATTTTTATGAAATCCCTCGAGTGGAAATTGAAGTTCAAGCTGCGAACTGGATCGAGAATTAAATTCGATTTGGCAAATAGATATAATCGTACGAAGCCAAATTACATAAAGATAGTGGTGCTGAATTACGGGAAAGCTGATGAATAATTCACATATTAGCCCACGACTTCAGATATCTTCGTGTTCAAAGCCAAGTAGCGCTGGAGTAGCTCTGTAAGAGTGAAAAAACCTCGCTTTTGGCCAATACATAAAAAAAAGTAAATTTGAACTAAAACTAAAACGTATGTACGAATTTTTACTGGCGTGATATTGTGTTTTTTTTTTTATATTTGTCTTAATTGATATAATGTACCACAGAACACATAATAAGGTAATATCTTCCGAACCTTGTCAAAATTTGTTTGACAAAAATGGGCACCAATCTGTCAGGTCGGCCTTTAGTTTTTACATTTCAATCGCAGTAAACAGGAAATTTGTTTTTGTTTTAATTTATAAAATGTCATTTGAAAAAATTATAAATTAAAATGGAAAATGGTAAATTAATGTTAAAAAATTAGTGGTGTGCGTGGTTTTTCGGTTTTTGTGCGTTTTTCGTCGGTAAATACAAAAAATAAGAATTACGGAAGCTGACATTGGTCGCCAAATTGTCATGTTTTGACAATTTGGCGACCAATTTCAGTTCGGAAGATATTACCTTTTTATGTGTACTGTTATAATGTACGTATATTTAAAATTTCTTTAAATTTTCAATTCTTTTTGTTCAATGATTTTTTTTTGTTTTTAAAATTAGTGGCAACTAGGTTTTGAGTGATATTAAAAAGTAAAAGTTTTTAAGTGGTGTCGTAGGGCATTAAAACCACGAATTACCTTTTCCGTCTTCGTGGGCGAAATTGGTACTTTTTAGAGTATATAAAAACCGCTATAGACTAGTATACAGAGCTCTATATAGGAAGGGAAATTAGCGAGAACGCGGGCGTTTATAAGGCCGAGAAAAGAAAGGTCATATTTAAAAAAAAGGGGCTAGAGGATTGCTGCCATATGCCAAATTTGTAAATTTCTTAAATTATAATTATATTTTTTTGTTTTCACATTTTTTTAGTCTGCCAATAATTTTGATTTTTTTTATCTTAAAAGTAGTTCAGCTATTCATCGTTACAATACGATGTTGTTGGGATTTTTTAAGCCACATCTATTCTTGAGACAAAGTATACAATTTTTGAAACTACCAACGTTTTTTTTCTGTGTCCTTGGCCGAATATTCGGTATTCGGCCGAGGAGCGTGGCCGAATATTCGGTATTCGGCCAAATCAATGTTCGCGGCATCTCTACTATATATTATCAACGATGATAATATACCTCGCTTTATTATAATCTCGGGATTGGAAAAAAAACGGTGACAACTTTAAGCCTCTCGCGTCCTATAACCCCTTCCAAATAAATCGCGGTATGGAATACATATCAAAAGAAATTTTAGAGGTTAAACCCATGCGCTCGGGCGACCTCTTGGTCAAAGTCTCATGTCTTTCCGTGGCAGAACAGTTCCTAATCAATCCCAGTGAAAATATTATCCCACACATCGCTCAATTCTGTTCAAGGAAGAATATATTCCAAACTCATTATAAATATATCTGAAGAGGAACTCCTCAAAGAACTCAAAGAACATAAAGTTATCGAAGTTCGGCGTCCAACAGACATACAAATCGGATATTTGAACTGTAAAGTCGATGAGTACCTACGTAGCGAATCCAATGCGGTGCCTTCATTGTCAAAAATTAGGACACACAAAAAAATGGTGCACAAATCACAGATGTGTAAAGAATGTTGCCTACCCCCGCCACATGATGAATGTACTAGAGCAGGCATGTCAAACTTGCGGGCCGCATGCGGCCCACATCGTATATTTCTGCGGCCCAAGCTTAACTTAGGACAACTTGCATTTTCAATTTTTTTACATTCAATTTTTGTTTAAAAAATAAAATTTAAATGTCTATAATGAACACAAACAAACCGGGGAATCCAATGAAATTGTTTTGAATTTCTCCATTTCAACACTGCACATGCACACACCCGTTACGAGAGGAATGGCTGTAAGAAAGTTTTTCACTTTTTTGCGATTTATGTCACTTGACAATCGCAATGGAGAATTTCCAGGGAATATGAGTTCTTCATGGTGAAAAGGCCAACAAAAATTTTTTGTATTGAAAAAAGCTTTTTTTTTTGCTGTAATTATAGCATTGGAGAAAATAATTGTTTATCTTTTCTAGAGCGCAGATTGACCAATGGGAAAGCTGTAAAAAAGCCCCATACGATTTGTTTCATTCGAAATGAATTTTTGCGGAAAAGCTCTGAAATTGTTTATTTGTAAAAAAAAAGATATATATATATATATATATAAGATATAATTCCAAACAACCAAAAATTTGATCTGAAGTCGACTTGCAGTCGCTACTTTTCCTTAAATAAATTCCAATGAAAAAAAGTCGCTAATTTTTCCCAAAAAATCGGTCATTTTTAAATCTCTTTTTGAGACGGATTTATAAATATAGAATCAGTACCTAATCACTTGCAAATGTAGGTACGAGGTAATCGAAATTCAGTGTCACTCCGTTTTAAGATCTAAATTCGACGAAGTTGGGATGCCTGAATTTTACAAGTATCTAATAGCAGATTTTAAATAAATAGAAAATAATTTTCATTATTTTTTCACTTTGTTTAAATAGAAAATTGACATATGAAATCATTTGTATGTTTGGAAGCACTTATCGATGCGAGCAGCTGTTTTCACTTGAAATAAGTCACCTGTTAGATCCAGAATAACAGATCTAAACCTGGGGTCTATTTTAAAAGAAATAACTTCTACTAAATTTTCACCACAAGTAGAGAAGATATTAGAAGAAAAGAGATGCAAAGTGTCAGGCAGAAAACATTAATATTACTACATTTATTGTTCTTGTTCGTAATAATAAATCTATTTCATACAAATTCTAACTGTTTCTTTTTTTTTGCGGCCCATAGAAATGTAGACCCTGCTATTTTGGCCCGTGAAAGCCATTGAGTTTGACACGCCTGTACTAGAGTTTATAGTGTTAACTGTAAGGATGAATCCCATACTTCCTACGATCCTCATCCTGCCTGCCCCTCTTTTCTGCGACACAAGTCAGTTAATAAAATTAAATCTACGCGGCGTTGTACAGTACGTGAAGCTTGGCAAATTTTTAACGACAATCCCTCTTTACACATGATACCTGCACCAACAAAAAACCATTTCGTAAAACCCTCCATAGCCGTAAAACCCTCCATAACCGACATTTAAAAACAGCAATAAAATTTTTCCAAAACAAGACTCTGCTGGTCTGGGATTGAACCATCTGAGTCCCTCCAGGGACTCTGATGGTCCAGCCCCAGGGCAGCGGAGTCACATAAATATTAACAACACACCAAACTCTAACTACCCCCAATCTTACTATTCATTCAAAGCTCTCCAATGGAATATACAAGGCTATATTAACAATTTCTATGAGCTTAGTATATTAATTAAAGATCAATCGCCATGTGCCATATCTCTTCAGGAGACACATTGTGCTTTTGCATCTTTACCAATAACACATAAATCCTAAATTCAAAACGGACTTGGCGGACTGGAACAAATTTCAATCAAGCGTCGAGAGTTGGTTCTTAAACAAGGACTTATCAACTAATGTCAATAAAGAAGCCGCCTTGTTTCAAAAAGGCATTCGATATGCCGCCAACCACTCAATACTTCAAAGTCATCCAATAACAACAAAAAAACAAGTCCCATGGTGGAGCCCTACTTTAAAAGCCCTAAGGGAACAGAAAATGAAAACTTGGCAAATCTTCAAAAAACACCCAACCACAATAAACCTGATTGCTTTTAAAAAAGCTAATGCCCTCTTTCGAAGAGGGATGAAATCGAGCAAAGCCAAATGTTGTTACGGACGCCTGGGGAACTTCTCCATCCGATGCAATCATGACCTAGAATGGGAAAAGGGATAAATAAAATTTACAAAAAAAATGTAAACAAACCAACACTTACCATTTTTTTTTTTAACGAAATTCCTCATTTTGAGTGCCCCCGGTGGTAGTAAATCGAAGCTGAAAAAGAGAAAAAGGATTTTTAGTATAGTAATAGTAAATAATGATAGGGCTAAAATAAAATAATAAAAATAAGAATTTATTGTTTACCATTGATGATGAAATTTAAATGAATGAGAATGACAGATTGACAGCGATAAGAAAATAAAAGATCAAGAGGTACTACGTTAGCGTTTACATGGTGGATCGAGTTTAACATTTGGACTCCCTTCAAGCAAACGAGTCCGCCCTCGGTCCGAATCGGCTCCGACCTCGACTACGAAATGGGTCCCACGGCGGCTTTTCTGTGTCTTTTCTGAGCTCGGTTTTCATGCTTGAAGGGCTAGTTCGTGTTTCGATCGTATTTTGGGTTAATGTTTATCAAGGAAAAGAGGACCATTGTAGCCACCCCTTAAATCCTGCAAACCACCTGTGGGTGAAAGGTTACATCCAATTATTTTATGGAATTATGTACGAACATGTACCTCCGTTAACTACGAATTTGGAGGAAGAAAGGGAAATTACATAAACTAGAGTTTAATCACTCATACTAAGGCAGGATAATACAAAAACATAATACTTGTACATTTTTAGCATTATTTGTAGGTTTGTTGTTGTTTTTTTTTTATTATTGAAGATGTGGATCGGATGATGTCGTCCAGTTATAGGAGAATCATTCGAGTTTTTTTTATATAGTTTTGCCTGAGATTTTACGGGACCTGGGTTTTTTGTTGTTGTGACAGTAAATCTGAATATTTAGCTCTTGTCAAATCAAATACGATCGTGGTTTCATACAGTACAGATAATAAGAAGAGTGCGTGATTTAAATTGAAAAAAAAATTAAAGAAGGATCTTAAAAATTAGTTTGTTTTTTTGTTTCAGTTATTCTAAAAGTGTAATAAATGTGAAAGAATCCCGATCGATTTTCATATCCGAAGGGATACAAAAAAAATTAAAATTAAATAATGATAAATTAAAAGTGGTGAGTTCGGATAAGAAATCTTTTTTAATAAAATTTAGTTTAAAATTTGAAAAGTTTTAGGTTAATTTTCGGCGGGTCCACCATAAAGCACGTTAGTGCTGGGCCGCCCGATTTTTTTATTGATGCAGTTTTTTTTTGTTTGTTCTGGCCCACTGAAGCCCAACTCGTTCTCGGCCAACCCAATGACTACGGGCAGCAAATTTGTCAGGTTTTTAACGAGGAGCAACGAGAATGGATCTTTTTCAAATACAGGAATAGGACCCCAACCGCCCAAAAACTTGGGGCTCCGCCACCTGAAAAAGAAACCAAAAAGAAAAACAAGTAACAGTGAGTGATAGAAAATAAAAAAAAGACCAAAACTAAACAACATATAGAACCACGATGATTATACGAATAAAACCAAAGAAAACCAAGCTGAAATTAAAACAACAACAAAAAAAAAACAGAAAGAAACAGAAAATGAAAGTATGTGTTTGTGATTGTCCGTTATTTATTAAAAATCCATTTTTTTTTTGCGTCAAATTTTAAATTTATTTAGTATTTATTATTCATTTTCTAATTTAATCCTAACGTGTGAGTGAGAAAAATCTAGTTCCTATAGAGGGTCAACGCGAAAAAAAGGTTGTTTCTTGTTTTCCTAGGGGGATGTATACCTTTAAAGAGCTCTCTAGGGGTAGGGAATCCTGGGACGTGTTATTTTCTTAACCTAAATAAAATACCGAAAGGGTATCCTTTTTTTGTTTAGTTCCTGACTCAAAGGAAAGGTTTTTCGTCGCATTTGTTTCCTCTTTTTTTAGATATTTTTTTTTTGTTTAAATGTAATGTTCCTTTTTTTGTTAATTTAATTTATTTTGTTAGTTTTTCTTTAAATTACTTAATTTTTTTTTATTCATTATTAAACTTTCATGACGCTAATTGTCAATAATAATTAATTTGTTTGGTGTTTTGTTGTAGTTTCACGTCAATGAAACTATGTTTTTTTGAAGAGAATTTACAGGGGTGCCAATGGTAGCTGAGTTGCGGTAAGGGTGGTATGATCTGAAACCGATCATCCACCATCTTGGGGGAATCCAAACATGGCCGCGGATTTCCATGGTTGGGAGGGAATAGGCCACACTACACCAACATCCGCAGTGCCCTTGAGATAATGATAGTCCGTCTGCTGTCATGGTATAAAAAGACAAGGTATGATCATTAGAGCCGCCTTCTTACAAAATGGGGTAATAAGGTTTTGACGTTTGGCATTTGGCAAAGTCAAAAGCAATAACAACTTATAAGACAAATATGTTTACAACAACAATTTCAATGGGCTGGGCTGTCAAAACTTTAAGTAGCCATAAGTTTTGACATTTGAAACCAGGCAATAGGGAGGGTAATGGGAGACAACCATGTCTTCTTCGAGGGCAGGACCGTTGCTTCCAGGATCCTCAGTTCCAGAATCATTCTTCCAAGATTCACGCTTCCCATATTTGAAGACGAAGGTTAGGGGGAAAGGGGATAGATTGCACGCTGTAGGGGCCGCGGCATGCTTGCGTCACACGGCTCAACTCGTCGGATTAGGGGGGGTCTTGCCCCCACAGCAGTACCTCACCTGTTTTCAAAACATATATCATGCCGAAATTCTATACCAAAAAAAATTCACCACCCACACAAAACAAACTCACACTTTGAGGCGCTGCAGATGACGGCGCAGCATGACCTTTTCCCACCCTACCTGGGATTCCGTTGGTCCAGTCTTTTTGGAATCCCCCTAAAGGAAGACCTAATTTCGCTGTCAAGTCATACTTACCCCCCCACCGAGAGGCTTAAACCAGCCTAATTACACCCCCCTGAAATAGAAAATCTTTATTCCATTGGGCTGCCGTAACAGTCCAGTAAAAACACCATTTTTGTTTGCTTTAAATTTGGCGTGATTTACAAATCTTTATTTATTCTACATATAAAACCTAACTAAAATAAATAATTTCCATAAAACAAGACAAAAATAACACATCAAAGACTCTCTCACAACCATGCAAAAAAAAATGGCTTTGTTTCCAAAATTAATTTTGATATTTCGTTGACTTAGTTTTGACTTTACAGGTTCACTTTATAATTGGCCTTTAATTTTGAATATGGTTCCAAAATTAAGATTTAAGTTTAGCTTTATTATTTAGATTTAAATTACGCTTTATTCTTTAGTTTTCGATTTGCTTTTCTTATTAACTCTGAAAACTAATAAAATTCCAATTCAATAATTAAAATTAACATAAAACAAGAAAACAATATTTAAAATAAAATGATTTACAATATATGAACTATAAGTTGAAAACCGTTGGCGTAACGGTCAATTTGAGCGGTTCCTAAAGTCCGTCCCGCAATCCTTACGGATTCCCCAAACCACTTTAAAATTTATAATTTGGCCAAAATTGTCGCCAACGCAAAAAAAACTAACTAATTTCGGGGTTTTTCCTGCCTATACATAGAGCTCTGTGTATCGGGGGAGTGCCAAATGGTAAACTACCTTGGAAACACGGTTTAAATAGCGTTGGAGGAACCCTATCTTAGATGGGACGACGCAAAGATAAAACCTTTTTATAACATAAAACGCCCGCCAACCGTTTTTTTTTTTTTTATAACGCGTTCAATCACGGAATAAATTAAGGAAATATAAATTAACAACAAAAAAAAATATCAATAATAAAAAGAAAGAATAACAAAAAAAATACGAAATAAAACAAAAAAACTATCACGCCAAAATAGACTATATATATATTTATCGTGGCTTCTTCTGGCGAATCTTCTATTTCGTTCGCAGGATCCTGGATTTGCTGAATATGTTATCTTATTGGGTGTATTGGTATACTATTTTATTGCTTTTTTACTAATTTTATAAAGGGGGTGAACCCATAAAAGCGGGTACTCTACTGTACCACCGGGTAGCAGGTTGCCGCGTGTAAATTTGTATTCGTTACTATGTATATCGATTTTAATAATAAAATGTATGGTGCTGGTATCTTAATGGCACTTTATTTCGAATATGCCTTTAGTTTTTAAATCTTTACTTGACTAAGTCTGGTGAATCGACAGACTTTCCAGTTTAACGTTTCCGTTTTTCTTTTGCCTAGCAGTATCTTTTCAAATATTCGTAATTCGATCACAAGACTTTCTTTTGTGCTACTGTTCCGCTATACCGCTATCCCGTTTTTCCTTAAGAGCTTCTTATGGATAGCGGTTTCGACTTTCGTCTTCTCGAAAACCACCAGTTCACCCTAATTCCATAAAACATACTTTATATAAGTTCCTACGTTCAAAACTACACAATTTTGGTATGTAAAACTCACCCCTTTTGTTTTGTAGAAAAAAAACTTAAGTTTGTAGTTTTCCTTTGCGTGTTGAGCTTCAAAATTATATATTGTGACACTCCAAAATATTCTAAATTTTATAAAAAAAAACACTGGTTTACTATCACTTTACTTTGAAACTATATTAATCTATCTTACTTTAAATTCAAGACAAAGATTTCATACTAGACTTCCTTTGTCCACTTAAAATGATGATTCACTTTACTATTGCTTATTGAAAATAAGTTCACGTTTTGCTTGCTCCTACACGACTAACCATATACCATATCCCAAACTACGTTCCTAGTCATACCATCCTACTTCCAACTAGAATCGGCTCTCTAACTGCGGATGCAGTTGTTGTACCGCACTATGTGTAAAGGTAGTGGGGGATTCATATTTGTATTTGAATTCAAATTCAAATTCGATATCAAAATTATTAATCAACTTTTAGGCGTTTTATATTAAATAATATCCAAACCCTTTTTTTTTTTATTATAACAGATTGCACTACCTATCCCTTATCTCATGTCTCAACCCTAAAGAACAACACAAAACTTTTCTTTGCAGCGGCTCTTTTCAAAGCTGCCAAAGTTTATGACAATTGACAAGCATATTTCTTTTTTCTCTCCTCATTAATAGATTTTCTTTTGCCGGCTTGCATAAATTTATAAAATTTATTTCTTTTCTACATTTTCGCTTTAATTCGTGCGTTCCCTTCGTCTTATCATAAAGATACACATCCTGTTGTGTTTGTTCTTTTTGTTGAGAAGCCCTTGTCCCCAGAAGCAGCTGAACAAAATCAGATCTTTTTTTCTGAGCTTGGTCTGACCGACCAAGAGTCAAATCCACCGCCCTAGCAGGCATGAGTGAAGAAATTGTGTCGGTGGTTACTATTTCCATTCTCATAGAGTGGGTATTACCATTCTATGAGCCCAATACAAGACATATATGCAAAGGTAGGTACATATTTGCATTAGCGCCGACCTAACCTAAAATTTGTACTTCTCCCCAGCATTGGCTTTTAGTAGACCGTCGTTCCTACTGATAGTTGCTGCTGGATTGCTCTAAGTGGCCATTTTTACTATTATGTCCAGAAACATTATTTGAATCGCTTACGCTTAAGCCAATTCCCATACTCTTCTGAGGTTCACTTCCTTAAGCCTACCCAATGCCCCTTTGCTTCAAGGTGACCATAACAAAACACCTGCTCTGTAGTTTTTGGGTTCGCCCAAAAAAGATACAGAGTGGGTGGCTAGGCTATATAGAGGTACATATGTATGTGGCGAGTTAAATTGTATGTCCAGCTGGACCAAAAGCAAGAGATAGATAAACGGTCCTGTCCTACGGTGGGGAAGAACCCACAGCAACCCACACACAGCCGGGCAACTACAGTGATTTGGATACACACTCAGACTGTGGCGTGAACACCAATGGTTATAATTTAAGACTATACGTTATCGTAAGTTTGTTTGAATGCAAATTGCTGTTTTGTTGCATAAAATAATTATATGTTTACCTTATATAAGAACATACAAGTTATAAATTTCGGCACTAACTTTTCGAAGGTCATTGTGCGATCAAGATTTAGTTTTAGATCCTGTACTTTTCTAGTTGCATCACCATTAAAGATATCATCCCCACATTATTTAAGAATATTTTATTGGTGTTTTTTTTTTTTTGTTTATTATTATTTTATTTGAGCATTTTTTGTTCGATCAGTTTTGCATTTCTAACGGTCGACTGCATGGTTGATTTTTCTCTAGGTAACCCTCTGTTTTTGTCGATTTCTTCTTTTTGCTGTTTTTATTTTTCGCTCTTCTCTAATTTTGACTATCGTTAATTATGAGATTACACACAAATATCTTAAACGTGGTTTACATGAAATAAAAACTAATATCACAGATCATGGTGTATACAACTAACTTATTACTAAAAAAAAAATATCACAGTTTATCAGGTACTTGGGTTCATTTTGACGTTGAGTCTGGTGAGGTAAATCACAGATTCTTGTATCACAGTTTGCGTTTTTTTTTTTTTTCATATAGTTTTTTGGTGTTGTTTCTGTAGGAATGTATCACAGATTTTTATAAATAGAAATAAACTATGCTTTGATTTACTCTCACTCACGAACGAGTACCGAAGTGATTCTAACGCGATTCGAAATTAGTCGTATACTCCATGAGGTCTGGCTATACTTATCATTACTATTATTATCTTTTCTTTTTATTTTAGAACTGACCCTATTGCTTTAAATCCTTGGCATGGTAAACTCCTAGGGTTTTACCTGCCAAGTTTTCAATTTCGTACATGTTTTTGCCTACAGCTCTGACGACACGACACTTGACGTACTTAGGGCAAAGTTTTGAAGCTAGTTGTTTAGTACTATCGCTTAATATGAAATTGCGTTTGTACACTTCTTGACCCGGTACGTACTGAATATTACGGGTTCGCAAATTATAAGTTTTAGCGCTCCTATCATTAGCTTTTACGATATTTTCCTTAAGTTTGGATCTAATTAACTGAAGCCTATTCTGCCTAGGTAGAGTTAATAGCTCTCCATCCTCTAAGGTATTTAATTTCTGTTCTAGTTTGTAGATACTCCCATGAGTCACCATATTCGACCCAAAAAGTGCGAAATATGGCGAGACTCCTATGGCCGAATGCACCGAGCTTTTAAGTGCACACGCTATATCGCTTAAGTGGCGATCCCAATCTCTCTGATCTAATTTTAAATAAGAACGTATCGCTGCTAAAAGCGTTCTATTTACCCTCTCAGAGGAATTTGATTGTGGCGAGTAATTCGCCGTACGAAAGTGGCGTATACCACAGTTTTGAATTAAATTTTGAAACTCCTTGGATAGGAACTGTTTCCCGTTATCCGAGTGGATTACTTCAGGCACACCGAACATATTAAAAACGTCATTATATAAAAACTGAACTACACTAGCGGCGTTTGCCGCTCTTAATGCTTTCAAAAACACAAACTTAGACATGTGTTCAAGCACAACGAACACATATACATTTCCCGTTTTCGATCTTGGATAAGGTCCAATGAAATCTATATACAGTTTTTGAAAGGGACGATCGGTGGTATAATTGTTATTTATGGGAGGACGTAGGACTTGATTCGACGATTTTGACTGTTTGCACACGGAACAATTAGCTACATATTCTTTGATCTGAACCGTCATGTTCGGCCAATAAAAATGCTGTCGAAGACGATGGAGGGTTTTAGCCACTCCACCATGCGCAGCCTGAGGCGGGTCATGAGCCTTGGCGATTAAACTTTCAGTAAGACCTGAAGGTATCCACAATCGCCAAGAGTGCTCAAAGTAAGTTTCATCTCCCCAGATAGGTAACGATCGCTTGTAAATAAACTCATCTTCGATTTTAAGATCGGGTAATTCTTCTGCTCGCCTTTGAATTGTACTTAGGAGTTCCTTATATTCATCGGACTTGAACTCATCAGAGTCCAAATCAATCAGAGAGACTACGTTTTCCAATTCAATGCTATCTAAGTGCCCCCGAGAAAGAGTGTCTGGTACGACGTTCAAAGATCCTTTCCTATGCTCTATGTCGAAGGTATACGATTGTAGCTCCAGGCTCCACCTAGCCAAGCGACCGCTAAGGTCCTTCATAGTCATTAGCCATTTTAGGGAAGAGTGATCTGTTATTATGGTGAAATCCATACCCTCGACATAGGGCCTGAACTTTTTCACTGCCATCACCGCTGCCATGCACTCCTTCTCGGTGACGGTGTAGTTCCTTTGACAAGAGTTAAGCTTTTGAGAGAAATATGATATTGGGGACTCTTCATCCTCCGAGTTTTTCTGGAATAGTACCGCACCAATCCCAGAGTCAGATGCGTCGCATTGAATATAAAATCTTTTCTTAAAATACGGATGGGTTAGAACCGGAGCTGTTGTTAAAGCTATTTTCAATTTTTCAAACGCAACTTTTGCTTCTTCCGACATGACGAATTTCGTATTCTTCCCTTTTAACGTGTCCGTCAGAGGAGCAGTCAAGGTAGAAAAATCTTTTATAAATCTTCTATACCACCCTGCTAGACCCAGTAGCCTACGGACCTGTCTAGAATTTTTAGGCATAGGAAAATCGACTACCGCTGGAGAAACAGGGTAATGTCTCTGCTTCACCGGAACCGCATTTCCTTTATCTATGATGTGTTCCATAATCGCAGTTTTTCCGAGACCGTGCCGCTCAAAATCCAAAAATTTCTGCTTGACTGCTTCTAATCGGGACTGTTGTTCATAATCTAATACATGGGCATTAAGAAGGTCGGCATCATCTTCCAGGATCGATACGGAACTAACCACATTTGGCGCTATTTGGAACATCTTCCAGAAGTCCACTCCTAAGTACAATTCTTGGTCTAAACTGGGAACTAGGTAAAGCGTAATGGTCTGCTTGCTGTTTTTGTATGTAATGGGTATCTCTACTTTTCCCACTATAGCTTGATTCTTACCATCCGCGGTTTTCACCCCTGACTTGTACGTTTGTACTACCATGTTTGCCTCTTTCACAAATTGAGTGCAATTCCTACCTAAAATACTCACGCTGGCCCCACTATCTAACAATCCCAATATTTCTTTACCTGCAATTGAGACTTTTGCATACGGCCTGGGGTCAGCGTGAGTTTCTACGACGGTCGAAGATATTTTCTTTCTAACCTCTTTCCTCCTTTTAAATCTTTCTCTAGTTTTAGCAATCTTTTTCGAAATCTCACCCACGTTACCCTTGAAAATTCTATCTCGCGCTTCACTATATTCCCTAATCCTAACATGTAATGGTTTAATTACTGACATTTTTGAAATTTTTAACTTATTTATTGTACTTTTATCGTTTTTTAATATTTGTAAATTCTGATTTTCTTGATTATTTAATTGCTCTTTGTTTGATCTAGAGGGGTCTGAGTCGAACGCGAGTCCCCCACCGACTTCGCGTTCCGTACTGGGTTTTCCGGCTTACATTCGGTGCATTTAGTCGAGATGACCCCTTCTTTTCCACACCCGTAACAAAAGATTATGCGGGGTTCTGGACAATGCAGCCAGGAGTGTCCCGTCAACCGACAATTCCAACAGGTGAATGACTTTGCTTGGTTCTTTGGCCGTGCACCGGAATGTTGAAACGCTTCCAACTGCTCTTGGGGGTATGACATCATTCCCGCCTCCATCTCGAGCTCGTGAGCAACGTATCTACCGGGATGCTGGGGCCGAGAATGCTTGGGCGCTTCTCTTTCCTTGACCGGAAACGCATACTCTGCTTCCTTACAGCCAACTTCAGCTGGTCCATGGTGTAAACATATTGTGGATACACTAGCTTACTAATCCGCTCGTTGAGGTTTTTCTTCAGACTTCTCACCAAATCTATCTCCGGCGTTTGTACCCTGAGCTGAGCTCTTAGTTTGTTTACTGATGCGAAAAAATCGTTACTTGATTCCCCGGGACCCTGTTTTCGGTCCATAATTTCTTGGATAATTTCGAAATCTGATTTTGAATTTCGATATTCGCGCATTAAGGCGTCCTTTAACACGGACCATTCAGGACGCACCATCGTTCGTTGAAATTGCCAATACCATACTTTTGCGCCCCCAGATAGTAGAATATGAAAATCCCGTAAAACCTTAGTCCAGGTGCATTGATGTTGGATTTGCAAAAACTCAACCTGGAATATAAATTCCTCTACCGTCATGAATTCTGGTTTGCCATTGAATGATATACCCCATTTATCAATCCGAATTGGTGTTCTCGTCGACATGTTTGGATATCCATAAGGTGAAAAACCCGGTTGCGGATACCCGCTGGTAGGGCCCATTGCGGCCCCGTATGGATTCTGTTGATGGGCATGTTGATATCCAGGTAGATATCCCGGCAGATATCCAGGTTGATATCCAGGCTGATATCCAGTCTGAGTTCCAGGTTGATATCCAGGCTGATATCCAGTCTGATATCCAGGCTGATATCCAGGCTGATTTCCCGACTGTTGTATCCCATTCGCCAATACAGAATTGTTACTTCTAGCTCTGCTTAGTATTTGACCTGCATGATGATTAGTGGTGTGTTGGAACAGTTGTGGTAAGGTGCCCTGCAGAGTTTGGCTTGCTGTTGGTACTTGTGTCGGCTGACGGAACGGCTGGCTCACTGCCGGAGTGCTTCTCGACGCTTGTGTGGGTTCAGCTGTTACCACTGGTAGCACTGGACGATTGACATTCCCAACGTCTTTAAGTAGTTCGGCGAGTCCCCGTTCGACTTCTGCTCGCACAGATTGGCAGATACTCTCCCTCATTGACTCGTTATAAGAATCATGGGCCTCACTAACAGCCGCTTCTACCATTCTTCTCAATTCAGCTGCTAATCCATTGCCTACATTTGCTACTAATCCGCTATTATTATTAGTTTTTCTATTCGCAGCAGGATTGCCACCTGTACTAATTGTTGGGGCCATCACATTTTGTTTTTCGGCCTCCGAAAACCCTAATAATTCATCTACTTCGGACGATTCACGTCTGTCAACACCCGTCCCGGTAATACTACTGTAAGCAGGCGCTTCGATTGTATCTTCTGATACCCCTGGCCCGGTAGTACCTCCGGTGGAGTTACCCTCTGTCCCTACAAGCCCGTTTCCCAACTGAGAGACGGTTTGGTCAACTACAACTGCACTATTTCCTATAGGAGGTATAGTACTTTCAGGTGGTACACCAGAAGTACCGCTCCCGGTTGCCGGCGGCTCGAACGCCCCAGATGCATCCCCTACCGGTTGGAGTTGCGTAGCTTTCTCAGGTTTCTTTCCCTTCGGAGGTGTATGTAGTGTAGTCATATTGGACTCTAAAATGTGTTGCCTGAGTAGAGTGCGAGTTAGTACACGATTGGATAATTCTCCTTCTGTTATTAAAATATTTTTTTCATTTAGGCTCATGAGATTACTATGTCTAGCCTAATTTGGACCACTTCAATAACTTATCTCTAACAAGAAAATTTCTTACTCTAAAATTGTGTTTAAATTGAAACGAGTATTGAACTTTTTCTATCGAAACACTGCCTTAAATCTAAATGTATTTTATTCTAACCTAAATTATCACTAACTGATCTAATATCTTATTGTAAATATAAATGTATCTCTAATTCGAAAACCTACTATAATTTTTTTTTTAACCTAAATCAAAATAACATAACAAACAAAATTCAAAAAAATTATAAACAAAATCTTATCTCTATAATCTGTCACCAAATCTGAGGACTTTTCTCTAGACTCCGTGACCTAATCTAAACTATTCCAAAATCTTACTTTACTATTCTATTAAAATTTTTTTTTTATTTTTTTTTTTTATTTTTTTTTTTTTTTTTTTTATTATTATCTATACCTTAAAATAATTACTTACTTTTCATTAACTTAACAAAAATACGAAAAAAACTAACACCTTCTAATACACTCTAATACACTCTACCTTTCTCAAAATAAAGACTAAACAATGTGCAAATAAATAAAATGTTTTGCCAAAATATACTGATTATTTTTTTGTTTTCTTTTCAATTCTTAATACGGGGGTGCTTTCGGGGCTTACTCGGTGGATCATTGGTTATGTTCCCGCTTATGTATGACTTGACAGCAAATACCTTTTAATAAAAATGCAATTGCCCTCAAAGTGTGGTTACTGACGATTTGAAATTTATAACTTTATAACACAGGACAATTTCCGATTGAATTATCGGTCGAAGCTGAAACGCCTCGTCGCAATTGCTTCAGCCTTCTAAAGAGCTATCTGGAACAAGACTTACGATTTGCTACTGCACGATCGAAACTCAACTGGAACTGAAATGGGATTTTGCCTCGCCGTTGACCCCAAGATACTCCGCCGCAATTCACTCTATACGTTAAAACCTTATGCTTGAAGACATGCTGAGCACTCAGCATCATTGACGAGAACAGCTACATAAAAAATGTACTGGTTGCTTCCACTGGGAATGTCGAATCACTTCGTTGCAATTATTCAGGTATGCTTGAGAGCTTTCCTGTATAAGACTTACGATGTGGTTCGGCATTGCAAGTGAATCCAATCAGTACACAAGGAAAAAACTAGGACAACACGAATGGGCGCCATTTGAAACCAGGCAATAGGGAGGGTAATGGGAGACAACCATGTCTTCTTCGAGGGCAGGACCGTTGCTTCCAGGATCCTCAGTTCCAGAATCATTCTTCCAAGATTCACGCTTCCCATATTTGAAGACGAAGGTTAGGGGGAAAGGGGATAGATTGCACGCTGTAGGGGCCGCGGCATGCTTGCGTCACACGGCTCAACTCGTCGGATTAGGGGGGGTCTTGCCCCCACAGCAGTACCTCACCTGTTTTCAAAACATATATCATGCCGAAATTCTATACCAAAAAAAATTCACCACCCACACAAAACAAACTCACACTTTGAGGCGCTGCAGATGACGGCGCAGCATGACCTTTTCCCACCCTACCTGGGATTCCGTTGGTCCAGTCTTTTTGGAATCCCCCTAAAGGAAGACCTAATTTCGCTGTCAAGTCATACTTACCCCCCCACCGAGAGGCTTAAACCAGCCTAATTACACCCCCCTGAAATAGAAAATCTTTATTCCATTGGGCTGCCGTAACAGTCCAGTAAAAACACCATTTTTGTTTGCTTTAAATTTGGCGTGATTTACAAATCTTTATTTATTCTACATATAAAACCTAACTAAAATAAATAATTTCCATAAAACAAGACAAAAATAACACATCAAAGACTCTCTCACAACCATGCAAAAAAAATGGCTTTGTTTCCAAAATTAATTTTGATATTTCGTTGACTTAGTTTTGACTTTACAGGTTCACTTTATAATTGGCCTTTAATTTTGAATATGGTTCCAAAATTAAGATTTAAGTTTAGCTTTATTATTTAGATTTAAATTACGCTTTATTCTTTAGTTTTCGATTTGCTTTTCTTATTTACTCTGAAAACTAATAAAATTCCAATTCAATAATTAAAATTAACATAAAACAAGAAAACAATATTTAAAATAAAATGATTTACAATATATGAACTATAAGTTGAAAACCGTTGGCGTAACGGTCAATTTGAACGGTTCCTAAAGTCCGTCCCGTAATCCTTACGGATTCCCCAAACCACTTTAAAATTTATAATTTGGCCAAAATTGTCGCCAACGCAAAAAAAACTAACTAATTTCGGGGTTTTTCCTGCCTATACATAGAGCTCTGTGTATCGGGGGAGTGCTACCTTGGAAACACGGTTTAAATAGCGTTGGAGGAACCCTATCTTAGATGGGACGACGCAAAGATAAAACCTTTTTATAACATAAAACGCCCGCCAACCGTTTTTTTTTTTTTATAACGCGTTCAATCACGGAATAAATTAAGGAAATATAAATTAACAACAAAAAAAAATATCAATAATAAAAAGAAAGAATAACAAAAAAAATACGAAATAAAACAAAAAAACTATCACGCCAAAATAGACTATATATATATTTATCGTGGCTTCTTCTGGCGAATCTTCGATTTCGTTCGCAGGATCCTGGATTTGCTGAATATGTTATCTTATTGGGTGTATTGGTATACTATTTTATTGCTTTTTTACTAATTTTATAAAGGGGGTGAACCCATAAAAGCGGGTACTCTACTGTACCACCGGGTAGCAGGTTGCCGCGTGTAAATTTGTATTCGTTACTATGTATATCGATTTTAATAATAAAATGTATGGTGCTGGTATCTTAATGGCACTTTATTTCGAATATGCCTTTAGTTTTTAAATCTTTACTTGACTAAGTCTGGTGAATCGACAGACTTTCCAGTTTAACGTTTCCGTTTTTCTTTTGCCTAGCAGTATCTTTTCAAATATTCGTAATTCGATCACAAGACTTTCTTTTGTGCTACTGTTCCGCTATACCGCTATCCCGTTTTTCCTTAAGAGCTTCTTATGGATAGCGGTTTCGACTTTCGGCTTCTCGAAAACCACCAGTTCACCCTAATTCCATAAAACATACTTTATATAAGTTCCTACGTTCAAAACTACACAATTTTGGTATGTAAAACTCACCCCTTTTGTTTTGTAGAAAAAAAACTTAAGTTTGTAGTTTTCCTTTGCGTGTTGAGCTTCAAAATTATATATTGTGACACTCCAAAATATTCTAAATTTTATAAAAAAAAACACTGGTTTACTATCACTTTACTTTGAAACTATATTAATCTATCTTACTTTAAATTCAAGACAAAGATTTCATACTAGACTTCCTTTGTCCACTTAAAATGATGATTCACTTTACTATTGCTTATTGAAAATAAGTTCACGTTTTGCTTGCTCCTACACGACTAACCATATACCATATCCCAAACTACGTTCCTAGTCATACCATCCTACTTCCAACTAGAATCGGCTCTCTAACTGCGGATGCAGTTGTTGTACCGCACTATATGTAAAGGTAGTGGGGGATTCATATTTGTATTTGAATTCAAATTCAAATTCGATATCAAAATTATTAATCAACTTTTAGGCGTTTTATATTAAATAATATCCAAACCCTTTTTTTTTTTATTATAACAGATTGCACTACCTATCCCTTATCTCATGTCTCAACCCTAAAGAACAACACAAAACTTTTCTTTGCAGCGGCTCTTTTCAAAGCTGCCAAAGTTTATGACAATTGACAAGCATATTTCTTTTTTCTCTCCTCATTAATAGATTTTCTTTTGCCGGCTTGCATAAATTTATAAAATTTATTTCTTTTCTACATTTTCGCTTTAATTCGTGCGTTCCCTTCGTCTTATCATAAAGATACACATCCTGTTGTGTTTGTTCTTTTTGTTGAGAAGCCCTTGTCCCCAGAAGCAGCTGAACAAAATCAGATCTTTTTTTCTGAGCTTGGTCTGACCGACCAAGAGTCAAATCCACCGCCCTAGCAGGCATGAGTGAAGAAATTGTGTCGGTGGTTACTATTTCCATTCTCATAGAGTGGGTATTACCATTCTATGAGCCCAATACAAGACATATATGCAAAGGTAGGTACATATTTGCATTAGCGCCGACCTAACCTAAAATTTGTACTTCTCCCCAGCATTGGCTTTTAGTAGACCGTCGTTCCTACTGATAGTTGCTGCTGGATTGCTCTAAGTGGCCATTTTTACTATTATGTCCAGAAACATTATTTGAATCGCTTACGCTTAAGCCAATTCCCATACTCTTCTGAGGTTCACTTCCTTAAGCCTACCCAATGCCCCTTTGCTTCAAGGTGACCATAACACATTTCTCTATACTGAGTTTTTTCTAATGATCATACCTTCTCTTTTTATACCATGGTCTGCTGTCACATCTTTCAGAAACGTTTTTTTTTCGATTTTTGTTCTCGGCCTGATCTATGTTTTTGTTTGCAGGTGAGGTTAAGTTTCAGGGGGAAGATCCCCCCCATCCGGCGAGCTTATGCCGTGCATCGCAAGCAGGCCACGTCCTCCGGAACTTAACATTCCTTCCCTTCCTTTCCAAACACTTCCTTTTCTAATTTCCTACCCCATCCTATTTCCTATCTTACCGACCTACCTGAACCTCCTCCGCTCCTCTTGCCTTGCAACAAAATGGCGCCCAACGTCTAAGGCATTTGTCTTAGATTTTTGTAGTTTTGTTTCAGTTCTTTTTATGTCGTGAAGTTTCAACCAAACTCACTGTGAATTTTTAAGTCTCGTAAGTCTGCACCAGGAAGATCCCAGAGATGTACCTAGGTGTATCGCGACGAGTACTTGAAAATTCACAGTGACTGCGGTTAGTGTTTGTTTGCGTTTATCTCTTGTTGCTACATAGTCTCTGAAAACAAGTAAGTCTGCACCAGGAAGATCCCAGAGATGTACCTAGGTGTATCGCGACGTTGTTTTTCATGAACTTGCAGTAGCAACAGATAACGTAATTTGTATCGTTTTTCCCTAATCCTTTTTCCTTTTAATTTTTTTTCCCTAATAATTTTTGTGTTGCTTACCTTCGCCTCAAGTTTCTTGTACTTTTTGATGTGCCGACTGTTAGATCTTTCCGCTATTTTCTCACTCTGATTGTAAATAACAGCATCGCAAAAATCAAAATCTTCTGCACTCATACTGTTGGATAGCATTAAGTGGTATTTATATAATTCACTTGTCACATGATTAAGCTCACTGTAGTTATTTGAAATAACTTTTTTCAACAACATTTCACTGGTTCTTTTTAAGATCTTATCAGAACCTCTTATATGCACTTTTTTGCTTATTTTTACACAATTCTATGCTATGGGGACACAGTGAAAAATCTATCTAGTAAAGAGCTCGATGAAAGTTCGATTTCTGTACTTGCTAAAGGTATGAATTTTGCACCTACACCATTAAATATCCCTACTGAATCTATAATAGGAAGTGTAGAAGAATGTTTACGGAGAAATAAAATAGATAGACTAACATCTGAAACCATTAGGCAGGATGTTTCCGTTTTAATTCGAAAAGCAAAACCTATTAAATCGAACATAACAAAGAAAGAAATGAATTCTCTTAAAAAACTCAGTGCAGATAAGGATATAATTATTCTTTCAGCTGATAAGGGTAATTGTACTGTGGTCTTGGACACAGATGATTATCACTCCAAAATAACTAACCTTCTTAATGATAGCTCAACGTACAAACAAGTGAGTTATGATCCAACTGCTAGAGTTTTAAGAAAAGTTAGACATAAATTGGCGGAGTGTAAATCTATAATAACTAAAACTAATATTATACCTTCTTGCCCACAACCACCAAAATTATATGGTCTACCGAAAATCCATAAAACGGATGTTCCTTTAAGGCCAATAGTAAGCCAAATAGACTCACCGTCTTATCTCATAGCAAAAGAACTAGCTATTCGACTCAATCCTCTAATCGAAAATTGTACTTCCTCAGTGAAAAACTCCCAACATTTCATATCCATTATAAAAGATATTCACTTGAGAGAAAATGAAGTTATGGTCAGTTTTGATGTTACATCATTGTTTACTAATGTTCCGATAGTAGAATGTATTGAAGTTATAAAGTCACAATTATCTACCTCAGATGACGACTCCAAATTATTGGAACTTCTTCATTTATGCCTCACATCAGGCTATTTTCTATACAAAGAAAAATTCTATTTACAAATAGATGGGGTTGCAATGGGTTCGCCAGTTGCTCCAATAATTGCAGACATCTGGATGTACAGAAAGAACACTCATACTGATAGGTATCTGCATGCTGCATCTCATCATCATCCAGCCAACTTCAATTCTGTTGTTTCTGCTCTTATTAACAGGGCACATGCTATTTGTGACCAAAACCATCTCCAAGATGAGTTAGAAAGGGTAGATGCAGCTTTAATTAAAAATGGTTACAGTTTTAAGCAACGCTCTTGGAAACCAAAACCAAAATCCACTCAAGATATCCAAAACGAAAATGTAAAACGGGCCTTTCTTCCATATAGAAAAGGCGTATCTGAAGGGATTGGAAGTATCTTGTCTATTTATGGGATAAAGTCGATTTTCAAACCACCAGCGAAAATACGACAAATCTTAAGGTCACCAAAAGATAAAATACCCCTACAAAACCCAGGAGTATACTCTGTTCCTTGTAGCTGCGGCTCGGAATATATTGGAGAGACCAAACTTTCCATATCGACACGCTTAAATGAACATATAAAAGCAATTCAGAAGAATGAAGTAACAAAATCTGCCATTTGTGAACATTTAGCGTACAATACTGATCACTTCATAAGATTTGATCAAGCAAAATCCATTTCAACGGAAAGGTTTTATGTTCCTAGATTGGTTCGTGAGGCAATTGAAATTAAAAAGTGCAACAATTTCAACAGAGACCAAAGTTTTAATTTATCCGGAGCATGGGATCCACTTATCAACGAATTAAAAAAGAAAAAACAACAACAGAAAAGCAAAAATCAAAACAATGTACCATCTGATGTGATTAGCTTTGCTTGCACAGAAGCTTACTCACAACAACAACAATTAATGCAGTCCCAACAAGAACCATCATCGGAACTGCAAGCACCAACAACATCAACACAAAATACCAACCGGTACAATCTCCGTGCAAGAAAAGAAAATAAAAAAGCTTAAAAAAACAACAACAACATCCACCCACAAACCATCAGTCATCTCGTGACCACGATAAGTGCAACCTTATCGAAACGTCGAGCCGTTGTCATATTTTATATGATTAAAAGTTTAATTGTCGCGGTAAGTCCGAAAAATACTTAATTAAAAATTTTTCTGAATAGCTTAAGATTTGGTAAAAGAAGTTTAAAGGCTTTATTTAAGAAAAAGTCTTCGCTAGTTTCTAAATGAAAAAGTTTTTTTGAAAAAAAAAAAAAAAATTTTCAAATTTTCTGAAAGTTTAGTTTTAGTTTATTTTTGTTTATTTTTTTTCTTAAACTTTAAGGGCCGGTTTGTTGACACTCGATTATCTTTTAATCAAGGATTTTTGTATGGAATAATCCTTGATTAAAAGATAATCGACTTCGAACAAACCGGCACTAAGTCAGTTTTTTTGATAAAATTAAAATTCTGATTTTAGAGAATTTGAAAATAGTTTCTAATTCATTTTGTGAATTTAAGTGTTTTTCAGAAGAAAAATAACATTAAGTTTGCAAAAATCATAAAAGTTAGAAATTTGTTTTTAGTGATAGTTTAGTTGTTAAGTTTATTCATTTTCGTTCATTTCGTTCTTTTTGGTTTTCAAAATTTTTTTTCGAAAAAAAAATGTATTACAAAGTTTTTTTTAGTTTTCTTGAATTTAAATTTTTAGTTAGGTAATTGTTTTTCTGAATTAAGTTTTTTGAATGAGTTCAAAATTAGTTTTGAAAATACTTTACTTTTTGTCAACATACTTTAATTTATGTGTCTGTTCATTTTTTTATTTTCTTTGGTGTTTGCTTATTTATCATATCATACTTAGTTATTGTGTTTTTGATTTTTTTTAATTCCGTTTTTGTCGTAATTCAAAAATAATTTCGAAAACGTATTACATTTTTTTAGTTTTTCATAAGTTTTTCAAATTACAATACCTATTTATATCTTCCAATTGTTTTTCTGTTAACTTAATATTCATATTCATTTCTTTATTTACTTTTGATATTTAAATTTCGTTGTTTTTTTTTTTTTGTTCAATAATTATTTCATATTTTTTTTCATTCTTTTTTTGTTCATTCCGTTTTCATTAAACGTTTTTCATTTTTTTGTTAATTTATTATAACTATTAAGATTTTTTTTTGCTACTTAAATTTTTTTGTTTACCTTTACATTTTTTGCTATAAGTTTCCTATTTTTTTGATATAATGTACATTTTTTTTTTTTGAAAATAGAATTAGAGTTCAAAAAAAAAGGGAAGGAAGATTTTTTCGTTTTGTATATTTTGGTGTTGTTTTTTTTGGAATTAAAATATGTAGTAAATCAAAGTTGAGCGGAGCACAAGAAATAAAACAACCGAGCTTATACAGTGAAAGAAGAAGAGTAAGTATAATTTAATAAGAATAGATCAAAGTACAAGATGAGCAGTGTTGCCAGATAATCAAAAATGGAGTTTTAAGTTATATTCACAATACCCCCATTATAATGAAAAAACTTACTTGGCAATCTGAACTTCTAATCCCATACCCTTACAGCAAAATTCAATTTTTAATTTTGTAACCGCTTTGGTTAGTACATCTGCCAACATCCTGTCTGTGTTAATGTATTCTGGGATGATTTTATTAGAGTTGATCTGCTCTCGGACGAAATGATGGCGCACGTCTATGTGTTTGGTACGTGCTCTATACGCATTGAGAACAGCCAAGTCCAATGCACTTTTGTTATCGCAGTAGATTTTTGTTGGAGCTATTTCTGCGAGGAGCTCACCTAAGAGACGTTGTAACCACAAAGCTTCTTGGGTCGCTGATGACATACATATACTCAGCTTCTGTGGTTGACAATGCAACAGTAGGTTGCCTTTTGGTGCTCCAGGAAATTGCAGCACCCTGCAGCTTGAATACGTATCCGGTTGTTGATAGCCTCTCGTCTGTATCCGAAGCCCAGTCAGCATCGCAGTAGCCCAGGAGATTGTTGCTACTATTTTTGTTAAACACCAGTTTTGTGTTGATGGTGCCCTTTAAATAACGAAAAATTCTTTTAATGGCATTCCAATGTGACTTACCAGGGTTTTGGTTATATCGGCTCAAACAGCTAACGGGAAACGATAAGTCTGGACGTGTAACCTGAGCAGCGAACATTATGCACCCGATGGCTTCTTGATATGGCACATTTTTCATTTCTGCAGTTTTTTCCGCATTTTTTGGACACATTTCTTTAGAAATAATCTGGTTGAGGTCAACTGGAGTTGAAACTGGGTTGGAATCCATCATTCCAAATCGCTGAAGGATCTCTTTAATGTATTGCTCCTGGTCAATTGAGATGGTACCATTACCTCGATCGCGCTGTACTTGCATACCCAGTATGAAACGCGCTTCTCCTAGGTCTTTCATTTGGAAACTTTCCATCAGCTTTGATTTCAAGTCCGTTTTCATTGTTACATCGTTTGACATCACCAACAGATCGTCCACATATACTGCTACAAATAATTTTTTATCCCCCACTAATTTGTAGTAAACACAGGGATCAGCTGAAGATTTTTCATTCCAAAGACTGCCAATGCTGAATCCAACTTTATGTTCCAGACTCTGCTTGACTATTTGAGTCCATAAAGTGATTTTTGTAATTTGCATACCTTGGTTGTATCAACTCTCATACCTTCGGGTGGAATCATGAAGATATCCTCGTTAAGTTCCCCTTGGAGAAATGCAGACACAGCATCCATCTGGTTTCCAGCGTCCAAGTCTTGTTTTGGTTTAAAGCCTCGAACTCTTCATTCATCGCTTCACGCCATAAGTTGGCATCCGCTCTGGCCATAGCTTCACTTACTGTGACTGGATCATTTACTTCCAAACCTACGGCTGCCATACTCACAAAATCAGGTCTCTGTATAGGTTTCGGTGGGCGAGATGATCTTCGTGTTTCTGAGACTTCAACTTCTATATTTTCTGGTGGTAAGTATTCATCATCATCAGGTTGAATTGTTGTCTCACTTTCAGAGAAAAAAGTTTCTTCAGATGAATCTGATAAACTGGATCTGGAACTTGCATCTGGATTAGCGTCGGTTTCTTGCGATTCAATAGTGTGTTCCTCTTCGGATGTGCTTACATTTAGAGGTTCAGACTCATCCCTCATTGAATCATCATAGCATATAGTGACATAATCATTTAAATTTTTATTTGTTGGATTAACATTTTCGTTTTCAAAGAAAACTACATCCCTGCTTATGTAGATTTTTTTTGTGTTGGGGTCCACTAGACGATAGGCTTTTGAGTTCTCACAATACCCCATCATGAGACATTCCCTGGACTTCGGGTCAAATTTCTTTCTTAATTGTTTTGGTATGTGCACCATTGCACGGCAACCAAAAACTTTAAAGAATTCCAAATTTGGTTTCTGCCCACTCCATGTTTCTTGAGGAGTCTTGTCTGTCAATCCCCTTCTTGGAGAACGGTTGACTATATACACTGCAGTCGTCACAGCTTCCCCCCAAAACTGGGTTTCTAATTTGGCATCGAAGAGCAAACAGCGGGCCTTTTCTACGATCGTCCTATTAGTTCTCTCGGCAAGACCATTCTGCTCCGGTGTGTACGGTGCAGTTGTTTGGTGCTGAATTCCATGCTTACGTAAAAACGAAAGGAGTGCCGTATTGCAGTATTCAGTGCCGTTGTCGGTGCGGAGTGTCTTTATTTTTCTTCCAGTTTGGTTCTCGACAAGCGACATAAATTCTTGGAACTTGTCTTTTACCTGACTTTTTTCTTTCATTAGGTATAGAAAAATTTTTCTGCTGTAGTCGTCCACCAAAATTAAAAAATAACGCGCACCTCCAATGGAGTTAACACTCATCGGACCACAAACGTCGGAATGTACTATCTGTAGAATCTCAGTTGCACGAGTTCCAAAATTCTTGAACGGCATTCTAGTTTGTTTCCCTTTGCAACAAACAACACAAGGCACGCTTTTATCTGCCACATTGAAATTTACACCATCTGTCATGCCCTTAAGCTTCTTCAAATTATCGAAGCTGAGATGCCCCATCCGGCGATGCCACAAATTCATATCCTGACTGACACGAACTGAGAAGTTTGCGCACATCGGTGTTGGCAAATCCAACCTGTAGACATCTGATTCAAGAAACGCAGTGACAATCAAAAGATTCTCTTTATTAAAAATTTCAGCTCGACTTCCACGAAACCTAACGCTGTTTCCACCCTTTGCCAGTCTGCTCACAGAAATGAGGTTCGCACAAAGACTCGGAACAAACAAAACGTCGTTCAGAGTAGCAAGCTCACCATTCGTTAATCGAATTTCGATATCGCCCATGCACTCAACTTGTAATCGATTCTTGTCTGCAATGAAAACTTCAGTGTTACTTGGGTTCCTTACATTTGTTAGCCAATCTCGCCGCAATGTCATATGGGCTGACGCTCCAGAGTCTAGAAACCACGCCTGAGTGTTGACTTCGCTTATTACCAATGATGTAAACAACACATTTTGGTTTCCCTTGGACTTTTGCTGCTGAGATTTCGGATTGGGACAATCCCTGGCAAAATGCCCAAATCGATTACATTGAAAACATCGCACACGCTTTTTATTTTTAACAAACGAATTTTTACTGTACAAGGCTACTGTGTTACCTGGTGCCTGAGTAACATCCTGGAGCAATTTGGTCTTAATCGAGTCGGATGATATATCCACTCCTGAATTCTCCAGCCCCATTATCATCGGCTGATAATGTTCTGGCAAGCCTGCGAGAAGTAAGGTACCAACCCATTCATCATTAATTGTTAGCCCTGTACCACGTAATTTATGAGCAGTCGTGACTATTTTATTCACGAAATCTTCCATTGACTCGCTGTCCTCTAACTTGGTTGTGATCAATGTCTTCAACAACCCAACTTTTCTCGTTAAACCTGAGTCGTCAAACGCCTTCTTCAAATTGTACCTGTAACGAACTGAATAACATTAATCAACATATAAACCTATATATTTTAACAAATACAACAATTACATTTTAAAGTTTAATCTAACTATTCGAATTATTTTGATTTATTTATTGCTAACAAGAAAATCTAGTACATAAGTACATTTCATTTAATGTATGTATAAACATATTTTTGAGTCACTGTCACTTAACGAAATAATCTATTACGTTTTCATTTTACTGCAGTTTATACTTTCGTTCTCTCTTATTAAAAGTTAAACCGTAATTTCTAACTGTTACTTATTATGTAATTTTATCGTTTAATGTTAAAATAAAAATCATTCTACTTTGAACCGTCGAAGAGTCAAGAGCTCACAAGAAAATTAAGAAGTCTTTTTTTTTTTATTTAAGACAATAATCAAGACACTTGTAGACCTTCGGGGCTCTGGTGGCTGATCCAACAATAGTTTTAGTATCGTGGACATATGAAGACGCATTTATGCTGTCACTTATGACCCGATATTGAAACTTTCATCAATTTTAATGAGTGGAGAAACCTTTCCACTACAATTGGCGCCCATCGTAAAAAAAAAAAATTTAAATATTTATACCAAACATCGAATAATTTGTACCTATTGATTTGCTTTGCCGTGTGTTTTCCACGTGATCAATAAAAACGCTCCCCGTTATATTTTGTTGTTGTTGCACTGCTGTTGCTGTTAAAGATTGCTGGATAGTAGAATTTTGATAATTTGCTGAAATTTTATAAGGTTTTTGCTGAGGTGTTTTGAAATTTTTGATTGAGGTTTTTGGAGTTTTTGCATTGTTTTTTCTGTGGCAATATATCATGACACGAACTACAGCGAACTCACAAGCCGCTGGTTACACTGGTGTGCAACACTCGCCACCTCCGCCACCGCCGCCGCCTCCACAGAAGGATAAATCACAAAATACAACCAGGCAAAATGATTCTCCTTTAAATGTTACTCAAAGTCAAGTAGGCAATGTCATAAATGAAGGTCAATCTACTAGTAATGCTGCACAGGTTCCAATAAGCATAAGTTTAACTGAAAGCCAATTTTCTAGTCTGTTAGGAAGTCTTAATGTGCGAGAAGGTTCTAGGAGTACATTTAGTTCATGCAATGCAAGGTTTAATGGCGGGAGCAATAGTTCTAAGGTTGAAGATTTCATCGAAACCATAATCGTTTATAAAAATGCTGTGAGCATTTCAGATCAGTTTGCTCTTACTAGTTTTCCTCTTCTACTTGATGGTTATGCTTCATCCTGGTGGCAAGGGGTAAAACATGAAGCAAAAACATTTGATGAAGCAATTGAGTTGCTAAGAACTGCATTCAGTCCTCCAAGACCTGATTGGAGAATATTTGCGGAAATTCTTCAAGATAAGCAAAAGATAAGCGAAAGTACAGATTCTTTTATTTGTCGAAAGAGAAGGTTGTTTTCTCAACTAAAGAAAACTTTGCCAGAACAAACGATTATTGATCTTCTGTTTTCCCAAATAAGCCTAAGAATTAGAGAAAGATTGTCCAGAGAAGACGTCCAAACATTCCAAGATCTTTTGAATAGGGCAAGAGAAATTGAACTGTCTCTCAATGAAAACCAAATGAGTACCAAACCTCACCCAGTTGATGTTCCTGAAAAATCCAACTCTAGCATTCGGTGTTCTTTTTGTCGAAAGAAGAATCATTCTGCAGAAGTTTGTTTTAAGAAGCTCGAAAAAGAAAGGAAGATAAATAGTTCTGAAAACACAAAACTGAATTGTTATGGGTTTGGTACTCCTGGGTTTTACCGATCGAATTGCCCTAATTGCAATAAGCATTTGAAATCAGATAGTCCAAAACAACTAGAATTTAATGCAATCTACACAACTCTTGTAGGCAGAAGTGTACCTACGGTAAACATTAATGTTGATGGTTTGAATGGGCAAGCATATTTTGATACTGCGGCAAGAACTAGCGTAGCTGGCTATCAACTTTTCCAGAAACTCAAACAGAAAAATAAGAATTTTCAAAAAGTGTTCGCTGAAATCACACTTGCTGATGGAACAGTCAGAAAAGAACTAGTGTACTCGACAATAGCTTGCATCATCATTGGTAAACGTTTCAAACAAATACGGTTTATCTGCCTACCTAGTGCAAAAGATAATAGAACACTTCTTGGCATAGATTTCTTAGAGCAATCGGGGATAGTACTAGATTTAGCCCAGCGTACATGGCACTACAAAGATGAACCAAACAAGATTTTTGAATTCAAATTGGAGGAATCAAAACTCAATAATGCTGTTTCTTTAAGTGAAGCTAAAATTGAAAAATTGACAAAGCCTGAGTCTCCTATAGACGATTTCATCACTTGGTTTGAACAAAACAACCAGTCAGAAATAATGAAAACACCAACGAAAAACCGTTTTCCGTCAAATGAATATTCACCAGCGGGAATTAATAGAATCTTTGAGAGCGTACTTCCCTTAAGTTACAACACCCCAAATGAATGTAATTTGTTTCCACCACTAAAAAAGCTGAAACAAAATGAAATAGATACAGATTTAATACCTATAAGCTTAAATTCGATCGATGTTGATTTAAGAGATGATGAAGCAGTTCAACTTTCCGAGTCTGAAAGGAAAACTTTAAGAGCTTTGATAGAAGATAAGAAACGTCTGTTTGAAAACATTTCCGCACCGATTCAAGGAGTTGAGCACACAATGAAAACAGTTACACATGAACCGATTGCTACAACTCCTTACAGATTATCTCCTACAATGAAAGGCAAATTACGCGAAGAGTTAGACGAAATGCTAAAAAATGGTATTATAGAAGAAACTTCATCAGCTTGGGCTTCGCCGGTTGTTTTGATACCAAAGAAAGATGGAAATATACGTTTATGTGTTGACTATAGACGCCTCAATAAGATTACGATTACAGATACGTATCCATTGCCTCGAATAGACGATTTATTGCACGCTGCTAAATCAACACCATTTATGACGACTTTAGATCTGAAATCAGGATATTGGCAAATCAAAATCTCTGATGTTGATAAACCCAAAACGGCTTTCACGACACCTTTCGGAATCTATGCCTTTAATCGTATGCCGTTCGGCTTGAAAAACGCGCCGGCAACGTTTCAACGGATAATCGACAAATTTCGAAACGGGCTCCCCAACATCCTTATACTAGCATACCTAGATGACATAATTATTTGTTCAGAAAATTTTGAAAAACACATTAAAGACTTACAACAAACATTGAATAGACTAAATGCATTCGGCTTTCATCTCAATAGAGAAAAATGTTTTTTTTGCAAATCTGAGGTTAAGTATCTCGGGCACATTTTAACAATTGAAGGGTTAAAGATTGACCCGGAGAAAACAGACGCTATTATGAAACGCCCAAGTCCAAAAAATTTGAAGCAGCTCATGTCTTTCTTGCAAACTTGTTCGTGGTTTCGTCGGTTTATACCAGACTTCGCAAAAATATCTAAGCCCTTGTCAAACCTTACGAAAAAGAACACACAATGGAAATGGTCAAAAGAAGAACAAACAGCTTTTGAACAACTAAAACAGCTTCTTAGTTCCCCACCTATCCTACAACAAGTAAAAGAAGATATGCCGTTTTTCTTATGGACGGACGCAAGCAACTATGCGCTTGGAGCTGTTTTGCTCCAGGGGGAGAAATATTATAATCCAATCGAATATGCCAGTCGTCTTCTTATTCCAGCTGAACGCAACTATTCGACAACAGAGCGTGAGGCTTTAGCTGTTGTTTGGGCAGTTCAAAAGTTTCGTGGCTATATTGAGGGAGCGGAAATAACGATTTTAACTGACCATCAGCCACTGAAATGGTTATTTAGTTTGAAATCACCAACAGGAAGACTTGCTCGTTGGTCCTTGTTACTTCAAACATACAATATAAACTTAGAGTATACCTACGGTGACCATATTTCTAGAAGCGAAACCCGGGACGGATACAAAATGTGATGGATCGTTTTGAAAATAATGATTTTCAAAAAAAAATTAAATTATTTAGAGTGAAATTTAGCTGGGTTCTTTACTCTTCCATATGTTGTCCATTATTCGAAAAAAAAACTTTTCCTGGTAGGTATAGCTTTTCAATCTGACAAATACAAGCTGGATGCGGAACGAAAATTTTCACATAAAACAAGCACAACGAAATCGTAAACCAAAATTTAGCTTTTCGTTGCACATTACGCACCTAACACAACTAAATTCTTACCAGTGCTAGAATATTTGGAGTTTTCTGTCGTTTGTCACTCACTGTCCAGGTAATTTTTCTTGCTTCAACAGAGTTTTTTACTTGGAAAAATTTTCGTTTTGCTTCAGCAGCGTACTTGGCTTAGTGGTACGAAAAACTGTTAATTTCCAACCACATTTTTCTTGTTCTTGTTTTCCGTAAATTTTTTTTTAAATTTTAATTTTAAAAAAATCAGAAAGTGTGCAAATACGGGACAATCACGGGACAAATAACAAAATACGGGACACTTTTACGTCCTGGGTTCCTCAAATAAAAATCCGGGACAAGCTGTAGAAATACGGGACAGTCCCGGGTAAACCGGGACGGATGGTCACCGTAAGTATACCCCAGGTAAACAAAATGTTGTGGCAGATACATTATCTCGTCCTCCTTGCAATTTAGCCCATACAAACATCGAGTGCGAATGCATGTCGTTTGAAATTGATTTTCCGGCAAAAGGAGCCAAAGAAGTTCGTGACGCTCAGCTAGAGGATCCGGTCATTAAAAAAATTATTGATTCCTTTGAGGCAGATGATGAAAATGTCCAACTTCACACTGGTCGAGGATATATTATGGTTGATGGTATCTTATACCGGTATTGCTCGGAAGAAGTTTCTGAAAACGGACAGCTGGTTGCACCAAGATCAATGCAAGAAAAAATATTATATAACTATCACGATGCTCCAACAGCAGGCCATTATGGTATTGACAAAACAATAAATCGAATTACTCCGCTTTATTACTGGAAAGGTATGCGGTCAGACATAACAAACTACGTAAGAGCATGTCCTGAATGTAAGAAGTACAAACCAACTAACTTAAAACCTATTGGTCTAATGCAAACTGTAAGCAGTAACCAGCGATTTGAAGTTATTTCAGTGGACTTATTTGGTCCACTTCCACGTTCAGAAGACGGACATCAGTGGATTCTTATAGTTGAAGACTTGTGCAGCCGGTGGATAGAGCTTTTTGCACTTAAAGAGGCATCTGCAGAGAATTGTGCTATGAAATTGCTTGATGAAGTTATTCTCCGATATGGGGTACCAAGAAGAATGCATTCAGACAACGGTTCCCAATTTATATCAGCGCTAATGCAAAAACTAACATTCTGTTTGGCTATAAGACAAACGTTTACACCAATTTACCATCCCGAAGCAAATCCAGTAGAAAGAAAAAACAGGGACCTTAAAACACAACTTTCAATATGTGTTGGGCAGAATCTTACAGAATGGTATTCGAAATTAGCAGCAATTCGTTTTGCAATGAACACAGCAAAATGTGCAAGTACAGGATACACAGCAGCATACCTTACGTTTGGAAGAGAGCTTCGTACACCGTTTGAAGTACACACGGATTTGAAGCAAGTTGTGCAGTCAGAAAATTTCATTCCTCAAATCACACCTCATTTGTTAAAGCTTGCAGATACGTTAAAAATGGCTGAAGAATCACAAGAGCTACTACAAGATAAAAACAAAGTATATGTAGACCAAAAACGACGACCTCAACAAGCGTTTAAAGAAGGTGATCTGGTCCTGGTGGATACACACGCGCAAAGTAAAGCAAAGCAAGGTATAACGTCGAAGTTTGTGCCAAGACGTGATGGCCCCTACATCATTCTGAAGAAGAAGGGGTCCTCCTGCTATATTTTGTCAGCTACAGACAAACCAGACCAACCCATTGGTTCACATCACGTATCATCACTCACACCATACGATGGTACAATCAACAATCCAATTTATCCTATTCGACCTCGAGGTCGACCTCGCAAATCAGTAGAGTCAGAAGAACCTAATATTCAAACCAATCAAAGTATCGATGTTCCAAGAAACGACGAAGCTACAAATCAATCAGTCCCGCAACAAGAGATACAAATATTAAGAAGATCTTCAAGACCCAGACGTATACGAACATATTCCCAATATTCCCAATGGCCTGTCGCATTATCGGGACGTTTTCAGCGACAGAGGGGGAGGTTGTAACGAACTGAATAACATTAATCAACATATAAACCTATATATTTTAACAAATACAACAATTACATTTTAAAGTTTAATCTAACTATTCGAATTATTTTGATTTATTTATTGCTAACAAGAAAATCTAGTACATAAGTACATTTCATTTAATGTATGTATAAACATATTTTTGAGTCACTGTCACTTAACGAAATAATCTATTACGTTTTCATTTTACTGCAGTTTATACTTTCGTTCTCTCTTATTAAAAGTTAAACCGTAATTTCTAACTGTTACTTATTATGTAATTTTATCGTTTAATGTTAAAATAAAAATCATTCTACTTTGAACCGTCGAAGAGTCAAGAGCTCACAAGAAAATTAAGAAGTCTTTTTTTTTTTATTTAAGACAATAATCAAGACACTTGTAGACCTTCGGGGCTCTGGTGGCTGATCCAACAATAGTTTTAGTATCGTGGACATATGAAGACGCATTTATGCTGTCACTTATGACCCGATATTGAAACTTTCATCAATTTTAATGAGTGGAGAAACCTTTCCACTACATACCAGACTTCTTTGGCGGTCTTGGCATTTTGGACATGGACGTAGTTGATAGGGTCTATGAGCAAAATCAATTTTGACTTCGCCTTAGTAATTAGTTTTGCATCGGTGGCTGTGCCTTCGACACAGCTCCATAGCTCTTCATATTCAAAGAGATTTTGGACTGCAAACTTCCAGGAATCGTAATTTTCTCTTCCTTTGAGTTTTTCTATAGACATAGAATGAGAAAGAGAATGGTTGGTGGCAGCCATTTTATAACCGGCTCATGTGGGTTAAGAAAAAAAAATTTTAATTTTTGATAATCTTAAATTATCTAAGTAATCCTTATGAATTTTTAATTTGTTTTTTACTTTTTCGACTCGCGACTTTCCCTAGTTTCTTGTGCTAAACTTTTAAGCGAAATTCCGGGTCCATAACCTGTAGTAAATCAAAGTTGAGCGGAGCACAAGAAATAAAACAACCGAGCTTATACAGTGAAAGAAGAAGAGTAAGTATAATTTAATAAGAATAGATCAAAGTACAAGATGAGCAGTGTTGCCAGATAATCAAAAATGGAGTTTTAAGTTATATTCACAATAAAATACAGACTTCTTCTACACGCAGACGTAGAAGCACAAGAAGCACATAAGAGCACAGGAGAAATCGATCTTTCTCTCTCCTTGTTCTGATGTGTATCTTGTGCGTCTACGTCTTCCTGTAGAAGTCGTCAAACGAAAACAAGAACAAAATAAAACCATAGAAAATAGCTGTCAAATTTGCGTCTTCAAAAAAATATTACGTGTAGAAGCGCGCGACGCACCGAAACGAAAATCAAAAGGAAATTCGAAGATAATTTCTGCGTGTAGAAGCAGACTTATCAACGAGCGCTTATTATGCTTCATATTTTATTAATATTAATTTTTTTTTTTTCAATTCATTACATTTTTTCCCTAGGCCTGTTATCACTATTTTTTTCAAGGAAATTATCCATTTTTGCCTTGTCACACACACAATTACAAAAAAAAAATTTACTCATTATGTTCTATCACTCCAGAAAAAGGAGTAAAAATTTAGAGTACTCCTTAATAGAGTGAAAGAAAACGACATGATAAGACTCCTTAGATTATACAATAACATCTATGAAACCGGTATTATCCCGCAAAATTGGAAATCAGCCACTGTAATACCAATTCTAAAAACTTGGTTAGGTTAGGTAGAAATGGCTGTCAGGAAAACAACTGACACACTTAGACCATTTATTGGTCCGTTGTGATACCATGATTTTGTAAGGAAATTCCTCACTAATTAAACCAGTTGGAGCTTTTAATGAAGCGGTGCCGGTGAAGGTTGAAGATGTCAGTATTGATTAGTTCACTAGTATCTTCTAAGAAATATTTTTCCAAGTATTTTTTACGTCTACTGGAAAGGGCAGGACATGAGCAGAGAAGATGTTGGATTGTTTCTTCTTCTTCCTCATCAAGGCAACTTCTACAGAAATCGTTAGAGATTACGCCAAGTCTTATGGCGTGTCTACCTATGAGACAGTGTCCTGTTAAAACACCTATTACAGAGCTGATATGCAATCTGCTTAGAGGCAATACATTTTTTGAGCGTTTTGGATCTACAAGTTATAATGTTTGACCATCGTATGTTTGTTGCCTCTATAGCTTCTTGCTTCAGCATGAGTTTGCACGTTGCGATTGGTAGGTATACCAATATTTGCCTTATTGGGTAAAATTGGTATTAGAGTTCCATTTCTGGCGAGTTCGTCTGCTTCACAGTTTCCCAGAATATCTCTGTGACCCGGCACCCAAAAGAGGTGAATGTTAAACTGTTCTGACATCTCCATGAGAGATAATCGACAAATTATTTGAATAATGAACAATAACGATGACTCTAACTTATTGATTTAATTTTAATAAATTAAAAATAAAAATAAAAAAACACCATTTAATTTGAGTCAACTAAATTTATTTATTTGTATGCATTTCGACCGATGTATCGGCCATCATCAGCAACACTACTTTGTAATATAGTTGTCACTTACATAAACAGAAAGCTTTAAAGAAAATAATTACATAAATTATACTTGAAAGTTAAAGCAGTAAAGATATACATAATTGATTTTAAAAACAAAACATTAGACTAAATAGATCGACTATATTAAGCTTTTACAGAGTGAAGAGAAAACAATTTAACAACAATTAAACAAATATGACTCTATATTTCCATTGTCTGCATTCAGTGAGTTGTTGTCTTTTTGTATGTAAAAGCTTTCGATGGCGTCAAGCTTTCTACCATCTGCGACGCTTGCTAAAAGACGAACATCATTCAAAGTGATTGGCAAATGTTGTTCGTGTAATGCATGTGCTGCAATTGCCGATTTCTTTGAATCGTTGTTTTTAATGTAGTTCTGGTGGTCTTTGAACCTAGTTGCCACTGATCTCTTAGTTTGGCCGTAGTACTTTCGTCCACACTTGCATTTAATTTCATAAACTCCAGATTTTTCCAAGTTGTCTTTCTTGTCTTTCACACTTGTCAGTTTCTTTTTAAGTTTGAATTTATTAGAAAAAACTAAAGACATTTTGTTGCGGTGGAAGACTGTTTTAAGACCATTTGTGATGTCTGGAGCGAAGGTCATGGATACTCGACTGAAATCAGCTGGTTGTGTTGATTTTTTCCTTGTGTAAAAGGTTGAGAGTTGTTGTTTATTATATTTGTTTGAATGTTGACGTATTATATTTTCAATTAGAGATGATCCATATCCATTAATGTATGCTGTGTTTAATATATGTGTGTATTCTTGTTTCTAATATTTGTTAGATAATGGTAAACTAACAAGTCTATGTGCCATAGAATGGAAGGCAGCTAATTTATGTTGGATAGGTGCAAAAGCATTGCTCGGTGTATACCTGAAGGTGCTTGTTGGTTTGTGGTAAATAGCTATGTCAATACGATTTTGTTCATTTCTTATTAATTTTAGGTCTAAGAAGTTTATTGTTTGATTTTCTTCTAATTCATACGTAAATTTGATGCTGTTGTGTTGGGAATTCAATATTGATAACAAATCATTTACCTTATTCTTTTTGACGATTATAAAGATGTCATCAACGTAGCGAAACCAGGTTTGTGGAAGATGGCCTTTCCTTTTTAATTGCATTTCAAAATCAGCCATGAAGGTCTCTGCAATTAATGGTGAAAGCGGGTTGCCCATACTCGTTCCAAAGTTGATTTTGAAAAATCGCCCCCTAAATTGAAAGTAATTCGTATTCATGCACATTTCAGCTGCTCGTACATAAACGTTTACTTTTTCAATTGGAATGTTCTGTTTCATGAGATTATTTTTAAAAATCTCTATTGCTTTTGGAACTGGTATTGAAGGAAAAAGTGAAGAAACATCGAAAGAAGCCAAAATTTCATCGTTGGCTAATTCTATGTTCTTAACTTTTTCTGCAAATTCGATCGAATTTTTAACCGATAGGCTTTCACAAGGTAGGTACTGTCTCATTTCTTGAACCAACCATCGTGAGATGTTTGTACACGGTGCACTTAAAAGTGCTACAATAGGTCTCATTGAATCCCCAGGTTTATGAACCTTTGGTAAGCAGTAGAGTCTCGGTACATCAGGATTTGAAATCAGAAGTTTCCATTTAAACTGTTCACCAAAAACATTACTACATTATGAAATTAAATGCAAGTGTGGACGAAAGTACTACGGCCAAACTAAGAGATCAGTGGCAACTAGGTTCAAAGACCACCAGAACTACATTAAAAACAACGATTCAAAGAAATCGGCAATTGCAGCACATGCATTACACGAACAACATTTGCCAATCACTTTGAATGATGTTCGTCTTTTAGCAAGCGTCGCAGATGGTAGAAAGCTTGACGCCATCGAAAGCTTTTACATACAAAAAGACAACAACTCACTGAATGCAGACAATGGAAATATAGAGTCATATTTGTTTAATTGTTGTTAAATTGTTTTCTCTTCACTCTGTAAAAGCTTAATATAGTCGATCTATTTAGTCTAATGTTTTGTTTTTAAAATCAATTATGTATATCTTTAAAGCTTTAACTTTCAAGTATAATTTATGTAATTATTTTCTTTAAAGCTTTCTGTTTATGTAAGTGACAACTATATTACAAAGTCGTGTTGCTGATGATGGCCGATACATCGGTCGAAATGCATACAAATAAATAAATTTAGTTGACTCAAATTAAATGGTGTTTTTTATTTTTATTTTTAATTTATTAAAATTAAATCAATAAGATAATCGACAGTCTCGGGTAGTTACGGAGTTTGTGGAAACAGAAGCTAACGATTTAAGGGCGGCCTGGCTATCAGAGAAGATACGGATATCCGATGTAGATATCACGTTTTCTTTGAGCCAAGTCAAAACTTCTTTAATCGCCATTATTTCCGCTTGGAACACGCTGCAGTGATTAGGGAGACGGAGGGAGAGACTCACATTAAGTCTATCTGAGTAAACCCCGCCACCCACTCCGGCATTGGTTTTAGAACCATCTGTGTAGAAATGAATTGAATCATCTCTCAGAAACTCGGCATTGTCCCATTCTGATCTATTTGGGATGGTGACTTCATAATTATTGCCAAAAACCAATTGTGGGGTGGTGTAGTCGGAGTGACTGTGGATTGATCCGAATGAATTCGGAATATTTGTGTGACCAATAGAGTTATTGGTCCATTGAGAGATGGCTTGGAGTCTTATAGCAGTGCTCGCGGCCACCTGCTTGCTGAATATATCTATGGGTGGAAGATTGAGTAATATATCAAGAGCGGCGGAAGGTGTCGAACGGAGAGCTCCGCTGATGCACATGCAGGCTGAACGTTGGACTTTGCTTAACTTGTCGCGATCACTTTAGTTCAAAAACCTTACAAAGAAATTAATTTAGTAAAAAGCTACCGTCCTATATATCGCTCATTTCTTGCACTTCCAAAGTGATGGAAAAAATAATTGCCAAACAACTTTTATGGTACATAGATTCCCAAAATCTTACAAGCTTAAATCAAGTAGCTTTTAAACCTGATAGAGGTTGTGCCGACGCATTGCTTCACATCGACCACTATATTTCAAACGCTCTATCTGCCCGGAACCACGTTACACTGTTGTCATTAGATTTCGAAAAAGCATTCGATAGGGTTGGATTCCACCTTATTTTACGTAAATTAATAGATTGGGGTGTAGGCCCAAAGATGTTTAACTACATCAGATCCTTTCTTTCCAATCGTAAAATCTTAGTCAAAACAAACAATTCCTTCTCCTCTTCCCGATCTCTTTACAATGGTATTCCCGAAGGATCTCCCCTTTCTGTGATATTATTTATAATAGCTTTTGATGAATTGAGTTCAATTATAACAAAATATAAAACTTTAGACCACTGCGTATACGCAGATGATATACTGTAAATTCGAACTTAATCTAAATAATATCAGCATTGAAAATGTTAATAACTTAAAAATCGTAGGACTTACTTTCAACTTCAGTTGGGCACTTTAGTTCATTTGAGTGATCGATCACTTTAGTTCAAATCACGATACTGAACTAGTTCTGAACTAGTTCATTTTAGTTCAATTTATTTTAATCACTCCGGTTTTGTTAGAATTAAAAAACAAAATTAGTTTGTTTATTATTATGTAAATTTATGTAAAATTGACGCATTCTACATAATAAAACAAATAGGTACAACCCAAAAATAACAGATACATACTTTATTTTTTTTTTTCGTTCATATACTTGTCGAGCTTTCTGGTTCCTGACGAAAGTCTAGAAGAAGTTCGTTTTGCTTTCATTAAATCAAAATCATAGTAATGCAAGGACCAAGATGTTACTTGTTTTTTGTTCTTGCTTAGAAATAAGAATAAGTGGTGCTTGAAGAAGAAACGCTGATACTGACACAAGCACAAGCGACCTTGTGCTTTTTGTTTTACATCTAAATCTTGAGGTAGAGCAGAAGAACTGCTTTCGCTCCACAAAGAATTGGATGCAATTTCATATGCACTTTGGTTTCTGAACCCCTATTCTTTAAACGTCTGTCGGGTTAAAAGAACGCTGTCGGCGTATAAGACAAGGACCAAATTTTTTTAATGTCATATTACGACTGCTCTAGGTCGCTGTTTAGTTTGTTGAAAAAAATCTTTTTCGCTATTCGCGAACTAAATTTAACTAAGTGAACTAAGTTCACTAGTTCACCAAGATGAACTAGTTCATTGAACTAGTTCGTTCGCGAACTACACAAGCCTATTTCAACAATAAATATAATTGGAAGCCTCATTGTACTGATTTAAAAAAGAGCCTAGCAAGTAGGGCAACAATTGTAAGTTACTTATCAAGTAAGAACTAGACGTTCATATTAACACATTATGTTATATAACACGTTCTTTAATATTAAGTAAAATTGATTATGGATTATCCGTATATGGCAAGTGTCCAAAAACTACTTTTAACATCCTTAAATCACCATATAACCAAGCAGCGAGAAATATTGTTGGCGCATATCGTACAAAATATTATGGCTGAAGCCGGACTCCCAACCCTAGAGGATAGGCACCAAGAAGTTTTTATGAAGTTGATCCCCAAACTCTCCTTCTCGAACAAATCGATCATTAACAAAGACATCGCCTTAGCAGAAAAATCCAATAAAAGAAAAAACGAACACCTTCAACGGTCTCCAGAGTATTTTTCACCGCAAGAGAACTGAACATTCCTTTCGAATGTATAAAACAAAATAAACAAACTTCTCCACCTTGGATCTTCAAAACAAGTTCTGTTCTTTTGAATTTATCCCAATATCAGAAGTGTAAAACTAACAACCTCATATACCTCAAAAGTTATCTGGAAATTATTACAAACCTCAAAACTAAAGGATGGAATACAATATTTACTGATGGATCTAAATCTAAATTGAACACGGCGGCGTTTGCAATCACTAATGAAAATGGACCACCACTAAAAAGATGCATCCTACCTATTTTTTCCCCTATTTTTACTGCGGAAGCACTTGCTTTAGATGAAGCCATAAAACTAGCAGACAAACAAAACAAAACAATAATATGCTCGGACAGCCTCTCGGTACTTAACACCGTTACCAACCACAATCACCGATCTTACATCGTAAATGATATAAGGGATTTGCTTATTAAACATGAAACCTCAATTAAGTTAATGTAGGTACCTAGCCACATTGAGATCCAGGGCAACGAACTCGCTGACATCGAAGCCAACCTAGCAGCGAAATCTCCTGTATGTCTTTTCCTTTTCTTTTTAATCACGAAACTTGATCTAAAAAGGCACATCGACAGTTTAATTCTAAAGAAACGTCTTGAAACTTGGCACTGCCACCCTACCCACTACTCAATAACAAACAGAGACCGCCAAACTCCTGTCTATCCTACATCAACTTCAAAAGCTCAAAACACCACCTTCGCTCGCCTTCGAATAGGACATACAGCTACTACTCATCAGCATATATTAAAAAGAACTGACCCACCTATATGCACAACATGCAATAAAAGACTAAACATAAACCACCTGCTCGGACAAAACGCATGCATTATATCCAGTCAATTTAACACCCTTCTCGCCAACAAAGAAACAGTCAACACTATATTCAACACACGATAATATATCAAAAATATTTAACTTTTTTAATAAAAACAAAATCTCTATATAAACTAGATTACCAATCAATTAATCTACTTAAACTTTTTTTTTATCTTATCAAAACGTCTCCATCAGAGCTGGAAGTCTTTTGTAGCTAGGCTCTTTTTTTTCCCTTATATTTGCACTGTAATTTTAATTATATGTAAATAAATAATAATAATAATTTAGAGAATATGTTTTTCTACAAAACAAGACAAAAAAAATTTATTCTACAATAACCAGGAGCCGAGCGAATCACAAAAACGCATTTTCAAGATGACGGCCAAACCACACATTTTCAATGTGCCTCAATATATGAAATATCAAATGCAAATCGTTTAAAAAAATTCTCTGATGACCCATTTTCGACTCCCTGTTTCCTATACTATTTGTCTCTCCTGAATTCTATTTAAAATATTTCTAGCCAAACAAATTTGAAAGATAAATTCATCTTTTATCGCAAAAAACTTTGAAAAAGTCAGCTTAATTACTTCTTCTTTTTTTTTAAGTTCTGAGTTTGAGGGTCATTTTTTTCAAAAACGCCTCATTTAATTCTCTTTGTTTAAATTTTGCAATGGAAGATTGTTTCGCACTCCTACATACATAAGTTTTTTTCCTTTAAGTCTAGTACGCAGCTAAAGCGAAACGAATATTTCCATAAAAAAATAGCTCAACGAAATCTTGAACGAAATTTATTTTTTTTACTTTTTGTTTTAAAGCTTATTTTCTGATGTTTTTTCTTGAATGTTTTTATTTGTATTTTTTTGTTAACTTAACCTGTTTGCTATTGACCTTGGAGACTTAAAAATTTTTCGTTTCCATTCAGCTGCGTACTAGGCTTAAAAATTACCTAGAAGACAATATTGATAATGTTTAATTAATGAAATTCAAACAAAAAAATTTTTTTTGTTCACAAAAATCTTATTTATAATAAAAAAAAAACAATTCGGCAATATCTGCAATTTTTAACCTATTAGGTTAAAGTATTTTTGATTACCTACGTTTGAAAAAAATAGATAATCAAAAGCGGAACTGTACAGTACGTTCGGGTTTCCTATTAAAAAGTTTCACTTCAAAACTTATTTTTTACGAGTTTAGTTTTATTTATTTACAGTTATATATGCAGTTGATAAATTAAAAGTCACATGCTACGATTTCAATAGTCGACCAGTTTTTTTAACTTTGGTGGAGCTGAAATAACAATTTTGTTCCGGTTACTTCTCTCACATTCATTAGCTTGTGTTGAATTGCCCGAACCTCGATCATAGTTCCTGGAAGAAGGTGGGTAACGATTTGTGGTTTCTCTATATCTGCTAGACGTTGTGGTTCGATTTTTGGATCTAGATCTAGACCTAGACCTACGAGTACGTGAATGGTCAGGATCGCGGCGGTATCTAGAACGATCTGGACTTCGTATACGTTTTCGAGAATTACTACGACGATTCCTACTCCTTGATCGTGAATTTCTTCGCCTTTGTCTATGATTTGATCGACTACAACTTCGTGTTCTTTCACGATGTCTCCCTCTACTACAACTTCTCCTTGATCGCATTCTATCAGGTTCTCGATCACGACTGTTTCTGTGATTGCTTCGGGTGCTTTTTGATGATTTTTTACTGCATTGAGAAGCTGAACGGCTCCTGATTTTCATTTTAGTTGCATCGGCGGATTCTTCATCGGAAGATTTTCCTCCGTCACTCGATTTTGGAGTTCCATACTTGTGGCGAAGTTCTCTTTGTCTAGAAATAAATATACAAAATTAACAAAATTTATACGTAAAACCTGAAAATATCCAGTGCTTTTCAAGTTTTCGAAAGCTTTTTGACGAAACCCGTGTGTAAGGTTTAGTGTGAAAAGCTTATTAGGTGACATTCATACATAGTATAAAAAAAAGAACAATAATATGTGTACTTTCACTTTCAGTTACCTTTATCGACATTAGATGATTGAGTTGGTTTGTGGTCGCATTCTCGACCATTGAATTAGAAGTACAGGAATGGGTGTTGAGCCAAGGGCGCCTACATAAATGATTGTTGTCATTAATGGCTGCGTTCCTTTAGAAGTGGTAGTATACTCATGACCAGATATCTGTTACTACCAACCACACATCCTATCTTCTCAAACAGAAATTAATTGTAGTACCAGATCAACTCATCATCTTCATAAACAGTCTACCACCTCCAAGGGAATGCGGAAAATAATATTGTCTTGAAGTGAGACTCATCCAATAAAGTGGTATTTTCAACTGACAATTTTGTTTTTTTTTACCCAACAAAATCAACCAAATCGGTAATAATTTATTTATATATTTTTTGCCGTATGAATTGAACATCTTGCTCAAATTTAACGCACACTCTATTTTTCTACAGATAACCTAACCTATTACTACCTTATATCTAAGCAATATGGTTCTGTTTTTAGGGGAAACAAGATTAAGCTTAAATTCGAGGGATGGCATGAAATTAATTATGAGAAGGTTTAGGGAGAGGTTTGCTGGTGTCTGTCTGTCAACCCTCGAACCTTTAAGTGGTGGGTCATAAATTTCCTGGGGTACACACGTACGGAGTTAAAGAACTTCCCTAGATCTGCGTTAAGTGCCCAATAATACGTGACTGATATCCTCGAACAGCAGGGGTTGCCATTTGCCAATCAGCCTTAGAATTAATCCACAGTTTGTTCTGATGCACGATACTAGGTATCACATGCGGTCGAGGCAACACGAGTAATAATAAAAATATTGGAAGGAATTGTCACTTATGTATTTCTATTGATTTTGAGAGAATTCTGATTTGAAATTAATGGCGTTTTCGATTGGCAGTCCGGAAGCGTCCGGAATCATTCTGAAAGCGTTTTATTCGTACAAAACTGACAGTTTTGTGTGAATAAAATTTTTTCAGAATGATTCCGGACGCTTCCGGACTGCCAATCGAAAACGCCATAAGAATAGAATTTCTTTTCTGAGAAGCGTTCTATCTGTCATGTTCGTGCGAATTACACACTTTCAGAAGGCTTTTGAATACTCTCGGACGCTTCTTGACGGCCAATTGAAAACGACATAAGATAGAGGGCCTAACTACAAAAGTGTGCGTTAATTTTGGGGATAATTTTTCTGTTCTGCATTTCACTTTTTGCGAATTCACTTGCCGAAAGTGAAATTAGGTCTTCTGCATTTCACTGATTTACATTTTCTGATCGAATTGAATTAACTTTGTTTCTGTTCGTGAAATTGGTGCCTTTTTTAAATTATTACTTATATTTTTATTGTTTTGTAATGTTTATTTGTTGTTAATTTAGTACAAAATACATAAAATACATAAATAAAGAAGTTTTACAATTTTAAAGTTCAAGTGACCTCAACTCCAAATTTATAAAGCGTTTCGCCCAGGTGGGCTCAGTTAGATCTGTCGTACCCTTACTAAGAAGCCTCACAGCATGAATATACTGTTAACTTTAATATTCTAAGGGAATTTTTTTTTTTAATTCAGACACTTAGAGAATGTATGTCCGTGGTCAGACTGATATAATAACGAAACGCTTTATAAATTTGGAGTTGAGGTCACTTGAACTTTAAAATTGAATTATATTCAATCGGCACTTAAAATAAAAATAATTTTAATAATTTTTATTGTTATTTTTCTTCGTTATTATATTACAGAAGTTTTAGATTGAAAAGAAAAAAAAATTATTCGACGAGAACCGGATTCGAACCCACCACCTCGTCAAGTTTATTGTGCATGTTGGCAGGTTTATCTTGTTATATTTTCATTTGAATTCTGCTTCATTTTTCAAACAAAATTGAAAATTTGAAGTTCGAAGCATTGGGCAGGTTCAGAAACGGTAGAGTCTAAAGGCCCAATTATAGTAGGCATGAGCTCGCATGGGCTTATGTCATGAGTGAGTATTCGAACTCGCACAATTCTTATGGGATAGCCATAATGCTCGTATGCGCGATTCTATAACTTTCGTTAAGCAAAATGCCGTGCGCTTTGAACCGTAAAATTTTTCAGAATTGAATGAAATCAACATGGATGGAAGGGGATGAAAAAATTAATTTAGTTTTCACTTCAGAAAAATGTGATAAACGATGTGTGGATTTAAGAAAAACTATTTTAAAAATACTTTTGTGTAATTCAACGTGTTTTTATAGGCAATTGATGGGAAACAAAAATATAACTCTTCATGTTTTCATATAGTTGGGCCTTGGTCAAGTTTAGCTTCTCTGATTGGTAAACCGTGAAAAAAAATCCTTTCAATTCAGGCAATTTTACTGGATAGTTGACTATAATAAAGTTAGGCAAAATAAACTCCTTAACTCGATTTACTCGTCAACATAAATTTCCTTTTAGAAAATGACGTTCTCTAATCCCTAATGTAACGTGCCCAACTCCGAAGTTTTCTAAATCGATCGAAATGTAAAACATGCAATTTCATTTCACGTGAAATTGAAAAGTGGTTTCAATTCACTTTCGATCGAATTGCGAACATGGGCGGTTGTTTTTTTAAATACATATCGAAAGTCACAAATTGGTATTTTCTTAAAAAAAAACATTAGTTGTCTTAAAAACTGAGATTTTGACATATCATAAATTTCTATTTCCAATAACTTTTTTTTATTTATTTGAAATTCTTCAAATATGAAATTTTCACTTTTTGTCCGAAAACAAAAAAATACCAACGATTATTTAATTTTTATGCCAAGAAATTCTTCGAATTATATTTCTCACAAGGGGAAAACAATTTTCTCTCTCATGGGAGCTGTTTTTGACTTAAATTTGGTTCAAAGTTTGAACATTTGTTTGTTTTGGTGCGTACCTAAAATGTGTTTTCAAAAAGAAAAATATTTAATGGTGATGTAATTCAACGTCAAAGTACTAAAAAACAGCGCACACGAAAATCCTTTAGAAAAATATGATTTTGTTCAAAGTCGATTTTCGTTTTCACATTTTAAAAGCAATAAAAAATGCATTCAAATTATATGGTTATTGAAAAATATGTTTTCATAAATAAATAAGGCAGATAAATATAATGAAAGCTGTTCCTTAAATTTTGTTTTCAGGTAGACTTTTAAATCATACTTTACCTTCGTCGAAGTTTAAGAGCCAACTCCCGCATCTCATCTTCTCGTTCTTGTTGCTGTTGAAGTTGACGTTCAGTCTTCTCGATTTCAGCTTTTTTGTCAGCTTTATCTTGAAGATGAAATAAACAAAAATTCACTAACTTTATACTATAATACAAACTCTTTAAAACTCACATTGTTTATTCAGAAGAATTTGCATCTTGCGTTTCAACCTCTCTCGTGGGTTTAAGACTATTTTGTTTCCATTGCCACCATTACTCGATACCTGCAAATAATAACTTTGAAATATTAAAAGGGGGGCAGTTACATTTGGAAGGGGCTTCGTTTTTTTGTTTTACGAAACCCCCACAACACTAGGGAGTCGAATCAATATATTTATATATTATTTTTGTTTTGTTTCATTTTGTTTTTGTTTCGGATGTCATCATGCTGCTAATGGTCGAAATCTTTTTTTTTTTGTTCTTTTGTTTTATTTTTTTTTGTTCTTATGAGATATAAAGAAATAAATAGAGAAAGACAACAAGGCAGATTGGTGCCGAAAGAAGAGATTATTGTTATTCTTACTGACTTTGGTCTCGGTAGAGCTAGAAAGATTTGTGCCATGTGCTGTGAGAAGATTTTTGCTACTCTGTTTACCAGTACCAGAAGACCCATCTCCGAAGCCTACCCCCGCACCAGATGAATGGGGGAACGGATATGATTTATCTGATCTGCAAACAAAATAATTGCCTCTTATAATAAGTTATTTGTTGGTGAATACAAAAATCCTTACGATGTTTCAACGTCCATAAGTCCTTGATCTTCTTGGTCGTCATCATTACTATTGTCATCTTCTGATTCCCCGGCAGCCCCAGTGCCTTCTTCATCAGAGTCTGAGGTGTCTCCGGGCCTTTTGCGACCGTAGTATCTCTTTATAGGTGGTGGTTCTTCGGGCAGTGGCTGAGGCATCTCGATTTTTATTTTTACTGGTGCTGGTTTCATCTGTACGGCAGCAATATTCCTATGTATTGGTAATATAGGATATTGAATCATTGGAGGTCCCACTGAAGGCGACTCTGTCACGGTAGAAGAAGGAATTAATTGAGAAGGAGGCGCAACCTCGGCAGCCTTTTCAGATGGCCAAGTTTTTACTCCCGCCAATTTTGATGTACTCTGTTTTTTTGGCGAATATCTATTTCTTTCGCATCGATATCCCGACGATGAGTGGCTAGATCTACTTGACGATGAACTGTATCGCCTTCTGCGGTGGGATCTAGACCGCGAACGTCTAGATCTTGATCTCGAACGACGATACCTTCTTCCTCGGGACCTACTTCTACTCCTTCTGCTTTTTTTCGATCTGCTAAAACTTCGGCGATAGCGCCCACGACTTCGGCTTTTACTACGACTTCGATACTGATACTGTTTTGGTCTCTCAGGTCTTCTTTCGTTGACCTGTTTAAGTTTTTCTAGATTTTCTTTAACCTTTTGAGCATAGGTTATTTGTCCAACATGCGATAAACTACTACCTGCAATCGGTTTACCTCCTTTATTTAGGTTAATCAGAATTTTCGAATGTGGTTGGAGTTCGTCTTCGCCTCCAAAAGATGTTATGTACGTTATTTTTCCGGAATTCTCCGGTGACGGTGACCTCGAATCGCTTTCATTTTCCTGAGTGTCTCCTGTTGTCTCCTCCTTTGCCGCATAACTCGGTGGACTGAGTGGCCGTCCGGCAACACGTCTCTCTTTTTGTGCTCGACGTTCCCTACGGCTCTTTCTTCCACTTAGCATCATTTTCTCTTGTTCCTCCTCGCGGGCTAGACGAATTGCGTCTGCTTCATCTACATCTTTGGTCAGATAGGAATAGAAATCGTTGCTTAGCATGCCATAATTTCTGCCACAGGCATTCAGTTCATGTGCTTGGGCTGTATCAAGCTTAGAAATATCGATAGAGACGTCCATATCAATTTCGGATCCCACAGAATCATTGTCGTCGTCATTATTTTGCACTGTCGCGCTCGGAATATGGCTAAAGGGTGTTGAGCCATCCGCATCGTCATAGGAGTAAGCTATGGCAGCTCCGGATTGCTTTTTCTTGCCCAAGTTTCTTTCGGCCTCTAGCTGTGCATTAGCCCCATACTGCTCTTCTAGGTATAACTGATGCAAGAACTTTTCCTCAGGCAGATTTAAGAAATCATTTTGAGCCAAGATGCGATATCGTTCGTAATTACACTGTCTTTCATCGGATCCAATCTCCTCACAAGCAGTGATTTTGGGTGCCACTGGTATGTAGTCCAAATGAGCACGTACATCAAATCGATCGATAAGATTGTCCTGTTGTCCTTGCCATGGGACTCTGCAATAAAAATTAAATTAATATTTTTTCTCATTGCTAATTTACAGAAAAGGTCTGTAATTTTTCTGTGATTTTGTCGGAATATCCGAAATATCACTTGCATGATGGCGGCGCCGTCGCCTGCTGCTGCTACTGCTGGATCTAAATGAATTTTGCATTTTCGTCCGTGCAATTGAATAAATTGTGTTGGATCAGCTTTCTTTATAAAAAAAAAAACAAACAATAAAACAATTTGAAATATTAATCAGAAGGTAATTACAATTTTTTCATAAAAATCTTGTCTGCGTTCGGCTCTTTTTCTGTAATCGACAATCATTCCACGGATTTTCCGTTCTTGTCTTCGAGCCTCATGCCACATATTTGTTTTAGTTTTTTAACTAAACATCCACTTATTAATGTATTGCTTTGCTTATATGAATGGAAATATTTGCTAGTATTTCTTTAAAAATTATACAAATCGCAACCAAAAAATATATAATTGAAAAACGCCGCAAGCCACACCACAAAAGAGTACATACGGAAAATTGAAAATTTATCTGTCAAATTTTTTGCTTGCTTTTTTTTGTTGTTTGTAGTAGAAACCACAGATATGAAAACTTAAACGGGGGACATGCTTTCACTTCCTTCCTTTGGGCTCAGCAAAGTACTTTTTAGTACTTCTGAATCCATTCAAAGACATTTTTTTTATAGAAGAAATGGAGATGAATACAACCAGAAGTACTTAGTCAGCTATTACATGAAGCCTCAAGAGGCGCGCCTCTTTTCAAACGTAATGAGTGCAAAAGAGAAAAAAGATGAAACAAAAAATTATCCGACCAGAGAGTCGTGGGTCGGAGTTCTGAGACTCTTTTTGGACGTTTCTTTTTCCACTTTTCCTTTTTTCAACATTCTCTTTCATTTCTTTTTGCTTCTTGGTGCAATACAACAACAAATTTTAAATCAAAAGAGAAATGTCAAATTTGAGTCCTGGAGGCATCGTGTAATAGTACGCGCCTCACAGAATGATTATCAAAAGAAAATTAGAAAAAAGAGTCAAGCCTCTTGAGGCTTCATGTAATAGCTGACTTAGCAGTAGATACTTTAGGCCAAAGGAACACAGCTTTTTAGTCGTTTTCCAAAATTCAAGGAGTGACACTCCTAGCTATATAATCACTCCGAAAAGGAGTGATTTCAAATTCCAAAATTGAAAAAGGAGTGAATTTTTGGAGTGAATTTTTGGAGTGAATTCTCACTCCCAAAATTTTGAAGGAGTGACGGAGTGATTACCAATACTTCTACTTTTGACTTCATGGATTGCTTGTCAAATTGTTATGTGGTTGTTTTAACTTTTTTTGTTGTGAAGGAAATTATATTTATTTACAAAAAAAATTCAATAAAGTATTGTAAGAAAATCACTAAAAGTGAATTTAAAAGATTGTGTTATTATTTTATTCATTATTGCGTATTACAAACACATGCAAAGCAAACGTCAAATCACTCCACTTGTCAAATTTGTCGTGAACAAATTCCAAAATTGCACAAAAAAGGAGTAATTCACTTCCATAATTTTGGAAAACGACATAAAAGGGTCAAAGGGTAGAAAATCCTCCTTTTCATCTTTTCGAACTTTCTTTCTCCCTTGCACTTATGTTCGTCTCGCGGTTTTACACGAAGACGCAAAGTCTGCTTCTACACGAAGACGCAAAGCGCAGAAATTATCTTCGAATTTCCTTTTGATTTTCCCTTCGGTGCATCGCGCGCTTCTACATGTAGTATTTTTTATAAGACGCGAATTTGACAGCTATTTTTTTTGTATATACAAAATATACAGAAAACAACTCCAGCGGGCTCTATGTGCAACAAAAACATTTAAATAAATTAAAAAAAGTTACTATACACCCAAATAATATACATTCGACGAAGCGAACTATGCCACCGACGAAATCAAATAAAGCAAAACAGCAAAAAAAAGAACAAGATCAAAGAGAAACGTCAAAATGAGTCTCAAAATTTTCGGCCGGCGACTCACAGGGTAAAAAATCTTCCATCCCTCTTTTTCGAACTTTCTTTCTCCCTTACTTTTCATTGAATCTTTACTTTTGCGTCTTCGTCTACATGTAGAAGCAGACAAAGCGCGAGAGCAAGAAAAAAGGGAAGGAGGATTTTTCTAACTTGTGAGTTACGAAGATGCAAGGCCCAGAAATCATTGACTTAATAATAGGTCAATGCCAGAAATTATCCTTTTGATTTTCGTTTCGGTGCGTCGCGTGCTTCTACACGTAGTATTTTTTTATAAAGCCTGGTACGCTGTTCGCGCTAAATTTTAGCCGAGATAAAATTCCCATTCATGTTATCGATAATTTGTATGGGATCCATTTTAGCTGAGATAAAATTTTTCGATAATTTGTATGGGAGCTTAAATTTAGCGTGAGCTGCGTACCAGGCTATAAGACGCAAATTTGACAGCTATTTTCTTTGGTTTTATTTTGTTCTTGTTTTCGTATGTATTTTTATTTCAAAAAAGTACCAAAATATACAAAAAAAAAACAACTCTATGGGCAACGAAAACATTTAAATCAGAGATCAGAAATAAATCTCAACCTTAATAACTCTTATTTGTTGCCATTTTCAATAAAGGTCATAAAATAACCTTTATTTTTAAAACAGAAAAATTTCGGTCAAGGTCTGAGAGAAACCTTTATTTTGTATTTTTTTATGTTTCGGTCAACCAGTGAGATTTATCGCTGAGAGAAAAAATAAATCTCATCTTCAAATGTATCAATTAGAACATCGGTCTCCTGAAATATTCGAAATTGCATTGGTTGTACTTGTTGTCCCAGCGACTCAAATCACAGTGGAAAAAACATTTTCGTCTTAAGATTTTACTTTAAACGAAAAGAGATATATAATCTTGGGTCTAAAGAACTTTGAGAGTCTATTTAGTTCATACATTGTTTAATACAAAAACTTAGAAAAAATATCCTTTTCATCTATATTTTTGCAAAATAAAGACATTCTTGACATATTCAACATTTTCCTTTGAATTGACCATTTTTGATTTATTAACCATTGAGAGATATTTAAAAAAATAAAAAATAAATCTCAACCGATAACCTTTATTTTTGATTTTAAAAAATAAATCTCAATCCTTAACTGAAACTAATTAAAGCCCAAGTAACAATTTAGCTTTTATAAGGTCAATTCAAGCTATTTTTTGGCTTTCATAACAAGAAGGACAGGTCTTATGCAAATCATTTTGGCGCATTTTACCGAAATTGCATAGGACTTTCCTTCACAGGTAATCCACAAGCTAATAGCTTGTGACAAACAGCTTAAAATGGCCTTACGTAGGTTTTCATGCAGAGGGTTTATCTGATGCACAAACCGGATTACTTGCGTAGGATGTTATAATAAGGCATTATAGAAGTTTTTGAAGGTGTTGTAGAAAATGTTGAATTTATACATAAAAGAAAAAAGAATTTATTGAATTTTATTTCATTTTTTTTATTTTCTTTTGATTTTTTCTGTTTTGAATTTTCTGCATAATTATTTTATTTATTTTAATTTTTTCCTATTTTGTTTCTTTTCCTTTTTTGTAAATTCCACTGCTTTTTCTGTTGTTCTGAAATGATGAGAATGTTATTTTAATTGAAAAAGAACATATTTTTTTATTTTCATCACATGGAGTGGAAAATTGGGAGCTAATTGAAACCTCACATTTGAAATGCAATGTTTTTTTTTCTAATGCGTTACAAACATTGCATATCTGCATGATAAAAACTTTGCATACTTAAGGCTTAACTTCATACACCACTTTTTGAAAAAGTACAAAAGTGAAAATATTTTTTTTCTGCCAAGAGCAATTGTTTTGTGATAAAGAGTATACAAATTGTTTTTTAGACCAAAAAATAAGCTTTCTGCGTCATTTATTTTAATTTTTCACCCCGAAAAACTATAATAAAATGCGTTTGAAAATTTTCACTTTTGTACTTTTTCACTTTTTGAGCCAATGTAGTTAAGGCTTTATAGAGGCCTGCTGTCACTTGAAAATACAAGGCTTCTTTAGAAAGGTTCAAACAGGTCTTATAAAGGTCTTCTTTAACTGATATTTACAAGGCTTCTTCTTAACACTTCTAGATAGCCTTAAGGAGACCTCCTTTCTTTCCAAAATGGATGACTTACGTAAGTAAGCCTTAAACAAACTATAGCTTGTCGAATCGAACAAAATGGACCTTATGCAAGTAAAATTGGTACTTGGGAGAAAGAAGTGGAATCATGTTTTTTCAATTTTTGTATGGAAAAGTGAAACGACTAGCAGTCCATATTATATAATAGGTCAATGATAAACACGCTTGTTGATGACAGCCATCAAATGAAAATAAAATGGAGGCATGCACTCATCGAAAAACTTAAAGAAACTAGAGCCCTCTATAAAAGCTTCACGGAACTAACATCACAAGCACTCTATGTATTAGTGCCTGGCTACACGGTGATTTTTCAATCGCCTAAGCAGTGAGTTTGTAGGCAAGAGGGATGAGGAGTGAAGGGGGAAGATGCTCACGAAGGGAACTGAATTTTCTGAGGGTAGTACAGTTCCATTGCTAAATTTTTCCTCTTTTTGACGTTTGTTCCTAGAAAATGTAAAAGTTGAACGTGATTGGGCACAACAGTGTGTAGCCACCTCATGTGATTTTTCAATCGATTGAAAAATCACTGTGTAGCCAGGCACTTAGGTGTGTTTTTTATTACCTTCGGTCTTAAGGCTTGGCCACACCGGAGGGTATGCGGTAGAGGTACGGGTAGCGGTAACGATATTTATATGAAAAAAATTCCACATCTGAACGTTGATATGTCAGTTTGGAATTTTTTTCATACAAGTACCGTTACCTCTACCCGTACCGATACCGCATACCTTCCGTTGTGGCCAAGCCTTTAACTGGACAAAAAAACGCAGTCGGGGCTAATCAATTTACATATTAAATGCAACAACACTTTAGCCCCTTGGGCTTAGTTGTTTAGCCCGGAGAATTCTCTGGGCTTAACTTTTTCAACAGATTTAAATCTGTGCTACCAAACGAACTTGTTCGTAAATTGTTTAGAATTTAGGTGTGTTTTTTTGTTTATCTATATAGATTTTGTGCAAAAAAATGACATCGAGATTTTTGAATTCGAAACAATTTACGTGTTAAAAACAACAAAAACTTTATCTGTATAGATTTTTGAAAAATCCAGATAATTATCCAGATTTTACTTTCTCTCGATAAAAACAGTAGTGCCAAGGTAGTTTAATTGTTGTGTTCATACAGAAATATCTGTAAATATTAACAAAAAAAAAGAAAGAAGAAAACGAGGTTTGAAAAAAACTCTCATAGAAAAAAATAATCAAAAATTTGTTTGACATGGTTGCATTGAAATGTTAATAGGTGTGTTTTTTTGTTTATCTACATAGATTTTGTGCAAAAAAACGACATCGGGATTTTTAAAATCCGGCCAAATGTTTGGCACCACTGTACATACACTTTTGGCTGCTGTCTGTCAAAAATGAGCAGTGCTCATGTTTTTTTTAACTTCGTAGTGGTATGGCCATCATTGTATATATATTTCCATAGTACTATCATGAAGTGAAACGATCTTAGGAACTCTAGTGGTGACTTGAAAAAGCAGAATTTGTATGAAAAAAACACACTGAGCGCCACCTCAACAAAGTGGCGACATGAACTAATACTAAATTCGACTTCATGATAGTACTATAGAAATATATATACAATGATGGCCATTACATCCATGATGGATTCAAAAAAAAAAATTCACAAAAAACTAAAACCTTTCATATGACCATTGCATCCATTGCATTGGATTCAGAAAAAAAAATGTTTCAACAAAAAAACCAAAAATCATTTGTATATTCTTAGCTACATTTTAAGACCATGAACATTAACATTAGTTGCGCCGTTCTTGTATTATAAGCGTTTGAAGGTAGCCATATTAAATTTTTGTTCGATTTTTTAAAAATCAAACGCGGAATCTTTTCTATTTTTATTTCTAATTTTTCGAAAAAACTTTCTTAATTTTATATATATATTTGTTCAACAATCTTATCAAGATCCACTTGAGACTTTTATCTGAAAAGTGCATTGCGTATATCTCGAGATATTAACATTTCAATGCAACCATGTCAAACAAATTTTTGATTATTTTTTTTCTATGAGAGTTTTTTTTTTTAAACCTCGTTTTCTCCGCTTTTTTTTTAAATATTTTCAGATATTTCTGTATGAATACAACAATTAAACTACCTTGGCACTACTGTTTTTATCGAGAGAAAGTAAAACCTGGATAATTATCTGGATTTTTCAAAAATCTATACAGATAAAGTTTTTGTTGTTTTTAACACGTAAATTGTTTTGATTTCAAATATCTCGATGTCGTTTTTTTGGACAAAATCTATAATAGATAAACAAAAAAACACACCTAATATCTCGAGATATACGCAATGCACTTTTCAGATAAAAGTCTGAAATGGATCCTGATAAGATTGTTGAACAAATATTTACATAAAATTTCCAAATTTTTTTCGAAAAGTTAGAAATAAAAATAAAAAAGTTTCCACGTTTGATTTTTACAAAATTGAAAAAAAATTCAATATGGCTACCTTCAAACGCTTATAACACAAGAACGACGCAACTAATTTTAATGGTTATGGTCTTAAAATGTAGCTTAGAATATATACCAATGATTTTTGGTTTTTTGTGAAAAAAAAATTTTTGAACCCAACATGGATGCCATGGCCATACAAATGGTTTTTGTTTTTTTTGTGAACATTTTTGTTTGCATCCAACATGGATGTAATCACAGTACACATAATAAGGTAATAGCTGTGTTTTTTTGTTTATCTATATAGATTTTGTGCAAAAAAACGACATCGAGATTTTTGAAATCCATGCAAACATTTGGCACCACTGTACATATACTTTGGCAGCTGTCTGTCAAAAATGTTGCTTTTGTTTTTTTTTTATTTTAACTCCGAAGTGGGAAGGCCATTCCCTGCAAACCAAACCTCAGTAGTTTAGGGGAAAATACAACCACCAACAAAGCTTATTTTGAGGATGTATGTGTTTCCTTATTTACCAAAATCTCTCCCCTCCAAAAATAGAAGTTTTGTTTCTCCTGAAAAAATAAACTCTTTTTTGATAAATGGGAGGAAAAGAGCGCGATGTATGCAATGCACAAAGTTTTGTCTCTTTTGTAATGGCGGCTCGCGTTTGATTTGACTTTTCCTACATTTTATATTTTCTAGTGAAACCAGTAAAACCTTGATAGCCACAGCAACATCAAAAAAATTTTTTGCTGCTCCATTTGAAGAATAAAAATAAAAACAATTTAATTTAAAAAATATATAATCTTCTCAGTGTTGAGTGTTATTTGTGAAAACTATTTTCTCTAAACAATATCTACCACACAAATTCTTCGGCACGCCACAAAAATTTATTTCCACCATCAAAATGCACAGCCTCAGCCTTGTGCATTTAGAAAAAAAAGTAATACAAAAATGATACAAAAACAACCACCAATTGATTTGGAAAATAAAGGTATTGTAGCGAGAAAGAGATGGAGTGCGACTAAAAAACATGGATGTATCGTTTTGCATCCCGATCAGAGAGTAGTGTAAAAGATATTAGAGCTGGGCAAATCGTTCATTTCAAAAGATCGAATCGTTCAAAGATTGATTTCATCAAAGATTCGGTCTTTTCTATCAATCGTTCATTAATCGAAACCATTTCTTTTTCACTCATTTCGTTCTGACAAATGAGAGAAGAAACAAGAAATCGCGTATAACCTGAAATATTAAAAACAATTTTTCGTTTATATTTTCTATGAGAGTTTTTTAAAAATCTAATTATCTCCGCTTTTTTTTTGAAAATATATTTTTGGAAAATTTTAATGGTAAATTTGATTATTAGTAAGGCATTATGTCTCCGTCAAGTTCAAAACGTGGAAATAGATACATCAAAAATAAAAAGAAGTCAAGGTCAGATATTCGATAGAAATTCCCAATCGAATCCGATTCAATTCAAACTCTGAACCTGCTCATATAAACTTGTATCATAATATCGAAATGATGATTGAGAATGAATGGAATGAACGAAATCCGAGTTCTGACAGATTTTTTAGATGATTTTTGATTGTGAACGATTTGGATGAACAAAACGTTCTTTTCCACTTCGTGGTTTTTGATTGTAAACGATTTGGATGAACGAAACGTTCTTTTCCACTTCGTGGTTTTTGATTGTGAACGATTTGGATGAACGAAACGTTCTTTTCCACTTCGTGGTTTTTGATTGTGAACGATTTGGATGAACGAAACGTTCTTTTCCACTTCGTGGTTTTTGATTGTAAACGATTTGGATGAACGAAACGTACTTTTCTACTTCGTACTTTCTTATTTTATGAACGAGATTGATATAAGGATTGATTGATTTGGTTTATAGTGATTGCAATTACTCAGAATTTTCGGTGAACGGGTCAAAAAGACCGAATCAATCACGATTGACACAGCTCTAAAAGATATCGTAGTCGAGGTAACACAGAGACAATAAATAAATATCATTTTCATAATTAAATAAATATATATTGTAATGTTTTATTCCGGGTTCACAATAAAACTTATTTAATTTCCACTTATATTTCCGTTCAAATAAGAACACACTTTATTTCAACTCAATTTACTTTTATTATTCGCTCAAACAAACACACTTTTAAATCACTTTATTTACTACTAACAATTCGCAACACTTTATTTCACTTTGTACTGTACTCTTTCACTTTCAAGATTAAACTGTCTCCGGTCGGTGTCTACGCTGCCTTTTATACCGGAATCTCGAGACTCGAGAACGTCCTCGAAGGCTCTCGTCCCTGTCTCTCGAAACTTCCTTTCCAGGAAGGGCACTTCATACTTCCAGTCTAGTGGGATATTTTGAGATGTGTTCAGTGTGGGATATTTTGAGATGTGTTCAGTGAGATATTTTTAGATGTGTTCAGTGGGATATTTTTAGATGTGTTCAATGAGATATTTTTCTTAATTACTAAAGGTCCGTTCACATTTCTACCTTTGCAGGAGTAGGTAGTGTGTTCAGACTTTTATCTTAAAAGTAGTTCAGTAATTCATCGTTACATTGCCCCCCTCTTAGGATTGTTCGTCCCGAACAACTCCATTGCTTCTATCACCATTATAACGATGTAAACGGTCACAATGAACTACCTTAAGTTTGCCTCTTACCCCTCTTTGTATACGGTAAACCACGTCGTTAATTCTGGTTATTACTGTGTAAGGGCCTTCCCAGTTTTGTTGTAGCTTCGGTGATAGTCCCTTTTGTCGGTGGGGATTGTAAAACCACACAAGTTCTCCTTCTTGAAACCCTGTTGCTGTCGCTCGTGCGTCATATCTTGTTTTCATCCTGTCACTAGACGCTTTTATATTTGTCCTTGTCCGTTGGTGAATGTCAGCCAGTGTTCCTTTCAGGTTATCTACGTACTCATCCATTTCATGTGGCTCGTTTGGAACACTTCCAAATTTTATCTCACTTGGCAGACGTATTGTTGAGCCAAATAGGACTTCCGATGGTGTATGTCCAGTAGAACTATGTGTTGCACTTCTATAAGCCATCAAGAATAATGGAATATGTCGGTCCCAGTCTCGTTGATTATCATTGACTACTTTTGACAGGTGTTCCTTAAGTGTCCTGTTAAATCGCTCAACCATCCCATCAGATTGTGGATGAAGCGGTGTTGTTCGCGTCTTCTTGATGCCAAGGAGTGAGCAAACCTCTTGAAAAATCTTAGATTCGAAGTTCCTTCCTTGGTCGGAATGAAGTTCCATGGGTACTCCGAACCTGCTCACCCAATGAAAGACAATCTTATCCACAACTGTTTTGGTTTCCTGGTTTGGAATGGCGAATGCCTCAGGCCATTTGCTGAAGTAGTCCATCACTACAAGGATGTATCGATTTCCGTTGTTGGTTTCGGGAAAAGGACCTGCTACGTCTATTGCAATTCTCTCAAAAGGTGCACCCACATTGTACTGCTGCATCTTGCTTTGGATTTTTCTAGCTGGTCCTTTGCTAGCGGCACAAGTATCACATTTTCGGCACCACTTTTCAACGTCTTCTCTCATACGTAACCAGTAGAATTGCTGTCGTAGCTTTTCCAGCGTCTTGTTGATGCCTAAATGGCCTCCAGAAGCTCCACCGTGCATCTCTCGGAGAACATCATTTACCTTTGACTGAGGTACGACTAGCTGCATTACATAGGATTTACCATCTGCGGATTCCCACTTACGCCTGAGTAGCCCTTCTTGCACATGAAGTGAGTCCCATTGTGCCCAATATGCTTTTAGAGTGGGGCTTCGGTCGGAGATGTCGGCCCATTCTGGTTTCTCTTGATGTTCCTTCCATGCAAGGATGGGTTCGATGTCCGAATCTTCCTGTTGGGCCATTCTGAGTTCTTCATTACTCCAGCCGCAAATGGGATCAGCTCTCGTTCTTCTAACAGCGACAACTTCCTTTTCTTCTAGTCGTGTGCAATGTTTGCAGTCTTGCTTGCACGGGCGTCGAGATAATGCGTCTGCATTTGAATGCAGTTTTCCTCTTCGATGTTGAATCTGACATTGATACGTCTGAAGTATCTCGATCCATCTTGCTACTTGACCCTCTGGATTTTTGAAGTTCAAAAGCCAATTTAGTGCACCATGATCTGTGCGAAGAAGGAACTTCTGTCCATAGATGTACTTATGGAAGTGCTTTGTTGCCAATACCAGAGCTAGAAGTTCCCTTCTGGTCACGCAATAGTTTCTTTCTTGTTTCGAGAGTACCTTGCTGAAATAGGCAACGACCTTTTCTTCTCCGTCATGAACTTGCGATAAAACAGCACCAACTCCAACATTACTTGCATCTGCGTCAATGATGAATTGTTTGCCTGGAGTCGGATAGGCCAGCACAGGAGCTTCACATAACCGCAGCTTCAGTTCCTGAAAGCTTTTCTCACACTCACCTGACCATTTAAAGGGTTTACCCTTCTCCGTAAGTTGGTGCAAGCTTTTGGCGATTCTCGCAAAATCCTTCACAAATCGTCGATAGTACGTTGCCAGACCGAGGAAACTCCGAAGTTGATGCTTGTCCTGAGGGGTTGGCCAGTTCTTCACAGTGTCAACCTTTTCAGGATCAGTCTTCACTCCTTGGGATGAGATGATATGCCCCAAATATTTAACCTCGGTCTTGAAAAGTGCACATTTCTTTGGATTCAACTTAAGATGTGCTTCTCGTAGCCTTTGGAATACAGCCTTTAGGTTTTCACAATGGTCATCAAATGTTTTCCCGTAAACGATGACATCATCCAAATAGACTAGGCAAGATTTCCAGGTTAATCCATTTAAAACGCACTCCATTAAGCGCTCAAAAGTAGCTGGGGCATTGCATAGCCCAAACGGCATGACATTAAACTGCCACAGACCATTTCCTGTGGAGAAAGCCGTCTTCTCCCGATCTTCTGGATGGATTTCTACCTGCCAGTAGCCACTCTTCAAATCCAAAGTCGAAAACCATTGTGCTCCTTCCATTGCATCTAGAGTATCGCTGATTCTTGGCAGTGGGTAGCTGTCTTTCTTCGTCACATCATTCAGCCTGCGGTAGTCGACACAAAATCGAGTGCTTCCATCCTTCTTTTTGACGAGAACTACCGGTGATGCCCAAGGGCTTTTGGAATTTTCGATTAGCCCGTCTTTCTTCATTGTTGTTATCATTTCTTCAACTTCACCTTGTTTGGCCAACGGGAGACGTCTTGCTGGTTGACGAATCGGCCTAGCATCTCCTGTATCGATTCGATGCTGCACCAGTTGTGTCCGGCCGTATTGCCCGCTGGGTGAAGAGAAAATATCAGCATATTCGTGAAGAAGACTTCCCGCAACATTAAGCTGATGTTGACTCAAGTTGTCTGATTTGAGAATTTGTTTCTTTAGTTTCTCCGAGTTCATAGTCATCTGTGTATCCACCTCGTTGATCTTAGTTATTGCGGCCACAGATTCACATTGCCCAACAACTTCTCCTTTCTTAAGCTTGATTGGGTACGGTTTGATGTTAAGTATGCGTACAGGTACCATGTTGTTCTTTGGTGCCACAAGAGTCTTCCCGATGATGATGTTTTGGGAACTTTGTTTAACTTCTGGCTCAACCATGAGGTATCGATGGCTTCCAATATTCCCCTTTAGTTTCGTCCACACAAAAACTTCTGAAGAAGGAGGCAGGCACATGTCTTCTTTGATGACAGTTCTAATTGTTGTTGAATTTTCGTTGCCATAGACCATTGGGATCTCCACATTTCTGTATTTCAGGACTTGATTACCTATATCCAAAATGATTTCATGGTCCTTCATGAAGTCGATTCCAATGATGCACTCGTCACATATATCTGCCACCAAAAACACATGCGAAAACTCTAGTTCTGCCATACGGATCGTAAGACGAACTTCACCGTACACCCTTGCTGCTTCTCCTGTGGCTGTCTTCAGACGGTAGCTGTTGGTGTTATGTAGCCATGTCATCTTCACCAAGTCTCTTCGTACAATAGAGGCGGTGGCACCGGTGTCAATTGTAGCCACGTGTTGTTTGTTGTTTATGGTCGCCTCCACTGTCAGACTTTTGTTGTCTCGTTTACTCTGTGAGACTTGAATTGTGGTTCTGGGGTCATCGATACCAGAAACCAGCTTCTGCCCCTCGAAGTTGGTTCTTACTCGTTTCCCGAATGGGAATTCAAGATGAGCATGAGTGGTAGTTGTATCGCTTACCTGTTGTTGGGCAATATTCCTGTTTCCACAGTGTTGGCAAGCAGTTCTTCTTGGTGGCAATCTGCACTGCCGCTGGAGATGTCCTGTCTTGTTACAGTTCCAGCATCGAGCAGCTCCGTCTCGCTGGTTTCTTTGGAACGCGAGTTTTTGACAAGAGCATTCCTCCACTGCAACTTCTCTTACCCGATGAACGCCTTGAGAAGCCTGTTCTGCTGCTTCCATAGTCAGTGCAAACGCTAATGCTTCAGGAAGGGAACGTTTTCCAGCTGTTCGAATTGCTCGCTGAAGATTTATATCAGATACAGCACGTACAAAGGCTTCTGTCGCAAACTGATTGATAATGTCGTCTCCTGCTGTCGGATATGGGGCATTTCACGTGAAACCAGCAGCGAAAAATGTGGTGGGTCGTCAAATTTGTTCATATTTGGTATATGTATTCCTTAATCGAATTAAAAAATACATCTGGAAGGATTTTGAATTTTAAGCCTTGATAGCGGAGTTATGGGCTTCTAAAGTTTTGGAAAACTCTGGGAAGAGTTTATTTGAAAAATTTATATAAATTAAACGAAGGGGTAACAAAATTATTTTAATGATGGATTATACGCAAAATTAGACGTGCTTTTCAAATATGAAATCTAAACCGGAAATAGATTTATTTTTTCGACAGAAAACCGGAAGTTGGCACTTCAAATCCAAATTTAAGAAACTTCGACCATTTTGATATTTTTTTAAATAGTCTTAAAATAAAGCTTATACAATTTAGAAAATACATGCCAAGTTTCAGAGTGGGATATCAAGCCGTTTAGAAGATACATAGGTTTTAGTGAGAGGTCTTCGTGCATGTAAAACCGGAAGTACCCAGTTTTCTCTGCTCTGACCCAGCAGTTTGTACCACCCCCAAATTTTTTTTCCCTATTCAATAGAACATTGGCTGAATATCATTATCCTGATTTTTCGCACTCGCGAAATTCACCTTTCAGCCGCCATCTTGGATTTTAGTTTTTGTTGAATATCTCGATTTCTATTTATCCTACATGAAAGTTGTGTATGCAAGAAACGTAGGAAATTCAATTTCGCGTCTTTATGTTAAGAGAACTTTTTCGATATTCCTAATATTAAAAAAGTTGCAAGCCAAAAAAGAAAAAAAAAAACGAAAAAAATGACAATTTTAAAGTTTTGAGCACTTTTTATCAAAATTATGAAAAAAAGGTCCTGAATTTTCTCTTGTAACATAAATCTCTAAAATACTTACTAATCATTTAAAATTCAATATTTGTTAAAAAAAAAAATTAAGAAAAAAGTAAAGATAAAAACACAAACATAAAAGAGCATTTTTTAACAAAAAAAGTTTAATAACGTTTGTGTTTATAGCGTTACAAAAAAAAGTTGTATAGGAGAGTTGTAGAGAATTTTAAGGAATAATCTTTCCTCGGAAGGTTTTTTCATAATTTTGATAAAAAGTGCTCAAAACTTTAAAATTGTCATTTTTTTCGTTTTTTTTTTCTTTTTTGGCTTGCAACTTTTTTAATATTAGGAATATCGAAAAAGTTCTCTTAACATAAAGACGCGAAATTGAATTTCCTACGTTTCTTGCATACACAACTTTCATGTAGGATAAATAGAAATCGAGATATTCAACAAAAACTAAAATCCAAGATGGCGGCTGAAAGGTGAATTTCGCGAGTGCGAAAAATCAGGATAATGATATTCAGCCAATGTTCTATTGAATAGGGAAAAAAAATTTGGGGGTGGTACAAACTGCTGGGTCAGAGCAGAGAAAACTGGGTACTTCCGGTTTTACATGCACGAAGACCTCTCACTAAAACCTATGTATCTTCTAAACGGCTTGATATCCCACTCTGAAACTTGGCATGTATTTTCTAAATTGTATAAGCTTTATTTTAAGACTATTTAAAAAAATATCAAAATGGTCGAAGTTTCTTAAATTTGGATTTGAAGTGCCAACTTCCGGTTTTCTGTCGAAAAAATAAATCTATTTCCGGTTTAGATTTCATATTTGAAAAGCACGTCTAATTTTGCGTATAATCCATCATTAAAATAATTTTGTTACCCCTTCGTTTAATTTATATAAATTTTTCAAATAAACTCTTCCCAGAGTTTTCCAAAACTTTAGAAGCCCATAACTCCGCTATCAAGGCTTAAAATTCAAAATCCTTCCAGATGTATTTTTTAATTCGATTAAGGAATACATATACCAAATATGAACAAATTTGACGACCCACCACATTTTTAGCTGCTGGTTTCACGTGAAATGCCCCATATGCCAGATGAGCCAACCTTTCAATATCTGCTTGAAGTTGTTGCAGAGTTTCTCCTCTTTTCTGGACTCTTGTATTGAGTTGGACGCGGAAGACTTCCTGCATATGGCCATCTCCAAAGCGTTTTTCAATGACCTGGACAAGAGCGTTAAAGTTACCATTCTTTTCTGGTGGTAACGTTTGTAACAACTCAGCAGCAGGACCTCTAAGAGCAAGAGTCAGCGCTATACATTTGTCTTCGTCATCCCAGCCATTTGTTGTTGCAGCTGCCTCAAACTGTTTCTTGTAGATCGACCAAGAACTTTGTCCATCAAATGTTGGTGGATGCATTTCCTTCTTCTTTGGGTACTCACCAGAACTTTCTCGAATCTTAATTTTCCGAACCTTGTCAAGTTCCTCAGTAATACTTTGCATTTTAACTTCCATTTTTTCAAACTTGTCATCCACTTTCTCGAACTTTCCTTCTACTTTCTCGAGTTTTTCTTCAACTTTCTCGAACTTTTCTTGAGATTGCTTTTCAACGCATTTGATGGAAGCATCAATAGCAACGAACTTGTTCTCGATCGCGTCAAGCTTACCTTGGATGATGTTTTTCTGTTCATCTAATTTTTCGAGAAGATTCTGTTGTTCACTCTTTTGCTCGGTACGTTGTTTTTCCATTTGTTCGAGAACACTCTGTTGTTCACTCCTTTGCTCGGTACGTTGTTTTTCCATTTGTTCTCTCTGTTCCTTGCGTTGTGTCTCAATTTGTTCTTTCTGTTCTTCAAATTTTGCAAGGAGAACAGCCATCATGGATGACATATCGGAACTAGTACTTACTCGTTCTTCTATCATTTCAACCTCGAATTGAAATGTATCCAAATCTTCGTTTTTCTGGGTTAAATAATCCTGTAGACGAATAATGAGATCATTTTTCGATCCAGCAGTAGGAAGACTTCGCTTAGTCAATTCCGCCTTCAACTCAGTCAAACTTAACTGATTTAGTGTTTTACCCATTTTAACTTTTCAAAACGCGAGCACTTTTACTTATTTCAAAATGTTTTACACTTTGTTTATTGTTAAAACACACGCGCACTTTTTATTTTATTCGCGAAATTATCTGATTCGCACAAATAAATAAGTTTTATTCCACTTTTCTGACACCAATGTAATGTTTTATTCCGGGTTCACAATAAAACTTATTTAATTTCCACTTATATTTCCGTTCAAATAAGAACACACTTTATTTCAACTCAATTTACTTTTATTATTCGCTCAAACAAACACACTTTTAAATCACTTTATTTACTACTAACAATTCGCAACACTTTATTTCACTTTGTACTGTACTCTTTCACTTTCAAGATTAAACTGTCTCCGGTCGGTGTCTACGCTGCCTTTTATACCGGAATCTCGAGACTCGAGAACGTCCTCGAAGGCTCTCGTCCCTGTCTCTCGAAACTTCCTTTCCAGGAAGGGCACTTCATACTTCCAGTCTAGTGGGATATTTTGAGATGTGTTCAGTGTGGGATATTTTGAGATGTGTTCAGTGAGATATTTTTAGATGTGTTCAGTGGGATATTTTTAGATGTGTTCAATGAGATATTTTTCTTAATTACTAAAGGTCCGTTCACATTTCTACCTTTGCAGGAGTAGGTAGTGTGTTCAGACTTTTATCTTAAAAGTAGTTCAGTAATTCATCGTTACAATATTGAGTTTTCTTTAAAAAAGTTGGATTGAGTTATAGATCAGAAGTGGGATTAAGGATTAAATACGTGCCGTTGAGTTAAGTAAATGAATTGTAATTAATAAGTAATGAGTAGAAAGTAAAAAAAAAAAAAAAAAAAAAAAAAAGAAGAACAAAATACTCCAGTCAAAGCGTCGGAAAAAAGGGCCTCACCTTGCGATGAGAGGCACTGTCTGTTTTTATTTCATGGATCGATGGGGGTATATTTAAAAGGCTTAAATCCAATTTCTCACCACCTGATCATTCTTTTTAGCAGAGTTATTCACAAAAAAGCATTTTTTGGGATATTTTACTTCTAAGCTAATATCTTTGCTCCAGATTATCGTAGACCAAAAAATAAACATACATTCTCTTCCTTATAATATTTTCTATCGTTGTATGTAATTTCATTGTATTTGAGTGAGTAAATATAAAATTGCAGCCATTTAAAGTCAAATTCTTGTTGTTAAAAAACACATTTTTGTCATTATTTCGAAAAAAGCTTATATCATGATTGACATTTTTCTAATCTGTTCATGTCCTGCATTTTACAGAAAAAATGAGCTCTTTATCACCAAAGATGGCCGAGCTATTGATAAATGAACGCATGCAAAACCGGTGCGAAAACACCCAAAAATATCGTTTTTTGGGAATAACTCGACTTCAGAATGTCCTACGGCAAAAAATAAAGCAATGAATTGTTCGTTACAACATTTTCTATCAATTTAGTGCACAATCTTTTTGTTGAAACAAATAAAAAATAAGTAATATTAAGTCAAAGCCGTTTTTTTGTTTAGCAAACTCTTGCCTTATTATTTTGCAAACGGTGCGAGTATTGGCTAAGAAAATAAAATATTATTGTAGTCCTTTAAATTATCTACAATTCAAAAAAAAATTTAGCTTTCTAAGACCCACGGGAGCCGAGTTATTATAATTTTAAGAAAGCATTAATCCGTACGAAAATTCAAAAAAATTTCCCTTGTTTATGATTCGAATACTAGTTCTCAGTGAGAGGGGTTGTTTTCATTTTTTCTTGTTATAAGAGAATTTGTCTTATGTTTTTCGTTGGTCATTTGGACCTTTTTTAAAAAATTAATTTCTCGGCTCGTGTGGGTCGTAGAGAGCTAATTTTTTTTTTAAATTGTAGATAATTTAAAGGACTACAATAATATTTTATTTTAATAGCCAATACTCGCACCATTTGCAATACGACTTTGACTTAATATTACTTATTTTTTATTTGTTTCGACAAAAATATTGTGCACTAAATTGATAGAAAATGTTGTAACGAACAATTCATTGCTTTATTTTTTGCCGTAGGACATTCCGAAGTCGAGTTATTCCCAAAAAACGATATTTTTGGGTGTTTTCGCACCGGTTTTGCATGCGTTCATTTATCAATAGCTCGGCCATCTTTGGTGATAAAGAGCTCATTTTTTCTGTAAAATGCAGGACATAAACAGGGCTACAAAATAGGTTAGAAAAATGTCAATCATGATAAGCTTTTTTCGAAATAATGACAAAAATGTGTTTTTTAACAACAAGAATTTGACTTTAAATGGCTGCAATTTTATATTTACTCACTCAAATACAATGAAATTAAATACAACGATAGAAAATATTATAAGGAAGAGAATGTATGTTTATTTTTTGGTCTACGATAATCTGGAGCAAAAATATTAGCTTAGAAGTAAAATATCCCAAAAAATGCATTTTGTGAATAACTCCGCTAAAAAGAATGATCAGGTGGTGAGAAATTGGGTTTAAGCCTTTTAAATATACCCCCATCGATCCATGAAATAAAAACAGACAGTGCCTCTCATCGCAAGGTCAAATGACGCTTTGACTGGAGTAAAAGGCCATTTGTTTTATATGGTTAAATCCTGGCTCTACGATTTTGGTTTACAAAATAGTAGATTTCTTAAGATTTTGATCATCAAAAAAAAAAAAAATATATATATTATTTGTTAAAAATGTGTAGTTGCAAAAATGTAACGGAAAGTCTGTGGACGCTACCAATACTATAACACCTTGTATAAAGAGAAATGCGATTTGTTCGTGTTGCTATGGGAAGATGGATACATAAAATGGAAAAGAAACAAGAGCTTTGAAGAAAGAGTAAAAAAAGAGTTGAAACGAAAATAAAAGAGAGGAAAAGCGAGTAAGAATGAAAATGATGAAGAGTTATTACATTTTGGTATACAAAATGTTAACTGATGTTGAAAGCTTTACGATTGAGTAAAGGAGAGGGAAGGAGATAAATACATATATTTAAAGAGTGGGATGAAGAAATTTAGTTGTTACGTTTTCGGTACACGAAAAAGTAACCTGAGTTGAATTAAGAAGATAGAAAGAGATGCGTACATAAAGATTGAGAGTGAAAAAAAAGGGAAGTTTGGTAGCAACACAGCATCCGCGTAGTTATTGTTTTTTTTAAAGGTGGCGTCTTAGACTTAAACGTTGTTAAATTAAAGTATTGTTTCGACAAATATTGTTGAGGTATACATTAAATTATGATATTTATGTTGTTTGATATGTAGCTAAGTTGCTTTCAATATTTACGAACAAGATAAATAAAAGAATTCACTTAGTTAAACGAATTATTAATATTCCTTACAGATTTAGATGGAAAAACTCAATCTAAAACAACTCCACAGCGAGTTGGCAAATAGGGGGTTGTCACTGAAGGGGACAAAAAGAATCCTAATCAATCGAATCTTGACACATGATAGAGAAAAAGGGGATCAAGAAACATCCAATCAGTCGAGCGAAGTAAATGAGATCCCATCTGAAGTTAGGCGTACCGATGTGGACGAATCCGAAGCCGTTTCACTGTCGGAATCGAGCATAGTGGATGATCGACTTTTAAGAGAAAGGGAATGCGACATCATAAGGCGAGAGAAAAATCTGTTGGAAAACGAGAGAAAACTGTTGAGAAAAGAACGAGAGATTGCTTAAAGCTTGAACCGACTAGAAAGACAGACACCATCAACAACAATACCATCAATTGCAAGGGTAGTCAGACCGAAGATCAACTGCAGCATTAAAGATATTGCTGATGCGCTTCCTATGTTTTCACCAGGAGATATATCGTCAGTGTCAGCTGCTAACTGGGTGAATCGTGTAGAGACGCTGTGGAAGATCTATGACTGGGATGAGCGGGCGCTTTTAATGGCAGCATCGTCAAAGATGCAAGGACCCGCACGGTATTGGTGGGATACCACCCAGGAAATATCTGTGTCATGGGCACAATTGTCGGTGGGACTCAAGAAGAACTTCTCTGAGGAAATGAGTGAGATCCAAGTCCACCAACAGATGGCGAAGAAAACAAGACGGTCGAACGAGTCAATTGAAAGTTTCTGCTTCGAAATGAATATGCTGGGGAAAAGAATACAACTCAGCGATAACATGATTATCCAGTATATACTCACCGGTTTAAATAATCCGCAACTGAGCTCCATTTTGGCAGGAAGTGATTTCAATAACATAGCGGAACTCATTGCGAAGATAAAATGGTGCGAGAATATTCGGGACAATGTGCGAGGCAACGCATCTTCGGGCAGTGGACCATCAAGATTCGGAAACATCAACAGGCCACCAACTAGCGGGCTGGCAAATTGGCATCATGCGCCAACCAAAAACGAACGACCAGGGTTGCACAGCCGAGTTGCTTTGCCCCAAAGAAACCAACTTATATGTTACAACTGCAACCAGGCCGGACATATTTCTCGAAATTGTTCTCAAAGTAGGAAACGATCGTGGCCAACAAGCAAGGAAAGCAGCAACAAAATTCCAAATAAAATTGAAAAACAAAACGAAAAGAATATTCGTATAAACGTCATCCAATATCAAGCAAAAAATGACTGCTATGATAAAGTAGTTACAGTAGCGGGTAGAGAATATTCAGCGGTACTTGATTCAGGCAGCGAGCAAACTATAGTTTCACAAACCATGGCAAATGACACTGGAATGCGAATTGAACCGTATTGTATAACATTACATGGATTCGGTGGTGGTAAATGTCAAGGATTGGGTCGTATCTCGTGCACCTTGGGTATAGATGATGCGCATTTTCCGATAAAAGCTGTTGTGGTTCCGGATCAAATTATACCCACACCAATTTTGATCGGAAAAGACGTTCTAAGCGATCCTACATGTGTTGTATTCAAAGAAAGAGATATTTTGACAATTAAAAGAAACATCAATAATAAGTATCCAGCAATTGTTGCAGCTGATCTCCACGTAAACGAAGATTTCGATTCAGATGATTTAGTTAAACTATTCAATAAGTTTCGCAAATGCGTTGCAAAGGAACAGAAAGAATTAGGACGAACAAGTTTAATAGAAATGGATATAGAGTTAACTAAGGGCGATCCTATCTCACAACATCCGTATAAAGTACCCTATGCTAAACGTGAGGTACTTTCATCGATGGTGAATACTTTGTTAAGCAGCGATATCATACAAGAATCTAAATCCGATTTTGCTGCACCTGTAGTCCTCGTCAAGAAAAAAAATGGCGATGATAGGATGTGCGTGGACTACCGACGCCTGAATAAGGTCACAAAAAAGGTAAACTTTCCAGCACCATTATTTGATGAAGAACTCAACAATCTGGTAGGGTTCGATTATTTCATCGTTCTCGATCTGGCATCAGGGTACTATCAAATACCCATTCGAAAAGAAGACATACCCTACACTGCATTCATTACACCGGATGGTCTGTTCGAATTTAAAGTAATGCCATTCGGACTCGTGAACGCTCCAGCGTACTTCAAGAAATTAATGAAAGTAATCAAACAAAAAATGTTACCTGATCGTATTGTAAGCTACATGGACGATTTCGTCATACCTGTTAAATCCCTTGATGACGGAATGAGAAAGTTAGAAAAATTTCTGAGTATTTTGGACGAAGCAAATTTGACGTTGAACTTAAAGAAATGCGAATTCTTTAAAAAAGAGATAAAGTTTCTAGGCCACATTGTCAAAGAAGGGCAATTGCGACCTCTGAAAGCCAAAACTCTCGCTGTAGAGGAGTTCGAAAAACCTACCAATGAGCACCAGGTGAGACAATTTATAGGATTAACAAGCTTTTTCAGAAAATTCATCAAAGAATATGCGTTAATTGCTTCACCTCTTACGAACTTGACCAAGAAAAACCAACAATTTGTGTGAGGAGATAAAGAACAGGCAGCCTTTGATCGATTGAAAGAGTTATTAGTAAGCCAACCAGTTCTCGTACTTTACAACCCAAATGCCGAGCACGAACTACATACTGATGCTAGCTGCAAGGGCCTCGCTGGTGTTCTCTTGCAAAAAGAGAGTGAAAACCTCCATCCAGTTGCTTATTATAGCAGAAAAACCATTAAGGAAGAAACCATATACCATAGTTATGAGTTAGAGACACTTGCGGTGGTGGAAGCAACAGATCGGTTCCGGCAGTATTTGCTTGGAAAATATTTTGTAGTCGTTACTGATTGCCAAGCTTTAAAGACGACGATGAAAAAAAAAGAGATGTTGCGGACGCCTGTTGCTGCTGAAAAAGAAAAAAAAAATTAGTAAACAAACAAACCAAACTATAATTATGCGACATAAAATGAACAAACTTACCTTTAATGACGAATCCTGTTCTGCGGTAGGGAGTAGGAAGTACCTGAAAGAAATATAAAAGAAAAAAAAAGGGAAATACCTTGAAAATATTAAATAAATTTAATACTCACCAAGTTGCTGCCATTTTGTCTTCCTTCTTCGTCCGTGTTCTTTTCAGAATGTCAATCATGAATGTATAGACCTTTGACAATTTATTACCTAGATTGGTTACCCATAGATAATAATAACCGAGATGATTGGCTTTCCAGTACTGGAATATGATTGGTTGGAAAGCTAACTCGGTGAAAATTGTACTAGAGCAAAATGAGTTAGGAAATCTATGGTTAAAGTAGAATCAATATTTAAATTAAAAGTTACAACTATTTCTGTCATCAACCATTACATACAAACCGTTTTTACACCAATAGAATGGGAACAGAAATTCGTTTGTTATACGTGTTACATTTTCTGTTATAACTTTTATGCTCACCCGGTTTTGTACGTCATGTTTTGTTTATTTATATAAATCGTTCTTCTGGTAAACTAGTTCATCATTCGGTCCAAGTCATTATACGTTTACACGCGTCATTTTTGCTGTTTACACGTGACGTTTTGTCTTGTTAGCCTAAGTATAACTCCGTTTTATGTGTTTTCGCGTTTCTTTCGGTGTTTTTCGTATTCTACTTGTCATTCCGAGTCTCTATTACGTTTTGTGTTAAAGTACCAACGTGTTTTGAATGTTTTGAAAAATTAAAAAATTATGGACCTGGCTGGTATGCACGGTGAAGATAAAAATAATTGAATACATAGTTTTTATGATACTCTAGGTTCGTTAAACTGTGTTTAACCAAAAATACTGGTGGTTAAAATATTTGTTTGATCCTAGCGCCATCTTCATACGAGAGTAAATATAAATCCAGCGCCTGAACTACACTGCCAGCATTTCTGAACACACCCCCCGCTGAATGTACAAATTATTAAAATTAAAACAGAGAGGGACAGCTATATGTCGAAATTAGGATATATGTTTATGAGTGTATAGGTATGGTTTCATGAAATATACGGACATCGGATGATATTATCCAGTTAAATAACAGTCATAGAATAAGTTTTTTTAAGCCAGTGATATTTTATATGCAAAATATACTCTTCTCGCTCTTTCTAAAGAGCGCAGCTACAATTTTTATTTTTTGAATATTTTGTTTAAACGTCATTCTAAGAAGTTATCCAAGCAGAGTGGTGGTGAAGATTTGAAATTTTGTTCGAAGTAAACCACCCCATAAGTGGTAATTTTTTTAAAAGTTAAAGTGCGTAAATCGCCCACTGAAAAATTGGATTTTTTTTTTAAAGTTAATGGTGCGTTGTAATCATTGACCTCATTGACCTATTATATATGGCATTGACCTATTATATATGGACTGCCAGGACCAGGTTCAAGCTATGGTGGCGCCCCTTGGTAGGGTAGCGGGAAATAGTATTTTGACATCTAGGTTTTGTGACTTTTGATTGTCAAAAAAAAAAAAAAAAAACAATTTAATTATTTACAAAAATTGTTCAAGGAATTTTGTGTTTCCCAAGAATAAAATGGTAACAACAAATAAAAAATACATTATCCTAATAAATTCTTTTCATAGTTTTGTTTCAAATTTTCTAAACCTTAATAATATTAATTTTTCTTCATTAGATATCAACTTAAAGTTTATTAAACAAATACTTTTTTTTTTAGGCGTCCCCGACCCAAAAACAGAACCAACACAATTCCTTGACATTCATTTGGAATCCCTACATGAAATGGGACCTTGGAACCTAAGGAAGCAGAGCTAGAGCATCGCCGACAAGAAGATGTCTTAAAACGTTACAGCTCAAAGAAGGAATCGATTTGCAAACATAGGTGAGACTGCATCCGCTAAAGAAGGATTTCAGGTAGGAATTCTTTAACAAAATGATTTGGATTTGAATAACAAATGTTTTTTTTTTTTTATTTTAAGAATGAAGGCTAGATAACTTTAGTATTGTTTTCTATGGAATTAATATTTGATTAATTATATTTAAAAATGAACAAAATATTCTTTATTAAAAATGAACGACGAACAATATTGAAAAAGATTTGAATCGAGAATACAAAATTTCTAAAAACAAGTTTTGATATAAACATAAAAACATTCTAAGTTAAAACAAACATAAACAAAGTACAAATTATGTTAAAGTATAAATTAACATTAAAGATAATTATTAATTGACTTCAACACTTTCCCTTGTTAATTGATTTTTAACATTTTAAAACAAACCCATTTCGCTGCATAATAGTTTCAGTCTTGGACATGGAAGGGGTTTAGTCATGATATCTGCAACTTGTTTTTCGGTTGAAATCTGTTGGATTTCGATTTTTCCTTCAGTTACTTTTTCTCTGATGAAAAAGTGTTTCGTGGCGATGTGTTTAGTTCTTCTGTGGAATTCTGGGTTTTGAGCCAATCTTACCGCTGCAGAATTGTCCACTTGAAGAACTGGAATTTCTTTTAATTTGACTATTCCTTCGAATAATCTGCATAGCCAAATTATTTCTTTCGCTGCTTCATTCGCTGCAACGATCTCAGCTTCAGTTGTTGATGTTGCAACCATGGCCTGTCTTTGGCTGAGCCAAGAAATAGCTCCACCTGCATGCGTTATAACAACACCAGAAGTTGAACGCCCAGTGCTTTGGCATCCACCAAAATCAGCATCACTAAAACATTTTAGGATTCTGGTTTTGTCATCTGTCTTGTATTCAATCCCTAAATCCAAAGTTCCAGCTATGTACCTGAACACTCTTTTGACTCTAGATACATCTTCTTTGGATGGATTCTCTAAGGTTCTTGACAAAAATCCTACTGTGTATGCTAGATCTGGTCTGGTTCCTAGCATTAAATACATCAGTGCACCAACTGCTTGTCTATACGGAAAATTGTGGTTTTCATCATCTACTTTCCCTGTTTTTGAAGTTTCTGTAGATTTCACAATTGGTGTAGAAATTGGCTTGCATTCAGAAAACTGAAAACGATCGAGGATTTTTCTTGCGTGTGCTTTTTGGCTGACTTTTATTCTTTCTTCATTCTGTTCTATTTCTAGTCCCAAAAAGAACGTCGCTTTCTTCGAGGTGATCTTGAATTCGGTTTTCAGTTCTTCGATGAATTTCTCTAATTCGTATTGATCAGTTGAACCAACCAGCCCATCATCTACATACAGCACAAGAACAAGTTTCTTTCCGTTTCTTTCCCTCATATATAAACAAGGATCAGCGTCACTAACTCTGAAGCCTAGTTTAGATATGAAACTTCCGAAACGCTTGTTCCAGCACCTAGAGGATTGTTTAAGACCATATAAACTTTTCATTAGTCTGCATACCTTATCGGTTCCATCTTCGTAACCAGCTGGCTGTTTCATGTAGATGACTTCTTCTAAATCACCGTACAAGAAAGCTGTTGAAACATCAAACTGAATAAGGTGCATCTTTTCGCTAGCAGCTATACTCAAAACTGATCTTATAGTCCCCATCTTGGCTACAGGGCTGAAAGTTTGACAATAATCGATACCTTCTCGTTGGCTAAAACCCTTGGCCACTAGTCTTGCTTTGTATTTGTCAATGGTGCCATCTGGATTTTTCTTTAGACAATATACCCACTTGCAAGGTATTGCTTTTGCTCCTCTTGGCAAAGTTGTCAACTTCCAGGTTTGATTTTGTTGCAATGATGTCATCTCTCTTTCCATAGCTTTCACCCACTCTGATTTTTCTTTGCTGTTGATAGCTTCTTGGAATGTTTCAGGAATTGAAGAAAAATTGACATAATCTTCCGCTGCCATGACATAATCATCCAGATTTTTAGGTCTTCTTAAAGCTGTTCTATTTCTTAGATTTCTCTGGTCTTGTTGATTTTGTTGGTCTTCTTGGTTTTGTTGGTTTTGTTGATTTTGTTGATTTTGTTGATTTGGTTGATTTTGTTGGTATTCTTGGTCTTGTTGGATTACATCTTCATCAAATTCTTGATTTTCACAATAGTTGTCACTCGCAGTTTCGTACTCATCCGAATATATGCTACTCTCTGCATTTTGTTCTTCATTTTGCTCTTCCCCGGTTGGGTCAACATCTTTGAAGGGTAACTTTATTGCATTTTCACATAGTATTGGATTTTCCTGAAATTTAACGTCTCTTGACAGGATAACTTTGTTCTGTTCTTTGATGTAAATTCTGTATCGTTCATCACCATCATATCCAACGATATAGCCTTTAACTGCTTTTCTGTCCATTTTCTTTCTCTTTTGAACTGGAATATGGGTGTAGCAAGTTGAACCAATTATTCTTAAGTGCTTGATTCTCGGCTTCTTTCCAATCCACAATTCGTATGGGCTAACTCCATCAACTGATGACTTCCCAGTTCGGTTCAGGATGTAAACCGAGGTGTTTACAAGCTCCGCCCAAATTGCTTCTGGATACTCAGCTTCTCTACTTGAATACTTAAAAGTTCTTGCCATTTCAATTAAAGTTCGGTTCTCACGTTCACTACCGCCATTCTGCTCTGGAGTGTATGGCGCTGTCAGTCTTTGGGTGATTCCATTTAGTCGAAGAATCTCTTTGACTTCTCTGTTGTCAAATTCGCCGCCATTGTCACTCAATAATTCTTTAATCGGATGACCCAAGATCTTGGCATTAGCTATCACTTCTTTTAAGACATTCTTGACGTCAGATTTGTGTTCTATTGCAAAACCGTACCGGAACTTAGAGAAACTATCTTTGAAAACCACCAGATACTTTTTCTTCTTAAAAGAATCGCTAAAGGGTCCGCACACGTCGGTGGACACAAGCTCTCCTGGTATAGTCGCTTTTCTTCTCGTTCCGAATGGTAATCTATGTGCTTTTCCATATATGCACGGCTCACACAAATTCTGGTCAAGCTTGACTTTGATGCCTAATTCTTTTTCTATTATCTTTTTGACGTGTCTCTTGTCTTGATGTCCAAACCGCTCATGATACAGTTGTAGTGTCGTATCATCTCCAACCACTACATTGAACTGCATATCTGACGTCACTTTCGAAACTATTGGTGTGATCGCTGCCTTGTACAAAGATCCGTTCACATGACGATATCCACGTAACACTATCTTGCCATTAACATCAAGCGAACACTGTGTAGTTGTGGACTTGAAAACACTGTTTCGATTTCGGTCTTGAGCGGCTATAACAGAAAATAAATTTCTCGAAATAGAAGGTACATACCAAACATCATTCAAGGTCACTTCTTCATTGTTGTGAGTTGATTGGACTTTGATTTTCCCTTTTCCAACAGCTGTAAGAGTTTCTTTTCCAGCAGCTTGAATTTGACATGAACTCTCAAATACTTCAAAATCGATAAACCAGTCTCGACAGTTTGTGACATGTCTTGTAGCACCATTATCGATCCACCAATCCATTGAATTTAGTTCAGTTGCATAGGCATTATTGCAAACAGACACTAAGGATGCATTTGTATCAACAATGTTGCTTGGATTTCTGCTTAAATTCATGTCTCTTGCTGGTTTTCCTTCAGCTAACCACTTCCTGCAATCTCGAACCCAATGACCTTTTTTCTTACAAAAATTACAAATATCTTCTCTCTTGTTTCTTGAATAATTTTGTTTTGGTCGAACTTCTTGCTTCTTTTTGTCGAATCTTGATGCAATTAGCGCCTCTTGAGCTAAATTATCGTTTTCTTCTGTTTTCTTGAAATTTCTTTCATACATGCAAAGCTGCGTGGTCAACTCATCAAATGTCTTTGCTTCATCTTTTGTGAGTAACATCCAACTTGATCTGAAAGTCTCGAATCTTGATGGTAAAATATGCAGGACTTTGCATACCAACATCAAGTCTGGTAACGTGTTCTCTTTTTTAGCTTTGAGACCACTATTCAAATCGTTCCACAAACCTCTGAGCTTCGCAATGTGTGTGGAAACATCTTGAGAAGGATTCCAACTGAATGCAAAGAGATCAGTGCATATCTTGAACAGTTGATCCTTAGATGTTGCTTCAAATTGCTGTTTTAAAGCTTCCCACGCATCATGTGCAGTCTCTTTATCCATTATTTTCTGATAAACTTCTTCTGTGACCGAGCTTGTTATCATCGATTTAGCGTAGCTATTCGCTTTTCGATATAAGTTGCTCATTTCTTTGTGTTGGCTTATTTCTTCTGCTTTAGCTGTCACTGATAAAGGATCTGGCTTCTTCAGGATCCCATCTATAGCATCTAGCGCTCCCTCATGGTAGTCAAGTAAGTCTCGAATTTTTCTTTTCCATATCGGCCAATCTGTCTCACCAGCCAAAAGCTTGATATGCTTTGCTAAGTCCATCTTCAAATACGACTATATCTCTCGGTTCACAAATAACGAAAATTAAATTCAAATCAAAACAAATTAATCAATATTGCATACTAGACCCATAACCTATTGTTTTCTATGGAATTAATATTTGATTAATTATATTTAAAAATGAACAAAATATTCTTTATTAAAAATGAACGACGAACAATATTGAAAAAGATTTGAATCGAGAATACAAAATTTCTAAAAACAAGTTTTGATATAAACATAAAAACATTCTAAGTTAAAACAAACATAAACAAAGTACAAATTATGTTAAAGTATAAATTAACATTAAAGATAATTATTAATTGACTTCAACATTTAGAAGGTAACTCACTTGTGAAGCTCTTCAATAGGAAAATGCGATCACGAAAAAGTTTGAACCCCCCAAACCAGACCTGAATTGAAGACTTTTCAAGCTCTCCAGAGAAGACATCAGAACAGATGAAAAGATGCCAGCAAAGGGTGATTTCTCAGAACAAGAAAGCAATTGTGGTGTGGAGAACTCATGGAGTCAACCGGTAAGATAATAATTTGTGTATTAAATTCTTGGTTTCCCTTTTTATTATTTATCTCCTTAGCTTTACAATGAATTTGCGGTACGCTTCCCAAATGCATATCAAAATTTCATGGCAAATCACGACAGCTGTAGTCAAGATCATTACTTTCGCCCTCAGGATTTAAGTTCATCTGTTGAAACAAAAAAGTACTTCTTGTTACATAATTCAAAATTTAATGTTTAATCTATATTTGTTTTGTTTAAGTTTCCCCTTACGAGCAACGGAAGAACCGTCAGCAGTCATTGACACACTTCCATCAACATCAAAGTGAAAGAACAAAGAAGCGATCACAAAAGTGCCTAGCAAAAAGAACTTCCAGTGCACCCACTACAACACACACTTCCCACTGCTTTAAGAGAAGAACGCACATATGATTAAACAACAAGGTTATAAGCGTGTTAACCGTCGACTGATGCGTGACCTACCGACATCAACTGTTACCACAGCAACTCTGAATGCAGTTGATCCCGCTGCTGGAGCTGCTCCTCTGTTACTCGGCTTGGATAGACTTGCACCACCATCCTTGCCAACTGGCGAAGGAGATGAAGACTCCAAAGCGGCAATTGTTAAAATCGAACAAGAAAACCAAGATTGCATGCACATATTGTGAAAAGAAATTTGTTATACGTAGCGCTCTGGTGGAACACATGTGAATGCATACCGGCCAGACACCATTGAAATGTAAAATTTGTGGCAAACGTTATTCGAATTTAACTCAGCATCGAAAACGACACGGTACCAAAATCAATCGTTCCAAGGAGTACGTTTGTTTTTGCGGCGAAGTTTAACTTCTATCAGTTCATTTCTTGAGATAAGAAGAAACAAACATTTTTTTTACCTGGAAAATACGTCGAATATCGAAGTTGAGCAATTTCAATTCACCAACAGCCAACAGTTGTAATTCATCCTCAAAGACTACACTGGGCACAAAGGGTTATGTTGCTGCACTTCGTCTAAGCTTGTAGTAGTCATGTGACCACCCACATATTCATAAAATGCATATCTCTAGACATAATGTGGTATTTTGTTTGAAGATTCTAAAAATGAAGTTTAATTTAAAATCGAAACAAAATAATTTTATTAATATACATAATTATATATAGTATAAAATATTCGTATAGAATAAAGTCTATACAACAACAACAATAATAAAAATATGTTCTTAGAAATAAGTAAAAGCCCTAGACTATACTGTTGATGATGATTTAACAAATGGTGCTTGAAGTAGTCGATGCTTTGGATAATTTTCTCCGATTTTAGCTTGGTATAGTTTTTGTGCTCCAGCTACTTCTTCGATTTTCTTTCCTTAAAAGGAACATTTTAGATTGATTTGTAATGTAATGTACTGAAAAAAAATACTTACAAAGAAATGACTTGATTTCAATCAAACGTTCTATATCATCTCCCTTCGTTGTATGCTTTTGTTTAGTTTGAAACCTCTGCTTTCTTTGTTGAGTATTTCAACATGCTTCTCAAAATCAACTATTTTACTGCGATCAACTTCTCTTTCTTGGCTTTGACGCTCGTATGATTTTTGTCGTGAATTGTTTGTATCCTGATGCTTTTTATTTTCTTCCAGAGAATTTTAAAAAACATCTTCGCCCTTGTGTTCTTTTCCTCTTTGGCCTCAGATAAAGCTTCTAATTTCTACTCTCTTAAAAAAAAAAACATGAAAGTCAAAAACATATTCGTAATGATGACTTAATTTCTTCATACAGTTCTTGATGTAATTTCCTTAATTTTGATTTATTGTCGGCTAATTCAACAGGTTTAATTTTTACTTTCTGAACCTGATGTATGCCGCATACCAAAAAATCTTTGCAAACAACTTGTTTAGTCTTTCGTTGTGAGGATCTAAAATCACTCCACCCTGAAAGTAATAAAAAAAAAATACATTAATGAATACACAAAATGTATTGAAAATGGTATGTACCGCAAATGTGTTGATGGCTTTTCCCAAATCCTCAATTGTTTCCATATTCAAGTTAAGTGTATGTTAATTGAGAACCAGGTAGGTACTCTTATTATCTTTTATAAAACTGATTTGTACTCCACGATCAGATAATAGAACTGAGAAATCTCGTTTCATAGATAGATGCAACGAATCTTGAAATTGAAGTTTAATATAGTCAAATGTTTTTTGATATTCTATCAAAGGTCTTACCGTCCATTTATTCAAGAGATTCGTAGCATTGAATTAAATTACTCGATCATTTGATACCAAAACAATTTCTTACTTTGCAATGGCTTTTTCACAACAGGGGCAACTGTGCTGGCAGGCTAACCATTTTTCATTGGGTTCAGAGCTTGAGTTGGATTATCAAGTGTCTCACCAATTTGCTCGGTATTATCTCCTTCCCCATTATCTGTTACAGGTGGATTCTCCCTTTGATGCTTATTGTCAATGATGGTGCTGGGGGACTGTAAATAGAACAAAAAAAAACATTATTCGATAGTTCAAAAAATAATACGATGTATTTTTGATGTCCAACAGTCGAAGTAATACTACGTTTCCACCTACCCTAAATCCGAGATTTAGCTAAGTAGATTTAGCACAAATCTCGAGTTTTATTCTAAATCTCGGATTGAAAGTAGGTGAAAATCTTAGATTTAGGGTAGCTGAACCCAAATCTGAGATTTAGCGAAGTAGATTTAAAATAAATCTCGAGATTTATTCTAAATCTACTTAGCTAAATCTCGGATTTAGCGTAGGTGGAAACATAGTATAAGAATCGACATCTTGGTAGGCAAACATATCCCATTTGGGTCGTTTGCCCGTCGTCGTTGCGGTCAATTAACCTTATTTTTTTTTTAATTCAAAAATAATTAATTACCTTAAGTATTAAATCCTCTCGAATTGTTGTTAATGCGGGGACAAATGATCGGAAATGCGATATGCGAACCATCAGCTAGGATCCTAATCGATTCCATGTGATAAATTTGTATCTGAAAAAAAAAAATACAAAAAGAAAATTATTGAAAGAAAAATATTTGATTTTTCTTCAAGGCTGAACGAATTATTTATAAATTTTAGGCTTCAAACATTAATAATTTGAAATAAATACCATTTTTCCAACATGATTCAATTATTTTTCCTCTATATTTTTTCCGCACAAAACTTTTAAAATTAAAAGAATTCTTCCAATATGTCAAAAACTAGACTTCAAAAAAGACAGATGCTACTGGTTTGTATAGTAAAAAAATGTAGATGGCCTTAGTTTCTATGGACAAAAATGATAGTTCATGCGATGTGCTGGAAGATGTCGCTACGCTAACTGCGTTCTATTTACCGCTTTCTTCCACAGGCGCTAGTAATCATTGAACCACATTTTCAAAAATTTTGTATGGAAACGAGAATCAACTAGCAGTCCATATATAATAGGTCAATGATATATGGACTGCCAGGACCAGGTTCAAGCTATGGTGGCGCCCCTTGGTAGGGTAGCGGGAAATAGTATTTTGACATCTAGGTTTTGTGACTTTTGATTGTCAAAAAAAAAAAAAAAAAACAATTTAATTATTTACAAAAATTGTTCAAGGAATTTTGTGTTTCCCAAGAATAAAATGGTAACAACAAATAAAAAATACATTATCCTAATAAATTCTTTTCATAGTTTTGTTTCAAATTTTCTAAACCTTAATAATATTAATTTTTCTTCATTAGATATCAACTTAAAGTTTATTAAACAAATACTTTTTTTTTTAGGCGTCCCCGACCCAAAAACAGAACCAACACAATTCCTTGACATTCATTTGGAATCCCTACATGAAATGGGACCTTGGAACCTAAGGAAGCAGAGCTAGAGCATCGCCGACAAGAAGATGTCTTAAAACGTTACAGCTCAAAGAAGGAATCGATTTGCAAACATAGGTGAGACTGCATCCGCTAAAGAAGGATTTCAGGTAGGAATTCTTTAACAAAATGATTTGGATTTGAATAACAAATGTTTTTTTTTTTTATTTTAAGAATGAAGGCTAGATAACTTTAGAAGGTAACTCACTTGTGAAGCTCTTCAATAGGAAAATGCGATCACGAAAAAGTTTGAACCCCCCAAACCAGACCTGAATTGAAGACTTTTCAAGCTCTCCAGAGAAGACATCAGAACAGATGAAAAGATGCCAGCAAAGGGTGATTTCTCAGAACAAGAAAGCAATTGTGGTGTGGAGAACTCATGGAGTCAACCGGTAAGATAATAATTTGTGTATTAAATTCTTGGTTTCCCTTTTTATTATTTATCTCCTTAGCTTTACAATGAATTTGCGGTACGCTTCCCAAATGCATATCAAAATTTCATGGCAAATCACGACAGCTGTAGTCAAGATCATTACTTTCGCCCTCAGGATTTAAGTTCATCTGTTGAAACAAAAAAGTACTTCTTGTTACATAATTCAAAATTTAATGTTTAATCTATATTTGTTTTGTTTAAGTTTCCCCTTACGAGCAACGGAAGAACCGTCAGCAGTCATTGACACACTTCCATCAACATCAAAGTGAAAGAACAAAGAAGCGATCACAAAAGTGCCTAGCAAAAAGAACTTCCAGTGCACCCACTACAACACACACTTCCCACTGCTTTAAGAGAAGAACGCACATATGATTAAACAACAAGGTTATAAGCGTGTTAACCGTCGACTGATGCGTGACCTACCGACATCAACTGTTACCACAGCAACTCTGAATGCAGTTGATCCCGCTGCTGGAGCTGCTCCTCTGTTACTCGGCTTGGATAGACTTGCACCACCATCCTTGCCAACTGGCGAAGGAGATGAAGACTCCAAAGCGGCAATTGTTAAAATCGAACAAGAAAACCAAGATTGCATGCACATATTGTGAAAAGAAATTTGTTATACGTAGCGCTCTGGTGGAACACATGTGAATGCATACCGGCCAGACACCATTGAAATGTAAAATTTGTGGCAAACGTTATTCGAATTTAACTCAGCATCGAAAACGACACGGTACCAAAATCAATCGTTCCAAGGAGTACGTTTGTTTTTGCGGCGAAGTTTAACTTCTATCAGTTCATTTCTTGAGATAAGAAGAAACAAACATTTTTTTTACCTGGAAAATACGTCGAATATCGAAGTTGAGCAATTTCAATTCACCAACAGCCAACAGTTGTAATTCATCCTCAAAGACTACACTGGGCACAAAGGGTTATGTTGCTGCACTTCGTCTAAGCTTGTAGTAGTCATGTGACCACCCACATATTCATAAAATGCATATCTCTAGACATAATGTGGTATTTTGTTTGAAGATTCTAAAAATGAAGTTTAATTTAAAATCGAAACAAAATAATTTTATTAATATACATAATTATATATAGTATAAAATATTCGTATAGAATAAAGTCTATACAACAACAACAATAATAAAAATATGTTCTTAGAAATAAGTAAAAGCCCTAGACTATACTGTTGATGATGATTTAACAAATGGTGCTTGAAGTAGTCGATGCTTTGGATAATTTTCTCCGATTTTAGCTTGGTATAGTTTTTGTGCTCCAGCTACTTCTTCGATTTTCTTTCCTTAAAAGGAACATTTTAGATTGATTTGTAATGTAATGTACTGAAAAAAAATACTTACAAAGAAATGACTTGATTTCAATCAAACGTTCTATATCATCTCCCTTCGTTGTATGCTTTTGTTTAGTTTGAAACCTCTGCTTTCTTTGTTGAGTATTTCAACATGCTTCTCAAAATCAACTATTTTACTGCGATCAACTTCTCTTTCTTGGCTTTGACGCTCGTATGATTTTTGTCGTGAATTGTTTGTATCCTGATGCTTTTTATTTTCTTCCAGAGAATTTTAAAAAACATCTTCGCCCTTGTGTTCTTTTCCTCTTTGGCCTCAGATAAAGCTTCTAATTTCTACTCTCTTAAAAAAAAAAACATGAAAGTCAAAAACATATTCGTAATGATGACTTAATTTCTTCATACAGTTCTTGATGTAATTTCCTTAATTTTGATTTATTGTCGGCTAATTCAACAGGTTTAATTTTTACTTTCTGAACCTGATGTATGCCGCATACCAAAAAATCTTTGCAAACAACTTGTTTAGTCTTTCGTTGTGAGGATCTAAAATCACTCCACCCTGAAAGTAATAAAAAAAAAATACATTAATGAATACACAAAATGTATTGAAAATGGTATGTACCGCAAATGTGTTGATGGCTTTTCCCAAATCCTCAATTGTTTCCATATTCAAGTTAAGTGTATGTTAATTGAGAACCAGGTAGGTACTCTTATTATCTTTTATAAAACTGATTTGTACTCCACGATCAGATAATAGAACTGAGAAATCTCGTTTCATAGATAGATGCAACGAATCTTGAAATTGAAGTTTAATATAGTCAAATGTTTTTTGATATTCTATCAAAGGTCTTACCGTCCATTTATTCAAGAGATTCGTAGCATTGAATTAAATTACTCGATCATTTGATACCAAAACAATTTCTTACTTTGCAATGGCTTTTTCACAACAGGGGCAACTGTGCTGGCAGGCTAACCATTTTTCATTGGGTTCAGAGCTTGAGTTGGATTATCAAGTGTCTCACCAATTTGCTCGGTATTATCTCCTTCCCCATTATCTGTTACAGGTGGATTCTCCCTTTGATGCTTATTGTCAATGATGGTGCTGGGGGACTGTAAATAGAACAAAAAAAAACATTATTCGATAGTTCAAAAAATAATACGATGTATTTTTGATGTCCAACAGTCGAAGTAATACTACGTTTCCACCTACCCTAAATCCGAGATTTAGCTAAGTAGATTTAGCACAAATCTCGAGTTTTATTCTAAATCTCGGATTGAAAGTAGGTGAAAATCTTAGATTTAGGGTAGCTGAACCCAAATCTGAGATTTAGCGAAGTAGATTTAAAATAAATCTCGAGATTTATTCTAAATCTACTTAGCTAAATCTCGGATTTAGCGTAGGTGGAAACATAGTATAAGAATCGACATCTTGGTAGGCAAACATATCCCATTTGGGTCGTTTGCCCGTCGTCGTTGCGGTCAATTAACCTTATTTTTTTTTTAATTCAAAAATAATTAATTACCTTAAGTATTAAATCCTCTCGAATTGTTGTTAATGCGGGGACAAATGATCGGAAATGCGATATGCGAACCATCAGCTAGGATCCTAATCGATTCCATGTGATAAATTTGTATCTGAAAAAAAAAATACAAAAAGAAAATTATTGAAAGAAAAATATTTGATTTTTCTTCAAGGCTGAACGAATTATTTATAAATTTTAGGCTTCAAACATTAATAATTTGAAATAAATACCATTTTTCCAACATGATTCAATTATTTTTCCTCTATATTTTTTCCGCACAAAACTTTTAAAATTAAAAGAATTCTTCCAATATGTCAAAAACTAGACTTCAAAAAAGACAGATGCTACTGGTTTGTATAGTAAAAAAATGTAGATGGCCTTAGTTTCTATGGACAAAAATGATAGTTCATGCGATGTGCTGGAAGATGTCGCTACGCTAACTGCGTTCTATTTACCGCTTTCTTCCACAGGCGCTAGTAATCATTGAACCACATTTTCAAAAATTTTGTATGGAAACGAGAATCAACTAGCAGTCCATATATAATAGGTCAATGACAGAGACAATAAATAAATATCATTTTCATAATTAAATAAATATATATTGAGTTTTCTTTAAAAAAGTTGGATTGAGTTATAGTGTGCTGATTATAAAATTGATAAATTATAAAGTTGTTGATTTTTCTGTCTTTTAGTGGCGATCAATTCCAGACATCATTGACATCCACACACTGTGGAATTTTTTTCATACAAATATCGTTACCGCTACCCGTACCTCTACCGCATACCCTCCGGTGTGGCCAAGCCTTAAGGCTTGGCCACACCGGAGGGTATGCGGTATAGCGGTAACGATATTTGTACTAAAAAAATTCCACACCTGAACGTTGATGTGTCAGTTTGGAATTTTTTTCATACAAGTACCCTCACCGCTACCCGTACCGCTACCGCATACCCTCCAGTGTGGCCAAGCCTTTAAGGCTTGGCCACACCGGAGGGTACGCGGTAGCGGTACGGGTAGCGGCAACGATATTTGTATTAAAAAAATTCCACACCCGAACGTTGATGTGTCAGTTTGGAATTTTTTCCATACAAATACCTGTACCTCTACCGCGTACCCTCCGGTGTGGCCAAGCCTTTAAAAGGGTACATGCGGTAGCGGTACGGGTAATTGTATGAAAAAAATTCCACATCTGAACGTTGATGTGTCAGTTTGGAATTTTTTTCATACAAGTACCCGTACCGCCCAACTAACAATTTGATTTCCAATAGTGTCAATAGGGGGGTTCACATTGACCAATGAAACCTAATGAAAGCTAAATTGTTAAGGCTTGGCCACACCGGAGGGTATGCGGTAGCGGTACGGGTAACGGTAACGATATTTGTATGAAAAAAATTCAACATCTGAACGTTGATATGTCAGTTTGGAATTTTTTTCATACAAGTACCGTTACCTCTACCCGTACCGCTACCGCATACCCTCCGGTGTGGCCAAGCCTTTAGTTGGGCGCTACCGCATGTACCCTCCGGTGTGGCCAAGCCTTTACAAGAACCTCTTGGAACAGGTCTTATGAAAGCCTTCTGTCACTTGAAAATAGAAGGCTTCTTTAAAACGGTTCAAACAGGTCTTATGAAGGTCTTCTTTAAGGCTTGGCCACACCAGAGGGTACGCGGTAGAGGTACAGGTAACGGTACGGGTATTTGTATAGAAAAAATTCCAAACTGACACATCAACGTTCGGGTGTGGAATTTTTTTAATACAAATATCGTTGCCGCTACCCGTACCGCTACCGCGTACCCTCCGGTGTGGCCAAGCCTTTAACTTATATTTACAAGGCTTCTTCTAAACACTTCGAGATAGCCTTAAGGAGACCTCCTTTGTTTCCAAAATGGATGATTTGCGTAAGTAAGCCTTAAACTAAACTTATACAAACTATAGCTTGCCGAACCGAAGAAAATGGACCTTATGCAAGTAAAATTGTTACTTGGGCAATCACGTTTCACTTTTACATTTTCTAGGAACAAATGTCAAAAAGAGGAAAAACTAAGAAATGGAACTGTACTGCCTTCAGAAAATTCAGTTCCCTTCATGAGCACCTTCCCCCTTCACTCTTCATTCCTCTTGCCTACAAACTCACTGCTTAGGCGATTGAAAAATCACCGTGTTGCCAGGCACTTACATCAGATCAAAATATAAAATTCATGATTTAAAACCAGTCAAAAAATAATTCTTTTTTGTTTTTGCAGTTGTTTTTTTAATTTCGATAAGACATGTATTAAATAGCTATACAAGCTCTTCCGAAGCTATCTGTCAAATCTCAAAGCTTCGGTAGAGCTTCGGTAAAGCTTCGTTTAAGATCTTTATAGAGGGTCAAACTTGTATAACGTTCTCCTTTTTCCATGCCCAACAACCATACTAAAGTTTAAAAGAAGCTGAAATGTAGTTTTTGTAATACCTTAACCGAAGCTGAAATGTTAGTTGGGATGGCCATCACATCCATGACGGATTCAAAAAATTTGTTTTCACAAAAAACCAAAACCATTCATATGGCCATTGCATCCATGTTGGGTTCAGAAATTTTTTTTAACATAAAACCAAAAATCATTTGTAAATTCTTAGCTACATTTTAAGACCATATGACCATTAACATTTAGGACCATTAACATTAGTTGCGCCGTTCTTGTGTTATAAGCGTTTGAAGGTAGCCATTGATTTTTTTTTCGATTTTTAAAAAATCAAACGTGGAAACTTTTTTATTTTTATTTCTAATTTTTCTAAAAAAAACTTTGGTAATTTTATATATATATATATTTGTTCAACAATCTTATCGGAATCCATTTAATACTACGTTTCCACCTACGCTAAATCCGAGATTTAGCTAAGTAGATTTATACATAAATCTCGAGTTTTATTCTAAATCTCGGATTGAAAGTAGGTGAAAATCTTAGATTTAGGGTAGCTGAACCCAAATCTGAGATTTAGCGAAGTAGATTTAAAATAAATCTCGAGATTTATTCTAAATCTACTTAGCTAAATCTCGGATTTAGCGTAGGTGGAAACATAGTGTAAGACTTTTATCTGATAAGTGAATCGCGTATATCTCGAAATATTAACATTTCAATGCAACCATGTCAAAAAAAATTTTTGATTATTTTTTATATGAGAGCTTTTTTAAACCCCATTTTCTCCGCTGTTATAACAACTTAATATACGCGAAATATACAAGTTTTTGTGGTTAAACACATACAGTGTTTGTTTTACGTATTTGTGACCATATATGTTTTTTGTTTACCTTTTCCCTGCACAAACATGTCAAATTAGAAATGGAAAAGACAAAGATAGTTTTTGAAGTCTCCCTATGGAAAAATCGTCAAATGTAAATCTTGACACCATTGAATAAGAAGTACAGGAAGGGGTGTATATCACACCTATAGAGTTGGCGAGTGGAAGCCACAAAAAAATAAAAAAAAAAATAAATTTTATATAAACTGTCAAAAATTTGATATAATCTGTCAAATTTCGAGCTCGTTTTCCATGGGCGAACTTACTCTTATTGGTGATGACAAGGCGATGCAATCATTGACCGAAAATGTTTCAGCTAATCTTGATGATTTTAAAACAATTTTCAGTCTGTTTTTAGTTGAGAAAAAAACAGTTTAAAATTCGTATATAATTATGATAAAAAATAGCACTTATACGGAAGTCTCTCACGAGAGCAGTTACTTTTCTGTTGGCGCCCCTTGAGTGAACAATATATCTGCACTCCGACCCTTTACCAATACATGTGCATCTGTACAACTCACACTAATAAAAAGCGGCTTCACTTATTTGGATAAACATCCCTTCCTGTACTTCTTATTCAATGCTTGACACTGATATTTTAACAAAAACCAATTAATTGGCAGCACTTGAATTTAAATTTAAACACACACACATCTGTCATATCTCATATGTCATTTTGCGAAAGCCGCGATTTGTATGAATTTTTTTTTTCTATTTTGGAGATTCAATTTGTTTAAATAATTCAACAATTCATCCAGAACAAATTACAACTTATTTTGCAAAATGTCTGGAATTCTCGGACGTACCCAGTTTCTGGGTGAAACTTCAAATCTTTTCACAGACGAACGAACAGCCACAGCTCGATCCAGGGTAACTTACAAATTTGTTAAGTTTAACAGGTACAAATAAATAATAAAACTTTCTAGGTTGTTGAATGGTTTAATGAAATGATGGTTGCCGAGCCTAGTACAAAATGTGAACTACTTGCAAAAATACAAGAAATTATACTAGGCACCTGTCCCGAATTGATAGAAGAGTTCCTCGAACACATTCTATCTTTTGCTCACGATGCCCACACTGATGTTCGAAAACAAATAATAGGCTTCATGGAACAGATATGGTAAATAAACTAATAGAATGTTTTTGTTTTCCAAAATAAAATGCACTTTTTAGCAAACTTAAACCGGAATTCATGCCGCAAATCGTGAATGTCATATCGATGCTTCTTCGTGACTCGTCAGCCCAAGTTATTAAACGTGTTATCCAGGCATGTGGTTCAGTTTATAAAAACGGTTTGCAGTGGATCTGCACTCGAGCTGAAATCACGGACAGCACCGAACAAGCTTGGAATGTTTTGAGTCTGGTGAAAGCACAAATTCTTGATATGATAGACAACGATAATGATGGAATTCGAACAAATGCTCTCAAATTTCTGGAAGGAGTTGTAATACTTCAGACTTATCCAGATGAAGACAGCCAAAAAAGAGAAAACGACTTTTCTCTTGAAGATATTCCGCTTACATTGAAAATTATGAGGCGCAGGAAACTTGAAGAGGAGGCCATGAATATCTTTGATATTTTGCTTAAATTCCATGCTGCAACACATGTTTCGTCTGTTAATTTGATAGCATGTACAGGTAGTTTAAGTACTATTGCCAAAATGAGACCATGTCTCATGAGTCCTGTTGTTGAAGCGTTTAAAAGCTTGAGCACTAATCTACCGCCCACTCTCACAGATTCCCAAGTCAGCTCGGTTCGCAAAAGTTTAAAAATGCAATTAATTGGATTATTGAAGAATAGAGGATCATTCGAATTCCAAAATTCAATTAAGCGAATGTTGCTAGATTTGGGTGCTTCCCAATCAGAAATAAGTCGTGCAACACCAAAGATGGACAAACAAGAAGTGACTTTGCGTCAAAAACGAATTGTGGAAAACGCTGCCCACAGTATGAGTAAAAAAATGCGGCTAGATAAGGATGAGACTAGCGGTGTCGTAGTGGCAGATGATATCATGGAAGTAGACATTGATGCACTGGAAAAGAATATAGAAAGATCAAATAAAATCAATGAGAAATTCATTGCAGAAAATATAAGAAATCCCGAGACTGCGGTAAGTTTAGTACTAACTTATATGAAACATCTGCCTAATGAAGTGCCAGACATATTCTTCGAGGAGTATGTGCCTATAAAGGATACACCATTACCTGTTCAAATAACGAAAATTGCCTCTTTGCTCAGTGCGCAAATGACCGAAAAAAGAATCGGTCCAGGTGCTGCAGCTTTTCCAAAAGAACCCGAAACCAACGACGTAGAAATGATAGAATCAACTGCTGATATGGATGAGCAACAGCGCAAAGAGGAAGCAACCAAAAAATTACGTGAGAATATGGAAAGGGTGAAAGGGGAACAAGCTTTGCTAGAGCACATGAAGCAGAGAGCTAAGACACTTAAGTTGCAAGAGGTTACAAAGCCATTCCCTAGAGCCACCAAAGCAAAGTTTCTCGTAGATGCTGTCAAAAGGATTTTGAGTGCAGAACGTCAATGTATTGTAGGAGGTGTTTCGGTCAAGCGACGTAAGATCCTTACTGTGATGGCTGCTACTTTCCCTGACAGTGTCAGACTTATTATTTTTGATTTTATCATGATGGATATCAAAGGACGTATAGATTTGGCATTTTCTTGGTTATACGAGGAATACTGCCTACTGCAAGGCTTCACCAGGCATTCATATGTAAAATCTGAACATCGCCCAGATTATGCTTACAATGATCTTCTCAATCAAATCATAAATGGAATTTGTACAAAATGTGACTTCAAAGACAAATTAATTCTCTTGCGAAGAGTTTATCTGGAGGCGCCTCTACTGTCCGATGAATCAGTTACTCATTTGGTTCAAATGTGCCTTAATGATGACACATGTAATTATTGCGTTGATTTAATAAAGGATTTAGCAATACTAAGACCTCCAAGGAAGCTTCGTTTTGTTCGGATTCTATTAAATTTTTGTGTGCACGATAAAATGGAATTACGGGAACGAGCCCTTGACCATGTACGCATTTTGTTCGCAGAACATAAAGTGCTTCCAGTTAAAATTGAAGAATTCGCTATACAATGGATTAATTATCTTGTGAAAGAAACACCACCAGCCGAAGTTTTTGGTGCAGATTATGGACGCGATATAGTTGAGATTGCTTGGAAAGAGGATCTTGCGAAAATTTGCCTGGGCCCAATCTTAATTTTGCTGCCGCATTCAGAAAGTGAGTAAAAAAAAAATTAAGTGTGGCCCATGGGGGGATCGAACCCACGACCTTCGCGTTATTAGCACGACGCTCTAACCAACTGAGCGAATGGGCCAGTTGGGAAATCGATGCAAAACATATTATTTACAGATATAACTTGAATTAAGTTTGTATTTAATGGAAAAGTTTAGTTTCTATCCTAAGCCTTTTATTTTAAAAATAGTGTTTTTGGACGCCCCGCATTTGTAGCCTCCGTACCGCAATTGGCTAGCGCGTTCGGCTGTTAACCGAAAGGTTGGTGGTTCGAGCCCACCCGGGGGCGTTTTTTCATATGGATAAAATATCACAATGTTTTCTTTCCTGCAAAGTGGAAAGGAGAAAAACAAAGCACGTTATGTAGATTGAGAGACGGCGTGACACCAAGAAGCGAAATATATTTTGGATTTCTTAATCATTGATTCATTAAAACCTTGATTTTTTTTTTTTTTTACAAACCAATACTACTTGACCTTTAGAAAAAGTTGACTTCCGAATATAAAAATAAATTTTTTTTAATGAAAGTTTTTTTTAAATTTAAAGATTGAAATTCTGAATAAAAATCAATTTTTGTGTTTAAGTTTACTATTTTTGTTCTTTTCGGTATTCTTTTACAATTTACATGTTTTTAATTCATTAAAACCTGCCTTTGAATATACCACCAACTTTCAGTGTAACTTACACGATTTTTTTTTTTACAGTATTATACAGTGTCCCAAAAGTAATGAATCAAAAGAAATATGCTGATAGGCCAATTTAAGGGTTCTCAAAAATTGGTAACTTGTTCATCCCAAATCCTTACGGTTTTTGATTAAATGCAGTTCTTGTGAAATTTCTAAAATTCCCTACTTTGCAACAACTGTATTTTGCTACCGCCGCCCATAAAATGATTTTTGTTTTTCACAATTGTTTCACTAAAATATTGCGTAATGGTTCAGAAACAATTAATTAATTAAAATATTTTTTATTTCTTATGCCATTTTGTGCAAATTAATTAACAGTTCCAAGTTTAATAAAAACTCAATTTCTTACTTTTATTTTAAAGAAAAAATTTATATGGTGTGGTTTATTATTTTAAAAACTTTCAAAAACTATTCCAAAAATACTTATGTTTTCTCTGTTACATATGCGAATAAGTCGATTTATGCATTTTTTATTTGTGGACCACAGAAATATAAAAGCACATGTTTTTTTAATTTTTTTTTTTGTTTGTGCAATTATAACATATATTTTGATAATTTGCAGATCTAATTGAAGAACTTTGTGCCGTATATACAAAAACTTCACCTGATCTTAAACGTACTGTTTTACGTTCTATTGAAGTGCCAATAAAAAAACTTGGTGTTGAGAATTCGACGCTTCTTAAATTGATCGAGGACTGCCCCAAAGGAGTTGAAACGCTAGTAACAAGGATAATTTACATTCTTTCGGAAAGCACCGTACCCACATCAAATCTAGTTAAGAAAGTGCGAGATCTTTATCAAACTAAAGTTAATGATGTTCGTCTGTTAATTCCTGTTCTTAGTGGTTTAACAAAGACTGAGATTTTAACTGCACTTCCAAAACTTTTAAAACTTAATCCAATTGTAGTGAAGGAAGTTTTCAATAGACTTTTGGCAATTGGTACTGAATATGCCAGTCAAAAAATGCCAATATCACCAAGCGAAATATTAGTTTCGCTTCACACGCTCGACCAAAATAAATGTGAGCTTAAATATGTTGTCAAAGCCACGTCTTTGTGCTTAGCCGAAAAAGAAGTCTATACACAGGACATACTTGGCGCTTGCTTGCAACAGTTGGTTGATATCGTCCCGATCCCTACACTCTTTATGCGAACAGTCATTCAAAGCTTGGCTCTTTATCCAAGACTTTCTAATTTCATTATTGGACTGCTGCAAAGATTGATTTTGAAACAAGTTTGGAAGCAAAAACTTATTTGGGAAGGTTTTTTGAAATGCTGCCAACGATTGAAGCCGCAGTCATCATCAGTTCTCATACAATTGCCATTGCCACAGTTGCAAGATGCTCTCAATCAGTGTCCGGATCTTCGTGCGCCTCTTCTAGAATATGCAGAGTCTGTTGAAGAAAATCAAGCAGGAATTATATCGCAACAAACAATGGATATTCTGACTGGAAATGCTTTGGATGTCATTATAACTGTAATTTTTTTTCATTTGAGATTCTAATAGAAATTTAATGAATTATATTTAAACTTACAGGATGATTCTGGTGGATTTATGATGTTAGAAAATATCAAGGTCGAGAAGGAGGATCCCGTCCCCGTAGAGCCTTTTGTACCAGATCATAGCCAACCTCTTCCCCCGGGAGAGGACTAAGATGTTTTTAAGTTAAATGTGAAATAAAATAGCTCAAAAAACAATAAAAATAGGTAGACATCGGAGCAATAAACTTGAAGTAAATGTAAAGTTTAAAAACTTTGTATTAAAGTATAATATTTAAACTAACATCAGATTATTTCTAAAAATACACAAATGTTATGGACACTAGGGTGGACCAACAAATTTTGGTTTAGGTACATTATTTTAATTTGGTCTACCAATAACTTGTTTTCTCGAAAAAAAATGAAGTAGCCGTAAGTTTTTCAGAATTTTTCGATGATGATTAGGGGTTGCGCGCACCACTGTATTAAAAAAAATTTATTATTTTAGTTTTTAATGTTTTTAAAACTTTAATAATTGGAATGGAAAACAGAGGCTGGTAATGCGTTCCACATTCGTGTATTGCGGCTGAAGAAAGAATCTCTGTATTTGAGGTACATCCGAAATTGGACTCTAGGGTAAACTGATGAGCATTCCTTGAACGCGAGTGTTTTACTGTTTTTCTTATAACGTTTGAAATTATTATCATCATATTTCTCATTAAATTTACTATAAAAACAAATTAAAAAAAAAAGATCGTACAAAAACAAAAGAAAGAAAAGCGGGAAAGAATACGATATCTTGGGTGCCTACCTACAATATATGTATATTTTATATAAAGGGTGATCCGTAATGAGATAAGAACATTTTAGGGGATGATTCTTGGGTATATTATAACAAAAAAAATTGTTCTACAGTAACTCTCTATCTGCAAAGTTGATACCCTTTAGCGATGATTTAAGGGGGGAAATCCCTCTGGAATTTTTTTATTTTTGCGTAATAAATTCATTTATTAACCGAAGAAACTATTTTCAGTAGTCTTAGCCTTAAATGAAGCCTTAAATGTGCCTAGATAGTCCCGAAACCAATGCGCTCCGAACCTACCATAGTACGAAAACGAAAACTTTAAACGCATTTTTTTCGAAACTAGTTTTTTTCCGCGCCGTGCAATGTAACTCAAAAACTAATGAAGCTATCGACTTGAAATTTGAAGCAAATTACTCCTTAACTTATTGGCCACAACATGAACCTAAAAATTGAATAAAATTTGTACAGTAAATATTTTTTTAACTACTTCTTTGTAAAAAAAAAACATGGTTTTTTCGTTTTTTTGATTTCTAATTTTTATTTTTCATTTAAAAAAAATAAATTTAGGTTCATGCAATGCGTACTAATATCATCTAACGGAAATTTAAGATGATTTCCTGGACCTGTGCATTGCACGGCGTAAACTAGAGGCGTCAACTTTGAAAGGCTCCAGAGCCGTCATTTTGTTATTTTTTCATTTCAAACAAAATTTTTTCAATACTTAATAATGTCAGTAATATCTTGTCTTTTTCCAAATTTCAATAAGTGCTTTCAGTTTTTCATAAAAAAATATTGAAAAGGGTGTCGTCCAGAGGGATTTCCCCCCTTAAGAAAACGCTTACTTTGGTATGTCTTTACTCATGTTAAAGTTAATTTCTCCGTTTAAACTTATGATAGAAACTTTAGTAATGTCTTGATTTGTAACTGCATTTAAAAAATGTTAATATCTTTTTTTATTACTCTGCTATTAATTTTTAAAACCAGGTAAAAACAAAAATATTGGCGGAGGGCGCCCCAGAAACAATAAGAAAAATTCACATGTCGGTTTTGAGGTGTTATCAATGAAAAAAAACTTATTAATTCTGGGTAAATCCAATGCGGTATCACTTTATTGTCTTTATTGAAGTCTTAATGTTAAAAAAATAATAGACCAAAAGTTAATGATTCATAAATTAACTTACCAACAAATCCAGCCAGGTAAAAACAAAAATAATGCGGTTCGTTAGAAAAAAGTAGTTTTGGTTTTTTATTAATTTCTCGAAAACGACAAGACATTTTTGGATATGGTTTTCTGTTTTTGTTTAAAAACAAACTAGAGCATTGTATTTTGAAAACTAAAATAGTACTTAAATACATACAATTTTGAAAAAAATGATTCAAATTTTTTTTTAAATTTTTTTTTTTAAATTTTTATTTTGAAAATTAATTTTTGAAAAACTATCATAAGGTCAAACTTCATTGTAGGTGCAACCGTTGATTTTTAATAATTTTTTCTCCAAATTAAGTCATTTTTTTAGAAAATTGCCCCTTCTGGCTAAACGGGTGGGAATAGACCCCCCTCGCATACGATTTTTTTCTTGTCTCGGCACATAACTCCTGAATCACCCTGTATATTGACCAATGGCCGATTCAAAAAATACATCCGGAAGGATTTTGAATTTTAGGCCCTAATAGTGGAGTTATGGGCTTCTAAAGTTTTGGAAAACTGTGGAATGAGTTTATTTGAAAAATTTATATAAACTAAACGAAGGAGTAATAAAATTCTTTTAATAATGGATTATATGCAAAATTAAACGTGCTTTTTAAATATGAATTCTAAACCGGAAATAGATTTATTTTTTTAATAAAAAAACGGAAGTTGGCACTTCAAATCCATATTTAAGAAACTTCGACCTTTTTGATATTTTTTCAAATAGTCTTAAAATAAAGCATGTGCCAAGTTTCAGATTGGGATATCTATTCCTTTAGAAAATATAAACACTTTAGTAAGCGGACTTCGTGCAAAAGACTGATTTTTTTGTTAAAAAAAAAACGGAAATAAGCAATTCACTTTAAGTTTTGGGTATCTTAGATCATTTTTTATTATATTTTTTTTACTGTTAATGCTACCCATACAATATGGATGCAATATATCGTCGGCACAAAGCCAAAACCGCGAATCTGCATTTTTTGACATTTTCACTTTAAAGCGTCATTTACCTTGTTATCGATCCCTCTATTCACTGCGTCGCCCCTATCCTCCATGTGTTGCCTAGAAGCCTTAAATTTCAATTTTCGTTACTCGAGTTTCCATAAGATTGCATGTGTTTCCAAAACTTTGAAGCCGTTTTTCTCAAAACTACAATTTTGCAGATTCGTGGTTTTGGTGTTGTGCCCACGATATCAAGTTTGAAGATGGGATCTCAACTAGTTTACGAGTCACATTGGTCACGTTCGAACACCTAACATAAAGCTATCGGATAGCTTTTTGTTGTTGTAAACAATGTTAAAAATTAGCAAAGAAAAGAACCATTTTCTGTCAAAAAATAATCTGAAGGTATCCGAGAATTTCTGGTATGCCTCAGGTATCCGAGTGATCAGCTGATAAACATTATGACCTTTTTTTATTTTGATTGCCCGATTATTCAGCTTGAAAATAAAATAAATGCGCAAAAAATAAAGTCAAATCGATAGTACAAGTACTTTCGTACAATTAATTTGCTCAAAAGAAACAATTTCCTCTCCTCAATATTTACACATTTTTTTTGTAGCTGCTTGGGAAAGGTATCTGGGTGTCTATTACGTAATACGAAACGAGCGGCAAGTCAACGATACTGAAGTAAACGATAGTCACGACAAAGAGCGATTATGTAAACGATAAAGTCGTTTGGCCAAACTCAACCGAAAAAATATTTTTTTGAGGCTCACATCCATTCTACCAGCATATGGAAGAATAATATGACAGTTAAACGAAAACGAAAATTAAACGAAAGGTAAAAGGCAGTCGTAAAGATTAACGAGTATCGTTGAAGTAAAACGATTATCGTAATACGTAGTCGCATTTCAACGAGAACAAAGTAGTTTTAACGATTATTATCGTTTTATATAATAGGGCCCCTGGGGCCCTATTTCGTATTACGAAACGAAAGGCAAATCAACGATACCCAGGACAACGATAGTCACGACATAGAGCGATTTAGTACAACGATAACATAGTATAAAAAGAGAAGGTATGATCATTAGAAAAAACTCAGTATCGAGAACTGTCAAAACTTATGGCTACTTAAGGTTTTGACAGCCCAGCCCATTGAAATTGTTGTTGTAAACAAATTTGTCTTGGAAATTGTTGTTGCTTTTGACTTTGCCAAATGCCAAACGTCAAAACCTTATTACCCCATTTTGTAAGATCAAGATGGCGGCTCTAATGATCATACCTTGTCTTTTTATACCATGCAACGATAATGCATGGTTGAAAATATTGCCAGGGTCCCTATTTTGTAAAACGATTATCGTTGAAACTACTTCGTTCTTGTTCAAATGCGATTAGCTATTACGATAATCGTTTGATTTAAACGATACTCGTTAATGCTTACGATTGTCATTTCCCTATCGTTTGACTTTCGTTCTCGTTTTTTCTTGGTTAAAAAAAAAAATTTGCCAAATTTCGAAGCCAATTTTATTTCCACTGATTGCAATGAAATAACAAATATATAAACATACTCAATTATTAAAACGAAGAAGTAAATTTTTTATTATTATTAAAGCACCACAAACAATTGATCTCAATCTTCATGGCCAATTTGCAATGGCAGAGATAAAGTTCTCGGAAAGATGATTTTCTTCTTTAAATTCATAAAATAAATAGTCGAAATCACAAATTATGTCCATAACTTCAATTTTTTTATGTTTTTGAATATAAAATATTATTAAATAGCACAATAAAAATAAAAGTAAATTTTTTTGCCACTGAAGATTTTGTTTATCTACTTATTTTTTGACAGCTTTTCATTGGCGTGAAGTTGGTACGCTTGAAAAAAAAAAATTGTTTTTTCATTTTTATCCTGGATAGCTTTTCGTTCAAAAAAATATTCCAGATACGGGTATCCCAGATAGCCTATCCAATAGGTGTTTGAACGGTCTTTTTCCTCATTTTCTCATTTTTTTTTTATACTTACAGGTGCCATCATATATTATAAAAGAGTATAACTTAACAATTAAGTCCAAATAGATAAACAAAAGTCAACAACCTTACCTAAAAAATAGGGTTTTTTATACTTTTTTTTTCAATTTGAGAGTCTACATCTCATCGTCTTTTTTGCAAATAAGTTTCAAAGACAATTTTTTGTAGGACGTAGGACCTACCGATATTTCAATTCTATTCTGAAGGATTTAAGGGTGCTGAACTCGAATGTTAAGTCGAAAATGTTATTTGTTTCCGTCTTTGAAATATTACTGTTTGAAAATGCAAAAAACTTTATTTTAACAGTTTTTGAGGTTTTGCGTGATTTATTACTACATTTTTTCACCCTTAATCTTAAAAATCTAAAAAAAAATGTTTCTGTCCAAAAAAACAGTTTAAACCCAAAAATAGACTCTCATTTGGAAAATACACACTAATACTACGTTTCCACCTACGCTAAATCCGAGATTTAGCTAAGTAGATTTAGAATAAATCTCGAGATTTATTTTAAATCTACTTCGCTAAATCTCAGATATGGGTTCAGCTACCCTAAATCTAAGATTTTCACCTACTTTCAATCCGAGATTTAGAATAAAACTCGAGATTTATGCTAAATCTACTAGCTTAATCTCGGATTTAGGGTAAGTGGAAACATAGTATAAAATTTTAATCAAAATCGTTGGAGTGGTTTTTGAAAAAATATAGAAACTTTTCTATTTGAATGACCAAGTTTGAAGAAAATTGCTCCAGTAGTTGAGACCAGAGATACCCACAAAGGAGATGGGAAACTTCTGACGTCATACGCGTTTGCCTAAAAGCTCCATCGGATACTTTTGGCTAAGTATGCGTGAAAAATCGGACGCTTTTGGCTAAGTATGCGTGAAAAAACGGCTGCTTTTGGCTAGGTATGCGTAAAAACACTGGTTACACTGTGTGTGTTTTTCACATTTATTTACGAATACACAAGAAATTACAACAACACGAAATAAACAAATGGGTTTTAGGGGGTAAAACGTAAGAAAGTTTCCCAAAAATTTATTGTTTAAAATTTGTTTTGCCTTTTTTCTACCATGATACTCCTTTTTAGGCCGTGTGTGAATTGCGTAAAATAGTTAAATCCGTGTTAAATTTTTGACACTATTGAGGTGAATAAAAAATTTTCAGCTGCTAAAAATTTATTGTGCTCTGGGACCTGGTTAAATTTGAGTTAATTTTTTATTGCAGATGGTTTCGTTTTGTTTTTTTTTATTTAAAAGGAGTTTCATGGCAGAAAATAGGCAAAGAAAAATATTAAACAATTTGAAATTTTTTTATTCACCCCAATAGTGTCAAAAATTTTACACGGTGTTAACTATTTAACGCAATTCACACACGGCCTTAATAAAAAAAAAAAAAAAAAAATCATCTGCAAAAAAAATTTAACTCAAATTTAACCAGGTCCCAGAGCCCAATAAACTTTTAACAGCTGAAAATTTTTTATTCACCTCAATAGTGTCAAAAATTTTGCACGGTGTTAACTATTTAACGCAATTCACACACGGCCTGTGTGTAAATTCATTAGAATTTTTCTTATGAATGAAGAATATACGTAGGTACATAATGTATATGTATACCGTATAGTATATCGTACTAAATTAATAATTAAAAATATAATAATTTTGTGGGACATCCGCGCAATTCGTCTTAAATGTCATTGGCAAATGAAATACACTTTTTATGATTTTAAACTTGCATTTTATTCATCTTTTACTTTCAAGTGTTTTTGTTTCTTTTTATATGTAGCTTAAAAATTCAATAGCGCATTCGTTATATTTTTTTTATTTCCGAAACTTGACTTTTAAAATTATTATTCTTACTTCGAACTTTTCATAATACAAATGCACTCTATATTTAAAAATGCCCATTCCAAGAGGATAGATACAAAATAAATACAAATTATTAATTATAATGGTTAAATCTACAAAAATTCCTATTACAATTACAAATTACATACAATTGATTACGCAATGCATAATATTTATTTATTTTAATTTTATCTCAAGCTTATCACGGTTACCAAAAGTTTTCTAAACGGAAGTTATTCCATTTGTATTTCATTATTTTTATTAAATTTTTGTTTCCAATTTAACAGATAAAAATTATGAAATTGTGTTAAAAAATTCAATTTTTTTTTGTAATGTATTTATTTAAATTCCCATGGAAAAACATTGTTCTAGATATTTTGCATACATTTTATATTTTTTTGCTAAGTATATTTATATTTTGTTTTATGAAAGTGTTTTTTATTCAATTTTTGTTTGTATTGATTAACTCTTGCAAGTACATTAATATGTTCTTTCAATGCGGAAAATTTCTTTTGAATTAAAATTATACACATATTTACATGAATATATGGCGAGTTTTGAGTTCCAATTATTTGCTACAAAAACCAAATGTTTTGAGCTAAGTTTTTAGCTGTTTATCTATTTCATCGTTATAACACTTATTTCTGCTGGCTACACGAGTTTTAAGTATTTATTTATTTTCTTTTGTAATTTTTTTCTATTATGATTTGAATGTTTATATTTTCTTTTATTGTATTGATAATGAAACAAATAGGTATAATCCGAATTAATATTTTCAATTTAGTTGTCGTTTTCGCAGTATGTAAAAAAATAAAAATAAGTAGGTTTGGGTATTTCACAAAACAAACAAATGTGAATATTTTCAGACCAAATAGTGTTTGCGTTCGAAAATAATGTGGGCTATATTCGTAGTTCTTATATTCTTCTTATAAGCAGTGACTTTATCTCTTCTAAGAAAATCAGAGGTTTATAGAAAATTTAGACCCACTTCTAAACCAATTTCCTGAGGTGCTTCTATCCTGTGTTATAAGTTATAACTTTAGACTCCACTCTAAGTTAGACCTGTACCCTGTTCTGTAACTTTATCACTGGCGATAAATATTTTTAAAAGGCTATAAAATCCATTTTCTTTCAAAAATTAAAGAAATTATTGTTGTATGTGTTTGACCAATTCTTTTTTAATACTTATTTATTATGTTTTATTAGGCTCTTTTGGTCTTTTTGTTTTTGGAATGCGAATAAATAAAAAACTTTATACCATTCTTTTACCCAACGTTTCGTAAGAATTCCTTACTTCTTCAGGGGATTTTTGTTCTTTATTCAATACTTGTATTAAATCACATTATAATTGTTAAAAACTCCGTATTGCATCCTCCCGACAGCACATTTTAAATTTGTGTCAGTGCTAAAAGAATGGAATAAAGTTTTTTATTTATTCACATTCCAAAAACAAAAAGACCAAAAGAGCCTAATAAAACATAATAAATAAAGAAATTATTATTTCTTTTAATTTGATTGTATAAAATAGATTTTATAGTCATTCAAGAATCTTATCGCCTATAAGTTACAGAACAGGGACACTAGGGCCTATTTCACAGCTTACTACATTGTTTACAGCAACTATCAATGGCACAAAATTTAAAACGATTTGGTATTTCGTTTAAAATTTTGCGCTAATGACTTTAAACATAATTGCGGCGGCTTGTTGGACTTCCCGAAGTACTTTTTTGAACATTTGCACTATTTAAACCATAACAAGTATTTCCCGACGTTCAATCGGACTCAACTGTCACCTCCTTTCGCATGCGATACACTGCGCGCAAAGCTAATATGCTCCTCTTTTATGGATATCGAACATTTTACAAAGTTAATTCTAAACGCGTCCGATCCGTCGCGTGCGTTACGTCGAAGTTTTCAATTTACAGCCCGATAAAATACTCTCTTTTACCCATACATGACGAATGCGGTTTATGGGTCAGTTCTCATAATAAGAACTTGTGTTTTTTATCGATCCCTCAGTTGAATTCGATGACGTACCGTATGCGACGGCCCAAAACTGTGAAACTGTATTACGATAATCGTTTTATTTCATCATTATCGTTTACCTGCCGATCGTTTCGTATTACGTAATAAACCCCCTGAGTTTGAAACAGACCTTATATTCGTCAGTGTTGTTTTTTCGTGCAAAAAGTGTATTTATATTATTAATATTATTTACCGGTCTCAATTCATAACAACACAAGCAGAGTACTATTTTGCCATTCTCTTTTTCTCTGCACACAATTAAGCTGAACAGAAATTTCAGCAGCTTCCTGTTATACAATTTCCTTTTGCTTTTCACGAAATCATTCCCATAGCCCTAGATCGAATGATTAAATACATACAAAATTAATCCAGTCATATTGTACTTAAAGTAATTGGTTCGGTGGCTAACTCTATGTCTTTCAGCATTGTATTCGAAAGTGAAATAAAAAGTGTATCGTATTGTACTTTTTGATTCTTTCAAATTTTATTGAAGAATGTTTCAAACCAAAAAAATATTTTCAATGAACGTAGAACTTTAAGGCCCAATTTATTCACACTCCATTAAATTTAAAGTCTCCATTAAAAAAGGGAAATTTTAAAATGTGTATGCGATTTGACAGTTTTATAATTTTTAATGGAGCCTTTAAATATAATGGAGAGTGAATAAATTGGGCCTAAGATAAATAAAAAAAAATAAATAATTCGGAAAAAAACATTTTGGGGCATTTTTGAGATTTTGTTCTTGTGTCCTATGGAGTAGTAGGTCGTATATATCTGAAACTTATTACAACTGAAAAGTTTGATCTTACAAAAGAGAGGTTGCAATTGTATGTTATTGCATAGTTTTATCAAACATGATCAGCCCTATTCTGAATAAAAACTCCCGGGGAATTGCGTTCGGGAGAAGGGCTACCAATCAAAAAGTTCAGGAAAATTCTAAGCTTTTTAAAATAGAAAAGGAATGATATTCTTGGAATTTTTCTATTGGGAGCACTTTTCCCGAACACAGTTCGCCGGAAATTTGCATTCAGAATTGAGAAAAATACTTTCTTGAAAACTTGAAAATATTGCCCTGATGATATTTGTAATGATTATCCAAACATGGCATCAGAGAAAACAACATCAAAGAAGAAAGAAGCTTTCATTTCAAATGCTTCTTGTTGTAAGATAAGATCATTCTTCACTGAAATACAGTCTATTGAAAGACACAAATTTTCTTTGTTCCTTTAATTTTTGTGGATCAAAATCTAAAATATTTCTTTAATTATTTCTTCTCATAATAGTAATATAAGCTATTTCAGCCAGTCGTTTTGGTATTTGGTTAAAAATATGTATTTATGATTTTTAATTCTCAAATAAAAAAAATGTTTGCAGAATACCTACCTAAACAAAATATGCGTTATTAGTCGGGTGAAAATCCACATGTGCTTTATTAATCATCACTTCTTCACCCACAAAAAATTACTGTTTGGTGCTGTTTGCGGTGCAAACTTGCCCGCGGTGGCCATACGAACGATTCCATTCATAAATGTTTTGATTGTACTTCAAGCCGATAATAAAGTTCCTATTTTGATAAAAAAAAAAAATTTTCAAAACGTCGTTAGTTAAAAATACTTTAACCTCTATGCTGCTGTTGGCGTATTGTATTTTTCTCACAAATTGATTTTAAATAGAAAAAAAAATTGCAACACTTACAATATTAAAATATATATTTTTAAAAAGCTAAAAACTTATTCCTATTTGTAAAATTAAAACCAAGTAAATTGAATAAAGTGAAAAACTGGGGCTAAATCGTCGCATCCGTTGACGAAACCTCAAACGTACGAAAGATAATTTCGTGATACATTAAACAAGCACAGCGATTGGGATGACGGCATACGTTAGAAACAAGAACGAAATTTTTGGTAGAATCTACAACTGCATAGGCCAAAATATAATTGGGTGACAAATTTGACTACGTCGACCCCTGGTTTTCAAACTTCAAACTTTGAAAAAAAAAAATTGAAAAAAATTTTACGTTTTTCTTCAAAATGTTTCGTAATAAAATATCTATTTTTCAAAATTTTTCGGTCATATTAACTGTAATTGAAAAATGTTTTACAATATGTATTACAGTTTAAAAAACAAAGTTCAACATGTGAAATTATTTTTTCTGTATTTAATAGAATTTATTGTTGAAGAAAAAACAGAAAAGGTTTGAAGGTCTAGCTTGCCAAAGTTTAATAGAAAATCAAATATTTCAATAAAAAAATTTAGTTTATTTTAAATTTAATGAAGTTGAAGTAATTTGTATTTATTTCTCTTTTCAAAACTGTAATAAATAGCCTTTTATCTCTTCTGAATTCAACAAACAATTCACATTTTGATACAAAAAAGTTTAAGACATTTTTAATTTTTTTCAAAATTCTGAGTTTGTTGACCATTTTTTGAAAAACACTTCATTCAATTTACTTGAATGAAGCTTCTAGCTTTATAAATTGTAATATTTAATGTTGAAGGGGTTGCCGTTCTCTTTGATCTAAAAAAGCTGAAGTTGTATTTTTTTATAATGATTTAAATTTACTTTTATGAACTCGAAGGAAGTCAAAAATCAAAAACTTCATGCTACATGAGGAGAGTTCCGTTTTTGTCTTTGTCGAACAGGTTTTATTGTATCTAAAGGCCCATCTATAATAGGCATATGCGCGCATGGGCTTATGTCAAAATCGAACGAACTGCTTCGTCCTGTTTCTGAAAACATGAGAAGTAGCCATAATGAACATATGCGCGCATAGCCTTCTGTCACAATTTACATTTTTGTTTTCCATATTTTTTGTAAAAAAAAACGCGTTGAATTACACAAAAATTTTTTAAAACTGTTTTTATTTAATTCACAATTCGTTTATCACATTTTTATTAAGTGCAAATTAATTTAATTTTTCCATCCCCCTTCCATCCATGTTGTTTACATTTTATTCTGAGAAATTTACACATGCCGTGCGCTTTAGAGCGCATGGCATATGCTTAACGTAAGTTAACGAAGCGCGCATATGCGCATTATGGCTATCCCATAAGAATTGTGTATGTTCGACAACTCACTCATGCCATTTTGACATAAGCCCATGCGCGCACATGCCTATTTATAGTTGGGCCTTAAGTAATATTTTTTACTTTTGTGCATACCTACATACAAATTATGTATATCAAAACAATTCGCATCGAAAACCACTTTACTATGTAACTCCTGTGTAGTATTATTATATAATTTTCCCAAACATCACTCTGATATATTTTACAATATTTATGTATGCTACTGCAGAACTTAGTGTTAGTATTTTATAAGTAATCACCCCTATTACGTATGTCGTTTGTACCAAAACGACACAAAAACGACTCGTTCTAGACGCCATTTTGAGGTAAAGCAATCATCGTGTCATAGTACAAACGACAACGTAATAGGGGTGAATAATAACACATTTGCACAACAATGTTGATTATCTTTTGATAGATTGTATCAATAAAAAAGAATTGAACAACTATTAAAAAAATATGTATTAGTGTTCTAGTTGTCCAATAGATGCCAAGAAAATCTTTCCTTTTAGAAAATCTTTACCAACGCCATACTTTTTTTTCGATTTGGATTGCCAGGGGAACTATAACCTAAAAACCTGAACAGTGAACATGTTGAAAAGTAAAACCTGTCTTATAAAAATGAAATAAAATTATTAAATCAAATTAAAATAAAATTGTTTTTTTTTTTTCAAAATTATATTTATGTATTATAATTGTTTATTTAGGCTCTTGCATTTTTTATTTAACAAAAACTTAGAAAAAAATAGTTCCACACAAAAAATCAACTTTGTACAAGTGTGTATTGTTTTAAAAATATGTTTGTATAATATTTATTGATATTATTTGAAATAATAAAATAACTTAAAAACTAAAAAATGTTACAAATTAAAAAAAGTTTAACAAATTAATGTAATTGTTATGCTTTTCTTACGTACAGACATTTGACATAGGAAATAACAGATTGATTTTTACTTTTCGATTCTATGCCTTTCGTTGCCATACACAAATACAAAACAAAGAGTCGAACAATAAATATTTACATTACAATAATTGTGTGGTTAGATTTTATTCAATAATGATCAAGATTATGTTTTTCAATGTGGTGATTAAGACGCAAATAAAATACTGGGATATTGATGAGTACGAACAAGTTGATTGACAAATTACATTAAATCAGTATTCAATTTTATAATTTTGTTTTGACCTATAGTCCAAAATAACAAAAACAAATTCTTGTTTACGTTTTCTTCTTCTTCGTAAATCAGTATCAACAGTGCTCGTTTACTCACTAAAAAAGTCGTTATTATTGCAATTCTTATTATTTTCCTTAATTTTCTTATGATAATAAGCCATAATTTATAAAAAGTTGGGACTATGGACGTTTGTAAAGAAGTTATCCTTTTTGTTTTATTAAAAAAAAAAAAAAAAGAATTGATACTTGAAGAAAGCAGTGCATAACTTCCTGGTAATACCCTTTCAAACAAAATGGCTCTTAAAAGAAACTCGGAACACAACATCTGAAATTGCGGATGTGGCTGTAACGAAAACTTTTTAAAAGTCAAACTGGCTTATAAATTTAGCCGCCTATTCTTTCAATCGTGAGATTAGAAATTTCTTTCTTATTTATACACAGATTCTGAATTTGAAACAATTTTTCTTTAAAATTATGTATATAAAAATGTGATTCCAAATAAAAGCATGCTTTATTCTTATCTAACAATTTACTGGGTACTCAATTTTTATTTTCATTACAGATATTGGCACACCAGAAATGTATAGGATAGCTATACAGGTACAACGATACGTAAGTTATTTTGTAACGGTAAATATAGATGCACACTTGGTGACAGTATACCGTAAGCGTTATTGATTTACAATTTTGTATTGTTACCCATGCCTCTACCGTATACCTTTCCGGTTTGTGAAAACTTTTAAATCAATTATTGTTGTATGTTGACTTTAAATGATAAAAACTCTCCCAATCATAATCAAATAATTTCCGAAACATCTAAATAATACAGGGGCCAAATCGTCGCATCCGTTGACGAAACCTCAAGCGTACGAAAGATAATTTCGTGATACATTAAACGAGCACAGCGATTGGGATGACGGCATACGTTAGAAAACAGAACGAAATTTTTGGTAGAATGTACAACTGCATAGGCCAAAACATAATTGGTGATAAATTTGACTTCGTCGACCCCTATGCGAGGATGGCCGAGTGGTCTGAGGCGCCTGACTCAAAAAACAAAGTTGCTTTCTAAAGATATGGGAGCGTAAATGACATGAGTTCGAATCCCACTTTTGACAAGAATTTTTTTTTTTATTTTTTTTAAGAGTTTTATTATTTTTTTGGCTAATCACGTCGTTTTAGTTTTAAAATCAAATTTTTTTTTCCATATAATTCTAATTTGAGGAATTATTTTTTTCTTAAATCATTGGGGGTTGGTGCTGTTGCTTTGAACTCTTTTGGTGAAATTTTATTTTGTTAAAATATGCCCTAATGTATGTTTTCGTGATTTCAAACAGTTTGATTATTTTTAAAATAAGATATTCTTATATTTTCATTACTTTTTGAACCCATTAACAATTTGTTCGAAAGCTTCAAACCAAACGAATGATATTCCGTTCAGTTGAATACGAAGTCGTTTACTGTACGTATGACATCATGCCAAATGAACAGATTTCGTTAACGAGTTACTCGTTAACGTATGCGACGATTTGACCACAGGTCTTAGTTCAAAAATCATTCCAAAAGAATAATCGAGTAAATAAATCCTCCCAACACTTTAGCTTTATACTTTACATTAATCCCTTAAGATTTAATTTCTACCTCTTTGAGGTGTTAACTTATCCAATACACATAAATATTATTTAAAAACTAAAAATATACAAAATTAATAAGATTTAAACAACTACAATACGTTATATTTATAAAACACACATTTAGAGGTTTAAGCTTATCTTTGCGAATTTCGTCTATACACAAGACGAACAATTCTCACTACCAAATATGTTATTGCTATTTTTTATATTATTACAAATTTGTATTTATTTCTCTTTTTTTCTCTAATGTTTGTAGCAATATCACAAAATTTTCTCATTATATATAGTTTTTTTTTTAGTTTATAATTTTATATATATTGGTTATATATATTATTCATTCGGTTAATTTGCAATAACAAACTTTAACTGTTGTAAAATGTTTACAAATTTCAATTTGTATTAAAAAACTGTTTTTCATTTGTAAAAACCTGTTTTGTTTTCTTATTTGTTTTTCAAATAGAGTCGTTACCAACATTAAGTTGTGTGTGTGTGTTTTTTTTTTTCTCTCCAGAACAAAATGGATTTTCTGGATTTATTACAACTTTTTTAATCGAACTCTTTTCGGTTTGACCAAAGTTTAGTGTTAGTTTTTTTTTATTATTCTAAATAGAACAAAAAAATCCATATTGTGTATTCAAAAAAGTTTGACTGCGTCTAGGATTTTCGATTTGGATTGTTTTCGTTGGTGCTGCTGTTGTTGTCCAGTTATTTAAAATATTTCAAAATTCTCCTTACTTTTTTGGAGTAAAAGAGTCATTAAGATTCACGTTCCTTTTTTACTTTGACTTCTTCGCCTAAGATCGTCGCAATCTCTCCCTGCATAAATGCCCACGGTATAGTTGAATTGGCTAGCGGACAGCGTTCGCCACTTGGACAATAGACTTCGTTACCGGATCCCTAGGATTAAAAAGATTTAAAATAGGTATACTTTCAATATTAAAAACTCAATCGATATGGTTATATTAGTTTCGTTTAAAGAATTTAAGTTATTTTTAACTTTCGTATTTTTATCTGGCTGATTTTTTCTTATGAATCAAAGAAGAACTCTTGCATTTAGACAAAAACAATTTCATCATATCTATGTATAGCCGTGTTTAATTGTTTTTAATGGCGTAGTCTTAATATTAAGTTAGGTACCCATAAAACACGTCTTATATATGTTTTATCCACACCTTTTGCGCCTTAAATTAGCAAGTGTTTCTCTTAAAATCCCTAAAACTAAAAACCTTGCAGGATATAGAAAGTATGAGTTTTCACGTTTCTTTCTGAGGGATGCGGAAATTTTCATATTGATGATGAATGATATTCGAATATGTTTTATTCTACAAGCAATGGGCAGGGTCAGAAGAGTTAGAGAATAAACATTTAGTCAAGTTTCGCGTCTCTTATTGCTTAGTGTAAAAAAAAATCCATATAAGTTAGGCAATTTTATTGGAAACTCGATTTACTCGTCTACTTAAATTTCCATTCAGAAATGACGTTGACTTAATATCTAATCTTTCCTGAACGTGGCCAATGTAATAAAGGCGCTTAAGGAACCTATGGGAAAGTATAAGGAAACTTCGGAATCTGTGAAGTCTTAAGGGGGATGAAAACATCTTGGAATGTTTTGAGAGAAAAGTTATTCGTGCAATTTTGGTCCTATGCGCATTAATAACACTGCAAGTTTTTTCAAAAAAATTTGAGACAAGTGCGCTGTTGACGGTTTACACCTATTTCGGACCTGAGAAATTGATTGGCATCATTAGTTTTTCGATTTATCGGTACGACTTCGAACAAAATGTTTGTCAAAGCATTTTGCCTGGTTTAAAGTCATTTTTCTTGTTTATATTGCTTTTTATTGTTTTATTGTGTTTTAGTGGAGTAACTAAAGCAAATTGCAGAATTTTAATAATTTCTGTTCCTAAATGTCGGTAATTAAAAATATTATAACCTCTATCGGTTAAAAATTGCCGGTGTTGCCGTTTTTTTTTTTTTTTAACTAAAAATAAAATTTTTTTCAAAACTTTTTTTTTTTAATTTCATAAATAAAATGATGTATAATGATTATTTAAATTGGAGTGAATGATAAGATTAAATCGTTCAGGCGATTTAATTTGCTTTAGTTACTCCACTAAATTTGCTTTAGTTACTCCACTAAAACATAATAAAACGATAACAATGCAAACAAAATTCAAGTTTCTTGAATTTTCCAACGAAAACTTGCTAAATTGTTAAATAAATTTTTCAATTGTTAAATTGTCCTTATGCTAGCAGTAAATTACGTTTGAGCAGAATAAAAAGCAATATACACTTAGGAGCAAAAAAACGGAATCAAATAAATTCTTATATTAAAAAACAAAAATTGCAATGGATAAAATATTTTTTCTTCAAAGTCTCATGGTCTCATTTTTTAAAGCTTGAATTTTTTACTTTGAGTTGTTGGGAAAAATATAAAAATGCATACGATAGTATTAGCGCTATTTTCCAATAAATTGCATTTAATTTTTTTTTAAATGTTAATTTTCCAGATACTGTCTGTTTCAAATTGCGGTCTTTTTTTCCTTACAATAGTGTTAGCGTTATCTGTCAATAAATTGCACTTCATTTTTTTAATGTTAAATTTTCACATAATTCCTTTATGTTGATTGCATCTTTATTAAGTGAACAGATTTTTAAGTTCATTTACTTAAAGCTTTTATTTCAAGCTTTTCAATGGTACCATTAACATTCATGTGTGTCAACTACATCCTGATCAATTATCGTTTTTACAAAACCCAGTTTGATTTCATTTTTTTTGCCTAAGTGTATATGAGAAAAATGACTTCAAACCGGCATTTTGCCTTAAAATTATTGAAAAAAATTTCTGAAATAAATTTTGTTCGAAGTCGTACCGATAAATCGAAAAACTAATCGGTTTCTCATGTCCGAAATAGGGGGAAACAGTCAACAGCGCTTATGCCTAAGATTTCGATAATCCCCCTACAACTTCGAACTGTGCAGCGCCTTAGATGGCTAGGTCATGTTGGCACAATGGACAACAATGCTTCGGCCCGGAAAGTTTTCGACTCCCACCCAGAAAGACGGCGCACAGTGTGCAATTTTGCATATCTAGCAGTATTTTATTCAAAATTTTAAGTCGTCCCAACAAAAATATTTTGATGTAGATAGAATCAAAGCTAAAATTTCATACAATAAAATGTAAACAAAGAAAAAAAAAATAAAATTGTACTTGCCGTTCTACAGCGTCTTGAACATAAGATTAAATTTAGCAAAAAAATATAGCGTTATAAAAATGTATCGTTATGTATCTATCGTGTTATTGGGCCTTAAATCTCCGTTGGTATATTTTGTGTTAGAATTCGTTAACTTTTCTTGCGTCTGGTTTGTAACCTCATGCAATTTTTTTTATTTGTTCAGGTTCATATTGAAAAAAAATTTGATGTTTTTAAAAATCGTACAAAACATTTAAGATTCTTGTTGGCAAAATAAGACGAAAAGATTAAATAAATGTTTTCGATATCTTGCATCGTTTTCGAGATATAGACAGTAAAAGTATTTTTCGGACTTACCGCGGCAATTAAACTTTTAATCATATAAAATATGACACGGCTCGACGTTTCGATAAGGTTGCACTTATCGTGGTCACGAGATGACTGATGGTTCTGAAAAACCATCAGTCATCTCGTGACCACGCAACCTTATCGAAACGTCGAGCCGTGTCATATTTTATATGATTAAAAGTTTAATTGCCGCGGTAAGTCCGAAAAATACTTAATTATAATGTGTATAAACCGCGAATATGAAAGTTTAAAATTAAAAATAGACAGTAAAATCTTTTGCTCGATGTCGGCTCTTCTTTGGTACATTTTGTACTCGTATATCACATATTGGATGTATGTAGTTAGATATATAATTTTGAAAATCAATAAAAACTTGTAGAAATACCTACATATTTAACATAATTAAGCTGGTTTGCATAAAAAAAATTAAGTGTACTTGGAATCACGAATTAAGTTCCGATAGATTGGCACACTGTGCGGCGCAGTAGAGGAAGACCTCATCTGAGGTGGCGTACCCAAGTAGAAGGGGACATCAATCAACTTGGCGTGCGAAACTGGAAGCAGCGTGCAAATCCACAGCGGATTGTAGCCGTAAGGCGGCTACTGGTCACCCTAAGTAAGTAAGTAAAAAGCAACTAGGAAACACGTTCTAACTCCACATTATTGTTATTTGTGTAATTCAACAATTTGGAATGTATATTATCTAAAAGCAATCATTAGTTTCGTTTTTCGTGTCATTCATAAGAAATTTTGTAAACGATAACCATATTCGAAATTAAGATTTATAAAACTAAATAAAAACTTACATTTTGTCTCTTAATACTTTCACGACTGCAGGGGAAACAAAACTTGTGATGATTTACAGAGGGGCATTGCACAAAATGCGTGTCTTCGAGCCTTTCTTGGCACAACGTACACTTTAGGGTTGTATTCTGCGCAGAGGTTGGCGCTTGAGCTGCTGACGTAGGTACTGCATTAGCAGGTGGACCTCCACCATTGGAACTATTTCCGTTGCCTGTTGACCCGCCATTATTCGTCCCTACCCCTCCACTCTCTGAACTATTTGAACCAGGGGGAATTGGTCCCACTGAACCACCGCCCACTGATGCGGGTCCTACTTGGGGTCCTTGATTTGACTGGACCTCCGTGCTTGTGACTGTAGTGCTGGATACATGCCTTGAACCTGAAGATCTACGACCGGATGACGATCCTAGACAAATAAAAAAATAATAAGTATTTGTTTATATTAAGCAACAAATTTACAAATTTTTAATTACTAACCAGAACTGTTTGGGGAATGCTGGCTGCCTCTTGACGCCGTTCTCGGTGGTGGTGGTCCTGGTGGGCTAGGGCCATTTCGAGGGCTACCTGGAGGTAATGTCTCTGTAATTGACATTAAATTAGCCATCGGACTTTGAGCTAATTGAGTGACTGAAGAGGCAGATGTTAATTGTGGCAGAGGTGGTGGTGGTATTGATTGTGGTTGTGATGTTGGTAATGCTGGTGGCGTTGAATTACCCAGCGACACTGGCGGATGTGGCATTGTTGGATAAACTAAAATTGGAAATCACCATGGTATTTTTTTTTTTTTTCATCGAAAATATTGTTTTACTTTTTTTCTTGGAAGATAGAAAATAAAATCTAAGAAAATAAAACAGTCTCTTTGTAGTTTAAAAATAAAAAAAATTATGATTGAATTAAACCTTTGGTGTTATATAATTAATAACTAAAATTACATATGTATGAAAAAAATTGCCACTTTAGGAACTGGTAGTGATTTGGGGTTGTGGAAAGGAGGGGATTAGATCTGCACTCAATGTTTTTTTTTCATTCTAATTATAGAAAAGATTAATGGTCATGCAATAACTTCTAAAAATTACTCGAATAATTTTAAATTTAAGTTATAATGCAATCAATCTTATAACTTTAAACGAGCTAAAATTGTTTATATATACATATATATATAAATATATATAAAATTGGGATCTCGAAAACGGCTCTAACGATTTCGATGAAATTTTCAGGGTTTGTTCATCTAAGCGAGTAAAAAGTTTTGGAAGTATTTTTGGAAAAATCCGCCCACTGCCACGCCCACTTTTTTAACATATAAGTTTTTTCGGGAACGGCTCTAACGATTTCGATGAAATTTTCAGGGTTTGTTTATATAAGCGAGTAAAAGTTTTGGAAGTTTTTTTTTTAAAAATCCGCCCACTGCCACGCCCACTTTTTTATTATATAAGTTTTTTCGGAAACGGCTCTAATGATTTCGATGAAATTTTCAGGTAAAAAGTTTTGGAAGTTTTTTTTTTGGAAAAATCTGCCCATGCCAAGCCCACTTTTTTAACATTTAAGTTTTTTTTCGGAAACGTCTCTAACGATTTCGATGACATTTTAAGGGCTTGTTTATCTAAGGGAGTTAAAAGTTTTGTAAGTATTTTTGGAAAAATCCGCCCACTTTTTTACCATAGAATTTTTTTTTAAACTTTAAAGATTTCGATGAAATTTTGAGGTCCTCTAGACATGTTGGAAGTATTTTCTCTTTTATTAGTTTTGTTTTCGCAGAGAGAGATTCAACGACTTCAATAAAATTTTGAGGGATGGTTCCATGTTTTACGCATTGTTCTTTTTCTTTTTGTTACAATAACTAAACAAAATTTTTTAGATCATGACTTTTTTGATCATGTATTGATCATTTATTCAGTTGGTTGTTTTTTGTTCTGAAAAACCCTGTTTTGTTGAATTCAAATTGTAATATTTTGTGATCTAACTGCAACTTAGGAAACTTTTATACTTTTTTGAAAACTACAATAACAGGGCAACTTTTTAAAATAATAAACCATTTTCACAGCGTAAAATTTTTTTTGCGGTGTTGGTCCCAAATAAAAGTTAGAAATAGATTTTTTATAAAACTTGAAACTGTTAGTTAATTTGCAGCGAAATATGGCGTATGGAATAAAAAATATTTTGATTAATTAATTGTTCCTAATTATTGGCAATGTTTTCGTAAAAGAATTAAAAAAAAAAACAAATATCAGTAATGGGCGCAGGAAGCAAAATACTGTTGTCAAGTAGGGATTTTTCGAAATTTCACAAGAATTGCATTAAATTGAAACCCGTAAGGATTTGGGAGGAACAAGGTTCCAAATTCTGAGAGCCCTTTAGTTCCCCAATCAGCATATTTCGTTTGATCCATTACTTTTGGGACACCCTATATAAGTAAAAAAAGAAAGGAGTAAAGCATCCACTGATACTAGTTCATACTAGCTAGTTCACCCAAAAACATACTAAGTTTTCTAAACTCAGGATTTCTACGTGAACTCTAAAAAGAGGACATCACAATAGGCCCATCAGAGGCCGCAGTGATAAGGCGAATTATTCCCACCTCTTACCCTAATCTTAATCTTAATCTTAATCCACTGATACAGAATAGAACAGAGACAGGGATAAAAATAGTATTTCTTGATACTAAGCTTTGCCGACAAGGCTATACAAAAAAAAAAAATAACTTTATATTCACCATCCAAAACTTTCTGACCCGTAAATTAAAATTTAAACAAAAAGGGATCTCATTGCTGTAAGCATTTTCGATAATGCAGATTCCTGTAACCCTTCTATTCATTGCTCATCGTATATTCAAACTTAAATAAACTGGATTATAAAGTGCGAATGTGGTGTTTTGTAACCCGCGAAAAAACTGGTCATTGCAAACTCAAACCCACTCCAAAAAATTGCTGTTTACATTTGATTTTTTTTTCACTCAAAGTTATAACATTTAAGGATACCGAGCAAAGCTCGGTCACCCAGGTACTTAAAAGATATTCATCGAGAATATGGAACGACCAACAAATGAACAAACAAACGCTATTTAACTCATTTCTAGAGCTCAATTAAAAACAAAAACCTCATTCAAATTATAAAAAAACAAGAGACACTAATATTAGGATACTAAGAGCCGATTTTTCCATCTTCTAATAAACAGTCAGTTAACTGTTCGACGAATAAATTTATTAGGCTCATAAACAATCGAATAACAACATTGAATTTTTCAATCAAAAATAATTTATTCTATAGAATAACAAAAAAAAAATTGTCAAATTCAATAATATTCAAAACTAAACGTCTTTTTTATTAATAATTGTTTTTGTTTTCTTGTGTTCCTCTGTATTCTTTGTCAAAATTATTTCAAAGCAGCTTTGACAATTGACACAGTATTTTTATTGATATTATTCCTTAGAATAATTTTTATTCGTCTCTGAAAGAAGCAGATAGTTTTATTCATAGGAATAAGCTATATCTGCCTGTTGAAAAAATGATTTTTCCTCTATCAGGAAAATAAGTACTAACTGACTGTTTAACTGACTGTTGAAAAATTGGCCCTAAGCCTAACATATGTTTTGTAAACTGCTCGAAGAAAAATCGGGTTTGGTATAATATTTAGGTGCTAATTAAGTGCTCTACGAATCCAAAAAAAAAATTTCCAAAAATAATTTTTTTTCTGTGATTTTCGAAAAAAAAAATTTTTTTTTTCAAACTGTCTTAAATAATTAAGCGCTTAACTAATATAAGTTAAGTACCCCATTTTCCGAGATTTTAGATGAAAAAAAAATATTTTAATTTTCCATACAAATTCGTGTTCTGCTAACTTGAACTTGGATTTTTTCAAAAAATTCAAATTTTTTCGACAAAATTCGAATTGAGTAATTAAGTGCTCGACTAATTTGAATGAAGTACCTCATTTTCCGAAGAATTTTCCGAGATTTTTCATAAAAAAAAAATATTTTCATTTTCCATACAAATTCGTGTTCTGCTAACTTGAACTTGGATTTTTTCAAAAAATTCAAATTTTTTCGACAAAATTCGAATTGAGTAATTAAGTGCTCGACTAATTTGAATGAAGTACCTCATTTTCCGAAGAATTTTCCGAGATTTTTCATTAAAAAAAAAATATTTTCATTTTCCATACAAATTCGTGTTCTGCTAACTTGAACTTGGATTTTTTCAAAAAATTCAAATTTTTTCGACAAAATTCGAATTGAGTAATTAAGTGCTCGACTAATTTGAATGAAGTACCTCATTTTCCGAAGAATTTTCCGAGATTTTTCATTAAAAAAAAAATATTTTCATTTTCCATACAAATTCGTGTTCTGCTAACTTGAACTTGGATTTTTTCAAAAAATTCAAATTTTTTCGACTCTTCAAGGACGTCTGGTGGGGGTAATGCCGTGATTTAAACGTCTGGAACTAATTTATTTTCTATCAATGGGTAGTGGTAATTTTTTAAGAGTTACCACCAAACGGTTATACATCTTGCAAAAAATGATATTCTGACTTTTGTATGAAAATCGCTATTACGCGACTATTTAAGGACGTCTGGTGGGGGTAATGCCGTGATTTAAACGTCTGGCACTAATTTATTTTCTATCAATGGGTAGTGGCAATTTTTTAAGAGTTACCACCAGACGGTTATATATCTTGCAAAAAATGATATTCTGACTTTTGTATGAAAATCGCTATTTCGCGAATCTTTAAGGACGTCTGGCAAGGGTAATGCCGCGAATAAAACGTCTGGGACCGAACTTTTTGCAATCAAGGTATCGCCCTTTATCGGCTCTATATGAATTTAAGTGGTTATATACTCGACACAAAAATCGGAAAAAATGCATTTTTCAACTCCCCATAAACCATAGAATGCCGTGAAATAAACCTGCCAGACTTTCGAATTCTTCATCAGGACGCTATTATCTACACATACATATGACCCATTTTCGGTTATCCAAAAACTCCCAAAATGTGCTCTGGGCTCTTAGACTATAAAACTACTGTGGTATTTTCAATAAGATCTTAAATGTAACAAGTTATTAAAGTCTCAATAAAAGAATCTGAATCTGAGTCATGTGAAAGAAAAATAAAGATGCTTAAAAGTTGAAACAGCGGAAAACGGTATTTTCTTCGCGTATGAAAAAAATTGCATTAAAATATTTGCATTAAAAAAAAATATTTATTAGATACAAATGAAAAAATAAATTTTTTTTTGCAAATACAAATATTAGAGCAAGTACGTAAGACCAAGTCGTGCGTTTTATTTCATATTATACATACGTAATCGCTTTAAAAACAAACATAAAGGAACTAAAAATTTAAAAAAGAACTATATTAAATAACTTAAAGTTTTCATGAAACGTTTTCGTAAACAAATTTATTTTTATACCCTAATCGGAACACATTTACACTTATTGCATTTTATTGCTCTTTTTGATTTTTTTATTTTAGTTTTATATAAAATTTATGAGTCAATTCGTTCTATTTAGAATAATATAGTTTTAAATGGAAAATAATGTCTTCGCCATAGCAATAAGTAGGTATCTAAACTAAAAATAAGCGCAAGGTTGATTAAACTTTTTTAAAAATAATTTCAGATATTTGCTACATATTTAAGTTTTAGATTTTTATGAAAACGGCCGATTCTGGAATTAAACAATAGTTTTTAAGTTAGATATATCATTAAAAACATAAAGGCCAGGGGCGTACACACCATTGGGGTAAGCCACAGGAGACAATTCAAAACAAAAGATAAGATATGAGACTAATTATACTCTTCCGTGTAATGCATAATGAATTGGTAGCCAGCCAAATAATATTTTATCTAAAAAAATATATTACCTTTGGGGTACCAAAAAAATAAATGGCTTTTTTGAAAGAAAAATTACATATTATCTTGAGGCCCGAAAAAAATATTACTTGAATAATCCAAACGACCAACAAATGATAGGTACATCAGGGTCCCAAGAAAAATGTGGGGCGTATACGTAATTTTTTTGTTCTTATTTTCTATATCAAAGGGGCCCCAAAATTTAGTCTTGGCCTGAGGCCCCGACAACTCAACGTACGTCTTTAATAAAGGTAAAGTATGTCTTTAATAATAATCTTTAATTCCTGCAGTTTAGAACATATCGTCGGCACAAAGCCAAAACCGCGAATCTGCATTTTTGGACATTTTCACTTTAATGCGTCATTTAACTTGTTATCGGTCCCTCTATCCACTGCTTCGACCCCAATCATCCATCTGTTGCCTAAAAGCCTAAAATATCAATTTCCGTAGCACGAGTTCCCATAAGATTGTATGCATTTCCAAAACTTTGAAGCCGTTTTTCTCAAAACTACAATTTTGCAGATTCGTGGTTTTGGCGTTGTGCCCACGATATAGCTGTGTTCAAAATATTAGTAGTGCCTGGAACAAAATAACATTTGTTATATTTACGGTGCTTCTACGGTTTAAAATTGAATTTCTTTGATGTCAAAGTTTGCAACGGTCAATTATAAAAAAATGTATCGTTGTCTTAAAAATAATGTGCCAATTAATTTTTCACTGACTTTTGGTTGTTTTTTTTAATTAGACCTGTTCAGAATAATAGTAGTTAAAGTTATTTTTGAAGAATTTAAAAGCGGTTTAAAACTTAGAATATTTATTTTGGTTTAAAAGTAAATGAATCGATGATTGTTAAAACACCATAAGTGATTTTTTTTTATTTTTTTCTAACGTGAAACCAAAACCGCTATAATTTTAAATAGGCTACGGATTTGTACATAATAATAATCAATATTAAATCTTGGAATGTCAATTGAGGTATTAAAATTGTCAAAGCGTTGAAAATTTGACCATCTCATGGAAATTTTAAGGGTTTTTTCTCTCCTACGAAAAAAAATAAAATTTCACTTATGTTGTTTTAACAATCACCGATTCAAATATTCATATAATTTTAACAATTTTTGATACAAAAAAAAATTTGTTTCGGTTTTAAATTAATTTAAAGTGGGAAGAGCAAAACACTGCAGTGCGGAAAAATGGCAACTCATACGAAAGCTGCGTGAAGAAGGGAAAACCTACTTGGAATTTCAAGGTTTATAAGGATACTCCCCTAAAATGGTAGCCAAAGCGATAAATTCAGCAAAAGACCCGAAAGGCGCGGTAGAAAAAGAAAAAAGCCACCGTAGAAGACAAGCGTTTTTGCGCACATGAGCAAAGTTGAGCCTTCTGCATCGTCGTTTGAAATCCAGAAGGCTTTAAGCCTGGATTGCAGTGCAGTGACCATTCGGAGACGACTGTTAGAGGAAAATTTGTACGCTCTAAGTCCACGAAAAGTTCCGCAGTTAACAAAGAAACATGTATTAATGGTCTTACTTAATTTCGTTCAGAAAACGACGTTGATTAAAATCAAGTCGCTAATGTTACCTGGAAGTATTGGCTCAATAAACCCCTTATATTTAAATTCAATGTTCGTTTGTTTGAATTTTTCAGCTTTAAAGGCACTATAGATAAAAAGAAAATAAAACAAAAATATTAGTCTTTTTCTAGACCTTTCCGGCGCTTGGGAAAATGTATGTGTGTAAATTTCCATTTTTACTTCAGTTCGACTGACTGATTTCTATACATATTCTAGAAGGAAATTGAACGATCTACAAAAACAACCTAACGAACTTTTTTTTTATTTACATAGGTAGGTATATAACCATTTAAAAGGTATTCGAGCATCAAAGTTTGAGGAAAGCATTCAAAATTCGTTTTTTTTTTTAATTTTGTAACTAGGTACATAGGTATACATAATTGATCTAGTACCTACTTCATTTAACACGTGATATCGAATAGATATGATCAGGATATGTACCTAGTTGGTAGTACCTATGTACCTACTAGACTTCTATTCATGAGTAGTCTACAACCTCCAAGGAAACGCACTGAATATAACCAACTAGGTACCAACGTTATGCTTGAACCAGAGATGAACCACAGATAAACCACCAAAGTTTGAGTTAAAAATTTACTGCTACTGAACCATATTATGATATATTTCGTTTTTTTGTATTGCTGGAAAGTACTATAAAATAGTTTAATTTTATCTCATTGCCTAATAAAGATACGTAGTTATCCTTTATTCAAAGAACGTAAACGAACATAAACCAAACTTCCTACCAAAAGAGAACAGAGGCCAGTTGTACCAATCCAAACACCACAGTGACAGTCAGACAGAAATAGACCTCAGCAATTGTTCAATATCGAATCGATGTCTGCTGGGCTGCTACTTCTACAGTTCTACTGAACAAAGTCAAGTCATTCTCTCCCATAATCGTAATTTCTGTGACGAAACAAAAACGAAAAATCGTAGAATGAACGAAATGAAAAAAAAAAAAAACAGTAAGAAACAAACAAAAAGACCCGAAAGCAACAAAACTGGTTTTTCAAGTTCCCCTGTGTGCACATTTGGTATATATATATCTACATAATATAGTACATAAATGACTTGCTGTTTGGTGTAGCGAAACCAACCGCGACGACGACGAGTCAAGTTGAGTTGGTCTACCTACAACCTATACGTCATTTTTGCGCCACTTCAAAGATAGTATATTTTTATGCATTGTATATAGATGACTTCAATAACTATGTGAGTGTGAGTTGTTTTTTTTTTATATATGTATATTTTAGGTTGTTTAACTTTTGATTGTGAACATCTTTTTCTTTCCATCTGCGTATATTTTATAACAGTATATGTCTTGTCGTTATTTTGAATGTAGAATGTGAATGTAGTCGTGAGCACATTTATTGAAACGAGTTTTGTGATTGCAGTGTGTAAATAACCAGGCATGATAAAAACAGCACCTACAAATACAGTTACAACCTACTGTGTCAAGTGCATTTGCGAATTGAATGAATAACAGATTACGTGCAGATATAAGTAGACTGGTGTGTGACATTCTTGTTTTTTTTTCAGAGAAAATTTGCAACGTGTCGATAAAGCTTTTATGAAGAACATTTTTTATTTGAGAACGTTGAGAATTCGGATTTGGGATGGAATGTAGGTACCTATACCTACAACTAACAAATATGTATAGTTAAGTACAGCCTATCTTTCCTTCCACTAGATTTGCGAAACTTATACAGCTAAAAAAACGAGTAGGTAGGTAATACGAAAGCTTCAGTAGAAACATTGCTTTGCTATCAGTGTGGGTTACGTGAGGGTTGCCAACTATCGATTTGCGTAATGATCATTTTCATTATAAATAGGTGGAATTTATAGGGATCTATCTACATTATCATTATAGGAACATTCACTATGTGAGAGGAAACTCAAGAAACAATGAGAAAAAATGCCACGTTCTGTGTTAGTTATTTCCGTATTAGACCGCAGCATAGGTACTTACTTAGCCAACTCTATCCTTAGCTAGCTGCTTCCAGTTTCACCCTCTAATGCGCCGCCGTCCCTCTGGGTTGGAGTCGAAAACTTTTCCGGCCGGAGCATTGTTGTCTATGCGCTTCACATGAACTAGTCATCTGAGGCGCTTTACCTTTACTCTCTTCGCTAGGTAACTCACGAAGACGGGAGCGAAAATCGCCCGAAAAATTTTCAAAGGTATCAGTGAAGTCTTTGGTGACCCTGAGCCTTGAGGGGGTGGCGTGCATTCTCCATCGTCATCTTGCCAGGTAGACGAGCTTTGCAGGTATGCCAAAATAGTATTGCTCTATACAGCTCGTCTCTATATATAACTACTGTCATGCGCGACCTACGCATTGCATGAACCTAAATTTACTAAAAACAAGTGTAAAATAAAAATTAGAGACCAAAAAAACGAAAAACAAATTGTTAAAAAAAAATATTTATTGTAAAAATTTTGTTGAACTTTTAGGTTCATGCAATGGCCAGTTAGTGAACGAGGAATTTGCTTTTTATTTCAAGTCGAAAGCTTCATTGGTTTTTGAGTTACGTTGCACGGCGCGGAAAAAAACGCGTTTCGAGAAAAATGCGTTTAAAGTTTTCGTTTTCGTACTATGGTAGGCTCGGAGCGCATGGATTTCGGGACTATTTAGGAACTTATGACGCTTCATTTAAGGCTAAGACCACTGAAAATAGTTTCTTCGGTTGATAAATAAATTTATTATCGAACAAAAAAATAATGCAAAAATAAGAGATTTCAGAGGGATTTCCCCCCTTAAGTTTCGGGCATACTTTCCTTCGACCGTATTTGGTCGATGGTTTGGTGCATACTCCCAACCAGGGACGAAATCGACTAACGCGATAGTCAATAAATTGATATTCAAAATCGACGATTTTTGGAGCTAAATAATAGTTTTTTGACTATCAACTATGGACTATTGCTTTAGCCGATTTCGCTCCAGAACATCTCCAGCTTTAAATTGATCTGCTACTACTTAAGTTTGAATCTGATTTCCTTCACTTCGTCCAGGTTGAGGGGGACGGAAACAGCAGGATAGGTTTTAATTCAAAGGTTTTAGGTCAAAATTTTTAGGTATAGGTAATTGACACACGATCTTAGTTAAGGTATATTTTCGGTGGTAGCATTTTTTTGCGTAAAATGAACTATGATCACTAGTTTAAAATAAAATAATTCGGTTTGCCTACAAAAAGAGCGATTTTAATTTTAAAAATAATGCTGCCACCAAAATCATATCCTATTTCCCTAAAACTCTTCGCATTCGTTATTTAAGGGTTTTGCGAGAATCAAGTTCGTAAGTGGCAAAACTATTTCAAAATAATAAAAAAAAATCCTCTAATATTTGCATTTTAGTTTGACGCTAGATTGCGCCTTGGCATTGGTGTTGTAATTTCTTTACTAAGCAACGTACATTACCCCTTGACCTATCTGCCACGCGATCGGTAGCCGTGGCAGAATGAAACTCAATCATAAAAGATGTGTACTAAAAGTACTCACAAGACATAAGAGTTAACATTGATTGGCAGCTTCCTTCATGAACTGCTCCTTTTTCCATTATTTTTATAAAAGGGCTTTCAGGATAAATGCTTTTTTTCAAGCTTTTAGAACGAAAAAAAGAATACATATGTGTTGTCGTGTTGTTCGTGGCTGTTTGTTTTTTTGTGTATTTAGGAAAACAGTAAATCATTTATTTTTCTTAGTTTTAAAGATTTATTATTTTGAAATTTTACCGACAAGATGGTAACGCTCGTACTTTTTCGACCAAACTTGAAACATTTTTTATTGATAATACGGCATCGCTGTGTGAGCTTTTTGATGTGATAAGCAGAGTGAGATGCAAACACCCTATCTTCCCTGTACTGTCAATTTGTATCGGACAGAGAATAACAATCAGTGATTTACACCAATCTGAGAATTATAGGGTTGTATGTCAACAATCCATCGATATGTCGTGGATCGATATCAAGCAACGTTGAAAGTAAACGAATTATTCTATTTGATCTAGTCTAAACATCTAGGCTATGCACGGTCGACGCGACGTATGCTTACTCTCTCACAGATTCAAACATATTCATCAAATTTCATCTAGCATGGAGAGAGAAGCGGATATCGTGGGATCAAAAATAAATATGTGAAAACAAAGATGATAAGCTTCTGAATCCAGTCATTTTCTCGAATAAACAATCAAATCATAAGGATGCACCACTCGGTTTAAGATGAGAACTAGGCAATATTTTTAGGCGTTAGAGTGCAATGCAATTTGTTTTCTTCTTTTCTCGCTAAACCATTAAATTAATGATTTCGGTTAAATATTTATTATTTCTTGTTTAGATTTTTCTTTTTTTGTATAATGTATTAACCTGTTTTCGTTCTTAAAATCACTTTCTTTTTTACAATAGTGTTATAATACTGAAACTTGCGCTATTTTAACGGATATAATTTCTGTGAAAGTTAATCTATTATTATGAATAAATAAATACCGAAGAGTCCATAAGAAAGCGGGATAAAAATGTCCGACACTATCAGCTCCAAAAAAAAAAAACTAAAATCCAGCGCATCCAAATACTGGATAACCTCTAGATCAACACACTCATATGAGTTAAAGAACTCCCGAAAGGATCTCGATTTCGATGCCTTTTTTATGGCTCAAGTAGACCTAACTACTGTTTTTTCCAACTGAACTGAACCACTTTTTAAATCCTAGTCATGTTAATGACATGGCAATCCTTAAAACAGAAAGAAAAACGTAGAATTACGTAGATATAAACAGTCGAAAAATCGATACAATCATCTGAAAAACTTGACGTAGATAGCTTTTTATGGCATAACTCCAAGTCTCACATGACGACTCACATAAAGACTATTTTTTTTTGTAGATATATATATATACATATCTAGGTGTTGCTATATCATGGATTAGATATGTATTCAAATATATATTTATGTACGTGCATGCACATGTTTATTTATTTGCCTGTGTGTTAGTATCTCTATCAAACAACAGTTTTGATTACGTTATCATGACACCAGTTACCAGTATCACCCACTGATTACTGGGCGTCATGGCATATGAGTAGCCTCTGAAGATATTTTTTATCACTGATATTTTGCCTTTTTTAGGCACATCTTTTGGCGCCTACGCCTCATAGTTCCAACTTATCGAGGCAACTCTTCGACAGGGTAGGTATGTATTTACATTTGGAAATGGTTTTAAAATCAGGGTGCATGCGCATGACAGTAAGTTCATATACATTTATTTGGGTATACTTTTCTGTGGGTAGATTAGAATTCAATAAATAAAATCAACGAAAAAGTAACTACCTTAATTCAAACATTTTAAAAGTTGAACATTAAACTAAAATTTAAGTCCAAAATTTCAATTAATGATTGAAATAGGTTTTAGGTAGTTTTTGTATGCTCAGAAACCAATTGAGAAGAATAAGAATACATTTAATCGTGAAGAACTTTCACCTATAAAGTTCAAGGGCAGATGACGTGTGGGTTGTGATACTTACTATACACTCTTTTTCTTATTTCACCCATCTATCCATAAATTATTTCTGCACTGCTATTCAATTAGTCGACGACAAACAACAATCTTCACAACTCACCCAGACGTCGTCGCTATTGTCGTTATCGTCGCCAATTACGACACAAACAGCTGAGAATTCGAATACATACAAACTTTTGGCATACTAAGAACTTTATTTGAATAGTTAAAGGCACCTACCTACAATCTACATTAGGGTGGTCGTTATTTTCCAAAAATTGGAATTTCTATGCTCCCAAGGGCTTATATGGTTGGAAATAAATTAATAAAAATATTCCCGAAGTTTCAAGTCTCTAAATTAATTTTAACCCGTGCCGAAAAGCGGTTGAAGTTTCTTATGGGAATAACATGGGGTTTTTGAGCTTGTCCCATCAAATTTAAATTACTTATACCTTATAGTTGTAGCAATCATGTGAATTTTTTTCAGATTTTTAACTATTATAGTTTCGGATATTCAGCTCGGTAAATAAAACCATTTTTTTCTGACTTTTTTCATTTTTTTTTTTCAAAAAAAAAAAAAAAAATAATAATAATAAATTCCTTATTCGTTTATGAGTAATTCCATGTGAAAAGAATATAGGAAAAATACCTATGTATGTCATAAAATCTTGTTGTGTCATTTTGTAACGGTTCCTTAGCTCAAAATATGAACTTCTGTATATAAATAATCCCCCAAAAAAATTAGCAAGTGAGTAGAATGAATTAATAATACAATTCCGGCTTTTCAGAAAGATATCAATTATAACTGTAAGTGTTACCGTTGATTTTTAATAAGTTTTTTAGTATTTTACGTCATATTTTAGAAAAATGCCCCTCCCGCCTCAACGAGGGCAGATAGACCCCCTCTCCCATAGTAAAAAATTATTGTATTGAACTCCGCTACAAAATACCGTTATCAATTCTTGTCGCCTAAGTTATCTTACTCGTGCCGAACCTCATTATGGTTTTATTTGAATCATCAAAATAAAAAATTGCAAAAAAACAGCTTAAAAGTGAAAAAATAATTACGAAACTATTTTTTTTGAAAAGATCATAATTTTTTACTTAAAAAAAAAAAAAAATAAAAAAATGTGTTTTTTAGAAAAAAAAAATAAAATGTGTTTTTCACCTTTTTTGTAACAGATCAGCTTACAATGAACTAATTTCATTTTTAATAACGGTTTTTGAAAGGTCTAAATATCACCCTACAAATGCAAAAAAAAACATTAATTCAATTATGTATAAAGTCGCAAGAAATATGCAAAAAAGTAATTAAAGATCATATTTTTTTTACTCTCAAAAATTGAGTGACTTAGGGAATTAATTCATTCTACTCACTTGCTAATTTTTTTGGGGGATTATTTATATACAGAAGTTCATATTTTGAGCTAAGGAACCGTTACAAAATGACACAACAAGATTTTATGACATACATAGGTATTTTTCCTATATTCTTTTCACATGGAATTACTCATAAACGAATAAGGAATTTATTATTATTATTTTTTTTTTTTTTTTTGAAAAAAAAAATGAAAAAAGTCAGAAAAAAATGGTTTTCTTTACCGAGCTGAATATCCGAAACTATAATAGTTAAAAATCTGAAAAAAAATTCACTACAACTATAAGGTATAAGTCTGCCAAGTTTCAGATTTTTAGAACGAATAGTTTGGCTGGAATTTAAATTTGATGGGACAAGGTCAAAAACCCCATGTTATTCCCATAAGAAACTTCAACCGCTTTTCGGCACGGGTTAAAATTAATTTAGAGACTTGAAACTTCGGGAATATTTTTTTTAATTTATTTCCAACCATATAAGCCCTTGGGAGCATAGAAATTCCAATTTTTGGAAAATAACGACCACCCTAATCTACATATATGATGTACTGTCGGGTACGCGTACCTACTTATGACTCAAGAAAATTGCGACAGTGAAGATAACAAAAAATTAAGCATAATTTATACATTTTCATTACAAAAAAAAGAACGAATTTATTTGCAATGAGTCTAAAAATCAACGCAAGTGGATGAACCGAAAAAGAAAAATAACTAGTCGATTTATTTGATGCTTACAATGAAATTTAGTTTACAAGAAGAAATCAACTTTATCTTCGACGGGTTGAAAACATGAATAAAAAATATAGGTTGCCAACGACAATATCTGTCGGATTTAAATTTATGTCTTTACTGGATGAATACAATGGTGCAAATGTAGCTGTAGCTTGTAGTGCTGTCAAAAATTTATTGAGGGAAAACGCTTCACGAGTAGGCTGCAGCTGAGGTAAAAGTTGAAACTTTTTCAACTTGGGCTACAGCTACACCATTATATTCATTCAGTTAGATGGCATAATTATTGATGTGTGGTGTTTAGCATTGCCGATTTTGCTTTAAATCCGGCCTCTCTTAAAAAAATCGGGCCATTTTCGTCTTTTCAGTGCCACAAACAGATATCATGTTTCATGAAGATTTATGAAGCTGGGTTACGTTTTTATTTAAAAAAAATACGTTGAAACTCGATTATCCGGGATTCGATTAACCGGAACGCTCTATTATCCGTGATGAAAATATTTCAACAATAGACACAATGTTATTTAAACTCTGTTATCCGTAATAAACTCTACTATCCGTAGCATAAAACAGAACCGAACAAATTCCTTTACTTTAATTCAGCACACGGAAAAGGAAGTTACGTTATATGTGCTGTTTTTTTTTTTTGCTTTTTTCGAGGACCTTATGTTTGTTTTTATTCTGTTTATTACATTTTTTAAATAAAAACTTTGACATATATTAATTTTTGTTTGAGAAAAGAAAGTTCTATTATTCGGGATTTTTGATTATCCGTAATGAGCTCGGTCCCGACCATCCCGGTTAATCGAGTTTCAACTGTATATAAATCGCAGTCGTCATCGTGACTGAAGAATTGAAATCTTAATGTTATGAGCCATTTTGGGCAAAAATAGCACGATCGAGCAATTTCACCACCAGGGTGACACGAAACGAAATAGAATTAAAGATTCAGTTCTATTTTGTCGATGTGATGGGCGTGTGTACAGGAAAATTAATGTCAAATAAATAATGTTCGGCTGGAATTTTTGAAAATAGTGAAAACCTTTCTTTGATAAATTACTGCAGGTATTCATAAAACATTGACAGCAAAAAAGGAGATTAAGGTCGATTTTCATTTGAAACAAGAGGCCTGTTTAATGAATCTGATCCGTATAGAAAAGAACAGAAATGATGCGAAAAGTAAAAAATCATTTAAAGAAATGATTTTTGAAATTAAAATGTTGCAACTGATATAGACGACTGTCAATCTTGTTAAATACGAAGTTCTGTTCTTTCTTGTTCTGACAGTATTTACAAACTTGTGCTGCTCTGGTCTGTTCTGTCCTAGATTTCATTAAACAGAACTAAAAGCGTCCAAAAATCGCTTTTGTTTCCTAATTCTAGATTTTGGTATATTAAAAAAAATGCATTATTGTAATAATCGAACGGTGACTACCTAGCTAGATTATACATGTAGTGAAATATATTTAAAAAAATAGTTTTCGACTGAGTAAATCCATGCAGATTTTGAGAGAATTTATTGCAACAATCTAGATAAACTGTTATTAAAAATTATACCTACCTACCAAAAAACAATATTCTTTCAGAATGAGGTAGGTACCCAAACAAAATAAGTGTCAATTATTTGTGCTGATTGTATCGAGTATGTATGTATGTATTTGTGGCTGATGACTATGTATGTAGTCATTCTTTCAGGGTTAACGGTACATGATTATATTCCGCTACGAAGATACTGATGAGTGATGATCTTTTGATTTCTTTTTCTCGGCGTTATTGCATTCTAGTGCATCTTGTAATCTCTTTTTTTTAAGTTGCAGTGTGCACACTTTTTCTTTTTCCGACGCAAACTTGTGTTTATGTGTATAGGTATGTACAGTAGCGAGCAAAAAAAATGCAAACGAAAAAGGTTTAAAGACTTTTGAACAAGAACTAAGTTACCAAATTTGACATATTAAAACTGTTTTATTTTCACTAAACAGAGTCAATTTGTGGAATATTATACTCCAATACAATTATTTGGTCAAAAGTCTACCTAAATATGCGATTTTAGACGAGCAAAAAAATGCAAATGTTTTTATTGTTTGCATTTTTTTTGCTCGCTACTGTATGTACCTTTTTTATATCCCTTGTGCCTTGTAGGTATACAAAATGTATACACACACAATCAGGTACCTACTACGTATTTCACATGAATTCAATAAGAAAAAGAAGTGGGTGGTGGTGCGATGGGTGAGGTGAGAGCGTATTGGGAAAACGTAGATATAATGGTCATCTCAATAATTCTCTTCTTTCTTTTCATTTTACGACTGTTTTTGCGGACGTTGAACAAGAAACGCATGGAAGGAAATATGCAACACACTGTCTGAAAATAAATCCAAGTTTCAATGGGTAGATAAAACACATAAGCGAGAGAAAGAAAGCGCAGTATAGATATACCAAAATAATAACAAAATATTGCAAGTGTGTCGTTTTTTTTTTGTTTTTTTTTTTTTGTATCGTCCATGAGGACGTAGCCGCTTTATTTTGCGCATGTGACGTTTAATTTTTTCTCGATACCTAGAGATGCAGACGTGGAGGTCGGACTCATAATAAAAGCTATATAAATTCATAGGTATGTATGGGTGTTTGAATGTACAAAAAATGTCAATGATTCTTTCTTTATTGATCTGTAAGACATAGAAAAAAAGTTCATCGTGCGAACTCCTGCAAAAAAAGGTTTGAAATTTTCTTTCTTTTTCAGTCAAGTAACTACCTACGGTACCATTATAATCTAACTCAACAATATGTACCTACATAGGTTAGCTTAGCTTATAATATGTGATAAAAAGTTGTAGGTAATTACGTAGGTAAGTCCGAAAAATACTTAATTAAAAATTACATATTTCCGCTTTAAATTGCGGATTCCTTTTATATTGAAAGCTTTCAACTTTTCGCTTCAACAAGTGCTTATATATCTAGTATCTAGTCTATTAATTGATAACATATTAAAATCCAGGACACATGGTCATTTAGTGAACACCAATATCAACAAGCAGATAAGAGAAGATTGTTAGTTCAATATACACTTTGGCATCGGCAAGGCGATCATCTTCTATCACGCATAGGTACAAAAGTATTAAGTTTTATTTTAAATTTACATTTATTTTAAATTTAAATCTACATTTCACCCATTCGAGCCTTAAACTAAGTTTGCAATTTTGCATTCATTTTCCTAGGAAGGCAGCTATGCGAAGAAAACATATTGAGTTTTTGTTTCTTCAATTTAAAGTTATTTAACGCCATGATCCACAAAAAAAAACTTTTTATAGACACACACAAAAAAAGAAAAACCTTTTTTTCATAGATTATGCTTGCGCCGTCTGATTAACCGATCTACTCACACACGCTAAGCAACACTGATACTTTATTCTGCAAGTTCCAGTATTTTCATAAACAAGTTGAAAAGACGACAAGAACGATGAAAAAGACTGTTGAGAGCAGGTTTCTTCAAACATACATAGGTACATCGCTTAAAGGTCAACAAACCTTCTTCAATGAAACATTCATTTCATTATTTTGTTTTCTTTTTATTACGTGGTTTTATTTTTTTGTATTGTTTTTGTAATAATTACCTATGGGCAACACATGAAAGTAAGCACCGAAAGCAATATCCATGTTATCGTGAGAATTATGAACTGAAAGTAAAGCAATTTTTTTGTATCTTATTTAAAACCTCTTTTTATATTGATGTCCCATTTACTAAAATTCATTTTTACTGGAAGAAAATACCTTCCTTTGTTCCTTTGTAATTCTCAGCATTCATTTTTTTAAAATTATGTGATGACTTTTTACTGACTGGACTTCGAGGTTCAACGGATGCCTATCTAATATTTACCGATGTTTTATGGTTGTTTTTTCTATATTCTGCCAGTTCATTGGCATCTAATTGTTGTCTTAAAATTTGAAATACAGAAAAAACGTAGATAGGATACAGGATTATCCATTTTTTGTTAAACAAAATAATTCTAAATATCTACAACACGTCTATGATTTAAATTGCTATCTAACTTTTATTGCCATAGGACATAGTCACCTTGGTATTTTGGCTCGATTCTGATATTAGTAGATAACTTGAACAATATTTGTGAATTGTGTGCATATACAATGGCAAATCACATTTAATGGTGTCAAATCATATATGGTCTTCCAAATCCGCACTTTTCGAAACGAAACAATGGAAACAGACACCCAAGGTTGGATTTTATTTAGTAACGTTTTATTATATCTAATATATATTTTAGATGTATCAAAAGTAATAATTCGAGATCAATTTTAAGAATGTGTAAGAGTAGTTATGTAGGTAAGGTAAGGTAAACGTGGCTATCACTAGTCGTTAAACCATTTGAAGCGAGAGAGATTGCCTATGTCTGCATTTGTCAGATTATATGCAGAGAATGCAAAAAGTGGGTCTCCCTAATCCGTCGGTCTGTCAGTCTGTCGGTCTGTATACGGAGTAACAGCCTAAACGAACTTACCGATAAACCTCTCCAGAGGAGTTTTTGGAATACATTTTTTTTTAAGTTAATTTTCTCAAAAAAGGCGATTTGTTGAAAATATTCAAATGTTAGTTACTAAGCAATGTCTCACTTTTAATGAAATTTGGGATTTGATAATTTCACCTTTCATATGCGATCGTAGACTTTTTAAATTACACGTGCGTAAAAACTAGCTTTTTAGAAAATAACTCTTAAGAAATTTATGAGTAGACTTGAAAGTTTTTTCAAACACTTGCTATATACAAGGATAATATATATAAATAAAATTTAATCAAAACCAATAGACGTGAGGAAACTATTTAAATCTGAGTGAACAGTAATCAGAAGGTCAATTTTTTTGGCCGTACCTATACAGTGGTCTTATGAAGAAGTATTTCCCGCAAGAATTGGTGGTCTTCAGCTGGACATTTGCGAATTGTCAAATCTTTCAAATAATGTCTGTGCCAATCCCCATTTAAATCCGCAAAATAAAAAAAAAGTTTAAAAAGAAGCGATTTCGGCTCCGTTTGAAGCAATTTTTTTAAAGTTCCTAGGTACCTAATAGTTGCGTTCCTTTGGGAAAATTTATCTACTGCTAAGTTCTTAAAACTACTTTGACTTACTTTTGTTGTATTAACATTCATTCGCAAAATGTGTAACTCCAATTTTTTCAAAATTAAATAAAATGAATAAATAAACAAGATTTTGAATCAATTTCTTAGATTTAATGTAAGTACCTATAGGCTATTGATTATGTCGAAAAAAAACAGGGTAATAATAATAATAGAGTTTCTGCATAACATCCTGGCTTAAGCCAAGAGTACCCATCTTCAGAAGATTGGGCTCTATTTAAATCCCTAGCCCTAGATTAAGTTATGAAAGAAACAAAGATTATTAGTTATATAACTTTAAAATAAACGATTGCATATAATTGTCATATAAATTGTATTTTTACCACGTGATATTATTTTTAATGAAATTAATAAGCTTTTTTTTGAGTTCGATTGTTCTGTTTTCACTCTTTATAACGGTGGGGAGGTTGTTAAAATAATTAATTCCGTCATACATAATGGAGTTTTGTGTTCTTACTATTCCGTAGACTGTACGGTTGAACGTCCGCTACTTCTAAGATTCCATCCGAGATATATTCCGGCAGCATTCCATTTTGAAGATAAAAACCATTGCATCATATGTCAGCTTTTGTTTAACACTCATCCACTTCAAACATTCAAGCATAGCACTAACAGGAGTGTAAATATTCATCTTTAAGATTATTCTCATACCTTTGTTTTGTAATCTTTGGAGTCTTAATTTAACATCAGCATTCGAACCGAACAGAAGAGTAGAGCAATAATCGAAGTGTGGTTTAACCAGTGTATTATACAAAAGAACAGAAGCATCAAATGTTAAATTTTTTCGTATTCTACTCAAAAAATATGTTTTCTTGGAAATTTTTGAACAAATATGACTTGCATGTTCCTTGAAATTAAGCTTTTTATCAATAATAACACCCAAGTACTTTATACTCTCAACACAGCTCAACGACACACCATCCATAATAAGGAACTAAGACGTTCACGGGTTTTTATTGCAGGAATCGTTCAATGGGTTATAAAAGAAGATAAAACCGCGGAGTGCTATTAAATGATAGGGTGGAAACTGAAGATAGGGGTGCAAAAGCCTCCTTTTTGGTTTTTTCAATATACCTCGTAAACCAAGCAAAATTTTGATATATTGCACATATAACTTTTTGTAGAGAATTAAATTTCCTATTTGACTAATGTTTTTTTAAAAATTGAAAAAAAAATTTCCATACCAAAATAGTCGAAACAATCATAAAAAAATTTAAAAAAAAAATCGATTTTTTGAGTTTTTTTGCTTTTTTACTTGAACATTTTTTTTGGGTTGAGATAGACATAAACGCTGCTCCAAAGAAAAAAAGAAGATTAAATTTCCTTCAAAATGCTGTACTCACTAAATTTTTTCATTAAAAATTAACCGAAGTATGGCCATTTTAATCTAGCTTTTTTTCGCATTTTTAGTTTTACTCAAGTAAAACAGAAACATTTGAGGGGAATGTACGATAACTTAAGCACCAAGAACTGATAATGAGATTTTGTAGAGGGTTTAAAAACAATCATTGTTTACTATGGGAGGGGGGGTCTATGTCCCCCCGTTTTGGCGGGAGGGGCAATTTTCTAAAAAAAATACTTAAAATAAAAAAAAATTATTAAAAAACAACGGCAACACTTACAGTTTTGATTGATACTTTTTTCAAAAGCTAGAATTATAAACTTAATATTATTTTAAAATGAAGTTATTTTAATCAATTGTTTTTGAAATAAGCGAGTGATTCCGATAAAGAAAGTATTTTGTCTATTTTTCAATTTTCTCAAAAAGTAGAAGGCATAGGAACATTATGATTTTCATGATTTGATAAGAAATCAATTAAGGCAGTTTACTTTGTCGAACAATTTCGTATGTGCTTTTTAAACTTTTTTTTCACAAGTTTTGACTTTGAAATCAGGCATTTCAAAAACAATTGATTAAAATACCATCATTTTAAAATTAATATTAAGTTTATAATTCTAGCTTTTGAAAAAAGTATCAATCAAAACTGTAAGTGTTGCCGTTGTTTTTTAATAATTTTTTTTAATTTTAAGTATTTTTTTTGCTTGGTTTACGAGTTATATTGAAAAAACCAAAAAGGGGGCTTTTGCACCCCTATCTTCAGTTTCCACCCTCTCATTTAATAGCACTCCGCGGTTTTATCTTCTTTTATAACCCATTGAACGATTCCTGCAATAAAAACCCGTGAACGTCTTAGTTCCTTTCTAAACTACATAATCAATAGCCTACTACCTAATAATACAAAATAAATTAAAAAAAAAACATTAATAAAATTAGGAATTCCTTATTTTTACAATTTTCTAAGATTTGTTTAAAGGGAGTTACACAGTCACACTGAGCTGCGTTCTTTTTTGAACAATAGTCAACTATGGTTGTTATGTCAAAAAATATTGTTGCTACCTATGTCATTGTTAGAAATTGTTGGGTTTTTTACAAATCATTTAGGAACAATTTATTGTTTGATATTGTTAAACCATAAAAAATTGGTTTGAGAATACTTTTATTTGCATAATTTTAACAAATAATCAAAGGTATTTTTTAAATCAAAATAAATTCTCTCGCATCATAAAATTACAAAAAGTACCCACTTTTTATTTTAATTTTTTCCGCTTATTTCAAAAGAAAAAAATCTTTGAGTTCGTTTTGTAAACAAAACATCCACTTTGGCACATCAAACATCTCATAAGTGTTCAACTCATATCATGGAGGTGAGTTGGAAATAGTTACGATTTGTAACTACATATTTGACACCTCAAAACGAGTTTAGGAAAATAGTTCCAAATCGTAACTATTTTGAAATAAAGGAACGACAAAAGTTAACTATTGTTAGAAAAAGAACACACGTCTGCGCGCTTCCATCCACGACATGAACGTTTTTGGTACAAAAATCAATTTATTTTTTGATTTAGATTTGTCAAAGAACTGATTTGGACAATTTTTGTCTTCGTTTGGCCAAAAAAATTGATTTATTTTTTGATATTAGATCAATTTTACAGATTTAGATTTTTCGACAGATTTACCCCTCTTTTACTAACACCACTATGCATCATTATTGGTATCCATCTGTTTTACAAGTTTAGGTTTGATAATAATTTGTTTCGGTTTCGAGAAAGTATTTAAATAGTTTTTAATTCAAATGGAAGTAATCAGGCTCATCTTCGGACAAAAAAAATCAACGGTCGAATCAATATTTGACAACTGCTATAGCTGCCTGGTTCACGGACACAAATACACACCAGTACTATAGCAAATAAAAATCAATCTGAAAACGTATTCGTTTCGTAACAAAAAAAATCAATTTATGGATCAAAATAGAAATTTACCAAACGAAAACCCCATAACAATACCTATATGCTATATCTATAACTTAAAAAAAAAAACCGCTTAAGTGAAAGAGAAACTGTGACATTTTGCCGTTTCTCTTGAGCGGGTTTTACTGTAATATACCTACCTACCTACCTAGTGTTTCAACAATTGCGTTTTATTAGGTATTTTAACTTTGAAAATACATTTTCTAGCACCATTTACAAATTTGGAAACAAAAAAAAATACCTAGGTAGGTATCTATTAAAAAAAAAATATTAGACGTTTGACCAAAGGTATAAAACACCTATTTTGAAATCATTAATTGAACAAAAAAACAACATACCTACAATCTTCCAAAAAAAAAGTATAAACCAAAATACTATAAAAGAATACTAACAAAACTTACCGCCTGGCTTAAAAGTAGTCGAATCAAAGGACGGTGCCCTAACGGGCTGATGCTTATCGCGTAATCCTTGTTGTCGATCCTGCACAAATGAAACTGCAGGCAATGATTCGCCTCTAGTAAGCGGTGGTCGTCCACCCGACGGCGAATCATCTGCAGTCGAAGCACTACGTTTCATGCCAGTAGGTGCGTCACTATGCCCATGTCCATCGTCATCATCTGGCGGTGGTCTTTTAAGATTCACAGACAAAGAAGTTGGTATTGGGGGACCGTTGCCAGATGCAGCGGCCGCCGCCACAGCAGCACGATTTGGCATCGTCATGTGATGTGGTGGCATGTGTGATATTCTTACAGGACGAACTGCTGCTTCATGCGACTCAATTTTGACCGGGAAATCCATTAAAGTTGGCTGCGGCGGTGGAGGGCCAATCCGTTGAGTTGTATATGCGTGATGGTGTTGCTGCGGTCCAGCGTTGCCAACGGATACGTTGCCAACACCGCCGCTGCTATTTCGGTGTTGTTGTTGCTGCTGTTGAACAACTTCACCATTTTCATGACTGCGTTTTGCGGCTTGGTGTAAGCGTTTCATTTGTCGCGCCGCGTCTAATACAAGCTCGATTCTATCAGCGCCTTCATAATTAACGCAACCACGACACACGGCTTCCGAAAAATCATTAATCATTGCCCACGGCATACGCGGCAAGTCGCACAGGTAGCAGTGTTGTCGTTTAGTTTGTAGCGACATCCTGACAAACCGGGCGGAACTTCCGACGTGATCGCGATCTATTTTGACGGCTAGTCGTTCAAATTACCAACAAAAAAAAAATAAAATAAATTCCGAAAAGGGCTTTTGCGCTGTGTAGGTACTAATAAATAAATTCAATGCACTTTTATTTTTTATATTGCATTTTGCAAATTCACTTTACATTATTATACACTTGATAGAGCAGTATTTTATTGACAGAAAAATACGCACACTCCCGTTGTGTCTCGTAAATAGCCTTTCACTGACACTACACTCCACAGTTCGCTCGGCTCCGCACAAGCACTTGAAAATTCAACAACAAATTTTCAATTCACACTCACAATGAGTTTTATCAATCGAATCTTTTTTCAAGCTGGTTTACTTTTATAAGTATTCTGATTTTGATATCGCGCGCGAGTTTCGCAGCTTTTTTAATTTACATCTCGAGTTATAATTAATTATATAAGGAAGTATTTTAGTATCTTAAATATCCAATTGGAAATTCGGGTCTAAGATTTCCTTTGAGAATAAAAAATTGTTTTCTTTCTTTATACTTGCTCTTAATTTCTGTCTGGGCGTGCAGCGCGCTAAAAACGTACACTCCTTCCTTTCGAACTCAGAAAATTGTCTGCGGCCAAATAACATTCTTGAAGTCACCGAAACATGAATCAGACAATAAGCAATTCGCACACATTGAAAGAATGAAAAAAAAAATGGGCGATGAAAACTCAGTATATATATATATATATATACTGGTGTCGTAATGGTGAGTTGTGTAGTGGTAGTAGTCTGGTAGTTTCGGCTGTGAAAGAGGAATTTGTTTGTAGCATTTGCCACAGAGTAGTATATAAAATATTTGTATAGCATAGCTACTTGTGATGTAAGAGAAATTCAAGCTTACACTATTATGTTAGTGGGGAGCGGTAAGGATTGATCGCAAGCTAGGCGAGAGTACGATAACCTAGGCGACAAGAATTGATAACGGTATTTTGTAGAGAAGTTCAATACAATCTTTTATTAGGCGGGAGGGGCAATTTTCTAGAATATGACGTAAAATACAAAAAAAAAATATTAAAAAAACACTTATTTCGTTTTCTATTGACGAATCTCAGAATGAGATTTGTGAATTTGACAGCTGAAAGGGGGGGTGAAGAGGGAAAATAGTGAACAAATCTCATGTCGAATTCCTTTCAATTGAAAAATCGAATTTTCGGCGATCTCGAAGCGAATTTTTTCTGAAAATCATGTTCCATAGAAAAAAAATTCGCCTCAAACGAAGCAGAATTCGAATTTTTTTTAATCCCTCTTTTTTGAGAGATTTACACGGATTTGCACACACACTTGGAACATTTGACATTTCTCAAACGTCAAGCTGAAAGTTTTCTTCGTGTTGTTTGTTTATTTGAGAACACCAACTTCAAATAAAAAGTAAATTTTAATTGAATATCCTATTTTTATTGCGGAAAAATATTAAATAAATAAAAAAAAAACAATGTGCGATCAAAATATATTTTTTCCTGGCATAGTTCTTGTGAAAAAGTTAAATTACTGTGACTTTTCTTCTCGTAATTGTCGTCAGAAAATGTTTTCTCTGTAAAACCACAGCATACGGCCAAAATAATAATCTTCTACTTCATCTTCACTCAGATCTTAATAATAACTGCAATTTCCCTTTGATTCTGATTAAAATAAATCTATATTACCGAAGAAAATAAACAAAATTATTGATCAAAGGAATCTCTGGTTTTATTTTGCAGAAATTGTTTTGGTTTCAGCTTGACGTTCGTGTAAAAATTGTTGTCAAATGACACACATACAATCGCAAAAAGAATTCGGTCTGTTTTCATGTTCCTTTTTAAGACCAAAAATTCGATTTTTTTGAGGCGATTCAAAAAATTGAAAGGAATTCGACATCAGATTTCATGATCTATTTGCGTCTTGAGATTCAAAAAAATGACAAAAAAATGAATCTGAGATTCAAGAATCTGATTCTGGATTTTTATCAAGATTCACGCATACAAACACACGCACTTTCACACACACTCCTCTGTTTGACATTTGTCTGAACATTTGTTGTTGTTTTATTTTTTTTTTTTATACGCACAGATTTCGCACACAATTACAAAACTAGATTTCATATTCTATTTGCAGTGGAAAATCTGAGAATTTTACACACAAATCTCAAAAGTCAATAGAAAACGACATTACACGTTATGAACGATACTTTTTTCAAAAGCCAGAATTGTACACTTAATTCTTATTTTTAACTCAAATTATTTCAATTAATTGTTCTCGAAATAATCAACTTCAAAGTCAAAATTTGGGAAAAAACAGTTAAAAAAACACATTAAATACTATTTTTACCAAGACTGTGAATTTAAATATGAAATTAATCAATGAAATAAACTGCCTCAATTAATTTCTAATCAAATTCTGAAAACCATATGCTTCTATGCCTTATTTTTTCGTGAAAAGTCGGCATAAGTTAAATCACTTATAACGAATTCTCGCATTTTTGGAACAATCACGTAAAATAAAATTTTGCATTTTAAAAATCGCACATAAGAAAATCTCGCATTTTAACAATCCTGCAAATAAAAATTTCGCTTTTAACCAAAAAAAATTCTACAAGTACCTGCCTACGTTAAATATCAAAATCTCGCATTAAATGAAAACTAATTTTGAGCATAAGGTTCCTTAAATTTAAATTGCTTAGTTTTCAGTCAAATCTGTAAGCAACATACTCTCAACATTAGTTTATATTAGCTGCGTTCCTTTCGAAATATTTAAATATTTATCTACTGCTTAGTACCTAAAACTACTTTGAACTACTTTTGCTATACTGAAAAAGTAGTTCAAAGCAGCTTTAAGTACTAAGCAGTAGATAAATATTTCCAAAGGAACGCAGCTATTACAGCGGTTAAAAAGGCCCAGAGTAATGTCAACTTGCTGAAAGCTCAATCTGCGCTCTCAGCTGTCTTTTTATTTGCAAATTTACTGTATGTATGTATTATGATATCTAGTTTTACTTGCACTTTGTTTTTGGTTAGATTTTTCTATTTTACTGCCAATATATTTAAAAGAAAAATTGTGTTTTCGATTCTATTTCAATTCGATTCCTCGATCTGGTATAGTCATATACCTGGATCGAAATTTCAATTCAGATTCAATTCGATCTTTAAATCGGTCATACAAACGGGGTAACAAATAATGTTCAATAGGTATGCAATGATGATGTACCCTATGTGTAGCGTGGACAAATCATTTTCTACACACAAAACATTCACGTACTGCGTCACTGATCCCAAAAATACTTTCCGTACACATTTACATTTGAGTTAAAAAAAATCGATATGATTTTACACACACTCTTATCCTTTGCACTAGCCACATCATATTAAAGCACTTACATACATATATTCATACAGAAAATAACATCTAGGTACTGGTATAGGGCTACTTATGTATATAAATAGACATAATAATACCTATTTGGCCTCTGCTGAAACGCATACCAGTGTAGTGGTACACGTATACACACCTAACAATCCAGCTCATCTTATTGGATACCTACATAATTGGATACGTGCCAAAAGCAAGTTTTACTTTTATGACGACAAAAAAGTCAACCTCAAACCAACATAACGATCACCAGGAACATAAAAAACCGCGAAGGAACAAAAAAAGTTTGATTAAAGGAAAAAAGGGGTAAAGGTTGTAGATGTACTTACAATGAATGATATAAACACCGGCCACTATTAGTGAATAGTGATTTCAAAAATACATACATATCATTCGAATGTACCTATCACCAGAAAAAGCGAATTGTAGGAACTGTTTCTGTTGTGAAAGGTAAATAGAATGAAACTTGGCAACATTGCTTGATAAGTAAGATATGTATAACATAGATGGATAGATACATCGGGTCCTCATAAGTCATAACACTATGTACATGGCAATGGCAAGATGGCAACATCTCTTAAAAAAAAACTATACCGACACCGAAAAAACGCGAACGCCGACCGACAAAAGCTTAATTTTATGAGAAAATATTTTATTCATTGCATATGAATGTGCATACATACATACATACACATACGGTTGAATAAATATGGCCAGTGTCGACATTCGACAAGCCCCAAACTGTATCCGCCGCCGTCGTGGTATTCAGTGGTACGAAATAGTTTCATCACAGTTCCTTCTCGCTTCCTCTTTTGTTGCTGGTGTCGGTGTGTGTCAAAAAAACGAGGGGAGTTTTATCGTTTTGCGTCGTTGGGATATTTTTGGTTAGACAAATTGGATTTCTGTATCTACAGTTACACATAGATACAGGTATGAAAAAGTAAATTCTTCCTTTCTTATTTCTGTATGCGTACATGTAGGTATCTTTTGTTGCTGTTTGCTTGTGGGTAAATTAAGTAAGTGTTAGATACTGGCAAATGGAATTGAAAAATCTGTAAAACCAACAATAGATGCATCCATATATCTATACCAGGGTTCGGACTTTACTTCGATCGAAGTAGATTTACTTCGATTTTGGGAAAAAAATAAAATCTACTTCCCTACTTCTCTTTTTCAGGATCTACTTCTATTTCTTGATTGAAAAATATTTTTCAAATAATAAATTTAGACAAAGGGATTTAACTTCAATTTTAAATCTGGTCGAGGCATTGAGAAATAAAGCTCAACTGAAATCTCAAAAGATGAATGGAGGTCAACTATTCTTCGAATTCAACACATAAATAGGTTTATCAAAGTAATTTTGAATGATTTTGAAGAATTCCTGATCAAAAATTTGTTAGATTATGCTGAATTACCCGTTTTGCCCCAAAGCACCGTTACAACCACTAGATATGAAAGGATTTTTTGGAAACGATCATAATAAAAAAAGTAAAGAAAAATAATTTTGTTAAAAAATAATTTTTGTAAATAAATGTTATGAAAGTTTAATTTTAAAATCTACTTCCGAAATTTTGGATCTACTTCACTTTTTTTTCAAATTTGCTTCGAAATTTTGAAACTGAAGTCCGAACCCTGATCTATACCTTCCTAAATGTAATGAAAAACTAAGAACGCAGTTAAATATATGTTTATATATGTATATGTATGTAGGTATGTAGAATTGCAGAACGTGCGCCATGCCCATGATGATGACATATTTATCTTCTTTTTTTTGGTATAAGTTAAGTGTACCTCCTAATCAAAGCTTACATATATACAGTTAAGTTGAATCCAGAAATGATATAATAATGTTTAAGTGTTGGTGTAAATATTTTGCAAGTCGAGTGCGTCGTTGGATTTCGGTATACTCGTCAGTCGTCACTCGTCTCGTGTTATAGGTAGTTAGGTAGGTTTAAGTAGGTATATGTACCTACTTACATTTTTGAGCGCTGAACAAAAGAATCGAACGCTCGTCACATCATAGTCGCTGCCGTTTTCTGGTCCAGGCGATTTTAAACCGACTTCTTGATTAGTTGTATTTTTTTTTTGGATTTTTTATCTACCAACATGTATGTATGTAGGTATACCTACCTATCTCGGTGATGTTTAAAGATTCTTGACCTTTTATTATTTATTGATAGTAAGGTACCTACATAATGTACGTATATATTACCTAATCCAATTTTTTCCATCGAACTTACATAGGTAGGTTAGGTACATATATGCTTGATTAGAATTAATATCTACTTTGTGACTGGACTATACCAAGATGTAGGTAATCAATGTAAAATTAACTTACGTAAAAGCCTTTTCATAGCACTGCGATATACCTAGGTAATTGGAAACAAAAATTTACAACTTTTTGGAACCTGATCGGCCTCTTTTTGGTGCAAAATTTCAAAACATGTACATATGTAGGTATAGAGCTACTAACCTCCACGTTCAAAATCTTGATAATGCAAAACACCCAATATTTTTTCAGAAAATCTAATTTGCCATAGGTATCTAGCAAAAAAAGTGCATCCCTCAGACCAAAGAGGGAGTCACTCGTCTCGTGTTCTTAATTAATTCTTAAACATTTTTGCTCGGCTAAATTTTGGAGAGAATTTTACTTAGGAGGTCCAAACTTTAAAAAATCGCCGCGATTATTCAACCTAAAACTTGATTATAGGGTTGCTTAAACATCGATAGGCTATCGATAGTAAAAAACTATCGCGTACATCGATAGCTTAAAAAAACTATCGATAGATTTGCATTCCACAAGTTTATTAGTTCTAAATGTCATTATCAATCACACTTTTTTATTCTTATGAGAATCACCACCAGATTTTCATCACTTCCGATTTACCCTTTTTTCTGGAGTGATGGAACGAAAATGAGAGTAGATTTTTTATATGAAAAAAACCTTGCCTAACAAATACTAAAACAAATGTCAAGTGTGCAAAAATAAGTTCTAAAAAGGAACCTACTCTCATTGGAGAGGAGGAAAGCGACACATTCTCTGTCTCTGACCTTAATTAAAATTGTGTTGTGTCTTTTGTCGTTGTCGTGTTCCTTCACTCCACTAAGGATACTCGAGATTTAATCTTATTTCTAGAGTGATGTTGAAAATAAATTTTTTTTTTGTCGCTAAGGAAAACAAAATCTTAAAAAGTTAAAAAAAAACTCAGTGGAGTAAAGAAAAGCTACATATACTTAAACTCGTATGTTTTGTTTTTGTTCATGTTTCTGTTTAAGCCTGGTACGCTGCTCGCACTAAATTTTAGCTAAGATAAAATTCCCATACAAGTTATCGATAATTTGTATGGGACTCATTTTAGCTCGGCTAAAATTTTTCAATAATCTGTATGGGAGCTAAAATTTAGCGAACCTACTCTCATTGGAGAGGAGGAAAGCGACACATTCTCTGTCTCTGACCTTAATTAAAATTGTGTTGTGTCTTTTTTCGTTGTCGTGTTCCTTCACTCCACTAAGGAGTATACTCGAGATTTAATCTTATTTCTAGAGTGATGTTGAAAATAAATTTTTTTTTGTCGCTAAGGAAAACAAAATTTTAAAAAGTTTAAAAAAAACTCAGTGGAGTAAAGGAAAGCTACATATACTTAAACTCGTATGTTTTGTTTTTGTTCATGTTTCTGTTTAAGCCTGGTACGCTGCTCGCACTAAATTTTAGCTAAGATAAAATTCCCATACAAGTTATCGATAATTTGTATGGGACTCATTTTAGCTCGGCTAAAATTTTTCGATAATCTGTATGGGAGCTAAAATTTAGCGCGAACAGCGTACCAGGCTATATAAATTATTATCGAGCTAAAATTAAGATCGATCTGCGTACCAGGCTAAAGCCTGGTAGCTCGCGCTAAATTAAATTTTAGCTCCCATACAAATTATCGAAAAATTTTATTCGAGCGGCTGAGCGCGTCTGAGCGTCAAAACTAAATTAAAACGTATGAAAATGTATGGGGGTGGCCACATACACCCTGAGCGGCTGAGCGGCAATCCTGAGCGTCTGAGCTCTGAGCGATGTCGCTCAGCTCTGTTCTATTTTTTTTTTTTGAAATCCTGAGCGACGAACTACATTATATACTAAATTACCACGAACATTTTAGAGGTGTTCTTCCACGCTGGCAAAACCACTGCGTAAGCTTTTTCATCTGTCCTACTCTACTGGGCTCGTTCCGAGTGGATGGAAAACCGCATTTGTCCAGCCTGTCCCTAAAAAAGGCGAATCCTCCTCACCCTCCAACTATCGACCGATTGCACTCACGTCCCTTCTTTCCAAGGTCATGGAAACGCTAATTAATTTCCAGCTTAAGAAATATCTCGAAGAACGGAAGCTTCTTAATGGCTTTCGTAGCAATAGGTCCACTGGTGATCTGATGGTATATCTCACCGAACAGTGGAACAAATCTTTGCATCGTTTTGGAGAAAGCAAGATTATTGCGCTTGATATTTCAAAGGCATTTGATAGAGTTTGGCATCAAGCTCTCTTATCGAAAATGCATGCATTTGGTATCGATGATTCTCTTCTTCATTGGATTAGAAATAACCTTTCGGGCCGTTCAAATACAAGTCGTATTGGATGGTTTCAAGTCTGAAACCCACAAAATAAACGCTGGTGTGCCCCAGGGCTCCGTTTTGTCTCCGACTCTCTTCCTCATTTTCATAAATGATCTGCTCTCTGAAACTTCTAATCCATTAAATTGTTTCGCTGATGTTAGTACCCTCAGTTTTTCATATTCGTTTGAGGATTCACACCCAAGTCTTTCGGATGTGGAACTTCAACGACAAAATATGATAAGCTCATTAAATTCTGATCTTGACAGCATCGTTCAATGGGGAATAAGAAATCGTGTAGAATTTAATGCATCAAAAACACAATGCTGCTTACTATCATTAAAACGGAATCTTCCACCCATGCCACTATCAATGAGTGGCACTTGCATCGAGAAAACTGACAAACTTTCCATTCTCGGTATGAGTGTAACAAACCACCTTCTGTGGAACGAACACATATTCGATGTCGCCAAAAAAGCTGCGAAATGTTTAGGTTTTCTCCGAAGATGCAAGAAATTCTTCTCATCTTCTGATCTAGCTGTAATCTATAAAGCTTACATTCGACCAAAACTTGAATACAATTGTCACATCTGGGCAGGTGCTCCGATAACGTATTTGAGTTTCTTGGACAGAATACAAAAACGTGCTTTCAAAATGATAGATGATAGATCGGTAACTGAGACAATTGCGTCCCTAGACCACCGACGTAATGTGTCATGTCTCTCCTTGTTTTATCGCTATTTTTATAAACAATGTTCAGATGAAATAGCTAGTTGCATTCCTCCTCTGAAAAAATTTAACCGTAATACTCGCGCTTCTAGGAATGCTCATCAGTTTACCCTTGAGCCCAACTTCGGACGTACCGTCAAATACAGAGGTTCTTTCTTTATCCGCACCACACGAATGCGGAATATATTACCCGCCTCTGTTTTTCCCTGCCATTTTAATGTCCAGAGCTTTAAAACTAATGTGCATCGGTTTCTCCTTTTAAATCCCTCCCTATTTTCCTGAAGCTCGCACTGTGTTTAACATATTAAGGGTATTTAACTCCCTTTAGTGCGCGTTAATTATAAAAGAAAAAAATGGTGAAAATTATGGTTTCTTTTGAAGAAAAATATTTAAAATATATAAATTTTTTTCGTTAAAATAAAAAAAAATAATAAAAAGGCCCCGGCAGGAATCGAACCTGTGACTCGCAATACTCGCATCGTTGTCTGTTTAAGAAGCTATAGCCTAAACGGATGGATCAATTCTCTTCAAACTTGGTATGTAGCAGTTTTTGGAGATTGTGCAGATGATTCTATGGAATTAATTTTTTTAGAACCTTATCTAACCATACCTGTGATGCACCTATTCTAGAAAAGTATAATTTTCTCAAATACTCTTTTAACGATTAAAACAAAAAAAAATTAAGTGTGGGTTTTTTTACAAGGCCTATCTTTTAACAGAAAAAGATTTTTTCGAAAGTCATTATTAACGGTACCTGTCATAGAACCGTTTTTTAAACTCTGAATTTCTCTCAAACGACTTATTAAATTTTATTAAAATTTTTTATACAAAAGCATTTATATAGTCTTAGTATAAATCAAAAATAAAATTTCAAAGAAATGCATTTTTGGATTTTTGAAAAAATGTTGAATTTTTTTTTTTTTTTGAAAAATCAAATTTTCCAAAACAGGTCATTGAATTCTTTTGAAATTTGGGTTTTAGGTGTTGATCTATATTTACTACAATATGGCATACGAACTTTATTTAATTTAGAATTATAAAATAAAAAAAAAATAGGCACTTCTAGGAATCGAACCTGGGACTCCCACGTGCGAGCTGAATACTCATCGAATATTTTGCACTTGTAGGGTTTTGAAATTGCCGCTAAGGATCGCCGATCAGGACGTGGCCACCTCGTCGCTTAGGATTGACGCTCAGCCGCTCAGGACGTGGCCGTAGCCTAAAGCGACAATTTTCTGCTCGTTTGCCATTCACAATACCTATGTTTTTATAAATTTTGTTCTTTTCTCTTGAATTAAATATACAAGTTTACCTCATTAGGGGCATTCCATGAAAAATGGTAACTTTTTATAATTAGGAAAAAGAGTAATAGATGGGATTTATTGCAATGAAAAACTTCTTTAGAGGCAGAAAAAAAGTGTTTGCGAACTTAACTCCTAAATCGATATTCACCTTGCCAAAGTTTTCATCAAGTTTTAAGTAAAAATAAACGCTTAAACGTGGTGCACCTAATGTCGCATACGTTACGCAACATTTGTATCTAATTAATGGTAACTTTATTTGTTAAATTGCGACTTGTGGACGTAGGACGTTTCATTACATAGAAGGGATAATATAAAATTATTTCTAAGTGTTCAAATCGATCTAAAAACTGTTACGGCACTTAAAATCTATTTCAAACACCAAAAAACATGCCAAAATTTCATATACGTTACAATGGAAAGCTCCATTAGTTGGTGTACCTATACTATTTTTAAATATTTTTTAAAACTAAAAACCCAAAATTGGACATAGAACAATTCCTATAAAGGACGTTTTTTCCTTAAATAAAAAGTGGACTTAGAATAAAATATGATGGCACTTAGAACAATCAGGAATACTCGGGCTCATTTTCAAAAGGCTACTTCCCTGTTTTTATTGTTCTATGTCCCATTAAATTACACCGGCACACAAAATAAAAAAAGTGTCATGTACCAGGAACCAGACCTATCTTTATATATGTTTTCGGGCACGCTGAATCCGAATTTCAAGTCCGTTTGACCCTGTCACCCTCCAGTTTTGAGTAAAATGCAAAAAACTCAAAAAAGGAAGTTTTTTTGCCGTTTTTTGGGGTCTTTTTTACATTTTTCTCAAAACTGGAGGGTGACCGGGCAAAACGGACTTGAAATTCGGATTCAGTGGGTCCAAAAACATATAGAAAGATGGGTCTTGCTCCTGGTACATACAACTTTTTTTTTTGTGTGCTGGCACTGTCGCGAAATGTCGCTTTCATCCCCGGCACACAAAAAAAAAAGTTTCATGTACCAGGAACCAGACATATCTTTCTATATGTTTTTGGATCCGCTGAATTCGAATTTCAAGTCCGTTTTGCCCGAACACCCTTCAGTTTTGAGAAAAATGCAAAAAACTAAAAAAAAAGTCATAAAAATCCAAACAAAATGCAGTCACAGCTCAAAACTGGAGGGTGACCGGGCCAAACGGACTTGAAATTCGGATTCAGCGTGACCAAAAACATATAGAGAGATAGGTCTGGTTCCGGGTACATGACACTTTTTTTATTTTGTGTGCCGGTGTTACCTATATTAGGTATCTGCGGAATGAAATTTTTTTTGACAAAAACGAAAAGAGCACCCTCAAATTAGTAAAACTGCATCATTAACTCATTTTCGGTAAAAAATGGATTTAGAACAATTTTGCTTTACGCCCACGATATGTACCTACCTACCTACAAGTTTTTGAATAGCATGTCATTGTATTATTTTGCAGTTTTTTTTCAAACTAATTTTGCAGTTTTTTTTTTTAATTTCCCACAAAAAGTTATATTTGGACGTGCTTCCCTTTTGATTTTTTTTACTTTAGGAACTGTTGTGCCGACATTAATAATGTACTTATCTTTAAGCACCTACTTATGTATGTTAATACGTAATACCTGTTAAGGGTGAAGAAGAACTAAAACGGCAAGTAGGTAGGTATGTACCTACTAACCAAACCATTGAATAATGAAATGTTGTAATTATTCAATGGTAGGTACTAACACCAATTATGATCTTGAATACAATTTTGAATGGCAGCCTGTAAAAATAAAACCTTTCGCTTATCTAAACCTTCCTACCACAAAAAAAAACGCAAAACTTGGCAACATAGCTTCATGGGTAGATAAGAATAAAACAAGAACCCATTGAAGCATTATTTTGTTTTTGTTGCGTCCCGTGGCTCGCCGTTTTATAGTTTAACGCATATATCTAAAACAACAGCTGTAATCGTATAATTCTCGATTGTTGTTTGCTTCCTCTGGTTGACTATTTCATGCAATCCAACACAACAAAGCCTTTTGGTTTTTTGTTTTCATCTATATTTTCTTTTCTTTAGCTCGCAAATTCGCATTTTACTTTATGTATGTACATACACTTTTGTGTGTGTATTATTTTGTTAACATAGAATTGTGAACTTATACATATATCTATATATACAACAAATAGTATCGCATCGGCACAACACGGTAAATAAAAAAAAAACATGAACGACGAGTGACTGCGACGAAGTTTTTGCTTTTGTGTATGAGGTTTCTATGTATCCATATACGAAGCATCTATGTATATAGCATGCACACAAAGGAACTTATTTCCAAGCCACACTAGACACGGTACTACATAGCGGCTGCACAGAAATCATGGCAAGAAGAACTCGCTTGCCATGTGCCGTGCTGTGTATACTCAATCGAACGCTAGTGTAAACCTGTGAATCAACTAGCTTTAACGTGTAGCTGGTTGTAAGATTTTCATTAGTATCCATTTCTTTTCGTAGAAAACCAATGTTCACACGGGAGATAATTTATTTGAACGATAAATAAATGTCGCATAAAAACTTAGCACCACTAGAGTTGGCCAAGTCTGCTCTCGCTCTTTTGCAAGAGGGTTCGGATAGTGAAGATGAAATATTAGCTCTAAGTTTGGTCACATCTGCAGTTGCTCTGCATTTGCTTAAACAACCAAAGTATGGAACAAAAATACGCCGCATTGCCGTTCAAGATGAGCTCGATGATGACTTCAATAGCTATTCTAAAAGTCCATCGCCGGATAGATCAATGACTGTACGACGACTTCCAAACATTCGTCCGGAAATGCGCCGTCAGATTGTTATGAATTCACCGCCTGCTCCTATTGAAGAAAAGATTGAAGATAGCGGTGATGCAGATGACGAAGACTTTAAGATCGAACTTCATTCGACGCCAATGAATGGGGAGCAGTTTAATGACACGGAAACGAACGGCGATGTCAAAGACGGAATACAAGACTCTGACAAAAAACGTCGAAAACAATGGTCCCAGTTCGAAGACGAACGAAGACGAGTACTCCTCGGTCTGAAACCCACCGATTCACTTGACCTATTCTGTGCCGAACCCAAAATTACTGACTACATGAGTCTATTCTTGGACTTTCTCAAATTGGACATAAACACCTTCAACTTACTCTTATCACTTATCAAAAAAGATATCGATCATCAAACAACCTGCATGCGAATGACTGTTGCATCTGAACAACGTTTGGCAATAATTTTGAGGTACCTGGCCGCCGGAGAAACTTATATTACCATGGAAAGGAATATCAAAGTATCAAGATCTTTTCTCTGCGTCAACCTGCCACAGTTATCAAAAGCACTTTGGACAAATTTACAGGAGAAATATTTAAAGGTATAACTATATCTTTTTATTTAAGTTTACATTAACAGGAAACAAAACACATTAAACTAGACGCAATTTTGCATGCCGTCTATACTATCATTGGAGTCTAAACTTATATAACTTCCGTTGGCTGATACCTCCGAATTGGCCAGCGATAACTTTCGGTTATTTGCACGACGTCTTTTCGGCAGGACTCTGTCCTGCTCAATACCTCGTCTGAGGACACATTGTATCTCCCACATAGTGTCGGTGCGAATCGTTTCATCAGAAATGAGATCCAGTTGACTTTTCACAAGATCTCCTTCCCAGCTACTTTGGCTTTTTATTCGGTTGTCTGCTCTCAGCTCCTTTGCTGCTACTCTGTTTTGAACAATCTGCTGTGTTAGTGCAATCGTCTCGTAGAATTGTTCGTTAATATCTTCGATATTGTGTTCATTGTTTGGTTCCTCCAAAACCGCTTCCACAAGCTATAATTAAACAAGAAAACAAAGAATACTATAAGCTTTTGTATTTATTTCAGTTGCCATCATGTGAAGCTGAATGGGCAAATAAAGCGGAAGAATTCGACAACCAATGGCATTTTCCCCTATGTCTAGGAGTCTTGACACGACGGCACTTCAAATTCAAGTCGCCGCGGACAGCGAACTTGCTTGCCTTGGTCGATGCAAACAGCAAATTTTTACATGTTGCTATAGAAAAGGAAGAAGAAAGTGTCTATTTGGCCCAAGATACAGCCCCTCCACCACAAAGTATCGGTAACAACAGAGTGCTACCGTATGTCTTCATTTCGGAAAACGGCTTTGACTTAGATGACCATATTCTGACCCCTTTTGTTTACACCGATACAATTGCTCGGCGGGATTTTAACAACCGCTTGAAAGCTGCCGCTCAAGTTGCTGATCACGCGTTTCGATTACTCGTGAAACGCTTTAAGATTCTTTCGTCGCAATTGAGCATATCTCAGCCCAACTTAGAAGACGTTATCAAGGCCTGTTGCATCTTGCACAACTTTCTAATCGAGCATAATTCGGATTTGTATGCAGCACAACCTGACGAGGAGTACACAGAAGCTGGACCTGAAGTTATAGCTTTAGGTGGAGTTACGCATTACAATGAAAACGCCGAGGCCATGAGAGAGGAGTTTGCAGATTACTTTGCAAATGAGGGAAATGTACCTACCTTTGATGTCAGGATGTTGGATGACGACATTGGAGCATCTTCGTCTAACGTCGTCGTAGATGTCATGTCACTCTGAGCACGAAGCCTTGGGTTTTCTTCTGGTCTTTGTAAACTTTCCGTTTTGTGTTCGGTGTCACCGTTTGTATTCGATGGAGCATCTTCAATCGCGTTCTATAATTAAAAAAAATAAACTTTTAACGTTAAATAATAAAAGAAAACTTTAAAAAATTACTTACATCTACGGTTTTTGAGTTTGAATTTGAAGGCGTACAATACGGCGAACTGTTATACCGATTATTACAATATGGTTTCAACCATTCCATTTTTTTGAAACACCAGAACTTTGGTTTGTATTTTTTGCTCCGCACCATGCATCGCAGGTCCTTGTTAAACTGAGCGCGAAGAATTTGAATTTTGGTTTTCAGATTCTCAACACTAACTTTAAGGCCCAATTTATCTAGTAGCACTTTGCAAATGCTCTCAAGGCATAGCTGTCTTTTGGAACGATTTAAATAGTCTGGATGCCGTTGATCATAAAGAGTTTTTTTTTTCCGCAGCTCGTTAAGAATGATTTCGATTGATGGCTTTGTCCACATGCCACTCTGTTCGTTCGATGATTTTTCTTTCCTCATTTTCAAGCCGTTTTCTGTGCTGCTTGCTGTTTGCTGTACCAGAGCACAACTCGAACTGTTTGTGTGTAGCTGTAGCGTGCTCGTCGAAGTTTACAACAACGATGAAGAGGAGAGAAGCAAAGAAGGCGGTAAATTGCCTCAGTTTACACGAACGAATTTTTGTTGCATGTATGTGTGAACTATGTGCTGTATTCGCTGATGTATCTTTTTCCCCTATATAAAGTGGGTGCAGGCAGACAACAAATTTGTGCTGGCTGCTTGGTGCTGTTTGTACTTGATGTCTGACTGCTGGTTGCCAGCTCGAGTGTACGAACGAATTATTTTCGGTGAGTGGTAGGTAGGTATCTATCTATACTTATATTATGTTTATTGCTTATGACATTTTACTTTTCGAAAATTTATAATGGGCATTTAATATCTATTGCTCTTGGTTGCTTTTGTTTTTTAAATGCATCTATGATGCTGATATTTGTGTATATCATGATTATGGGTTTGCAGTTGCAGGGTTAATGGACATGTTGCTGACCTTATGTTTTTCAGCTGAGTAAATACTTGCATACGTGGGTATTTGTATTTTTATAATTACACTGTGTTAGAAATTAAAAATCTTGTTAATTACTTTGGAAGTGACCTAGCACTCTAGCAGAGGTTGTAGCTTGTAGGTATTACTGAGTACATCAAAAATTTCAAGTTATCGTCAAAAAACCGTATTTCAATTTTTTCACATTTCAACAATTTTTTACTCAGTCATTTTTCGGTCAATTTCAGATTTTTTTACAGTTTTAAATAGAGGAATACTTGTTCTTTTTGAAAATATTTTTTTATTTTGCTCAAGCACCAAATTGGGTGTAGATTTTATGGACTGAATCTCAAAGTACAACATTTTTTAACCGTTTTTTTTTTTTTTAATTCGGAGACCGTTTTAAGCTACATTTTGTGTTTTTAAATTTTTTTTTATCAAAACAATTTTTACTCATAAAAATTAGTTAGGAATTGTGGAAGTTATGATTTTTTTATTTCAATTTATTGGGACAATCGAGGAAATGAAAAACTAATTTCTTTGATTTGTTATGGTCTTAAATTTTAAGAAAATATGTTATTTTTTGAAACTACGTTTGAAAAATTTTGATATCGTTTTTGGTTGCTCAGATATAAATTTTAAATGTTGTTCATTTTTTCTTGACCATGATAAAACAAGCTCACAAAAAAAAAGTGCCAATACTTTTAACCGGACCCGTCTATCTTTATGTATTTTGGCGTGTTGTCAGTTTTGCCCAAAAACCCTCAAAATTTTGAGGAAATTGCAAAAAATCATGAAAATTTGGGTTTTTTGCAATAAATTGAAATTTCTTTCTCGAGTAAAAAAATCATAACTTCCACAATTCCTAACTAATTTTTATGGATAAAAACTTTTATGGTTCAGCATGAATAGAACAGTAAAACTGTTCATAAAAAAAATTTTTAAAACAAAAAAAAAACAAAATGTAGCTTAAAACGGTCTCCGAATTAAAAAAAAAAAAAAACGGTTAAAAAATGTTGTACTTTGAGATTCAGTCCATAAAATCTACACCCAATTTTTTGCTTGAGCAAAATAATATTTTCAAAAAGAACAAGTTTAAAACTATACACAAATCTGAAATTGACTTAAAATTTTGAGGGTCTATGAAAAATTTCAAGTGCCCAGATATGATGTACTCAGTAATACCTACAACCTCTGCTAGAGTGCTAGGTCACTTCTAAAGTAATTAACATGATTTTTATTTTGTAACACAGTGTTATTATACCTAGAAGTTTATGGTAGGTAGGAATGTTTTTCAGTGATATTATTTTCGGGCAGGTAGGTAAGTACAAATTAGGTAGGTAGGTAGGTATAATGCTATATTTTTCTTAAATATCTAGGTGTTATTAATAGTTGGAGGTGATAACAAGGAAATATTACAAAAGAAGTTATTAGTTATTTATAAAAAGTTAACAGTGGCCTGATTATGGAATACGAAGTCGATCGTTTAAGATTCGATGTCCCCCTTTCGATTCGCCGCGAATCGCTCAATTATGGAATTCGAAGCGAATATTTCCAATATTCCAGTCTGTCTAAACACGTATACTTTTTTTCTTTAAGCCTGGTACGCTGCTCGCGCTAAATTTTAGCCAAGATAAAATTTCCATTAAAGTTATCGATAATTTGTTGGGACTCATTTTAGCCCAGCTAAAATTTTTCGATAATTTGTATGGGAGCTAAAATTTAGCGCGAACAGCGTACCAGGCTTTAGCTCGGAACAAACAAACAGTTTATGAAAAACAGCAACAAAAATTTCTTTCTAAATAAAACAAATACTTCACATTCGCCTCCTTAAACGATCGACTTCGTATTCCATAATTAGGCCACAAGGCCCGGATTTTAATGCACTAAAAAATAAAAAAAATACGCCTAAAATTTGCGCTTAAAATAACTTTTCGTGGGACCTATTCTGGTTGTGTGAATAAGTGAATCGAAAATATATTCACTTTTTCACTCTTAAAACCGATTCTCGTTCTCTAAAAAAATATATAAAACTGTACCGAATTTGAGCGTATTGCGATAGAAATTGCAAAATGTTTTGACGTCGATAGCAAATTCATTGGCTGCTTTTATTCACGAAAAGAGAATCACCACATGAATAGTAAAAGTGAAAACAATGTGAAAACTATTTGTTCGTTTCACTTATTCACAGAACCAGAATAGTCCCCTAGAAGTTTTTAAAATGAAAACCGACACTTTGGCGATTTGGTCTCAAAATTTTTTTGTATATATAAAAAAAAAAGCATTTATTGTGAAAATATGCTCGATGAGTACGGTGACCATATTTCTACGGGCAAAACCCGGGACAGGTAAAAAATTCGTTGGATTGTTTTGAAAACATTGGTTTTTCAAAAAAAAAAAAAACAAATTATAAAATCATAATTTTTCCTAATTTTGATATCAAGATTTCTTAAACTATTTTATGTAAACATTTTCGTTAAGGCTTGGCCACACCGGAGGGTACGCGGTATAGCGGTAACGATATTTGTACTAAAAAAATTCCAAACCTGAACGTTGATGTGTCAGTTTGGAATTTTTTTCATACAAGTACCCTCACCGCTACCCGTACCGCTACCGCATACCCTCCAGTGTGGCCAAGCCTTTAAATTCATTTTAGTCGTTTACGAGGAAGTCAGAAATCAAGAAAACGGGTTTATAATAGGTACTGTTAATAACTTCTTAAAGAATATTTGTTTAATCAAAATAGTGAAGCTGTTTTTAACATTTTAATTTAATTTTACTTAAATGACTTTCAACGACAAAATATGATAAGCTCATTAAATTCTGACCTTGACAGCATTGTTCAATGGGGAATAAGAAATCGTGTAGAATTTAATGCATCAAAAACACAATGTTGCTTACTATCATTAAAACGGAACCTTCCACCCATGCCACTATCAATGAGTGGCACTTGCATCGAGGAAACTGAGAAACTTTCCATTCTCGGTATGAGTGTAACAAACCACCTTCTGTGGAACGAACACATATTCGATGTCGCCAAAAACGCTGCGAAATGTTTAGGTTTTCTCCGAAGATGCAAGAAATTCTTCTCATCTTCTGATCTAGCTGTAATCTATAAAGCTTACATTCGACCAAAACTTGAATACAATTGTCACATCTGGGCAGGTGCTCCGATAACGTATTTGAGTTTCTTGGACAGAATACAAAAACGTGCTTTCAAAATGATAGATGATAGATCGATAACTGAGACAATTGCGTCCCTAGACCACCGACGTAATGTGTCATGTCTCTCCTTGTTTTATCGCTATTTTTATAAACAATGTTCAGATGAAATAGCTAGTTGCATTCCTCCCCTGAAAAAATTTAACCGTAATACTCGCGCTTCTAGGAATGCTCATCAGTTTACCCTTGAGCCCAACTTCGGACGTACCGTCAAATACAGAGATTCTTTCTTTAGCCGCACCACACGAATGTGGAATATATTACCCGCCTCTGTTTTTCCCTGCCATTTTAATGTCCAGAGCTTTAAAACTAATGTGCATCGGTTGCTCCTTTTAAATCCCTCCCTATTTTCCTGAAGCTCGCACTGTGTTTAACATATTAAGGGTATTTAACTCCCTTTAGTGCGCGTTAATTATAAAAAAAAAAAAAAAAAAAAAAAAAAAAAATCCAATTCAACATTTAAATATGTCCTTAAAACTCTTGAAACTAAGCCGATTTTTTCCCCTTTCATATCGTCGGTCCAAAGGAAAAACTCACTAATTACATAAGATTTCTATAGCAGTTAGTGAGTTTTTTCTTTGAGCAGACGATGTTGTTCACTTTTTCTGATGTAGCTTTTCAACCTGACAAACACCAGCTAAAACTAAATAATTGACGAAAAAGTTAAAAAAAACTAATGCTTTTATACGAAAAATTAAAAAACTTTTATTTACCAACCACTGTTTTCTTGTTTTCCGTACAAAGTATTTAAAATTTTGGATACAAAAATCAGAAAATGTAGAAATACGGGACAATCACGGGACAAATTACAAAATACGGGACACTTATACGTCTCGGGTTTCTTAAATAAAAACCCGGGACAAGCTATAGAAATACGGGACAGTCCCGGGCAAACCGCGACGGATGGTCACCGTATCAATAAGCCAAAATATGCATTTACTCCGTGTGTGAATTGCGTTAAATAGTTAACCCCGTGTAAAATTTTTGAGGTGAATAAAAAAATTTCAGCTGTCCTGTATGGCTTATTGTTTAACATTTATCTCTGCCCCTTTTCTGCCATGATACTCCTCTTTTATAAAAAAAAAAAAAACAAATCAAAACCATCTGCAAAAAAATTTAACCTAAATTTAACCAGGTCCCAGAGCCCATTACATTTTTAACAACTGAAATTTTTTTTTTTCACCTCAATAGTGTCAAAAATTTTACACGGGGTTAACTATTTAACGCAATTCACACACGGCCTTATATCAAAATATGCAAAAATATGCGCTAACGATTGAATACCACTTTAAAGAAAATCTCCGAGGTAGGTAGATAATAATTCACCTTGGGGAAAATGTCCTTCCTGTGTAGAAGAGTTTTAGTTTAAATATTATATTTATGAAATTCTATTTATACCTCGGTAATATAGAATAAATACATTTTATGGGTTATCGTAACCTTTATCATTACCTAAACACCTTTTTCCGAACATCTTTAGTAGCCGAAAAATATTAATTCCATATTTGTATACAATACAAAGTAGCCGTGCAGTTTTCACTCAAAAATTTACATATAATTTCGAAATAAAATTTTCTGAAAGACCAACCAAGGGCTGTAAAATTTTGTTAAATGTTGTAATTGTATTTCATTTATTAGTTTTAAAAAAACTCTTGATACTATTTACAATTCAGTCTTTTTAAATTAAATTATTTCTAAGAAGATAGTTAATTTTAAGTTTAAATTCATTCAACATTGTTATAGCTTTTATATCTCTAGGAAGAAGATTAAACATTTGAACTCCTTTGTAAAGAAGATTATTTTGTGTTTGCGCTCTTCTGTTTAACGGGAGCCGGAAGTCGCCAATATTCAATGTTTCGTTGGTTATATATTCCACATTTTTCTGTAAATAAACAGGATAAATACTATTTTTGATTTTAAAGATCATGATAAGAGTATTGAATTTTAGACGTGACTCAACATTAAACCATTTTAAGGACTGTAACATTTGACTGATTGGGGTCATTCTATCACACTTTAAAATTGTTCTCATTGCCTTATTTTGTAAAACTTGAAGCATATTTTTGTTTGCAATACTAGACATACATATTATTGACGAACAGTAGTTGAAATGTGGAAATATTATGGTATTGTATACCGTTAAGCACAACTCTGAGAAATGTTATTTCTGATTCTTTTTAAAAAGCCCAGTTTTTTTGAAATTTTATTATAGACGTAATTTAAATGAAAATCAAATTTTAATTTATTGTCAAAGTACACTCCTAGTATTTGATAGTGTTCACACTTTCCCCCACTATTTACACACATACATTTAGTTTTCTTAACATTTATCTTTAATTTGTTCTTGCACAACCAATTGTTCGCAACATTGATCTCATTTTGCATAGTGCTCTCACAATCCTTAAAATGTTTGCCACATATGTATATAAGAGTAACATCAGCAAAGAAGCAAACTTAAGAAACAGTTAAAACTCTACCAAAGTCATTTATGTACAACAGAAATAGAAAATCTAAAAGTTCTGCTCCTTGTGGCACACCAATGGATACTTTTTTTTGAACTGGACGAAGTATCTTTTAACTTGACATTCTGCGTTTTATTAGTTCCATTTTATACCATATTTAAACAGTTTTTTTGTAAGTAATTCTATGTCGATCGTTTCAAACGCCCGTTTGAGGTCCAAGAAAACTGCCAGTATCGTGTTACCCTTTTGTCATTCCTTTTTCCATTCATTGATAATCCAGCATATCGAGGTTTCACAAGAGTGACCACGCCTAAACCCTGATTGCTCTTCACATAAAAATATGTTCCTAAACCTTCTCATATGTGGGTAACATGTTTATCGGTCTCTAATCCTCTGCTTTTTTTTTGCATTTTTAACTTTTTCGACAGGAACAATAACAGCATTTTTCCAGCTTTCCGGGAATGTTCCATGGTATAGTGACAAATTAATTATTTTAAGTAGAGATAGTAGAACCACATCTTCACAATCTGAAAGAATTATGCAGTTTAAACCCGAGCAATCGTTTTTTTTATTCATAACTTTAACCGCTTCTTTAAGATCATTTAGGGTGCTTTGATGAAACCGAAAAAGATTTTCATATGTTAGAATGTTATCCGAATGGTGATTTTCGATAAGCCTATCGAATCTTTTTACAGCCGTATCTCAGTAAAAAATGACCGCATCGTGATAAAATAAAAAGGATGTGAAAGCTCTTTAAACGATATTTATCAATAAAATGTTCAAATAAACTCAAAAAAAATTGATTTTGCTCATAAAAAAGTAACAAGAAGTAAGTCATTTAGAACTGCAGAAATATGGTGTTTTACTTCATCTCAAATGTTCAAACCTTCACAACAGAAAAACTGCTTGATGAATAAGCCTGAAACTTTGCATATTAGTTCCAGGTATATTAAGCTTCAATAATTAAGCCTCAGTTTAATCTTTTCACCCATAGAAATTAAATAGCGGTACATTTTCTAAAAAACCGTAAAAATGCCTATTTTGATAGCTTTCCTAAATTAATCTCAAAAATAAGAAAACATTTTTTTTTACAAAACAAACTTATTTTCTTTGTAGAGAATTGAATGAAGTTTTTAAATGTGTCCTTAAATTTTCTGTTTAGTGATCCGTTGTTGAGATATTGACAGTCAAAGTCAAAAGTATGGTTTTTGGTTTGATGACTGATATTGCAGTGTAAAAAAAATCGTAAGTTTGAAACAAAAGAAATTCTAAAGCCAAATAAAAAGCCTTTCTAAAAATAATAATCATTTTATCAGAAAAAATTTTCCCACTTCCTTACGAGAGAAGTAAAAACATAAAAAAATTAGAAAATTTTGGTTTTTGAACATTTGCAACAATTTTGCTATTTTACCGTTAGAAATAAAATAATTTAATATTTAATCCTAAAAGAAGAATAGAGCTTTCATATCCTTTTTATTTTATCACGATGCGGTCATTTTTTACTGAGATACAGCCTATCGAAAATCACTAAAAAAATCACGATTTTTTTTTGTTCCCTTAATTTTTTGGGCTAGTGTATTTAACGCAATTCACACACGGCCTAAATACAGCTTTGTTATATAAAAAAAATTCTTTTACGTTTAAGATTGCCTAATGCATTATGGAACCATCCTGCGCATTTATCATTCGTTGTATAAGTTCTTTGTAAAACCGAAAGACCTTGGTTTATTGCAAGATCAGCTTCTCTTTTTTATAATATTTTTTGTAAAATTTAAGCTCCTCTTTTTTTTCCAATCCTCTCCGCAGTGCTGTTTTAGGAGCTTGTCGACCTCTTCAATCTTTTCCTCGAACACCTTTTGGTAGTTTGTCTAACTCCATGAGAGCAAGGCTTTTTCCAGGTTTTATAACGGTTCGTGCCACTCCAACGTCGGACCTATAACTAAGCTCTTTCTTTCCCCTTACTCTGATAGAGGTTCCAACTTTGGTAATTAATAACAAATCGCTTTGTTGGCTTGAATTTAAAATGCCAAAATTTGGTTGGTTTCAGGTATTCATGTGCAACTTCTTTCCAATCGTACATTGGACAGTTTTCTGATCCATCAAATCTCACTACAGTTTCATTGTTTTTGAAGATTTTGAAGTATTCAGCTATATTTTAGTGAGAAATATATGATATACATATAGCCCCTTTTTGAAAGTAAAATCATTTTTGTATGAAAAATAGCACTGGTTTGAAAGTGATTAAAAAATACATAGCCCCAATTTGATTGCCTCGCAACTTTTCAAACTGCGATATCTTTTGATTTTAGGAACATTTTGAATTGAACTAATAATGTACTCTTTTAGCTTTCTTTGAGACGAAGATTTTGGGATACCACACACCATTCATGCCAAAAACTATTATAGCCCCGTTTTGAAACTTAATGTCACTCACTATACTTAGCTGAATTTCTCTTTCCAACTTTAAAAACTTTTAAAGATTTTTGAAAATTCCAAAAATAGGGACAATAAACCAGTGTAGGCAGTGGCGTATCCAGAAAAAATTTTGGAGGGGGCTGGAAAATTTTACTAAAATTTTTTAGAGGGTAAATTTGCGAAAAAATTTTCATTTCTTTTTATTAATCTTTGATCGAGAGTTAAACGCTGTGCTGCGGTACTGAAAGTGGTATAGTAGCATTATACTGCTCTCGACAGATTCGTACTACTGTCTCCTCCTTTCACATTCAGAGTACCTAGTGTTTTTTCAAAGTTCTCGTGTCCCAAACATTTTACACAAACAGCAAGGAGTTGAGTCATCCTTAAAAAAAAATACATTATTTCGTTCGAACTTTGTCATGTGCTGAATCCAAAACTGTTTACAGATTTATCCCTATCACGTCAAGAGTTTTTGAGCTATACTCTTCAATATTTTCGTTATATACGCCCATGTTCCACAATTCGATCGACAGTGAATTCAAATCACTTTTCAATTTCACGTGAAATGAAATATCAATATTCTTCATTTCGATCGGTTTCGAAAACTTCGAAATTGCTGCTAACTGTCAAAAATGAAGGATCTTCCATTTTTATTTTGTTTCTAAAGTGAAATTACTGCAATTGCAGATTCATTGAAAAAGGCCCCCAAATTCACGAACAGTAACATAGTGAATTGAATTCGATCAGAAAATCTAAATGAGTAAAAAAATGCAGAACGCCTATTTCACTTTCGGCAAGTAAATACGCAAAAAGTGGAATGCAGAACGTGAAAGTCTCAAAAACTAATTTTGAATGAAATGCTTTTTGATGTTTAATCCGAAATATATATGTATGTTTTTTCGTAATATGTTGCTGTTTCAATCCAAATCGGAAGCGCAAACTGCAATTTACTTAAAGAAACCTGTTGGCCACTTAGATTTTGAGATATCAAAAATTTCTATTTCCAATTTCTTTGAGAAAAATATTATTAAAAAAAAATGTAAATATACTTAAGACGATCAAATACGGAGTTTTGAGATTGAATAAGAAGTTTTGCAATAGGGGTATTCACGACCCGGTTTAACAAAAAGGTGTAAAAATGCAAAATTTTGTTTTCTACTACCGCAACTACAATAGACAAATTTTGCAATAGGGTTGGGGTATAGCAAAAGTGTAAATGTGTAAAAAAAATTTTAGTCTGTATATTTGGTTGTTTTATTTTAAGAAAATGTTACACTTTTACAACGATACAAGACCATTTGCATCGAATTGTGAATACCCCTAATAATTTAACAGTGATGTAATTGGAAGTCAAAATACTAATAAAATGATCTAAAGAATTCTGAATTGGACTAAAATCCGAAAAACAAAAATTATCCCAACCCTCATCGTCAGCTTAGGCTCTTACTCAAACAAACCCAAACAGCTGTTTCAGAATTTCGAGGGGGCTCGAGCATCTGTGCTGCCTCTAAATCTCTAAGATTTACGAACAAGTTTCAGTTAATCATGTAAATTATGATGAAATCAGCTAAATAAAAACATGATCTTGAAGGCTTGGGGGGGCTTGAGCCCCTGAGCCCCCCCCCTCAATACGCCACTGAGTGTAGGTAACACTATACATATACGATTTCTTTTCAGGCTGCTGTTATAAAACGAAAGTTGGAAATTGAGTTTTTATAGAGTAAAAAATTTTTTTTAGTTAAAAAGTTCTTTGTTTGACATCGCTCATTTCAAAAACCACTTGTTTTCATTTTTAAGGTCCATTCCCTATCACACTTATTTGTGTTTGGTTCACCAACCTTATTTCTCTCATTTCAATAAAAACAATCTGGTCTATTTATTAATGGTTATAATTACTCTAAATTTATGCAAAATTTTTCAAAATTTTTTGATAAGGTAAATGTACTACAAATTTGTCTCTTTTTTTTATTCATTTTGATCGAGAGAAAAGCGCTGTGCTGCGGTACTGAAAGTCGTATAGTAGCATTTTACTGCTCCCGACAACTTCGTACTACTGTCTCCTCCTTTCACATTCAAAGTAGCTATTTTTCCAAGTTCTTGTATCCCAAACATTTTACACAAACAGCAAGGTGTTTAGTAATCTTAAAAAAAAAAAACACTTTTTCGTTCGAACTTTTTCATGTGCTGAATTCAAAACTGTTTACTGATATATTCCTATTGGGGTTGGTAAATGCGTGAAATGCGCTACCGGTGGTCAAAACAAAAACTAAAATTAACATGACGGAAGGAGCTAGCATCCAACATTTTACTTTTTTTTGTTAGGTCTTTTGACATGGACGCCATTTTTAGAAATACAAAATGTAAACATCCGTCCTGTTAAAATTAGTTCAAAAGTTTAAACTACGGCGCTAGCAGTATGTGCTCTAATCGCCAATCACGTCTAGTTTTTGAGCTATACTCATCACTTTTTTCGGTATAAATGCCTATATTTCCGCAATTCGACTGGAAGTGAACTGGCATCACTTTTCAATTTCACGTGAAATTGATCTTCGATCGATTTCGAAAATGCTTCGAACTGTCAAAACTGAAGGATCATCCATTTTTATTTTGTTTCTAAATAAATAACTGCTACTTTGAACATGGATGCAATTTTATTGGAAAAAAGCAGAATTTAAAAGAAAAAATAAGAAGTTACATTTTGCGAGACATATGAAATATGTAAGTGAAATGCAGAACATGGGCGATATAATAATAAAAAAAAAAAATTTTAAAGAAAAATGAATTAGATAAAGTGTAAAGCCAATGAGGTTGCAAACACAGAGGCAGTGATGAATTATGATATTTCATGCCTCATGTGTTTTATGTATTTTGTATTAAATTAACAACAAATAAACATTACAAAACAATTAAGATATAAGTTTTGATAATATTTTATCCAAAAATTAAAGATTCATTGAAAGAGATACCAAGTTCACGAGCAGAAACAAAGCGAATTGAATTCGATCAGAAAATCTAAATGAGCGAAAAAATGTAGAACACCTAATTTCACTTTCGGCAACGCAAGTGAATGCTCTAAAAGTGAAATGCAGAACGTAAAAGTCTCAAAAACTAATTTTCAATGAAATTCTTTTGATCCGAAATATATATTTTTTAATAATATGTTCCTTTTTTAATACAAATCAGAAGCACAAACTGGAATTTGCTTAAATAAACCATTAGTTATGTTGACCACTAAGATATTGAGATATAACAAATTTGTATTTCCAATATTTTTGAGAAAAATATTATTTTTGAAAAAAAGTAATATACTCAAGACAATAAAATACAACGTGATTGCATAAGAAGCTTTGCAAAATTTAACGGTGATGTAATTCGACGTCAAAATACCAAACAAATTATTTGAAGAATTCTGAATTGGACTAAAATCCTGAAAATCTCAACGTCAACTAAGGCACTTACTCAAACAAACACAAACAACTATTTTAGAATTTGGAGGGGGCTTGATCATTTGAGCTGCCTCTAAATCTCTACGATTTACGAAGAAGTTTCAGTAAATCATGTAGATTATGATGAAATCATCTAAATAGTAATATGATTTTGGAGGCTTGGGCGGGGGGGCTTGAGCCCCCTGATCCCCCCACCCCCAAAACACCACTGCTCTTAAGTCCCTGAACTTAAATTGTTTTGGAATGACCGGTATAACTTGAAGGGGAAGGATTGTATTAACTTTTTTACCCAGAATAATCATCTACCTCTGAGCTCTGAGTAACCACTTTCAGCAAAAAAAATCTTTTTAAAAAAATATGACTTAAGTGGTTTTTGCAATTCAATTCAATCAAAAAAGAGAGAGCCAAATTTTAAATTTTTGAGTGCCAATGGGTGCCCAAGTGCCAAACCCATTTAAAAGTTTGGCACTTATGTGCCTGTTTCTGTAGAGCTGATGTGCAGTTGAAAGTACTAGATTCTACTCATGACTCATTAAAAAGGAACGCAGTCATTTAAATCTGCAAGTGGTGCCAAACACTCGAACATTTTCAACGATCGCTTTAATTAGAAGAAAGAAATGTTGATAATCAAAATTGACGATCGAAACAGTGACAGTCAACTATCAACTTAGCCGATTAAATTACCATCAAAAACCTCAATTACTCGTCTCATGTGTAGGTTAAAATAATAATGGTTGATGTTTCTGGGAAGTAAATACATAAAAAAAACTTTCGCATAGCCTATGCCGACATAAACATTTTAGAGCCTTATCATTTAAGATGAATTTCAAAGCACAATAACCTTATCGCTTTATTCGTTAGTTTGTGTTTCGTTTTGAATGGCTATCTGGCCCCAATTCGTTTAAAATTAGGAGCACTCTATCAATCACGTTCTTGTTATCTTATCAGTGTGTATTTTTATACCTAGCAAAGGTTTCCTGCCTGAATGGTGGGAGATTATGCAAAAGTTTACTTTGATTTTACTTGGTTCCAAAATTACGTACTTATATTTAAACAAAAAAAAAACTTTCTTATCTCGACAAACTTTTATCTCAGATTCCAGCACTTAGGTTCAGAATGAGATAAGGTTATACAGAGATAAGATTGCTGCCTGCCCGAATTGAAATAAATATTGCTTTTGTGATAAGTGAATTCACAGACCAATAAAACGTTTAGTGATAGTGAATAATAACACTGGTCGACAAAATATCATTTTCGGGATGATGATGATATTGATGAACATATTTTGTAAATGTCATAGATCATTTCTGGCCTTGCGTTCGAAATTCAGCACATAAAAAAATGTAATTTCGATATGTATCTGGTAAAATAAAACTAGCCGGCTAGTATAGTATTACTACAAATAAAGTATTGCAGCCCAGTAAGAACTAATCAAGTTTCTGCACCGTTTAGGTAATAAGGTCGGTTTTAAAGGGTGATATGAAAGTCATCACCGATTAGGCGAAGCACATCAGTGGTCGCCTTCATAAAAAACAGTGCTCCGAATGGGTGCAACCACCAACCAGATGCTGATCCATGAGAAAATGGTCAATGATAGAAATTTGATAGCTATAATGTTGAGAATAATAATTTCTTTCTTTAAGTTTTTTTTTTATTGTAGTTGTAGTAAGCGCGCTCTAAAGGGATTAATCTACCCTTAACTCTTTGCCACCGGGTACATAGGGGTTAAGTCATAAATGATAGTTTGCAAGAAAATGCGAAGTTGAGCTAATCGATGAATTTTTGAGCATTGATCCTCTTATTTTTTTTAGGAAAGAGTTGTTCCAAATTTATGTTTTTGATACCAAATAAAAAAGAAAAAGAGGTTATTCTTATTAAATCGAAACAAGAAAGTTGCAATTTTGTGACTTAACCCCTTTTTACCCGGAGGCAAATAATTATGAACACTGAACGAGTGTTAGGAAAAAAGGGAAGGGTTTGAAAGGAGATACCGATGCACATTAGTTTTGAAGTTCTGATTTTTGAAATGGGTTTGAAAAATACATGCGTTATACATTCGTGTAGTGCAGCTAAAGAAAGAATCCCTGTATTTTACATTAGGTACATCAGAAATAGGAATCCCTATGATGAATGCCGACAACTTGCTAATTTGAAAATAATGAATTTTCAGTGAGTTAGAACATTTTGAAAAGTAAAAAATATTTTCATATTTTTTTTTTTTTAATGTTAAATTTGACGAATATCTTTAGAATGGTTATGTCGTTTTCGATTGGTTTCACTCGAGGATTCACTCGTTCTGAAATCCAATGAAACGGTTGGAAACGCTTCCACTCAATTCTGTTATTTTGCGTTTGTGTAAAATTTTAAATGTCAAAAATTTGAATTAATTTTTTTTTCTGGCAAACTAATGACATGGTATTAAAGTTGTAAAACTATAATTATGAGGACGACGACGACAAGATGATGGTAATAAATTATTCCATCGCTTTAATGCATTCATTTCTATTTATTAATGAATTTCAATTTCTGAAAACAATTAATTCTTGAATTTAAAAAAAACACACTGATTGAGTTTTTTTTTGGCATTTGAATATTTATGTATTAGTACTTTTTGAGTGGATTCTGATTTGAAATCGAGAAGAGAATTTCTCTTCTCAGAATCGTTCTAGCTGTCATTTTTATGCCAATAAAATGGTTTCAGAAGGCTTCTGAATGCTTCCGGACGCTTCTGGACGTCCAATCGAAAACGACATTAGATTAATCAAACATTATAACATGCCAAACGACCAAGCAGATCTGACCTAGGCTAGATCCAAAACGTTCAAAAAATTTATTGTCTCTAAGCAGATTGCATATCAGCTCTGTAATAAGTGTCCTAACAGGACACTGTTTCATAGGTAGACACGCCATAAGACTTGGCGTAGTCTCTAACGACTTCTGTAGAAGTTGCCTTGATGAGGAAGAAGAAGAAACAATCCAACATCTTCTCTGCTCATGTCCTGCCCTTTCCAGTAGACGTAAAAAATACTTGGAAAAATACTTCTTAGAAGATATAAGTGAATTAATTAATACTGACATCTTCAACCTTCACCGCTTCATTAAAAGATCCAACTGGTATAATTAGTGAGGAATTTCCTTGCAAAATCATGGTATCACAACGGACCAATAAGTGGTCTAAGGGCCAGTTGTACAAATATTTAATCCGTGGTTCAGCAACTTTTATCTTCTGATATCGGTAGCAAGGCTGAAGTTTAGCCCCGGTTCAAGGTTCATATATGTAGAAACAGACACATTCATGCTTGAACCGAAGTTGACCCGCAGCTAATCCGCCGAAATCGGTGGGTTAAATTCCTGAACCAAGGCTGATCCACTTTTGTACGACTGGCACTAAGTGTGTCAGTCGTTTTCCTGACCTAACCTAACCTAGATTAATGAAAAAAGTTAGCAAGACCTTTTTTGTGGAGCAATCTGTTTCCTACAAGAATATGTCTTGCGCGTTTGATTATTATAATTTTTCAATTTGTTACAAAATTAAGAACAAAAACGAATTCTTAACCCTTTCGGACCCAGCGTTACTCTCATGTAACATTTTTTTTTAAATTCGTAAAAAATATTAAATTAAACAATTTTTTAGGTTACGATGGCTTAATTGAAAGATAATAATGCCTAGTTACTGGATTATTACAAAAAGTTAGTCAAATATCATACTTTTAATTTTTTTTATCGATAAAGGGACTGAAATTCACATTTTTTTTTATATATGGTCATAATTTTGAAAAAAAGATATAAAAAATGTTAATGCAGAAAGTGTTTTGTTTTTTTGCTTAGAAGAAGTAGCATACATTATAGTTTCATAAAAAGTTATTTTCTCAGTTCTCCGACTTTTTTTGGTGGTCATAGGCAGTGCATGTTACTTACATATAACATGAGAAAAACACATTAGTTTTGCTATTTATTATTTTGGAAAATAACTTTTTGCTGTTCATATTTCTTAGTTGTGATGTTTTTGATCCGATAATACCGAAAAAACATTTTTTAATATTGATTTTCATAGCTTGGGTTTAAGATTTTCTCGATTTTTTGACCTCAAATATCTATTAAACGGTTAGATAAACGAAAAAAGTATGTGGGGCCTTTTTTTTAGAACATTCAATTTCCTACAAGAATATGTAAAGAAATTTTCAAAAAAGTCAATTTATAAAGAAATTATTTTTTTTTAGTAGAAGCTTGATGTAAAAATGGAAAATTGCGAAGCGGAGGACCTTCCCTTTAATATAAAATTTGGTGTGTATATTCTAGAGGTGCCTAGCAATCGAATTTTCGGAGTACGAAATAAAAAAAAAAAGAATTTCGATTTTTTTGACCCACCCTACATAACATACCTTGATTGTCAAAATTTTTCATCCAAATCACTTTTACGTTGAAAAAAAAAAACAGTAATAAAATTTGTGCTTCTTCAACTAGTGCAAGTTGCAACTGATGGTGTCACGAACCGGGTTGACCAATTTAAAGATAGGCTTCACTAAAAAAGTAGCCTGGTTATCTACCTTTTATGGCGTTATGGGAAATAAACTCCTGAGAGGCAATTGAGTTCCAAGCCAAATATACCCCAATTCCAATAGTAACAATATGAAAACAAACTTAAAATTCTCTATTCAACATCTTCCCCCTCTTCCTTATTTGGTGGAAACCTAGAACGCAGATTGCGCTTGATTTTAGCTGATGGTATAAGGAGGCAATATCATGCGCAGGTAGTCAGTAAAAAGAACTGTTAGATGAATGAAAAAAAAATTTGGCTTCCTAAGTTCTTGACAGTTTCCCTATTGAAATTGTTGTGGTTTGTTTTGGAAATTGTTGTTGCTTTTGACTTTGACAAATCAAACTTCACAAACTTATGTCTCCATTTTGCAAAATTTGCACAGAACAAAAATGAAAACGCTAATGATATTACCTTGTCTTCTTATTCCATAGTTTTAGCTGACAATTTTTCTCTTCGTTTTTCTTTACTTGATTTGCTGGTGCTAAATTTTGACAGATACAAAATATGCAGTTGGAAAATGTGATTTTGTAAGCAAAATTTGGCTGAAATTCTTGAATAAATTTAAGGTCTGCTAAATTTTGGATAAATAGTCAGCAAAGCTTAACATTTTGTATTAAACAGAGATACCATCTTATTAAGGTATCTCTGGTAAAGGTAAGAACCTGTTTTTTTTTTTTAGTTAAAAGCTGTGAGCGTTATAATCACATACTTAGCTTCAGTTATGTCCTGTACAATTGCATAAAACTCGTCAAAAAAAAAACTAGTAAAACGATAAATAAAGGCATATTGCCCCAAAAAGTTTTTCATGCTTGGTCTAATGAGGTAAAGAGTTGCAGGATTGTATGTCTACACATACATCAGCATAACTTGGTTCATGATTCCCAGGGTGAAGGACACTCACGGCCTAAGCAGGAATTCAACAAACGCGCATAAACTAAACGTAGCCGTGATGGTAACGAAAAAAATAATAAAAAGAAAAAAAAATTACTTGAAAACCCCTTGCAACGAAGGCAAGTTCAACATATCCGTGCCTCGCACAATATCTGTGCCAATCTAGAACCAGTCATCATAATATACATATATGTATCTACATTCGCAACACAAAACGGAAAATAACATTTGCTAGTATTAGTGTTAGTAAACTTAAAATATACCGTTACCGACCAAGAGTTGTTTATGTGTGCTCTTATCGATTAGTTTTACGTACCTACAATACGTGTAAAGGGCACACACCCCAGGAACCAGGATATGCAGCCCCATAGTTCACGCTCCGAGGAAAAAAAGAATAGGAACAGAGCTTTATCGATCCAAAAAGCGCTTTACTTGTTCGCTTGTTCTCGATTGCCGGATTCTTGTGTACATCAAGTTTTGAGTGCGCTGGTTTGGATTGCATGTGTATGCGTAGCGTGCCTTCGTCGTCAGGCTGGCCTGGCCTGGATGGAAACAGAAAAACAAAACAATAAAATTGCGCTGAAAAGTTGGCCATGGTCTGGGACAAAGCAGCCATAGCGAAACTTTAAGCTTTTGAAACATTTACACAACAGCAGATTACGAGCAAGTTTACCTAATCGATATTATTGCACAGTGTTATGTAGCTAAAAGCGTGCACGCGAGAGAGTGGTAAAACTGAGCCCCAACGTTTTGGAATTGAAAGCTGACTAAATCATTCATATTCATTTGATATAGTGTTGGTATGCAGCCATAGGGTGGACTATTGATTTTCTCATCCCATACGGCAACTATTATAGGTACATAGTAAATGTTCAGGACAACTATTGGTTTTTGTTTCGTAACGGAAAAGTTGTATATAAATATACACTTGCAAAGCTGTCGGTGTGTAGAGTAGCTCTTTGGAGGTTTGTAACGTCAGCCTAATTTGTTTCACGGTTTAGCGTACTTCAAAGGACTGTAGGTAGGTTTGACGACGGTTTTTTGTCTCTGATTTGGGGGAGGTTTGAGACATAGAAGCTAGGTACATAAAACCTATATGTACATATATGAATGCATGTATACTTACCAAGTATTTGTGATTTTGAATGGAAGTTTTCTATAGAAGAGCTTTTTGGTTAAGGACTTACATCACATAAGAGGGGCAATTAGAAATAGCAGGGGTAGATACATAGATTTAGTAAACGGTTTAAAATGCACGAAACATGCTTTATTTTAATCAAGAGAAGTTTTTCGAAAAGAAAAAGTTTAGCATTAGGTTCAGCATCTTTCATGTTGAACTAAATAAATGGATTCTTTCAACTTTAATACATACATACCTATTAGTATGCCTGTTATTTCCAAAACCACCGCACCGTTCGGATCCGAAATATCCTGATCATAATTTAAAACGAAATAATGTACCTTTAAGCCTGGTACGCTGCTCGCGCTAAATTTTAGCTGAGATAAAATTCCCATACAAGTTATCGATAACTTGTATGGGATCCATTTTATCTCGGCTAAAAATTTTCGATAATTTGTATGGGAGCTAAAATTTAGCGCGAGCAGCGTACCAGGCTTTAAGCTAAAAGGGTTTTGAGAAAAAAATAATAAAAATCCCTAGGTAGGTACCCGTTCGAATCACGAACGTACCATACTCTCCAATTTAGGGCTGCCAGACGTCCCGATTTCGCCGGGATATTCGCGACATTTAGACCCTGTCCCGATATCTGTCCCGATTTATAAAATGTCGCGGCTTTGTCCCGCCATTCCGTTTCTTAAGCAGCGACTGGGAGCTAATGTTAAAATTCAATGAAACCTCAATGTAAGACTTTTCCCTTAAAATGGATGAAAATGGTTTTTTTTTCTGTTTAAACTCACACAAGGCAAAAAAAAAAAAAATTTTAAAGAATTTTAACCGTCTTGACATTCATGATAAACATGTTCTTAAAATATTTTGTTATGTGTTGAAATTCATAAGTACCTACGATAACCTTGTAAGATTTCAGAAAATTTAAATCTGTAAGTGCCAAAACCTTACGTACCTAGGTACCTAACCTACTCCAAAAAATGAAAAAAATGTCGAGCCAGATGAAAACCCCATTTTTTAACAATGATGGGATGGCGGGAAAACACGGGTTCAGAGTTTAGATGGATTAAGATTCTTATAGGTATCCAAGTTTATTAGAGGTGATAGAATGTCTGATCAATGGATGGAATAGCAGTTTTTTTAATCTAATCTACTGTAGATTGACTTATAGATTATCTACAAGTGAATATGATTGATACGCGAAGTCTCTAATAAACACTGATCTGCAAAATTTATCTTTTTTTTTCTCCTTCAAATAATTTTTTGAAATTATTAAAGACTTGACTTTCCTCAATCTAAATCTGGTTTCAGAAAAATTCTAGCACGTACCATTTTTTTTAAATGATTCTTGAAAAACATCAGTATTTTGAAGAAAAAAAATTAAAATGTTATTCGTATTCAGCTCAAATTTAGAGGAGTTAGTTCTCATAATACGATCTATTATATGACACCAAATTTGTATTTATTAATTAAGGGATCGTATCGGAATTCCGCTTTTTATAATCCCGTTTTTCGAAAATCCCGAAAAAAAAGTTTCAAAATCCCGTCTACTAAAATACCGATTTTTTAAATCCCGTCTTCTGAAATCCCTCATTTTAAAATCCCGTCAAATCCCGAAAATCACGTTTTTTACAAAATACATGCTTAATGCATAAATCAAAAAAACATAAGAAATAGACAAAAAATTAGTAAAACTAATTTTTTTGCATCGTAAAGTCCACAGAATATGTACCTACAACACATTATGAAAACAGTATTTCTTTTATAAAAAAACATAAAATGATTAAAACCTTAAATTGAGTTCACAGGTAAAAGAAATTTTATTTTGATATTTAATTAATATCAAAACTGTTGAAATGCATCCAAATATAAGTTGAAATATAATTAAATGAAATTTCTTTTGATTGTGTAGTGTGTACTTAATTTAAGGTGTAATCATTTTAAGTTATTATAAATCTATGAGATTATTACGATTTGATTGTTCTTCTGAAACTTTAAAGTAAATATTAATTTGTTAATTGATTTCTTTTTAATATTACATTGTTTACTTTTTCATATTTTTTTTATATATTATATTTTTTTGTTAAAGGTTATAATAAGCTAAATGCGTTTTGAAAAATCTCATCTTTAATTTGTTTTAATTTTTCACTATCCCGATTTTGTAATCAAAACTAGTTGTTTTATTTTAAAAAATCGCTCGATTTTTTAAAATCAAACAACTAGTTTTGATTTCAAAATCGGGAGAGTAAAAAACGGTATTATAAAAATCGGGATTATAAGAAACGGGATTATAAAAAGCGGGATTATGAAAAACGGGATTTTAAAATCGGGATTTAAAAAAACGGGAACATAAAAAGCGGGATATCGAACCCAACCCATTAATTAAAGTTTAAACACATTTTAAGGTACTGATTTATAAAAACAGCAAACATTTTAAAATCCTGCAGTATTAAGTTAATCGCACATGAACAAAAACATTTTAATTAGAGGAAATGTAAAACCTCAACGCCCGTTATGTTTAAAAAGTCAAATATGTTAATAAAATTGAAAAAAATACATTTAAATAAATTGATACGGATTTTGTTATTTTATATTCTATTTTTCTATTTAGAAATATCTAATTTTTATAAAGCATTCTTGTAAAGCTTCAGATTTGTTTGTCCCTGGGACAAAAGTATACTTTTCTTATGGTTTTTTGGTGTGCTTAGTTCAAATCCGACAGTCAGACAAATTCTATCACGTCAGGATTTTGAGATCAATCAAAATCAAAAAAGCAAGTTTTTTCTAAAAAAATCCCAAAAAAACTACTATATCTCAAAAACGAGAGCTGACCGAAATTTTTTAAATTCGAATTCGAAATCAGCATGCTTAAATCCAATAGAAAAGTATACTTTTGTTCTTGGGAGAAAGAAATATGAAATTTTATAAATCAGTTGCTTTATGGTAAAATATGCCAAACCTACTTAACTTACTTAAATTTAGATATCTCGGAGAAGAAAAGAGATATTGAGAAGATTGAAACTGAATTTAAAAGGAAAAAACAATTCCTTCCATAAACTATAAGCAAATTTAGTTGCAAATGATTACCTTACGCCAAAATATTGATTCAAAAAATGGGTTTTCGAGGGAATATCTAAAAAAACGTGACGTGCTAGAGAAATTCTGAGTTCGGATTCGCAATCAGCATAGGGCCAATGTGGGTAAATGTAAACAATTTCATGTCTTTTTTTTCTTCTGACTTTAGATTTTAATATGTTTTAAAGGAACAACTTAAATGGTATCTTCAAATGCAAAAATGAAATGATGGCAATTCTTCTCTATAAATATGAACAAATATTTCCCAAATTGTTTAAATAACTGTCAAATATGACATGTTTACAAATACCCCACCATATTTGTGTTTTTTTACAAATTCAGGGTAAATGTAAACGGTGGTTTAAAATTTAGAATTTCTCCTTTATCATTTGGATAACGACTTGAAAAACGTTCAAGAAGGTATTTGACAAAAACTTTTTCAAATTCCAATAAAAGTTTTTGTTTTCTTCCTTTGATTCTTTATATAGGCACCCAATATGCATCCTGAGCAGCTCTGAACGTCATATTTTTTTTTTTTTACCTCAAAGACCGATTTTGCAACATCATACACTGAAAATGATGTTGTTGGTACTTTAAAATGTGACTCCGCGGCACTTTACCAATAGTAATTGACTAAAAATACTTTATTTTTATTAAAACCAATAATTTCAGCAAAAATATATGTTTATATTTACCCCCAGAATACGTTGTTTTATTACGTTTACGTTTACCCATTATGAAAAATATTCTGGGGTAAATGTAAACACATGCAAATCCACATAAATGTCCTGTATTTTAAAATTTGTTTTTTTCACATAGAATCTACATCAAAATTAAAAACTAAAAAGTATATGCAAATTATACTGACTTAATTGAATCTGCAAAAATATTTAATTTTATTGAAAGACTAACGACTTGTTTGACACTTTAAAAAATTATCTTTCACGGAAAATACGCTCGTCGAATGAATTCTCTCTTGACAGCAATGAGCTTGACGTATAAGTTAAAAGATACATGCGTCCGCGATTTGTACTTATGTATGCATCAAAGAGATTTAACTGAAGCTTGTTATGAGCCATGTTCTCATTTACCCCTGTTTACATTTACCCACATTGACCCTATACAAAAATCCTATAGAAAAGTATATTTTTATTAAAAGGAGAATTTCCTTGCAGACCAGTGTAAATTAGGTACCGTTCGATTGTGTTCAATTCACACCATGCGGATTGTTGAGGGAACATTGCTCTGAGTTCAACCAACGGCGAAAAATAATTAGGGTTTCGTATTTCGCACACACTACCTAATACTGCGAAGATAAACCTCTCACTGCACTGCAATGAACCTACCTACCTTCTGAATACATCCGTTGGAAAAAAAATATCCACCTCTTGGAAAGAAAGCTTCTAGAAACAAAAGAAAAAAAATTTCGCAGTAATTCTAGAACTTGGAAATAGGGATATAAATAGATGGCGCGGACACAGACCGGATACAGTTTAATTTTAAAAGTGACAGATTTACAGTACAAGGTGAAATAAAGTTTTGGATATCGTAAGTAGTAAACAAAGTTATTTAAATAGTACCTAAGTGTGTTTTTTGTTACGACCGAACTTAACTGGACAAAAAAAAACCCACCGGGTTTAACCGGAAATCTTGGCAGAACTTCATATTGAATGTTCCGAAATCAGCAGACACAAACAAAATTTAAAATTGTCATATTTTTCACAATTTTCACAATTTTTCTTGTAATTTTCTTGTATGTTTTATAAAGAGATACAAAAATGTATGCTACAAAAATGTAGTCCAGAGAAACTCTGCAACAACTCCAGAGTTAGCTCATCTGGCATTGCCTACAGCAATAGACGACATTAGGTGTGTTTTTTATTACCACCGGTCTTAACTGGGGGCCTATTACGTAAAACGATTATCGTTTAAATCGGCTCGTTATCGTTGAAAAGCGACTACGTAAAACGATTATCGTAGAAAAACGATGACACGCGACTGCGTAAAACGATAATCGTTTAAGGCTGAACGATACTCGTTTTTTCAATACGACGGACATTTTGCTGTCGTTTGGCTTTCGTTTTGGTTTTGTTGTAAAAAATATTTTGTGTCTACTAGTGACATTCCTCTTGAAATAATTGAAATAGAAAAATAATGGGAAGAGAAGATGTAAATAAATACATTTTTTATTCGTGGTTTAACTTTAGTTTTTTGTTTTTTTTTTTGTCAAAAAAAAATTTCGTGTCTGCCAGTGATATTCCTGTTCGGACAAAACTTATGAATTTTCTTAAAGTTAAATCTAAGAATTATTTACCAAACACCCAAGCCAAGGCTTAATCAAAAATACATTGGAACAATTTGGCAGACACTCTCAACTCAATGCAAGTGTACCTCCGGAAAAAAACATCGAGGGTTGGAAGAGCGTATGTTCTTTTAAACATAAAAAAATATTAAAATCCTCAAATATTAAAACGATTTGTATTTATTTTATTAAAGCACCACAACTCAACATACAATAAAACAAACAATTGATTTCAATCTTCATGGCCAATTGGCAATGGCAGAGATAAAGTTCTCGGAGAGATGATTTTCTTCTTTAAACTTGTAAAATAAATAGTTGAAATCAAGAAATATGTCCATAACTCCAATTTTATCTTCTTCTTCCTTTTTCTCGGCGCTGTTATGATCTCGATGTCGAGGGGATCATAACCTTCCCACGTTACTGCTTCACACTAGTGATCCGCCTGTGGGGTTCGCCCGGTTGACCTCAGAAATCGGCGGCAAGCCTCCCGGTTTTGTATTGTTCCGTTTCTGAGGCCAACTGAATGCTGGTGTTTTTGCATTTGCTTGTACCAGGAGTTTTTAGGCCTACCTTTCTTTTTATTTCGTGTTGGAACGTTATATGATATTGCTTTTTTGACGGGGTTCTCTGGATCTCTCCTTTGGACATGGCAATACCAACTGAGTCGGTCGTGTTCAATTTTTTGGGAGATGGTATTTTTAACATGAAGGCTTCCTCGGATCTTTGTACTTCTAATTCTATCAAGCTTTGTTACTCCTGCTGTCATGCGAAGCATCTTCATCTCAGCTGCCGTTAACTTACTCTCATACTTTTTGTACATTGTCCAACATTGTGAACCGTATGTGAGTGCTGGACGCACAACTGCGGTGTAGAGCCTTCCTTTCAGCTTAGGGGGCATTTTTCGATCACAGAAGATAGCAGAATTTTCCCGCCACTTCATCCACCCTACGCTTACGCGATGATTGATATCGTCATCACAAGTACCTTCGTTATTTATCATAGACCCCAGATATTTAAACTTTTCACACTTGGGAAGCACTACACCATTCAAATAAATGTCAGGAATAGGCCTGTGTGGATCAGAAAATGGGCAGCATAGGTATTCTGTCTTTTTCGCGCTTATGCGGTACCCACTACCTTCTAGAACATCCACCCATACATCAAGTGCTCGTTGCAGGGATATCGGGTCTTCACTTATGATGGCTCCATCGTCAGCAAAGAATAACTGATTCACTTTTGCCTCCAATTTTATAATGTTTCTGAATAGAAAATTTTATTAAATTGCACAAGAAAAGTAAAAAAAAATATTTTTCCACTCAAGATGTTGTTTCTCTATAAATTTTTTGACAGATACTAATAGTCGTGAAGTTGGATGCGCTTGAAAAAAATTTTTTTTTTCATTTTTATCTGGCAATATTTTCAACCATGCATTATCGTTTTATGTAGTCGCTCTTTGTTGCGACTATCGTTTGTCGTGGCTATCGTTGTTTTGTCGTTCGTTTCGTATTATGTAATAGGCCCCCTGGACAAAAAAAACACAGTCGGGGCTAAGCAATTTACATGTTAAATACAACAACACTTTAGCCCCTTGGGCTTAGTTGTTTAGCCCAGAGAATTCTCTGGGCTTAACTTTTTCAACAGATTTAAATCTGTGCTGCCAAATTAACTTGTTCGTAAATTGTTTAGAATTTGTTTAAAAACATCAAAACTAATGTTTGGAATGACAATTATTATTTTAAGTATTTATTTAATAGTTAGTTAAACTTTTTTTTCAAAAACACACAAGAAAACCCAAAAGCGAAAAATATAACAACTTTATATTTTTTTTTTTGTGTCAGCTGATTTCGGAACATTTAATATGCAGTGCTGCCAATTTTTCTCGCTAGGCCCCGAGGCGTTTTTTTGTCCAGTTACGCCCGGTGGTAATAAAAAACACACCTATTATCAATCAGACGACAGAAGCCTCTGTTCGTGCTGTATCTGATATAAATCTTCAGCGAGCGATTCGAACAGCTGGAAAACGCACCCTTCCTGAAGCATTAGCGTTCGTGCTAACTACCAGGCATAGAGGAAGGAATACCTAGAGAGCCGACTCGTACCCCCCTTACCTAAAACACCCGCAAATTTAATTTCAGATAATCTCTCTTATTTTTCTCTTGTTTTCCTATCTGTGAATACGTGTGAAAAGTACAATTCGTTTAATACCTTCCTTTCACCAGTAGATGTCCTCACAAATTTTGAATTTAAACATGATTTTGGTTTGTACATGAACTTGAATAGCTCAAATAGCTCACTCCAGACACCCACCTTTCAATAAATATGTACAGAAATAAAAAAAAAAAGGTTCGTGTTTTGAATTTATTATATTGTAACGTTTTATTCCGGGTTCACAATAAAACTTATTTAATTTCCACTTATATTTCCGTTCAAATAAGAACACACTTTATTTCAACTCAATTTACTTTTATTATTCGCTCAAACAAACACACTTTTAAATCACTTTATTTACTACTAACAATTCGCAACACTTTAGCTGCGTTCCTTTGGAAATATTTATCTACTTTTTAGTACTTAAAGCTGCTTTGAACTACTTTTTCAGTATAGCAAAGTAGATCAAAGTAGTTTTAAGTACTAAAAAGTAGATAAATATTTCCAAAGGAACGCAGCTTTTATTTCACTTTGTACTGTACTCTTTCACTTTCAAGATTAAACTGTATCCGGTCGGTGTCCACGCTCCCCTTTTATACCTGAAATTCGGAATTCGAGAATGTCTTCGAAGGTTCTCGTCTTTGCTTCTCGAAGCTTCCTTTCCAAGAGGGGGCGCTTCATACTTCCAGTCCAGTGGGATATTTTGGGATATTCAGCAGTCGAGGGAATTTCTTTGGATGCGTTCAGAGGGTAGTTTCTTAATTACTAAAGGTCCGTTCACATTTCTACCTTTACTGTAGCAGGTAGTGTGTTCAGACTTTTATCTTAAAAGTAGTTCGGTAATTCATCGTTACATTGCCCCCCTCTTAGGATTGTTCGTCCCGAACAACTCCATTGCTTCTTTCACCATTATAACGATGTAAACGGTCACAATGAACTACCTTTAATTTGCCTCTTACCCCTCTCTGTATACGGTAAACCACGTCGTTGATTCTGGTTATTACTGTGTAAGGGCCTTCCCAGTTTTGTTGTAGCTTCGGTGATAGTCCCTTTTGTCGGTGGGGATTGTAAAACCACACAAGTTCTCCTTCTTGAAACCCTGTTGCTGTCGCTCGCGCGTCATATCTTGTTTTCATCCTGTCACTAGACGCTTTTATATTTGTCCTTGTCCGTTGGTGAATGTCAGCCAGTGTTTCTTTCAGGTTATCAACATACTCATCTATTTCCTGTGGCTCATTTGGAACACATCCGAATTTTATCTCACTTGGCAGCCGTATTGTAGAACCAAAAAGGACTTCCGATGGTGTATGTCCAGTGGAACTATGTGTTGCACTTCTATAAGCCATCAAGAATAATGGAATATGTCGATCCCAGTCTCGTTGATTATCGTTGACTACTTTTGACAGGTGTTCTTTAAGTGTCCTGTTAAATCGCTCAACCATCCCATCAGATTGTGGATAAAGCGGTGTTGTTCGCGTCTTCTTGATGCCAAGGAGTGAGCAAACCTCTTGAAAAATCTTAGATTCGAAGTTCCTTCCTTGGTCGGAATGAAGTTCCATGGGTACTCCGAACCTGCTCACCCAATGAAAGACAATCTTATCCACAACTGTTTTGGTTTCCTGGTTTGGAATGGCAAATGCCTCAGGCCACTTGCTGAAGTAATCCATCACTACGAGGATATACCGGTTTCCTTTGTTGGTTTCGGGAAAAGGACCTGCCACGTCTATTGCAATCCTCTCAAAAGGTGTGCCCACATTGTACTGATGCATCTTGCTTTGCATTTTTCTAGCTGGTCCTTTGCTAGCGGCACAAGTATCACATTTTCGGCACCACTGTTCAACGTCTTCTCTCATACGTAACCAGTAGAATTGCTGGCGTACCTTTTCCAGCGTCTTGTTGATGCCTAAATGGCCTCCAGAAGTTCCCTCGTGCATCTCTCGGAGAACATCATTAACCTTTGACTGAGGTACGATTAGTTGCATTACATAAGATTTACCATCTGCGGATTCCCACTTACGCCTGAGTAACCCTTCTTGCACATGAAGTGAGTCCCATTGTGCCCAATATGCTTTGAGATTGGGGCTTCGGTCGGAGATGTCGGCCCATTCTGGTTTCTCTTCATGTTCCTTCCATGCAAGGATGGGTTCGATGTCCGAATCTTCCTGTTGGGCCATCCTGAGTTCTTCATTACTCCAGCCGCAAATGGGATCAGCTCTCGTTCTTCTTACAGCGACAACTTCCTTTTCCTCTAGCCGTGTGCAATGCTTGCAGTCTTGCTTGCACGGGCGCCGAGATAATGCGTCTGCATTTGAATGTAGCTTTCCTCTTCGATGTTGAATCTGACATTGATACGTCTGGAGTATCTCGATCCATCTTGCTACTTGACCCTCTGGATTTTTGAAGTTCAAAAGCCAATTTAGTGCACCATGATCTGTGCGAAGAAGGAACTTCTGTCCATAGATGTACTTATGGAAGTGCTTTGTTGCCAATACCAGAGCTAGAAGTTCCCTTCTGGTCACGCAATAGTTTCTTTCTTGTTTCGAGAGTACCTTGCTGAAATAGGCAACGACCTTTTCTTCTCCGTCATGAACTTGCGATAAAACAGCACCAACTCCAACATTACTTGCATCTGCGTCAATGATGAATTGTTTGCCTGGAGTCGGATAGGCCAACACAGGAGCTTCACATAACCGTAGCTTCAGTTCCTGAAAGCTTTTCTCACACTCACCTGACCATTTAAAGGGTTTACCCTTCTCCGTAAGCTGGTGCAAGCTTTTGGCGATTCTCGCAAAATCCTTCACGAACCGTCGATAGTACGTTGCCAGACCCAGGAAACTCCGAAGTTGATGCTTGTCCTGAGGGGTTGGCCAGTTCTTCACAGTGTCAACTTTTTCAGGATCAGTCTTCACTCCTTGGGATGAGATGATATGCCCCAAATATTTAACCTCGGTCTTGAAAAGTGCACATTTCTTTGGATTCAACTTAAGATGTGCTTCTCGTAGCCTCTGGAATACAGCCTTTAGGTTTTCACAGTGGTCATCAAATGTTTTTCCGTAAACGATGACATCATCCAAATAGACTAGGCAAGATTTCCAGGTTAATCCATTCAAAACGCACTCCATCAAGCGCTCAAAAGTAGCTGGGGCATTACATAGCCCAAACGGCATGACATTAAACTGCCACAGACTATTTCCTGTGGAGAAAGCCGTCTTTTCCCGATCTTCTGGATGGATTTCTACCTGCCAGTAGCCACTCTTCAAGTCCAAAGTCGAAAACCATTGTGCTCCTTCCATTGCATCTAGAGTATCGCTGATTCTTGGCAGTGGGTAGCTGTCTTTCTTCGTCACATCATTCAGCCTGCGGTAATCGACACAAAATCGAGTGCTTCCATCTTTCTTTTTGACGAGAACTACCGGTGATGCCCAAGGGCTTTTGGAATTTTCGATCAGCCCATCTTTCTTCATTGTCGATATCATTTCTTCAACTTCACCTTGTTTGGCCAAGGGGAGACGTCTTGCTGGTTGACGAATCGGCCTAGCATTCATTTGCATTCCTTGGCAGTCTTTTGCATTCATTTGCATTCTTTTGAATTCTTTTGCATTCTTTTTTAATTCTTTTGAATTCTTTTGCATTCTTTTGCATTCTTTTGAATTCTTTTGCATTCTTTTGCATTCTTTTGAATTCTTTTGCATTCTTTTGCATTCTTTTGCATTCTTTTGCATTCTTTTGCATTCTTTTGCATTCTTTTTGCATTCTTTTGCCACACCCACACCAAACGTATGGATTTCACAAAAATTTTAACATTTTTTTAGTTCAAGGATGAACTATAGTATCATTGTCTGTGCAGGAGTAATAGTACAGTCAAATACAGTGAAAAAGGGGTATGCCTCGGAATGAATTCTAATAATAATATTTTTTTTTGCTTAATATCTTCGTTTTGGCATTCTATAACTTACCTCAAAAATCTCATGTTCGGAGGTCGTGATTTTTAAGGCCAAACCACAAAATTAAGATTTTGGAAATAAGCAATAATAGACAATGGTATTATTCAATGATGAAAAAAAAACTAAAATCCAGGAAATCTGACGTCTCTAAAAAAAAGTTTTAACTCTTTTTCATCTTTCAACCTATATTATCAAAACACTTGCAAACTTACTACCAAAAAACCTTTAAAAATTATGGTAGAGTAACCAAATTTTGCATGAAGGCTTTTATATCCATTAATCATTAACAATCATAACAAAAACATATCTCTGAAATCATGTATCATATGTTTATATAATACCATTGTGGTTTGGCCTTAAAAATCACGACCTCCGAACATGGGATTTTTGAGGTAAGTTATAGAATGCCAAAACGAAGATATTAAGCAAAAAAAATATTATTATTAGAATTCATTCCGAGGCATACCAGTTTTTCACTGTATTTGACTGTACTATTACTCCTGCACAGACAATGATACTATATTTGAACTTAATTCTTAAAACTATCAAATTCATCCTTGAACTAAAAAAATGTTAAAATTTTTGTGAAATCCATACGTTTGGTGTGGGTGTGGCAAAAGAATGCAAAAAGAATGCAAAAGAATGCAAAAGAATTCAAAAGAATGCAAAAGAATGCAAAAGAATGCAAAAGAATTCAAAAGAATGAAAAAGAATGCAAAAGAATTCAAAAGAATGCAAAAAGAATGCAAAAGAATGCAAAAGAATTCAAAAGAATTCAAAAGAATGCAAATGAATGCAAAAGACTGCAAATGAATGCAAAAGACTGCCAAGGAATGCAAATGAATGCAAAAGACTGCCAAGGAATGCAAAGACTGCCAAGGAATGGAAAGATTGCAAAAAGAATGCAAAGACTGCATGCAGTCCCAAAAGACTGCAATCATTTGAATGCAGTCAATTGATTGGGAAAAAAAAAAGATTGCAATCATTTCATGGAAAATGATTGGTGATTGCAAAATTTGAAGTCTAAGTCTCAAGTGTAAGTCAATGAATGCAATCTTTTGTTGGAATTGAGTAACTGAATGGCAATGACTGCATTCACAAAAGATTGCATTCTTTTACAAGCCTGATGTGTTGGTGCCATTTAAAATGCACGGGAAAACTACCACATATAAGCACTGTGGAGTTTTTCCTCTCATTGCAGCTTGTAGGGTGGAAGAGAAAAACCAACCGAAGTAGCGTCTCTAGGTATTCCTTCCTCTATGCTACCAGGGTTGTAAAAGAATGCAATTTTTTGTGAATGCAGTCTTTGAAATTCAGTAACACAATTCCAAATAAAGATTGCAATCATTGACTTACATTTGGGACTTAGACTTTAAATTTTGCAATCACCAATCATTTTTCGTGAAATGATTGCAATTTTTTTTTACCAATCAATTGACTGCATTCAAATGATTGCAGTCTTTTGTGAATGCGTGCAGTGTTTGCATTCTTTTTGCAGTCTTTCCATTCCTTTGCAGTCTTTTTGCATTCTTTTGCATTCATTTGCATTCCTTGGCAGTCTTTTGCATTCTTTTGCATTCTTTTGAATTCTTTTGCATTCTTTTGCATTCTTTTTGCATTCTTTTGCATTCTTTTGCATTCTTTTGCATTCTTTTACATTCTTTTGCATTCTTTTTGCATGTTTTTGCCACATCCATGACAAACGTAAGGATTTCACAAAATTTTCATAATTTTTTTTAGTTCAATAATGAATTTGATAGTTGTTTTAAAAATCAGTATCACTGTGCAGAGTAAGTACTGTAAATAAAACAAATTTTTGAGTCTAGATAAACAATTTTTTTTTATTATTTAACCGAAAAAAACTTTTTTTTTTTTTTTTTTTTTTTTTTTTTTTTGACGGGAGGAAATCTTCAAAAGACACTTGGCAGTATTCGACACCAAGTAGTGTGGGACTCTTAACCACTAAAACCACCTCTTTATCAGGACCAATCTTGAGAGATCGACATCAGATTTTTCTTTCTTAACTTTGTAAAATCACTTTGGGGGAAGTTTAAACTTTTAATACTTTCCCATGTTTTTTTAGACCATAAGCTCATGAGGCTCTTCTTAATCTCCGAACATGGTTTCTTGTATTCAAGACGGACACCATTTCAGAATTGGTATGACTTTGCAGTCTCTGATTATGCGATACAGCGTATTTTTTAACAACTTCTGTAACCGTTTCTATTTGTAGGTCACGATGTAGATCGCTATTTCTTATGTACCAAGGTGCATTAACTATTCCACGAAGGACTTTGTTTTGGAATTTTTGGATGATTTCGGTATTTGTTTTCTTTGTCAGCCCCATAATTGGATACCATAGGTCCAAACAGGCTTTAGTACTTGATTATACAGCATTATTTTGTTTTGGGTTGATAAATCAGAGTTGTTACCAAGTAACCAGTACATTTTTCTATATTTCAAGTTTAGTTCTTCTCTTTTTGATGTGCTCTTTCCACTTTAGCTTTGCATCCAAAGTCATTCCAAGGTATTTGGCCGTATTGGCGTAAGGTACAGCTTGATTATTAATGAATATTGGAATATTGTTTATCTTTTTATTTGTAAAGTTTATATGTGAAGATTTTGTTTCATTGAGTTTGATACGCCATTTTTCGGTCCAATCTCTGACTGTGTCGACGGCATATTGCAGCTTTACTGCTCCCCTAGAGACACATTTGTCGGGTACCAAAATTGCGGTATCATCTGCAAAAGTAGCCATTATGGTGTGATTCCCAACTGGGATATCCCTTGTGTATAGTAAATACAGGGTAGGACCTAGGACACTTCCTTGTGGTACACCGGCTTCTATTTTCTTCAATTCCGAATATTCTTGATCGTACCTTACTCTAAACAATCGGTCTGAGATGTACGATTTTAATATTTCATAGTACTGTCTGGGAAGATCCCTTTGCAGTTTGTACTCAAGTCCCTCATGCCAAACCTTGTCAAAGGCTTGAGCAACATCTAAGAAAATAGCTGAACATACTTGTTTTTCTTCTAATGCTTTTTCTATTACATCCGTTATTCTATGAACTTGGTCTATCGTGGAATGTTTATTTCTAAAGCCAAACTGATGATTTGGGATTAACCTTCTTTCTTCTATAATTTTGCTAAGTCTCTTCAGAAGCAGTTTTTCAAAAACTTTTGCCATAATTGGTATAAGCGATATTGGTCTGTAAGACGTCACTTCTGTAGGTGGCTTACCTTGCTTGGGTATGACAATAACTTCAGCAATTTTCCAATGGTGTGGGACATACCGTTGCTTAAGGCATGCATTTATTATATATTGGAGTTTTATGAAGGCTTTCAAAGGCATTTCTTTCATAACCTGAGCAGTAATTAGATCGTAACCTGGGGGGTCATTCCGTAATTTTGAAAACGATAATCGAATCGATGATAATCGTTTTACAGTTTGAGAATCTTTAAAGCTATTTTAAGTCAATTCTGATTCAATATTTTCTAAATAGTTAATATAAATAAAAGTTTTCGCATTGTCATAGAAGTCGTGTTAGTCTAGGTGATTTAGTTGTTGCCTCTTGCTCGGGTGTCACAGGTTCGATTCCGGAAATTGAAATTGTTTTTTTTTTTTTTTATTTTCTCAATAATCGTCAATAAATAAACGATAGCTAAATAGGTCTCGTTTTGGGATGCAAAATTTGATTTTTTTAAAGTGTTTATTAATTTATTCCAATCACCGATTAATTTGCAAACTCCACTAACAAAAAAAAAATATTAATGATTAATTTCTACAAAATTTGTAGAAATGTTATTTTGTTATTTAATAACCATAATGTTAGAGTAAATTATTTTAATATGTGTAACAAAACACTACGCATTTTATAAAATTATATTCAATGTATGTAAGTTTTGACTTTTGGGAAAAAATTCATATTGATCCAGCTATAGCAAAATTTTTCGACGTTCAAAAGCACTAATTTTGGAAAATAAAAATTTTCAAAAATTATATTCCAATTCCAACGCATATGTAAGTTAGGGTGTCCGTTATTTCCCAAAGTGATGTTTTCGGGGGTGACACCCCCCAGATCGAAAGTTTAGGGCCTAAATACGGGGAATTTAGAAAAAACAAATTTTTTGGAGGTCATTAACCCGTGCCTCTAAGGTCATACTTTCCCCATACAAATTTGTATGGGAAATTTTTAACTCATACATAAAATTTTTTTTCTCTCGAGTTAAATCATCTATTTTTAAAATATTTGTTGATTCTGTTTGGAAAATAGTTCCTTTAAAAGATTACATTCAAAATTTCCCGTTAAAAATTTGTTTTATATTTTATTTCGGATTTTGAAATTATTAGCTGTTTTCGTAGTTTTTGCTTTCACCTATCACATAATTTTAAATGCAGTTTTATTGGTTTTTAATTCTTTTCAAATATTGCATTCAAAAATTTGTGTATAAATCAAAAATTTTAATTTTTTTAATTTTTTTTTTTTAATTTTTGCCGTTTTTATATTAAATAAATATTATTAAATACTTTACCCTTTCTTGTTTGCAACTTTTTTGATGTCATTTTTTAGGTGAATAATTTTTAAACAAAATTCAATAAAATAAAATGCACGACTGGGTCGCACGAACTTGCTCTTGGAGTTAAAGTTGCTTACATTTTTAAGACTTTTTATATAGAAATTTTGAAAAAAAAAAAATAAAATTCGTTTAAAAAAAAAAATAAAATAAAATCTGAAATTAAATTGCCCTCCAAAACAAGTATGCAGTTTTGATTGATATATTAACGTGCATTTTTAGAAAAAAAAATTTCAAAATCGTTAGAGCCGTTTTTTAAAAAAACAATTTTTTTAAAATAATTTTTTGGAAAAAAAGTTTTAAAATAAAATTGTAATGCCATTTTCTAGACATCACTAATCAACATCTAAAAACAAAATTTCAAAAAAATTCAATGTCCCGTTTTCGAAAATTTGATTTTTCAAAAAAAAATTTTCAAAATTTTTTTAAAAATCCAAAAATTATTTTTTTGGAAATTTAATTTTTGGTTTATATTTAAATTATATAAATGCTTCTTCACAAAAAGTTTCGTTGAAATCGAATAAGAAGTTTCGGAGATATTCGAATTTGAAAAAAACGGTTCTATGGCAGGTACCGTTAATAACGATTTTCGAAAAAAAAATTTTTCATTGAAATATAGACCTCAGCTTAAAACTAATATTTGAATTTTTTAAACAAAATCGTTGGAGCCGTTTTTGAGATATTTCAATTTTACTAAAATCGGTATATGACAAGTACCGTTATTTTTGGTCCAAAAAAATTAATTCCAAAAATCCCTCTGGAGAGTCGCCAAATAACGCTACATACCAAGTTTGACATTAATCGGTCCATCCGTTTAGGCTGTAGCTCCTTATACAGACAGACAGACAGACAGACTGACAGACTGACAGACAGACAGACAGACAGACAGACGGACTTCCGGGACCCACTTTTTTGGCATTGTCTACCATCGTAATGTCATGGAAAAATGTTATCTCAACTTTTTTTTTTTGTACGAATGCATAACTTGATATATAGTACCTATATCGCAAGTAAAAATTGTAAACATATCTTTTTTAGTTCGAAAAAAATAAATTTAAACGTATAAAAACGGCAAAAATTTCAAAAAAAATTAAAAAAAATTAAAATTTTTGATTTATACACAAATTTTTGAATGCAATATTTGAAAAGAATTGAAAACCAATAAAACTGCATTCAAAATTATGTGATAGGTGAAAGCAAAAACTACGAAAACAGATAATAATTTCAAAAACCGAAATAAAATATAAAACATTTTTTTAACGGGAAATTTTGAATGTAACCTTTTAAAGGAACTATTTTCCAACCAGAAACAGAAAACATTTTAAAAATAGATGATTTAACTCGAGAGAAAAAAAATTTTATGTATGAGTTAAAAATTTCCCATACAAATTTGTATGGGGAAAGTATGACCTTAGAGGCACGGGTTAATGACCTCCAAAAAATTTGTTTTTTCTAAATTCCCCGTATTTAGGCCCTAAACTTTCGATCTGGGGGGTGTCACCCCCGAAAACATCACTTTGGGAAATAACGGACACACTAATGTAAGTGTACATGACCATTTTGATAATAATTCTCACAGATTTTTTCAAAACTTTCGCCTATCCAAAGAAACGTTCGTTTTAGTATTAGAAACTATTAATTTAAACAACGGGACGACACGTTCAACATAAATTCCGCCTATATCTTGTATTAAAAAACGAAAAGTTTTTCGATACACATTAGTGTGGTCCACGTTATAAGGCAAAAAAATAAACCTTATAATTCATTACTTCCCCACCCATTATTTTGCTACAGACATCTATACCAACATATGCTGAAAGTTTTAGCTCTCAAAAGTAAAATTAAGAGGGCGCTCATCAGCTTTGAAATATTAGACTTTGTTACCCTTAATATCTGATTATATCGTAATAGGACTTGGCTTGGAGTTGGAATTTGGCTTAAATATGATAAGCAAGCATGCTTCCGACAACCAAGTTAATGATTTTTAGTTTCTTTGGTTTTGAGTCATTCATTATTTCATTGATTAATTCTGTTTTGTTTTAACTTTAAACAAAAAATACTTACAGACTTACAGAATTTAAATGAACAAAAAAAATCTGTGAAAACATCACTTAACTAGTTGTTTTTTATGAAAGAAAAAACAATTCATGAAAAACTTTACCACGTCACAACTTAATTCACTTGATAAATTAAAAAAAAAGTTAATTACTAGGCATGAGCACCTAGCTAGAACAGCATCTGAGCAAAAACTTTGAGCCTGTTGAGCGCCCACTTACACTTCACCTAAAAAGCTGAAATTTCACGTGAGTAATACAAAACACATATGCAACCAATTTTTGAGTGGGGAAGAACGAAAATGTAAAAACCAAAAAATTGGACCACCCTAATACACATATTAAAATATTTTTAATATTTTTTTTGTTTGTGGAGTTTGCAAATTAATCGGTGATTGGAATAAATAAATGAACACTTTTAAATCCAAAAACGAATAAATTCTCCAAAAACGAGACCTATTTAGCTATCGTTTATTTATTGACGATTATTGAGAAAATAAAAAAAAAAAAAAAAAACAATTTCAATTTCCGGAATCGAACCTGTGACACCCGAGCAAGAGGCAACAACTAAATCACCTAGACTAATACGACTTCTAAGGATACGAAAACTTTTTATCTAAATAAACTATTTAGAAAATATTGAATCAGAATTGACTTAAAATAGCTTTAAAGATTCTCAAACTGTAAAACGATTATCATCGATTCGATTATCGTTTTCAAAATTACGGAATGACCCCCCTGGTGATTTTTTGTTTGATAGTTGATGTAAACACATACTTTTTATTTCTTTTAATCTTACAATTGGTATTTCACTTTCATCTATCTTATCAACTAACTGTAAGCTATTTTCAGCCGCGTTTGTTGGGTATGGCTTAAAAACATTCGCAAGATGCTCCGCGAAAAGGTTAGCTTTTTCTTTTGGGTTACCGATCCATTTCCCATCTTGAGATTTCAAGGGAGAGTTTAGTAACTGCGGTCTTTTCAGGCGCTTGGTTGCTTTCCATAGCGAAAAATCGGTTGAAGCATCAGTCGTTAAATTCTTTAGGAATGTACTGAGTGAATCATTTTTGAATTTATAAATTTGTTTTTTAAGATTGTTGCTTATACGGTTAAACGTTGTTTTATCATCTGGAAATCTAGTATTTTGCCATTTTCTTCGAACTCTTCTTTTCTCTATTATCAACTCTCTTATCTCTAAAGGATATTTTATTTCATTTTGTCTTCTATTAGAAAATGTTGGAGTACTTTCTTCAGCGGCCTGTTGCACATCAGCAATAAATTGTTCCACTTCATGGTCAATTTGCTCGATTGTATCCATGGGAGATCTTAAATTTATAAAACTTAAAAGCCTTTCTCTAAAATCACTCCAGTTTGTTTTCTTATTTACAAGCTTTGGATTACTTTTTTCTATTACTTCCGATTCACTTAGTGTTAGAATCACTGGAGTATGATCTGATGACAAGTCATAATTACCTTCGACACTAATGTGATTTCGTTTGATTCCTTTAGCTACGAAAAAGTCAATAAGATCTGGTATTTTGTTAGTATCGGAAGGCCAGTAAGTAGGCGACCTGGAGGAATAGAATTCGCAATTGTATTTACGGCCTGCTTGGAAAAGTCTTTTGCCTTTTGTTGATATAAGTCTTGAACCCCAATGGGTGTGTTTCGCATTGAAGTCTCCACCAACAAGAAAGTTATGTCCAAGAAGATTTAATAGATCTGTATAGTCATCTTCTGTCGGGGAGCGCCTTGGTGGGCAGTATATAGCTGCTATCTTAAACTCTTTCTTTTTCATACCAATACTAATAGTTGTTACTTGCATATTTTCATTAGTAAGCTTGGTTTCTTCATAATGTTTTAAGCTTTCTTTTATAAGAATCGCCGATCCACCTCTTGCCTTGTCAGCTGGATGTGGAGCGTGGTAACATGAATAGTTTTCTATTACATTATCTAGACTTTGCCCATTGGAGAAGTGAGTTTCGGACACCAGGCAAATATCTATATGTTCTAGATCTAAAAAGATTTTTAATTCGGATAAGTGTTGTAAAAGACCGTTTGCATTCCATGTAGCGATTTTAAGTGTTCTGTCCATCATTGTTTTTTAATAGCGACTTTTTCGCTTAACTGTTTGATATTCAAATCCTGTTTATCAATTCTTTGAAGAATGAGGTGTAGCATTTCTTTTATGGAAGTCTCTTCATTCTTCCGCACATTTTTTAGAATCTGAGAATAGGCTTTATTTTCATCGCTTTTACTTTGAACAGCTTTTTTAGGCGGTTCATTCTTAGTATTGTTTTCAGCAGTTAAAACGCAGATGTATTTTTGCTTCTGAACTCTTGGAATTTTTTGGCAACTGGGCAGCCTCTATAGCTTGCCGGGTGATTACCCTGGCAGTTCACACATTTTGCTTTCTGATCTTTGCTCATCGGACAATTTTTAGTTGCATGTTTTCCTTCGCACTTTACACAAGCAAACTCGCGGTTGCAGTATTTTTGGGTATGACCAAAAGCTTGGCAACGTTTGCACTGCGGAACAACTTTAGATTTTCGGAGTGGTTCAATTTTAACAGCTATGCCCAAGATTGATCTTACTTTATAAATCTCCTCGACACTTTGTTTACTATCAAAAGTTAGCATGAATAAAGGTAGTAACCTCTTACTTGTCGTCGATTCTCCAGAGGAGTTTTTTATTGTCTCATTCTTAAATAGATTGACTGCATCTAGGGCTTGGAAGCCTTTTTGTACAAGATCTTCCACTACTTCCTCGGGAGAGCACGAGGAATGAAGACCTCTGGCTATTACTTTTATTGGCCTTGTAGCTTTGTTCTCGTATGAGTGCCATTGAATTTTGTGTTTGCTCAGTTCTTCAGTGACAGATCTATACTCGTCGGCTTCTTCGACTATGACTTTCCAGTTGTCTTTGTTGTACGATGTGTATTTGCAAGCTTTTTTAGTACATCTTTCTATTATTTTCTTGAGATCTCCAAAAATTGGAAATCCTGAGATCATAATTGGTGGTGGTGTAATTTTTTTGCTGCCTTTAGCGTGAGATTTTGATTTAGCATCAGCTACCGCATTATTCACTTTTTTAGTTTCTGTAATCAACTCTTTATTATTTACAGCTTCAGAGCTTTTCTGATTTCTTAAACAAATCTCGGGACTACCTGTTGCTTTACGTTTCTTTGTGATACGCTTATTTTTCTTTTTCTCAGTTTCGAACAAGAGTTCTTCTTCATCAGTTTGATATTCAGGTTCCATATATCTTGGACTTAACTGAAGCGTGGACTCTGCATCTTTCTTGCTAAGCAAAGAAACTTTCTCTTCGAGTTTTTTCACTTGTAGCTGAAGACTTTGAACTAGAACTTCAAGTTGTTTTCTTGCCGCTATTTCAATTTGCCATTCATCAAAGTAGTTTTTTGATTGGTCTTTCTCTTTTTCTTCGATGGAACTCTGTTGATCTGTGATGTCGATCTCTTCATTGATCTTGGTTCCTTTTTCGCTGATGTTTTTAACATCTGTAGTATTGTTTGAGGTTGTCGATGATGTAACCCCTGAAGTTAATTTGTTTGGGGGAGTTCTTTGCATCTTTGAACTCCGTCTCTCAATATTTTTAAGCAATAATTGGTCCTCCCCAGAATCCATAGGACCGACCTCGTAAGAGAGTGGATTTACCAGTTTCACTGGAGTGCCACCTGGGGTATTTAATCTAGTCGTTTTGTTCATTGCCATAATTTTTTTAACTTAGTATTCGTACTATAAATAGTTCAGTTACTTCTATCCATAGTTTATATTCAGCCGCCCCACAGGGTACAGACGCTGACCAGTGTGCCGCACAATATGTGTCAGACGCTCTTGGATTTAATTGTGAGCTGGTGCATTCAGAGCGATATTTCTGTTCTTTTGCTCCTAGTTCCTGAAAAGATAACTCAGGTGACTCAGCTCGTGGATCGAATGGATCCAACGCTCGTCGTTAGTTGGATATCCAGCGGGCACCGCGAGGAGGTGACGATGCGATTTTGCCACGCCAAAAAACTTAATATATTTTTTTACTCCATAACCACAACTAAAAAACCCTCATACATTATAGTCATAAAAAAAAAAAAAAACAAATTCATTACATTAAATTAACTGTGCTGAGCTCGAATATTTCAAAAACGGAGACCAACAAAAGTTTTCTGGCTCGAGATTCGAGTTCAGCACAGTAAAAACCTCTTTAAAAGTATATTTTGGTTCTTGTGGCAAAAACCTGGTCAACAGACCAGTGTAATTAAAATATTAGAAATTTTTTATTTCAACATAAACTATTCATTTTTAAAAATTAGAATGACACACGCTCGTTAGTGCAATGTTTTTCTTAAAAACGACTAACTGAGATTTTGCTACTTTTTTATTGTATTCCTTTTAGCCCAGGGAAATTAGTAAATTAAATCGCATTTTTCGCGGGACAAAATTTTTTTCATGGAATATGTTCGGATGGTTGTCCTTGTCATAAAAGTCAATTTGTTGGGATGATTGGAGGTTGGGAACAGCCGCCATCTTGGAAAAGAGATTGATATCGTTTTTATTGAATAGCTCCATTGTTATTCATTTTGTCATTTTAAAAGACAAAGGTAACCTTTGTCTTTTAACATTAAAATTACCAACAAAATGATATACAAAACAATTCCGTGAGTTGATTAAATAAAATTTTATAGTTGGTCAAAGTGCGGGTTTGTATCGCAAGGTTGGGGCAAAATGACATTTGTTCATATATCTGACGAACTTTTTATTTGTTTGGATAATTCTTCGAGAATGAATTATAGTAGTTATAATTACACAGCCACACAAAAAAAAATAAAAGTTCTGACCTGGGGTTGCGACTAAGTTTTTTTTTTGGGTCGCTGAAACCGACCGTTTTGCCCCATCACGTCAGGTTTTTGAGATAACCTCAAAAAATGTCATGAAAACAAAAAAATTTTGTCTCTCATCTGGATGTGCGAATATGTTAATCATATAGTTTTTGGATCGCTGAATCCAGATTCGAAGTCAATTTTGCCCTTTCACGTCAGGTTTCTGAGATATCCTCAAAAAAATGTCAAAACCAAAAAAAAAAAACAAAATTTCTTGGCTGAGGTTGCGTCTAGGTTTTTAATATAGTTTTTGGGTTGCTAAAACCGAATCCGAACTCTATTTTGCCGTATCACGTCAGGTTTTTGAGATATCCTCAAAAAATGTCAGATAAGAACTTTTTTTTGAGTTTAGACATTTTTTGAGGATATTTCAAAAACCTGACTTGATACGCCAAAATAGACTTCGGATTCGGTTAGATTACTTCTACAATTCGATGGTTACAATAACGATTGTGGGCTCATTTTATAGATAATTATAAGTACTATAATTCATTCTCGAAGAATTATCCAAACAAATCAAAAGTTCGTCAGATATATGAACAAATGTCATTTTGCCCCAACCTTGCGATACAAACCCGCACTTTGACCAACTATAAAATTTTATTTAATCAACTCACGGAATTGTTTTGTATATATAATTTTATTGCTTATAAGTCTTAATTTTGTCATTTTTTGTTAAAATGAATAACAATGGAGCTATTCAATAAAAACGATACCAATCTCTTTTCCAAGATGGCGGCTGTTCCCAACCTCCAATCACCCCAACAAATTGACTTTTATGATAAGGACAACCACCCGAACACATTCCATGAAAAAATTTTGTCCCGCGAAAAATGCGATTTCATGCCCATATTTTGACTAATTTCCCTGAGCTTTTTATATTTTGACAAATATATTTTGTTAATTTAGCCCTGGGGCCAAATCGTCGCATCCGTTGACGACACCTCAAGCGTACGAAAGATAATTTCGTGATACATTAAACAAGCACAGCGATTGGGATGACGGCATACGTTAAAAAACAGAACGAAATTTTTGGTAGAATGTACAACTGCATAGGCCAAAACATAATTGGTGACAAATTTGATCGTCGACCCCTATGCGAGGATAGCCGAGTGGTCTGAGGCGCCTGACTCAAAAAACAATGTTGCCTTCTAAAGATATGGGAGCGTAAATGACATGGGTTCGAATCCCACTTTTGACAAGATTTTTTTTTTTATTTTTTTTTTTATACATTTTAAGAGTTTTATTATTTTTTTTGGCTAATCACGTCGTTTTTGTTTTAAAATCAAATTTTTTTTCCATATAATTCTAATTTGAGGAATTATTTTTTTCTTAAATCATTGGGGGTTGGTGCTGGTGCTTTGAACTCTTTTGGTGAAATTTTATTTTGTTAATATATGCCCTAATGTATGTTTTCGTGATTTCAAACAGTTTGATTATTTTTAAAATAAGATATTCTTATATTTTCATTACTTTTTGAACCCATTAACAATTTGTTCGAAAGATTCAAACCAAACGAATGACATTCCGTTCAGTTGAATACGAAGTCGTTTGCTGTACGTATGACATCATGCCAAATGAACAGATTTCGTTAACGAGTTACTCGTTAACGTATGCGACGATTTGACCCCTGATTTTTCAATCGTCAGTTAGACAATCAGAGGAATAAATGTCAATATAAAATAACTTTTATTCCTAGGAATAAGCTCTAACTGAGGTTTATCTGACTATTGAAAAATTGGCCCTTAATAAATTTGTTTTGTTTGTTTTTCCTATGAGGTATGAGGGTTTTTTAGTTGTGGTTTTGGAGTAAAAAAAATATATTGTAAAATTGTTTAACAAGACTCAAAAATTTATTTTATTTACACACCTTATATCTGCACAGACAATGATACTTATTCTTAAAACAACTATCAAATTCATTATTTAACTAAAATAATGATGAACATTTTGTGAAATCCTTACGTTTGTCATGGATGTGGCAAAAACATGCAAAAGAATGTAAAAAAATACGAAAGAATGCAAAAGAATGCAAAAAGAATGCAAAAGAATGCAAAAGAATTCAAACGAATGCAAAAGAATGCAAAACACTGCAAAAGACTGCCAAGGAATGCAAATGAATGCAAAAGAATGCAAAAAGACTGCCAAGGAATGGAAAGACTGCAAAAAGAATGCAAAGACTGCACGCATTCCCAAAAGACTGCAATCATTTGAATGCAGTCAATTGATTGGTAAAAAAAAAGATTGCAATCATTTCACGAAAAATGATTGGTGATTGCAAAATTTGAAGTCTAAGTCCCAAATGTAAATCAAAGATTGCAGTCTTTTGACTGAAGTCATTAAAGATTGCATTCAAAAATGATTGCAATCTTTTACAACTCTGCTAACTACGGAAGCAGCAGAACAGGTTTCCCAAGGAGTTCATCGGGTAAGAGAAGTTGCAGTGGAGAAATGCTGTTGTCAAAACCGCATTCCAAAGAAACCAGCGAGACGTATCTACTCGATGCTGGAACTGTAACAAAACAGGACATCTCCAGCGACAGTGCGCAGATTACCACAAACAGGAACTGCTTGCCAACACTGTGGAAACAGAAATATTGCCCGACAACAGGGGTCGAATTACTGCACACGATTATGATCATACGTTATCGTTTTGACTATTGCTCTCTATTTAATCAGTAGAAAAAGATAGGGACACATAGCAACCATACGTTGACGAGCGTATGCCGTAGTTCGACCCCAGATAATGGTAATAACACAAACGCTGATGTTCGATTTGTTTCCGTTTCAAGAATCGATGATCCTAGAACCACAATTCAAGCCCCACAGACTAAACAACAAAAAAAGTCTGACAGTGGAGACGACCATTAACAACAAACAACACGTAGCTACAATTGACACCGGTGCCACCACATCCATTGTACGAAGGGACTTGGTGAAGATGACATAACACCAACAGCTACCGCCTGAAGACCGCCACAGGAGAAGCAACAAGGGTGTAAGGTAGGGTTGCCAGATATATTTTGACAAAACTAGTAATCGAGATGTAAAATCCCGGACTTTCCCGGACAAATAAGGACACAAAAAAGAGTACAAAACTAGGACAAAAGGAATGCATTGTTTTATAAAAACAAAAAAAAGCGGAACAATCTTTTCAAAATTTAACTAAAAATCACATCTTTAACCCTTGTTACCGTAGCATTTTTTTCTTATTTTTTTCGCAAAAAAAAAATAAAAGTAAAAATTTTAGCTAGCTAATATTACAAAAGTTGGAATGTAGTTACAGTAAAAAAAATTTAAAATTCCATTAAAATCCAATTGCTCAAAATTTTAAACGATTTAGAGCCAATTTTTCAATCTTCTGATAAAAGGTCAGTTAACTGTTCGACGAGTAAAGTTATTAGGCTCATAAACAATCAGATAAAAACATTGAATTTTTCAATCAAGAATAATCAAGGGGCACGGTAGTGCCCAGCCAAGTTCTCTAGCAACTTTGGCACTACACCCTTATTTACAGGAAACAACTCAGGCCATTTTCGACCCCCCTCTAACTTCCACACCAAAGATGCTAGAAATTTCAAACTCGCTACATTTATTGAACTTGTCAAAACCAAACTCCTCACAAAATTTCAGCCTTTTACGATGAGTAGTTTCTGAGATATAGGGCTTCAAAAATCGCAAAAATCGTAACTGACTGACTGACTGACTCACTCACTCACTCACTCACTCACTCACTGACAGATCATCAAAATTATGGAGAACTTCCCGTTAACGTAGAAACTTGAAATTTTACACGGTGATAGGGCTTGTGGTGTATACAAAGGGAAAAATCGAAAATTTGAGATTTTCAATTCAGGGGGCGTGGCATCCGCCCATTTCCGCTGAATTATCATCAAATATTATAGAGCACTTCTGATTATCGTAGAATCTTGAAATTTGGTAGAATGGTAGAGCTGGTAGTTTATGCAAAGGAAAAAATTTAAAATTTGAGAATTTCAGCCAGGGCGCGTGGCAACCGCCCATTTCCGCTGAATTTTAATTAAATATAATAGAGCACTTCTGATTATCGTAGAATCTTGAAATTTGGTAGAATGGTAGAGCTGGTAGTTTATACAAAGGAAAAAATTTAAAATTTGAGAATTTCAGCCAGGGGGCGTGGCAACCGCCCATTTTCACTGAATTTTCATCAAATATAGAGATTTTCAATTCTACAGCCATACCTTGCAAAAAGTAGTGAAATCACAACAAAAACATTACTGTTAAAAAAGGAGCCAAGTTCTCCTATGTTGAAATTATGCTGGCACAAAAAGTACTGAGATGTAAAAGTGTACCAAGTTCTAAAGTTTGGGTTCAAATTCTTATCAATAAAATTTTGATTGTTTACTTGGCAATTTTTGAAATAACTTTAAAAATCGGTAATTAAAAAAAAATTGTCAAGAGAACAATCAAAATTTTATTGATACGAATTTGAACCCAAACTTTAGAACTTGGTACACTTTTACATCTCAGTACTTTTTGTGCCAGCATAATTTCAACATAGGAGAACTTGGCTCCTTTTTTAACAGTAATGTTTTTGTTGTGATTTATTCTACAGAATAAAGCTAGAACTATATCGAAACACAAAGTGAAAAAAAGTTTGATGTGACATTTAAAAATTTAAATTATTTGAAAAATAAGAAACTTTTTTTACTTTTTTTCACTTTGTGTTTCTATGTATGGCTTAACAAAAAAAAAAATTGTCAAATTCAAAAATATTTAAAATTAAACGTCATTTTTATTCATGATTGTTTTTGTTTTCTTGTGTTCCACTGTATTTTTTTCAAAATTCTTTCAAAACAGCTTTGACAACTCGCTGGCTGAGAATTATAGGGTTGTATGTCAACTCACCTTAGTTTTGAGAAAATCGATCTCAAAGTTTTTTAAGGCTGGTTTTTGGATAAAATAGTTACATAGCAGTAAAGTATTGATGCAATCTTATAAAGGACCCACAAAAATCATAAAACCATGAAAAAAATATTAATTTCACCACAAAAAAGGATTCTATGAGCATTTTTAAAAAATGACATAGAACCTTTTTATGAAAAAGTTTGTAAAAAAATTAGAAAAAGGTTCTATGTTCAACATAGAACCTTTTAGTTATAAAGAGCTTACATGTAATAAATGGATTTTATATGGAAAAAAGTGACTTCATCGTGAAATAGACTTTTATTTAATTTAATTTTTTTGAAGTTTTGCACAAAACAGTGAAATTCTATTTTAAATAACAGAACAACATACCACAAATCACGTTGTTGCATTTATAGAAAACAACAATTCCCGCTTTTGTTGAATTAGGTACACAGAAAAAGACATGCTAAAAACAATTAGAATTTGTATTAAATCAATTGAATGCTTTTTTGCAAAAAAGACAGTCGTTTTAAAACAATCATCTACGGTGCAAAATGTATTTTTTTTTTTTTTTTATAATCTGCGCGCACTAAAGGGGTTTTGGGTACCCTTAATATGTATCAACACAGTGCGAGCGTTAGGAAAAGAGGAAGGGGTTTATAAGGAGAAACCGATGCACATTAGTTTTAAAGTTCTGGACATTAAAATGGGAGGGAAAAACTGAGCCGGGTAATGCATTCCACATTCTCGTAGTGCGACTAAAGAAAGAATCTCTGTATTTGACGGTACGTCCGAAATTGGGCTCAAGTGTAAACTGATGGGCATTCCTTGAAGTACGAGTATCACGGTTGAATTGTTTAAGGAGAGGAATGTAGCTAGCTATTTCATTAGAACATTTTTTAAAAAAGTACCTATAAAATAAGGACAGGCATGATACATTCCGGCGGTGCTCAAGAGGTGGGATTGTACCAGTAATGGACCTATCACCTATCATTTTAAAAGCTCTATTTTGAATTCTATCCAAATAACTCAAATGGGTCTTAGGAGCACCTGCCCAGATATGGGAATTATACTCGAGCTTTGGACGAATATATGCTTTATAAATTATAGCCACATCAGAAGGGGTGAAATATTTCTTACATCTTCGGAGGAAACCTAAGCATTTCGCAGAGTTTTTGGCTACATCGAATATGTGCTCATTCCACAAAAGGTGGTTTGTAATGGACATACCTAGAATCGAAAGCTGATCAGTTTCCTCGATGCAAGTACCACTCATGGATAGTAGCAAAGGGGGAAGGTTTCGTTTTAATGATAGTAAGCAGCATTGTGTTTTAGAAGCATTAAATTCTACGCGGTTTCTTATTCCCCATTGGACAATGCATTCGAGATCAGAATTTAATGAGCTTATCATATTTTGCCGTTGGAGTTCCACATCCGAAGGACATGTTTGTGATTCTTCAAACGAATATGAAAAGCTGAGGGTACTATCATCTGCGAAACAATTTAATGGATTAGAAGTTTCAGAGAGCAAATCATTAATGAAAATGAGAAAGAGAGTCGGAGACAAAACGGAGCCCTGGGGCACACCAGCGTTTATATTGTGGGTTTCAGACTTGAATCCATCCAAAAACGACTTGAATTGAACGGTTCGAAAGGTAATTTCTAATCCAACGAAGAAGAGATTCATCAATACCGAATGCAAGCATTTTCGATAAGAGAGCTTGATGCCAAACTCTATCAAATGCCTTTGAAATATCAAGCGCAACAATCTTACTTTCTCCAAAACGATGTAAAGATTTGTTCCACTGATCGGTGAGATAAACCATCAAATCACCAGTGGATCTATTGCTACGAAAGCCATACTGCCGGTCATTAAGAAGCTTCCGTTCTTCAAGATATTTCTTAAGCTGGAAATTAATCAGCGTTTCCATAACCTTGGAAAGAAGGGACGTAAGTGCAATCGGACGATAGTTAGAGGGTGAAGAAGATTCGCCTTTTTTAGGGACAGGCTGGACAAATGCTGTCCACTCGGAAAGAGACCTGTAGAGTAGGACAGATGGAAAAGCTTACGCAGTGGTTTTGCCAGCGTAGAAAAACACCTCTTCAGAACTATGGGAGGGATATTATCCGGGCCAGCGGATTTGTGTATGTCAAGGTCTTTAAGAACTCTTGCCACTGCACGAGTACGAAAAAAGATAGGTCCCATAAAACTATTTACTCGCTCAAGTGAAGGGGGAGTCATGACACTTTCTGTTAACGTTGAATTGGCAGCGAACTGCCTGACGAGAAGGTTGGCTTTCTCAAGAGAACTAACAAAAGGAGTGTCATTGTAAACGAGCGTTGGAACCGAAGATGTTGTAGAGTTTCGAATATTTTTCACAAATTACTAAACATTTTTACTACCTGTGGGACACTGTAGTATTTTTTGTCTTAATTTTTGCTCATGCAAAAATTTGATTCGTCGAATATGGGCGTTGCTGGTCTTTCTAGCTTGCTTAAATCTTATCTGATTTTCCTCAAGGCTTCTGAATGATTCCGGACGCTTCCGGAGAGTCAATCGAAAACGCCATTAAATTTTCTTAAGAAGAAAATTCTTGTTAAAATGAAGTTCACTTTGATGTTAACAAAGTTTAAACAAATTTTACTTATTTTTATTAGAAACCTGATTAATTTAAGAGGATTGGATTTTAGAGGAGTATCATCTTGATTTTAAGTGCCTTATTTGTCTCCATGTATAAAAGTAAATTTGCTTCAAGTTAAAAAAAAGTTTTATTCTATAAAACTATTAATAGAAATAAGCTAATATATATTATAAAGATGAATATAAAGAAGAGTTCACTTCGGTTGGTAGAGTAAAATCTTGACCTTTGAAAAAAAAAAAAAAATACTCAATTTTCCAACTAAATATTTAAAAAAAAATTAGTTAATTTTTTGCTTAATATTTTTGTTTTTTTGGGTACTAAGGTGAAAGCTGAATCTCGTTTGCAGTTGCTTTATCCTAGTTTATCTTGCCATCGGATTTAGGTTTTTCCGAAGGTACCTTTTAGGTACCTACTTTTTGAGTTTTGACTTCCCTCAATTATGAAAAAAAAGTTTTCAAAAAATCACTTCCAATTCTTGGCACACAAAAAACATTACTCTAATTTAATTATGATGTAAGAATATCTAGGTTAGGTAATCCGAATGAATTATTGCAAAATTTAAGGTGGGATAGTATATATTTTGGTTTAAAGAGTACAGAACGAGATACAAAAATTCTTTGCTGTTTAGCAAAAGCCCTGGAGCAAACTCCGCTAACTTGATAGTCGATAGTTCATAGTCAAATACGACGAATTATGGAGCAAAATCGTCGTTTTTGACTGTCAACTATTGACTATCAAGTTAGCCGATCCCACCCCTGTTGTTCAATACCAGCAAAAACATCAAAAGAGCTTTTATTTTTACTTTAGTTAAGAAAAAAGATCATTTCCATAAGATTTCATTTTGAAAAATGTGCGCAAAAAAGTTCTATGTAACTTAAAGCAATTGCTTCGGCAGAACATATACTAAAATTGGAACGATACAGAGAAGATTAGCATGGGCCCTGCGCAAGGATGACACGCAAAATCGTGAAGCGTTCCACATTTTTAACACTTTCTTCCAGCGCCAAATATTTAGGTGTAATTTTGGACACTAAACTGAGCTGGAAGCTAAATATAGAAGAGCGGGTTAGAAAGGCGAGCATTGCTTTCTATGCCTGCAGTAAAACCTTTGGGAAAAAATGGGGTCTTAAATCAAAAATGATTCTATGGACTTACACAGCAGTTGTACGACCCATTCTTACCTACGGCGCCATTGTTTGTTGGCCTGCACTTAGTAAAGCTTATAACATCAACAAACTTAAGAAAATCCAGAGAACAGCAAGCGTAGGGACGACTGGAGCCCTCCGGTCATGCCCCACTGAGGCTCTAAACGTTCTCTTGCACCTCTTACCCATAGACCATATTATCATATTAAATACCAGGTCTCTTGTAGCGTTTTAAGGCTAAAAGAAACAGGTAGTTGGAAGGCAAAACCTTTTGGTCACAGTGACACAACAAATTTAATACCATCGGATATTCTTCTGAAACCCACGGACTACTGCACCCCTATTTTGAATACTGCAATGAATTGCAAGGTCAGCTTCCCGTCGAGATCATACTGGGAAGAGGGCATTGTGACGAGAGACTTCGACACCTGCTTTTTCACTGATGGCTCAAAAATGGATTGTGGGGTCGGTTCGGGTGTCTACTATGAATCCCTCAATATCTCAAAAATCCTTTCGACTACCAAACTTTGCCAGTGTATTCCAAGCGGAATTGCTTTCAATTAAAGGAGCTTGCAAATTACTTAGAGTATATCCAAATCAAAACCAAAATATAGCTATACTAACAGATAGTCAGGCAGCTATAAAAGCAATTGCTTCGGTCACGACATCCTCCAAATTGGTTCAGCAGTGCAGAGAGGAACTCTCATTGCTGAGTGGAAGCCTCACAATCACTCTCATCTGGATCCCAGGTCACAGTGGTTTTGAAGGCAATGAAAAGGCAGATGAACTGGCCAGGCAAGGATCGGCCCTTCATGAGTCACTAGCAGAAATAGTTAACATTCCCATAGGAGTCATGAAGGGCGATATCTTCTTAAAATACCTAACAAAAGCTAACAATAGGTGGCACAACTTGACAAGCTGCGTCATATCCAGAAAAATCTGGCCCACCTATAATAAATCCAAAACATATGACCTAATCTCTAGACCCAGAAAAGACATTAGCAGAATCGTTGCGGTGTGCACAGGACATTGGCCGATAGGGGAACATGCAGCAAAGTTGGGTATACCGCACAATACTTACTGTCTCAGCTGCTTAGACCAGCAAGAAAAAGAAACGGTCTTCCATTTCCTATGTCAATGTCCCGCCCTTGCTAGGAATAGAGCACTCTCTCTGGGGAGTGAATTCTTTAATGTCATAGATAACATCTCAAAATCAAAGATCAAAGACTTGATCTCGTTCCTAACTTCAATTAAATTTTTTTTCAATGCTTAAAAATTCATTCTTATTTCCACCATTAGCGACAAATAACAATTTTGTTAACTTTTAAAGGAATAAAATTCTCAGATATTCTTTCCTTTAATTTTAGACACTTTTTGTTTTTTTTTTTTATTTTGTATTTTGTGAATATTTTTCCGTCGAGATTTCGCAAGCATTTCGTTGTCCTCGTGGAGACCGACGAAAAATTTTTGCAGCGTACTAGGCTTGATTCAAAAACGGCTCTAACGATTTTGATAAAACTTTGTAGACGAAATATTCAAAGCGATTGCAAAAAAACTACGTTTTTTTCCCAAAAAAAGTCACATAAAAGTAAGACTTTGGAAAAAGTAATAGATAACTTCATTAGATCAGAAGTTTTATAAATATGCCACTTAACCATCGCCAGCATGCTTACAGGGCAGGAAAATCTACGGAAACTGCCCTTTTCGAGCTAACAAATTCCATACAAAGAGCTTTGGATGCAAAAGAAACAGCCCTATGTGCTTTTCTAGACATAGAGGGAGTATTTGATAACACCTCTCATGTCGCTGTAAACAAAGCTCTTGAAAGGAAAAAAGTTCCTATCACTGTAGTGAGATGGATCAATGAAATGCTGAGCACAAGAACAGCTGAGGTAAGGGCAGGTCTTAATGTACAAACTATCATCACAACAAGAGGCTGTCCTCAGGGCGGGGGTCCTTTCACCCTTGCTTTGGAGTATTGTTGTTGATGAACTACTAGAAAATCTAACTTCCCTAGGTATACGATGTCTCGGTTTTGCCGATGATATAGTAATAATAGCCAGTGGGAAGTTTGAAAAAACTCTTTGCGATATTATTCAAGGAGGATTGAAAAACATTCGGAAATGGTGTCTATCGGCAGGACTTCAATCCTACCAAGACAACAATTATACCATTTACCAAAAAAAGACTTCTTCCCCGTATGAAACCTATACGGTTAGCTGGAGAAGTCATAGAAACACAGAAGGAGGTTCAGGTTAAGTATCTAGGTATCACACTTGACAGTAAACTCCTCTGGAACAAACACGTAGAAATAACCACTGGTAAAGCTACGAAAGCCTTAATGATTTGCAAAAGATTAGCAAGCAATTCATGGGGCTGCAAACCATACACCCTAAGATGGATGTACACTATGATGGTAAGACCTATAATTACCTATGGTGCGGTGGCTTGACACAAAAGAACCGATCTTGCAACAACTAGGAAATCACTAGATAAAGTGCAAAGACTCGCATGTGCCTGCATCACCGGGGCTATGAGAACATGCCCTACAGCAGCAATGGAGGTTATTCTTGATTTAACTCCACTTCACCTTATTATTGAAAGTGCTGCTAAGGGAGCTATCATGAGATTTGCCAAGGAAGGAACTGGGGCTGGAAAATGCATAGGCAACAGAGAAAGAGAATTCCTGTCCAGATCCTCAGAAGAAAACTTGCTTGACTTTCCAAGAGATACAATGGTCACAAATTATAACTTTGTGAAAAACTACAATATACATCTTAGTAGTAAAAAAGATTGGGTAGGTAAATCTATCAACTACTCTTTTAAAGAAAATACCATCAAATGGTTCACAGACGGGTCGAGAACAGCGGAAGGTACAGGGGCAGGCGTCTCACATAGGAGTATTGTCATCAAAAACCTGGCCATAATTATTTTTCGTGGTTTTTGTTATTATTTCTGTTTAAAATGAGTATTCCTACAAGAAAATACAATATAAACCTATGTAGTTTTTGTTATTTTTATTTTTTACCAAAAACTAAAAAAATTTATTAATGGCCTGTACTCCACCTGTCGACATTATTTTTCTCAAAATTTTTTCCTCATCCCTTATACGCAATTCTCAGTTTCTTTTCTCTCTTCCCCAACCTTAATTAAGATCACCCAAAATAAAATACACTAATAACATCAGTAAATTTAATTTGAAAATAAAAAACGTTGCATAATGTAAGGAGTATTTTCTATCAGAAAGTGAAAAACTAATTGACCCTCGATTCTCTAAAGAGCACCTAAGAGCACCCAATTTTTGTTGCATTGTGTTAAAGAATATATAAACTAACTCATAAGTTTCAATTCATCGCAGAATAAGGGGGTATACTAAAACAAAATCATTAAAGTTCAAATAATAACTTACCAAAAATATCAAGTTTTAAGATACTTTTTCTAAGCCCGAATTAAAATAAAAAAAACCATCTAACATTTTCAAAACTTTATTAATATCGTTAATAAATAACTGAAGAAGAATTCTCCATTTAAATTTTTTTAGATTTCTATCACAACACTTCGATATCGCATATAGAATAACACTTACCAAAATACTTCGAATTCAAATAAAAATGAGGTAGATGTAACAGTTAACTTTGAACTCATTTTTTAACAAGAAACGATCGAAAAACAAAAAACTGAGTGCAGCATATTGACACAGGTTTATTTTGCACCCACTTTGCCAAACTTTTTGGTGTCAATTTTGATTTTCAGAAAATCGACTTATGACCAGGTTTTTACTGCAAATACTCCTATGTGCGTCTTTGGGCCTAGTACCAAACTCTCCGTACCTATGGGTCAATCCCCAAGTATCTTTCAAGCTGAGGTAAATGCCATTGTAAAATGTGCAGAAATAAACCTCGAATTAAATCACCGGAATAAAAACAAAGTCACTCTCCAATGGGTACCTGGGCACGTTGTGGTGTCCAGGGTAACGAGGAGGCGGACTCCTTAGCAAAAACGGGAGCAAATTCCCCTTTAATGGGACCCGAACCGTATTGCGGAATAGGAGAAAATGTCATTAAAAATAAAATAAAACTAGACGAGGAGTCCAGGAGAGCAAAAAACTGGGCAGAACTACCAAAACTGAGACAAGCAAAAATGCTCCTCGGGAACTACAACCGAGAGCGTTTCAAATCATGTATCAGTCTAAGTAGGAACAATCTCAGGTTAATCACTGGGCTCCTCACGGGCCACTGTAAGTTAAGAAGGCACCTACATATTTTGGGCTTAGTAAATAGTGCAACATGTAGATTCTGTAGCGAAAAAGAAGAAACACCAGACCACATCCTGGGTAGTTGCAATGCACTAATACACCAAAGATTTAAACACATGGGTCGCTACCAAGTCGAAGAGGATAAATTGCACTCTTTGAAAATACCCCAAATAATCAATTTCATTAAAGGAATTAGGTTAGAGGAGGAGCTATAAAATGAGGTACTAACTCATTTAGCTTAAAAGGGGGGTACAATAGATCTTACAGGTCGCATTACATCTTACACCCCAAACATCAATCAATCAATCAACCTAGGCAATCGTTGCAAGTAGCAAAGATGCGTCCTGATCGATTTCATGTATATACATAGGCAGGGGCGGATCCAGGATTTTTTTCTGGGGGGGGCACAAGGGACGGATTGGCAAAAAAAAACAGCAATAACAGTTAGAAATAAAGTGAAGTACCATACGACTGACTAACAAGCAGAAAATTTTAACGACCCACAGTGGTCTAAAACCTGGCCAAAAATATTTAGGCACATTTCCCACATCAAATAGTTACCAAATGACCAAAAAGTTATTCGGAAGGAAAAATTTTCATTTTCTTGTTACAGTAAAAGCCACTTAAGTGCTAACCCTCTTACTCCTGGATTAGCCGGAAGAAAAAAAATATAAAAAATCAGAAAATGCACGTACAATTCTGTGCTATATTAAAGTTAGTAATCTATTCTTTGTTTAATTTTTTGACTTAAGTTGTTTCACCAATAGCTCAGGGAAATTAGTCAAAATATGGACATGAAATCGCATTTTTCGCGGGACAAAATTTTTTTCATGGAATGTGTTCGGGTGGTTGTCCTTATCATAAAAGTCAATTTGTTGGGAAAATTGGAGGTTGGGAACAGCCGCCATCTTGGAAAAGAGATTGGTATCGTTTTTATTGAATAGCTCCATTGTTATTTATTTTAACAGAAAATGACAAAGGTAGGACTTATTAACAATAAAATTATCTAAAAAATGATATACAAAACAATTCCGTGAGTTGATTAAATAAAATTTTATAGTTGGTCAAAGTGCGGGTTTGTATCGCAAGGTTGGGACAAAATGACATTTTTTCATATATCTGACGAACTTTTGATTTGTTTGGATAATTCTTCAAGAATTAATTTTAGTACTTATAATTACCTATAAAATGAGCCCACAATCGTTATTGTAACCATCGTATTGTAGAAATAATCTAACTCCGAAACTCTCCATGTACTAGTCAAAAGTGAGAAAAAAGCAAGTTTTTTGCTAGTAGGCCGAGACAATTTTGGGAGTAGAGGTATAACCAAATTATAAGTACGCAGTTTTGCAGCCATACTCGTGTTTATGTCGATTTCAAAGGTCTAACAACTCTAATTTTGGGCTTTATACGGTTTTTGGGGGGTTAAATGACGTAAGTTTTCCAGTTAACGTGAATGGGCTAAATTTATACTATTTGAAATTATAAATATACAAGCTGATGCTCTATCATTTTTCCTAAATCTGGACACCTCAATCTCGGCGATGGGGTTAATAGAACTCATGATATAAGCTTTTTTATCTAACCATATCAGGCTTTTCAATTCAAATAAACAAACAAAAATCGAAACAAAAAAGCCTCTAAAACATAATCGTATAAACGGCTTATATCTTGAGTTCTATTGGTCACATCCTCAAGATTGGGGTGTCCAGATTTAGGAAAAATGATAGAGCATCAGCTTGTATATTTATAATTTCAAATAGTATAAATTTAGCCCATTCACGTTAACTGGAAAACTTACGTCATTTAACCCCCCAAAAACCGTATAAAGCCCAAAATTAGAGTTGTTAGACCTTTGAAATCGACATAAACACGAGTATGGCTGCAAAACTGCGTACTTATAATTTGGTTATACCTCTACTCCCAAAATTGTCTCGGCCTACTAGCACAAAACTTGCTTTTTTCTCACTTTTGACTAGTACATGGAGAGTTTCGGAGTTAGATTATTTCTACAATACGATGGTTACAATAACGATTGTGGGCTCATTTTATAGGTAATTATAAGTACTAAAATTAATTCTTGAAGAATTATCCAAACAAATCAAAAGTTCGTCAGATATATGAAAAAATGTCATTTTGTCCCAACCTTGCGATACAAACCCGCACTTTGACCAACTATAAAATTTTATTTAATCAACTCACGGAATTGTTTTGTATATCATTTTTTAGATAATTTTATTGTTAATAAGTCCTACCTTTGTCATTTTCTGTTAAAATAAATAACAATGGAGCTATTCAATAAAAACGATACCAATCTCTTTTCCAAGATGGCGGCTGTTCCCAACCTCCAATTTTCCCAACAAATTGACTTTTATGATAAGGACAACCACCCGAACACATTCCATGAAAAAAATTTTGTCCCGCGAAAAATGCGATTTAAATTACTAATTTCCCTGGGCTACAAATAGATTTTGAGAAATTAAGTTTTAAAGATGAAATTTTGAAAAAAAAAATGTTTACGTTTTTTAATTGATTTTGTATAAAAGTTTGCAATATTATGGACATAATTATACCATTAGTTAATGACCTAGTAGTTTTTATTCAAATACTAAAGACTTCATTCTAATAAATACTAAAGTTCCTAAGAATAACAAAAATAAATGAATCATACTTTTTTGCCGGGAAACCCAGTTTTGTTTTTTTTTATTTGCATTAACCTTTTGTAACCCAAGGTCGTAAATTTAAAAATTAATAAGTCAATCGATTGGCCTTTATCTTTAATAAAACACGTATTTTTTAAAAATTCAATAAAGTCATTATTTACTTAGTCATTTCGATATTTTGGGAGTAAAAAAAAAGTTTAAATAATTTATTTTTATATAAAAATGCAAAAATTCAAGCAAAAAACTATCTAATATTAATTTTTAGGCACTTTCCTAAAATCCAAAAATAAAACCCCGTGGGGTTTACTAACAAAAACTATTTTTTTTCTGAATTTCGTAGTTTTTACACAAATTTGCTTATTTTCAAAAAAAGCCCAACTTTCAACATTAACTGTCAATTAAAAACTATTGGTGCTATTTATTAGAAATTTGAAGTACTATTTCGATAAAGCAATACTTAAAGATTATAATATTAGAAGCTTCAAAAGAAAAAAAAAATAGTTTGTAGAGCTTTTATGCAATCTTTTTCGGTTTATTACAGAAATGTCACATGGGGCTACAAGGGGTTAAATTGTTTTATACCTCAAGAATATTGTGTTCAAATTGTAGGTCTCTTGGAGCCAAATTGACCAAGTTATGAGTATTTTAATACTTCCCTTAGGAACGTTTTAGTCTTTTAGTCCAGAGTTCAAAACTTTAAATCGTTATCCCCACAACTAATGTTTTCAACGCCGGTGCTCCTCATAACTTCAAAACTACTGCACCGATTTTTTTGAAATTTGGAACACTATTTTTTTTACATATTTTTAGAGGTATCCCTGGAGAAATTTTCTCAATAAAATAACATTTATAAAAATCTATAAGTAAGGGTCGCTTTTGAGGAGTTTTTTTCAAGGGGTCTTTATTTTCGGGGTGCAAACTTGGGCAAACTTCTGAAATGCAAGTTTGTTCTACATATCCAGCAGTTCTATAATATAGAGTTTATGCAATTTTGTGACTTGTTCCGCTATTTTAAAAACACTAATGTAAAAAAAAAAAAAAAACAACGAAAAAAGTGCAAATTTTTGAGGTGGAGCTTTTCATGGGAAAGGGATGCAACAATCAACAACATTCGCATTTTCAGCCAGAAATAGACAAGAGTTTCACTCAAGTTCTTTCTGTTATTATTCATATATTTTTAAAACTCTTATAGTTTGATTTTCTTTAAGATGAACTTTAAGTTCTGGGGGGGGGGCACGTACCCCCGTGCCCCCCCCCCCCCCCCCTGGATCCGCCTATGTACATAGGTATGTTTCTGAAACAAAAAAGTTGCTGGATGTTATCGAAACTATCAAGAGGAAAGTTAGTCTCCATAAGTCCGGTAAAAGCGTGGTAGGTCTCTGGAGTTAAACTCAATAGAACATATTCATAATAGGGGTAAGTATTCATGAATCGGTGTAAACTCTGGCTAAACGTGGTGAAGTGGTAATTGCGTCAAAATTATGTATGGGTTTTACAGTAAGTTTATCACATTTACAATTTTACTAGGTTTACCAAGAGTATACACCGTTGCATGAATACCCCTGGTGTAAAATCCGGGTATAATCCTGGTTCGTTAACCATATTTACCATTTTACCAAGTTTACCCAAAGTTTACACAGTTGCATCAATAGTCCTAATCTTATTTAAACACTAGAGTTTAAAGTTTTTGAATAGGTCAGAAGAAGCCCTTTACCATAGAGAATTAGTTAAGATGTAGGTCTTAGCAGAGGCGGATTTACAAATTTTCATGGTATAGGCTTTTCAGTTTTTGCCGCCCTTGTCCCTTCATTTTTTTAAATTTAGGTATATCTCGCTTAGAAAGTGTACCTCTCATACAAATTTTTCACGTTATAGCAAATTACTCGAAAAAGGCTGTAACGATTTTGATTTAACTTTGAAGACGTAATACTCAAAGCAATATCAAAAAAGTCAAATTACAAGAACAACATTTTTCATTTTATAAAACTTTAACTTTATTGCGTTAAATAGTTAAGTTCGTGTAAAATTTTTGACACTATTGAGGTGAATATAAAATTTTCAGCTGTTAAAAATTAATTGGGCTCCGGGACCTGGTTAAATTTGAGTTAAATTTTGTTTGCAGATGGTTTTGTTTTGTTTTTTTTTTTTTTTATTAAAAAGGAGTATCATGGCAGAAAAAAGGCAGACAAAATATTAAACAATAAATTCTTTTTTTGAAATTATTTTGTTCACCTCAATAGTGTCAAAAATTTTTTTTTTTTGTTTTTGTGTGTTTTATTAGTTTAAAAAACTCTTAACATCAGTTAATACTTAAAACTATAAGTGATTTTAGACTAAATTATTTTTTAATAAAGGTTTCAATAAAGACTTAAATATATTTAGGTTTCTTTCAGTCTTGAGGTTTGTAGGCAGATTATAAAATAATTGCACTCCTTTGTAAAGCAGGTTGTTTTGCGTACCAGTTCTTCTGTACAGTGGCAATCTAAAGTCTCCGATATTCCTTAAATTATAAAAAGAATTTGTTATAAAACTAACATTTCGTTGCAAATAAATAGGATACAGATTATTTTTTATTTTGAAAATCATCAATAAAGCATTAAATTTTAAACGTTGCTCAACATTTAGCCATCCGAGATTTGATAGCATTTCTTGTATTGGCGTTCTAAATTCACACTGAAGCACTGTTCTCATCGCTCTATTTTGCAATATTTGAAGTTTTCTAATGTTTTCTATGTTTGACATATATATTATCGATGAGCAATAATCAAAATGTGGAAGAATCAACGTGTTATAAACAGTCAGTGCACAATTTCGAGTTATATTTTTACGAATTCTTTTGAAAAACCCTATCTTTTTTGATATCTTAGCACACAGATAATTAACATGTTCATTGAATTTAAGATTGTTGTCAATATATACTCCCAAATACTTGATTTCACGGACACATTCGACTCTTTCATCATTTATTTTTACGTTGACATTAGGTTCACTACTATTTATACACATGATTTTAGTCTTACTAACGTTAAGTTTCAGCTTATTTTTACAAAGCCATGTGTAAATTTTGTCCAGTTCTCTTTGAATTAAATATTCACATTCATTTATGTTATCACCAACACTGTAGATCAATGTATCGTCGGCAAATATTGATATCTGAACTTCTGATACCACTTTAACAATATCATTAATGTATAAAAGAAAAAGGATCACTCCCAATTTCGACCCTTGAGGCACACCAAGATCCACTTTTATAGCCTCAGAAAAGGTTTCATTCACTTTGACTCTTTGCGATCTTTCAAACAAATAACTATCAAACCATTTAAGCTCAACTTGACGAATACCATATTTTTCAAGTTTTTTAAGCAATATTTTTCTATCTATTGTTTCAAATGCTCGTTTTAGGTCAAGAAAAACAGCAAGTATAGATTTTCCGTTATCGATTTCCTTTTTCCACTCATTTGTTAGCCAAGATATAGAAGTTTCACAGGAGTGTCCCTTCCGAAAACCTGATTGTTGAACACACAAAATATTTTCATTTTCTATATACTTGGTAAGTTGGTTGCACACTATTTCCTCTAAGATTTTCTCATATGTTGGGAGCATGTTGATGGGTCTCCAATCTTCAGGGTTTTTTGGATTTTGAATTTTTTCAATAGGAACCACTACCGATTCTTTCCAGCTTTGGGGGAAGTCTCCATTTTGTAAAGATAAGTTAACTATTTTTAATAAGTACGGATACATTTCAAACTTGCAATCAAGAATTATACTGCCATTTAACCCAAAACAGTCGTTTTTGTTGTTCATTCCTTTGATTGTTTCTTCAAGTTCCAACAGACTCACTTGTTTAAATTTAAATACACTATTTTGGGTACCGATACTATCTGAATAATCAATTTGGTTGATGCTCCCATGAATTTCTTGAACACTTTTCACAAAAAATAAGTTCAATGCGTTAGCAATTTCTTTTTCCGTTTTAAGACACGTATTTTGGATTTTTAGCTCTATGATTTCATTTTTTTCCGTTTTAAGTATTTGTCTTTTCAATGTTTTCCATAAACCTTTCTGGTCGCCAGCATTAGCAATTATTTTCGATTCAATGAATATACTTTTTGCCCTCATACACTCAGTCTTATACATATTTCTCGTCATCTTATACTCTCCCCAAGCTTCAAAAGAATTTTCGAACCTAGCCCGTTCATATAAGTTTATCTTACTTCTTTTTAAATTGTATAAATCGTTGTTATACCATTCAGCATGATTTTCGTTTATTCTAACCGACTTTGTGACAGATAGCAATGCTACTTCAATTCCTTCTTTAAACTTTTTCGCACAGCTATTTAACTCGTTTGTTTCTGTTATACTATTAAAATGCTCACAGTTTAAAGCACGCACGAAGGGATCATATCTGTACTTAATATACTTTATCTGCTTAAGATTGTCTTTTTTATTGGATTTCGTATATAATTTAATATTCAACGACTCATGATCCGAAGTTTTCCACTCGTTGCGAACCGCGACATTAACTTTCAATGTGTGTTCAGCTAATACATAGTCTATTAATGTTCTTGATGTTCTTGTTATTCTAGTTGGTTGTGTGACTAATTGCATAAGTCCGATGTTATTTAAAAAATCATTTACCAAGTTCAATTCATGATTTCTTTCAGCCAGAAAGTCAACATTAAAGTCACCCAGGATTACCGTGTATTCACTTTCGCTTATATTATTTAAAGTCCACTCGTTTAAAACATCAAAAAACTCTCGAATTCTCATTTTTTCAGATCTATAAAGTAGAATAATATTCCAAGACTCGTTTTTAACACTAATTTTAATTGACAAAATCCATATTTTTTTATCGATTGATAATTGTTTCTTTTCCACTGATTTTATACCATTTTTAACATAAATTGTTACCCCACCCGTGTGTCGTGAGTTACTAAAACAATTATAGATCTTATAACCGTTTAAAGATACTTCACATTTTTCTATTTCAGGCGTTAGATGTGTTTCCGTGAGTAATAAAAAATCAAACTTATTTTCATCTACTAATTCTTCAATTAGCTCGAAATTACCAGTGATCCCTTGTACATTCAAGAGCACACCGTTTAAATAAGCTAAAGGTTTTTTGTTAAATATATTATCATTTAATTGCTAATACATCACCCGGCTTCGTTCCCCATCCAGTTTCTTCAAATAAACTGGACACATATAATCCATCGTCTTGTGATTAATATCTAGATTCAAACCAAGTCTATCGTTCATTTTTACACAGTTTATACATTTATTTGTCTCCGCACTATCACAATCTTTGATGTCATGCTCACCACAGCATCTACGACAGCAGCTTTTATTTTTACACTCAGCTGATATGTGGTTAAAACCTAAACATTTATAGCACCTTTTCACTACTATTGATTCAAATACTTTGCACCGATCCCATCCAACATTTACTCTTTCTACGTCCATGACTTTAGCAAAGCTTTCTTTATCTAATTCCACCACAGCGTTATAGTACACAAAATTCTTTCTCCCTTTCTCTCCGTTTTTTTTAATTATTTTAATGCATTTGATTTCACTCGCGGCAAGCATACCGTTTTGGGCTCTTAAGTTTTTTTCGATTTCTGCCTCTTCAATCTCCTCACTTACACCCGATATGATCACTTTTGGCTTTCTCAGCACCGGTATTTTTATTTCATATTCTGTACCAAGCTTTTCTTCAACTGCATTAACCACGTTACTTCTGTCCATTTCACTAGCACAAGATATTTGTACAATGCCATTATGTCTTGTGGCCACTTCACTAATTTTTAGATTTGATGGGTCAACATTCTTTTTTAGATATTCTTTTGTTTTTTCGCCCGTTTGTTTCGCTTTCGGTTTAATTATTATTGAAGGCTCTTTTTGTAACTGACTCGCATATGTTTCCTTCATTCTAGTGTTTGAACTTGCACTTTTAGGTTCACTGAGACTGAATGAGTTACACTTTTCAAGAATTTCGCGCACAATTTGTTCTTGTTTCATAACGTATTCTTTATTTTCATTAATCGACTTAAGCATATCATTCAGTGTTGTGAAAATTGCATTTCTTTCGTCTACACAGTCGTCGCAAACGAAGGCGAGGTTTTTCTTTTCGTGAACCGAACGCACATCATAGTCGGCTAGACCACTGCATTTTTCATGAAATACTTTGCTGCAAAGTCCACTACACATTATATTTCTTTCACCTTTGAATCGTTTTCTACATTTCTTACACTCCGTTTCCATATTTTTAGTTGAATTATTTAATTTCACCTTTATTAAAATATAATCGCAGACCAAATAAAACACGTCTTTACTGCTCGAAAGCTCGCTCGCTATGATAATTTAACACGGATTTAACTATTTAACGCATTTAGGCCTTAGTGCCTAAAAAATGTCCCTTTTTTTTAATTTCATTTTTCTTGAAGAAAAAGTACAAATAAGTAGAAAAACTATATTAAGTTATAAAATTAACATTATTCACTACAAGTTTGAAACCCAAATGTGGATGGAATTGTTTACAAATCACGGCAACATTGTGGTTTATATATCTTGGTAACGCAGTGGCATTTAAAGTTTTAAAGCTGATTTTTGGTAATAAACTATTAAGAATATTTAATTGAAATTAATTTTACGTGATTTAACTTCATAGGAGACTTACATTGTTCCTATAGTTTCAAATAGGAATATCAGAGAGCTTAGTTATATGATTTTACAGATAAAACTGAAATTTGCAGTAATGTAACGCAGTTGTTTGGTTTTGACCACTTTGTGTTTAAACTGTGTCATAAATATAGAAATATGATTCCAAACATATCGGTGCAAATGTTATTTTATAATAGATTCAAGTATTACCATTCTGTGTCAACCAAAATATATGAAAATATATTGTTAAAAATGTCCATATTTTTTTTTCAAAATTCACTGTCCAAAGGGACAACTTTATAGGCAGTAAATAGTATTTTGGCCCTTATATAGAGCCAGCTCTTTCCCTGTGCAGGGACGGGTTAGAATATTCCTGCAGCGCCTCCCCGCTTGTCGTAAAAGGCGACTAAAGGAGCAAATTTATCTAGGTCACAAACACCAAGGTGAACCTAGCGACACTTAATACCTGTAAACTTTCCCAAAAGTGTGCATGCCAGTCCATGGGTTGGCACGACTGGAGATCACCGGTGCTGTTAAAGAGAGATCAAATACAAAACTGGAGTATGCACGCGTCGAAACAAAACAAAACAACAACAACGTTTCGCAAGATTTTGTGAGCTGAAGCATTATGGAAGTACTCGTCCAAAGAAATGACACTACCCCGCCAGGTACTACCATTACTAATGGTACTGATCCTGGACCGAGTAGCAATGCTCGGGTCAGAGCTAGACGGATTCCGGGGGCTAGCAAAGTAATGCCACAGATTATACAAAATCTGAGAGTTGCGAGTTGGAATGTTGGGAGTATGACAGGTCGAAGCTTCGAGCTGGAAGAGATGATGATAAGAAGGCGAGTAGACATCTTGTGTGTCCAAGAAACGAGATGGCGTAGCACGGGAAATAGGGCCCGTTTCTTGGATACAAGGACAAAAAATTACAAGATGTTCTACTATGGAACGGAAAAGGGTAAGAACGGAATCGGAATCATCCTTGCAAAAGACCTCTTAGGCAGCATATTGTCCATTTCGAAATCCAGTGACCGTTTGATGTCCCTTAAATTGGTGATTAAAGGAAAGTTGTGGAATATTGTCACTGCATATGCTCCCCAAATTGGATGTGAGCAGGTGGAAAAAGATGCATTTTGGCTAGATTTTCACAACCTACTTAAGGACATCCCAAAGGAAGAGTTTTTGTTAGCGGGCGGAGATTTAAATGCACATGTCGGGAAAACAAACGAAGACTATGAAGATTGCCATGGAGGCCTCGGATACGGCATCAGGAACTCTCCTGGTGAAGACATCCTGAGCTCGTGCAAAACATATGGTCTTATCGTACTTAATACCATGTTCATCAAACAAAGCCGACACCTGGTCACTTACAGCAGTGGTGGAAATGAGACTCAGATTGATTACCATTTGGTATCTAGTTTCATGAAACCTCGGGTCAAGGATTGTAAAGTGATACTGGGAGAAGCGATCGCCCACCAACACCGTCTCCTACTGACAGAATTTTTTATGGAGACAGTGAACGACAACAAAAAGACAAAGACTTTTGGGAAGATCAAATGGTATAATCTGGATAAGGAAAAAGGCGAAGCTTTTATTTCGAATATGCAAAACTATCTATATAACAACACCAATATATTTCGAAATGAAGTATGTGGGACCTCCTACAGCGAACTTGCATAGAAAAAGCCAAAACACTGTTAGGGGTTTCAAAAGGACATAACCAACAAGGCAAAGAAACATGGTGGTGGAATGATGAAGCTAAAGCAGTTGTAAGTAAAAAGAAAATGGCTTTCAAAGCTTGGTCAAAGTGCCCCTCTAATAATACAAAGCAAAAGTCACGCCTCGAAGTGGAATACAGAAACTGCAAGAAAGAAGCGAAGAAGATATGTGCCCAAATTCAAGCCAAGAATACGGAAGACCTGTATCGGGAGCTAGATGAAATTTCTTCCCCGACTGCTGGTGCTATTCAAGAGCTACGACAAAACGTGAATAAGGGCGCAACCATCTTCAAAATAGCCGCTCAAAGAAGAAGAAATGCTCAGGAGATCTGTTCGCCAAAGTTTATTAACAATGCTCAAGGCCAACTACTTGTGGAAAACGAAGAAATCCTCCACAGGTGGCGACAGTATTGTGACGAACTTCTAAATGAACAATTTCCAAGGCTACACTTTCCAATAGCTTCACCTAACTTAAGTGAAGTATCCGATGTCACAGTTAGTGAGGCTGTAAAATACTCCAAAAACGGAAAAGCTGTTGGGCCAGACGAAATACCCTCAGAGTTTTGGAAAAAGATGGGAGACATCGGGTCTAGATGGCTCATGGTTCTTGTTTCCAAGCTTATACGAGGTGATCGAATGCCTAATCAATCTAGGGAAAGTTATCTTCTTCCAATATACAAAGGGAAGGGTGATACTCGAAGCTTTGATAATTACCGTTCGATTAAGCTGATGTCACACACCAAGAAGATCGTTGAGCGAGTCTTGGGTAGCCGACTGCGAAAAATAATAAGGCTATCTGATGACCAGTGCGGGTTTGTTGCGGGTAAATCAACCACAGATGCAATCCAGAGTATCAGAATCATTATGGAAAAACATCGAGATTCCTTGGAGGATTTGCATGTGGTATTGGTTGATTTTGAAAAAGCATTCGATCGACAACCACGAGATCTGGGGTCGAATTACGGCATACGTTCGTTATCGTATGGTCGCTATGTGTCCCTATCTTTTACTACTAATTAAATAGAGACACAAATATTAAAAACGTTAGCGAATGATCGTAATCGTATGCTGTAATTCGACCCCTGATATGGGTGGCCCTCAGACAACGAGGAGTTCCGGAAACCTATGTGCGGATAATTATGGACATGTATGATGGAGCAGTTACTAAAGTAAGATGTGCAGCTGGATTCACCGAAGAATTCGAAATCACAGTAGGTGTACACCAGGGAAGCGTCTTGAGTCCTCTGCTCTTTATTACCGTTCTTGATTACCTGCTCGAAGGTATGATAAATAACGAAGGTACTTGTGATGACGATATCAATCATCGCGTAAGCGTAGGGTGGATGAAGTGGTGGGAAAATTCTGCTATCTTCTGTGATCGAAAAATGCCCCCTAAGCTGAAAGGAAGGCTCTACACCGCAGTTGTGCGGTGTCATAAATCAATTTTTTTGGCCAAACGAAGGCAAAAATTGAAAAAATCCACAGTACACATAATAAGGTAATATCTTCCGAACGTCGTTGTCAAAATTTGTTTGTCAAAAATAGGCACCAATCTGTCAGGTCGGCCTTAAATTTTTATATTTCAATCGCAGTAAACAGGAAATTTGTTTTGTTTTAATTTATTAAAAAATGTCATTTGAAAAAATTATAAATTGAAAAATAACAAATTTTCTTCGTGTTTCTTGGCCTAAAATAATCAATAATTGTTAAAAAATTAGTGGTGCGCGTGGTGTTTCGGTTTTTGTGCGTTTTTCGTCGGTTATTTCAATTAATTAAGAATTACGGTCTGACATTGATCGCCAAATTGTCATGTTTTGACAATTTGGCGACCAATGTCAGTTGGGAATATATTACTTTTGTATGTGTACTGTGGAAAAAATCAGGTTTTTGACAGATCTAAATCAAAAAATAAATTAATTTTTGTACCCATCGAAAACCCCATAACAAAAGTGGTTTATTTCGTGCATTTTATTTCAATGAGTTTGAGTTCCGCAATTAAATGATAGTTTGCACGAAAATCAAGAGTCACTTCGGTTAAACTAGGGCTGTGCACAGGTTTGTTCTTAACATTATGAAAATCTTGGGTAAAATCACAATGTCGCGTCATTACACAGAGAAAAATAGACCACATAAAATAGAACAAAAACAATAAGATTTCTCTATGGTTTTCATCCAAGAAGGAAACCTTATTAAAACAATCGGGTTTTCCTTATTGTTTTAAAATCTGCAAAAAAATAAAAAAAACGATGACCAGGCTGGGAATCGAACTGGAGACTTCAAATCATTAGTCGCCCACCTTACCACCTGAACCAACCTGCCATGAAAATATTGATCGCGATTTTTGTTCTTGTGCTAAGTTGCAAAAAAAATCAACTTTTCAGTCAAATTTTAATAAGATTTTCTATATAAAAATAATAAGAAATCTTCTTAAAAAAACCTTATTAATCGTTGATTTTAATAAGATTTCCTTATGAAATGTATGGAATGGTAAAACAATATGGCAATCTGTTAGTTTTTAGCGGGTCATATTTTTCTCTGTGTAAAATCACTGGTTTCCCCGATGTACGATTGTGTTTTTTTTTTTTTTGCTAAAATCTTCTTCAAAATCTTCGGTAGCCGGGAAAAAAATAAATCATTGAACGTGTCGTTTAAAGCACGGGTTGGCTACTAAAAACAAGGGTAGGGTTAGTTCGGTTAAATTAATGATTTGGTTGCCCCCTTAAAATCACGAGATTTCTCTTTAAAAGTCATGGTTTCCACCCGAATCTTTGCTGTATTTTTGCCAGTAAAACACGGATAGCTTTGGTAAATCGCTGGTATTTTTGTACAACCATGGGTTTCCCAAGTAAAATCACATCAACTTTTTCAAATATATACAAGTACAAGTACATATGATAGCTTCATTAGTCCTTCTTATTCTCACGTGAAAACTCTTAAGGAACGTATATTAAAAAAAACACGAAGGTTCTATTTTCTTAGCGTATTTTTTTTTAAAGATTTTCAAAAAAAAAAAAAAACAATTTAAATCACAAAATTACATATACAGGGTGTCCCAAAAGTTAACGTCGAAACGAAAACGGTAGATAGGGTAGGTGGTGACAGTTATCAGAAAAATAATAAAAAAAATCGCAGCCATATATTTTGGGAGTTATGGGCATTTGAAAAAAAGTCGGAAAAAATGGTCACCCTGTGACGGTTTTTCATGTGCCGTGACTAAAAATCTTAATTTTTCTCATTTTTTTCTTTTGTTACGGAACCTTGAATAACCCTGCTATCAAATGCATTAAAAAAATTTAACTCAGCTGCATCAGTTTTAAAGAAAATATTACTATTTTACCCAACTTAGTACTAAAAAAATTTACATGACTCTAATTCAATGAACCGTAGTGTAAAAAAAATGCACTACGATGTTTCGGCAAGTTGCTTTAAAAGTTGGTGTGTTCAATTCTCTTTTCAAAATGGTACAACATTGTTGGGAATATTCCATAAATAACCGAGATAAATTTTTTTTTCTTAAGAAATCCGACTTTTTTATGAGGTAATTTTTTCTAGTTAAAGGCCAATAATCGAAAGCAAGCTTCTAACACATGTTGACCAATATGTGATCTTGCCACAAGAACAATTTGGTTTCAGGAGGTATCACAGTACTGTTCACCAAGTTGACAGTATCAAACAGCGGCATACACACCATTGGGGCAAACGGGGCGGTGCCCCGGGGCCCCAACATTATAGGGCCCGACTGGAGACAACTCAGAGAATGCAACTTATTATAAAAGTCTTCGTTACTTTTATAATAAGTTGAATAAAGATGAGATATTTGACATTAACTACTTCGGACACAAGAGAGAAAAACTACATTCTTCAGTTTAATGCATAATGAATTGGTAGCCAGCCACATAATATTTCATCTAAAAAAAAAAAAAAAATCGTTAGGGGCCCAAAAAAAAAAATAAATCTCAATTTTTAAAGAAAAATTTCTTATCTTAGGGCACCAAAACATGTTGAATAACCAGGTCGACAAAAATAAAAATATTTTTTGTGCTTGGGTTTAATTTGCACTTTTTGGGTTCATGGTAAACCAAAACAATAGATAATCGCCCTTTCCCCCCTTAAGATTTGCTTTTGTAGTGTTGGGATGGGAGCAAAAATCCAATTTTCATACCCTGTGAGCCTAACTTGAGTCTTATGAGCTATTGTGCAAGAACCGTTCATTGTACAAAAAAACTATTAAGGTAAAAAATGTAAATAATTTAAAGCTCTACATTTTTGCCAAATCACTTTATTCGACTTAAATTATAAGAAAAAATTTTTGATGAATACAAGGGCTTTTTGCTCCGAAAAACTCTATTTTGTTGAGTTCAAACTGTAATATTTTTTTATCTAACTTCAACTTTGGCAACTTTTATACTTTTTTGAAAACTGCAATAGTGGGACAAGTTTTAAAAATAATAAACCAGAGTCACACAATACAAATTTCTGTCGTCTTGTTGCTCTGAAATAAAAGTAAGAAATTGAGTTTTTATGAAACTCGGAACTGCTAATTAATTTGCAGAAAAATGGCGTATGAAATAAAACATATTTTTATTAATTAATTGTTTCTTATTGTTAGGCAATGTTTTAGTGAAAGAATTGTAAAAAAACAAAAATCAATTATGGGCAGAGGAAGCAAAATACTATTGCAAAGTAGGGATTTTTCGAAATTTCATAAGAACTGTAAGTAATTGGGATGAACAAGTTACCAAATTCTGAGAGATCTTAAGTTAGCCTATCAGCCCATTTCGTTTAATACATTATTTTTTAGACACCCTGTATATGCAACCATAAATATTGAAAATAGAAGGTATCAAATGATGCCCAAGCTCCCATTTGATAAAAATTCGAACAAAACGAAAATTTCGATTTAATTTTTCTTTTCTCTTCTTAAATTTACCTTTTTTTAATTTTTCTGAACATGAATATGAAAACAGCATTAAAATGAAGAAAACAAAACAAAAATTAGCCAAATCGGTTAAGACGTTCTCGAGTTTTTGCCAAAATTACGCACGACAATTTTTGTAAAAGACAGATTTACTTGAAAACTGGAAATTGCTCTGCTGACCTCAAAGCAAATTAAAAAAAAAAAAAATATTTTCCATATGAGTATCAATATACCTATCTACCATAATTTCATAGTCACAACCCAAGCACAAATTTCGTGTTGACCTGTGTAATCTTTGCGACCGACAAATGCCACATCTGGGGCTAAAAAAAAAATAGTAGGGAGTATACATACATACTTTTTTATTTGTTATTTTCTATATCAAAGGGGCTACCAATTAAATATCAAAGGAGCCTCAAAATTTAGTCTTGCTAAAGGATATTAAAAACGATTTTAGTTCTAAAATTATAATGGAATTTTTTTTTTCACCTCAAAAATCACAAAAACTATTTTTTTTATTCAGTGAAAAATTGTTGGTTTTGCACCTTGGTTCCTTTGTCCAAAGTTAGCCCAGGATAGCCCAACTATTTTTTTCTTTATTTCACTATTTTTTCAAAAGATACAACAAAAAACTTTTTTTCATATCAGAAACCGAAAAATTGTGAATTTCCTGTGAAACAAAAACCGTTAGTTTAAAACCGTGGTTAGTTTGCCCAAGGTTAGCCCAGGATAGCCCAACTTTTATTTTTGCTATCCTACTCTTAGTTTAAAAATTATAGAAGAATTAATTTTATTCTAATTTAGAAAAAAAATCTACTGGTGTTTGTATTGCGCGTTGCGCCTCAAATGTTTGGTGCTTATATGGCAAACCAAAAAAATCAATGATTTTTACACTTGACAAAATATTTGTATACTGAAGGAAAAAATAAATTGAAGTTGAAACATCGTTCTTTCAAAGATGAACTACTTTGATTTATGTGACTTTAAGATACGAAACCATCAAAAATTAACCTTTTTTCCCACGTTGATTTTAAAATGTTCATCTTCAACGCAAAATCATTCCGAATAATAGTTTAATCAACGTGGTTTTTATTGATTTCACGTTGTTTTATGGTGTCTTTTCCCTCAGTGTATGTTGTGGTTTTTAAAGTGAAATGAAAAAAAAAGAAACAGGAATGTTATATGGACTATATTCAATCAAGTAAAAATTCTTAGTCAAATAAATAACATTTGAGGAGCAATGGAAACACCAGTGGATTTAATTTTTCTAAATTATAAATTAAAAAAAGGTCACTATGGCGAATGCGTTTTTTTGTGTGGTAAATTTTAAAAGTGTTATTGAAATTTCATGAGATGGAGTCATGGAGTGAAGAAGTGAATAAGTAGCTATTATTTTTGTTTTGCAAGTTGCAACATTTTAATTTAAATTTTTTTGGAAACAAAATTAATAGGTAAACAAATTTCGACTTTACATCGCATATTTACATACATATTTGGATTAAAATGGTCGTCTTCATCCGACGATGAATAGCTAAACATAGTAATTCGCCATGCAAGAGTATTCCAAGTTCACAGAAATCCATTCTCAGATTATGACGATGTTAAGTACCAAATGATGGTCCGACTTTCAAAAGCATTTGTGAACCAGTTCATTTCACTTATTTTCTTATCAGAAATCATTGTTACATTAAAGAAATCCAAGACCGACTTTGTTAGATTTGGTAGTTTTGTTTTTTTTTGCATTTCTTGTCATTTTTTCAACACATAATGCTTTCTCATTTTGACGTGATAACGTCTTATAAATCGATGAACCATGGCAGCCACCACAAAAAAGTGACGCCATTTTCTCCCGTTCCACTCTCGCACTTTCGCAGTGCGGCAAAAATTTCAATTCAAAATTAAAATTAAACTATTAGAGATACAAAAATCTTCTATAGCTAATTTGAAAGCTAATAACCTAAAGTTAAATACATTTGAAGGATTTTAAAAAATTCGGTCTTTAAATAGGGTAAATAGGGTTAAAACAAAATTTCAAAAAATTGGCTATTTTCTAAACGCGACAATGTAAAGAGTTGAATTTTTTTTTAATCAATAGATAAATTTATTGCAAGACTGACAATGGTATTGACAAAATTCTAAAAAATTTCAAAACCAAGCTATTAATGGTTTTCTAAAACTAAAACATCAGGTAGACCTTTGACAAAGTAGTGATTATAGGTAGGGGAATTTTTTTTGACAATTTGAAAAACATCATTCGAAAGATAATAAAAAAAAAAAGTTAAGGATCTGATACGGATTTTTTTTTTTTAAGTCTCTGCGTTTCGAAATATAAATTTTTGAAAAACACCTACTTATTTTGGGGTATTTTTGGGTGAGTTTTTATTTTTTTAAATTTTTTGTAGCATTCAAAAAATCTCAAGCTTATAGAAAATGTAGTCTATGACTGTGCGCATACATGTGCAAAAAATTGGTATTTCAAAATGGTTTTTGACCGAATAACGGGAAAAAACAAGTTTTTTTGCCCTTTTTTTTACCTTTTTTAATGGTTTTTTATTATTTTTTCTTCAACAGATCAACAAATGAAAGGAGATGGCACATTTTTCTATGGAGCTTGGGCCCAGTGTGTTCACTAACGAAATTGGTATCAAATGAAAGGTGACGGTAAACACATTACGTGGGTAAAATATTTTCAAATTCGTTAGTGGGGTTTTGGAGATATTTGAGTTTGAAGTTTCGGATTTCACAATCAAGATTTCAGCTAATTTTTCGAACAATTAATCGTAGAATGCGTAATAATGGGTGTACAGAAATAATATTGGTATCAAATAAAAGGTATTTCTCTTGTATATAAATCTGTATCAAAAGTTTTTTTCTTTGTTAAAAAAATAATACATATTAGGTATTTACTTCTCAAAAGGTGATTTTTTTAAGCGAGGCTTTGGCACATCGAAATATCAAAATATTCAGTGGTGACATGCACTTTTTTTTTGTAATTTTTCGATAGCTTAATGTGTTACCTTTAATTCTATATATAAAATAGTTCTATAAAACATACAAAAACCTTATAATAAGCAAAATACACAAAAACGCGCTGAAATATGCCTATTAAATAATAAGAATAGAAACTATAGTTCAGTCAATGGGGAAAAATCTGGAAAAAGCTATGACGTGAGCTAAGTTTGAATGCAGTATTGAAGAGGGGTTTATCCCAAGTACAAATCTCAGATTGCGTATTGTTTGGTCTTCTTCTAGGAGTTATAATTTCAGAGTTACACTACCGAAAATTGTGTGTTTTTTGATATTTTAAATATTTTAAACAACCCTTAGAGTTAAGTGCGGAATTACTGAGAATGAGATACTTTGCGGTTCTGTTACTCTGAAAGTATAACTCCTAGAGAAAAATGATGTACTAGAAAAAGAAAGATTAACTAATTTCCAATCTAAAAAGTCCTTTCTACGCATTCTACGATTAATTGATCGCAAAAATAGCTGAAATCTTGATTTTGAAATCCGAAACTTCAAACTCAAATATCTCCAAAACCCCACTAACGAATTTGAAAATATTTTACCCACGTAATGTGCTTACCGTCACCTTTCATTTGATACCCATTTCGTAAGTGAACACACTGGGCCCAAAAATGTGCCATCTCCTTTATACTGTAAATAGATAATAGACCAGGACTATGTCTGTGCTTGTGTTTTATTATTCAACAGGTTCTATCTTTTGATCTAAAGAAAATACAAATTTGATTTAACTTTATTGAGCATCCTGATGCAGTTACCTTTCATTTGATAGATCACACATTACTGTACATTCACTACAAGCTACACAATGTTAAATTAAAAAACTTGAAAAATACCTCAAAACACCTGTGGAGATCTGTTGATCATGAACACATAAACAGCCACCAGTGTGGGAAGTACCGTAATCTTAGTTTGGAATTTCGACATGGTTGGCTTTAAAAAATTCTAACTTTTTTTCTAGGCATCGCAGAAATAAGATTGAAACGTCATATTAAAGGTGAAATTATAAGCTTTCACATGATATAAAATTTTTTATAGGTTGTCTAAAAAAAATTGATTCAATAGCGTGAGAACATAAAATTATATGTTTTTTTTTGGTTTTTTTGATGAAAATTGATCGAGTTCAAAAAATTCTAGCTCTTTTTGTAGATGCCTAATAGACATGATCTATATATATATTTTGAGCTGAAGCAATAAGCTTTCAGGTGGTATAAAATTTATTATAGGTTGTTATATCAACAAAATGAATTTTTGGGTGATGGAAATGATTTTTTCACTTTTTTCATAAGAAATGATTGTTTTTAATAAATTATATCATAAAATTTAAAAGGCTTTTTGATAAAAGTGCTTTCAGTGTTTATTTATGAAATTGGACAAAAATTTTTTTAACTCTCAATAAGCCAACAAGCACCAACTTATTACAATTACGCGTTCAGCATAAGAAAAATTACAAATTAGATATGTATGTATTAAGATACGTTTTGTATACTTGATTTTCAATTTTTCATTTAGGTATTTATTCATTAGTAGATAAAAAAGACAATGTGTTCATACATATAAACCTAACATTTTCTAAATGTTGATAAATGAAATTTATTTGTCCATATACCAAACCATTTTCTTTTTGACTTCCATATGAACGAACACAAACGCAACATAAACTAATAACTTATTCCAAATATGTTTCAAATATTGGACAAACATTTTAAGCTCTCATAACGAATTGACTAAACCACTCGCTCTGAATATTAAGTCGTTTAAGACAGAAGCCTCTATAGATCCTTCCAATCTTGATATCCAAGAAGCATAATACAAAAAAAAAAGTCCCGCTGTGTAAGGAATTCGAATGAGTTCGTTCTTCCCTAACGCCAAAGCCGATATATAAATACGAATATCTTTTGACGTCTCCTCGCAAAAGATGATGTCCTTTTTATTGCTCTCGCACATATATCCAAATGACGAGTTCACTCAGAGATCCAACATAAAAAAAGCTTAAAATGATACATATGATTCCCATGTTTCTAATGCAGCCCACTCTCCGAGTATCACCCTCATTCAGGCTCAGGGCAGGACACACATTATCAAGTAAAAGAAATTCGTTTTGTGTGCTTCTTCTTAAGTTTTTGGCCAATTCTAGTCACGAAACCAATCGAAATGTGTACGGATGTCCTTCAAAATGTTGGTCACGTCTGCACAAAGAGCCAAGCTAGACCAAATTTGTATGCACGCCACATTGTTCAATTCAGTGCTGTATACTCTTGGCTTGGCTGGCTGGTTGGTGGTAGGTAGTTCTGTCCGCTTCTTCTCATATTATTATTATGGACAGGGGAATACTTTTGCGTGTAGGAAAAGCTGGAGCTGAAGTGGTGTTGTGAAAAGTGGAAGAGTCTACATGGGTTGTTGTTAGGTGTTGGTAGTAGTAGTGTTTGCGATGCGATTAGTATTCGCACCGGATACAGGCTCCCAAGGTATTCTTTCAGTATTCCTCGAGCGTTCATATTTCTATACTGTTGCTCGTTTAATCTATTAATTTTTTCCATCCTTTATTTTTATTTTTGTCTTGCTGATTTTTATTCTTCTGCAGAGAAGTTGAATCCTTTTTGAATGTCTTCATAAATCGTCCAATAAGTTTTGTGTTCATATCAAAATTATCAAAGTGATCTGCATTTCAGAGAGCACTGGTTGGGAGGTTATGATGTTGAGTTTGTGACCGCACTGGAATCTATAAAATTCATTTTGGGCAATCGGGTGAATGGTAACACCCTCATAAATTCAGGGATATCAAAACGTGAACGGACTTTGTGTGGTTTTAATTGTGGGTAGTAAAACGAGATGGAACAGGAAAAAGAGCGTCGACATGATTTGATATAAAATATGAAATATGGAAGTATTTTTCAAAAAGATTAATTGCTTGTTGAGAAAATGGGGTGAAATTAATGTGAAACGTGTCTAATTTGCGTTATGAAAGAAATACCTATGTTAAAGTGGCAAAAGATTGTTTTTAATGTTGAATTGAAAACCTTTTTTGTCTCAAATGGCTGTCATTTCACCTTGAGAGTTGGCAGTACTTTAGTATTTAAAAATGCACACAACCCGTGGCAAGTTGCATCTTTCATTCCGCAAGTTGCATGTGGCAAGTACCATGTGGCATTGAAAATGGTGCAACTGCATGTTGCATGTGGCGATTAGAAAGAGGCATGTGGCATTCAGTATGCAACATGTGGAAGTGTATGTGGCATGTGGCAAGTTGGGTGTAGTAAGTTGCATGTGGCAAATTGCGTGTGGCAAGTTGCATGTGGCAAGTTCCATGCGGAAAGTTGCATGTGGCAAAATGCATGTAGCAAATTGAATGCGGCAAGTTGCATGTGGTAATTTCTATGTGGCAAGTTGCATGTTGCTACTACTAGTGCTCGAGCACAAACATTCACATAAGAATAACCACCCTACTAACAATTTTGCTTCTATAATGCTTTACAGAAGCAACAATTGCATCTGTAAAGCTTTATAGAACCGAAATTGTTTGTCGTGCAAGTCGCACATATGTGCAATTCGTTTACTTTCGTTAAGCATATACCGTACGTTCTGAACCGTACGACATAATTAAATTTCACAGAATTAATTGAAAACAACATGGACGCGATGGAAGAATTAAGTTAGTATTCACTTGATAAAAATGTAAAAATCGAAGTGTGCATTAATTAAAAGTTATTTTAAAAATAGTTTTGTGTAATTAAACGTGTTTTTTGTACAAATAATGGGAAACAAAAATGTAAATACTCATAAATAAAAGAAAAAAGAAACAACATAGACTAAAATTAAACCAATAACGAAGAAAAAAATAACAAAAATAATAAAAAATTATTTAAATTATTTCCGTTTTAAGTGGAGCGATTGAACTTTAAAATTGAACTAAAATTAAACCTGTATTGATATAACCATACATACATCGTACATAAAATGAAATTTTTTTTTCTCAAAATGCATAACTATTTTCAGGGAAGTCAGATTGTCTTGGGTTCGTTAAGGTAAAGAGAGCATCAAAAATTTCTTAAGATAACCATAAGCTGAGATTATTAATATATTACACTGTTTGATTATTTTAATGAACCTATAAAAAAAATAAAAATAAAAATATCAAATGAAATTCATTTACATACATAGGGTAAAGGCACTAGTATCCGGACAGTTAAGGTACTTTTGAACTTTGACGTCGAATAGTTTTATTGTTTTTCAAGCTTTAGCAAATATTTTGGTAGTTTCTTAAAGTTTGGCATTTTTGTAATAATGTTACATTCACATAATTTTTAAATAAAACATTTTAGTATTTAAAAATAAAAATAATAAAAAAAGTTCGATTTGCACTAGTGTCCGGACGCAAAATTTAGTTTCCGGACAAATTTATTTTAGTATCCGGACACGATAATTTTATATGAATTTATGGTTCTTTTTTCGTTTTTATGAAATAAAACATCTTTTGTTTTTGAAAAAAATATGAACATATAACTTTAATATACAAAAAAGTTTATTAAAATAAATTGCACGACTGGGGTCGCACGTACTTGCTCTTATGCTTAAAGTAACTATAATGTTAAAGCTTTTTATTCAAGAAATTAAAAATTTGATATTTTGAAGAAATTTCATAAGTAGTATAAAAAAATTAAATCTGTTTTTATAATTAATTAAACTCCGTTTTAAATTATCTTAAAAAAAAAAACAAATATGCCATTTTATTTCTTGTATAAAAAGGTATTTTTAGAAAAAATTTTTCGAAAATTGTAGGAGCCGTTTTTTTAAAAATAGTTTTTTATATATAAAATTTTTTTAACATTTTTCAAAAAAAAAGTTGGGATGCCATTTTGAAGAAATAATTAATTTACACATTAAAACTAAATTTCAAAATTTTTCATTAATCCGTTTTCAAAAAATTGATTTTTCAAAAAAAAATTTTGAAATATTTTTTAAAAAACCAAAAATGCGTTTTTTGAAAATTTTCTAAAATTTTAATATTATCTTTACTTACACACTTTTGTATAAAAATTTTCATTTGAATCGGGTTAATGTTGTACGAGATATTCAGAAACGAAAAAAAACCGTTGTATGACAGGTACCGTTAATAACGGTACAAAAAATATTTTTTTTATTTAAAAAGTTGGCTCTTATGTGTTGTACTACACACAAAAATTTTAATCAAAATCGTTAGGGCCGTTTTTGAAAAAAATTAACTTTTCTATTTCCGTTATATGGCAGGTACCGTTAGTTTTGGTCATAAAAAAAAATTTCAATTTCCCCTCTAGGGAATCACCAAAAACTGCTAACTACCAAGTTTGAAGAAAATCACTTCACTCGTTTAGGCTGCAGCTCCAGATAGAGACAGACAGACAGACAGACATACAGACAGACAGACAGACAGACAGACAGACAGACAGACAGACAGACAGACAGACAGACAGACAGACAGAATTGCCGGACCCACTTTTTTGGCATTCTCCATCATCGTAATGTCATGTAAAATTGTTATCTCGAGTTCGATTTTTTTTACGAATCCTAAACTTGCCCTATAGTTACGGTGACCATATTTTTCGAAGCGAAACCCGGGACAGATAAAAAATTCGTTTGATCGTTTTTAAAATATTGATTTTTCAAAAAAAAATTATTTTTTAAATGAGTTTTCATAATTTTTCCTTATTTTGATATCAAGATTTCCTAAACGATTTTATGGGAGCGTTTTTGTTGCAATAATTTAAGTCGTTTACGAAATCAGAAATCAAGAAAATGGTTTTATAATAATGTCTGTTATTAACATCTAAAAATATATTTTTTTAATCAAAATCGGGAGAGCTGTTTTTTAACATTTTAATTATATTTTAAATGATTTTGAAATTGTATGATCTTTAACACAACTTTTTACATTTCAAAACTTTTAATGAAACTTATCTGGGTTCTTTACTCTTCCATATGTTGTTCTTTATCCGAAAACATTTTACCTGATAAATTGATAAGAAGTCAATAAAACGCCTTATAGTCTTGTTTAATTATTTATGTTTATTTAATTATTAAACAAGACTGTAAGGCGTTTTATTGACTTTTTATCAATTTATTAACAGTCTTGTTGGCCGAACTTCTTTAATTTAATTTTATCTGGTGTAGCAACCTGACAAACAGAAGCTGGAACTAAATAATTGACGAAAATTAAAAAAAAAACTAAGCCTAGTCTAGAGGAGAAACGAAAATTTTCATACAAAACCAGCACACAATTTTGCTTTTCGTTTCACAATAATCAGCTTAGGTAACGAAATTCATACCTGTGCTAGAATATATTGAGATTTTTCAATCGTTTTTCACTCCCATTTATTTGTCCATGAAATTTTTCTTCCATCCACTGTTTTCTTGTTTTCCGTACAAAGTATTTATAATATTGAATACAAAAATCAGAGAATGTGCAAATACGGGACAATCACGGGACAAATTACAAAATACGGGACACTTATACGTCCCGGGTTTCTTAAATGAAAACCCGGGACAAGCTGTAGAAATACGGGACAGTCCCGGGTAAACCGGGACGGATGGTCACCGTACCTATAGTACCTATATCGCAAGTAAAAATTAATTGTTGAAAAAAAAACTGTTTGGTAGGTACTTTTTAAGGTTAAAATTGTTTTTAATAAAAGTTATCACTAATCAATTAACAAAAAGGACACACTAACAGCATTTATTTGTTAAAAGAATTAATAATAATTCATTTCAGTTTAAAATAAATCCTATAGATAGGTAGGTACTTTTTTCATTGGGTACCTACAAAACAAACGAAAAATTGTTCTTATAATAAAGGTAACAATCCACTTTTCTTGGCAAACTTTTCGTTAAAACTATTATAAATAAGGACTTAGGTACGTTTATGTTAAAACGAGGTTCTTGGGATGAAATTGAAACTTCGTTCGGAATCGAAGGAATTGTCAAAATTGGTAGGCTTGGAGATAGATTGAAGCACGGAACGAATATTTCCAGAATTCATAATTACTGAAGGGGTCCTCATTTCTCAATAACATCACATTGTTACCACCATATCCATATTTTTCATTTTTGCTTCATTTAAAAGTGGTGAAAAATTCAGTTTGGAAGTGCTTGGCCTACATTTTTTGCACCCTAATCATGAACTGTTATCTCCCAATCAGATTAGGGGGATTTAAAGACACTAACGTCAGCCGACAGGATGATGTGGGTTGTCTTCGGTGGCAATGCGTACAAAATAACTAGATTTTTGGAACAAAATTCACTCAACTTTAGTGTTAAATGTGACTTATGTCCATCACAGGATGTTCCACTTTGTCATCAAGCAAGCGTTTGTGTCCGCAGTTTGCAACATAATCAAAAAAGGTTTCGCTCCTCATCCAGTAGTGGTCTGATAAATATTTATGTAGCCTAAGGAGGCTATACAGAGAAAATAACGAAGGGATAACTTTACTTCTGGTATATTTAACTTTTTTTATGGTACATTTTACTAATTTCTAATATATTTAACTATATTATGATTAAATATACCAGAAGTTATGTTTTTTTCCGTGATATAATTTTGCTAGTATTTGGGTAGAGACAAAAGCTGGGGTCGAATTACGGCACATGCTCGTTAACGTATGGGAGCTATATGTCCCTCTTTTTTTCTTCTAATTAAATAGAGACAGAAATAGTCAAAACATTAATGTAGGTATGATCGTAATCGTGTGCCGTGATTCGACCCCTGGTTTCATCGCCATTTAATATCATACTCGAGTCATAAATGGAAATAATATGTTCCTGGCCAACACTTTTCAAATAATTTTAGAGCTATTCAAACCATTTTAAAATGCTTTCTTGTCTAAAAACTGCTGTTCCTTGCCTACTAATGTTTTCAGCTTCTCTCAAAGCTAGAATTGGATTTATATAAATCCTTGTAGGTATCCTCTATGGTCTTTGATATGTTTT